>NC_138349.1:78803926-80011426 GCF_046562875.1 Panthera onca
ACAGAAACTAGGCCAATGTAAGTCATCTCAAATGGTTAGATATTGTCTTTAACATAGTTAAGGTTGTGGATTTAATTCCTGTAAAGACTTCTATAATATTTTTTTTTAATTTGTGTGTGTGAGAGAGAGAGAGAGAGAGACAGCACACATGTTGGGGGAGAGGGACAGAAGGAGAGAGAGACAGAACCTTAAGCAGGCACCACGCTCAGTGTGGACCCCAATGTGCGGCTTGATCCCATGACCCTGGGTCACGACCTGAGCCAAAATAAAGAGTCCAATGCTCAACCAACTCAACCACCTAGGTGTCCCTAAGTCCTATAAGGAATTCTAGTAGACAATATACAACACAGTTTTTGACAATAGTACTACATTTAATTGGACACCTATCATATGAAATAAATTATTCACTACTACCTGGATATGTACTAAGGATATTATTAAATCACATGGTAGTTGTAGTAGAAGAATAGTACTTTTAAGAATTTTTAAAATTTCAGTCTGACATTGTTTTCCAACAATGGTACCTTCCTTTAATTCTTTAAAGTATGTGTGTGCTAGAAAACTAGAGGAATATTCAGAAAAAAAAATCTTTTAGGGGAAAGAAGTATTTGGAATACATGATAATACATGATAATTCTTTTATTTTAATATCCAAATATACTTTCAACTTAAGACAGTGAAAAAAATTAAATTTACTAGTGCCAAGATATTGCAACTGTAATGTATATATAATAATTATTCCACTCAAAACTGTTAAAGAATAAATAATTGTGTTTTTGTCACTCTTTTTCCTTACAAATGTGTCATTTTTCAACTTTCTAATTTATTATGATTTCATGTCATATATAAGTTTATAAAATATTTCATTATGGAAATACAAATATAAACTATAATGAATTATCACTACACACATATTAGAATATCTAAAATTTTAAAAGACTACCCATACCAAATACTGACAAATATTTGGTAAAATTTGATGTCTCATACATTATTGGAATATAAGAATGCACAATATTGGAAAATAGTTTGGAAATGTATATTCCCATGTGATCTAGCCATTAAAAACTATGCCTTTACAAAGACTTTCATGCAAATGTACATAGAAGCATTATTACTAATAGCCAAAAACTGGAAATAGTCCAGATATTTATAAACAAGTGAGAGACAAAAAATTGTAGCACATTCTTACAATAAAATACTCTTCAGCAAAAAAAAAAAAAAGAGAAGGAACTACATATACAGACTATAATATGGATGAATTTCAAAACAGTTTTGCTGAGTAAAAGAAGTAGACAAAAAAACGTGTATACTGTACGATTTAATTAAACTGCAATTCTAGAAAATGCTGATTAATCTGTAGGGATGGGGGCATCTGGTGGGCTGCCAGTAAAGCATACAATTCTTGATCTTATGGTTGTGAGTTCAAGCCCCACATTGGGTGTAGATCCTATTAAAAAAAAATCTATCATGACAGAAAGCAGCCCAACAGTAATGGGGAATAGTGATGGGTGGGGGGAGAGGCAATTGAGAAGGGTTACAAAAGGCAAGAGGAAACTTTTGGGGGTAACTGGTATGCTAATTATCTTAATTGTGGCAATGATTTCACAGATATGCCAAAACTTTTCAGACTGTACAATTTAAATATGTACAGTTTATTTAGGCAATTATATTTTATTAAAGCCATTAAGAAAAAAATAAAGAAAACATTTTAATCAAAACAAAAGTTTAAAAAATAAAGTGATTCATAAGGATAATAAGAAAAAAATGACAAAGTGTGAAAAGGAGTACGTAAACTGTCAGTATTCACAGTTAACATGACTGTGTATGTAGGCCACATTACGCAATTTATTTAAAAATCTATCATTATTGGGGCGCCTGGGTGGCTCAGTTGGTTAAGCGTCCGACTTCGGCTCAGGTCACGATCTCGCGGTCCGTGAGTTCGAGCCCCGCGTCAGGCTCTGGGCAGATGGCTCAGAGCCTGGAGCCTGTTTCCGATTCTGTGTCTCCCTCTCTCTCTGCCCCTCCCCCGTTCATGCTCTCTCTCTGTCTCAAAAATAAATAAACGTTAAAAAAATTTTTTTAAAAATCTATCATTATTAATAAATTTAAATAACGATTCAGGATAAAATTAACTTTATATTTCTATAATAGTCATAACAATTTGAAATTAAATTTAAAATTAACCAAATAACTAAAAATATCCCATCAAGTGTACATGAATAAATTTAACAAAAGATATATGCAAGATCTACACCCTACTAAAAATTGTTGAGAGGAATCAGAGGGGACAAATTAATAGAAACATATACAATGTTCATGGAACTGATTTACAGATTCAATGCAATCTCAAAATCCCACAGCCTTTTAAAACATATATTGGCACATTACTTCTCAAATTAATATTGAAATACAAATGATCTAGAATAACAGGAAGGAGGAAGAGGAGAAGGAGGAGGATGAGGAGGAGAAGAGGAGGAGGAGGAGGAGAAGGAAAGGAAGGAGAAAGGAGAAGATAAAAAAATTAGTTGGAAGACTCTCAATATTATCTGCTTTCAAAACTTACTACAGAGCTATAGTCATCAAGATAGTAGAGCATTGGTTAAAGGACAGCCAAATGTATCACTGGAACAGAATAAATAGTCCAGAAATAGAATCAAACCTATATAGCTCATTGAATTTTTTTTAAGTTTATTTATTTTGAGAGAGAAACTGCACTTGCACACATACATGTGAAAGGGGAGGGGCAGAGAGAGAGGGAGAGAGAGAGAATCTTAATCAGGCTCCATGCTGTCTATCCAGACCCCAACGCAGGGCTCAAACTTATGAACCGTGAAATCACGACTTGAGCCAAACTCAAGAGTCGGACATTTAACTGATTGAGCTACCCAGGTGCCCCTCAATTACATTTTAAAAAAGGAAAATCTTTTTAATTAAGAACTTTTGTAATATTGGGTATCTGTATGAAAACAAGAACCTCTATCACTATCATGCTTCATATACAAAAATTAATTCAGGTACATCATAAGCATAAATATGAATGCTAGAATGGCATAGTTAAAAAAAATTTTTTTTAATGTTTATTTATTTTTGAGACAGAGAGAGACAGAGCATGAACAAGGGAGGGGCAGAGAGAGAGGGAGACACAGAATCTAAAACAGGCTCCAGGCTCTGAGCTGTCAGCACAGAGCCCGATGTGGGGCTCGAACTCACGGACCATGAGATCATGACCTGAGCCGAAGTCGGACACTTAACCGACCAAGCCACCCAGGCGCCCCTAGAACAGCATAGTTTTTAAAGGAAAGCATAAGATGATAGTTTTGCAAACTGGGTATAAGCAAAGTTTTTTTTTTTAATATAAGACATAAACATCATGAATTACAAAGGAAAAGAAAAATCACTGAACTTCATCAGAATTAAGATCTTCCGCTTCTACTTTTTTGTAGGCCAAAGTCAGGCAAAAGACCAATATCTATAAAATGTAAAGTAACACTAAAATATTAAAAGAAAAAGAATCTACTTAAAAATGGGTAAAGAACATGAAAAGATTATTAAAAAGGAAGGTAAGTGAGGGGCACCTGGGTGGCTCAGTCAGTTGAGCTTCCGACTTCGGCTCAGATCATGATCTCACAGTCTGTAAGTTTGAGCCCCACGTCAGGCTCTGTGCGGACAGCTCAGAGCCAGGAGCCTGCTTTGGATTCTGTGTCTCCCACTCTCTCTGCCCCTCACCCCCACTTGCACTCTGTCTCTCTCTCTCAAAAATAAGTAAACATTAAAAACTATTTTAAAAAAGGAAAGTAAGTGAATACCTAATAACCACAAAGAAATATTCTTATCATTAGTTATCATGAAAATGTAAATTAAAACAATATGTAAATACATGCTATACCCAGTAAAGGAACTTAAATCAAAAGGACTGAAAATACAAAATGTTGATGAGGATGGGGAGCAAGCGGAATGTTCATACATTGCTGGTAGAAATGCAAATTGTATAACCACTTTGAAACACTTTTTGGTAGCCTTTTTTTACATTTTAAATACACACTTATCTTATGATCTAGTATTTCTACTACTGGGTATTTACCCAACAGAAAAACCTTCTGCAAGAAAATTTCTAGGAGTCTTATTCATAGACATCAAATGCTGGAAATAAGCCAAATGTCCTTCAACAAGACAATGTTTTAAAATAATTGCAGGGGTGCCTGGGTGACTCAGTCAGTTAAGTGATAAACTCTTTTTTGGCTCAGGTCAAGATTCCAGGGTTGTGGGATCGAGCCCCATGTTGGGATCTCTGCTAAGCATGGAGCCTGCTTAAAATTCTCTCTCTCTCACTCTCTCTGTCTCTCCCTTTCTAAAATAAAATTTTAAAAATATTAAAAGAATAAAATAATTGCAATATGTTGAGTAAATTAACTACTCTTCAGTAATACAAAGAAAAAAATCCACGATGTGGGAAAACATTAATGAGTCATAAGAGTATCAAATTGAGTAAAAAAAAAAAAAACTTAAATGTAAGAATTCACTATGGTCCTCACTTTCTTACACCATACACAAAAAATAAACTCAAAATGGATGAAAGACCTAAATGTAAGACAGGAAGCCATCAACATCCTTGAGGAGAAAGCAGGCATAAACCTCTTTGATCTTGGCTGCAGCAACTTCTTACTCAATGTGTCTCCAGAGGCAAGGGAAACAAAAGCAAAAACCAACTATTGGGACCTCATCAAAATAAACAGTTTCTGCTCAGCAAAGGAAACAATCAGCAAAACTTAAAGGCAACCGATGGAATGGGAGAACATATTTGCAAATGACATATCAGATAAAGGGTTAGTATCCAAAATCTATGAAGAACTTACCAAGCTCAACACCCAAAAAAACAAATAATCCAGTGAAGAAATAGGCAAAAGACATGAATAGATACTTCTCCAAAGAAGACATCCGGATGGCCAATTGACACATGAAAAAATGCTCAACATCACTCATCATCAGGGAAATAGAAATCAAAACCACACTGAGATACCACCTCACACCGGTCAGAATGGCTCACATTAACAACTCAGGCAACAACAGATGTTGGCAAGGATGCGGAAAAAAGAGGATCTCTTTTGCATTGTTGGTGGGAATGAAAGTTGGTGCGTCCGCTCTGGAAAACAGTATGGAGGTTCCTCAAAAAACTAAAAATAGAACTCCCCTACAACCCAGCAATTGCACTACTAGGTATTTATCCAAGGGATACAGGTATGCTGTTTTGAAGCTGCACGTGCACCCCAATGTTTATAGCAGCACTATCAACAATAGCCAAAGTATGGAACGAGCCGAAATGTCCATCGATGGATGAATGGATACAGATGTGGTATATATATATATACAATGGAGCATTACTCGGCAATCAAAAAGAATGAAATCTTGCCATTTGCAATACGTGGATGGAACTAGAGGGTATTATGCTAAGCGAAATTAGTCAGTCAGAGAAAGACAAAAATCATATGACTTCATTCATATGAAAACTTTAAGACAGAACAGATGAATACAAGGAAAGGGAAGTAAAAATAATATAAAATCAGGGAGAGGGACAAAACATAAGATACTCTTAAATGTGGAGGACAAACAGGGTTACTAGGGGGGTTGTGGGAGGGGCAATGGGCTAAATAAATGGGTAAGGGGCGTTAAGGAATCCACTCCTGAAATCATTGCTGCACTAAATGCTAACTAACTTGGATGTAAATTTAAATAAAATAAAATAAAATAAATAAAACACACACACACACACATGCACACACACACACAGACACACACAAAAGAATTCACTATGGTCCTACTGATATGAGGTTCTAGAACAAGCAAAATGACGTTGATAGTGATGGAAATTAAAATAGTGGTTCCCCATGGGTGAGGAGGCATGACAGAATTTTCTCTTGTGACTGAAATGTCCTATATCTTTTTTTAGTAGTTGTTACATGGATATAGACAATTTCCAAACAAATCAAAATGAAACATGATAAATCTGTGAAGATGAAAACAATTGTATATTAATACCCCAACAAACATAAATGCAAAAATCCTTAAAAATAAGTTTATCCAATAGAATGCAACAATATATAAAGAGATAATGCATCATAACCAAGTGGAGTTTCACATGGAAAGATGAATTAGCATAATGCACATTATTAAGAGAAAAAATAGTAGTAAAACCATATGCTTATGTTAATAGGTGAAGAAAAATAATTTAAGAAAATTCAACACCCACCAATGAAAATAGTTTCAAACAGAGAGGGAGGCAAAACATAAGAGACTCTTAAACGCAGATTACCAACTGAGGGTTGATGGGGGTGAGGCGGCGAGGGAGGGAGGAAATGGGTGATGGGCACTGAGGAGGGCACCTGTTGGGATGAGCACTGGGTGTTGTATGTAAGCAATGGATCATGAGAATTTACTCCCAAAATCAAGAGCACACTGTTTACACTGTATGTTAGCTAACTTGACAAAAAAATTTTTTTTAATTTAATAAAATGAAATGAAAATAATGATTAAAAAAAAAAAAAACAACTCTCAGTATTCTTAATGATGAAAGCCTGAAAGCTTCCCTCTAAAGATAATGAACAAGCCAAGAATATTCCTTCTTATCCTTACTCTTCAGCATCATACCCAAGATCTCAATCAGTACAAGGCAAGAAAAATAAATAGGGATATGGATTAGAAAGGAAGAAGTAAAACTGTTGCTATTTGTCGGTGCCATGACTGGGTATGCAGATCTGCTAAGGAATCTATAAAATACTACTACAAATACTAAGTTAATTTAACAGGCTACAAGTGTAGTTTTCAATGCTCAGTTTCATTCCTACACAGAAGCCATGAATAATTTCAAAATAACAGTGACAACAACAACTAAGAAACAGTTTCCAATTTCATCAAAACCATGAAATGTTGAAGGGTCGTTTAACAAAATATATGCAAGATCTGTACACTGAAAACTACCAAATATTGCTGAGAGAAATTAAAGACCTACATAAAGAGATAAACACAGTGCTCCTGTTTGGAAAATATCAGGATATCAATTGTTCCTATAGTGACCTATAGCTTCAATGCAAACCCAGGCAAAATCCCAGCAGGATTGTTTTTGTAAAAATTTATAAGTGGATTTGAAAAAGTAGGGGCGCCTGGGTGGCTCAGTCGGTTAAGCATCTGACTCTTTGTTTTGGATTAGGTCAAGATCTCCTGGTTTGTGAGTTCGAGTCTCACATTGGACTCCACGCTGACGGTGTGGAGCCTGATTGAGATTTTCTCTCTCCCTCTCTTTCTCTGCCCCTCCCCCTCTCACCCTCTCTGTCTCTGTCTCAGAAATAAATAAACTTAAAAACTTTTTTTTAAAAAGAGAGAAAAGAGAAATTATATGGGGATAAATAGAACCTAGCATAGCCAAACTATTTTGCAAAAGTACAACATTATTTAGACAGGACTTATACTACCTTATTTCAGAATTCATTAACAAACTAAAGTTATGAAGGCATATGGGTTCATATAGAACAATGGATCAGAAAGGATACAGGTAGAAAATTATTCCTTCATGGGCAATTGATTTTTAACAAAGTGCCAAGGTATTTCAATGGGGGAAATTAAAGACTTTTCAATAAATGGGGCTAGAACAACTAGCTATCATTTGGAAGGGGAAAAAAGCTACAATAGTTTTCTTCACAGCATATAGAAAAGGAAACTAAAAATGGATTATTAAAACTGAAATCTATACCTATAAAACTTCTAGAAGGAAACATAGGGAAAAATCTCTGTCTCCTCGGGGCGCCTGGGTGGCTCAGTCGGTTAAGAGTCCGACTTCAGCTCAGGTCACGATCTCGCGGTCCGTGGGTTCGAGCCCCGCGTCGGGCTCTGGGCTGATGGCTCAGAGCCTGGAGCCTGCTTCCAATTCTGTGTCTCCCTCTCTCTGTCTCTCCCCCGTTCATACTCTGTCTCTCTCTGTCTCAAAAATAAATAAACGTTAAAAAAAAAAAATTAAAAAAGAAAATCTCTGTCTCCTCTCTCTCTCTCTTTTAAGATAGGTGGAGATATCTTAGTTGGGTCATAAGATGAAAAGAAATAATAAATTGGACTTCATCAAAAATAGAAACTTCTGGTTTCTGATGAGAAGGCATGCCAGAGACTAGATAAATATTCCTACACATATATCTGACAGAAGAGGCTGGTGTCTAGAATATATAATTTACATCACGCAATTATATATACAATATTTAGGTCTGCAACATTAGGCAGCACCTGCATTTAAATGGGCAAAAGGTATAACCAAGCCCCTCACAAAAGATTTACAAATTGATAATGAGCCACATGGATGAATCCCAAAAACATTTTGTTGAGAGAAAAACATTTGTTGATGGGCTGAGAAGAGTGCATACTGCTCTGTTCCCATTAATATGTAATTCTAGAAAAGAGAGTTGATCTAGGCTGGCAGAAGCAGATTAGCCATTGCCTGGGGACAAGAAAAAGGAAAAGGCAATGCACAAACAGCTACAAAGACAAAGGATCATCAGGGCACTGGTGGAAGTGATGGAAATATTCTCTTTCTTTGCTTTGAGTAATTGTGTGTTGGGGGGAGGCATATTAAACGATGTATATATTTGTTAAGACTCAATAAATGTGCTACTAAAATGGGTGTACTTTGTTTTATGATATCACATGTTAATAAAATTAATTTTAAAGCAAAGTGTACCTGTGTTTCATTGTATAAATTATAACAATAAAAAGTGTACAGAAAACTATAGTAAAGTATAATAAACAGTAGGGATCAAAACGACAATGAGTATCTATTTTAATTAAGGATGTCCCTTAGGTGTTCTCTTAAGGTTTTAGATACCACACACAACCTTATAAATGACCAATGAGCATGTGAATTTTGGCTCAAGACCAGAAGGCTTTGCCCTTCAGATCTGTTAGGCTTGAGACCCAGCATTCAATCAAGTGGGTGGTTCATGTATTCTAGCATGTTTAAAAGTCACTGTAATGGCTGCGGTCAAGAAGCTAATGGTTTTCCATTAAATGTACCTATGTTTGTGCCTCTGCTTTAGGGAATGTTTTTGACTTTGGGAATGAAGTTCAGGTCGCATCTGTAACATGTAAGGATGACAAAGGGAATATGCCTGCATAACAGAGTTGCACTGGTAGCAGTAACATCAATACTTACTTTGGAGAAAAAAAATTCCTCGCTTTAGAAGCATATATTGAATTTTTACTAAGCTCCTGATATGGTACGTAGCAGATTTCTGACTATGGGATTAATCTAATATGGTTTTATGGAAATAAATGGGCAGGGAACAGAGAGGTATAAAATCTTTCAAACCGGAAGACCTCTGAGGATTCTCCATTGCCTCTGTTAACGATGTTATTTATCCTGGGTTTGGACTACTGTGTTTAAGGGTTCACCTCTAGCTACATTTTATTTTGTTTAAAAAAATATTTTAAGCAGTTTAATATTTCCATTTGAAAGGGATCTGTCAATGCTGCAACCCTAAAGAATACATTGTATGATAATTTTAAGAGTTATGGAAAGGCTGGCAGGGGACAGAATTTTGGCAAAAAAGAAACTTTGCCTGTGTCTACCTTTCTCTCAGGACTCCTTATATTTTCATGTTACCAGTTATTTTCAGG
This sequence comes from Panthera onca, assembly GCF_046562875.1. Taxonomy (NCBI): domain Eukaryota; kingdom Metazoa; phylum Chordata; class Mammalia; order Carnivora; family Felidae; genus Panthera; species Panthera onca. The sequence continues at coordinate 78,813,578 of NC_138349.1, forward strand.
AGTTAAAATTAAATCCAGTGCAACAATATATGTCAAGGTCTTCTTTTCTACTCTAAGAAGTAAATCATCAGCCTAGTGGATCGGAAATACATTCTTTCAGAAAGAAAGGCAAATGGATCATTGTATTGAGATTAAAATCTGTTAGTAAATCAAGTATGTACTGTAATTTAGTGTAGGATAAAGTTGACATGCAAGACAGCAAGCAAATTATAGACTTCAATAAATGGGCAAATGGATCTCTGTGCAAACAAAAATAGGGGTGCCTGGGTGGCTCAGTCGGTTAAGTGTCCAACTCTTGATCATGATCTCAGGTCATGATCTCATTGCTTGTGAGCTGGAGCCCTGCATCAGGCTTCACCCAGACATGACAGGGCAGAGCCTGCTTGGCGTGCTCTCTCTCTCTCTCTCTCTCTCTCTCTCTCTCTCATAAAAAAAAAAAAGTATTTGGAGCTCCATCATACACAATACACTTAATTCCCACCAAATGGATCAAAGATTTAAATCTGAAAACAACCAATAATTAGATTCCATTTTAATAATGTGGCGGGGAAGACTTTATAACTAGGAAACTAGGATATATCAGTAAGGGAAATAGGAAGGGAAAGAAAAAAATGGCTACACTAATAACAACAACAAAAATTTTTAAAGTGAAACTTAAAATTGGCAAAATTTGATAAACAAATGTAAAAGAAAAGTGAAAAATTTTGAAACTATAACTTATGGGCAAAAATACTAAAGTTCAATGTCAGGTTCTTTTTTGAAGAGGCTATGATGAATTGGGCTCTTCTCATATACTGCAGATGGGAGTGAAAATTCAACTCATGGAGGAAATTTTGTCAATAGTTTTCAAAACAACAAATACATGTAATTTCCAACCTGAAAGTCTCACATATGCAAATTTATTTTACTTACAGATATATATACATACTTGCAAAATGGCTTCTGAATATTCATTGCAAATATCGTGATGGCAAAAGATTGAAGGAAAACTCAAATATATATCAATAAGGTATTGATTTGTCTAAATTCTGATAATTTAACTTAAAATAATTTAAATGAGTTTATTTCTAATTTTAAGTAATTTAAATTAAGGATAAATAAATTTTGCTAACCCATAATGATATATGGGACTGTAAAAAAAAAAAAAAAAAGAGGAAATACGTCCTGATAGGGGAGAAGCTTCAAAATATACCAAATGCAAAAAACAAGATGTACAACAGTGCTTTAACATGTCTTGTTATGTGTAAATGGGGAGAAAATATGACTCCATATTCACATCAACTTCAATATATTAAAAGAAAATCTAGACAGATACAGAAGTCAAGAATAGTAGTTACACGGATAAATATAAAGGATGAGCAGGTGGAAACAGGCTTGAAGCAGGTACAGAAAATTATATTTTTCTCCTTTCATTATCAAACTTGTATAAATGAGAACAGGGCCCGCCTCAACATAGCATGAACCATCCAGAGACTTAACTGCTCCCTTCAGCGAGCTCTGTCAGCCTATGCTCCCTCCTCTTGATTCTTTAGACTAGAAATTTGGCCTGGGATCCAAATTCAGGACCACACCGGGCCAATACTTTCTCCCTCCTCTTTGAAGCCAGACCGTAAAGCATATGCTTTATTTAAATTCAGCCAAACCCATACTCTACCGTGAGTTTGAATCTCGGGCGAGTAACACAGAGTTGCGAAGGCAGAAGAGAAATCACTTACAGCAGTAGCAGCCCACCCAACGAAAGTCCAGCGGTGGTGAGGCGCCTACCAAGTGGTGACGATGCCTCCGGCAAAACCCAGAAGCCCCAGCAACCACCAACCTCCGTCTGTCCCTTTGCGTTTCACAAGTTAAGGTCTTCAGCCTTCCCTCCACATCTCTGCGATTGCCAGTGTTCTTCCCATGAGTGCCATTTCTTCTAAGGGAGACCAGAGCGAGTTTATTTTGCTAGCCACATCTAGTCATAGTGCTACAATAAATCTCTTTTTCTACTCTATTTGCAGTTGGACTGTGAGCCTCCAGAGGTCAGGAAGCCAGTCTGGTTCACTCCTGGGGCCTAGCATTGTACTCACCAAATAACAAGAGATGATCATTCAGAGAACTGATTAATTCAATGACTCAGGTCAATGATGCTAAGAGGGTTTTTATTCATTGTTAATTTAAAAGCTTCAACATAACAAAGAGCTTCCATGTTTAAACTCTGGGTTTGTGCGAAGTTTTTAGTTAACTGACTTGCTCCTGTGCCCAATCTCTAATCTAAGAACGGATGGAATAATTTAACATTATACAAAGAGTTATTATTAAGAAGGCACTGAATTACTTTTGCTTAAAATAAAACAGCAGGAGACCTGTTCCTAAAATGTATATCAAATACTAAAATGAGTGCAAAGTTTTCAGAAACATTTCTTTTATAACAATTAGTTTTATATTTTAAGTTATTCTTACTTTTAACGACTATTACTTTATACCCTGGTCGTTCTATTTCTCTTACACGATAGAAGGGATGGCCTGAATTAGATCATTTTTCATTCAGTTAAGCAATGAGAAAACATATTTCCTAGGAAGTATTCTTTGAAAAAAAACAACAACAATTTTTACTTTACACATGACAACACAATAAAAACCCTTATTGGAATTTATATCCCAGAAACGCCTTACTGTGTTAATACCAAATTTAGAATGTTACTGAAACAGATTAAAAAAAAATTCCCACAACATTCAATTACTTGAATAATATATTTTACACAGCACTAATCAACTTCACCTAACATACCACTGGGAAATGAAAGCAAACATGTAATCTATTTGATTAATGTATTAGAACATTGCAGAATTACATATTTTTCCTCTAGACAGAGATCATTTCCCCCATATTTCCTTTTCCTTGTTAGCATCAAGTACTCTCATGTCAACAACATTGATGTGACAATTTGAGTAACATTCCTGTAACAACACTCCAGAAATAGCTACTCCTTCTTATATGTTGTCTCTATCTATAAAAATACAATATCATATGCCAGTCTAGAAAGCTTTCTAAAATTATATGTTATCTAATAGAATTCTAACCATTAAATTTCTTCCTGTACCATGGAAAAGGCAAGATGTGGGAGCCACAAAGTCACTTCCTCAGGGATTAGGTTTGCTTTGCTTAAAAGGCCACTGGTCTGTCCCTCGTGAAAATCCTTCAAGTAACAAGGCATTTTCTATTTTCTTTGTCTGCTTCTCCTGGATGGATCTTCTAATTCTGTTCTCATCTAATTATATTCTCTATTCTTTTTCTTCTTTCCTTTCCTGCAACATTTTCTTCTCCTGCATTTCGAACTTGCTACGAAACATTTGAAATCAGAACATGTATCTAATACATTTCTAAAGGCTGTTTCTTCTTCTTTTCCTTGCATTCTATACATTTTCCCCATATCTCTTAGTTTTGTAGTTTTTTTTTTTTTTCTGTTTCAGACATTATTTCTGTTTTCTATTAGTTCTGTGTCATTGTTTATTCTGGATTCTCTCTTTCATGCTAGAGATTTTCCTCCATTCTGTGCTGATTCTCACTGTCTAATTAAGGCATAAAAATCTAAGGTTGCATATGAAAAATATTCACTGCCAGGGCGCTTGGGTGGCCCAGTCTGTTAAGCTGCCGACTTCGGCTCAGGTCATGATCTCATGGTCCGTGAGTTCGAGCCCCGCGTCGGGCTCTGTGCTGACAGCTCAGAGCCTGGAGCCTGTTTCAGATTCTGTGTCTCCCTCTCTCTGACCCTCCCCCGTTCATGCTCTGTCTCTCCCTGTCTCAAAAATAAATAAACGTTAAAAAAAATTAAAAAAAAAAGAAAAATATTCACTGCCAATTAAGTTACAATAAATATGTGATCTAGTAATTAAGAGAGACCTTAAAATCCTGGTCAGAAGTTGTATGTTTATAAAGAGGGATTTCCAAATCTTGGACTTTCTGTAAGGTGATGGTGTATCTTTACCTTACTTTCTGTAAGGTAAAGATAGGTTTTTCTATAAAGGAACCAAAATATAACTTCCCGTCTTTTTTTTTTTAAAGAGCATATATATTAATTTGTTTTCCACTTCGATTTTTAAGAACATACCTATGCAATTCACCCTTATATTAAGAAATAAAGACAGAAATAATTTTGAAAAAGATCTAGAAGCAATACCCAAAACGTAGTAACAATTCACTTACTTATTATCACTGATGAGCAATCAACTTATGTATATTAATTTTTCAGGCAAACTAGGCAAATTCATTTATTCATCCAGTTTACTTAAACTTATTTGGCAAAAAAAAAAATAAAAAACATACTTCCTATTTCCTCATTTGTCCTTGAGACTACTGAATATAATTAAACTTTTCTTGGTCGTCATGAAGACCAAAACAATGTAATACAACAGAAACGTGTCCTCTGGGGATACTGTGGTATGTAATGCCATTTACCCTTTTCAAACATGTACAAAAATGTCTGTGCTTTTCAAGTTATGCAAATATTTCTTAAGTTTCTCTATCTCCTCTTAAATCAACTGTCACTTTTTGCTGCAGCCTGTGTGTCTGCTTCCTGAAAAAGGCCCCTAATTTGCTTTCTAATCTGCTGTGCACTGAAAAACTGCATTGCCAAGCTTCTATAATTGTATCTAAAATAAGAATAAGTAAACTCAGAGATGGCTAAGGAGACCGTCAGTAAACTGCATGGGTAATACCAGTATCAGCGTTTGCTGTTGTGTTGGCCTCTTCGCTCTTACTTGCCAAAGTACCGAACTGAGCATGTGTTTGCCATATAACTCGCCTGTTAATGTATCCATTATCGCGTGAAATGTATTCTGTTTCATGTATTCATGTCTCTGTGTTTCTACAGCCCTGTTAATGAATTCAGTCTTTGAAAGAGAAATGGGTTTTAATAATTTTTATGTGTGTCGTCAATAAGTAATTGTGTTTATTTCAGGGAAGGGCTAAAAATTTCATTGTTTTTAATTGCTCAAAATGAGGCACACAAAATTTACAGTGCTATCTATGTGACTTCAGGTCTGTTCTCCAGTGTATCTATTCTAGAACTAGTGGGATGGTACTAAAAACGCATGGATAATTCAGTAAGTTCTGGCTAGCTGGGATTGGGGGGAATGCGTTGCTCTAGACCCACATTTTCAAAGTTTTTCAGGGAATTGTTATAAAATGTATCATACACATCTACAAAATACATTTTAGTCATTTTATGTCAAGATGAACATTTCTGACTAAATTTCTGTATTTCTACAGACTATTTTCCCCTACAGTACATGGGTCTATTCTGGTGTGCTTTTAAATTTTGCAGCAGTAGAATTTATTCAGCTTCATGAAGCTACTTTTAATCTGCTTTGGGCTTCAAAACCAGATAACTAAGATAGTTAGAATTCTGTGTAAATTGAACGTAAATGGATTCTGAATGAAGACCCGATTTTAAGTATGTGCATGGATTTCATACATGTATTACAGGTGGTCATCAATCTTTTTTATTCATTATCTGCTTATTTTTTGCCTTTAAAATAAATAAAGCTACTGGGTTATATACATGAGCTCCAAATAGATGGCTTTTAATAAACAATAAGAGGAATAAGAGCCATTTTGTTTCCTCGTTTTATCTTCTTTGTAGTTAATTCTGTAATTCCTCAAGTCAGATTAAAACTCAGGTCCTTGAGTTTGTATTTCTTCAGGTAATTTTTGTTTGAATTGGATACTAGATGCTGTTAAGAATTTCACTGCAGTATTATAGTCTAGTATGACAGTGTAAGGTGCTCCATGGACCCATTCCTCAGTCCTACTAGGGAAAATTACATTTATACATATATATAATATAAATTATATTAAAATTATACACATTTACACATTAAAATTATACATAGACATATATATGTATACATTACACACACATACATACACACACACACACACACACACACGTGTCTGGAAATGGTCCCATAGATATATAGCAAATGAAGAAACACTGACTCAAGAAATTCTACTAACATTTGGTAAGAACAGTGAGAGTTTATTGTATTTGAACACCTGCTTCCTCCCTTCCTCCTACTATTTCAGCCAGATGAAAATCCCAGTCTGGTCCAGCCAAGAACACAGGGTTCCCTGTCCAGCCAGTGCCTAGATGGAGGGCCAACTTACTGGGAAAAGCAGGACATCAACATCCTGCCCCCAATACCTGTTCCTGAGAGTAAGTTGTGGGTAAGTGCAGGTGAGTAATGGAGACTCTCTTCTTTCACCCATCCCTCCCTGTTGGACAGAGAGTCTACTTTGGACATAGAACTGAGAAAACTTGGGCCCCAGTCACCCTTCCTATAGCAATGATTCCATGCCAGGAGAGATAAGCATGAAAGCCCTAAGGCTGGGGCACATAACTGGTTCAGTTAGTGAAGCATGCAACTTTTGATCTTGGGGTTGCTGGGTGCAGAGTTTACTCTAAAATTAAAAAGAAGAAGGAGAAGGAGGAGGAGGAGGAGGAGGAAGAGGAGGAGGAGGAGGTAGAGGAGGAGGAGGAGGAAGAGGAGGAGGAAGAGGAGGAGGAGGAGGTAGAGGAGGAGGAGGAGGAGAAGTCCTGAGACATCTGTTTCCCTCCACTGAGCACTTTACTCCTAAAGCAGTGATGCTATTCAGTGAAAAGTGCACTTATTGTCCTCAAATCTAGCTCTAGATTCAAGTCTCAGAGCTTTTATTTTCCTGGGGGGAAGCACAAGTGTATAAAACAGATAGCTCTTGATGTTTACCTCAAAGATTGACTTCATTTATTGGGGTACCTAGGTGGCTCAGTGAGTTAAGCGTCTGACTCTTGCTTTCAGCTCAGGTCATGATCTCATGGTTCATGAGTTCAAGTCCCACATTGGGCTTTATGTTGACAGTGTGGAGCCTACTTGGGGTTCTCTCTCTTCTTCTCTCTCTGCCCCTCCCTGCTTACACTCTCTGTCTCAAAAATAAATAAACATTAAAAAAAAAGAGGTGACTTCATTTGCAATAGAGGGTGGAGAAGTTCCTAAGATGCCTCTCAAGACAGTGGAGCTTATAGTGAAGGACAACAAGGAGAAGCTTGGGGGAGTCATTGTACATAACAGCCTATGAAATGGTAGGCTGGTTAGTTCATCTGTGAGAACCTGGGAAAGACACAGGAGGAAAGAGCCTGACTGGAGTCCAAACACAACTCAAACATTACTCTCGGAAAATATTCTTTTGAAAGGAGTCTGAAAATGACTGGTATAGTCTTTTGAGGAATTATGCCCCAGGACAAGGTTGATAACTCTAGAGCCATAAATAGATGATGAAGGATAACCATACCAAAACCACTGTCATTGTGACTGTGGGCATAACCAAGTCTGTACCTCTCAACAAATGACATTAGAGACTCACTCTGTGGGAAGTAGAATAAATTCAAACTAAGTAACCCAGTAAGTTGCTAAACAAATAACAGTAGACTACAACAAAGTTGGTGAGGGCTGGGGGTAGGTGGGGGGAAACAATACCTATGTTGCTACAGTATATTTTCTAAATACAGTTTACATAAACTATTATGAAAAATTAATAAACAAGATTTAAAAAGCAGAAAAGAATTACTGCTACACCAGAAAAAAATCAGGCAATAGAAATTCTTACACTGTGGTCCCTGTCTAGCAGTTACTAATGAAAAATACCATCTAACCCATTTGGTGATCACTCATAGTGTTCACAATTTGTTCTGTAATTTTCACAGAAATGCTTTAACCATTGAAAATGATGCAAGCAAACAAGTTTCCCCAAATGTAGATCATTTCCAGTGTTCTCAGTCTTCTTCTTTTCTTTACATAGAAACATATTTTCCACAGGTATCATTTTCTTTCTGCCTGGTGGACCTCTTCTGGCCATTATGTGGGCCTGATGTGGGCTTTCTGGTAATAAGTTATTTCAGATTTTATATGTTTTAATATGTAATGATTTCATTTTATTTTTTATTTACTTAGAGGTGGGGAAGGGGAGAGGGAGAGAGAGAGAATTTTAAACAATCTCCATGTTCAGCACAGACTGCAATGCAGGTCTCAATCCCATGACCCTGGGATCATGACTTGAGCCAAAACCAAGAGTTGGATGCTTAATCAGTTGAGCTCATCTTCATTTTTAAACATATATTTGTTGTTATAGAATCCTAAATTGATAGAATTGCGGGGAGTATTTTATGCTTTTCAGTCCCGGAAAGGTGCTGCCCCACTGTTTTATGACTTGCATTGTTTTCTTTGAGAAGTCGGCATCATTCCTATTGGTTCTTCCTTAGGTAAAATTTTCTCCCACTTCTTAATGTCTTTTAACATTTTGCGTTTTTCTTTGGTTTACTACAGTTTCAATTGTATATGATTTGTTGTGTCTTTGCTGGTATTTATTCTGCTCAGTATTCTCAAACTCCTGGATTGGTGGTTTGGTGTCCATAATTAATTTTAGAAAGTTCTCTGCCATTGTTACTTCAAATACCTTTTCTGCTCTGTTCGTTATTCCTTCTTCCTCTATTCCAATGTAGAGAGAAATTGCACATTTTAGCATTATTCCACAGTTCTTGGATGTGCTATTACGTTTGGGGGTATTTGCTGTGGTTACTGTGTTAATTCTTCCTTCTTTTTATGTTTCCACTTGAGAGGTTTCTATTGACCTGTGTTCAAGTTCACTAATTCTTTGGTCATGTCAAGTCTACAGATGAGTAAGTCAAAGGTGTTCATTTTTGTTAGTCTTTATTTTTTATTTCTAATATATCATTTTGATTCTTTCTTAGAACTTCCATCTCTCTGCTTACATTACCAATCTGCTCTCACATGTTGTCTTCCTTTTCACTTAGTTCTCTTAACATGTTAGTCATGGTCATTTTGAATTCCTTGTATGATAAGTCCAAAATGTCATATCTACGTCTGATTCTGATGTTTGCTATATCTCCTCATAGTGTGCTTTTTCTTGCCTGTTGTCAAGCTGTGTCACTCTGCTTTTTGAAAGCTAGACACCTCATATCAAACGACGAATTTGGCAAACAGTCCTCAATGTGAGTATTATGTTAATGTGACTAGCAGTCTGCCTGTGTTTCATGTTTGCTATAGCTCTATCAGACACTTCATATTTTTCTGTCTCTACTCTTGACTTTGGGCTTAATACTCTTTCCCAAAGAAAGTCTGTACCTTTTGCTCTTCACCTGTAATAATTATTATTATACAGGAGCCCTACTGATGCATTGGCAGAATGGAGAAAGGCAGGGCCCTCTAGAATCCTCTGAGTCTCAGCTGTTTATTGTATCTGTTTCTGTGCTGCAGATTTCTCAAGGGACTTTTCCCTTCTTTTAGACATACAGCCTTTTCTCCTTGCCCCCTACTGCCCTTTCTGGCTGTGGCTTTTCCAATCTATTTTCTTTAATCCCTGTACACTGTTGATGTGTGAGCACAGAGCACATCCCTTGTCCCAGCTGAGATAAGGTTTCAGAACTGAGCTCAGGCCAAGTCCTTTCTCTCCTTGCTCCTATATGACACACCCTTTGAGAGGTGGGTGCAAGTGCTTTCTGCTTCTTTCACAATGAGTGCTCTTCCTCCATCCAGTCAGAGCTGGAATGTTCTCAGATCTTCAATGTGAAGATGTGTCAGGGGGCCCCTGAGAGCTCACACATAGCGGCTCTCACCCAAGCCCACACAGTCTCTAGCAATTAATCTAAGTGGCCATTTGTTTGCTCCACTAGGTTATGACTTCAGAGGATTCTGATGCAGATAGTCTGTATCAGAATGTGCCAGGAACATCACTCTGCCCGTGATTTCTGTTATCTGATGGGTCCTAGCAAGGTTGGCAATTGGCCTTTTGTCCAATTTTTTCTTGTTGTAAGGATGAGAATAAAAACTTTCCATATTTTTAAAAAAAATGTTTATGTTGATTGTATTTTTGAGAGAGAGAGAGAGAGAGAGAGATGTGAACAGGGGAGGGGCAGAGAGAGGGGGACACAGCATCTGAAGCAGGCTCCAGGCTCTGAACTGTCAACACAGAGCCTGACGCGGGGCTCAAACTCATGAAATGCGCGATCATGACCTGAGCTGAAGTTGGCACTTAACCAGCTGAGCCACCCAGGTGCCCCAAAACTTCCCAGCTCTTTATATATTGGAGCTAAAACCAGAAAATTAGATTTAGTTCTAGTTTTAAAAGTTTTGATCCATCTGGAATTTACTTTGATATAAGAAAATAATGAAGTGGGGGAATCTTATTTGATTTTTATTAACTTGAGCTACTCAGTCTTTCCAATATCATTTATTAAGTTATCCATTTTTATTACCAGCTATTAATTGTCACCTTTATTATATCCTTTATTGTATTCAGAATTCCTATTTGAATTGAATCAAATAATTCTAATATTAGAACTCATGAACCCTATCGGTTATTTTATTGCTACAATATCTGATTTTGAAAACAGAATTCTAATAGAAAGAATCATGATCACAGAAAATTATATATCTCATGGACTAATCCAGTACTGCCATGAAATTATCTTAATGATAAGACAGTGGTTACTAAATATCTAGTGAAATGGAAAGTACTTAATAATTAATGGAAGACATTCATTTAATCCAAAACATAAATGCTACTGAACTTTGAGAAATTTGGCAATTGTAGGTCACAGTGATGAAAGAGACTTCCTAGTTAACTTCAAATTATGTTTAATTTAATGATCGTGGTAATTGACATGAACAATCTTGGCACACTTTTCATCCAAAAGTCTTAAGTATGTTTTCACACTGTTCTTGGTTTTTATTCTTGGTTTTGTTAAGTAGTCTAAAAAAGTTCTATTCTTTTAGAGATCAGTCTGGAAAATTATTCTCTCTCAACACCCAAATCCAGAGTTTATATTTAAGCTAAGACAAAGTTATTAACCCATTTAATCTGACACAATTACAGGACAAAGCCTCCCTTCTTAAAGAGAATTAGTTTCCACTTGGTTTTATTTAGTAGCCTTACATTTCTTGAGTGAAAGCAGAGAAAATAATGAAGCATTATGCTGTGAACCATTAAAGTCAATTTGAATAATGGAGTCAGCTTTGAAGATTTAAGCACTATTGAAAATATTCTAGACTTTAAGTGACATTAAAATGTTGAGATACAATCACACTTATAATTCTACCCAAGTTTTATATTGTCAGCATTTCTGTTTATAAATTAATTATTCATGGAAAAGAAGGCTCACTTTCAACACATTTTCACTTTTACTAACATGTGCAAATTATTTTCCTTACTGTGGACCTCATTGTGTTATACGGAACACAGCGATGGCACCACATTCTTAGAACAATGCAACATGACACGGAATAAAACCTCCTACTACGCTTATTTTTCTTTTAATGGCTTTTAAAAAATCTTCTCATTGCTAAACTTTTTAACAGTGGTGTGTATTTCTCTTAATTCCCTTCTTCACTACCTACCCCTCAATCAACAATAAGTCACAGATGCTGAGGTTTGAGATGATGGTCCAGGCCACCAAAAGGAATGGTTGCCTATCAACTCCAACTTACTTTCTCTCTACAATCACAGTTTTGAACAAGGCCTTCATCTTAGGCTTTCATCCCTAGACTTTCTCATTGGTAGTAATTCCAGTCTTTTCCCCTCCTTCTTATCTCGGTGGGAGCCTCTCCTATCAGCCCTCTGCTCTAACTGAACATCAAAACCTAGTGTGGCTGTTCTAGACTTTGATTTGTGTTTTCTCCATCTTACCTGTGAGACTCCTCCTCACCCCCTCAGGGCTCACCTACAAGCACCTTCTCAAGGGACAGTTCTGTGGCCCTTCCGATTACAGTAAAATTTTTTTTTCCGGATAAAAGCTTTCATTTGTCCAAATGTAATTAATTTGTTTAATGTCTGTCTTCTTAGATTGCATGATTCATGAAGCCTGGAATATATGGAATCTTTGTGACCTGGCACAGAAGTTCACCCATTGTTTTTATTCGTTAAAAAAAATAGATGTGGAGTCTTACAAAAATCCAGAATATATTAGGATCCAGATTTCAGTACTCTTGCCCAATACTAGGTTGCATTTCTTTTCCTGCTGATTCAAGAGGACATCTCAATGCACATTCAATTGTTTTGCTGAATATTAGTAATAAACTTTTATTTTTTTAATTTTTTTAAAGTTTATTTATTTTGAGAGAGAGAAAGAGGGAGAGAGAGAGAGAGCACAAGCAGGGAAAGGGCAGAGAGAGAGAGAGGGAGAGAGAGAGAATCCAAAACAGGTTCTGCACCGGAAGCACAGATCGCGACCTGGGGCTTAAACTCACAAACCGTGAGATCATGACCTGAGCCGAAATCAAAAGTCAGACACTTAACTGTCTGAGCCCCCCAGCCACCGCTTAACAGACTTTTAAATATTAAAAATCTCAAAATAAATTTAGATCATACCTTGCCCTTGAAGAAATGCAAAAGTGAATAGAATATGTTGTTAATTTAACCTCAAATATCTGAATCTGCAAACAAGACTTTTTAGGCTTCTTCCATGAGAAAATCTATAGAAAGTGAGAATTTTGTCCAAATCAACATTTTTATATTTAAGTCCTTCTGATAATGTATTTAGTTGTTCTTATGTCTAGTTCATCCCATTTAATCTATAACTGTTTGGGGATAATGAAAAACTTAAGATGCTTAAAATAAAAGCAAACTAGAACCTATTGAAAGTACCCCTGACTTTACACTCTTATTGGGGTGAAGAAGAAATGTTTTAGTAAAAATGAAAGCAAATTTGCTTAGCTATCCATCATTACCTGACTTTTTAAAAGAGAACTTAAATTGATCTTTGAAGAATTTCTCCCTGAAAAGAAGAATGCACAAATTTCTCATGAAGACCTTTTTAAAAAGAACTTAAGGACCAAAGTGAATATTATTTCTAAAATATACCAAAGTGTTATTTATATGAGTGATTTTAATATTAGTTCTGCCCAAAGCAGAGATAATACTATCTAGGAATGAAATTAGTGCAGCTGTGAGGAGGAAGGTTCTAGTACGTGGGTGGGTCAGGATCATGTATTTATCCACATAAGTTGAACAAACGTATACCTTATGCATCTGACCCTTGTAGCACTCTTTCTGTAGCTTTTACCCCCAGCACCTTGGGTAATGCATGTAGCACACGTCAGAAACACTCCAGTATCTATGTACGGATGTGGTCACAATGGTCTTCATGCCTCCACTCCCCAATTTTTAATCCCCCCAATTTTTAATCTCCGGTTGGATTACCATGACATATCATACCTTTTCACTTTATTAGATATCCTGGAAAAGGCCCCTTTGGAAATCGTGCTGGAGGTGCTCTGCACCTTGGACGCTGTGCTCGTATTGTTCTGTCCGCAAAGTCCTGTTAGTATCGCCTCCTCATGTCTAGCTCCCTCCTTCTTGCACTTGGCTGCTCAGTGACCCCGTGTTATACCCAAGGTCTACTGATATGTGGCAGGAGATACTGACCACGGCTCCAATAAGCACCAAAGCATCATTCCACCTAAAACTGACAGGAAGATGTCTTTTAGTGTTAAAACACTAAACCGATCTCAAATCTGAGCATAATTCTTATCACCCACAACCGCATTCAGCACACTTAGATGAGATTCTTCATAGATTAAACCTTTCTAAGACAAAAAGAGAAAATGTGTAATTAAAGAATCTCCTTGAAAGTAAATCTGTTGAGGGACACCTGGGTGACTGAGTTGGTTGAGCTTCTGACTCTTGACTTTGGCTCATGTCATGATCTCGTGGTTCATGGGTTCAAGCCCCACATAGGGCTCTCTAAACTGATGGTGCAGAGCCTGCTTGGGATTCTCTCTCTCCCTCTCTCTGCCCTTCCCCTGCTCGTGTGTTCTCTCGGTATCTCTCTCTCTTTCTCTCTCTCAAAATAAACGAATAAACTTAAAAAAGAAAGTAAATCTGTTGATAAATGAATATAAAACATAGAGCAAGGGAATACATATGAGTTGCTGGAGGCCTAGTATATTCCAGCTCTTACCTTGGATATCTTGTATATGTTCATTCCTATTTTACTTAAACATCAACACTACTGTGAGCATTTTGGTGCTCTGTGTGCTTTTGAATTAGGTAGGGAAATCACAGTAATGGGTTTTGGCATTGAGCGCTCAGGATGAGGCAAGGGAAAAATGAGGACCGATAAGTTTCAATGCACAATAGAAGAACCGACCTCCCATTTTTGCCATCGTCCTGCCTCAGAATGCAAGACAACTGCTCACAGACTGAACAGTTTCCCCCAGAGACCTGAGTTAAGCTATGATATTCTGATACTGTGAATGATCATCCATTGTTATTTTAGACGGAAACGCCCTGAGGCTTCAGCATTTGGTGAACAAGTCAAATCCATATTACAGGCACCCCTGGTTCCAAGTGCATCCTGTACTAATATCTGAAGTTCAACATCTTTCAGAAGACTAGCCGTTTAACACCTGTCCAGGAGACAAGTGAATGTCTTCCTAAGACATACTCAGAGAAGTGGGGGCATGATTATCAATGCTACCTGCTTTACTTTATTCAGGGAAAATGGACATCCCGAGAAAGAAGACATCACTGCCACCAAAGCCTGGCGACATTGCCCCATTCAAAGTTTTCTGCACTTCATTTACTCAGAATCATGTGTTCTAAACCAATGTACTTTTCATGTGATCTCACTTTCTCTTTTCTCAATGTAAAATAATCACAGTCTTATCTCTTAGAAATAATAGAAATATTGCTGTTCCCTTTTGGTGGATGAAAACACTAAGGCTTAGAGTGATTAAGAAATATAAGCACTAGGGTGTCTGGGTGGCTCAGTCTGTTGAGCGCCTGACTCTTGTTGATTTCAGCTCAGGTCATGATCCCAGGGGAGTGGGATCGAGCCACGTGTCGGGCTCTGCTTAAGATTCTCTCTCACTCTCCCATGCTGGTGTGTGCTCTCTCTCTCTCTCTAAGGAAGTTATGCACTATGATGACTATAACATAAATAAGAAATATATCAAAGAGCTGGTAAGTAGCAAAACCAAGTTGATCTGATTTGTACCTAATTGTGGTTAAAATTAAATATCTTGAGCATCATAGGGAAAATAGTCAGAAATGATTGAATGTAAAAAATCCTGTTGTGTTTACTGTGGGAGCACTGAGCATCTTCAACATACCTCATTACGAAGAAGAGACCCAAATGGTTTTTTAATAGTAAGGAAGTCAGATGAAGAAAACAATGCTCTTTCTCCCTTCCCTCTATTGGCAAGTAATCTTGGAGACATACAAACCATTTATTCCTGTAGAAAATGTTTAATCTTTCCCTACCAACCTAAGAAACAGCAGCACTTAATATTAGTGCTTGTTGGGAGATGAGCTTCCAGGAGAGAGCTGTTAATTCTGATCAAGGGAAACAGGTTCAAGGCCTGCCTAGGTCAGGCTTCATAGTTTGAGTTTCTTCTTGATTTGATAAGAGTCACACTTCACCCCAGTTACCACCTGTACCTCTGAAATACTGGTGCTCAAATTTCTTAAAAATACAATTATTCAAATGAGGCATAAACTATAGTTCTTTTATGAGGGATATGTTAAATTCTTTCAGAAGAGTGTGGAACAGATGATGCCAGTGGGCTCTACATTGGAAGAAAAAAAAAACTAGAGAAGCTTATTTGAATAATCAATAAAAATAAGAGAGTACAGTTACTGGGAGGATGGCTGAGCTATTCTCTCTCTTTGCATTTCTTTTGCAGTAGAAAGGCTAAGGGAGAAATGAACTAGAATGTCAGCCTATCATTCCAATTAGATTCTTACCTTTGAATGCTATGTATCTTAGTCACCATTTGCAAGTGTATAAAAAAAAAAGATAAAGCATAGCCAGTCAAAAACTAGCAATATATATCACTCTGTTTTCAGATAAATTATAGGCCTATATTCATGGTTCTTATTTTCTTTTAATTTTAAGGACACCTTATTAAAATTAAATTATGTTAAGTTGGGAATAGTAGAATTAAGAGATACATTTTAATTTAACACCATCTGAATTAAATATTCATGGTATTTTAAAATCAAAAGCTGTAAAACTATTTCTAAGACTAAGTTTCCATAACTCTGCACTAATAAGACTTGTTATGTTGACTGCTGGCATTGTTAAAAATAAAAAAAAAAAAAGATCAGGAACAAGATATATTTAAATATGCCTGTCGTAGAGTGTTTTCATGGTTATAACCTCACATAGAGTGGTTAAATTCTGTCAGAAAAACATTTCTGATTTTAAATAGATTTTCTAGCTATAATGGAATAGAACGAAAGTTGGAGTTTTAAAAGTTACAGCAATTTCTTTAATAAATATGCTTATGCTAGTTAGCTATCACTGCATAACAAATTATTCTAAAACCTAGAGGCTTAGATGTTTCTTATATCATATCTTCTGTGCGTAAGCATCTGGGAGCGGCTTACCTGGGCTCTGGCTCAGGACCTCTCATTAGGTTGTGGCTAAGATGTTGGCCAGGACTGTGGTCATCTGTGGGTTTGACTATCCTTGGAGGATCACTTCTAAGGAGGCCTACTCAACACGCCTGGCAAGTTGACAAGAGGACTCTTGTTGTCAAGAGTTGTCAACTTGTTGGCAAGAGGACTCTATGCCTCGCCGTACAGATCTCTCCAAAAGACTACCTGACTACCTGAGGAATTTCGTCACATAGCAGCTGTTCCAGTCAGAGAAAATGACTCAAGGAAAAAAAGCAGAAGCTTCAATCATGAGCATGCATATCAGGGGGTGAGAATCACTGGGGGTCAGCCTTGAAGCAGGCCACCACAACTATGTATCTTTACTTTAGAACCACTGACAAGCTTTTCTGTGTACCCCCAATAAACTGGACAGCAAAAAGCAAAGCATTGGAAACATATTCTCAGGCTACATTGTTTCCATTTACAGCATTATGGCTTAGATTAATGTTGCTTAACCAGCATTTTGCTTTTCTTATAGCATTATCGCTGCCTGATTCTCCATGTTAAAAATTCAGTGAAATAATTTTCAACATTTTCAACAGATCCATTTATCCCCTAGTAGGTAACAATCGCTCTTCTGGGAATGGGGTTACAAAAATGTTTTTAAATATCTCATATGTGGGTGGTATAGGGCTATTTGGAAACAAACAAAAAAATGTACATCAATGGGAGAAACATTATAAAAGACATATGCAAACATTTATGGAGGACTCAGTGAGTATGAGGAATGAAAAAGGAAGTCAAAGTCAGAGACTCATCGATAACTGAACAACTAAGGTCTATTCACTATATCTTGAATGACCTCCTTTAAATCCTAAAGTCTTGGATCTCAGTGCTTTATTTCAGTCAACAAATAAATGTCTACACTGAAGAGGGGAGATGTTCAGTATTCCATTTATTCTAGAGAATGAACACATCTACATTTCATGGTATTCCTAATTATGTAGGAGGTGGGCTTGGGAAAATATTTATTCTTATCCTCTCTACTCTGCATAAGAAAAACTCCATTAAGTTTCCTACAGTTCTCTCAATAGTTCACAAAAATTATATTGAATATCTGAAAACCTCTTTGGACGATGTATTTGACACATCCCCTCAGATATTTACTCAACATTTTAATATCTTTATTTTTTTTCCCAGAATAGAAAAAGCAGTATATGCTTGTGGGGCTTCAAACACTGGCAGGATGTACAAAACAGACAGTGGAAGTGCCATGTAACACGTGGGTGTCAGGGGCAAGGGGATTTAGACTGAGTACAATCCTTGGTAATACTTTTTAAAAGAAACTCATTTGTATATATCCTTAAAAAGATGCTTTGAAATAATTAAAAAAGAAAATAACAAAAAAAAAAGTCTTAGCCCTTTTAAAGGGTTCTCTGATGAAGGCAAGAGAATACCAATGGAGAGAGGACAAATGAATAAAAACTGAGACTTAACCAGAATTAGGCAAGAGTTGGTGGTGGCTTTAAGGACCCATGCATATTCAAAATCCCTGGGGATGCAAATAAGTGAACTTAGATGTAGAAAAGTGACCAGTGTGGACAAGATACACAGATTTAGAAATATACAGAATGAAACAGATAGATAGACAGATAGATAGATAGACAGATAGATAGATGATAGATAGATAGATGATAGATAGATAGATAGATGATTGATAGATAGATAGATAGATAGATAGACAGATGATAGATAGAGAGAACAGACACAGAATGGCTGTACAAACGGTATAGGAAGGGAGATATGACTCTTAGAGGACTAGAACATAATCTAGTTTGTCTCTTTCATTCATTCAATCACCGCTGTCCACAACACTTGCTGCCTCTAGTATTCAGTAAATGCCCACAAAATAAAGCAACAAAATAACCAATGAATTGGAACATATATTAAAAACGAGCTATTTGCTGCCAATACTACAGTTGAAAGAAATCTTATCATTTAGATAGAGCTACCACAAAGATTACAGGGTCAGCATAAGATTCTTAAATGAGCCTCCTTCTCTTGGTTTGGTTTGAAAGTCTTCTTTTTTGTTTGTTGTTTGTTTGTTCGTTTGTTTGGTACTTTTAGTTTTAGCAGTCTGTGTATCTGGCAACGGCCCCAAACCATCATTGCAGTGGGTCTTTGGCAATATCATAATAGGAGAAATGAGGGTCCGTGAAAATGTCCTTGAATGTGTACTTTGCAACCACTTTTTCATTGAATATAAGCCTTCATTTTCCATGCTTAAGCAATGAATTAATGTTATGTAAGGGAATATTAGATATGAAGTTCCATGGGGGAAAAAATGTGAGTTTACTCATTTCCAGCTTGGCTCCAGTGGATTTTAAGTTTCTCGAAGCAGCTGCTGTGTCTTCCTCACTTTTACCACACAGGGGCTTAATCGTTCATTAAATGAAACAATGCAAACATTCATGAACTTTTTGATATTGCACAAAATCAATTCTTTCAATGCCCACTGCATTTTAATTCTGAATGATTTTTCTTTCAATAAAATTTTCGTATTTTACTTCTTGGGCAATAAACTATTCATTAATTCCTTTTCATTAAATATCCATTATTTTCATTGATGGGGAGATAGAAAACACATGAGTTTATAACACTCACTCAGAGTAATTTACTCAGAGTAAATTGCTCACATGTGTCAGATCTAGACCGATCCAGTCCGGGGAGCAGGTCTCGGACAGCCCATCACTTACTTCCTCTGGCCTGGGGTGGAGCCTGAATCCCTCTTCTTCATCTCCCGCCTCACTCGTCCTCTCCCCACAACAACAAGGACCCATGGACGAGCCAAGACAACTGCATGGGCAAGGACTAAAACATGCATCTCGTTCAAACAAATCCTACTTAAACTGCCGCATTTTAACATAAAATAGCCTTGCACATTGATTGCCTGGCTTCCCCTAGTATCAGCTTCCAGATGTCTTCTCAACAATTGGCTTAATGAAGTTTAGAGCAACCATCTTCTCTCCCACACGCAGAACTATTTTTGAGACTTATGTTAATGTGTTGTTCTGCTCACTTTTACTGAATTTACTCCTCTTTAACATTCATTTTGGCAGTGATATCTTTAAGGAAAAAATAATCAAAGTGTCATTTTCAGGAGAGCACATTTCTCAACACCCATTAAATAATCCTGTATATATTAGCTGGGGCACAGAATAGCATTCATAGTTCTTTTCATTGCACACATATGGCTCATTCCAAAATACTTCTACTAATCTGAAGTAAAATTTATACTAGTATACATATACTATTAATACTTATTTCCTATTTATGCAAAGCATTATTATCTTCATTTTCCAAGACTTCTTCCCTCCCCAGTCTTTTATACCCAAACTGTTTATTTCCTCTTTCTAATTGCCTCATTCCAAAGTGCCCTCAAGTAGCATCTCTTCCTACTTATTTAGTAAATTCAACTATTAAGAACACATCTGAAAGACAACAGAAGAGAAAAAAAATGGCCACCTGAGAAACTGAAATCAAATGCCAAAGTTTATGCAAATTAATTACGGAGTCACAGTCTCTGACTTCTACAGTAGATTTTTACATTACTTGTCATGACCAGCTCTACGGTTCTCCGCTCACACAGGTAATTTTAGTACACTGAAGAAAATTAGACACAGCCTAGTGTGCACTGTAGCTTCAGAGCGTTAAAGTAGGTGACTAATGTCAGCCTTCTGTGACCACCTCAAGTGACCTCAAGGACACATCAAAAATAAGAAGAACCAGAAAACCAGTCAAGTAGAGGCATGCACACAAAATTTGGAACAATAAGATATGATAGAAACATCATGTCCACATATCCGGGTGGAAACGAGTAACCCTTCATTTTCCAACCCAACACATTAGATCTTATGAGATACTTTGGAGAGTGGCTTGCAAGCTTCCCTTTTTGCATACAATCCCCTGTAAACTAACAAGCTTGGGAGTTTTCCAGAGCAATCTTAAAGACTGTCTCTAGGCTATAGTCCTCAGTAAAATAATGAATAAAGTATTCATGAATCTATGATGCTGGCTTTTCCCCCCTCAGTTTATGCTATAGATATAGCAGCTCAAGGCAGAAGTACAACGGCAACCCCTCAGAAAGATCGGGATGGAAAACTGCATCAGGGGCCATTCAATGGAGGTGTGAACCAGTCTAAGTATCTCTAGGGCCTGAGCGGTCTTTCAAAATTAGAACATAAACTTGTACAGTCATGAACGGTGGTCACAGAGAATGCATGTAAGTATAATTAATCATTGATTCATTTACTCAGCTGTTCATTTATTTAGCAAGAGAAACACATGAAACTGATTTGTCTGTTGATGTCCCTGCTTCACCCTATGTGGCAAAACCACAAGGCAAAAGGAAACAAGGATTTTGTGAAAATTCTTGACAGGTGGGAGACATACCTCACCAGACTATACAGTGGATATTTTAAAAATAAAATAGGGAACTCCACATTTTAAATCATTTCAGTCATTTCAACTAATCAGAACATAGACTCTCTCCTGACTCTAGCCACCCTCAATGTCCCCAGCTC
The DNA here is from genome assembly GCF_046562875.1 of Panthera onca. NCBI lineage: Eukaryota > Metazoa > Chordata > Mammalia > Carnivora > Felidae > Panthera > Panthera onca. The sequence goes on from NC_138349.1 coordinate 78,834,572, forward strand.
TGTTTGTTTTCTTCCTTTACAGAAAGTTGGACCATTTCCTCCTAATCTTCCTTCACACCCACGCCATCTGATCTCACCTTGGGCCTTCAAAGATTCCTTAAGGAATTCTCCTAAATAAAGACCCTTCTGTCCATGAGAAGAATCTCAGTCTTCCGCTGGAAATCATGCCTTTACAAGAATAGTATTTTAAGAAATATATTCTTGTAATAATGTTTTTAAATGTTTACAATTGGAAGACTTTATTTTCTGAAATTACCGACAAGGCTAAGATAGATCAAGGTGATGTATCAGCAATACGTTACTATACTGGTAACAAGCAAAAAGTCTATTTATTTGTTCAGGTGCGCTGAGTAGAGTCTGCTATCGTTGGTTCTTTTTCTAGAGTCACTGCAGTCTCCAAAATCTTACCCTTAAAGATTCCTTCCGTTGGTGAAGCACTGCCCTCTTCAGGCAAAATTGGTGAAAGTATCAATTCTCACTAGGGCCCATTAACATCTGCAATGAATTTAATTTGTAAGATCACAACCTTTGTGAGCTCAGGCACACAAAAACAAAACTCTAGGAAATGACACAAGTCTTGCCCAAATCTGGGTAACTTTTAGATAAATTAGTGAGGTTTTTCACTTACGTAAAGGCTGAATGTGTATGATTTTTTTTTAACTCTGCAATCTCATGAATGATAAACCAAAAAGAAAGAAAAGAATACTTTAAGACTTGTGCAATTCCTAAACTAATAAGAAATTATTTCAAAAGTGATAGTTAAGGTCCACAGTGTCCAAAATTGTTTTCTTCTCTTAGTTATAAACAATAAAGGGTTGTCAGCTTATTGATATGAGAACAAATCCCAAAGAAATACATTCTTAAACATTACTTAATTAGCCTTGTGCATTGTTTTAAAAATTAAGAATATTTCAGTGACTGATGAGAGATCAAGTGTTTTTTTTTAAATTTTTTAAGTTGTATTTATTTTGAGAGACACAGAGACAGTGTGAATTGGGGAGGGGTAGAGAGAGAGGGAAAGAGAGAGAGACTCCCAAGCAGTCAATGTGCTGCCAGCACAGAGCCCAGTGTGAGGCTTAAACCCAGGAAACAGTGAGCTGAACCTGAGCTGAAACCAAGAGGTGGACACTTAACTGACTGAGCCACCCAGGCGCCCCTCAAGTGTTTTCAAATTCTATTTAAACAAAACGCTTCAGTGGCTGAAGGCCAGCAGTTCTGCCTTATTCTTAAAAAAAGAGTGTAAGGTGCTGAGCCTTATTATAAACTTCTTCATTAAGTTTTATTTGAGCCCTGAAGTGTTCACTGTAGAAGGAGGCATTGTGGGAAGAAAATGACCTTGTTAATTGGCTGTTGATGCCCACACACACAAAAAATTAGATGTATCTGTACTTTTTATAAGAATACTTTGCACTATCTTGTTATAAACTTATTTATTCATTCTAAGCATAAATTTTAAAATCTGCCTTCATATGAGTCCCTGTTTATATCCTATGGGAACTTTGAACTATACATTTGGAGTCATGAGTTTCGGCAATGAATTTCAAGTTGTGGACTCTCAGAGGAAAACCGTAACACCTCTCACCATGAGAAAAGTCAATATTGACATCTGGAGAAAGAACATACTATGTGCTAATAATTAAGCCAGACACATCTCAAAATATAAAACTACAGTCAATTATCAAAAGTTAAATTTTTTTAAAAAAATAGGATAATTGTGTCAGAAAATGCTTCTATGATTGTAGTTTACAAAAATCTGTAAATTATATAGAAAAGAATAGAGTTCAAATTAAACATTTTAGAAATCACCAATATTGAGTTTGGTTTGAATCATGTTCCTTATGAAATTATATATTAATTTAATGACTTCGGTCATAAAAAATGGGTAACAATCTGCAAGCTTGAGAATTAATTAAAACTTGTTATAAAATTAATTTGAAATGAACAGCAGGTTGGAAAATATCAACTTATTGTTGTACATTGTACACTGTAGATGTAGAGTGAAGAAAACTAAATTTGGAAATTAAAATGCTGTATTCGAGCTATATTTTCTTTACACTCTCTCATAAGGCAGTGCAATTAGTAAAACATACAGATTTTTGAAGCCAGACTTTTGGATTCTGTCACTGGCTCTGCTCTTCCCCAATTCTGTGCGATTCTGGACATTTGCTTCTGAGTCTCTGTTTCATTATCTATTAACAGACATATATTTCTTATCTGTCAAGGGTGTTGTATGGATTGACTCAGACAGCAGATAGAGATTCTATATCATAATGGTGACACACAATAAATGTTCAATAAATGTCAGTTCTGTTTGTGTGTTATTCCCCTTCGCTTTGGGAAGCATAGTTTCTTTATCTCCAAAACTGGAGCTATAATAAAGCTAACATAAATTAAGCTAGTTCACGGCCTATTCCCAAGATAATTAATAAAATTAACATATATTTTACTTGAAAATTCTTTGTAAACTAGAATGCTATGCCACCCTTTAGAATTTGTTAAGGTGGTGGTTGATCATAATACATAAAAAAGGAGAGTTAGTTAACTCTCCTCATCCATTATCACAGTAAAGGGTATACAGTAAGAAAAATATATTGCTAAATCTGGAAGAAAAGATGTATCACTCCACTGTAGAAATACCACATTTAGAATACTGAAATCTATTTTGTTTATACTGTTTATTTATATTGTTTGTTTTAATAGTTTCATAAGTAGACTTCCAAAAAGGGGCCAATTCTTTATGCAATCAGTCTCAATTATCATGCCAAGTTTATTGGTCCTTGTACTGTTAGTATATACCTAAAATTTCTAAATAAGTCTCTTGTATGTCTAATTATGTGATACAATAGTAAAATGATTCATAAAGTTGAATGTCTGATACTGAACGCGAGGATTTGCTATTACAACAGCATGAAAAGCAAAATAAAATCTCAAAACGTTAAGACTGAAACTCAAGACCCTCTGTTATCTGAATTTACATGTAATTGCAAATATTTCTTCCACTCCTCTTCTCACTTTCAATCCAGATCTTGTATTCCAGGCTATTTTTTATGCTTTTCATTAAATTTTGAGATAGAATTTATGTACTATTAAATGTGCCTAATGAGTGTACATTTCGATGAGTGTTCGCAAATGTATACGCCCTTGTGCACACACGCATGCATCTATCACAATAATGATAAAGAATATACTTATCACCACAGAATGTTCTCATGTGCCTATTGCCAGTACACCTCTAACCCAGCCAGACGCCAACAACACCTGCTTTGCTTTCTATCTTTTGTGGTGTTTTATTTAAACAGAAGCATACGGTATGATTTCTTTGATACCTGTCTTCTTTAACTCAGCATACTATTTTGAGATTCATTCATGCTTCTGCAGGTATCAGTTGTCGAGTCTTTCTTATTTGCTGAGTAGTAGTCTCTGGTATGAATAGACCAGAGCTTGTTTTTTCCATTTGTGTTTTGATGGATGGGCTGACTCTTATTTTTGGCCATCTGAATAACGCTTCTGTAAACATTTGTATACAAGTATCTGTGTAGACATATGTTTTCATTTCTCTTGGACAAATGCCTAACTGTGTAAATATTTATAAATGTTGTTTAACTTTTTAAGATATTGACAATACAACTTCCAAAGCCATGGTACCAATTTACATTTCCACCAACACTGTGTGGGATAACTGAAATCTTAATACTGAATCTTCTAATCTATCAATATGGCATATTTCTCCATTTATATAGGTCTCTTTATTTTCGCTCAATGTTACTTCTTCATTTATATAGGCCTCTTTATTTTCGCTCAACGTTGTTTTGTAATTCTCCATTTCAATTCTTGCATGTATTTTTTAAAAAAAATTATCCCTAATTATTTCATGTTTTATGCTATTATAAATCATAAGTTAAAAATTGTAAAAAATTGTTAAAAAATAGTTTTCTCTGTATAGATTTTTCACCTCTTTGGTTAGATTTATTCCTAGGTATTTTATGGATTTTTGTGCAACTGTAAATGGGATCGATTCCTTGATTTCTCTTTGTCACTTCATTGTTGGTGTATAGGAATGTAACCGATTTCTGTTCATTGATTTTATATCCTGAAACTTTGCTCAATTCATAAATCAATTCTAGCAGTTTTTTGGGGGAATCTTTGGGTTTTCCATATAGAGTATCATGTCATCTACGAAGAGTGAAAGTCTGACCTACTCATGGCCAATTTGGATGTCTTTTATTTCTTTGGGTTGTCTGATTGCTGAGGCTAAGACTCCCAATACTATGTTGAATAACAGTGGCGAAAGTGGACATCCCTGTCTTGTTCATGACCTTAGGGGGAAAGATTTCAGTTTTTCCCCATTGAGGATGATGTTAGCATTGTGTCTTTCATACATGGTTTTTATGATCTCGAGGTACGATCCTTCTATCCCTACTTTCTTGAGGGTTTTTATCAAGAAAGGATGCTGTATTTTGTCAAATGCTTTCTCTACATCTATTGAGAGGATCATGTGATTCTTGTCCTATCTTTTATTGATGTAATGAATCACACTGATTGTTTTGTGGATACTGAACCAGGCTGGCATCCCAGGTATAAATCCCACTTGGTCGTGGTGAATAATTTCTTTAATGTATTGTTGGATCCGACTGCCTAATATCTTGTTGAGGATTTTTGCATCCATGTTCATCAGGGAAATTGGTCTATAGTTCTTTTTTATAGTGGGGTCTCTGTCTGGTTTTGGAATTAAGGTAATTCTGGCCTCATAGGAAGAGTTTGGAAGTTTTCCTTCCATTTCTATTTTATGGAACAGCTTCAAGATAATAGGTGGTAACTCTTCCTTAAATGTTTGGTATAATTCCCCTGGAAAGCCATCTGGCCCTGGACTCTTGTTTTTTTAGAGACTTTTGATTACTAATTCAATATCCTTACTGGTTATGGGTCTGTTCAAATTTTGTTTCTTCCTGTTTCAGTTTTGGTAGTGTACATGTATCTAGGAATTTGCCCAGTTCTTCCAGATTGGCGTTTTATAGGTATATAATTGCTCATAAGATTCTCTTATTATTGTTCTTATTTTTGCTGTGTTGGTTGTGATCTCTCCTCTTTCATTCTTGATTTTATTTGGGGCCTTTACTTTTTCTTTTTGATCAAACTGGCTAGTGGTTTATCAATTTTTTTTTATTTTTTCAAAGAACTAGCCTCTGGTTTCATTGATCTGTTCTACTGGGGTTTTTTTGGTTTAGATAGCATTAATTTCTGCTCTAATCTTTATTATTTCCTGTCTTCTGCTGGCTTTGGGTTTTATTTGTTCTTTTTCCAGCTCTTTAAGGCGTAAGTTTAGGTTGCGTATCTGAGGTCTTTCTTCCTTCTTTAGGAAGGCCTGGATTGCTATATACTTTCCTCTTATGACCGCCTTTGCTGTATCCCAGAGGTTTTGGGTTGTGGTGTTATCGTTTTCATTGACTTCCGTATACTTCTTAATTTCCTCTTTAACTGCTTGGTTAGCCCATTCATTCTTTAGTAGGATGTTCTTCAGTCTCCAAGTATTTGTTACCTTTCCAAATTTTTTCTTGTGGTTGATCTCAAGTTTCATAGTGTTGTGGTCTAAAAATATGCACGGTATGATCTCAATCTTTTTGTACTTTCTGAGGGCTGATTTGTGTCCCAGTATGTTGTTTATTGTGGAGAACGTTCCATGTGCAATGAAGAAGAATGTATATCCTGCTGCTTTAGGATGAATTGTTCTGAATATATCTGTTAAGTCCATCTGGTCTAGTGTGTCATTCAAAGCCATTGTTTCCTTGTTGATTTTTTGATTAGATGATCTGTCCATTGCTGTGAATGGGGTGTTGAAGTCTCCTACTATTATGGTATTGCTATCTATGAGTTTCTTTATGTTTCTGATTAATTGATTTATATATTTGGGTGCATCCATATTTGGCATATAAATGTTTACAATTGTTAGGTCTTCTTGGTGGATAGACCCCTTGATTATGATATAATGCCCTTCTGCATCTCTTGATACAGTCTTTATTTTAATGTCTAGACTGTCTGATATAAGTATGGCTACTCTGGCTTTCTTTTGTTGACCATTAGCATGATAGATGGTTCTCTATCCCCTTACTTTCAATCTGAAGGTGTCTTTATGTCACAAGTGGGTCTCTTGTAAACAGCATATAGATGGATCTTGTTTTCTTATCCATTCTGTTACTCTATGTCTTTTGATTGGAGCATTGAGTCCATTGACGTTTAGAGTGAGTACTGAAAGATATGAATTTATTTCCATTTTGTTGCTTATAGAGTTGGAGTTTCTGGTGGTGTTTCTGGTCCTCTCTAATCTTTGTTGCTTTTGGTATTTATTTATTTATTTATTTATATTTTCATCTTTTCTCCCCTCATAGAGTCCCCCTTAAAATTACTTGCAGGGCTGGGTTAGTGGTCATGAACTCCTTTAATTTTTGTCTGGGAGACATTATCTCTCCTTCTATTTTGAATGACAGCCTTGCTGGATAAAGAATTCTTGGATGCATATTTTTCTGATTAAGCACATTGAATACATCCTGCCACTCCTTTCTGGCCTGTCCAGTTTCTGTGGATAGGTCTGAGGCAAACCTGATATGTCTTCCCTTGTAGGTTAAAGACTTTTTTTCCCTTGCTGCTTTCATGATTCTCTCCTTGCCTGAGTATTTTTTGAATTTGACTATGAGATGCCTTGTTGATGGCCGGTTTTTGTTGAATCTAATGGGGGGTCCTCTGTGCTTCCTGGGTTTTGATGTCTGTGTCTTTCCCCACGCTAGAAAAGTTTTCCACTATGATTTGCTCACATAACCCTTCTACCCCTATTTCTCTCTCTTTCTCTTCTGGGACACCTGATTCTGATGTTGTTCCTTTTTAATGAGTCACTGATTTCTCTAATTCTTAAATCGTGCTCTTTTACCTTAATCTCCCTCTTTTTTTCTGCTCATTATTCTCCATAAGTTTGTCCCCTATATCGCTGATTCTCTGTTCTGCCTCATCCATCCTTGCTGCCGCGTCATCCATCCGTGATTGCGGCTCAGTTATAACATTTTTTATTTCATCCTGACTAGTTTTTACTTCTTTTATCTGCGCAGAAAGTGATTCTAATCTATTTTCCACTCCAGCTGGTATTCTTATTATCATGATTCTAAATTCTGGTTCAGACATCTTGCTTGTATCTGTTTTGATTAAGTCTCTGGCTGTTGTTTCTTCCTGCTCTTCCTTTGGGGTGATTTCCTTCGTTTCATCATTTTGAATGGAGAAAAGGGACTAATGAGGTAGAAAAAATTAAAATGAAAAACAATTAAAATTAAGAAAATATTAAAATTAAAAAATTAAACACACACACAAATCGAATAAATGATGCTAGATCCTAGGTGTGTTGGTCTGGGTGTTGAAAGTGGCTTGACAGATTAGAGACAAAGGGGGGAACAAAGGAAATCATTTGAAAATTTGGACAAATGAATACACTGAAGTAGACTAAATTGAAATGATGGAAGTAAAATAGAATTTGAATAATTTTACACAAAAGTAAAGAATATAGTAAAAAAATTAAAGAGATTATTTTTAATAAAAATTAAAAATAAAAATGTATTTTTTCTCTTTCTGTATTCAAGAAAACGAAAAGAAATGATAAAGAGAAAAAAAGAAAAAAAGAAAGAAAGAAACTTGAATAGATGGACCTGCTAACAGACTGAAATCGACTGAAATTACTTTGTTTTCCCCTAGAAGTCAGACTATGAAGCGTTTGTTGTCCATAAACTAAGCAGGCTATGACACTTCTGTTCTTGAAGAGCGAGGTTGGCCCAGTTGGGCGGGGCTAGGTGTAATGTCTCCATTCTCCACTAGATGGCGCTGCTCGCCTACTGGGGTGGATCGTTGTGGCGCTCCTAGGTGCGTATGCGCACTGGCGGGAACGGTAAAAATGGTGTCACCCAGCTACCCGGTCTCTAGTATAGGAACTCTGTTCTCCATGGTCAGTAATCACACACCTGTCCTTTGTGTTCGTCCTTTCGTCCACTCCCCACTTTTACACTGTCTGTGACCAAGCCCCAGGTAGGACCTCTCTCCTGAGTTTTGTCTCAGATGCGGCTGTTTTCCCTGGCCCCTTACTTCTAAGGGACTGTGACTTGACCCGTTCTGCCCCTCTGCAGAGGGTCTCACTGAGCAATGGCCAAATGCCAGCTGCACCCAGGAAAGTTCGCAGGACGTGCTGCTGCTGATGCCAGAGACTGGGGCCAGGTTCCAGCCTGCCCCAGAAAAAGTTTGCAAGATAGTGTAGGAGCAGCATGTCAGGGATTATGGAAAATCACAACACACATCTGGCACCAGCCTTCACCCTTAATGACCTTGTTCCAGCACCCTTAATGACCCTTGTTCTGGGGTCTGCTGGGTCCATGTGGCCTCACAGTCTCTACCAAATGTCCTTCCAGCAGTGGAACCACTTCTCCCTGGGTGGCCCGAGAACCTCCCGGACCCCACTCTGCTCCTGGGGATTCGCCCTTCCCACCAGAGCACTACCAGGTATCGAGCTGCAGAGTTGCAGCTTTTGCGTTCCCCTTGTTTACAGTCTTAATGGAATTGAGACCCTCTCCTTTCTCCCTTTTTCGTTTAGTCCCTGTGGCTGTTTCCAATTTTCCACTTTCTCTCCAGCTGCTTTTGGGGAGGGATGCTTTTCCCATATTCCCTGCCCACCCCCCCAACTCCATCCTCTCTCTGCATGCAAAAGCGGCTCCCTGCCCTCCACGGCTTCTCTTTCCCCAAGGTCACCAGATTGTTGTGTTAATCCTCAGATCAGTTTTCTAGGTGTGCAGGATGGTTTAGTGTTGGTCTGGCTGCATTTCATGGACACGAGACACGCAAAAAACTTCCATGCTGTTCTGCCATCTTGGCTCCCTCCACTGGTTTAACTGAGTTTTTAAATTTGCCTCCCACATTTCATTTTGCCATTTTCTGATTTTAATCTCTACACTGTTATTAATTCATCCTTATACTTACTTTGGATTGAATTCACTCTTCTTTCCAATTCCTTCTTTCTCCTCTCCCTCCTTGTCTTTCACCACTCCTTCTCCTCCCTCTCTCTCCCCCTCCCCCATCTTTTTTTGCTTCTTCATGGTTTAAAGTGAAAGTTTGGATTATTGATTTTAGATATATTCTCGTTTTAACAACTGTGTTCAAAGATATAAATTTCCCTGAAATCTCTACTTCATTATACCACACAAATTTTGATATATTTCTTAGTTATCTTTATTCAATTCAAAATATTTTCTACTTTCTCTTTTAATTTCCTCTTATCTATCTGTTATATAGAAGTGTGCATTATAATTTCTCCAATATTTAGCAATTTTTCATTCTGTTAGTAATTTCCAGTTTAATTCCAATTATCAGTTAATACATTATGAATGACTTCTACTCTTACAAATGTACTGAGACTTGTTTTATAGGTCATCATATGGTATATCTTGGTGATTTCTCCACGTTCAGTTAAAAGAATGTCCATTTTTTAAGTTTTTGTGTGGAATGTTCTATAAAATATAATAGAACACTTTGGTTGATAGCCTTTATACTATTCCCCCAGCCCTAAAGATTTTCTCTGCACTTGTTCTATTAATTACTAGGCTGTAAGTGTTGAAAACTCCTACTGTATGTAGACTTGCCTGTTTTTGCTTTCAGTTCTGCCCATTTTTACTTAATGTAGTTTGAAGTTTTGTTGTTAAGTGTATAGCCCAGGTAGAACCATTTTTCTTCTTAATAAATTGATTTCCTCATCATTTTGAAGTATTCTCTGCACCCTTGGAAATATTCTTTGCCCTGAAGTCCACTTTTTCTGAAATTAATACCGCCACTGCTGCTTTATTATGATTAGTGTGGGATATAAATATACGTTATATATTATATATAATAAAGATCACCTTATTTTATAATTTCTACTTTCTTTACAGTGATTGGTATCTTGGTATTTAAACCTCTGCTTTAAGTTAGAATGATTAGATTATTTCTTTGATAATACTTTTAATGTGATTGGGTTAAATCAACCACATTCCAATTATTTTCTATTTCTCTCATATGTCTTTTCTTTTTCATGTTTTTTCCTGCCTATTAAAAACTAATGGTGTATTTTTTTGCATTCCATTTTATCTTAAGTATTTGTTTATTCTTGATGTTTGTTATCACATATGAGTGCTCTAAGAAGGAGCTTCTGAAACAGAATTTAAAGTTTATTAGGGAGTACCCATAGGATTAACACCAGTGATAGAGGAAGAAGGATTAGGCACAGAAAGAAGTCAGATGTGATATAGACTTGAGTACTTCCCCTGACCTCACAGAGAACTCTGGACTGAAATAGTTCATCAGGATTGTCCTATATTGAACGGAAGTTTCCAGTAGTTCATAAATATGGTTTGGTCAGTCACACCAGGCTATATGAGAAATGCTCCCAGGTCAGTAATAAGGTTCTGTTTTGTTTTGTTTTGTCTTAATTTGGGGTAGTTTATTTTACTGTATATTCAAGTTCACTGATATTATCTCCTGCAATGACTAATCTACTTATAATTCTACCAACTGAATCTTGCATTTTTAGATATTATATTTTTCATTTCTAGAAGTTCCTTTCAGTTCTTTTTGCCATGTGTTTCTTTTCGTCCCTCACTCTGCTCCCAAAATATCTTTAAACATATTGAGCATATTTAAAACATATTCTTTAACACCCTGGTCTGCTAATTTTATCATCTTTATTATTTCTGGCAGTTTTTATTGAATAACCTGTATCCAAATGCACTTAATATTTTTTTAATTAGATGTATGATATTTTGATTTTTATGTTTTAGTGTGTTGGATTTTATTTTCTTCCTTTAAAGAGTTTTGGGTGGTTAGATTTTCTTATCTTTCTTATACAGTTACGAAGTTTGCTCTTGTAGGCAATTAAGTTACTTGCAAATCAAGTTGATCTTTTGGAGGCTTATTTTTAAGATTTGCAGGGCAGACCCACAGCAGCCTTTATTCGGGACTAAATTAGCCTTATTAATGATTGACCTTTCTTGGGACTCTACTAATTGCTCTTTAAAAATTGTGCAGGATGATTGGGTGGCTCAGTTGGCTAATCGTCATACTCTTGATTTCAGCTCAGGTCAAGATCTCATGGTTCAGTTCATGGGATCAAGCCCCACGCTGGGCTCTGCACAGACAGCATGGAACCTGCTTGGGATTATCTCTCTCCCTCTCTCTCTGCCCCTCCCCTGTGCTCTCTTTATCTTGCAAAATAAATAAATAAACTTTCAAAATATACAAATAAAAATTGTTCAAAGTAGTCTCCACACTAGCTGGAATTCAAGCTTTCCCCAAGTGTGATGAAGACTTGGAATTGTCCCCATGTAAGAGTCCTGGATCCTGGGGCACCTGGGTGGTTGAGGTTGAGCATCTGACTCCTGATTTTTGCTCAGGTCATGATCTCAGTGCAGAGCCAGCGTGGGATTCTCTCTCTCCTTTCTCTCTGCTCCTCCTCCCACTCATGTGCATTCGCCAGGCTAGCTCTTGCTTTTTCTCAAAATGAATAAACCAACTTAAAAAATAAAAAAGAATCCGAACATGCCTTTTCCTTTATGAGGTTCTACCCATGTATGTGGGATAGGTATTCAAGTAAAGATTTAATGGGACCCCTATTCTGATTTCTGGAGCTTTCTCCTCAGGGTGCCCTCCTTTTCAGTGCCCTGTCCTGCAAATTCTGCCTGCCGCAGTTTTCCTCAACTTTGATCTCTGTCTCCTCGACTAAGCAAGGCCATTGGCTCTGTCTCGATTCCTCATCCCTACCTGTGATTCAGAAATTGCCTAGGAGTAGAAATCTGATGAAATCATGAGGTTAACTGTGTTTGTTTCTCTTCTCCTTAGAATTAGTCCTACACTGCTTATTGTCCGATATGGGACAAGAAATTTTATTATGTTTTTTCATATTTATCTTATTGTGTAAGGAGGGAAAACTTTATCCCTGAATCCCCTCAGATCTAGGGGTAGGGGTGTTTACTCATTGTTCTTTTTTCTTCCTGTCACCCACCTCCTGAAAGAGGCATGTAACGTATCTCTCTGAGAACTACAGTACGTTACTTGGTTTCCTTTGATTCTATACATCTACATGTCTCTCTTCCCCAGTCACTGGCATCTTCTTTCTTAACTTCAATGACCAACTGCCCCACCTCTAGCCTAGGTTTTCATTAGAGTTTTTATTTTTGTTAGTAATTGTGGCATAATAAACCACCCCAAATTCAGTGACTTAAAAATGTGGTTTATAATTCAATAGGTTAATTGAGCTCAGCTGGAAAATTCTGTTCCATATGATATTAACAGTAGCCTCTGTATGCTGGAATCCCAAGCCTGACATACAGGGACATCTTGAAGGCTGGGCTAAGCAAGAGATGCCAGCATTGCTGAGTCTCTCTTCCCTTCCTGCCCATGTCATCTCTCCATGGCATAGTTCTATATAGTCTCTCCAGATAGGACTACTTACTTGAAGACTCATGAGTCCTGAAAGTGAAAAAAACAGAATCTGACAGCTTTTCTTAAGGCTCGATGCCAGAACTGGCAAAATTCATTTCCACCACATTCAATGGTTAAAGCCATCAGAGATACCAAGGATTCCTATAAGGCTACAATAATTAAGGCACTGTGCTATTGGTGCAAAGGTAGAAAAAGAAACCAAATATGCAGATCCCAATGCTTAACAATAAAATCAACTATTTATTTTGGAATGATTTCAAATATAGAAAAATATTGCAAAGATAAAACAGAAAGTTTCTATATACCTTCACTCAGTTTCCTTGAATGTTAACATCTTACAGTACCATGATACATTTGTGAAAACTAAGAAGCCAACATTGGTGCACTACTCTTAACTAAACTCCAGGTTTTATTGAAGAATAACTAGTTTTTCCACTAATGCTTGTTTTCTGTTCCAGGATCCACCCAGTGCATAAAAACTCACTTCTATATGGTGATTTGATTATATAACATACCACTACAATCCATAGGGTGTAGGATTTCCTTTCAAAAAAATGACACTGAATCAATTGGTTACTGTAGAGAAATATGAACCTTGACCTTCCTCTATGCACTATACAAAAGTTAATTTGAAATAGATCATAGTTTTAAGCTTGAGATGTTAAATTATAAATCTTTTAGAATAAAACATGGGATATTATCTTCATAACCTTGAAGTGGGCTAAAGGTTTTTCAAAAGAAAATAGAATTTTGAAAGTAGCAAGAGAAAAATGACTCATGGTTTACAAAAGCACCCTAATAATGCAATCAGCACGTGTAAGGTACATGAAAAGGTGCTTGACATCATTAACCATCATGGAAATGCAGATCAAAATCACAGTGAGATATCACCTCACACCTGTCAGAATGGCTGTCATCAAAAGCACAAGAGATAATAAGTGTGGGTGAGGATATGGAGAAAAGAAAAATCTTGTAGACCGTTGGTGGGGATGTAAATTGGTGCAGCCACTATGGAAAACAGTACGAAGTTTCCTCAAAAAGTTAAAAATAGAACTACTATATGATCCAGCACTCCCACTTCTGGGTATATACCCAATGACAGTGAAATCATTTCAAGGAGATATCTGCACTCCCATGTTTACTTCAGCATTGTTCACAACAGCCAAGGTTTGGAAATAATCTAAATGTTCTTTGGTGGATAAATGAATAAAGAATATGTGATATATATATAATATATATAGCATAATATACATATATAGATAGATAGATAGATATAGATATAGATATAGATATATTTAGATATATAGATATAGATACTATTCAGTCATTAAAAAAAAGAAATCCTGTCATTTACAAGGCCAATTTCATATAAACAGAGAATAGAATGGTGGTTACTAAGAGCTGTGGAAAGGGTTTGTGGGGAGCTACAAGGGTACAAACTTTCAGTTTTGAGAAGAGTAAGTCCTGAGGATCTAACATAAATCATGGTGACTATTAATAATATGGTTCTGTATACGTGAATATTGCTGAGAGTGCATCTTAAGTATTCTTACCACAAGCACACAAAAAGTTAACTCTGTGAGGTGATGGGTATGTTAATTATCTTGATCTTGGTAATTATTCTACAATGTATATAAATCATCGTGTTGTACACTCTAAATATATATGATCATTATTGTCAATTATTCCTCAATATGGTTGGTGGGGGAAGTACATTCTGTGAGATTCCATTAATATAGTTAACAAGCAGAAAAATCTGATCTGTGGAGATGAATTTTGTGATTAGAATCCACCAGCTCGTTAAGGTTTTCCAAGACTGTTTCTGATTTTTTGCACTCAAAGTCTCACATCCAGGGAAACTCACTTCCAGGCAGACCAGGGCAGATGGTCAATCTAGGTGATAACGTCAGGGGGGTTGTGTTAGTTATCTATTACTGCATAACGAATTGTCTCAAAACTCCATAGCTTAAAACAATAAGGGACACTAATGTCACATGGCTTATCTGGGTCATACATTGTGGGGCACCCTAGCAGGTCATAAATTTGGGTGTTTTATGACCTTGCAGCCATGCTATCAAGCAAGGCTGTCATCATCTGAAGGCTGGACTAGGGCTAGAGGTTGTGTTTCCAAGAAGGTTTTACTCATAGGGCTATCACTTTTGTGATGGCTGCTGCCAGGAGAACTCAGTTCCTCATCAGGTTGGACCTCTTCATAGAATTGCTTAGAATGTCCACATGAAGTGGCAGCTGGCTTCCCCAAAATGCATAATCCAGGAGAAACAAGAAAAAACACATGTTTTTTGTGGACCTGGTCTCAAAGACAGCACACCATCTCGTCTGAAATAAAATAGTAGTAAGAAAAACACCCTTATTTTTGTGCAAGGAGACTATACAAAGGTATGGATACCAGAGGCGGGGTTCATTGGGATCCATCTTGAGGCTGGTTGTCTGTCACAGGGCTACTGACTGAAAAAGGAATTGCCTGGGGTGCTGGCAATGTTTTATATCTAGGTCTGGGTGGTAGTTACACGAATGTATTTATATGAGAATTCATCAAGCTGTGCATTCAGGATTTGTGCACTTTATTCTACGTATGATTTGCCACAATCTAAAATATAGACATAAAGGAAGAAAGCAGTGGGACTATGTAAACATGTACATATATGAACACCTTTACCTGCTGCTTGAAATATTTGAATGACTTTGGGGCATCTGGGTGGCTCAGTTGGTTAAATGTCCGACTTCAGCTCAGGTCATGATCTCAGGGCTCGTGATTTCAAGCCCCACGTGAGGCTCTGTGCTGACAGCTCAGATCCTGGAGCCTACTTTGGATTCTGTGTCTCCCCCTCTCTCTCTGCCCCTCCCCAACTCGTGCTCTGTCTCTCTCTCTCTCAAAAATAAATAAACATTTTTTTAAAAAGTCTTTGAATGATTTCATAATTACATAAAATGGAGATCAAAATCATTACTATTGGTGGTAAGGCCACAATAAGGACTGCCTCTCTTCTGGCATTACTTTACTTTCCTCTTCTAATCCTCACTTCATCTGCTGTTTACTTTTACGAACTATATCCTTTTCAGTCTAGACTCTGAAATACTGGTCCTCTGTCTGAAAAATTCTTTTCTGCTTCTTGTTCTTCTTTTTGGTCCTAGTTTAAAACTGTTTCATCAAATGAATTAGGAACCTAACTACTCATTTAGAGGATTGGTAATTCTGGGGCGAAAATAGGCATTTGTTATGTCTTGTCAGTAAAAATTGTCTTTCAAGTTTACCAGATACCCCCAATTGATATTGGAAAGGGCTTTTTCAAACATTATTAGCTAACAAAAATACATTGAGTGATAGAAAACTCTAATTTTGCAACCATGATGGTGTAAAGGTAATCATATATAGCCATTGGACACTAAAACTGTATCAGTAAGTAACTGGACATTTTGTAAGAAGTTGAGGTACTATGCTAGCTAGCTTGTTGGGTTTGGATACATTTATAATCTCATACTGAAGACATCTTGCCAGCTGTAAGTTAACCCAGAAATCAAACTTAAAATAACTAATAATGAAAAAACCTACATTATGCATGATATGCTTTTTGAAATGATACAATAAAAAGTAAACAACATTATCTATGCAGTAAATCTTATCCAGTCTCTAGATTTAACTTTAAAGTTACAGAAAATACAAGATATAGAAAAACAAGTTAAATACATGAAAACGAAATAATTCAGACATACCCAGAAGGTAGAATATTGCCCAAGCCAATGTCACATGTGTGTGTACATGCACACACACACACACACACACACACACACACACACGTGAAGGGGACAATATTATAGATTAAAACAGACCAATGCAATGCATGGCCTTGAAATTAGCCTGTTTTTTTTTTAACTTTTACCATTTAAAAAAACAATTTGAGAAGATTGAATATGACTGGGAATTATATATTAGGGAAATGATGGTTTCCTCTTAGTAATGATTTTAAGATTATATAGAAAATTTTCTGCTCTTTTAGAGATGCCTACTAAACTAAATAAAGGAAAATAGTAAGTAAATATTTTGATTTCAAAAACTTAGCAAAGGATGACATAAATATGGCAAAATATAAGCAATTTTTAGATCTAAAATACAAGTTCAAAAGTCACTTCATTTCAATTTTGACTTGAAAAGTCAAAAGTGACTTCATCAAAAGTCCACTCATCCACCCTGAACTAAGTAAGGACCTAGGACAATAGTCACAATATTTTTCATAGCATTTATCACAATTACAATTATTCATTTACTTAACTGTAAATGCTGGGCTATAGCCCCTTTAAAGTAAGGCTCATCCTATCTTATTCAACATTGTTTGCAAATGTTCAGTAACTATTGGTTGAAGGAAAAAATGAAGGACATGGATGATTCCCCCAATCCTTTGATCATTTATTTCTTGCTTTTTTTTTCATATTTTTCTTTTATGTTAAACAACCTGCCCTCCTAATGTCAATTCTATTAGCTGAAATTGTGTAAATCTCCAATCAATTGTTACTTCTTGCATGAAGTTTTCTCTTATTTTGCCAATCAAAATAATTTCTTCATCTTCAGCATGATTATTACTCCATCACAACAAAAATAACACATTTAATTTCTATGTAACTGTTCATTTGTGAGTGTATTACACTCTATTTATATAAAAACAAGGATTGAGCATTTCTATCTGTCTTTTTTCCTTAAAGACTTTATTAGTTTATAGGGGTATAATAAACCATTGAAATTGGGTCCATATCAATATGTGCACTGTGTACCTTTTATTGTATTATTATATTTTTAGTTCTGGTATTCTTTTGTGACAAAATATTACGGGTCCCCCCCCCCCCAGGTGGATTGCAGTTTCATAACACAATAACTTGCAGTTTCAGTAACACAATAGAATTAGCAACTTCCTTAGACACATCCAATCTCTCATACTGGGACTCAGTACCAGGCGGGATCTGTGCCACAGTGTAAGCCCACAGAATGCAGAAGCACGGAAGCCAACAACAAAAGAAACGGAAAGAGAACTTTAAAGCATGAGACTTCGCCTGTCACATTGGGTCCCCAGAGAACTCACCTGGGGGTGTTATCCCACAGACAATAGTATGATACAGAGATAACCTAGTGGATGTGCTATGTCAGAGACAGTAGTAAGAGTCTGGGAAATCTTTGAGCCAAGGAATTCCAAAGCACGTGAGACGAAAGGAACACCTATAGAAACTGAAAGGCAATCACACACCAATGTCCAGAATGAACAGGGTCGCTGTTGTACTTTTGCTGGGTTGACAGCTAAGGGAGAGCTGCTCTTGTTATTGGCTCCCTGGTATTTCCTGGTAATCTGCATATCTATTATGTGTGTTTGTGCACAAACATTAGCACATATTCTGCAGCTGTCCCCTGACTGCTGTCAGCTACTCCTGCCACCCACTCACCCCGAAAACTGGACACAGAGAAGAGGGGAAAAAAAGGACACAAATCTCTCCACTGAAATTCCACAAAACAATTGACTACAGGAAGGCAAAGCACACTACCCTGGGGTCCCTTCCTGCTGGGGAGCATGGCTCTCCCATCACACACCATTGTGTGATGCCATCCGGCTGGGATTCACATCCCAGTGACCAGAGAAGCAGGTTTTCCAAGGGAAGTAAATTATCCTTAAATTCATGTTTTATTAACAGGGGAGACTCAACTTCTTTATTCTTATTCTTAATTTACCCTTGCTTTTATCTTAAAATGAATAGAAACATTTCCATCCTATAAGTATGAAAGCACCTACCTAATATACCTTTGTGCTTATTGTTAGACACTACTATCTTATTGTTTGGTTTCCCCAGGAGCATGTGATTTCTGAGTTTCTTTTTATTGTCTTTTGTATATCCTTAAAATCATACTATCCTTATGCTATATTCTACACAGTATCCCATTAGATGTGTTTTGGAAAAAATGGGATGTGCCACAAGTTCTATGAAGTAGTTTGTAACATGACTGGTCCAGAAAATAGAGACCAAGAAAGAAAAAAAAAACTAAACTAAACCAAGCCTAGGCCAGAGCCTTGTGCAGAATAATTGCTTTACAAATGTTAACTCAGATTGGAATGAGAAACCAAAATGAAAACACTGCACGATACTAATACCTTTCTTCAGCTTACCCATGTTGTCCTCTCTATAGAATTCACAGCTGAGGTGCCTGTGTGGCTCAGTTGGTTAAACATCCGATTCTTGATTTCAGCTCAGGTCATGATCTCGCTATTCCTGAGTTTGAGCCCCACATCAGGCTCTGCACTGAAAGTGTGGAGCCTGCTTGGGATTCTCTCTCCCTCTCTCTCAGCCTCTCCCCTGTTCATGCACTCTCTCTGTCTCAAAAATAAAATAAATAAACATGTAAAAAAATTCACAGTTATTTGGAAGCCACAAGTTTTCATGCATGTCATATAAACTGGATGACTGATCATCTGTAAATTATTTTATTTTTTCTTATTTTCAAGATGTTATTTTTTAAAGTAATCTCTACACATGACATGAGGCTCAAACTCAGAACCCTGAGATCAAGAGTCACATGCTCTACCAACAGCCAACCAGATGCCTCTGATCATGTACAAATTAAAATATTGGAAGTACTTACACACTATGACAATTCTAATTTTGTATTTAAAAGTCATGATGATAAGAATAAGAACCACATTTTATAGCACTAAAATCTTAAGGAAATACTATTTTCCAAATTTCATTTTCTCCATTTAAATCTCATTGTTTACTCAAAAAAGTATTAGACTGCAGTTTGGAATTTATCATATTCTTTAAGTACAGAGTTAAGCTAATCTCTTTATTGAGTTTAAAATTTTTTAAATGAGAGATGTAATTGACACGAAACATTATATTAGTTTCAGGTCATCCATCACCACACATAGTTACAGATTTCTTTTTCTTGTGATAAGAACTTTTAAAATCTACAATCTTAGGAACTTTCCAATATACAATACAGTTACAATATATAATACCATTAATTTATATTAACTATACAGTCACCATGCTATACATTACATCCTCAGGACGTATTTATTTTCTAACTGGAAGTTTGTACCTTTGATATTTTTCTTACTACTAATTATTAATTGTTATCAAATCTAACATGTACTTAGTGTTTTGTGGTTATAAAGAGATTTCACATTTTCTTTCATTTGTAATTTAGGAAATTTCTCTGAGGAGGGTATCATTATTGTTACATGCTTCTATTTCTATGGAGCTGACTAATTAACAAACTTGCTCAAGAATGGGGTTAGGAAATACCAAAACCTTCATACTCTAAGGTTCTTCTTAATGACATTATATCACGTCTAACTCTTGACACCAACTTATATAGACATATCCTCACAAGCACCCAAAATTGTAGTTTCCAAAGAATCTAAACATCATTTCAATATTCAAAAGAAGCATATATCACTTCTGTACTGATTCCCCTTCCTTAAACACTAAAGCAGCACACAGCAAGAAGTTAAGAACCAAATTATTCGAACTCTGTGTGAGATTTAACCAATCTGACTTGTTCTAGAAAGATCTGTTCAGGTTATTTAAGCAGGTTAAAAAATGATCTTCTGTCTGGTGTCCTAAAAATATGTTCTGAGAATACTGTAGAGAAACAAATGCTTAGCTCCCTCCTGGTGTTGAAATAATTTTGCTCTTGACTTCTAGTGGACACTTGGAAGGCTAATACAAAGACTTCTAAGACAAGACCCTGAATCAGTATGCAGTTCATACCTACAGTGAACCAGGGAGGGGCTATGTCCAGTCCCTAGTAAGACAAAGGGCAATGGAAGGAGGAGAGTTTTGGTAGGGCTGGAATTTGACAATGTGCCATATATTGAGTTTCAATACAACTTTATACAGGAATGATGCTGTTTAGTTACTGCCCATATTGCTCTAGAAGAGGAAATTCTTACAGAATAAATTTCAGCATGTAAAAAAAATCTGTTTCATTATTTCATTCTAAAATTTTGCAAAATAAAACCTTTGTCAGAAACAATAGAGATTAAAAAGAACATTGTTGGCCTTCAAAGTTCTACCTTCCACCTCTCTGAAATCATTGGAATGAGGAATACAGGCTTTCCGCCTTCAGAGAACATTCTAAAATCCATGGCCTGAAAATCATAAACCTAAACCTAGTTCTTGTTTATCTGTCTCTACAAAAACATATACTGCCACTAAGAGTAAAAGGGTATTTTAATTAAAATAACTTTGCTTCTACGGTGGGCATTGAATGCTAACAATTTTAAAGGTTTCTATGCAAAATCAGAACTCAGAATGAATCACTACTATCCTAACATACGTGTGTAAAAGAAAAGAACACCTTGAGCATAGCTTATGAGATTTTCATGGAATTAATCATTGCATTTAAGGTTACATGAAGCACAACACTGCCACTTTGGGATACAACAGAGTTGTTTACAGCAAAGCCATATTCCACCAAAAACAATCAGAAGAGTCGGATAAAATATACCATTTGCTTGAATACATTGCAGGGTTGCTAAAGAGACTATCATTGGAGAGGCCAAGATCTTAAAGAACAGGAAACCCCAGAAATGTGAGCTGGTATGACGGGAGCTGCTTTTCTACCCGGGATATTTGCTGATCTGTAGCATGTAGCTAGAGGCTGGTAAACCACTCCAAAGAACAGAGATGCAGTGGAGCAAGGCAAGATTTAACAGTCTCCTAAGGGGAAAGGAGACAAAACTGGGAGTTTGCTGCTGGCCAGTCATTCATGATTCAATAAGCCAGAATCTTGAAATGGAAGCTGCGGGGAAGTAATGCCAAACTCTGGGGTCTCCCCAGCATGAACTTTTACCCAGAAAAGAACAAGATGTTAAAAACTAAACATAAAGCCACCAAAAATGCAGAGCCGGCCACAAGCTGATTAACAGATGAAGATAGGGTACTACTAAATAGCAGGGGTCTTATAAAACAGTTGATATCCTGAAATCTACGCCCAACAATATGGGGCAAAGCAGAGGTAGAAGAAGCCATGCTAAAAATTGTACCCCAATTTTGAGTCATATGCCTGGTTGGATTAAGGTGATCCCACTGATTCCTACTGCTTTTCCATGTTCAGCATTTATTATTTTCTCTATTTTTTTATATTCCCTATTCAACATTTCCTTCTCAACTGGCTCCTTTCCCAGCAGCATTTCAACATTCTCAACTATTACCTGTTGGCATGGAGGCTCCCACTTCCCTCTCCTGTCTCCCAGTACAACGCTATTTTCCCTCCCTCTCCACTTCTCACAGTCTACTTACTCCTGCACCCAAGATAACCTCATTCTCATGCCTGCCACGCTACTAAAATTGCTCTTGTCAAAAACTCCACTAACTCCATGACTCTCCATATTCCTAATAAGGAGCATTTTCTGCCTTTGCCTCAGTGGCTTTCCACATCATTCCAATGAAAAGATGTGCTACTCTTCTCCTTCCATTCATTTCTTCTTCACCTTTGTTGACTCTGCTTTCTAATCTCTTTTATGTACTCTTCTTTCTGTTCCTCAAACTGCTATGGTAGTTTTCTTTTCTTTCCCATTTCTGCATGTGTCTGGCTAACTCTTACAAGGTTTCAGATGTCACTTATAGATGATGTTGGCTCTTAATGTAGTGTCTAGGTCAAGATATAATCGACATTTCCAACTACACACAACTCCAAATACTGTTTTGAATCTCCATTTGGACAATTTAAATGCCCTTCAAACTCAATATATCCAATACAAATATCCCCTTGAAGTCAACTGGTAGTCCTCCATAATTTACTATCTCATCCCAGTACCTGATATATTGTGTATAAAATATCTTATAAATCTTTTTTCACTGTCTCTAGTCCGATCGACTGTCAATTTTTCATTGGCGATGGTAGTCATCTGCTAATAGTCCTGTGCATCTACTCTTGGTAAGCTCTATTCCATTTTCCACCCTGAAATCCCAGCAGCCTTTTATGCATTGCAGATCTAATCACACCACCCCTCCATTTAACATTTCAATCAATAACTTCCCTTAGCATTAAGGACCAAGTCTGGTCACTGTCAACCCCTCTGACATCATGGTGTGCAAGTCTTCTTCCTTCTCTTCATTCCAACAAATTGTCCAGATTTCAGTTCCTTAAAGGAACCTTGCTCCCTTGTCCCCCAGAATTTTTGAAATGCTGTTTCTTCTCCCAGAATGCCCTTTCAAAGTCCCTTGTTTATTGAGCTACTTAACTCCTACTCAACTTTCCAGTGTTCATTCAAATGTCATTGCCTTAGGAAAGCTTTTTTTTGGACATCTTCTGGCCATATTATGCTTGCTACAGTCTCTTCACTTTCTGTATGTTACCCTGAAGGAAAATATATTTTTGTATGTGATTATTTCCTACCACCACACATCCAACACACCAATCCTGATCAAATTGGTAATTCCATGAAGATAAGAATCGTGTCTGTTTTATTCCCACTGTATCAGTTCCTGGCAAATTGTAGATACTCAGCAAATACATGTAAAATGAATGAGCACAAATAAATGAATGAACGGATGACTAAGAAAATACTGGGTAACCCCAGTTACTGAGCACATCAAGGTAGAGTTGTTTGTGCTAGGTTACTTGGATAGGCAACTTTGCTCTTCAAACACCAACTCTTCTCCTTATACCTACACCTGCCCCATCATGAAGGCAGATGGCACATCTCTAATCACAGATTAGAGATCCCTCACCATGTCCTTACGGATTTAATTAGTAATTAAATTAGCAAATTTAATTAGTAAATCATATTTCTCCCTCTCCTTCATATTCCCAATGCACAGGCATGTATGCACTTACACACACACACACACACACGCACACGCACACACACACAGTCAACTTCTGAAAAAAAGAAAATTACATTATTGTACTTAGGGTGTAATTTTTCCCAGAATGCTGCAATTTCAAATTAGTATGCAACCAAAAAGTGAGTTAAAATGTAGACTATTATTAGAAACTTATATTGACTCATTGAACTGACCAAGTAGTTTCTGGAAAGAACTAACTCAAATTATTGTGGGTTTTTTTTTCACAGTTCTTCCTCTTTCTGCTCTCAAAACTGAAATAAGTTTAAAATTAAAATAAAATGTTAGAAAATAATAGGTTTGAAATATAGCACTCTTAAAATCTTCATTTTCAAAGTACTTCAGTCTTCTGGAAGTTTCCTAAGAAAATGTGTGACTGCCATTCAATCTTCAAGTGACATTAAGATTCCAGAACAACTTATTTCATATGCTTACTTTCATACAGAGAAAAATGAGTAAGGGAACAGAAAAAAAACCCCAGAAAGTTATTTTAATATTTTACATTGTACCAAGTCCAATACTACTGCTCCAAATTGGTGCAAAATGTTGAATATATAAATATTCTTCATATTTGGCCCAATAAAATCAATATTCCTTTACAAAACTTGACAACTGATGAGCTACTTAATATAGCTCATCGAATTATGTTATTGAAAAGAGATATTCAGAAAGTATATCAATAAAGCTACTGTTATTATCTGCAAATATACACTTATATTTTTATAATTGCTACAAATAGAATATTATTTTGTCTCAGAAAAAAATCTGAATGTGTCATCATTTTATAGTAGAATATGTTTTTGGAGAAAAAAAAGTCTTTCATTGAAACACTTGCTTAGAAAAGGAAAAGGTTCTGATGATAGTGAAAGCATTTTGGATGACGTATTAACATACACAGATAGTCCTTTGGAGGCGATCTTTGGAAGCTTCAGAAAACATGCATATTGCTTCACTCCAAGGCAGCTGTATGTTTTTTTCTCTGATATCTTAACGACAAAGAACTGCTACTCAAATGTATTAGTGGCAAAAAGAGCAATAGCTACTTGGCTTTTTCTGTGGTTCTAAAAATCTTCCTTCATTTCCTATAAAAATTAATTTAATATTTTTTGTTGTCTTTAATACCATAAAGCTCAATATGAAACAGAGTCTTTACTCAGAATAAGTATAGAATTGATGCTATCTGAAGAGATGTTGAATTCCCTCTAAATCACAGTTTCTTTTCTCATTATCCACACAATTTTCTTGTAATCATTGCACATTTGTCTTACAAATAACATCCAGCATTCCCAGTAACATTCGTGTCTTTTGTATTTGGATTCTTCTGGTTATTCCATCTACAGGATAATTTTAGGGCTGTCTAATGTATGTGAAGTGCTGAAAAATGGCATTTATGAAAATATTTATTAGTACTTCCAAAGTGGGTCACCTAAATTAAGAGCTCTGGGTTTAAACACTTGTTTATCAACATAAAAGCTGCTTTCACATCCTTACCCAAGTGTGTGGTTCCTTACTCAAAGGCTATCCCTAGGTAAATGCAAAATCAGTGAAGTGTGTTTTCAGCCCCCCAGCAACTGCTTTTGGAGACTTTCCCCCTCTTTCTAGGAACCCAGGGTTTGTCTGATAATCCTACAAAAACAATCTGCAAACTGTACTGAAATTTTTATTTATCCTCCTGGGTAACTGACTGACTGCTTAAAGTGTCTCACTTCTTAGGCCTAATTATACTTTAGTAGTATTAGCAATGGTATTAACTGATTTTATTGCTTCCTATATGCTAGAGAATCTAAGTACTTTCCAAGTAATAATAGAAACGTGAGCACCTTCCATATCTTCTTTCTGTTTTTCTCCAGCATCAGCTTCATGGATTGCATAACAGTCAGTAAAGTATTTTCAACAATTTAAAGATGGACAACATGATATTGCTTTTGAACCACTGGGTTATAAATCTGGTCAAGGGTATGTTATATTCTCTATGAGATTATGGCTATCATTGACGCGTAGTTTTAGAAAGCTCCAGTTCTACACCAAAGACACGGATTTTATTTTTCCTAATAAAAAAGTCTGAAAAGAAAAAGAATAAAATGGGTTTTATGTTGACACACCTAAAAAGAAAAAGAGACAAGAAAACAAAGCAAGAGTGAAGCAAATAAAGAATAAGAAATAGACTAACAGGAAGCCAAATTTATCTCGGAGAATTAACTTGGATGTACCCCCACACCACCTACTCTCTTGTCAAACCTTACAAAAATATCAGCGGTAATAAGAAAAAAACTATCAAAGATGTGACATAATCCTAGAGCTAAAATTGTGCCTAAGATATACTCTTATCCAGCCTATATCCCATCCACAGGCCCACAAAGGAAAAGTGGCCACAGTCACAGCCTAGATCAGCGGGACAGAGACTGAACGCAGGTTTTCTGAAGGCCAAGCCACATAAGTTCTTGGCCAAAGTTCAGTGTCTTCTTTGTGACATTGAGTTCTTTGTAAGCATTTTATAGAAAACTAACTATGATTTAGAGTGCAATAATTTGACTTCTGACTCTCCCCGCACTACCTGTATGACCAAGAGAACGGCGTTTAAGTTGGGAAGCGTAAATCCGCTTCTCTTTAAAATGTTGTTAAAGATACTGACTTCAGAAGATTGTTTTGCTGATTACGTAAGTCTGCAAATGGCTTTTATGGGGCTTTGGAATAAAAATAGCAGCTGGTATTTATTGAGGACTTACTATGTGCTAGACCCTGCTCTAATTTATCCATATGTATTAAATTATTTTATGCTAGCATCACTTTGAAGCATATACCTCACACAACTAGAAAATATTTTAGTGAAAACAGATGATCTCAGTGAGTCTGTACACAGCCTATATATATTAACACCATATAGATGGAAAATATCATATATAACAGTCACGTAATAAGAAAGAACAGCTATATATCCACCTCTAAGCTTAATACCAACAATATTACTAGTAGACTTAAAACCTCCATTGTGTCTCCCCTCGTTGTGGCCTCCTTCCTTATGTCTAGAGTTGATCACTAACCTGAATTTGAGGTAAACACTCCTTTGTTTAATTCATGATTTCCCACCTATGTGAGAAAAGGAGAATCATGGGCAAATATATTGTCTTCGTTTGTAATTTATCTTTTTACCCTTTTTTAAGATGATCTTTGATTATAAAAAGTTTTAATTTTAAGACAGACTCATTAACCAAGCATTTCCTTTAAGGCCAATGCCATTTTGGAAACCTATAACAAATATTACACATTAACATCAAGCCACATTCTCATTACCAGTCCATGCATAGCCACTTTAATGTTATCTAGTTTTAAAACTTACAATGTATTATATTAATTATATATTTTTAAAATTATTTTAAGTTTATTTACTTTTGAGAAAGAAAGAGTGAGCAGGGGAAGGGCAGAGAGACGGAGAGAGAGAATCCCAAGCAGACTCCATGCACTGTCAGCTCAGAGCCCGATGCAGGGCTCAAAGTCACGAACTGTGAGATCATGACCTGAGCCAAAATCCAGAGTCCAATGCTTAACTGAATGAGCCACCATACACCCCTAATTATATTATATTATTATGTGTGAAATCATCACCCATAACAAAAGCTTGAACTTGAACCATAGCCTGTATCTAACCACCTTGTTTTCGGTGTATCATCAGCTTAAATTTAATAAAATTAAGTGGCGCCTGGGTGGCTCAGTCAGTTAAGCACCTGACTCTTGCTTTTGGCTCAAGTCATTATCCCAGGGTCGTGAGATTGATCCCCATGTCCGGCTCTGCACTGGGCATGGAGCTTCCTTGAGATTCTATCTCCCTCTGCCCTGTCCCCACTCTCTTCCTCTCTCTCAAATAGAATAAACTAGAAGAAATTCTTAAGAAAAAACAGCAATCATATGCACTCTTGTCCACATGTGGACAGCCCTCACTATTAAACTACAAAGTTCCAATGACCTGATAAAATAAAAAATCCCTTTTTCTCCTCCTCAGCCTCAGAGTGATAGTTTAATGAGTATTTTAGTGATCATATAAGTCAGAACTAAACTCCATTCTAACTAAACCCTATTCTAACTAACCTCCATTCTAACACATTGCACTTTCTTGAAATTTTTTCAGAAAACTTTTGGCTTAAATGATTCCATGAGTCCCCCCACTTATGTGAAAAAAAAAAAAAACACATTTTACAACTCTCCACTCTTGGTGTTAAAAAATGACACTTTCAGAAACAAGTTCCTTTTCATTTTATTTATGAGAATGATGTTGCTGTGAAAAAGATGACATTTGAAGAATTGCGGGAGAAGAACGACAAGAATTTAAAGGATTTCGACAAGCCCATTATCAGTGCTGAGTTTTAACACTGCACAACATCTAAGGTGCTTGGTTTACTATGTTTCTTCTAACTCTGTTTCTTCCCGTTTCGCCAAGTCTTGGCAATAGAGTCTTTCAGCACTTCTTACACAGAGCTTATAATTTCTGGGACAAAGACTTGGAAAGCTTTAGGAAACACATTAAATCACTCAATAATTCTCCAGTCAGAAGAATTAAAACAAGGTTACTGGCATCACTTCTAGTTTTTTAGTTCATCATTTGAGTGAATAGTTTACATATTTTGCTAAGGCCATTGCATGTTTCAGAGGTCTTTTGGCCTAACTGTAAATCATTTTGCTTTGAAAGTGGTATTACCTTAGGTGACAGTGAGAAAAACAGATAAAAAAATATCCAGTATTTCAATGAAATAATAGATGTTCATGAGCCAAGCGTGCCTATACATTTTATTTGGAATTCACTCATCAATTGTCATGGGAAAAACTACACCTTACAAGTGGAATTAATTCATTTAACAACTGACCTAATATATTCAGGGAAATGTGTTAGCCACTAGAGTTCAAAGTTAATTACTTTAAATAATATTAAATTCTAAGAATAAACACTTTCTAGAGAGATGTTTGATATCTACTGAAAGTGTAGAGAAATATGATAAGTTGGTTAATGTAACATCATATTGAGATAAAGAAAAGCCGCCTATGGTGTCCAGAGGCTGGCCTGGCATGTTCAGGGAGGCCATGGAATCCCGCTCTTGAACTTAAACACTTTCAAGGAGCACTAACATCAGACAAGGCCACTCTGTGACCATGATGAATGGAG
Organism: Panthera onca; assembly: GCF_046562875.1. Classification (NCBI taxonomy): domain Eukaryota; kingdom Metazoa; phylum Chordata; class Mammalia; order Carnivora; family Felidae; genus Panthera; species Panthera onca. The sequence continues at coordinate 78,863,058 of NC_138349.1, forward strand.
ACAAAAAGGATGACCACTCTGTACTTATGAACACTGTCAAAGCTACAAGAATAGACTAAATATCTATCCTGGATCATGTGAATGACCATTGCCCCTTTACCAACTACAACTTAGCCTTGATTTATGCCTCTCATCTTCTGGATGAGCTTTATTAAGATACCCAGTCATGAAATTACCCATGCTTCCTGACAACATCCAATCCAGAACAAACATTCTTGTTTATAAACCCTACCCTACATCTGCTGATACAAACCCAAATCTTTTTTAAACTTCTTAATGTTTATTTATTTTTGAGAGAGAGAGAGAGACAGAAAGAGAGAGAGAGAGAGAGACAGAGCATAAGCAGGGAAGGGACAGAGAGAGAGGGAGACACAGAATCTGAAGCAGGCTTCAGACTCTGAGCTGTCAGCATAGAGCCCGACATGGGGCTCAAACCCATGAACTGCAAGATCATGACCTGAGCCAAAGTCAGACGTTTAACCGACTGAGCCACCCAGGTGCCCTTAAACCCAAATCTTTTAAGTCATTTTCTGCACCATTTTAGTACTGGGTGCCTTCTCCCTCTCTGAAATGAACAACAAAAACAACTTTTTCAACTATAGGTTTGCTTTTAGAGCTAATTCTCTATTTCTTCAAATGTAAGGCACTATAAAAATTGTGTATCTTAGAACTGATGGAAAAATACATTTTATTACATTTGCTTTCCAGAGTACAAATGCATGTACCATATACGTTCAACCTAAAAACTGAGAAAGTCTTTTATTTTTAAGGCAAGTAATTCCCTTAAAGAGATTCCTGAAATATTCTCTACAGAAAAGGAGTCTATTCATCACATGAAGTAGAAGCTTGGTAAATTTTTTTTTTCAATTTCAGAATATATGAATACATAAAGGATTTTTAAAAATACTTTGGATCAGAAATTGGTAAATTATGGCCCACGGACTAAATCTGCCCCCTTTCTATTTTATAAATAAAGTTTTATTGAAATATAGGCATATATATTCATTTACATATTTTCAATGACAAAGTTCATTAGTTGTAACAGATCATGTGGCCAGTTACGCTTGAAATATTTACTTTCTGAATCTTTATAGAGAAAACGTTTGCTGAGCAACTATCTTCTGGAGTGAAATATAAGCAATTACCAGAAATTAGGACTGAACATATTGCAGCTTTGTAACACTTGTAAAACACATTACCATTTGCATGTATACCATATTGATAATGTAAAAAAAATACTGTGATTCAATCTCCTCACCTGTAAGATCAGCATTATAATACCTACTTTATACAGTTATTGTGAGGATTATGTGTATTAATATATCTAAAGTCCTTGGAACAGTAATAGCATATAAGAACTGTTAACATAAGTGTTTGCTATTTTTGTAGTTGCTTACAACCACTAACAAAACCAGCAGCACCCCATACCTCTAAACATTAAATCTCATTTCTGGACAAAAAACAAATAAAAAAATAGCACAAAAATAGCCAAATAAAGGCAAGATGATTTATATTGTATCACTGGCCAAAATCATCCAAAAATGGTGGGGGGAGGGCAGGAGAGAGAGAAAGAGAAAAGGAGAACAAAAAGCATTGCTTGAAAAGCAAGGCAATTATTTTATTGAAAACTAGGAAACAGTTAATGAAACTGATTTGAAGCAACAACATACATGACAGTTTTTCTGTAGTGTTCCACCACTGGATTATGCAGATACGAATATAATAGAATTCTGAAACACCCATATGCTGATTAAATAGGAGAAATCGAAATATCCAACTATACACCCATTTTCTGCAGAAATATCAGTGTGGGAGTCTGTCCTCAGAGTTCATTTCTGTGTCTCCCATTCTTACTTCATAGTGTTCTTTGGAGGAGAAAACCCACAAGTTGAGGTAAACCAACTGAGCAAATTAAAGAAAATGCAGGGTAACTTCCTATGAGATTTTATTATATCTATCAACAGGCAGATTTTCTTGGAAATTCATGGGACTAAACAGTCCCCCTACATCCAATGAACGTTTGTTTTCAAAGGTGTCATTTTTACACGTTAGAGATTCTCTTCAACATTTCTATTTACCAGACACCATTTTCTATTACTGAAGGATGATTATTGGAGGGTGATATGTGATATTGGGAATTTAGTAAATTCCCTGATTCTGAGTCAAATATAATTTTTCCAGATTCAGGAAGAAAGTCTTGAAATAAAATGTCTTAAATGCCATCTTTTTCTACCTAATTTAATAAGAATGTTTTTGAAACAAGTGGTCATACAAAGGTTTAGAGCCTGGAAATCAGATGAACAAAAAACCGCAGTGATACAGAAATAGGTTTCTACATAAAATGAATCAACAAAGTATTCAAAGTACAATGCTTTCTATCTCCCCTTATCATAGTTTCAAAGAGATTTCACTCAAACATTTGACCCACATGGAGCACCTGGGTGGCTCAGTTGGTTAAATGTCTGACTTCAGCTCAGGTGATGATCTCACAGTTCATGGGTTCACGCCTCACATCGGGCTCTGTGCTGACAGCTCAGAGTCTCGAGCCTGCTTCGGATTCTGTGTCTCCCTCTCTCTCTGCCTCTCCCTCACCCGTGCTCTCTCTCTCTCTCTCTCTCTCTCTCTCTCTCTCAAAAATAAATAAACATTTTAAAAATACATTTGATCAACAGAAATTTCTACATGTTCTTTTCATTACTAAGTGACACGTGTTCTACATTTAGATTCACAGTACCTAATAGTTCTGTTAGATTAATACAATTATTATCATTTTCAGGTCTGACTTCATTGCAGTCATAGGATTAAGCCTTTTGAAAGCTACAAATCAAGCTGAGAATACTGCCAATATTTCAATTCTTTCCACTAGGATGAATCACAGTTTGGGAGAAAAGACATAATAAATGACAAGTAACAAAGGGCTTGTCACTTTTACTGCTCTATGGATTTTAGAATGGAGAAGACCATAAGAATTTCTGAAAAAAGGAATAAATTCAGTAAAATATGCCCACTTGCATATTATAGAATTATGAAGCCTACTCATAATAGATTTATATGATTTTCATTTCACATTGCATTTCCTTTATAAAATAACACCAGTCAAGTATATAATATACAGAAAGACTTATTTACAGATAAAAATAATAAGAAGCCATTTAAAGAAAGAAATATGTCTGTATACACTTATATGAAATAATTGTCAAGTTATATATATGGTGGGAACAAAATGATGGACAGAATTTGTAGCGGGCTGACTCTAAGATGTCCCCAAAGATTCTTGCCTCCAGTAATTACACCCTTATGTAATCTCCACACCTTGAGTCTCATGGAAACTGACTTGTTTTTAAACTATGAGAAAGGTGATGGGAGATGACCAAAATTTAGGTTACATAAGAATGTCCATCTAGCTAGCAAATTGTTTCCTTGGCTTATATGCTTTGATATAGCAAGTAGCCTTGTTGGAGATGTCCTTATGGGAAGGAACTGAGGGCAGCCTTGGGTCAACAGTCAGCTGGGAACTGAATCCCTAAATCCAACAGCCCATGAAGAGAGCTTATACGTGGATTCATTCCAAGCTGAGTGTTCAGAAGAGAACCCATGCTTGGATGACCCCTTGATTAAAGTCTGAATAGTCCAGAAGCAGAGGACCTGGTGAGGCTATGTCTGAGCACCTGACCAAGAAAAACTAAGGTACTGAATATGCATTGTTTTAAGCTGCTTAATAAGTGATGTTTTGTTATCCAGCAATAGATAACCGATACATATTTTGACACCTGGTAGTGGGATGCACCCATGACAAAGGGAAGAAGTGGTTTTGCAACCAGACAGTAGTTGAAGGCTAAAGGATTTGGAAAAGAAAGATAGAGAAAACCTAAATTCTCTTGACCAGGCTGTTAGTAGAAATGTAAACATTAAGGACACTGCTGATGATGGCTCAAAAGAAGTGAGTGATATGTTACTGGAGACTGGAAGAAGGAGGATCCTTATTATGTAGTGGTAGAAAGCTTAACAAAATTTTTATCTCAGTTATGTGGAAAGCATTTACATGATAAACTTGGTTATCTAGCTAAGAAAATGTCCAAGCAAGCTATTGAATATGCCACCTCGTTCCTTTGTGCTATTTATAGTAAAGTGCAAGAGGAAAAAACTGAGGATGAATTGCCAGACAAAAAAGGAACCAGAACTGATGATTTGCAAAGTCTTCAGCCTCTTCAGATGGTAAAAGATGCTAACATTGAGAAATGACTTCTAGGCACTCTCAGAAGGATGTATTCTAGAAGTAAGGCCTGGTCTAGAGGTAAAGTTGAGTGTCTTTGTTAAAACTTCAAAAGATAAATTATCAGAGTAGTTGGTGATCAAACAGGAGTCATTTAGAGAGATTAATGGTATGCCTGACCATAAGGCATTTGGGACCTTCAGAGCATTGTTCTTCAGCCTCTACAGGAGCCCAAGGTAGAAGAGGGCTTATCTAGAAGACATTTGGGGTGCGGCTTTTGTCTAATGGATTGAATCCCAATTAAAGTCACAGAAGGCCCACAAACTTTTAAGAAAATCTTGGCACCAAAAACACTGGCAGTTTTAACTAAAAGAAACAAAGAGAATATAAAATGAAAAGACACTGCTGGTCTCCCCTAAATTTCTACTGGCAGTGAGCACACTGAGAGAACTGTGAGTTCTCACACAGTGAAAAACACATGCTATTTTTCACAAAGAAAAGCAGGGAGATTTGAAGGACCAAAACAGGAGTGCAGAACACAGAATCAGGAGCCCTCAAAACTAAGACCAGAAGAAATAAACACACCTAGGGAAGACTTGCATTCTGCACTTGGGCCCCATATACCCATCATCGTAAAAGCAGTATTTAACACTGTGTTAAAGTACATACTCACAAGTATATACTCATCTAGTCTAGAATGGATGTAAAAGGATTCAAGAAGAAGGTGGCCTGTAAATGACTGTCACTTCTCCTACTGGCACAGATGGAAGTTTTTAGAGCCAGAAATGAAGTCTTTGACTAGCTTCAAAACTGCAAAGGTGTGTGTATCCCATAAGCTGTCTTAGCTTTGGGGATATATCTTAAAGAGATGGCCAATTGAAAGCCAAAAAGCCATTCACTAGCAGTTATTTTTCCCCCTTCTAAATTTGCTATTGGGATTTTGAAAGGTACTAAATGTAGTACAGCAATTAACATCTTTGAACAACTCCTGGGAAAAAAAATAAATTCAAAACTGGATGCATCAATCGCTAAAAAATAATGAAAAACAAACAAACAGAACAACAACAACAAAACTAAGAACCCAGTTTCAAAGGATTACTCCCAAGCCTTGAACATAATCAAGGACCTTCCAACGTTTGGTCAGCTGGATTTCCAAATTTTTATGGATTCTTATTTCCTCCCCAATTTGCCCCTTTTGGAAAAGGGCTGTGTAGCTGCTCCCTTTCACCTCACTCACCACTGTATACTGGTAAGACAGGCAGAAGATTACTTGTCGCTTTGATTTCACAAGTCAGATCAAGAGAAATCGTGTTCCAAGAGCTCTGCTTAACAGACTACACTCGTCTGCACCTGAATCTGATCCCTAAGATGAGATTTTAGACTTGGAGAAAATTCTGTAATAGGCCTTAAGGACTTTTTTGGGATGGGCAGGTTAATGTGTTTGGCATGGGAAAGTGATGTGCATACTTCAGAGTCAGGGTACAGACTTTGACAGGTTTCTATGACAGCTGCTCATACACTTGTGGAAACCCCTGACCTTAAGTAACTTGTTTCTAACCAATAGAGTGCCACAGAGTTCAGGGGTTATAACTTCCAAGATTAGAATTTCATAAGATTTCAACTTCTATTGTAGTCACAGACTCTCCCTATTGCCATCTTAGAGATGTCCATGTGACAAGGAACTGAGGGTGGCTTCTCAATACTACCAGCGAGGGACTGATACTCTCAGTCCCATAGCCCTTAAGAAACTAAATCCAACCAACAGATGTGAGGTTAGAAATGTCCTTCACCAGGGGCGCCTGTGTGGCTCAGCCTGTTAAGCATCTGACTTTTGATTTTGGGCTCAGGTGGTGATATCATGGTGGTGGGATCAAGCCCCACATTGGGCTCTGCCCTGAGTGTGAAACCTGCTTGAGGTTCTCTCTCTGCCCCCCGCCCCCACTGGTGCATGCTCTCTCTTTCTCTCAAAATAAATAAACTTAAAAAAAAAAAAGAAATGTCCTTCACCATTTGAGTCTTCAGATGAGACCTCAACCCTGACCTACACACTGATGGTAGCCTTGTGGGAAGTCTTACATCAGCAGGTTCAGCTAAGCCATCTCCAGATTCCTGACACATAGAAACTGTGAAATAATAAATGTGAATTGTTTTAAGCTGCAAATTTATGTGTTATTTAACAATGGCTAACAAACATAGTATTGCACATAAATATATGCTTTAATGTGTGTAGAACATCTCTGATATAAATACAACAAACTAAAGAGGGTGGGTATCTCTGAAGAGAGAATAGGACCTTTCTGAAGTGAGAAGTCATACTTTTCTTTGTATACCCTTTGTAGTTTTTGAACTTTAAAAAAAAACTTGTTACTAAAACTACTAATTATTTTTAAGAAAATAGGTCATTTCATACTTGTCATTTAAAAATCAACTAAGAATTTATCCTATACAAAACTTACCCTGTTAATTCTATTTTCACAAAATGAGACAACTTGACATCTAAGATAGTAAAATTTAAGTACAAAAGACTTTCATATCAGAGAGCAATCAAGTTGAGGACATACCTCAGTTTAGTCAATTGGCAGTAAGTATTTTGGAACTAAGAAATCAACTCTGCGATAATTTCTATATAATTCCTTTTTACCAAGAACAGGCATCTAAATTTATCAGGTTCCAGGAAAGATGTAAGTGGCAGGTGGTAGACTTGTTATGTGCTAGTACATATAATGGGAAAAAAATTCTTATTTACTTTTTTACCTCATAAGTTTATTAACCCTTTTTATATCAGTAGTAGAATTTTTAAACCTGAGATAAAGTTAACTTGTATTATATACTTCTCTTCTTCCACACATTACATCAAGAATGAAATAGTCTCCTTGGGCATCTGGGTGGCTCATTTGGTTAAGCGTCCGACTTATCGGACAGTTCAGGACATGATCTCATAGTTTGTGGGTCTGAACCCCGCGTTGGGCTCTGTTCTGTGCTGACAGCTCAGAGCCTGGAGCCTGCTTCGGATTCTGTGTCTCCCTCTCTCTATGCCCCTCCTCCGCCCATGCTCTGTCTCTCTCTTTCTCAAAAATAAGTGAACATTAAAAAAAATTTAAAGAAGAATTAAATAGTCTCCTGTAATTTATTTCATTGTAAAAACATATACTGGATATGTATTATGTACCAGCACCAACGATGAATAAAGGGATTCTACTCACAGTAAACTTGCACTCTAATGAAAGAGAGATATAAATAAACCTTCAAGAACATGTCCGTGTGATAAATATTATAACAGATATGTGTACAGGGAGTCTAATGGGGGAAAAAAAAAAGGTAGAGAAGGAGGGAGCCAAATCATAAAGAGACTCAAAAACTGAGAACAAACTGAGGGTTGATGGGGGGTGGGGAGAGGAAAAAGTGGGTGATGGGCATTGAGAAGGGCACCTGTTGGGATGAGCCCTGGGTGTTGTATGGAAACCAATTTGACAATAAATTTCATTAAAAAAAAGAAAAAAATAAAAAAAAAACAGGGACACCTGAGCCCATGAGTGGGGAGACCAGAAAACTTTTCCAGAAGAGCAATTACACAGGCCAATGCTTTCTACCGCCTTTGTGACTAATACGATTTACAATTTTACTTTCATTTTTTGGTTTGGAATCTTACTTTCAACTCTCGTTTGCTGTTTTGCTTTTTTTTTTTTTGCCTGATAATCCTATTTTATTATCAACAACGTACCAGCTTGGTGGTGTAACTATCGGATTATGCCAGTAGCAAATCCTGAAAACACTGGACACCTCTGCAACGCGGGGAGCGTGGGTTGGTGATGCTAAGCCGTGAAAGAGGAGAGAAGATGCACCGGAGAACAAAAAGGAGCTATGCCGAAGGATCTGAAAGAATGTCAGAGAGCCAGCATGGGAGGACTTGCAGGAGCAGGAGAAGCACAGCAGGAAACGCTCTTACTGGACTAGCGCAGATGGCAGAAAGAAAAACCATCTCTCACACACACACACACACACACACACACACACACACAAGAGCCATGGAGAACAGAGAAGATGGAGTAGGCTGACAATTACCACGCCATATTATCTATTATTTTTAATTTGCAGATGCCTATTTATTTCGCTCAGGGAATGCTCCACAGTGTGCCCCGTATTTTGAGATGCAGGATTTTAGGGAAGAGTGGGTGAGTTCAGGAGAGATCAGAGTGGCTCAGTGGAAAGTGAGCACAGAGGCGATGGCAGGCCGCCATCTCACCTTCTTGGGAGTGCGCAGAGACTTACTAATGCCATTCCCGTGGGGGCTTGCAGTCGCTCCAAAGCTCAGCCCCACAGAGTCCGCATTAAGGCACATCAACTGCTTCACAGGCTTTCTCCATCTCTGTGCACAAGAACGATCACAGCTGAAACTGTAACATCTCCAGACACCCTTACTGAATTCCGTGAGCTTTGGTATGAACACAATGATGTCATGATTCTTACTGTCTAAATGAAAGAAGATAAATCATTCTTATAAATGTAATTGTATGCCACAAGATATGAGACATTCGCTCCCAGCTGGAAGTAAAATACTTCACAAATCGTGAGTCCAAAACCCTCCTGTTAGCCCAGCATCTTATGCAAAGGCCTGTACAGGCTGGTAAGGGAAAAGAGGAAACACACAGAGTTCTATTGGTAAAGCACGTCACTTACTCATAACAAGCTAACGAGAGAAGAAACAGCAGATAAATGGAACTAATGGATGAATTAGGATTTGGGGGAATATTTTTGAATTTCAGTCTTATCCTTATATGTACCTTTGGTCTTTCCGCCGTTTGAACTAACTTCACCTCAGAAACCCCACCTCCCCAAATCATTTAAATGAGTTTAACAAAATTAAGAGCTGGATATAATAAACAAACTGTCAAAAACGTGAAAAATTTAAAGACATCGTCACCAATCCATAGTCAGGCTTTGATTTAAATGACAGGCAGGAAAAGATTATGTGATACAGATTATGTTTTGTTTTGTTTTGTTTTCTGTTTTCCTGTTGCCTTAATCTTCTTCATTTTCCTTTGCCTAGAGGTGAGTTACTTTTCTCGAAATCCCTCACAGGCCAGAATAAGAGTACAGTGATATGAATTAGTGCAACCATTGAAGATAGATTTTTTTTCTGTGAACCCAAAATTACTATAAATCCAAACTAATCATTACAGAAATAACTCTTGATATGATACACAATGATAAAGAAAATCACTGATCTGTTCATAGGGAAGTCAAAATAAGGGTGGAATAAAGTTGAAAAGCAAAAGAGAGTGTGACCATAGTTACAGATAGAATAAATGCACATGAAATTTATTTATTCAATTATTTCTCAGTCATGCACATTTTGTGTTTTATTCTACAGTAACAGCTACTAACAATGTAATAATAATGTAATAATTATTACATGTAATAATATGTAACAATGCAATAATTACATATAATAATGTAATAATTATTGGATATTGGATATCTCACATAAATGTTAAAAACTTTGTATTAATTATCTAATTTAAATCTCAACAACCAAAAATGAATAATCTAATTTAAAAAATGGGTAGAAAACATGAATAGACATTTTTCCAAAAAAGACTTCCAGATGGCCAATAGACACATACGTGAAAAGGTTCAATATCACTGGTCATCAGGGAAATTCAAATTTAAACTGGAATGAGAGATCACCTCACACCTGTGAGAACAGCTAAAATCAACAACACAAGAAACAACAAGTGTTGGCAAAGATATGGAGAAAGGGGAATCCTCTTGCACAGTTGATGGGAAAGCAAACTGGTGCAGACGCTCTGGAAAATGGAATGGAGAGGGAGTTAAGATGGCAGAGTTGTAGGGGGACCCTGAGCTTGCCTTGTCCCTTGAACATATCTAGATACACATCACATCATTTTTGAACACCTAGGAAATCGATCTGAGAATTAAGGAACAATCTGCACAATTGGAGGAGGAGAACATAGCAGGTATAACACTTATTTTAACAAATGAATCCAAGCATACCTAGCTAAAATTTCAAACACTCCCGACTGCAAGCAAGGAGGAGCTCTTTAGAGGACTGACCTGTGGCAGAGAGCAGCTAAAACACAACAGCACTGTGCACATGGCATACACTGGAAACAGTTCCTGAAGTGCTAGCCCTGGACAGTGTATGACCCCTTCTTAATATAGCATTAGTCTCAGGAGCAGGAAACATAACAAGTTTCACAACATGCAGAAGACCGAAACCTAGACAAAATGACAAAACAGAGGAATTCTCCCCAAAAGAAAGATCAAGAAGAAATCACAGCCAGGCACTTGCTCAAAACGGATGTATGTAATGTATCTGAGTAAGAATTTAGAGCAGCTATCATAAGGATTCTAGCTGGGTTTGAAAGAAGTGTAGAAAGCACCAGAGAAACCCTTGCTGCAGAGACAAAAGACCTAAGAACTAATCAGGCTGAAATGGAAAATGCCATAACTGAGATGCAAAACTGATTACTACAATCACAATGAGAATGGAAGAAGCAGAGGAAAGAATAGGTTATATAGAAGATAAAATTATGGAAAATAATAAAACTGAAAAGAAGAGGGAAATAAAACTATTAGATAACAAATGTAGACATAGGAAACTCAGAGACTCCATAAAGTGCAATAATATCTGTGTCATAGGAGTCCCAGAAGAAGAGCAGGGAAAAGGGGCAGAAGGTTTATTTGAACAAATTATAGCTGAGAACTTCCCTAATCTTGAGAAGGAAACAGGAATTCAGGTCCAAGGGGCACAGAGAACTCCTCTCAAAATCAACAAAAACAGGTCAACACCAAAACATATAGTAAGACTTCCAAAATGCAAAGATAAGGAAAAAATTCTGAAAGCAGCTAAGGACAAAAGGTCCTTAACCCACAAGGGTAGACACATAAGGTTAGCAGCATACCTGTCCACAGAAATTTGGCAGGCCAAAAGGGAGTGGCATGATATGTTCAATGTGCTATTGGAAAAAATATGCAACCAAGAACACTTCATCCAGAAAGGCTGTCATTCAGAATAGAAGGAGAGATAAAAAGTTTTCAAGACAAGCAAAAACTAAAGGAGTTTGTGAACACTAAACCAGCTCTGGAAGACTTATTAAAGGGACACTTTGAAGGGGAAAGAGAGACCAAAAACCACAAGGACTAGAAAGGAACAGACAATCCACAGAAAAGTGACTTTACATGTAATACAATGGCACTAAATTCCTGTCAATAATTACTCTGAATGTACATGGACTGAATGGTCCAATAAAAAGATAAAGGGTATCAAAATGGATTAAAAAAATAAAACAAGACTCATCGATATACTGCTTACAAGAGATTCATTTTAGACCCAAAGATTGAAAGTGAGGGGATGGAGAGCCATTTATCATGCTAATGGGCATCAAAAGAAGCTGGAGTAGCCATACTTATATCAGACAAACTAGATTTTAAAACAAAGACTGTAATAAGAGATGAAGAAAAACACTATATCATAATAAAGGAATCTACCCAACAAGAAGATCTAACAATTGTACATATTTATGCCCCCACTTGGAAGAACTCAAATATATAAATCAATTAATAACAAAGACACTCATTGATAATAATACAATAATAGTAGGGGACTTTAACATCTCAATCAGAGCAATGGACAGATCATCTAAGCAGAAGATAAACAAGGAAATAATTATTTTGAATGACACACTGGACCAGATGGACTTAACAGTTATATTCAGGGCATTTCATCCTAAAGCAGCAGAATACATATTCTTTTTGACTTCATATGAAACAGTCTCCAGAACACATACTGAGCCACAAATCAAGCCTCAACCACTACAAAAAGATTTAAGCCATACCATGCATATTTTCAGACCACAAGGCTATAAAACTTGAAGCCAACCACAAGAAAAAATTTGGAAAGACCACAAATACATGGAGGTTAGAGAACATGCTACTAAACAATGAATGGGTTAACCAGGAAATTAAGGAAGAAACAAAAAAAAAATGTGGAAGCAAATGAAAATGAAAACATGACAGTCCAAAAAACCTATGGAGCAAAGGCGGTCCATAAGAGGGAAGTATATAGCACTACAGTCTTGTCAAGAAGCAATAAAAGTCTCAAGTACACACCTTACACCTAAAGGAACTAGAAAAATAACAGCAAGTGAAGCCTAAAACCAGCAGAACATGGGAAATAATAAAGATTAGGGCAGAAATAAATAATAAAGAAACAAAAAAAACCCAACCAAACAACAACAACATAAAAGGTAGAACAGATCAACGAAACTAGAAGCCTGTTCTTTGAAAGAATTAGCAAAACTGATAACCCCCTAGCTGTACTTAGCAAAAAGATAAGAGAAAGGACCCAAATAAATAAGATCATGAATGAAAGAGGAGAGATCACGATCAACATCATAAGGGGGAGTTCTCTTAGTCACACCTCCTGGGTATTCTTCTAACCAATTCTTTTTGAATGTGTATGTAAATCAAAACAAAGAAAACACACACACACACACACACACACACACACACACACATATATCATACCATATATCACAAGCAAAAAAATATCTGCAATGTTGTTTAAGTAATTATGCTACTATGTTATGGTAATCCATTAAAAATCAAATCTAGAAATTGATCAGATCTTACAATCATATTTTATAGGGAAAGAATTTCAGTGAATGTAAATTTACTATTATGAAAAAAATTCATTTAATTATTTCCTATATAAATACAGAAATATAAACTAATAAAACAATCATAAGCTATTTCCTGGAGAAAAGAAGCTTTACTTAAATGACCTTCTTTTACTTAGATGAGTATGTATTTAAATATTAATTTTGAAATTAATATTAAAATATATTAATTTATTATGTATACAAATATTAAAGTATATAAACCAAGTATCATCCTTCTTACATAATCAAAAATAATTTGGTTAGGATACTATATTATTTAAGAATGGTTGGGTCCCTTCCAGTAAACGATCAATGCCAATGTAAATCCATTCAATTAATGGAACTAGTTACCTAAGATTTGAAATGAAAATCAACATTCTCCCAAGACCTTTGATCAGATCCAAACATAATGTCAAAATAGAGGAAGTTTATTTTGTTTTATATTTTATTTTATAGTATTGCTTTGTTCTATGGCAAAGAAGACAAAGCTCCAACTTCCAGCTCTTGCTCAGGAATCTTGAAGTAATCTTATTTAAAGATTCATGAGCAACTATGTTCCCAAGATATTTTTTGAGCCATATTCAAGTTTTATTTTTGTTCATACTTCCTCAAACAATGCTCAAACGTTCCCACTTTCTGAAACAATGTTAGAACATCAGAATATTTATTTTCTTTAGTGTAACCTTTATTACAAACTTGTGCTAGAATGGTATTTATCTCAGTGGTACGATGGCTTTCTAAACTATACCCTAGTACACTATTAGTCTTACAAATTATGAGCTCAGGGATTCTATCTCTCTAAGGAAAGTAACTTCAGAGAAATATGTTAATAAATAAGTTCAAATCTGATAGAAAATTTGTTCTTTTTATTTATATGGTGTTAGACATTCTTCAAGATTCATCTTCCTGAAGTATTTCTCATTAAAAGGAAAGAAATACATTTGGCTTTTAAGAACAGCAAACCAGAGAGAAGATAATTTTGTGTGTCTGAAAACTTTCCTTTGAAATAAAATTCTACAAAGGGAAAGGATCCTTTTAGGAAATTTTCTCTTCATGTTAATTTTTGAGGGTTGGCTAATGTGCCAGAATCTATCAAATGGGAGTTGTGGAGTTTCATTCCACACGATCAGTTGTTTAACCTAAACATGAAGATACCAAAATTATTGGAGCTCCTTTTATTTATTTATTTTTCTTTAATTTTAATGTGTATTTACTTTTGAGAGAGAGAGCAGGCAAGGGGCAGAGAGAGGGAGACACAGAGTCTGAAGCAAGATAGAACCAGATTATGCATAGACACCATTAGCATTATGTGCATGCTTCTAGGTGTTTAGCTATATATTAATATATATGTATAGCACCAACCTGTATATAGGAGGCACTTATAAATTTTAGTTCAAGATATATATAAGCAAATCATTGATGACACCATAAAAGATATGACATGAAAGTGTTAGCAGAAGGAAAGTACGTAAATGAACTAAGATAGGATCCTTGGTTCCATGTTTGTACATAGGGCACAAGGATCCTGGAAATTGCCCATCGGGTGGCACCAAGGTACTGTTAGGTAGCGGCACACCTGAATGCTTGTAGACCGCAGGACTGTTGGACCAGAGGTTAAATCTCATTTGCAGTAATGGAACCGGTATAACCAAGCCAGGGATCCAAAGGGATCGCTCCACCATGTTCAGAATATCGAGTGGTAGATCAGTCTAGCTCCACAGCAGCCCCGGGAAGATACAGCGAACAGTACAGGGATCTTTAAGATCTGGTCTTTTCTCGGCTGCCATGAGATCACGAGCAGATCCTTCTCCCATACATACCAGTACTCTATTAAAGAAGAAAGTGGGGGGACAGAAGAGGTCTGGAACCCTAACCCTCCAACATAGCAAAACAGTCACCTAGAGAATCTCTTTAAGTTCAGGAGTCAAAGTAAAATGAAAAATAAAATAGGTTCTTTTTGATTTTGTGAGTGTTTTTCCCATCGTCATTGGATGTACTGATCATGTCATTAACAGAAAAAAATTTAAAACGAATGTGATTTTGGAATGACATTCATTCATTACAAATTACATTCATTATCTGTGCTACTTTCTTTAACATGTGTAGCTGGACGAGCCATGTTAGCATATATCATCAAAGTCATACCATGCTCTTCAGAACTCTCCTGAAAAGGGGATCGCACATGTGATAGTTCTTCGAAATCACAGATTGGTTAATTGACCCTACAACATGAATGACCACTTCATATAAATTAAAATCTTTAAAAAGATTCTATTTATAAGACCCTCTCTTCATTCCAGTATGGAATCATCTCAAAAGCTCTTGAATTACAATTAGAGGCCCTCAGAAAAAGGAATCTTATTTGGGACTAAAGCTCTATTCTGCAGACATCTGGGTCTTCTCTCTGAGGGGAAGCATTGAGCCTACTTATTATTTATCTGAAAGATCTATTCCCAGAAGGAGAAAAGGCACTTTTCCAAAGTTGAAAACAAGTTCTTTGGTTTTAACATCCACAAGCCGTTCAATTCATTCAAGTGTTTAACCAATAAAGTTCAGCTTTACATTGCTTATAAAGTACCATTTTGTTGCAGCTCAGGATTATTAATATTTCATATCATAAATAGTGTTTATCAAGTTCTTGCCCGTTCTTGCTTCCACTGATGGCAGACAGTTCAATTTGGGGAAGTGATGCTCTGTGCAACAAGAGCCTTGGGATAAGAATGCACCTGAGTTCTAAAGTTATGTATGACTCCAGTCATTAATTTAACACAATGCAAATTCTACAGTAGAGTCTAGAGATACATTTCTAGAAAGAACAGGAATACAATCCGGAATTTCATGAAGCTGATGTCCTAGAGAAGACATATATATGTTTTTAAATACAGAGTATTCTGCCTCTACTGATGGCACATTATGGAATGTGTACCAACCTTTTTACTGAGAACAGAGAGACATACTGGAAAATATGTTTTTAAAATGCTTTTGAAGACATAGCAATGCTGCAGCATAATGAAGAATATAAAGCAATGAAATAAGAGAAGAAAACACAAGTAGTTGAACTTAGCATCTGGGACATCTTTTCTATAAGGGACATCTGCCATTCAAGAGAGAAGAGGATGAGATACTGAGAAGTGATTGGGGCAAGCTCCAGGGGCTGGAGAGCACAAATGGAGTCCAGACCATGCCAAAGAGGGAAATCCTTTTTGACCCCCATTCTTTGTGTAGACCATAAAGCACTATATCCTGAAATGGAGGTCAGCAAGTTTTTTCTGTAAAGGGCTAGGCACTAGATATTTTAGGTTTTGTAGGTTATGCTGTTGGTAGCAACTACTTAGTTCTGTTTTTGTAGTAAAAACGCATCATCATTGACAATATTAATATATGGACATCACTGTATTTCATAAAACCTTATTTATACAAACAAGCAGCAGGCCATATTTGACACACAGTCTGTACTTTGCAAACCTCTGCCATGAAGAAAGCATGAGGCAGAAATATACCAGACTTAAAAGGAAATAAAGCTTAATCATATTATTCTTTGTTATTGGATTAAAGTAAGAATGCATTTCTAGCATCGATGGCTACCTTTAAAAGTCAGACTTAAGTCATGACAAATGGAAAATAGTAAGATCCTACAAATTATGATTATCTGCAAATTATCTCTGAAGCTTTCTCATATATTTTGCAATCAACTAAAAGTCCCATAAGAAAAGATAAATAATAAACAAATGCAGTTGCACGAAAATATCAGGTTTCTTTTTTAACTTGATGAACTCAGTCTACAATTTATGTGGAAGTTTAAAAGACCAAAAGTGAGAAATGTTCTTAAGTAAGATGTATAAAGTGGGAGCAGATTCTTTACTAAATATTATTTTGAAAGTACAGTATTTAAGAGAGTATCCTATTGAAGCGAAGCAATGTTAGATACATAAACCAATACAACAGAATATAAATTACAGAAACAGATCCATCTATATGGATATATGATTTATGACTGGGTAATACTGGAGCATATATGAAAATCTCAAAAATGAGTACTAGATGAATTACAGCACTAAATGGAAATGGAAAAAAGGAACCTCCTTAAATATAGTATGTAAGAATATTGTGATGTGGAGGAGGGAAATAACTTTTTTTAAGTTTATTTATTTTGAGAAAGAAAGAGACAGAGAGAGAACATGAGAAGGGGAGGGGCAGAGAAAGGAGACTGAGAATCCCAAGCAGGCTCCATGCTGTCAGGGCAGAGCCCAATGCGGGGCTTGATCCCAGGAACCAGGAGATTATGACCTGAACCAAAACCAAGAGTCAGATGCTTAACTGACTGAGCCATCCAGGAGCCCCAGAGGAGGGAAATACCTTTTAAAAAGGCGTAACTATAGTTAATAATGCTGTGTTGTGCATTTGTGAGTTGATAAGAGAGTAGATCTCATCACAAGATGAAAAAAGTAATTATGTGTTATGATGGATGTTAACTTATTGTAGTGATAGTCTGTAACACATACAAATGTCAAATCATTATGCTATATACCTAAAACTAATATAATGTGTTATTTTCTATATTTCATCAAATTTTCTGATATAATGTTATGTGTGTTCTAGTCAAAAATAGAAGATTGGATAATTTTTTTTACAGCAGTGAGAAAGAACTGCTTACACAACTGATAAATAACCCAAAAATAATGTTAGGCATAAAAATAAACACAAAATAAAAGAGACTGTAAATTTGAAAAGTTCAAGACAATCATACCTAAACTGTGGTATAAAAAGAAAAGTGACTAGCTGAAATCATTGCCGGGGGCGGGGAGGTTAGCTATTGAGATAGACATGTCGGGTGGACATTCTATCATGCCCTTAGTGTTCTCTTTCTTGATGGTGGTGGTTACATGAGTGTTTCCTTTTTGATAATCTTTTTAACTGTTCATTACATTTTATTTCTTTTTGGTATGTGTGCTACAATACAATAAAAGTTCAAATTTAATTATATGCATCATCCAACGATTCAGCGACTACAGTGATATTTCTATGTAGTTTTATGATGTTCTGTGACAGGCACAAAAACATTAGAGTCTAAAACAAGAGACATTTACCTCGTCCGAAGGGAAGAAAAGACTGAATCCCAAAATATTAACAAGATTAGAGAGGTTGAGTAGAAAGAGAGGGCAAGGGAGTAAGTTAGACACACGAAAAGAAGAATCATGAAAGTATGACTTACTTACAGGTACACATCTGGGGCATCAAGAGTTACAGAGAAGCTTCCACCAAGCTCCACTTGAGAACTTGGCAAGTATTAAGATCTCTGAAATTAAGACGTATCTTAAAATTTAAGATGTGCCATAGTATAGTTAGTGGGGTTTGTTTGTTTGTTTAATTTCAATCTTTCTTAAGGATACATATGTTACTTGTGATTTTTTTTAAAAAGGACATCTTGGATTCAATGAAAATTAAATTTCAGAGGTCACTGGCTAGACCTTCATATTAGATGGAATCTGAAGGATGATGACGAGCCAGTTATCACAGACTCATCACAGCCATGGACAATTGTGTCAATGGGGTGGCAGTTTCTGAGGTGGGAAAATTGAGAAGAAAAGATCAAATGGAAAGTTAATTGGGGATCACAAGTTCAGGTTTGGATGTGCTGTTTTAGGTGCCATTGCTTCATGAGAGGGTGATACAACAGAGTCTGCTGACACCCAATAGAACTCAAGAGAATGATCCAGTTTTATTATCTAAAAAAAAAAAGATTAACTCTCTGGGTAATAATGAAGGCCTATTTAAGGTAAAGATCTAGTTATAAATTTGATATTTTGTTGTGGAATCACTATTAATCTGAATGCTGAAACATATATTTTTATAAATCAATATTTCAGTATACACTAATATACGTTGTGGCCTGATATATAATCACTCCATGTGCTCAAAAGTTCCATTTTCACACTTAGTGATTGAATCCATGTTCTTTTGGTGTTTACCATCTAATAGAGAATTTTTTTATTATTTATAAATTTCCAAATCATATTAACTTGAATGATAAACTTTACCCCGTTTCAGATTTTCTTTTCTGTCTAATAATTTTGTTTATTCTTACCAATAGTACAAATGTTGATCATTTGTACTGTAATGTATGAAAGTACAATCCCTTTTTGTGCAAATAAGATTTTATTTTTAAGTAATCTCTTCACCCAAGTGGGGCCTGATTTACAACCCCAAGATCAGGAGTTGCAGAATACACAGACAGAGCCAGTAGGCGCCCCCTTTCTTCCACTTTTATATTGTCTAAATTGTCCTAATTTTCTTCCCACATCGACTTTTTAATTTTTTTTATTTAATTAAAAAATTTTTATCGCTTTTTTTGGGTATTATGGAAAAGTAAAAATTGTTATTATGTAAGTTGTGCAATGTGATTTTTTAAAAGGTGTGCAGTGTGTTGATTTAATAGACATACACATTACAAATTAGCACATCTGTCACCTCACACACTTACCATTTTTGTGTGTGTGTGGTGAGACAACTTGAGATAGACAATTTTAGCCAATTTCAAGTATGCAATACAGTATTAACTATAATCACCATTTTGTACATTAGCTCCCAGACTTCGTTCATCTTAATAAGTGAAAATTCATACTCTGACCAACATCTTCCCATTTCCCCTACCCCTCCAGCCCTTGGCAACTACCATTGTACTTTAAAAGTCCCCAGTTATTTTTTTTTTAATTTATTTATTTATATTGGAAGAAAGAGCAAGAGTGAGTGTGGGAGGGACAGAGAGAGAGAGAGAGAGAGAGAGAGAGAGAGAGCAAGAGAGAGAGAGGATCCCAAGCAGGCTCCACACTGCTAGCACAGAGCCCGAAGAAGAGCTTAAACTCATGAATCTTAAGATCATGACCTGAGCAAAAATCAAGAGTGGGATGCTTAATTGACTGAGCCACCCAGTTATTTGTCTTCTTATCATTCAGCATAGTGTATAGTTTTTTTCCTAGAGTCCTATACATGTCTTGTTGATTTTTTTTCTGAAAAATTTGAAGTCTTTCTTGCTATCAGGGTCCAATGTTTCTATTTTTGTTTTTTAAATTTCTATCTATAGGAATCTAGCTATTTATCAAATGTGAATTAAAGAGGAAATTACTGAAATTTGATAATAAGACTTTAATAGCTTTATAAAAAGAATCTAAAAGGGCCTATATTATTTTCTGTACTTACAAATTAGTTTACAAAAACCTGTTTCTGTTCTTTAAAATCGTGATCAATTTACCTGCAATGTTTCTGGTTTGGATTCCGGAACTACTTATTAGAGGTTATTCCTTGAAAATTTCTTGAATTTGTGTCAGATTCTGAGATTTGATCTTGATTCTCCTGAGATTCTCGAATAAATTTTAATGGTATATGTTTCTCTAAAGTACTGATGCCCATACTTTGGTCTATAGTCAACCGTTGAGTTGAATGCATAATAGTCACCTGGAAAACTCATAAAAAGTGCCGATTATCAGAAGATTCTGACTTGTAAGTCATACCAGAGGAAACCATATGTTCAACAACCTTTCAATCTAATATTAGAGCTCGTGATGGGCACCCTGGCCTGGTACCCATTGTCTGGATCATTGACCATTTAACTTGCATTTATAAATGCATTAGAATGGCTTTTTAAATCATTCATTATACATATAATTATGCACGCTACTCTGCAGCTGGGGTGTTATCAGTGACACAATGAAGCTTCCATTCATTGTTCTGGTCTTAGCTTTCTCCTTCATTGTCAGTAGATGCCTCCTCTGAGTTTTGATATGCATTTAAATGTTAATTATTATATTTTACCCACCATCTCATGATATTTATAAAGGAAATGTTTCCAGGTAAATGTGATTACTTTGTCTTATGGAATTACACATAGGAGGGGCCCCACTGGTGAATAATTGGGGTTTACATGGCTGCGTCATATGACACGTCTTTTCACTATAACTAGTTTGTTTAAATTACTTTAAACTTGGGGTGTTTGGGTGGCTCAGTCGGTTAAACGTCTGACTCTTAGTTTCAGCTCAGGTCATGATCTCGCGGCCTCGTGGGTTCGAGCCCCACATGGGGCTCTGTGTCGACAGCATAGAACCTGCTCGATATTTTCTCTCTCTCCCTCTCTGGCTCATGCTGTCTCTGTCTCTCTCAAAATAAATAAACTTTAAAAATTAAATAAATAAATGAATAACTTTAATCTTAAAAATACCAATTCAATTATAATCTTCTGTTCATCTAGGAAATCAGACTTTTATAGCTTAGTATTTTATATCTAGAGGTGAATTTTATATTGACGGCTAACATGGGGAAGAGTCAGCCTTTCGACAATCTTGTTTTCATTCCTCTTCCTATGTAGGTTTTTAATCAAAAAGAAGTAACATATTTCCAGGATTTTTTATGGCAAAGAATACTATGTAAAAATGTGGAGAATCTGTTTTTTTTAAGTAAAATAGTATTAAAATCAATGAATTTATATTCTATCCTTATTGATTCATATCCAAATGTTACAATATGTCAGGAAACTTCATTTCTCCTAAGTCAGAGCCTAAGGAAAACGTTTACTGTGGATATTTTATTTGCAAATGCCGTCTAGTATCTGGAGTCAGGAACAAAGGGATGGAAACAGGAAAAAAGAACGAGTCAGTACAAGTATGTGTTATCAAGTTATATTAGAATATAATATTAGAATCTGACCAATAGGTGATTGATTGCTGATCACATGCCACCTGTTTTGGACCAGATTCTTGGAAAGAGAAAGGAAGGAACTTTATCTATTGGTTCCTGTCTTCTTTGATCAAGCACCACCCCCTGTGGTTTTACCTCCACCCCCACTCTTGAATATTGTGCCCACCTGACTGCAAAGGGAGGGAGTTGAATAGGAACTGTTCTCCTATTCAACACATCAGACAAGGAAAGCTTCAAAGCATGAGAGAATTTGAAATGGTGCAAAAGGAGTGTTCCTCTGTGTGATAGTGAGTACTTTTGTGGGAAAGAATTGTAGAAAAGAAAACTATATTCTCTGTTCATAGCCTGCATTTACATAGTGTATTAGCACCTCTGTCATTTTGGGCCACATATATTATACATTTTCTGACAGAAGGATTTTTTTTTTACTATTGTCTGCCATTCTCCAAAACAAAATTGGATCTGTTTCTCAAGTCAGTAACCAGAATTGTAAAATAGAGCTGCTCTTACAAAAATTAAGCTGTACATGTTTGTGAGTCTACGTATACACAAATACATATACATTGACTTCTATATATTTGAAAATACTTTAAAAAGCATAAAGTAGTAAATTTATAGAATGTGTACATATTTGGAAAATATATTGCATGGAATGATACAAATAAACTCCTAATATGAAAAATTAACTAAGGGCAAAAGTAAGATTCATATATGCATATTCCCTTTTATATATTTAATACATATTAATTTATTAAATGTATATATATAATTCAACTTATTAAAACAGCTTGTATTTACTTTTCTAGTGACAAAAAATATACCACAGGGAAAATAAAAAGGAAATTATAAACATTACACGCTGGGTTTTTTGTTATTCTCTTTTGTTGGAGATGAGACCGTGTTCTATCAAACTGGTTTTAAAGCAACAAGTGTCTAACTAAGGCCTTGTGTGTGTTGCCTGGCAGTCTTTTCAGCTTTTTAAAAATAACTGGGGAAGTGTGAGATATCGCCTCCATAGCAGTCAGAATGGTTAGTATCAAAAAGACAAGAAATAAAAAGTATTGGTGAGGATGTGGGGGAAAAGAGGTCCTCATACATTGTTTATGGGAATGTAAATTCGTGCAGCCACAGTGGAAACAATATGGAGGTTCTTCAAAAAATTAAAAATAGAAATATCATATGATCCAGTAATTCCAATAATTCCATTACTGGATATTTACCCAAAGAAAATCAAAATACTAATTAAAACAGATACATATACCTTTATGTTTCCTGCAGCATAATTTACAATAGCCAAGATATGGAAGCAGCCCAAATGTCCACTGACAAATGAACTGATAAAGAAAATGTGGTATAAATATATACATATATATTTATGATATATATGTAATGGAATATTACTCAGCCATAAAAAAGAATGGATCTTGACATTTGTGACAACATGAGTGAACCTAGAGGGTATAATACTAAGTAAAATAAATCAGTCAGAGAAAGGCAAACGACAAATTATTGCACTTATAAGTGGAATTTGAAAAACAAAACAAATAAAGAAAAAAAAAACACACTCTTAAATACAGAGAACAAACATGGTGACCAGAGGGACAGTAGGTGGGAGAGGGGCGTAGTGGGAAATAGGCAAAATAGATATAGGGGATTAAAAGGGACAAAATTTCAGTCATAAAGTAAATAAATCATGGTGATTAAAAGCACAGCATAGGAAATATAGTCAAAAATGTTGTATGGTGACCGCTGGTAACTATAGAAAGCAGGGAGTAATGTAAAGAATTGTTGAATCAATACATTGTACACCTGAAACTAATAGAACATTGTGTGCCAATTATACTTCACTAATTTTTAAAAGAAAAAAGAGTGGGGAGAATATATTTTATCATTGAAAAGAAAAATCTTTGGGGCGCCTGGGTGGCTCATTCCCTGGAGCGTACGACTTTACTCACACCGCGATCTCATGGTTTGTGAGTTTGAGCCCCGCGTTAGGCTCTGTGCTGATAGCTTGGAGCCTGCTTCGGATTCTGTGTCTCCCTCTATCTCTGCCCCTCTGCCCGCTTGTGCTCTGTCTCTCTCTATCTCTCAAAAATGAATAAATGTAAAAAAAAAAATTTTTTAAAGAAAGAAAATAAAAATCTTTGCATCGATGTAATGTATACTTTCTATTTACAATGTGATCTTCAAAACATAATTACTGCTTAGTTTGTCATGTATTAATCATTATTACTGATTTAATACTATAGGTAGCGTGCTCTTAGGATGTACTTTTTTTTTTTTTTTAACTGAAACAAGGTCTTTATTGTGGAATGAGTACTGGCCCCCAAGAGATATGTCCATGTACTAACCCCTGGAACCTGCAAAAACAACCTTATTCGTAGAAAGGATCTTTTTTTTTTTTTTTTTTTTTTTTAGTGTTTACTTCTTTTTGAGATAGAGCATGAGCAGGGAGGGGTAGAGAGAGAGAGGAAGACAGAATCCAAAGCAGCCTCCAGTCTCTGAGCTGCCGCAAAGAACCTCACACGGGGTTCAAACTCACAAGCCATGAGATCTTAGGATGTACTTTAAGGGGATCCAGGAAGTATAAGCGAGGGAGCTTGTTGTAGAGCATAACTATAAAAAAAATGACTCACGTTGCTTACAGTCACTGCAAAAAAGTTCTTTGATGGGAAACAATCTCTACTCTTTGGAAATATTTGGAAAAATTTCTTGGATGTCTTAACATATCTTAACTTTATACACACACACGCACACACACAGACATGCACACCCCTACATATATACAATATGACATAGATAGAGACAGATATATATATATATACATATATATATATATACACATAATATATATTATGTAGATATCTATATATATATCTCTGTGCCTATGTAGACACAGTTAGGTGATAGGTAGATAAAATGATGTAGCCCAACAGACATGGATTTCTTTTTTCCACCATAAGCCTAGAAAATCTTTATCTAGAACCTGCTTCTAACTGGAAAAAAGGTTTTCTTTATTTTGGAAATCAACAAGGAAATTCTAGAATAGGAAGCATTAGAAAGCCAACAACTTCAGGAAAACCAATCCAAATTGCCTGGTATGCGTGATTTTGCCTTAGAATCCTATTTGCCTCAGGCTTTTCTAAGAAATTGCATTACCTCCCTTAGCCAATGATTTTTAACTTAGAGAGGAAAATCAATACTAGTTTAACCAATTAAGTCAAATTAATTTACCTCAGTCGCTGGTGTATTTTAGTGGTTTATGTTTGGATGACCAAGTTTTCCACACATTTAAAAACTCCGCGTTAGAATCCTGAATTATTTTAAAAGCAGTTCAAAAAACAAAATGTAAAACATTACATAAATAACTCATCTTCAATTTTCCTTAAAGAGTAAGGTGTAATTTGGTGTTAGAACTTAGTTAGGAAAGTACTCCTAAGATATTTTGAGGTTTCTGGTTTGTTTTTACTGCGTCGTCCTGTCAGTTCTAATCTAATCATTTCAGCTGTCTTTGCCCTGTTGGATTGCTTTCCATGTCAGCTGACCTTGCTTGAGTCTTTTAAGAACAAAAGCTTCAGAAAGCTCTGCAAGTTGCATTTAGGTCAGAAATTAGGATGTTACTGTGGAAAGTATTTACATTTTTGTTTGAGCGAGACCTTATGGAAAACTTCTACTAGAGGTTAGCAGGGTAGTAACTCAAATTTGAACTCTGTAAACTCATTGTTTTAGCTCTGAAAATTAAAAACTCTTCCCCACAAAGATTTGAAGTTCAAAGTGAGGGATTCGAAATGACCTAGAACCAAAAAAATGATATAAGCACAAACGCAATTTTAAAATCTGACTAGGCATAACTGTTCTATTCTCCACTTATTGCTGAGTCAAAAACCAAGATACTACTGGCTGTTACTTATTTCAGTTAAAGTATGGGACTGATGAAGCCAAGGTTAAGGTTTTTTTGGGATCCAGCTATTTTTCTACTTTGCTATAGTCTCCAATCTCAGCTGCCTACAGAGAAAATAGAATATTTAGTCATAAGGGACAGAGTGTTAGTGCATTTGCTCAAATATATTCTCTCTCCATCTATAAAAACTGTAATCTTCCATAACTTATAAAAGCTGGGAGCATCACCTTTGTGGAGAGGCACCATACTACAATGGAAAGGGTCATTATTTCAGAGTCTAAAGACATTTGTTTGAGGACTAATACCATCTCTAAACTGTCTGAGTAACCTAAGATACATACAATTTGAGCTTACCTTTAATATTGTGAAAGAAAGAGTATTAGTCATGGTTCCCCAGAGAAACAGAAATACATATACACATATGTGTGTGTGTGTGTGTGTGTGTGTGTGTGTGTGTGTGTATACTTTATATATGTATATACATAATTTTTATATATATAAAATTTATAAATAGAAAGAGACAGATAAATAGACATAGTCATAGATACATAAAGAGATTTGTTGTAAGGAATTATTTCATGTGATTATGCAGGCTGAGGAGTCCCATGATCTATAACCTGTAAAATTAACCATCACAAACAGGGTTGATAAAAATTGCAATAAGGGCCATTTTGGTTCTTTGAAGACTAAGTCAAATGAGGTAATGTATGTACTTTTATTTCTGTATGTTAAATTTTATAAAAAATTTACTTATATTTTTTAAAGTATGCAACTACTCTATAAGATGATTTCTTTATGGCAGATTCTAAGCCTGAAGCATGATGTCAATGTAACAAGCCA
Organism: Panthera onca; assembly: GCF_046562875.1. NCBI lineage: Eukaryota > Metazoa > Chordata > Mammalia > Carnivora > Felidae > Panthera > Panthera onca. The sequence goes on from NC_138349.1 coordinate 78,889,384, forward strand.
GGGGATGTGACGATTTCTGCCATTATGGTAAAATGTTCTATGTAGATGAATGAATTGTGCTAGATAGAATTATAGCAACTCATTATTTTCTGTGAACTAAATATAGATTCTGAAGTTTAACTGACATTTTGATAGATGTGTAGGAGAAAAGGGTGATATGTTTAAAAATCTTTGATTCATTTATATCTCTATATTTAATTGAGTACTATTGCATTATCAGTACACATGATAATGAAAGATCATCATCTTCTGTTCTTTTAGAATATACTGTTGATTTCATGGTTATAGCACATGAATTTATCTGGCTAATTTTTTCCCCTGAAGAACTAAGAAAGCATTTATGAAAATATTTAAAGCATAGTTATAAGGGGAAATGCAAGTCAATATTTTCTGTGATATGTGAAAAAAAATTACGTGGAGGTGGTCTGAATCCTAGTACATAATGTTTTAAAACAGAACATAGTGAAATATGAGATTAATTTAAAACTAGAAAAATATAATGGAAGAAAATATCATATAAGAAGTGCAGAGGGGACACCTGAGTGGCTTAGTCAGTTAAGTGTCTGACTCTTGATTTTGGCTCAGGTCGTGGTCTCACGGTTCATGAGATCAAGCCCACATTGCGGTTAGCACGAGTCTGCTTGGGATTCTCTCTCTCCCTTTCTCTCTCCCTGACTCATGCACGCTCTCTTTCTCTCTCTCAAAATAAATAAATAAACTTTTAAAAATATATTTAAAAAAGAAGTAAAGAGTAAAATCAGTAGTGTCAAAATCTGGACCAATGATGAGGAGAATGGCATTGAGAAAATCACACGCATACAGAGGAAAGTAAGAAAGATGTGGGATCCATTATAGAGAAGACATTAATGAAAGATTACAAGCAATGAAAGGCTAATATGTAGATACAAGTTTTCTTGAAGAAGAGGGAAGACTAAATGTAAAATTAACAATATAAAGAGCAATATTAGAAACATAAATCTTCCTAAACTATAACCTCAAAGGAGTTCATTGTATAAAATTATTCATCAACAGGTAGCATCTAGATTATAATTTAATAATTAATAAAATATTTGGCTTCAAGAACCAATAGAATGATTGAGGTACAGAGAAAATCTGTTAAATATGGAGACTAAAAACAGTAAAAGTATTTTTAGATTTCTTTACAAGGGTAGATGCCAGTAGACCTATCCTAAATCAAAAAATATGACCAGGATAGACATACAGTCTATGATATTATGAATGATATTTATGAAAAAATGTCTCCCAATAGAAAGTGGGGTGTTTCTCAGAAAGATGGGAGTACCAAAGACAGACACTCTTCAAAATAAATCTAAAAATTTAAGATAATTCCAGTTATAATATCATTCTAATTTTGATGGACCTTAAAAAATACAGATTAAATTTATGTGAAAGAATAAACATGAAAGAAAAGTCAAGAAATTTATGAATTTTAGCTTACATAACAGAGAATGAGCCCTATCACTTTTTTAAAGTAGACAGCTAATTAAGCAAAAGAGTATGTTCTAGGCTCATAACAGGAAAATAGATCGATAAACAAAGTCAAGAAGCAGATTCAAGAGTATATAAATTTTAGTCTACAGTAAGTCATCATTTTGAAATCAAAGGAATTGATAAATTTATCAGTATATTTAATTAATAGTGTTCAGTTATACTATTTCAGAAAATACATCTCCAACACCAAAGTATTACCCAGATAGACTGAATATTTATATGCAAAATATGAATACATAAAAGCAGAAATAAATATATGTGGATTTTTAAATATTATGATATAAACGTCTTTTTGAGTATGTTTTAAAAGCTAGAAATGAATAAATAAGATTATGAAATTTATTCAGTTTAAAACCCCATAAATAAAGCCAAAGACAAATAGGCTCCTGGTAAAAAGCATTTGTTTCATATGTCATAGATAAAATCTAAAGACCCCAATAAATCAAGAGATCATACAAATTTAAGGAAAAAACAAGGGCCCAATAGAAACATAGGCAATTGGATAAATCTGTCACGAAAGAAGAAACCAAGTGGTCAAAAAACATAAAAAGGTATTTCCATAAACATATGTTGCAAAGAATGTAATTTAAAGAATAAAATCGTATTTTAGCTTTCATGTTAGTATAAAATAATCTTAATGCCTAAAGCTGGCACAGGAATACATACATATATAAGCAAAGTATAATTTATTAATAAAGTTATCTTAGGGGTCTGACACTGCATGTTGGGTTTTTTTTCCTTTCGCTTACTTTACTATCCCTTTGTTCCTCAGGCCTTACTTCAAATTTTCTGTGTAATGAAAATTATAAAATATTGAATATTAACCAGTCAGCTTTCCAAGAAGACCTCAAAAGAATATTTGACATTTGTGATGGTATCTCCTGCCCTTTCCTACTTTTGACTATGTTGGTGTTTCCTGTCCTTTCCCACTGTTGACTAAGAGTACTTGATTACACTCTTTATTGCCTTCAATGACAATTTTTTTAATCTAATTTCAGTTTGGCCCCTCTTAAGAAAATGTTACATTCACACTTAGCAATACTTTGCAAGCTTTGGAAATCAAAGAAGACCAGTAGATATTATCCCATTTCATCATAGGTCCATGGTAGCACAGTGTAAAATATCTGATACACATTTCAGAAAAAAAAGTCTCAAATTCAAGTTTATATTTAATAACCCAAATCACCTCCAAGAAGCTGTTTTCAGTGATTTATGTAGTTTGGATGATTCTAAAAGGCTCCCAATGATGTGGTAGGGGTAGAGTTGCCATCCAAGGTTAAAACGTGAACGTGGGGAGACCATGTGTAGCACATCAGAAGCAAGCTTACTACACCAGCTACATCATGGCCAAGTTTTCTTTAGAAAGATCGACAAATGGTAAGAAAAGGATATTAGCAGTTCCTGCTGGGCTATTTGCACACATTATATGATTTCCACCAAATTATAACCTAAATTTATCACATATCTTCAATTCCCTTAAGACTGAACATTGTAAAAATCTGTAGATTGTTTATCATTTTTCTATATTCAAATATTTCTAAGTACTTTCAGTTACAACTTATGAAAGCCATATATCAAGAAAAACTTAGGTTAATTGCTTCCTTCAGGGATCTTCTTCGAGCTATTGTTTCTTTAGTAAAATTTATCTTGAAAAGAAATTTGCGACACAATCCCATCTCTTCTCCAAAAACCCACAGACTTCTCAGAAGAGCTCCAACTAGCTCTCAATGATTTGGATACCACCTGTTGAATCATAGGATGTTAGCATGTTTTGGTACTAACTTTTTTTTTTTTTTGGCCATTTTAGTGTTCCCCTGCATTTCTTAAAAGTGGAGCCAGTCAACACGAAGTGAGTCTCAGTGAAATATAGTTTAGACTGTTTCAATTCATCTTACTAAATTTATGATATTAAAATTTTAATATTTTTAATTAAAATAATTATATATGAAAATAACTTCTTGAAATTCTTAGTTTCAATGTTAAAAATCTATAACTAAGTACTTAAATGGAGATGCTAATAAAAATGATGGATCAAAATTAAATACGTATTCCTCAAAAAAACATCAATTGAGATAATTCACTGGCTCTATCACCAAATCTCCCAAGCCCTAAGAGTTTGGGTTGTGGTGAAGATTTCTATTCCTATTCTTTTTTTTTTTTTAACATTTATTTATTTTTGAGACAGAGAGAGAGCATGAATGGGGGAGGGTCAGAGAGAGAGGGAGACACAGAATCTGAAACAGGCTCCAGGCTCTGAGTGGTCAGCACAGAGCCCGACGTGGGGCTCGAACTCACGGACCGCGAGATCATGACCTGAGCCGAAGTCAGACGCTTAACCGACTGAGCCACCCAGGCGCCCCTCTATTCCTATTCTTATATCCTAGATTACTTGGTTAAAAAAAAATGGCTGCCTGAAGATGTCCACACCTTAATCTCTGGAATCTTTAAATTGTTTCACTACAATACAAAAGGGGATTTGTAAATGTCATTAGGTATATGGATCTTAAAATTGAGAGATCATCCTGGATTATCCAGGAATGCTGAATCTAATTGAATGACCTCTTCAAGGCAGAGAACTTTCTCGAGCTGGATTCAAGGCACATGTGACAGAAGGGAAGTCAAAGAGTTTCAAAGTGTGAGAGGAACTTGACCGACCATTGCAGGACATATGCAAAGCATGAGAAGGAGTCAAAGCCTGGCTGACAGCCAGCAAGGAAATGGGATGTTGGCCCAACAACTGCCTGGCCCTGAATTCTGCCATCAACCTGAATGAACTTGCACACAATTACTTCCCCAGAGTCTTGATTGCAGCCTTGATTTCAGCTCCTAAGCAGAAGACCCAGTCCACCCCCCCCCCCAGACTCTTGACTTACATAAACTGTGAGATGATAAATCTGTTGTTTTAAGCCACAAAATTTGTGGTGATAAACCACCAACAGAAAATACGGAAATTATCAAAGGGCACTCCATCCTGGCAAGCAGGCTTTTGTGTATTTGATCTAAAGCCCCTTGTTTTGTCCTATTTTATTTTTACTGCAAGATCCGAAACAGCTATTTACAATTTAATCTTGCTTTCTAAGAGTTTCATTTTTAAGTGAGTCCATTAGAATTCACTGATGAAGTGCATTTGAATTTCGTAAGCAGACTTTCATTTTACAGTTTCCACCTCACACAAATATCTCATAATCTCTGGCCTTTCATCAAAATATAAAGCTTGGCTTAAAGGAATATTGACCTAGGGGATTTTATTATCAATAAAAATCATTCATGCATTTCACAATTGTTCTTCCCTTTTGAATGAAGAGATTAAGTGCAAAAAAGATATGATTTAAATGGCTGTAGAAGACTTGAAATTCAGGGCCCTTGATTATGAAAAACAGCACATTAATTAAGAACAATCTTTCAGGCTTGTAATCACTTTGGATATGTTTATATTTTTATTACTAGTCTTGGACACACAGTATAAATTAAATACATATACACAAGTACAAAATAATGTTAACTAGGAAAACTATAGAATGTGATCTATCTATTGGAAATGATTTTTAAGCACTTACTGCTCGCTCACCACTATGCTAGGCATTGTCAAAGATATAAAAGGGATACAAGACATGTTTTTTTAAGTTTTTATTTATTTATTTTGAAAGAGAGAGAGAGCGTGCAACCCTGGCAGGGGCAGAGAGAGAGAGGAGAGAGAGAATCCCAAGCAGGATCCCCACTCCGTGCTGAGCCTGATGCAGGGCTCCATCCCACAGACAGCGAGATCACGACCTGAACTGAAATTGAAAGACGCTTAACGAACTGAGCCACCACCCAGGAACCTCAGACATATTTTTGGAGGCAGACTCATAGTCAGGGAAAACAAATTCCTACTTAGAAGGGTAAAGATATGACTGGTTTCTTTTTATTTATGTGTTGAATGATTAACCGGATACATGGGGCTCAAAATCACGAACCATGAGATCATGACCTGAGCGGAAGTTGGACGCTAAACCAACTGAGCCACCCAGGCGCCCTGAACTATCCTTCTTAAGAGATCAGGGTGTTCAAACCAAAAAGAGTTACTGCATTGAAAGGACTAGAGGCAAAGATAAAATGAAACATTTGTGGCAGCACCTACATGTCTTAGTGAGGAAAAACACACATCCGTGAGTGTGGATGGGAGAGAAGACAGAGGGCTGATCCCAAAGGGCCCCTGGGGCATTCTAAGCTGGGCAGACTTTATCACTAAGGTAATAGGAAACAATTAAAGAGGTTTCAGGAGGATATCACACAGACAGATTTGCATTTTAGAAAGTTCATGCTGGTGGAAGAAGAAAAAAATTGTTGGAGAGTGGCAAGGTTTTTCAGAGGGAGATCTGATAGGATGTTGTATAGAAATCAGATAGCAGCAATGTTATAAAATTACTGTGAAACGTGAGGACGTTGCATGCTGTCTGAAAAATCCTTTTAAATGAGAAAAAAATATGGGGCACCTGGGTGGCTCAGTCAGTTAAGTGTCCAACTTCATTCAGCTCAGGTCACGATCTCCCAGTTTGTGAGTTCGAGCCCCCCGTCAGGCTCTGTGCTGACAGCTCAGAGCCTGGAGCCTGCTTTGGATTCTGTGTCTCCCTCTCTCTGTGTCTGTTCCTCCCCCATTTGCACTCTGTCTGTTTCTCTCTCTCAAAAATAAATAAGGATTTTTAATGTTTTTAAAATGAGGAAAAATAGATTTCTCCTTGATATTTAAATTATGAAAGTAACACACAGTGGAAGAGTTTGGTCAGTTCAAAACCCACTGGCCTAAATAATAACTTGTGTGACAAAATAATCACTCCTGAGTCTGTCAATAGGATGCAGCATTATGCAGTCTGCCCTTACTAGCATGTTAGGCTTTGTTATGATATGAATACATTATAAAAATAAAGCATGTTATGAATACCCCGAAAGGGAAAAAAATAAATGACAAAAGAAGTTATCCAAAGAGCACAAGAGGAAAAAAAGGCATAAGTATTTTCTCATTGTGGATTAATAGTCCGTTCCACTGGTTAGTTCCCCTTTCTGTCTACGTTTCTCATGGTTTTGTTGACTGACTACTGAGAAGATAATGTCTCTGAGCCCTCAACATGGAAAACTAGGGTCTTCAATGTCGTGATGAACTCGAGATACTTCCAGTAAATCTTTTCCTTCATGCAACTTCATGTCCATCTTCACACGGATAAACTCAAGAAGGCGTCGAGATAGTAGAATCAAAAGGACTTCATGCTTAGTGGCAAGGGTAGGAATGAAAGAGGAAAGTTATGAATGATTTTCAGCATTCTAGCTTGAGCTACAGGTGGGTAATATTGCTATTCACTAAGGCAGAATAGAATCAGGTCCTGACTTGGCTACAGAGGGAAAGGAAGACTGCGGATCATAAATTCAAAATATGCACATGTGGGGTGCCCCCTCTGTTTTGCAGCTGAAGATTTCTGGTATAAATTGGAAAGCTAGGTATAAAACTTAAAAGCTGATGACTGAAACATGAATTCTAGAGAGAATCCTTATATAGCTGAAACCACAAGAGTGGATGAAGTCACCCAGAGAGGCAAAGGGATCCATTAAGGTAAAGAAGGAATTTGGAGGCAGAGGGAGAACAGGGGGGTATAAGTATTAAGTATTAAGACTGCTGTAAAGAGGAGAATAAACATAGGAAGCACAGGTTAGGTGGAAATGATCAGAAATTAACCAAAGAACCGGGTTTGGTCTGAGGCATGTATTCCTGGTAGAGTAGACAGAGTTCATTTCAGGGTACACATAAGAATTTAAGCATCATTAATATTTGTTCTGTAAGCATACTGGGAAGAGGAGTGACATAATTAAAGCAGTGTTACAGACTTGAGAAAAGAATGACTAGATTGTTCTTTCTGTAATATGTCAATGGTCATAAGGCCTCAGACATGAGTTAACAGTGGCAAATTTTTTTTTCTAAAGAAAGGAATAACAAAATTCCTAAACTAATTTCATCTCCTGTTTAATTTCCACTTGCTCATATTTTGCTTCTTTGTTTCACTGGTGAGAGAAGGAAACCAACATTGTGAGTGTCCCCACATGCTAACTTTTGCTCCAACGGAACACTGAGATCTAATTTAATCCACACCACAGTCTAGGAGGAGAGTGAAGTGCCAATTTCACAGAACAAAAACTCAGTCTCAGTGAATTAAACCACTTAAGAGACAAAACTTGCATCCAATCCAGGTGAACCCAATTTCCAAGCCCAAGCTCTTACCGATGTACCTGCTCCCTCTTGCTGAGATGTTCCATCCCCCACAGACTTTTTCTGGAATTGTCGTAACCTCTCTTCTGACCTCTCTACCTTCTTAGGGTTTACCTGAAGTTCCATTTCTTTTGGGAATTCCCGTTGATGACCTCAGCTCAGAAGTATTTTTCTATTCTCAGAATTCATATATAATATTTTTCAAAGTGTTTTCTGAGAACACTGCTTTCCCAAAACTCTACAAAAATTGGTTTCTGTAATCAAATAAATTAGAAATCCTGCATATACAAAGAGACAGATGAGCCACTGGCAATGGGAAGGGGATTAGAGTCTGAAAGACTCCTAAATGCCACTTTCTTAGGATAGCATTACAATTATTTTCCCCTACAACCACGTCTGACTTTTGCTGAGGAAAAGAGCAAGCAACTGAGATTGTAAAATAAAATGAACTCATGTAGCTCAATATTTTTAAAGCTGCAGCCAGTCCTCAATAAAATAAAAGTTTGGTAAAATCTGAAAGATCATCATCTCCCTTTATCTTCCACATATAAGAAAAATAAAATTACACTGTTTGGAAAAAATAAAAAGCAAAGTTGTAGTCTACTTCAACCTCTACTATTTTTTAAACACAGTACTCTACAGTATCAAATATGATGAACTATGTAAAGAATACAAATATGCTAAGAAAAGAAAGAATGTACGACAAAAAATCACAAAAACTAAACCACAATAACCCAGACACAGGAATATCTTTCATCATTTTATCTTTTTTTATAACTTTTTTTATTAGTTCGTTTATTTTTGAGAGAGTGTGCATGTATTTAAGTGGGGGAGGAGCAGAGAGAGAGAGAGAGATAGACAGAGAATCCCAAGCAGGTTCCACACTGTCAGCATAGGAATATAGGTCTTGAACTCACAAACTGCGAGATCATGACCTGAGCCGAAATCAAGAGTCGGACACTTAACCGACTGAGTCACCCTGGAGCCCCTCTTCCATTATTTTCTATAATGTGACCTTGACACTCTTCCCATCCAAAGGCAAAATCTCTTCCTTTTGACTTGAATCTTGGAGAGCTGCTCTTCACTCTCAATAGAATGTGATAGCAGTGATGCTGCATAACTTGTAAAGGTGGGACAGAAAAGGCGGGAGCTTCTGCCGTGTTGGCTGGGCCACTCATCTGTGGAACTCTAAGCCGCCAAAAAAACAGTCTCACCACCCTAAGTCTTCTATGGTGTCAGAAATCCAAGCCTTCTGGAAAATCCACATCTAGACATTTCATCAGCAACTCTAGTGTCTCAGTTATCCCAGGCCCAGTGCAATAAATGCTCCTTGACTAAATCCAGCTTTTAGCCAACAAGTCATAGAAATATTTGAGTCTTCACAGATAAAGAACCAGTCCCAGTGGAGCAGATACAAGCCATCCTGACTTGATTTTCTCAAATTACTAACCCACAACATCCATAATCATAATAAAATGATAGTTTTGAGCCATTAACTTTTAAGATAATTTGTTACACAGTGACAGGAAGCAAAAGCGTTGCTATACATCGCATGGGGCTCAACTCACAGCTTGAGTGCAAAATAACTGCCTCCTAGAACTGAAAACAATAATTGTCAAATAAGAAAAACAGATTCCAGAGATTTCTATTATTTATAACGTCTGCTTTTTACCCCCAAATCACAAGATATGGAAAAAAGGAGGAAAATGTAAACCATTCTTAGGTAAGAAAAACAGCTGATAAGAAAAGACACTGAATAGTTTCAAATGATGGACTTAGTTGCCAAAGCCTTCAAATCAGCCATTAATAGAACAAATTAAAAGAAAATATGTTTGTTATTCAAACAATGCCAAAATAACAAGAAAAATATTTTTTAAAACATTGAAATGGATATTCAAGAACTCTAAAACATAACATCTGAAATATAAAATTCATTAGATAGGCTCAGGAGCAGATTTGAGATAAGAGAAAAAAGAATCAATGAACTTGAAGACAGATAAATAGAAATGATGTATTTCCCCTGCCCCCCTCCACACACACACCCCAAAAAGCAGACGGAGAAAAGACTGAATGAAGAGGAATATAGCCTCAAAGATCTGTGGTACAATATCAAGTGGTCCAACTCATATATCATTGGTTAGGACATATAATGCTACTTTGATTAACTATTTGGAAGCTTCTTATAAAGTACACCTACTTATCTACCAGCAAGGCAACTCCTAGGTATTTTTTTAATGTTTTTTTTTAATTTATTTTTGAGAGAGAGAGAGAGAGAGAGAGCATGAGCAGGGGCGGAGCAGAGAGAGGGAGACAAGAATCTGAAGCAGGCTCCAGGCTCTGAGCTGTCAGTACAGAGCCCAGTGTGGGGCTTGAACTAATGAACCACGAGATCATGATCTGAGCCAAAATCAACTGCTTAACTGACTGAACCACCCAGGCTTCCCAAGTCAACTCCTAGGTATTAACCCAGAAGAAATTAAAAAATATGCCCACAAAAGTCTTGCACAAAAAATGTGCTATCTGTGTTCATAATAACAAAATAACTGAAACAATACAAATCTCCATCAATGAAATTGATAAATTGTGGTATATTTATAAAATGAACTACTTAGATTTTTAAAAGATGAATTAATGATACACGTAAGAGCATAGCCAAATCTCACAATCACTGTATTAAATAAAAAAATCCCCATATAAAAATGAATGTATTATGTAATTCCATCTATGAAGGTCTAGAGGGCAGACCTCATCTATGTGGGTAAAAATTAGGATAACTGTTGGATCTCAAGGTGAAGGGGATAGTTTAGAAGGAATCACAGAGGATTTCTGTGGTGACAACAATGTTCTGTATCTTGGAAAGAGTCAAGAGTGAGACAAGTGTAATTATTTGCCAAACTCATCAAAGTCTACACTCAGGATCTCTGCACTTTGCTCTGTAACTCTGCATGATTTTTAATTCCAGAAATTAGTGTATATTTCTTTTTGTTGGTTTCTTCTCAGGAAAACTAAATTCAATGAACTATTTTTTCATTCCATAATCACTTGCTTTAATTATTAAAACATTGAGATTGGAAACAGTATAGTAAATCAGAGTAGTTTTGAATAATCTCGTTATTCGTGAATCCTTTTTTTTTATTTGGCAAAATCTAAATTGGATACATTTTTATAGCTAATGTGTTTCACAAATCTTTAGTTGAAATAATGAAGTAAAGGGTCTCTGTTTGATAATGCTGGAACAGTCTCTAATAAGCCACTAATGTATTTTACGTTAATGAAAGTAAATTTTTAAAAATAAAATCTGTATTTCTGTATTCTATTAATTCAGATTATTGCATTAGTTCTGGAGTTCAAGTTAACAAGGTAGTGCTTTTTTAATTGGTATAGCAAAGATTTATTATATTTTAATTCCTACCACATTTCACTACCTCAAACCTTTTTTAGACATGTTGCATAGATCTCAGTAAGTAGGCAGTTGCCTTAAACTTAATGCAGTTTCATTTGTCAGTTCTTACATAACACAAAGTATGGGACTGAATAAAAAGTTGAGGTAATACCAAATGTAAAATGACCAAAGATGTTGGTAATTTGAAGTGGATGAATAGGGATCTGGAAGCTATAGAAGACCAGCCCTCAACAATATTTTCTTTTCCATTCTCTTTCACTTTTATTTATTTATTTTCTAATGTTTATTTATTTTTGAAGGAGAGAGAGACACAGCATGAGCAGGGGAGGGGCAGAAAGAGAAGATGACACAGAATCTAAAGCAGGCTCCAGGCTCTGAGCTGTCTGCACAGAGCCCGACGTGGGGCTCGAACTCATGAACTGTGATATCATGACCTGAGCCAAAGATGGATGCTTAACCAGCTGAGCCACCCAGGCGACCTTGTCTTCACTTTTAACGTGGAAATAAGTTTTTTAGTAAAGAAAGAAACTCAACCTTCTAACTCATGAGATTTGGGTAATTATTATATCATATGTCATTTTCTTTTAGTCATGAAAAAAGATGATAAATAGCTTTATCATTTCCAGACAGGTTTAAAACATAGTCCTGCCTGTCGCTTAATAACTATGCAGTTAAGGGGAAGAAGGTTCAATTTTCTGAATCTTGAAAAGGTTTTAACATTATAATTTTATAGAATGCATGAGAAATATGACATATAATACTACTGAAAAAGAAGATGCATATATATATATAATACATATATGATACATATATATAATACCATATATATATAATACATATATATAATACCATATATATAATACATATATACATATATATAATGCATATATATATACACGTATATATGTATGTATTATATATAACATTGTTACTACTTCCACTGTTATGGCCAATCGAGAGAAAGTCATAGTACAGAGGGTCTCACACATTCTTATTTTATGGCTCCCTTAGCATCTCAGTAATTGTTTCACAGAAGCCCTACAGCAAAGCAAACATCTGTTTCTTTATTAAGTAGATAACACTAAACAGCTTAATAATATTTATGTCCTAACAATTTAGTAAGTATTTAAAAATATATACAGATGAATTAAACACAAGATAACATTTTGTTTTCACTCTGAAAAAATCCCAATTACTGAGTTGTGAGATGTGGGCATCTGTGGGGGCATTCGCAACTTCTCAAACCTCAGAATCAGATTGGAATGTAGCACATTTTAATGTTCAAATTTTTAATGAGCTCAAGCTAGTAGTTCACACAGTTCTCAACATGGCTAGTATCACTGTGATTCTTTTTTTTTTAAAGTTTATTTATTTATTGTGGGGGGCGGGGAGGGAGAATCCCAAGCAGGCTCTGCACCTGCCAGCACTGAGCCCAATGTGGGGTTCCATCTCACAAACCATGAGATCATGACCTGAGCAGAATCCAACAGTCAGAGGCTTAACTGAGTGAACCACTCAGGTGCCCCTGATACTTTAAAATTTAAATATATTCCATGGTGCCACGTGAGTTTGTCATGATGCCCCAGGGCACTTTGTCACACAGTCTGGGGGTGCACATTTCAAGAAAATAAAATAATAAAAAACTTCTGATTATAAGATACAAATTGAGGGAACATCCTCTTGAATTAATATGAGAAAATCTGTAACATATGAAAAGGTTTTAGACTGAGAAATTGAGTTAGTAATTGCCCTAAAGGGAGAATGAATAAAATATATACTCTTTGCCTTTCATGAGACTTAGAGCAATTAGAAGAGCTGCAATCCAGAAAAAGGTGGTCCTTTTTTCAGGATTTTCAGGATTTCAGGAAAAATCCCTGAAAAAGTGTTTTAGAAACAGAATGTTCCTTTAAGATTTTGTCACATATTACACGTGTTTGACAAGCAATGATCCTGAAAATTCCATGGCTTACTCTCACATTTTCTTTTCGTTTTTCTAGACTAATCTTTTTAGCAGCTTCGATGGTTTGCAAATGTCCGCCCCATGCATGCACAACTGCTAGGGTCCTGTGTCTCTCCTTAGGCACCTGTCTCTCCAGACTGCTTGCTCTGCAATCCCTGTTCTCCGAAGGGTTCGAGAAAAGGCATTAATGTGTGATTTATCCAGCATTTTCCTTGTCATAAGACTGGGAGTTATGTTCTTTCCAGTTTTAACACCCCTGAGCTTAAACATGAAGTCCACCAGGCTTACTAAAACTAAAACCAACAAAGAAACTCACTCGGTCTCCTCTCTCTCTGATTATTTAATCCTGTCTGACTTAGGCAAAATGAATCTGACTAGTTTTTCTTCCATTCAATACTTTTCACACACAGTTCACCTGGACCACCTCACAGTTCAAAATTATACCCAAGGATCTAACCAGAGTTGTATCTTTTTTTTTGAAGCCTTTTCATCAATGGGTTATTATTTTTATTATTTTTTTTAAACAGTCTTTCATTGGTTTGCTTACTTATATATTAAAAATTACAAAATATCATCATCATTTATTTAAATTTCTTGAAACATCAATGCCATTTTTGAGAAATACATTCTTGTGGTTATATATGCTAGTTAAATCCTCTCAGATTTCTGCAAGAGTCCATTCAGAATCGAAAGATGGTCAACTCTCTCAGGAGATCTTCTTTACTGGTTACTATATGCTGACTGGTTTCTGGCTATTGATAACAAAGCAATGTTCCCAATGGTGAGATCATGGAATTGAAATTCCAAGATAGGTGTTCTACCACATTCAGTATGGAGGTCAATAAGTGATTCTTTTTGGCCCACGGATCTTCCCCAGCAGTAATTTACCATGTACTATGTGCAAGGTGCCATCACAGAGTTGAGGGTAAAATGGTGAAAAGAACACAAGGGGTCTCCTTTTCATAGAACTTACAACCTATGCCAAGAAAAAAAATTGAACAAATAAGTAAATAATCAAATGCAGTAAGTGGGAAAGAAGGATATGGCGCATAATCATAGCTTATAAAAGATGAGTCTGGGGTCTAAGAAGGGTCCTCTGAGGAGATAACAGTCAATCCGAACATAGAGAGATTCATCATAGCTTAACAAAAAAAAAAAAAAAAAAACAAAAAAAAAAAAAAAGGAGAGAAAATGAAAATCAATGGAATCTGGCACAACAAAATTAAATAAAACTTGTAAGTGTGTTTTTAGAGTTTTTAATTGAGTTGAAATACCATTGTTGGCTTTATTTTAATTACTGTATAAGTACTTGTGAATAGGATTGTCAATCTCAGAGTAAAAACAATGAGAAGACAAGGTTTAATCATCACAAAGATATGTGTATTCACTTGGTTACAAGAGATCAATGAAAAAAAATACTAAACTTTTTTTTTTTCAACTTTTTTTTTTTTTTAATTTTTTATTTTTGGGACAGAGAGAGACAGAGCATGAACGGGGGAGGGGCAGAGAGAGAGGGAGATACAGAATTGGAAACAGGCTCCAGGCTCCGAGCCATCAGCCCAGAGCCTGACGCGGGGCTCGAACTCGCGGACCGCGAGATCGTGACCTGGCTGAAGTCGGACGCTTAACCGACTGCGCCACCCAGGCGCCCCAAAAAATACTAAACTTTTAAGGTTTAGAAAATGTTCTTAATTGCCTCTTCAAATTCCAATTAATAATTCACTTGGAAAAGGCAGTTTCTAATGTCTTTTGAAGAAAGTATAGCAAAAGACTACATTATTTTACTGTATTATATTGAATGTTATTCAGAAATCAGTTTTCAAGAAACTTTAAGAAAAATAGTAATTAATAAAATGAGAACATTTTAAAATCTGACATATCAGACAAAATAAATGGCTCTTAAAATGTTTCTTAATTCAATATAATCTACGGTTTATCATCAGAATGAATTTAAATTTCTAAGAATGCAGACATAAAATTGGCATCAAAATAATAAGGGAAATTATATTTTCTATCTAGCAATAATGTCAGTATATGTATATAAAATGCAAACATATATGTGTGTGTATGTGTTTATATATATAACATATATAATATGTATCATATATAATATATATTATATAACATATATATATAACATATATATATACTCATTTTATGTTTTTATGTGTGTGTATATTAACTTTAAGTATACTTGTTTTCTGTGTACTAACCAATTGATATTCCTTTATACTGAGTAAGCCTGCATTGAAACCAATACAACAACCTCCTTCTTATTTGTTTCTTGAGCACAGTTATGAAACCAATTTTTAATGGTAAAAGTATAAAACAAAACAAAAGCAAATGGCCTTTCACTGAGGAAAAAGTAAATACCTTAGAGTATGACCAGATTCATGTCCTACCTAAACATTAACAGGATCTGTAAAGTGGCACTTGGTCTGGAAGAATCTTCAGCAGTAAACAGCAAATGAATTTGTCTAAATACTAAGGTACAAAGAGGAAATTACCTTAAGGACAAATGCATCTGAAAAGTACTTCCTGAAGTATAGTCCTAAACTCAAAATTTCCTAAGACCAATTTGATCACAATACAAAATTTTCTATTGGAAATAAATTTACCACCATTCAGAATGCTCTTACAAGGAAAGATAGAAAAACAATTCCTAACACACTTGACGTTTGGAAATGGAATACCATATGCCACACCTACTGCCAAACAGTCACAAAATTTTAACGGAGCCAGAAGACATGCAAAGAAGGAGCCTATAATCATAAAGTATTGGGGTTTTTGTAGCACTAAAAACAGTAACAATAACAAAAAGACTATGATAGAGAAACCTTTCTATCCACAGAGACAAAGCTTATAAGGGAATAGTGATGGGGCACCTGGGAGGCTCAGTAGGTCGAGCTTCTGACTCTTGATTTCCGTTCAGGTCATGATCTCATCTTTTGTGAGTTCGAGCCCAGCATCAGGCTCTGTGCTGACAGTGAGAAGACTGTTTGATATTCTCTCTCTCTCTCTCCCTCTCTCTCTGCCCCTACCCTGCTCAAGCACTCTCTCTCTCTCTCTCTCTCAAAATAAATAAATAAACTTAAAAAATTTTTCATAGAATAAAAGGAAATAGTGATGTATAAAAATTATGAATACTGTTAACAGAGAATCATATAAGAAATTTTTTAAATATTTGAAAAACGGGCATTCTTCAACACTAAGTCTAAAAAAAAGATTCCATAACTTAAAGGAAAGTGTAGGTCATGAATAGGTAGTGAAATTATTGCAGTTCAGTTTCTGAAAGAGGCAAGATAAGATTCTTGACATTTATAAAGTCAAAGTTCATAGGAAAAAAAGATTCACATGTCCCACCACACAAATAGACAATTTTTAAAATGTAGATGATTTAGAAACAATTCCAAGTGTGAGTCATGCTAAAACCCTTCAAATGACTCTATAGTGTGGGGTTCAATCCCACAGACAGAGACATAGTACTGAGTTCCTGGGCCCAATTCGCCAACTTTGCATTTCTTCGGTGTTAAAAATACTGCTTATACTTCCATTCCTTTGGTAGGGTTTCTCCTATATGACACAACTGTTTCTATAAAACGCTAATGTTTTTCTGTTGAAATGAAAAATTGTGTTATGGATTAAACTCTGTGCACTGAGTTTAAATGAGAGAGGAAAAGAGTGTTGTCCTGTAATGGATGGTGACTGTACAAGAACTTGAACCATGCTCTGCACTGAAGGATAGTCTGCCCAGGGAGACAGAACAATATATCAGGTTGACAGAAGCTAAGAGATAAGTAATATATTCTCTTATGAAGACAATATACCTTTTCCCGCGAACACTCCTAAACTAGGTTAGTGAATGTGGCATTAGTGGGAAAAAAAATATTTTGCTGTTAGATTCAGCTAGGGTTATTGTCAAATCCAGACAGGTAGAAGTCAGAGTCAGGGATTCATTAGAGCACTTTTTCAAAAGCACATTACTGAAACACTTCTGTAAAATAAATAACTATATTTTAAAAATACCCTATAAATTCAGTAAAAGTAAGTTCTCCTCCTATGTGTACAGTTTGCTCAGAGAAAGGAAGTTAATTAGCACATACTGAACATCTACTAAGAGCCAGGAAGTGTTAACATATTCTGTCACTTAACTCTCAGAACAATCTTGTAGTTAAGCATTATATTCTCTCCAATTCAAAGATAAGGAAATAGGCATCATTTATTCCAACTCTCACTAAGTCAGTTACCCAAAAAGTCTCATGTACTGGGCATGGTGCTAACTTCCAAGGGTCTTTTGGTGAAGAGCATTGGTACCGTCTCCTGGCTAGAAGATATGACAGAAGCAGGTATAAAGATGACCTGATATGCTTTAGGGAGTACGGAAAATTTTCCCCAAGAGAATAATCTTAAGACTCAAACAATTTATTTGCCATAGTTATATAGCAGTGTGTGGAAGAAACGCCATTTGAACTTGTTGGCCTGACACCACAGTCTATAACTATAGTTAACTGTAATGTGTTGTAATATTCAGTGAGAAAGATAGCCGATTAGTTGATTACTCAAAAAGAGTTTGTATGCATTTCTACACAACTGTCCGTGCAGAAACCATGTCCAGGAGTATATGATGTGTGCCTTAACCACAAAGGAAATAACATGCAGTAAGGTGTCAGGGAATAGGTTCTACTTACACAAATGGTTTAACAAAAAGCTTAGGGTGGAAATCCACCATCATGGGGCGGAAGCACCCGAGGTTAGCTAGCAAGATATTGTAATGGGATCATGAGTAAGTTGTTATATCACCTGCAGAAAATTACTTCCCATCTGGTGCCAATATACCATTGTACTTTGATCACAAACTCCACTTGCCCCCAGACCCTTTGCTTCTTACACATACAAGTTATCGATTACTATCTGACTGCTTTCTCCACGTTCACCACGTGTGTAAGATCTTGTTTTCTTCACATTCACCACGTAGGATCTTGAGCGCTCAATAAATACAAAGACGAGATCTGTGTTTGGGGCTCTAGTTTCCTCCTGGATATTAGCCTCTGTCATATTCAATTCTGCATCTGCTCTCTTGCTGGACAAGAGAGAACTCCAGACTCATAGTCTGTGACACTAAGGGAACCCTGCTCCATCACTCACTGAGGGAGAATCTAGGGAGCACCTCATGAGAAATCTAGAAAATTGGAATATGGTAAGAAATCGCAACACCAAACAGTCCTCTTTTCAAACCAGGTCTGTTGGCACTGATGTGGGGCAACCTTCAGCTACACAGTTGAAAGCAGCAACTGACAGCTATCTTAAGTTCCATGCCTTCCTTCTTTGGGACCAAATGGGACCCTGCCTTTCATTCACCCACAGCCTCAGCCGACTACCCTGATTCGTCAGATCTGAACCCAGTGAAATAACAGGTGTGGCTTTTTCTACCAACACTGAGATTTTGCTCCTATATGACTTCTGCAGGCTGCCGGCCTCACCGAGAAACTGTGGCTTACATCCTGCTCTTTACTTATCAGGTCCAGCCCAAATATCTGAGTTACCCAGCACAAGCATATAGATAGCAGCCCACATATGATAGTCTTAATATTAATATATAGAGAGATACATTATTAATATATATGTACACATATATATCCACACATATATATCCACACATGTGTGTGTGTGTGTGTGTGTGTGTGTGTGTGTATCTCAAGCAAATAAACCAAATCAGTGAAATCCAACTGCAATCTGTAATACTTCCTTTCAGACCTACTATGTGTTAAGTGATATTTGTCTAAGTTTGAAGATTGTTTTTATTTTGCAATTAAATAAATTCCATTTAATGGAAGTATTATCTGACATTTAAATGAAACTACTAATATATTAGAAGACTAGTTTAACCCTACCTCAAACACAATAACTGAATTCTATATAATTCCAGACAAGAGTGAAACCAAATGGCTATAGCCAGAAGGGTATCTAAATTGCCATAGAATCAGTGCTCTCAGTGGGGGGTCCTTTTCAGCTTTAAATCAGCTTTCAGTTTACTTTTCCTACTAGTTTACTTTTCCTACTTTTCCTACTCATTTAAATTTCACCCACTGCCAGGATCAGACCATAGACCACTGCGGCAGCAGGAGGCGTGTTGTGGAGGAAGAGAAAGACCAGAGAGGGGAGGCCCACAAGAGAAACACCTTCAGGCAGTGGATAGATAGCATCCAGGATTTGACAAATGCCATGACTGTGAAATAACGTAATTCAAGAGGAAGCAACATTGAAAAACTGTAAGTTTGAGTAATGACGTGTGCAACATGAGACATCTCTATAGCCAGTAAATAATGCTATTTTTACTAAGAAAAGACAGTACTGGTCAGTCTGATGAGAACACAAACAACATGCAACACTCCGAAGAGAAGCAACTGTATTTGGATGTCAGAATAAAACAGAAGCAACCCACTCCCTACATAATATTGCTTTAGCCAATTTTTTAATAGGAAACATTATGTTAAGACAGGACTATCTCTATATTATTTTAAATGTTTGTGCAAAATTACAATTAGCCATAAAATGTAAAGCATATCAAGTTCTCACTCCAACATCAGCATTTGTGTGGATAGGTGTTTTCAATTCCTTCTTTTATTTATGATGAGTTTTTATGACTATGATTGAGAACTGGACTTAAATTAGCACAAATAACCATTTCAATAAAAATGTCCATGCAGACCAAAGAAACACTTCTCCGGAAAGAATGTGAAATTAGCCAGGCTCCTTCCTGGCTAATTTGTGACCCCTGACATTAGCTTATCATACCCCATATCAACTAATTTATTCTGGAAGATGCCCTATTAATAGGATTTGTGTGTTGACACACTAATAATGATGGTAATACTCAATCTGAAACATAAGAATGCATTTTCAAATGGACACTGAGAAGGTCCCACATGAGGAAATCATCACAAAAATGACAAATTCAGATGCTCAACAAAGGTTAAAGCCAGTTAGCATACACAATTTTTTAAGGAAAGCAACATGAGGGGAAAAAAAGAGCAAAAGATATCAAACAAAAGCACTTTCTTCCCTGTTTCGTCTAAAAAAAGCACTTCCTTCTACTTCTTCTAATTCGTGGGTCTGCACAACAAAATAAGATAAAGAGCATCAACAGGTTGTTTCCTTCATGAGAACGTAAAGACAACCACCTGACTACCTACAAGAGACTACTGTCGATAAAGACTTTTATCTCACACAAATATTGATGACAGTAGCATTTTGTATTTTAATTTAACAAGTTTTATGTTCACAGTTGTATCCTTAATGATTTTGCCAGTGACAAGGCACTACTTCAAGGTAATCATTCCACATAGTGTCTGAATTAACCTGCTTCTGTGAATGCTATTTTTTACACAACTATGCTACAGAGGCAGACAAAGTCACTGGATGATTGTACTTCAGACCTTTTGTTTCATAATAGGATAATTTTTGAAAAGGGGAGAGAGAGAGCATCAACATCGCAGCATAATGAAATTCTCTGAAGGAAAATTCTTCCGGGAGACAGACCATTGATATTTAATTTAGTGAATCCTGATCATTGCTTACATTTAAAGTTTGAGCTATAATGACAATAGACAAGATACAAATTAAAATCTTAAGCAACTACCTAAGGGACGGTCACTATCACCTTTGTTTCAATGAAATAGAAATTTATAGAATTTAATCTTTAAGTGTTCAAATAATATTATTATATTTAGTAAGTATCTAACTAGACATGGTGCTAATACCGTTTACCACCCAAGTTACCATAATGTAGAAGTCAAGAAGGCTAGTCATTTGTACTTTTTTTTTTTAATGCAGTCTCTCCTTTCCACTGGAAAAGAAAAAAAAAATGGTAGCAATTTAAACTAAGATTGCAGTTGAGGAAAAGCTGTAGAGTACAATTTGCATCATAAGTAGAAAACATGTAATTAGAACACCCAGAGTGAAATGCTGACAGGTCATCTGTGTTGAGATGACAGTCATATAGACTCGCGAAACAGGCATGATATAGGTTATTGGTAAGATGCTTTAAGTAATTTGCATTGAAGTGAAATAAAAAGTGGAATGGACAACAGAAACCCAGAGAAAGAAGAACCTCTGTATTGCATCACATCTGTCTTTTAACACATTAAGAAACAGTCAGGGTATGATTTCCAAACTGTTACCATCATGACAATATATATATGCTGTGTGTGACAGATAACCATCTTTTTTCAGGCCCAGTAATGGACTCTTCTCCCAATGCCATCTCTTCTATCCTAGTGCTGGGTTGCCACTTTTCTAGGATATCATATATATATAGTGATTTCAACCGTGGTCAGCTTGCTGTTGGCTCTCAGATCAAGATTCCTATCTCTGCTCAGTGCCCTGAGATCCTGGAGCATATATCCAACAGCTTGGTGCACATTTCGATGTGGATGTGACACCAGAAACCTAAGGCTTTCTGCCCTCAAGTCAGTTCCCTCTTCACTCTGTTTCCCGGCCAGCTCTGTCTTCACTACTCCCATCCTACACCACCTACTCATTTATTCTTGAATCAACTTGGACACACACCCCCTCTTTTCACATCCAATCTACTGCTAGATTGGACCTAGCTCTAGCATGTGCCTCACTGACATTTTCCTCATGCCACCTACACAGTCACATTCTTGTCTTAGCTCTTAATCTCTTTTGCTTGTACAGTTGTGCTGTAGAATGGCTGCTCTCTTCCAAGCCATTCTCCACAATGAAGCCAGAGTAATACCTATGAAACAACGCCCTCATGAGTGCTTAAACACCTGAATTGCTTCTAATTAATCCTGAGTGAAAGTTGGAGAATACAAGTCATTGCTCTTAGGAAATCACAGTGGGTCAGGAGTCATCTGGGTGGCTCAGTCAATTAAGCGTCTGACTCTTGACCTCTGCCCAGGTTATGATCTCACGGGTTTGTTAGATCGAGCCCCATGTCGGGCTCTGCACTGACAATGTGGAGTCTGCTTGGCATTCTCTGTCTCCCTCTCTCTCTGCCCCTCCCCCGCTCATGTTTGCTCTCTTTCCCTCAAAAATAAAATAAGCATTAAAAAAAAAAAAAAGAAATCATAATGGGTCAGATAGGGTGACAAACAAAAGCAAAGGTGTCCAGCAGGCCTCAGTTCATTCCCTCTTCCCTGTTCCATGTACATTTTGACCTTCCACCTTCTATACCTATTGACCAAGAACAGTCCCAGGTTCTCCACCAGACCCTCGGACTTGTGCCTACAGGGGAAGCAGCTATACAAAGACAATGGTTTTCGCTAGTCCTCTTTGCAATCTTTTCCACTGTGTCCCGTCTAAAGTGGCTAGACCTGGTTGGTTTCTCAGATTTTCTCATTATTCAACTACTGAAAGCCAAAATAAAGGGCAAATCTTGAAAGCAACAAGGGAAAAACGTAACACTACAAACGGGAACCATGAGCAAATTAGTGGCTTATTCTTCATAAGAAGCCATGGATATTAGGTTAGAGAAGAACAACTATAAAATACTAAAAGGGGGGGGCGGTGCCTGAGTGGCTCCGTTAGTAGAGCATTCAACTTCAACTCAGGTTACGATCTCATGGTTCGTGAGTTCGAGCCCCACGTTGGGCTCTGGGCTGAGCGCTCAGAGCCTGAAGCCTGCTTCAGATTCTGTGTCTCATTCTCTCTCCACCCCTCCCCCTCTTGCACTTTGTCTCTCTTTCTCTCAAAAATAAATAACCATTACTTTATTTTTAATGGTTTAAGAAAAAACAATAAAAGAGGGGCACCTGGCTGGCTCAGTCAGTAGAGTGTACAACTCTCAGGGTCATGAGTTCAAGCCCCACATTGGGCATGGACCCTCCTTAAAATTAATTAATTAATTAATTAATTAATTTTTAATGCTAAAAGAAATACCCAGAATTCTATATTTTAATTAAAATATTCTTCAAAAATTAAGGCAAAATAAACAATTTTTTCAGATAAAAGAAACCTGACAAAATTCTTTGCCAGCAGATCTGTTTCATATGAGATGATAAAAGAAGTTCTTCAAGATGGGGGTGCCTGGGTGGCTCAGTCAGTTGAGCATTGACTTCAGCTCCGGTTATGATGTCTAGGTTTGTGGGTTCGAGCCCCACATCAAGCCCCACATCAATCCTTAAGTCAGGCTTTGCAATAGCAGCACAAAGCTTGCTTTGGATTCCGTGTCTGCCTCTTTCTCTGCCCCTCCCTCTCTCATGCTGTCTCTCATGCTCTCTCTCTCTCTCTCTTTCTCTCTCTCTCTCTCAAAAATAAATAAACATTAAAAAGAGAAGTTCTTTAGAATGAATGGAAATTATAGCAGACAAAAACTCAGATGCATAGAATAAGCCAAAGCATACTAAAAATGGTAAATGTCAAAGTAAACAAAAAAAGTGAAAAAAAAAATTCTTCTTCTTCAGTTCTGTATAAATCATATAACTGATCAAGAAAAAAATATAACATTTTCTTGTATTGTTTATAATCAATGTGGTTATAATACATATAACAATTAAAACATGAAAAATAGGGGATAGTCATGGCAATATACAATTACAAGGTTTCCTATGTTTTGTTTGAACTGGTATAGTATTATTCAGAGTATTATTAAAATATAATACCAATAAATTTGACAATATAGATACAATGGACGCATTCCTCAAAAGGAAAAACTTATCAAAATTGAATTTAAAAGAGAGAAAACCTAGCTGCCATCAAGCCACAAAGAAGACAAATTTGGGGGAAAACCAAAGAGACTCAAAACTCATTTGGGAGGGGGAGGGGCCAAGATGGTGGAGCAGCATGGAAATTTTTTTGGCATCTCACGTCCATGAAATACAGCCAGATCTACACTAAAACCTCCTGCACACCTAGAAAACTGATCAGAGGATTTCACAACAATCTTCACAACCTGAACCACAGAGCTCAGCAGGTACATGGCGTGGAGAGGTGAAACTAGGGGAAAGAGAAGCCACGGAAAGCAGGGAGCTCTTTTTGCTAGCGGAGAGAGGACAGAGATGGGGGAGAGTACGGGAAAAACACTGGAGAGAAAGTGGAAAAGTGGAAACAGCCGTAGGGACTGAACAAAAAAAGGAGAAAGGAGAGGGTTTAAATTCCATTAAGACTTTATAAACGGGGGGAATGCAGAGTCTGAAATGCTGCAGCCTGATACCTGGCGGTGCTCTGATGGGAAGGGCAAATTCCCAGGAGCAGAGAGTGAGGTCTGGGGGTCCGTGGGCCACAAGAGGAGAGGCAGTTGCCCTGCTGGCAGGACATTAGGTAGAGGCTGTGCAGCCACCCCACAGGCCAAGGTCCCAACGGACCCCAAAGAACAACCACATTCCCTGGTACTGGAACAAGGATATTAAGGGTGAAGCCTGGTGCCAGATGTGTGTTATGATTTTCCCTAATCCTTGAAATGCTGCTGCTACATGATCATGTGAACTTTTTCTGGAGTGGTCTAGCACCCAGCCATAGTCTCTGCACATCAGCAGCAGCATAGTCCCGCAAACATTCCTAGGTGCAGCTGGCACCCAGCCATTGCTTGGTGAAACCCTCCCCCAGAAGGTCTGAGTGGGTCAAAGCCGTAGTCCCTTAGAAGTGAGTCCCTTTCCCTTTTTTCTCTAATCTATCAAGCTCCTTTCAACAACCAACCAAAACACACCTAGGATTTCACATAGTTTATTTGATTTTGTGTGTGTGTTGTTTTTAACTTTTTAATTTTATTTTTTTTACCTCATTAATTCCTTTTCTCCCTTCAAAATGATGAAATGAAGGAATTCACCCCAAAACAAAGAGCAGGAAGAAACGACAGCCAGGGACTTAATCAACACAGATACAAGCAAGATGTCTGAACCAGAATTTAGAATCACGATAACAACAATACTACCAGGGGTTGAAAATAAATTAGAATCGGAGTGCCTGGGTGGCTCAGACAATTGAGCGTCCAACTTTGTCTCAGGTCATGATCTCATGGTTTGAGTCCCACATCAGGCTCTGTGCTGACAGCTCAGAGCCTGGAGCATGCTTCAGATTCTGTGTCTCCCTCTCTATCTTCCCCTCCCCTACTCATGTTCTGTCTCTCTTCAAAAATAGATAAACATTAAAAAAATTAAAGAAAATAGAATAGAATCCCTTTCTGCAGAAATAAAAGAAGTAAAAGCTAGTCAGGATGAAATAAAAAATACTATAACCAAGCTGCAATCTCTAATGGTGGCCATGGCTGCAAGGATGGATGAGGCAGAGCAGCAAATCATCAATACAGAGGACAAACTTATGAAGAGTAATGAAGCAGAAAAAAAGACGGAGACTAAGGCAAAAGAGTAAGATTTAAGAATTACAGAAATCAGTGACTCATTCAAAAGGAACAATATCAGAATCATAAGGGTCCCAGAAGATGAAGGTAGAGAAAAAGTAGAAAGGTTATGTGAGCAAATCATAGCGGAAAACTTTCCTAACGTGGGGAAAGACACAGACATCAAAATCCAGGAAGCACAGAGGACTCCCATTAGATTCAACAAAAACCGACCTTCAACAAGGCATCCCATAGTCAAATTCACAAAATACTCAGGTAAGGAAAGAATCATGAAGGCAGCAAGGGAAAAAAAAGCCCTTAACCTACAAGGGAAGACAGATCAGGTTTGCATCAGACCTATCCACAGAAACTGAGCAAGCCAGAAAGGAGTGGCAGGATATATTCAATCTGCTGAATTGGAAAATATCTGCATCCAATAATTCTTTATCCTGCAAGGCTGTCATTCAAAACAGGAGAGATAAAAAGTTTCCCAGACAAACAAAAATTAAAGGAGTTTGTGAACACTAAACCAGCCCTGCAAGAAATTTTAAGGGGGACTCTATGAGGGGAGAAAAGACAAAAGGAAAAATAAATAGACCAAAAGCAACAATGAATAGAAAGGACCAGAGAACACCACCAGAAGCTCCAAATCTACAAGCAACAAAATGGAAATAAATTCGTATCTTTCAGTATTCACTCTAAAAGACAATGGACTCAATGCTCCAATCAAAAGACATAGGGTAACAGAATGGATAAGAAAACAAGATCCATCTATATGCTGTTTACAAGAGACCCACTTGAGACCTAAAGACACCTTCAGATTGAAAGTAAGAGGATCGAGAATCATCTATCATCCTAATGGTCAACAAAAGAAAGCCAAAGTAGCCATACTTATATCAGATAACCTAGGTTGTAACAAAAGGTGAAGAAGGGCATTATATCATAATTAAAGGGGCCAACCACCAAGAAGACCTAACAATTGTAAACATTTATGCTCCAAATGTGAGAGCACCCAAATATATAAATCAATCATAAACATAAAGAAACTCATTGATAATAATACCATAATAGTAGGGGACTTCAATTCCTCACTTACAACAATGGACAGACCATCTAATCAGAAAATCAACAAGGAAACAATGGTTTTGAATGACACACTGTACCAGATGGATTTAACAGATATATTCAGAACATTGCATCCTAAAGCAGTGGAATATACATTCTTCTCCAGTGTACATGTAACGTTCTCCAAAATGGACCACATACTGGGACACAAATCAGCCCTCAACAAGTACAAAAAGATCAAGATCATACTTTCACATCGCAACGTTATGAAACTTGAGATCAACCACAATAAAAAATTTGGAAAGCTAACAAATACTTGGAGACTAAAGACCATCCTACTAAAGAATGAATGGACTAACCAAGAAGTTAAAGAGGAAATGTAAAAAGTATTTGGAAGCTGATGAAAATGATAACACCACAACCCCAAACCTCTGGGATGCAGCAAAGGCGGTCATAAGAGGAGAGTATATAGCAATCCAGACCTCCTAAAGGAGGAAGAAAGGTCTCAGATATACAACCTAACCTTATGCTTTAATGAGCTGGAAAAAGAACATTAAATAAAACCCAAAACCAGAAGAAGACAGGAAATAACAAAGTTAGAGAAGAAATCAATGCTACTGAAATGAAAAAGATATTAGAACAGATCAATGAAACCAGAAGCTGGTTCTTTGAAAGAATTAACAAAATTGATAAACCTCTAGCCACGAATGAAAAAGAAAAACTTAAGGACCCAAATAAATTAACTCAAGAATGAAAGAGGAGAGGGGCGCCTGCCTGGGTGGCTCAGTCGGTTAAGCGGCCGACTTTGGCTCAGGTCATGATCTCACGGTCTGTGAGTTTGAGCCCCGTGTCGGGCTCTGTGCTGACAGCTCAGAGCCTGGAGCCTGTTTCAGATTCTGTGTCTCCCTCTCTCTGACCCTCCCCTGTTCATGCTCTGTCTCTCCCTGTCTCAAAAAAATAAATAAAACGTTAAAAAAAAATTTTTAAAAAAGAATGAAAGAGGAGAGATCACAACCAACAGAGCAGAAATAAGAACAATAATAAGAGAATATTATGAGCAATTATACACCAATAAAATAGTCAATCTAGAAGAAGTGGACAAATTCGTAGAAATACGTAAACTACCAAAACTGAAAAGGGAAGAAACAGAAAATGTGAACAGACATTTCCAATTTCCAATAAAGAAACTGAATTAGCAATCAAAAATCTCCCAAAAAACAATAGTCCAAGGCCAGATGGCTTTCCCCCTAAGGTCATGAACAAGACAGGAATGTCCACTCTCACCACTGTTATTCAACATAGTATTGGAAGTCTTAGCCTCAGCAATCAGACAACCCAAAGAAATAAAAGGCATCCAAATCGGCCATGAGTAGGTCAAACCTTCACTCTTCGCAGATGACACGATACTCTATACGGAAAACCCAAAAGATTCCACGAAAAAAAACCAGCTAGAACTGATCCATGAGTTCGGCAAAGTTGCAGAATATAAGATCAATGAACAGAAATCAGTTGCATTCCTACACACCAATAATGAAGCAACAGAAAGAGAAATCAAGGAATCTATCCCATTTACAATTGCACCAAAAACCATAAAATACCTAGGAATAAATACAACTAAAGAGGTAAAAAATCTATACACTGAAAACTATAGAAAGCTTATGAAAGAAATTGAAGGAGACACAGAAAAATGGAAAAATAGTCCATGCTCCTGGATTGGAAGAACAAATATTGTTAAAATGTTGATACTACCCAAAGAAATCTACATATTCAATGCAATTCCTATGAAAATGACAACAGGATTCTTCACAGAGCTAGAACAAACAATCCTAAAATTTATATGGGACCAGAAAAGACACCAAACAACCAAAGCGATCTTGAAAAAGAAAAAAACAAATCAAGAGGCATCACAATCCCAGACTTCAATATGTATGACAAAGCTGTAATCATCAAGACAGTATGGTACTGGCACAAGAACACTCAGATCAATGGAACAGAACAGAGAACCCAGAAATGGACCCACAAACGTATGGCCAACTAATCTTTGACAAAGCAGGAAAGAATATCTAATGGAATAAAGACAGTCTCTTCAGCAAGCGGTGCTGGGAAAACTGAACAGTGACAGGCAAAAAATGAACCTGGACCACTTTCTTATACCCTACACAAAAATAAACTCAAAATGGATGAAAGACCTAAACATAAGACAGGAAGCCATCAAAATCCTTGAGGAAAAAGCAGGCAAAAACCTTTTTGATCTTGGCCGCAGCAACTTCTTACTCAACACGTCTCCAGAGGCAAGGGAAACAAAAGCAAAAGTGAACTACTGGGACCTCATCAAAATAAAAAGTTTCTGCACAGCGAAGGAAACTATCAGCAAAACTAAAAGGCAACTGACAGAATGGGAGAAGATATTTGCAAATGACAGATCAGATAAAGGGTTAGTATCCAAAATCTATCAAGAACTTATCAAACTCAACACCCAAATAATAATAATAATAATAATAATAATAATAATAATAGTAATAATAATAATAATCCAGTGAAGAAATGGGCAAAAGACATAAATAGACCCAAAAGATACAAACTTCTCCAAAGAAGACATCCAGATGGCCAGTCGACACATGAAAAAATGCTCCACATCACTCATCATCAGGGAAATACAAATCAAAACCACAATGAGATACCACCTGGCACCTGTCAGAATGGCTAACACTAACAACTCAGGCAACAACAGATGTTGGTGAGGATGCGGAGAAAGAGGATCTCTTTTGCACTGCTGGTGGAAATACAAACTGGTGCAGACACTCTGGAAAACAGTATGGAGGTTCCTCAAAAAGCTAAAAATAGAACTACCCTACGAACCAGCAATTGCACTACTTAGATATTTATCCAAGGGATACAGGAATGCTGTTTCGAAGGGACACATGCACCCCAATGTTTATAGCAGCACTATCAACAATAGCCAAAGTATGGAAAGAGCCCAAAAGTCCATCAATGGATGAATGGATAAAAAAGATGTGGTATATATACACAATGGAATCAAAAGGAATGAAATCTTGCCATTTTCAACTACGTGGATGGAACTAGAAGGGTATTATGCTAATTGAAATTAGTCAGTGAGAGAAAGACAAATACATGACTTCACTCATATCAGGACTTTAGATACAAAACAGATGAACACACAGGAAGAGAAGAAAAACTAATATAAAAACAGGGAGGGGAACAACACATAAGAGACTTTTAAATATGGAGAACAAACAAGAGGGTTACTGGAGAGGTTGTGGGAGGGGCGATGGGCTAAATGGGTAAAGGGCATTAAGGAATCTACTCCTGAAATCATTGTTGCACTATATGCTACCTATCTTGGATGTAAATTTAAATTTTTTTAAAAAACAGAGAAAACCTATAAAGGTTTCTATCAATACAAAAATATGCAATCCAAAATATTATACCTTCCTCAAAGAAAATTTGGTTATGGCTATATTGTTGTGTTCTCCCAAATATTTTAGGCAGAATTATTACTATTTTAGCAGAAACTTTCAGAAAATAGAAGAAGGAATGGTTCACATCTCATTTTAGGAGGCCATTATTACCATGATACCAAACCAATCAAAGATAGAAAGAAGATGGGGCGCCTGGATGGCGCAGTCGGTTAAGCGTCCGACTTCAGCCAGGTCACGATCTCGCGGTCCGTGAGTTCGAGCCCCGCGTCAGGCTCTGGGCTGATGGCTCGGAGCCTGGAGCCTGTTTCCGATTCTGTGTCTCCCTCTCTCTCTGCCCCTCCCCTGTTCATGCTCTGTCTCTCTCTGTCCCAAAAATAAAAATAAAAAAAAAAAAAAAAAAAAAAAAAGATAGAAAGAAGAGGGGCTCCTGGGTGGCTCAGTCGGTTAAGCATATGACTTCGGCTCAGGTCATGATCTCACGGTCCATGAGTTCCAGCCCAGAGTCAGACTCTGTGCTGACAGTTCAGCTTCTGGAGCCTGCTTTCGATTCTATGTCTCCCTCCCCCTCTCTGCCCCTCCACCCCTCAAAAATATACATTAAAAAAAATTGGGGGGGGGGGTCAATGGGTGGCTCAGTCAGTTAAGTGGGCGACTTCGGCTCAAGTCATGATCTCACAGCTAGTGAGTTCAAGCCCCACACTGGGCTCTGTGTTGACAGCTCAGAGCCTGGAGCCCATTTCGGATTCTGTGTCTCTCTCTATTTCTGCTCCTCCCCCCCTCATGCTCTCTCTCTTTCTCCTTCAAAGTAAATAAACATTTTTTTAACTTTAATGTAGTAGAAAGAAAGCTACAGATAATTATTCCTCATGAAGATAGGTAAAAAATATTTAACAAAGTTTTAGTAAAATGAATTCCACAATATAAAAATAACAATAGATTATGACCACATAAGGCTTGTTTCAGAAACTAAAGTCTTTATAACCATTAAAATAATCAAATGTAATGGAATAAATGTTAATGGAATAAAGAGAAAAAAATACATAATCACTGCAATAGATATTCCAGGATCAACTCAAGAATATCTGCTTTCAACACTTCTATTCAATATTGTTCTGAAGTCCCTAAACAATGCAGTAAGAAAATAAAGAGAAAAAAAAGAAAGAGAAAGAAATTCCATAAACATTTGGAAGGAAAAGTAAAACTCTTAACTTGAAGTGACATGCTCAAATGGGTAGAAGTTCTTAATTACCAAAACAATAATAATTACTAGAATTAAAATGTAAGCTGGGCAACTTCACAGAATACAAGATAAATATACAAACATAATTAGTATTCATATACAGTAGCAATGAACAATTAGAAAATAAAAACAATTCCATTTATAATAACATTAAAATATTTGAGAAATTATTGAAAAATGCAAGATCAATATACTAAAAAATACAAAATATTGCATGTTTAGGGAAATTCAAGAGAGTAAAAATGGAAATTCTCCCCAAACCAATCCATAGCGTCCATGTATAGTTACACCTTGGATTGTGAATAACTTGTTCTGCAACATTTTCACCTCAATAAAATTGGAGAAAATATTTATGGTATCTGAGAAAGGGCTTAAACCCACAATATAAAGAATTTTTACAAGGTGATATGAAGCCAAGATAAAATTTAAATACTGCCCCAAAAAATTTTTCAGGAAATTCATTCAAGTATCTTCAAATGGCCAAGAAACATAATGTGTGCTCAGCCTCTTAGACATTGGGAAAATGCAAATATTATGCCATACAATTATATTCCTCTAAGAACAGATACAGTCTGAAAAAAGATGAAGGAAAAGGAGAAGACAATACATACCATTTTAGGTGACAATGTAGTAAAAGTATGACTCTTTGTATATTACTGGTGGTATATTGATGTATTCACTTTGGAAAGCTATCTGAGAGTGACTAAATAAAGCTAAATACATACAACGCCTAAGACCCAGCAATTCCACCCCTCGGGATACATCTGAAAGGTAGGCACTTGCATTTACCAGAAGACAAACACAAAAATGTTCAGGTAAAGACTCACTGTAAACATAAAAGAACTAGGCACAAACAAAAATGCTCATCAACAGTTGAGTGAGAAAGTAGCCTGTAGTGTAATCAGACACTGATTTCTA
Source organism: Panthera onca (assembly GCF_046562875.1). NCBI lineage: Eukaryota > Metazoa > Chordata > Mammalia > Carnivora > Felidae > Panthera > Panthera onca. The sequence continues at coordinate 78,921,455 of NC_138349.1, forward strand.
TAAAACATAGACAATGAATATTCTTCAACTATATGCAAGGAATTGGAGTGAAAGAGTTGAGTGAAAGAATCCAGACCAAAAAAAAAAAAAAAAAAAAGGAGTACATGGTGCATAATTCTATTCCTAAAAATATCGGAAAAACAGGCAAAACTATTCAATGCTGTTAGAAATCAGGACAGTAGCTGCTGTTGGCAGAAAAAGTCACTGGACGAAAGGAGAGTTTGTGCTTTGTTTCTTTATCTCTATGCTATTTATAAAGATGTGAGCAGTTTGTGAAAATTTTGTTAACCTGCACACTACTGGAATGTTTACTATGTTTTAAGAAAAGTTGCTTTTAAAGAAAGGATGCCTGGACGTCTGGGTGGCTCAGTCGGTTAAGCGTCTGATTTTGGCTCAGGTCATGATCTCGAGGTTTGTGGGTTCGAGCCCCACGTCAGGCTTGGTGCTGACAGCTCAGAGCCTGGAGCCTGCTTCCGGTTCTGTGTGTGTATGTGTGTGTGTGTCTCTCTCTCTGCTCCTCCCCCACTTGTGCTCTGTCTCTCTCTCTCTCTTAAAAATAAATAAACATTAAAAAAAATTAAAGAAAGCAACCCAAGAAAAAGAAAGAAGTATCTGATTATTAAAAACATGACATCAAAGTCCTGAAGGACTGGGGCACCTGGGTGGCTCAGTCGGTAAAGCGTCCCTAAGCGTCCTGCTTCAGCTCAGGTCATGATCTCACTGCTCATGGGTTCGAGCCCTGCATGGGGTTCTGTGCTGACAGATCAGAACCTGGAGCCTGCTTTGGATTCTGTGTCTCCCTCTCTCTCTGCCCCTCCCCTGCTCATGCTCTCTCACTCTCTCAGAAATAAATAAACATTGAAAAACAATTAAAAAAAAGCCTGAAGGACTGATGATGGGACAGAGAACAGGAAGCTAGCCAGAGAAACATTATTTATGGAGGTATGAAAATCAGTTTTCTATATACTCACCCCAACTTCCTCAGAGATGCATTATCTAGTTGAATAGCTTTTGGTTTGGTTTTATTAAGTTGGCCCTAAAAACAAAAAGATTTCTGGATCTTTTCACTGCAAATATTCAAGATGCCCACAGTACTATCACAGGGCTGACATTGTAAGTTACTACAGGGAGGACTTTCCCTGGATATCCCAGTATCATCATGTGAAATGCAAACAAATACTGTTTATCTGTTTCTTTTGTGCAAGGTGTTTTCAACTGCTTATGATATTTTTTCAAATTGGAGTTTACTTTCTGTAACAGGCTGACAAATCCTGGAGAAAAGGTCTCAAACAGTATGGCTTTCAACAATTCAGATAGAGATATAAGACACCCTAATATAGTAAAAAAACAAAGAAAAAATTCTCCTTTAGATTGAGTCCTCTGCTTGATGGTATAGAGAAAACTCAGGATCTTACTCATGAAAAGTTAAGGATCATTGCAAATGAATGAAAGGGACAGGGAAAATATATAAGCATGAAAAACATACTGAAAACATATTAATCGAATACAATGGTTCCTATAAATAGTACAAAGCCAAATGGTTTCTCCCCTGTGTAATTGATAGAGCATACCTTCCACACAAATGGGAATTCCATAAATTTTTGTCTACTTTAAAGTTGATGAATAGGATAAAATATTAAAAAATAGGCAATCAGAGTAAAAATAAAATGGTGATGCTATTTCTATCAAAGTAAAATGTCTTCCCATTTGCATGTGAATTGCAGGTGATAAAAAAAAAATGGAAATTCACCAAAAAGAAAAACAAAACAAAACAAAACAAAAAACCAAAAAGCAAAAAAGACTTGGCTTGATGTCCATTATCTGCACAAGCATGGTTCCCATTTTATTTGTAACTATCCTTCCTGTTAAACTATTCAAACACTTGCCAGCTGATATAAAATTTAACTTGAACACATACCAAGTACCTACAATTCCTGTACTAATGTCTTTGGCAAACTTACTCATATTATTCCCTCCACCTCCACCCCTCACTCACTATCCAGTATCTTGAAGCGTCTTTCAGAAACAAAAATGGTCTGTGAAATATTTTCAGAAATATTTTCCCCATCAAAATCTTTTCCCCATCAGAAATTTAGCAATTAAGTCTTTGGAAATTAAAAAAAAAAAATACTCTAAAATAAAGGAACACACACAAGAGTTCACTATTTTTTTTCCCATGAGAGTGATAGAATTTTTGAGAACTTAAAATTCAAGATAAGCCCCCTCAGTTCAACTTTATCAATTTAAACAAGTGACCAGCAGAGACAAATCAACTTCTCAAATCACATAATAAGCCGGTTTCAGAGGCGGCCCTGGAACCCCAGTCTCCTGATTGTGTCATTCATGATTCATTTACTCTTCCACACTTTGTCTCTTTAGGAGTGCTCCTTCCAATCGTGAGTGATAGCGGCTTGCTAGGACCACGCTGCCTATGCATTGCTACAAGAAAATGAATGTAATTTTTCCAAAACTCGCAGTGCCCTGGATCCAACCTTGCCAGCTATGAAAAACAAATTACTCTCCCCAGGCTTTGCCTTCATGACATTAACTAGAATCACTGTGTGTTTCTTTCCATCGTGATTCTTGGAAGGTCAGTCTCCTTTCTTGTAAATAATTCTTTAAATACGAGAGTTCTATATCTCCAGTTTGTCAACCCACTCCATCATGCCTTCAGTAGTATAGTTGTGAGTGTCTATGAAACCCTGTTTTTATTCCCTAAGAAGTAGCCCTACTCTAAGCTGAGTACAAAAGCTGACAGGAGGGTAGAGGTTAAGTGCTGGTGTTTGAGTTTAGGCTAATTGAACAAGAAAGCCGTCTACTGGATGAAACATTGCATTTGAGATCCATTCCCTTCTTGCCAGTGAGTGACGGTCCCCTGCAGTGGCTCTCTTTGCCTCCTTTCTTCCCCGGATAAATGAGATTCGGTAATAACGTTTGAGACCAGAATAGCAAAGAGTAAAGAAGCGAGCAGTTCCTTTCACGTACTTCGCATTTATCAAAGATACAGGGTAGCTGGCATACATAGTAAAATTTCTGGACTCCTTCCACCTGAGATGAGCAGAAAGAAATAACAAGTAAGTGCCGTGCTCAGCCTCAACTTTTTAATCTCTTCTCCAGACACCTGGGGCACCCCTTATCTATGTCTCCAACTCTCAGACTACCTTTCTGTTGATGGTGGCTCTTCCTCTACTCGTCTCCTAAGTATAGATACGGCTCACTGTGCTCTCCTAAACAGTCCCGTGATGTAAAGACCAATAGAATTATGTCACCACCATGCTCAAGGATTATTGAAAGTCTCCTCGCTATAAAATACAGAACAAAGTCCTTGGCAAGGCATTCAAAGCCATCTACCAACTGGCCCCAACCTCCTTCTGTCTGCCAACATACCCTCAACCCCCCATGGAAATTCACATTATTTTACAACTATTTCAAACACCTCGATGACACTATCCCTTTTCTTTTATTAAATTATTTTTAAACTTATTTATGTATTTAGAGAGCAACAGAGAGAGAGAGAGTGTGAGCGCAAAAGAGCCAAGAGGAGGAGGGGCAGAGAGAGGGGGAGAAAGAGAGAATCCCAAGAAGGCTCCACATTGTCAGTTCAGAGTCCAACATGGGGCTCGAACTCACAAATCCTGAGTTCATGACCTGAGCCAAATTCAAGAGTCGGACGCTTAACTGACTGAGCCACCCAGGCACTCCTCCTTTTACTAAATTCTAACTGTAACCTTTGCCAGCTTTGTAACATATAAATTCCATGTCCTTTAAGAAACTTTCCGAAACCTCCCTAGTTCAAGTATTTTTAATTTCTATTTGAATTGCTTCCATTATGCCTCTCAGATCATTTCACAGAAGCTGTGTGCTTTTTCTCTTCCAGCGTGTGTTTTTCAAGCTTCTGAATCTTATTTAACTTTATGCTTCATGAGTACCACAGGCAATGCTCTTCATAAATAGTACACACACACTATGGCAGCTAGAGAAGTATGTATGTCACATGAAATTGAGAAGTGAATAAAATAAGGCCTTGTCTGGAGCGCCTGGGTGGCTCAATCGGTTCAGTGTCTGACTCTTGGTTTGGGTTTAGGTCATGATCTCACAGCTCGTGAGTTTGAGCCCCATGTCCCTCATCAGATTCTGCACTGACCGTGCGGAGTCTGCTTGGGATTCTCTCTCCCTCTTTCTCTGCCCCTCCACTGCACTCTCTCTCTCTCTCGCTCTCTCTCTCTCTCTCTCATAAAGAAAGAAAGAAAGAAAGAAAGAAAGAAAGAAACAAACAAACAAACAAACAAACAAACAAATACAAGGCCTCATCTGACTTAGCAATAAACTTTATTCTAGCATGAAATTTGAGATCAGTTTTCTTCAGAAATGAAGAAAATTAGTGTTTCAGTGTTTCATTAGGAAAATGGACATTACAGCAGTTATTTCAAGAAGGAAGGCATCCAATACAGAAAACTAACAGCTCTCAAAACAGCTTTGAATGGGGTGCCTGGGTGGCTGAGTTGGGTAAACATCCAACTCTCGGTTTGGGATCAGGTCATGATTTCGAGGTTCATGAGTTCAAACCCCGTGTAGGTTTCTGCACTGATAGCAGGGAGCCTGCTTGGGATTCTCTCGCTCTTCCTCTTTCCTCCTCCCCTGCTCATGCTCTCTCTTTCTCTCAAAATAAATAAAACTAAAAAAAAAAATTTGGAGACCTAGCAACCAAGGTCAGGAAAAATCTACTGATGTTTAGGAAATCAGAAACTGCAGGAGACAACCGTCAGTGAATTCAGCTGCCCACCACCCTGCACGTGTGGCTCACTGGGGGATGCCTTGGATCACTGGAAATGCCTCTTGGCTTCGAAAGCCAAGGCCCACACTCCTGCCCCAACCTGCCAGGAGGCATCATGCCTTCTGTTTGTTTTCCACCTCCCAAATCTCATACAAGTGACTCTAATTGATGCCTCCGAGTGCTGGCAGAGGTTCTGAGAAATGGAGTTACCAGGATTCTAGGCCCTATTATGTAAGCGGCAATATTGAAAAGGAAAAGGATTGTTAAATATTTAATGGCTAATTGGGCACACAAAGACCCAGAGGTCACCATGAGTCAGGACTGTTTTTCTGAGCTGTGGAATTTCATACAAACATACATGACTAAGTGAGAGAATTATGTGCAACTGCCCAGAACTTTAACCCAGTTGAGCTAAATGAGTTGACCCAGGATGTCACAGTCTAGTTATTTAGCTGACAGAGACCCAATTAAAGACTCAAAAAGCAATAAATTATGTATTTCTTGAAATGTGTCTTATTGCAAATCATATGTGATACCATTTAAAAAGAGAGGAAATAGGATTAATTGATAAGAAGGAAAAATGTACTTTCATTATTTTCATGTGGAAGAAAGATTGTTTTGACCACAACAGTGATCTCAATATTTGAAGGGTCTGAAAAAGTTGCCAAATCAGTAGTGAAAACTACTACTTCCGTGTGGAAAAAAAATAGCGCCTTGACATGAACTCGACCAGAAAGCTACCAATGTTCTGTAAATGGCTACAAAGAAACCAGCACTTCCCGCGCTTCTTCCTTTCATGCAACCACAGGACGTTTACGTTTTTTTTAATGCAGCAACTTCTGCAACATTAAAATTCTGTCCATTTTCACTCATTTCTTTAGTTTGTCTTTTTATTTCTCTGTTCTTCAATAGTTGCATATGAGTGTGTTTTAGGAACAAAGAAAACCCCGATTATAAGAAGAGCTTCATGAAATCCACAGCTGTGAAGTTAGGCACAAGTAACATCTGAAGCATATATTGTCAACATATAGGATGGCGCGTTTTTAGGAAACCTCCCTCTTGCCAAATAGAACGGGGACAATAGGGGTGTAGAAGAGAGAAAAAGTGAGAGCATATACATGGTATATATAATTCTGTAAAATCTTATGAGACATTTTGGATGTATTGCTAAGAGCTGTGCGACATTTGACAAATTGTATAATCTCTCTGTTCCTCCATTTTGTTTGTTCTTTATGTTTCTTTTTTTTTAATGTTTATTTATTTTTGATAGAGAGAGAGACAGAGCGCAAGTGGGGGAGGGCAGATAGAGAGGGAGACACAGAATCCGAAGCAGGCTCCAGGCTCTGAGCTGTCAGCACAGAGCCCGATATGGGGCTCGAACTCACAAACCGTGAGACCATGATCTGACCCGAGGTCAGACACTTAACCGACTGAGCCACCCAGGCTCCCCTGTTCTTTATGGTTCTTTAACCATATCCCGCGTTGCCTAGAGTCCGCTCAGGCATTTCTCTGAATGGGAGCACCCCAAAGTGTGAAGCCTGTCACCTTGACTCTGGTTCAACCTGAGCAACCATTCTCTCCGGGAAGTCTGCATCAAATTGCTCTTGAGCTGAGGATTGCTAAACTGAAGAACAATTTGAGATCCACTGGTTTAGTGAACTACAAAAGGCGATGCCCTAGGAATGTGATGTTTCTTTTTGTCAGGTGGCGTTCGATGAAACCTTTCAAGGGATATAAACATCGCTCTATTTTAAAAGGTGTCCAGAAGGCGCACTTGGGTGGGTCACTCAGCTGAGTATCCAACTCTTGATTTGGGCCCAGGTCATGATCTCAGGGTCATGGGATCAAGCCCCACTCAGGCTCCACACTGAGCATGGAGCCTGCTTGGGATTTTTTTCTATCCCTCTGCCCCTCCCCCGCTAATTTATTTTCTTAAATAAATAAATAAATAAACAAATAAATAAATAGCTGTCCAGAAAGGAAGAATTCATCATGGCTTTCATGCTATATTCCTCAGCCTCACTTTCATCGTAAAATGTCTCCTCTTTGGGGAATTTAGTTCAGCTTCACCAGTAATCAAAGAAATAAACTAATGCCCATATAAAAGACCAATTTTCGTCTGTCAGATGAGAAAAGAACTTAAAAGGAGTAATTTTTTTAAGAATGTGTATAAACAACAATTTCTTATATTTCCAAAGAGGTTGTAAATTGGGACAGACTCGTGGGAAAGAGAGTAAATTGGTAATGTATGTCAAAAGCATAATGTGTTTCTGTGCCTTGAATCCATAATGTCGCGTCCACAAATGAAGCCTAAAAAATAATCCAATGAAAACATTATTTGTCTATCCAGGTATAATTTCTGCACTATTCTACAGTAAGTATATCAGAACCAATATAGACTAGGGGTGTTATATTAACTGTGCTACATACATGCATATATTGATATAACATGTAGGCATTAAATACAGGTTTTTAAGAATTGCTAACGACATAAGGGACTTTTTTGTGATATAAGGTTAATTGTGAGAAAACAGAAAATGCTTAGCAGAAATACTACAATATGTTAACAGTGGCTAACTAAAGGTGGTGAATATTTTCCACTTATAAGATTCCACTTGTAAGATTTTCCACGTATTGATAAGGTCTGTATTTTCCAAAGGATAAACATTAAGTTTGTCATAAACAAAGACTATTTACATAGAAAGTTGAGCATTGTTATATGCAGTGGAATTGCAGAACAAAAATGTTTGCCCTCTTAGAGGTAACATTTCACGCAATAAATGTATTTTAGGTTGTGTCCATTCTCGCTAGTCAAAGTGCAGATCACTGCTGGTATTCTTTACATTATCTTAATTTCAGTACGGTGCAAATCATTTTTTCCTTTTAGCAATCTATTATTTTACATGGATGTTGATATCTCATCGCATAATGTTGACTAATGTTGATTCAGTTTCCCAAGATCTAAGTTTAATGACTTCAAGTGTTCACTGAGCTACTGTCAAAGATAAACCAAGCCGGACACCAGTTAAAGTGATAAGGACAGATTCTAATCAGTAGTAACTATTGCAATGGGGAAAAGAGTGCATCCTGCACTGAATTTCACTTTGATTTGTAGAGATGACGGGAGCAGAGAGGAGGGCAAGTGGATGCTCAGTAGAATCTGGGAAGTGACGAATCACCAAGGATTGGTTAGTGTAGACGCAGTTCTGCCAGCTGTGTCTGCTAGCTGGTTAGGATTCCATCAACCCACAGTGATTGGGAGACAGAAGACATATCCTTCCTGATTGTTGTATTTGAAAGGATGGCTTTCAGATCCTTGAGAAAGACACTCCTAAATGGTAGTAGATACACATACATCTCAAAGAGTCAAATGAAGGATTCCCACTTGCCAGCCCTTTCGACTAAATGCTTCAAGAATGTATGACCAGGGATGTATTCTCAGGTGTTGGCCAGAATGGCCCATTCTTCTACTGGTCCTGAGCTTTGTCAGGCCAACTTCAAGGTGGCTGGGGTCATTCTAGGGATGGGACCTCGAGCTATTGGAAACTATGTTGGGCAGAGTTTAGACTTTGTAGAGAAAAGAGCTCAGAGAAGCCTGGCTGGAATTTGGTCAAAGACAGAATCACTGTCAGTACCAACATCTTTCAAGCAGAAGCCTCAAGTACATCACATAAGAAAGAAGAAAGTTCTGGGGCACCTGGGTGGCTCAGTTGGTTAAGCGTCTGACTCTTGGTTTTGGCTCAGGTGATGATCTCACGGTTCATGAGTTCGAGCCCCGCGTTGGACTCTGTGCTGACAGCTCAGAGCCTGGAGCCTGCTTCAGATTCTGTGTCTCCCTCTCTCTCTGCCCCTCCCCCGCTCATGCTCTGTCTCTCTCAAAAATAAACGTTAAAAAAAGAAAGAAGAAAGTTCTTGCAATTTATTTATGTTTTAAGTTTATTTATTTTGAGAGAGAAAGAGAGAGACAAGCAGGGCAGGGACAGAGAGAGACGATAGAGAGAATCAAAAACAGTCTGCAATATCAGCAGACCATGAGACCATGACCTGAGCTGAAATCAAGAGACTGATGCTTAAATGACTGAGCCACCCAGGCACCCCAAGTTCTTGCAATTTAGAAAGTCCTCCCATGTACTTATCTACTTACCCTTATATCCAGAGGCAGTTTTTCTTTTAGCTTCCAATGATCAGAAGTATCTGCTAGTTGAGTACTTTTGAGAGTTTGGGTATGATCTATGTAAGTGATTATCACCCTTTGTCTTTACCAGAGAAGCCCAGATAAAATACTTGAAGCAGTCAATACTACGCATTAATTAACTGCATACTACAAATTCAGCTATGCAATATTTATATATAAAAAGTGGTTTTGGGAAAAAGGAAAAAAGTTTTAACTCACATCCCAATGCATAATTCATCCATTATACTGAATTCAACAATAATTTATTGAGAGTCGGTTTATAGCAAGCAATGTGTTTCATAATTCATTCACTACTCATCTCAATAAGCTCTTCTCAGTGGCTAAGACAGTGATTGAAAATGAATGTTTCCACGTAGGATTTTTCAGGAGTCTCAGTAGTGGAGCAGGCTTCATCCTGAACTTCAGTATGAATGTTCCGTACTAAGCTTGGGAACCATAGCTGTATTTTCAAAAAGGTACATTAGAAACTGACCAAAGACATGTATAATTTAATAACTCTCCAGAAGTAAGATCACCTCAAAGGAAACATCTACTACTGCGTTGAGAAGAAATGTCTTTGGAGTCAGGTAAACCAGGGTTTGATTCCTTAATTGTTCTCTAGCTGTGTGATCTTGGACAAGTTACTAGGCATCTCTGGGACCTCCATTTCATCTGTAAATTAAGGATAATTCTTACCACATAGTATGTTGCTCTAAGGTTAGATGAGATAATGTGAATACAACTTGTGATACATAATAAACTGTCAATAATAATTGTTATGTAGAGTCTTTTATTTTTCATGCTTCGGAGATATTCTGGGTTCATGTCTAGACCACCACAATAAAGCAAATACTGCAATTAAGTGAGTCAAATGAATTTTTTAGTTTCTCAGCGCATATAAAAGTTACATTTAAACATACTGTAGCCTTTTAAGTGTGCAAAAGAATTATCGCAATAATTCACAAAGCAATGAACATATCTTAATTTTAAAAAATAATTTATTGCTAAAAAATAAAAATGATGATTGCAATAATTCATAAAGTAATGAATGTGTCTTAAATTTTAAAAAGTAATTTATTGCAAACAATACTAATTATTGTCTGAGATTTCAGGGAGCTGTAATCTTTTTGCTGGTAGAGGGTCCTGCCTCCACGTCGATGGCCGCTACTGATCAGGGCGGTGGTTGCTGAAGGTTGGGGTGGCTGTGCCAATTTCATAAAATAAGGCACCGATAAAGTCTGCCACATCTATTGACTCAATGGTTTCTCTGTACCATGGGATGCTGTTTGGTAGCATTTGACCCACAGTAGAACTTCTTTCAAAGTTGGAATCCATCCTCTCAAACCCTGCCGCTGCTTTATCAACTAAGTTTGTGTCACGTTCTAAATCCTTCATCGTCATTTCAATAATGTCCACACCACCTTCACCAGAACTAGGGTCCAGCTCAAGAAATCACTTTCTTTGCTCATCCGTAAGAAGCAACTCCTCATCTGTTACAGTTTTATCCTGACATCGCTGTAATTCAAATATAGTAATCACGAAACACTTTGAAATATTGTGATAATTACCGAGCTGTGATGCAGAGACACAAAGGGAGCAAACGCCGTTGGAAAAATGGCACCAGTAGCCTTGCTCGGCTACAGGGTCGCTACAAACCTTCAATTTGTAACAAACATGAGATCTGCAAAACGTCATAAGGTGAAGGTAATAAAATAAGACATGCATGCAACTGGACTTCTGTGGGATCCATGAATTGGAAGCATATAATGAAGCAGATCAGACGGAACAACTGAACAATCAACATAAATATACAGAAACACACTAATGTGCTAAGTGTTCAAATGGAAAACAAAATAGGACAGGATAATAGTTAATTTAAATCTAATGTCACCTAGAGAAATTCCAGTTAAGATAAGAGAAAACATAACATTTGAATTTAGTCTCAAAGAATAAATACATGTTTTCTAAGTAAATTAGAAGATAAATTTATATGTAAGAAGCGTCATGTACAAAAACAGAAGGATAAAGAGCATGATCTGGGGAAAGATGGCATCAGTGTCATTGAGGTACAGTCTTGGTGAGAGGTGGAGGGGGTTGGGGAGATTAAAGCTTCATTTGGGACATATTATGCGGGTGTTGACGTGGAGTTGTCAATGTTTCTTTCAGATAGCCCTACCCAGATGAAGAATTATTGTATGCACATCTGTGTTTTAGGATAATGGCTGGGAGGCTCAGACTTTCCTCCATAAGGCGTACAAATCCTACTTTTTCTCTCAATAGACACACATTTTTAACAAGTTCATGAGTTACAAAAAGACAGGGAGAGCTTTTGTTTTGCAAATAGCAATGATGAAGAAGAATGTTTTAAGTTGTTGGCCTTGAGGTTTAAAATACCCAGCCTTCCTTTTGGGCCTAGAAAAAGGACAAGCCCCCTCTCTTAAATGTCCCACCCAGTTGATTTCCTAACACACGCACAGGGACTTTTCGACCTTTCCGAGTGTAAAAATTCATTATGATAAATGGCTTTGTAAACTTATTATACAGTGGAGATTGCCTCAATGGTCATCAAAAAGCTACTGAAAAATTGATTTTTAAATTATCAACTGTGAGAAGATAATGCTATGCACCCTTCAGGCCTATTAGTCATTTTGCAAATGTAGCTTCATCAAAAAGACTGATTTAATATCTAATAATATGATAGCACTGAGAACGAGTGAGCAAGGTGACAAGTCTCATGATGTCCCAAATCAAATCCTTGGTATATCTGCCAGCCACACCAAACCTGATTGTACTGCTGTTGCTTTTATTTCTGTTAATAGGACCATTATCCTTCTAGATATTCAAGCTTTAAACCTCAAAACTGTGTTTCAATTAAATTCCTCTCCCTTATCCCTTCAAAATCTGGTTGGTCACAAAGCTGTTATAGGTTAAAAAACACTATTTCTAAGATATCTCTGATTATATATACTATATAATATATAATATATATATATATAATATATATATATATATATTATATATATATATACTTGCCACCTGGTTTAAATCCTATTACCTATCTGGACTATTCCAGTAACTTATAACTTGTACTCTTGCCTTTAGGCTCTCTCGGTTGGAGCCAAGCCACACACCGTTGCCATAGGAACTTTACTCCCTTCTCTCCCAGATCAAACACTCGGAAGGGACTCCCCTTTGCCTACAAGATAACTCATTAGCATAACATAGCAGACTGTCCAAAAACTGTTTTCCAACTGCCTTTCAGTAAACCTTTTCGTTCACTGTCTATTCCTCCCTAAATAGGACCCTGCCATTGGTCTATTACCAGCATCATTTTGAGATTTTTTGTGTTTACATTATGCTTATTAATAGGTAGTGATACTGCTTCCATCCTGAAAAGCTATAAAATTTGCTCCAAAATATTGCTGCATTTCGTGTGTTCTAGCTTGCATTACACACACGCATATACACACATACGTAAATTTATGCTGTGTTCTCCATAATACCACTTGAAAGCTTTGTTCATAGGATCCAGTAGGAGGACACGGGGATTACTTTAAGGGAAGGTGGAGGCGTGGAGAGGACTAACGATAGCATAGTTCTTAGCACACCCACCCATTACTTCATTTCAATAGCTAGGATTTTATTTGTTTTATTTAATAAAGTATCATATAGTATTCAATTTTATTTTTTAGTTTCCACTCTTTCTTGTTTCAAAGTATAAGGGATTTCCTACACTGACCTCCTAAATATCCACATGGACAGAATCTCTCAGGATTCTCCAGAGTCAAACTTCATCAGAAAGGAGGTAGCTCTCCCCAAAACTCCGAATCCACTGTCCAAGTAGACAACAGATGGCTTTGACCCAACACCTCTAGACTGAGACCCTCACACTTCAGGCCTCTGACCACCAGCCTATTTATTTAGTCTTTTCACCATTGTCTTTCTGTCACCTTTTCCCCCTCTCTCTCGCATTAAAGTTTTTGATTGCTAGAATGAAGTTCTGCACGTTTCTTCTCCTAACCCCGGTTGTGTAGGCAAATCTAGAGAAGGCACACAAATGCATGGGTATCAAACCTGACTCATCTATAGACTCCAGAAGGGCTGGGATATATTGTCCTGGCTGACTGCAGCTGGGACAGAATCTGGTCTGAGAGGCATGATCCCAAGCCTTCTAATAATTGTCATGCCCGTGCTTGCTTTTACCACAGTTCACTGTGTTTTCTCCTGATTCCTAAATGCTTTTGCACGGCTACTCACTCAACCAGTGACTGGAATTCCACTTACAATGACAAAAGTGGCAAGGAGTCCTGACAGCAGTTGCACCCAGTTAGTCTGAGATCACAATGGACCCAAGAGAGGTAGCTATTTCAGAGGTCAGATTAGAGCAACAGTCTCCCTGTTGACCCAGAGGACAGCCCATAGGAGAGCCTGAAAGACTAAGAATTTCTACTGTGGCACTAGCATTATTTTGACCCCTGGAGCTTTTTCTTCCCATCATTTCTAGAAATGAATTTAGCCCCTGTTACATTTCCTATTCCACCTTACACCTAAACCGTCCAACCAGCAACTGCCAACTGCAAGAGTGATTCTTCCCTCTTCCAAAAACCATTTTGATCTACTATTCCTAAAACGAGCTGAATTTCAGGTTATGCCTCTGGCTAACGCTCTGTAAAAACTCCACCTTTCTTTCCCAAGGTAAAACACTACTTCAGAGCTCTCACGCCATATTATTACAAATAAAGGCTTATGTTTAACATGGCCTGGTTAATCTTCTCCTACATTATCTTGCTCAAATCAAATAAGAAAGAACTGGTAGAGCCCCAACTCACACTCAAGCTTTCTGCTGACCAGCAGATTCCTTTTACTGATACAAAACACTGAGTCAAGATCACGACTGTTATATGAACACAAAAAAGATAGAGAGATTTTTTTTCCTGGTGATATGCTACAGGGGGATGCTTAGAAAAAGACAAAAATCGGGCCTGACACTCTGCACACAAACATGTAAATGAGATATCCTTCTTAAAGGTGCGTATGAAACAAATGGGAAGAAGGACAACTTTTAGCAAGCAAGCTATGAAAATTTCACATCAGCCGAGTCCTATTTACAGTCACAGAGGATGAACACTATCCCCTCACTGAAACCCTTCATTTAAGAATTCTGCTTCTTTGTTTTTCCTTGTGTAGAGAGAAGGAAGAACTCTGCCTTAGCATCCAGAATCGGTCAAAACAATGCTGACATTTCATTTCTTCAGGGATCGACAATTTATGCTCAAAGCCATGGAAATAAAGGTTAGAACACTCTTGCAGCTTGCTGGGAGGGTCGCTTGCTACTCAGAGCGGGAGCTCAGGGGAAGCTGCTGTCTAGAATCTTCTGTCATCTGACCCCTTCCCTATGACCCCACCACAAGCAAGTAATAAAAAATACCAACTGTACAGCTCAGGGCGCTGTGGACAACTAAAGTTTCCTACCCTCAGGAAAACTGCTAGCAGCCGGGCAGGATAAACATGACTGTGGTGGAATAGGTGTCCCTTGTATTAACAGATGCATTGCTTTTCATGTGATAAAAACTTTGATTTTCTGGCTTTGGGTCGCCTTGTATTATAAATAAAGAACCAAAGCACAGCACAGTTCGGAGAAGTAGGAAGTACTACATTGAGGAGACTATACAGGATGCAGTTGGAAAGAAAGCACCTTCAGAAGAGAGGAGAATGATGCCTAAGCCTTGGCGGACTGTAAGGAACAGTTAGGCACAGCAGTTTTTCACAGTCGGAGAGGAGTAACACCTCTGGAACGGTGAGACGCACAAAAGGATAAATACTATTTATCACCTCTGCTTCAAACTATGGGGCACCTGGGTGGCTCAGTCGGATAAGCGTCTGATTCTTGATCTCACCTCAGGTCATGATCTCACCCTTTGTGAGTTTGAGCCCCGCCGTGGGCTCTGTGTTGACTGCGTGGAGCCTGCTTGGGATTCTGTCTCTCCCTCTCTCTCTCTCTCTGCCCCTCCCCCACTTGTGCACATGCTCTCTCTCTCTCAAAATAATAAATAAATGAACTTAAAAAAAAGAAAAAGAAACTACAGCTTGGTGAGCAGGTAAGCAGTCATACTGGCTGTTGCACTGGCCAATCCCCCTCCTCAGCATCAAGGCACTCATTCTTCAGCTGGTGAGTCCCTCTCTGGGTAAGGGCCTCGGGCCAAAGGGAGCTGCCTTGCTCAAGGTAATAACTCCCTCCAGGGACACTGGGCATAGGGCAGCCGTTGATTGGTGCCTTTATTTTAGCAGCGCCGAGTTTTAGGTGAAGGTATTTGGACATGTTGATCTCTTTTGCTCCGCCTGCATTATTAAAGAGTGTTTTACCTGGGTATACATTTCTTTTTTTTTTTTTTTCAACGTTTTTTATTTTATTTTTGGGACAGAGAGAGACAGAGCATGAACGGGGGAGGCGCAGAGAGAGAGGGAGACACAGAATCGGAAACAGGCTCCAGGCTCCGAGCCATCAGCCCAGAGCCTGACGCGGGGCTCGAACTCACGGACCGCGAGATCGTGACCTGGCTGAAGTCGGACGCTTAACCGACTGCGCCACCCAGGCGCCCCTGGGTATACATTTCTAGATTAAACATATAATTCTGTTTTCCTTGAATGTCAAGTCTGCTAATACTATAGTTGCTGTGAATCTGAAGATAATCCTTTTTTCTGGTAGCTTTTAAGAATTTTCTATTTTTATCCCTGATATTGTAATCTTTCACCGCATTATGTCCATGTGTGGGTCTGTTTTATCTACCCCACACGGCACTTGCATTAGCCAGTTACTGTACAAAAAAGACCCGGTGGTTTTCAAACATCACTCACGGACACTCAGGCAGCTACAGCTCGTCTGGGGGTTAACTGACCTACTGGGACTTGGCAAGATGTAGCGCCCACTACAGTCTGGACCAAGATATAATACTGTCACAATATATAACAGCCCACATATGGCAGGCTGAAGCCAGTCGTGCGATCAAATACAGAGTCAAGAAGTAGAGAGGTAGACTTTTCTCCTAAGCGGAGAGGCTATACAGCACGACAAAGGGAAGGTTTCAATAAGGGGACTAGAATTCATTCCACCATAATCCTGTAGGTTATTCCCAAGCTGAAAACCCTCCTGCCCACTTTAGTATAAATATTCTCAGACTTCATCCTTTAGAATATCATTTCCACTCCCTCTCTTTTCATCCTCTGTAGCTTTCTTTAGAAATCTGTTGCAGACTGTCGAATTATACTCCAAGCCCCAATTTTATTTTTCATGATTTTTCTATTGACTCCATATCCCTTTTCTATACCTGAAAAGAAAATGAAATTCCATGAAGTATTTTTTCCTACTTTTTGGATATATAAAATTAGCAGTTTTACTTCAATTGCATTACTCATACAATAATATATTCTCAATCTACAGAAGTCTTGTGAGGTACATAAAGTTAAATCATCTTCCAGCTTCCCCTGCCTCTACCCGGACTCTGAATGCTAATTCCCAATTAGAGTATATTTAGAGTATATTCATCTTTATGTATTTAGAGTTTGCTAGAATAATGTATATATACATGAACATATAGAAATACATTTTTTGTTTTATGAAAGCCTTTTTTTTTTTACACATGTAAATTATAAAGTACATATCTTGGGGGGGCAGATCCAAGAATTGGACAGGCCCCCCCATGCAAGTGAAGTGCTCTGCTTCTTTTTTTTTTAACATGTATTTTGTTTTTGAGAGAGAGAGAGAGAACAAGCAGGGGAGGGGCAAGGGACAGAGAGAGGGAGACACAGAATCTGAAGCAGGCTCCAGGCTCTGAGCTGTCACCACACAGCCCAACATGGGGCTTGAACCCCCACACACACAAACCACGAGATCATGACCTGAGCCAAAGTTGGCGCTCAGCCGACTGAGCCATCCACGCGTCTCTGAAGTGCTTGCTTCTTACGCTTCCTCTGCTCTGTGGTAAACCTACCTGTCTATAAATACAGCGACTTCCTCTTTTGCACTGAAACATTTACATGGGATATATTTTCACTGCAAAATAATATACAGCTCACATAATTTATTTAAAATATTGCATATTACTTCTCTGTTAAGTCATCATATTGTAGCTTTAGTAAAATTTTTGCCAGCCTTGTTGTTAACAGGTAAATATTTCTCTGGGATGCACAGGAAGAACCCTAGTCTTTATATGAAAGATATACATATTTTCAATCTGAGCATATATTGTGAAAATATCTTCCGAAGAGACTGCTATAATTTACACACTTTTTCGACAAGGGGTAATATTGATAATTTTGCCCACTTTTAAACATTGCATTCGCCAGCATATCTTTTTTGTTTTTAATGTTTTATTTATTTTTGAGAGAGAGAAAGAGTATGAATGGGAGAGGGGCAGAGAGAGAGGGGGACAGAATCTGAAGCAAGTTCCAGCCTCTGAGCTGTCAGAACAGAGCCCGTTGCAGGGCTCGAACTTGTGAACTGTGAGGTCATGAGCTGAGCTGAAGTCGGACATTTAACCCACTGAGCCACCCAGGCATCCCCATTCCTTGGCGTATCTTAATGCTGTGTATTCTATATTGATAAATTTGAATTTTTAAAATGTGTTTTTCTTTGTTAAAGAAGATGAAACTCTTGGGGGATGAGATGAAGAATAAAAATAAAATATATATCATTTAATGAACTTGAAAAACAAAACATTGAATGAGACAAGCCCCATTCTACTACATCAAAGACAATATGAAACAATGGAACCATTCATACATACACTTGGAATAATCTGGCATTATCTACTGACCTGATGATGAACGTGATCATAATTTTTCCAAAACAGTCCTAATTTACCTATTGTTCTAGCATCCTGTTCCACTTAGTACTAATGGTCTAGAGTACTGACCAGAGGATTATTCACCATCATTGCCCTTGCCAGCCACTTGGCTTACCAGCCAGCTGTTCCTATACCAGCATGCAGTCTGCAACATGTAAAAGCGATCAGGCCACCAATTAGTGGGTCAGTGGAAATGAAAGAAGTTATAGTTAAAATAGGTATGAACTATACATAAAAAAGAGGCTGAGCCATCCTGCCAGGGAATTTCTAAGTAATCATCTGAATGCTTTTGCTACGGTACGTTTGGCATTTATCATAAACTGTACATCTATAAACTACTTTATTCGGTTGTTTGATGATATGCTTTTTATTTTGAAATAACCCCTTTTAGAATAAATGGCTCAAGAGTCAAAAGTTACATATAAAATGCAAGTAATGTAAACTGAAAAGTGAACTATGGGATTTTCATTTCTTAGAAAGCTGAAATGTACAAACATTTTATAAACTGTTTACAGTATTTATGATTTCCTTACATGTTAAAGTGATACTGTTATCAGTATTTTTTTTAAAAAACGATATAAGATAATCCTGTGGAAGGATAATCAATATCCACTTTAAAAGTTAGTAAATTCAGGGGCACCTGGATGGCTCAGTCAGTTGAGCATCCAACTTCGGCTCTGGTGACGATCTCACGGTTCCTGAGTTCAAACCCTGTGTCGGGCTCTCTGCTGACAGCTCAGAGCCTGTAGCCTGCTTCAGATTCTGTGTCTCAGTCCCTCTCTTCCCCTCCCTGGCTCATGTTCTCTCTCTCTGTCTCTCTCTCAAAAATAAATACACATTAGAAAAGATTTTTTAATAAATAAATAAATAAATATATAAATGAATGAAATGAATGAATAAATAAAATATGTAAGTTAGTACATTTAACACAACTACCCCAAAAATGGTGATTTATCATACAAAACTGAGGAAGATGCATTTACAGGTAAAACACATACGCCTGTGAAGCATAACTCTTCATTCAGATCAAATGGCTAAACACTTAAATAAACTTTTTCTATATCAAGGAGTTATGGTGAGTAATTACAAAATTAATTGGCACCTGTTAATGTGATGATTCCAGAAGTTTCATCAGATACTTCAAATAGAAACCAGTTAATTCCCATAGTATATTTATCATTGAATTTAAGGAGTCAAAGTGTTCAGCAATTCATTCTGACAATGGTAAAACATTCAACTTTATAATAAATCCTTTTGTGAGTTTATTAAAAGTTTAACACTAGGGGTGCCTGGGTGGCAAAATCAGTTGAGCATCCAACTCCTACTTTTGGCTCAGGTCATGATCTCACAGTTCGAGGATTCGAGCCCAAGCTGGGTTCCGTGTGGTGAGCATGGAGCCTGCTTGAGATTCTCTCTCTCCCTCTCTCTCTCTGCCCCTTCCCCACTTGCTTTCTCTCTCTCAAAATAAACAAGTAAATATTAAAAAAAAAAGTTTAACACTAAAGATAAAACTGATTGCTTTATGGTGATAACAGAAATACAAATTTTGATGGAACGAACATTTGTATCATGGTAAACACAAAATTCTTGCAAAATTAACAAGCCTGGATAGCATAAATGTTCTCGGATCTGTGATGCATACAAAATTCATAACTGCATCTAAACAAATTGTAATATCCCAATGCCCTAGACAGAAGCTGTGGTTGTCAAATTTTACAACATACGTGATTTGAGTAAATTAACTATAAAGTCTTTGTAATATACTTGATGTTGAAAACCAAAAAAATCTTTTGACACCACAGTATGCACCACACAGTTATTTTAGAAATGTCTGAGACTTTGAAGAGTTAGTTGGTAAATCAACCTAAGTATACTACCTTGAACTTTTTTTGTAAACGGGTCCTCTGAAGTTAGGGAGCCTTGTTTTTCTAACGCGAGTAAAAGTATTCAATTAAATTATTTAATAAATGTAGTATCAAGAATCTTGGAAACTTTTGCTGAATTAGTTATTGAAAACAAAGTGTACAGACAACCCCTAATTTATGATAGTTTGGCTTATAATTTTTTGACTTTGTGATGGTGTGAAAGTGATATGCATTCAATAAAAAACATATTTCAAATTTTGAATTTTGATCCTTTCCCCAGTGAGTGACATGTGGCATGATACCCTCTCGTGATGCCGAGTGACGACATCTGGCAGGCAGCCACACCATCACGAGGGTGATCGACTGTCACACTTGACCATTGTGTACCCATACAGCCGTTCTGTCCTTCACTTTCAGTACAATATTTAATATGTCACGTGAGATACGCATCACTTGATTATAATACCAGCTTTGTGTTAGATATTTAGGCCAACTGTAGACTAATGTAAGTGTTCTGAGTGTGTTTAAGGTAGGCTGGGCTAAGCTATGATGTTTGGTTAGTTAGGTGTATTAAATGCATTTTTGACTCATGATATTTTCAACTTGTGGGTTTATCAGAATATAATCCCATCGTAAGTCAAGGAAGATCTACACAAACAAAAACACATAATAAGGCCAAGAGAGAAAATGAATAAATGAAACAAAGAGCATCTACCTATTCATAAAATCTCATTTTTAAATTATATAATTCCTTTCTATAAAATATTGCCTTGCAGGAGGAAATGTTTCATGGAGTTTCTACTTTTAACAGGATACATATGTATCTTTTTTACTAGAAAGGAATGAAATTAAGAAGGCCTATAATTTTGCAACATAAACAGTGTGAGGGTTTTTTTCCTAATCAAACTATTTGGAAAAAGGAAAAGATTCTTAGTAGAGCACCAAAAACAGTATCTGTGAAATATTTAGTGTAGAATATTGAAATTTTCCAATACAAAATATCCTCCAGTCACCAAAAGTTGTTCTGAGTTTAGATTTATGTTAGTCCTTTCAGATAGAATATCTTGTATCACTTATACAGAAGAGTGTAAAATTTAGATTCATTAACTAAATTAACTAATTATTAATCATATCAATTATACAGAAGAGTGGAAAATTTAGATTTATAAATAAAATTTCAAGGAACACATAGCAATTGTGGAAGAAATCTGAAAATATTAAGACTACATTAAAAAATACATTCAACATGCAAATAGTGACTGATTAATGAACTTTTTAATATTATTTTACCTAAATACAAGATTATTTTGCAAAATTCATTTAAGTGCTTAAATATAAATATAAAGGCATTTTTCAATTTTATTCATTCTACACAGATATTATCCTTATTCTTCAGAACTAATTTGTTTCTAAAAACCATTTAAGACAGGACTATTTAATTAGTCAACTAATGTACTATAACCAATCTGTCAGTCAATAAATGTCACTTAAAATTTACTTAATTTTTAAAGTTTAAAATTTAAACTTAAAATTATACAATGTTATTTGTTTTAGAACACCTTTAACTTTCCAAGTGTCCCAGTGTCTATAATAACTTACATAGTAATACTGCCTATGACTGAGTAATGTCATTCTTATTATTTACCCAGAAGAATTCATGCACAGAAACACCAAGTGATAGATTCAAAGACGTTCACAGCTACATTATGAGGTTAAAATAAAAAACAATCCAATTGCTTGAATTGTATGATATACAGGAAAGTTGTTTGGAGAGTAAATCCTAAGAGTTCTCAACACAGGTGAAACTTTTTTTTCCCTTTTTTCTTTTATTCTTTCTGTCTTTTAAATTGTATCCATACGAGATGTTGACTGTTGGCTGAATCATCTCACAATATGTGTAAATTTAGTCATCATGCTATAAACTTATACAGTGATGTGTGTCAGTCATTTCTCAGTAAAACTCGGGGTGGGGGGAATCCAATTGCTCAAAACTAGAAGGATGAATATAGTTTGTTATAGACTGCTATACTACTAATGAAAAGAAAACAATGAAACAACAGTGAATCATACCGACATAAAACTGAGGAGAGGGAGACATACATAAGGGGATACATACTCTATGAACACACTCGCAAAACATCCCAAACATATTAAACTGTCATTATTAGCCAGATATTCACAGGAGGCGAAACTCTAAAGAAATTTCAAAGGTGTTGTTACTTATAAGGAGAAGAAAGAATCAAGGCTTCAGGGATTCTACAAATATTCTCTTTCTTGATCCTGATGGAGTTTAGACAAATGTTTCCCTTCTAATAACTCATAAAGCCTACATTTGGATTTCATTTGTTTTACTGTGTGTCAATTTTTCATTTAAAAAAGGTATACAGACAAACATTCTGAAAAACATTTAAAAAATTTTTATTCGGTAGCCTCCTTTTATCATTTGCTGGAGTAGTTGTACTTTTGAAATACAAAGCTGAATTATAAAACATAGCTACATCAAGGTGATTTTCCTAATCTGAGTGAGCATGTGTGTGTATGTATGAGTTGTGTTTATTTGTATGTGTTTGTAGGGGTGTGTGTGTATGTGTGTGTGTGTGTGTGTGTGTGTCTACATGTGCATTTGCATGAGACTGGTTTGTATGCTTTGGGGTAAGGTAAGGATACATTTTTTGGCATGGGATAATATGATTATCACAGAAAGATTAAGATGAACTAAGAATTTGAAATTGGAAACCCCAAACAGAAAATTTCAAGTAAATGGAATAAAAGAAATAAATATATTGCTTTCATCAAGTTTGGTGGTGTAAAATACATACTTTAATATTAGCTTATTCCCAGATTTTTGTTTTCCCAGTGTGTGGTTCATGCAACTATAATGACTTTGTGAAAATAGAGCCCTCAGCTACTAGAGAAAGAGCTCCACCTGTTATTCTCTGATTATTCTCATTCCGTACTGCTTTTCACTGCCTCCTTATGAGTATTATCCCCAAACAAAAACAAGAAACACCTGCTGTATTATACACAATTTTCAATCAATTCATCAGTAGTGTTAGCATAAAAGAAAGAAATCAAGCAAATTATTAGCCTGTTTGGGAACTGGGAGAACAGATTTAAAGGATGTGAGTATTTTCCTTTTGAAATAATTTGCTTTCTTCGCCTTTTGTAATTATGGAGCACCAAATTCTTTTTGCCTTGCCAGTTACAATTTTCATCATTGTCTTTTATAATATTTATTGAAAAAGTCCCTGAATATTGGGCACCACCAAATATAAAGACACACACACACACACACACACCATCCCATATACACAGATAACATGGCCAGCATTTTCTACAAGATTCAGGTTTCATTATAATCATTCTGCCATTCCCTCAAATTCTGGATTCACTTGCTTAACCCATTCAACCTTTAATTTTGAGTTTGATAATTTCTGATGTGATCTTTCTAGTCATATGGGATATTTACCATAATAGTCTAAGTTAGTAGTACCTCTATTCCCTTGTACAACACAATAGATCCATAAAAGGGCACAAGTTTGGGGCGCCTGGGTGGGTCATTCAGTTGAGCGACCGACTTCGGCTCAGGTCATGATCTCATGGTTTCTGAGTTCGAGCCCCACATCAGGCTCTGTGCTGATAGCTAGGAGCCTGGAGCCTGCTTCAGATTCTGTGTCTCCCTCTCTCTCTGCCCCTTCCCCACTCATGCTCTGTCTCTGTCTCAGAAATAAATAAACATTAAAAAAAAATTTTAAAAAAAGGACACAAGTTTGGGTAGCAGGTAAAGGGAGTTCACTGGAGGAATGTAAGCAATCTGATGAATGAAGACCACGATGACCTGACCAATGGCTGAGAGCAAAGAGGTAACTTTTCACTTCCCCATATCTGTGAGAACAAGTCCCGATGAATTCCCTAAGGTTGGTGTTTTTCCTCTGTGAAACAGATGGGAGAAATACAGTGATAGGAGTATGGTCTGCTTTTTTATTTGAAAAGTGAATTTGCTACACTTAGGGAAATTATGGGTTTGATGCTCAGGACTGTGGCCACTGAGGCCCCAGTGGAGATACAAATTAATGTCTTGTCACAGTCTGAGGCATGGCTAATGGACTGACCTGGCCTGAGGGCCCAGAGAAGTAAGAATGCACATGTATTAATGGAAAAAGAGAGCAAATGTGAAGCAATATGGAATCCAATGTTCTGACCTTATACTTGAAAAGAAGAAGGTATTGAAGTGGCAGCAGTTCTGGTGAAGTCATGACAAAAGAACACTTTGAGTGACCCTATTTTTTATGCATGATCCCAAAGAATGAACCTCTAACCTCAGTCCACAAGAGGTACAGCAGTCAAGGGAGCAGTCAGATGTGGCTGGTGTCTAATCCTTGAACCAACAGGTCCTGGATCACCCATCATACAAAGGCTCATCTATCTCACTGAGAAAAAACATCAGCCTTCAGGAAATTAGCCAGGCCTTGCTCTCTCTGTCATATAGAGGTGAGAAGTTGCCTGTTTTCTCTCCAGTTTTGGTTGGTTCACAGTCCTCATTCACTTATTTAACAAATGTATATTTAGAAATGACCATACATAGGCTTTGATTTAGGTATTCAATTCCAGATGAAACAGACATATTCTTTGTTAGAGTTTACTGTCTAGAGGAAGAAAGAAATAACATACAAGAGGGTGCCTCAGTGGCTCAGTCGATTAAGCTCAGGTCATGGTCTCACGGTTCATAAGTTTGAGCCCTGCATCGGGCTCTGTGCTGACAGCTCAGAGTCTGGAGCTTGCTTCAGATTCTGTGTCTCCCTCTCTCTTGGCCCTCCCCCACTCACTGTGCATGCTTTCTCTCTCTCAAAAATAAATAAACATTAATTTTTTTAAAAAAAAGAAATAACAGGGGCGCCTGGGTGGCTCGGTCGGTTAAGGGTCTGACTTCAGCTCAGGTCACGATCTCACGGTCTGTGAGTTTGAGCCCCGCGTCGGGCTCTGTGCTGACTTGCTCAGAGCCTGGAGCCCGTTTCGGATTCTGTGTCTCCCTCTCTTTCTGCCCCTCCCCTGTTCACGCTCTGTCTCTCTCTGTCTCAAAAATAAATGTTAAAAAAAAATTTAAAAAAAAAATAAAAAAAGAAATAACATACAAGTAAGCAATCAAACAAAAATATGAAATGATAATCTGAGAATGATAGTACAGTAGAGTCAAATTAGACATTTTAACAATATAAATTATTCCAATTCATGAGTATGGTATATCTTTCCATTTTCTGTGTCATCTTCAATTTCTTTCATCAATGTCTTACAGTTACAGGGTACAGGTCCTTCATCTCCTTGCTAAAATTTATTCCTAGGCATCTTATTCTTTTCGATACAATTGTAAGAGGGGTTGTTTATTTAATTTCTCTTTCTGCTAGTTCATGCAACAGATTTCTGTACATAATTAATAATTAATTAAAGTCTTCAACTTTACTGAACTCACTGGTTAGTTCTAATAGTTTTTTTGGTTGAATGAAAAGAAGTTTTCGTTTGAATGTTATTAATTTTTCAAAGATTCTCTTAATTTGTTATGCTTCTTTATATAGTCTAGAGAATCCCACACTCCCCTAAGATTAATTTTCTGATAAAATTTTTAAATTCTGTTCTTTACATTTGTCTTTAACCTATCTGGAATTTACTTTTGTGAATTGTATGAAATAAAGACCCCACTAAATAATTCTCTTTTTAATTTTTTTAATGTTTATTTATTTTTTGAGAGAGACAGAGACAAAATGCGAGTGGGTTAGGGGCAGAGAAAGAGGGAGACACAGGATCCAAAGCAGGCTCCAGGCTCCGAGCCATCAGCATAGAGCCCAATGCGGGGCTCAAACTCACGAGCTGTGAGATCATGACCTGAGCCGAAGTCGATCGCTCAACCAACTGAGCCACCCAAGCGCCCCATAAATAATTATTTTTTATAGGAATTTTTATGTTTATTTATTTTTGAGAGACAGAGCATGAATCGGGGAGGGACAGAGAGAGGGGGAAACCCAAAATCTGAAGCAGTCTCCAGGCTCTTAGCTGTCAGCACAGAGCCTGACGTGGGTATCAAACTATAAACTGTGAGATCATGACCTGAGCCAAAGTCAGATGCTTAACCGACTGAGCCATCCAGGTGGCCCCCCATTAAATAATTCTTTTAGAATGCTATTCTTTTTTCCCCCCGAGTATTATTCTTGAACAGTCTGCCCAGTAATTATTGATCTGCAATATCATCTCATTCATATGTGTCCATGAATCTGATTTTGGGTTTTTTTCCGTTCCATTTTCACTTTTCTTATCATTTAACCGAAAGCATACTGCCTTAATTGCTACAAATACACACACACACACCAAGTACAAATGCTCCCCCTACTCACTGTTAAATATACATTTTAGAATCAGCTTTTCAAATTGAAAAAAAATGTATATATAATTCTCATTCTTGTTGGAATTACACAGAACTGATGTAATGTTTTCAGAAACATTGACAAAGTTATGACACCTAATGAGCATTTTATGTCTCTTCAGTCCATTTCAATCTTACTTATCATCTTTCTTTTTTTTAAATATTTTTATTTATTTTTGAGAGACTGCAAGCAGAGGAGTGGCAGAGAGGAGGCAGACAGAGGATCTGAAGCAGGCTTTGCGCTGACAGCACTGGGCCCAATGTGGGGCTCGAACTCATGAACTGCAAGATCGTGACCTGAGCCAAAGTCGGACACTCAACCGACTGAACCACCCAGGTGCGCCTTATTTACTTTCATAGAAGCTTCCCAATTTTCTCCATAAAGCTTTACATAACTTTGTCATATATATTCATAGGTACTTATAGTTTTTACTATGCAAAATAGACTTTTTGTTGAGTACAGTTTACAAGCTTCTAATAGCATTCAGGTATAATCTTTGGTACTTTTGGATTCTTCTGTCCTTGCTCTGCTAGGTAAAATTTTTCTTTGGAGAAACGAAGGAGAAACGAAGTTCATTATTTAATATTGCCATTCCTTTCAGTATATTTGCTATTTTACTAATGGTATGTAAGTCCTGCAGAGTTTCTCTTGGAAGTCTTCTCACATCTGTTCCTTCTTCATGCCCATCCAGCCTTCACACAGTAGTACTTTCTTATCCCAGGCCCCCATTACATCAAGACTTGAATTTCCAGAATGTCTTCTCAAATCTATCTATTGTCTACTGCTCAACAAACCCTAATCTAGCCCATACAGAATTTCTTAATGAATAAAATGGGCCTTATTCCCTAATTTAAAAAAATGTTCAATGGGTAAAATTCACATCCTATTAGATTTTCCCTCTCATTTAACCTCCTCAAGAAGAGCTTCTACAATTTATACTTATAATCTGTTTCTGTCTCTGTATCCTTCTCTCCCATCAAGCCAGCGGGCATCTTCACCACCTCTGGCTCCTACTCCAACATGCCACATTCGTTCATATCTCTGAATGCTTCTGTCTTAAGCATTTGTCCCTGCCCATACTTCCCATATGAAAAAAAAAAAATACTCTTACCTTCGAAATCCAAGTTAAGCCCCATTTTGATTTGAGGTTTTCTCCTGTTATACAACCTACATTCATAGCTCACTATTCTGAATTCCTTAGTAATGATTCTACACATGCTTATGTTATCAGAAGAGTACATAATGTGCTGTTTTCATGTTTTTATGTTTCATCTATCAACAGTAATGGATTGAATTTGTAACATGGTCAGATACTGTTTCTGCAACCAAACCTCTTTGGTATGTTTCAAATGGGACTTTTGCATCCCAAAAGTAAATGCATCAACCTAAAAAATAGTAGCTGCTCAGTGAATACTTGTTTATTAATTTCCCTTATTTACTGTTCAATTCCTGCAATAGAGTAACTGTGCACATATTAAACATATAATGTACATATTTACGTGCATTATGTACCTCCCCTGAAGGGAAAGTGAGTAAGCATTTTTTCTCTCTCTAATTTAGGACATTTTATAAAAATTATAGGGTTTCTATGGAAAAATATGTATATGGTACAATGAAAATGCCAGAAACTTAATACAGATTTTGTCTGATTTGCCTATCTTTAGTAATATGGCTTGCCTTATTCCAAATCAACGTAACAGAGTAAGAATTCAGAATAAATCCAGAATAAAGCATCAGCACTTTGGTGTTAACATTAAGTGAGCTAGCTATGTTAACACTTCCTTACAAGTATACATTACTTATTTCTTTCTCATAAGCCTATTAATAAAGGGGATATATGCCTCTGATTGTCAAACACCTTATTTATAAAAGAGAATATTTTAGGTTAGCATCTTACAGGTAACTAACCATTTATAAGGTACCATTTCTACAGCTCACCAATTTACTTAGGAATCAATTAATTTGCTTCCACCCACCTCCTTTCAAGACTGCAGTATTTCTAACTTCATCTACAGCTTGATCTCTTTGAACTTGAAATGTGAAAGGTTGATGTGACTAGAGCCATTTTAAAATAGAATCGGAGCAGCCACTGCAGAGAAACCGCCGTACTCACCTTTGTTTGAACTGGGTCAAAACCTTTGGACTGAGCAAAATGGCAATTGTTTTAAGCAATTGCTTGAGAAGTCAAAATGAGATAAGGGACATTCTGGTCACAAGACTGATGGTTGTGGAGTTTCGAAAGATAAAATCAGTAGTCAATGCCTAACCCAGGGTTAACTTGTTACCATCCAGAGAAACGTCTTTTTCTTTTTTTCTTTTCTTCAACTTCTGTGATTGCACCCCCCCCCCTTTCTTTAACTCATAAAACACCCTTGCCTCCACCCTAGAAGCAGGAGCACTATTTGGGTAACCACCTGAATCTGAGCTCCCTAAATTTCCATACTTCAGCTGCAAATAAACACTCATTTGTCTCTCATTGTGGCTTTTTATTTTCAGGTTTACCAAGTAAAGATTGGAAGCAGCCATTAATGATACAACACTCAGAATAAACTCCCTAAATGAATGATTTTGTAATTCCAAACAGAAGTCTATAGTTTTTTTTTTTTAATGTTTATTTATTTTTGGGACAGAGAAAGAGAGAGAGTGGTGGAGGGGCAGAAAAAGAGAGGGAGACACAGAATCCGAAGCAGGCTCCAGGCTCTGAGCTGTCGGCACAGAGCCCTACTCTAGGATCGAACCCACGAACTGTGAGATCATGACATGAGCCGAAGTCAGACACTTAATCCACTGAGCCACCCAAGCGCCCATAGAAGTTTGTAATTAAATTGAATGCCAAATATTTGAACAAATGAAGGTAAAATAATCCATTTCTTCCATACATTTTATTTCAGGGAAGTAGAATATGCTAAAAATGGATGTTTCCAATTATAGGTCCTATTATTCCAGGAAATATGGATATAGATAGCTAATTAAGCTCAGAAAAATACCCTTACGAGTACCGAGAATTTAAAAACTATCAGTTCTCTCAACAGCTTCCTGTAATCTAAGCTTATTTTCTTCCAGAATGTCAATACTGTGATATTTCATCTTTTTTTTCTTGCCAGTAAATAATCCTGCCTTTCAAAACAATAAGCCATCTAAAAAAGACATAAAAACTATAATAAATCACCTTTGAGAAATTCTTTTTTTTTTTTTTTTAAATTTTTTTTTTTTTCAACGTTTATTTTATTTTTTGGGACAGAGAGAGACAGAGCATGAACGGGGGAGGGACAGAGAGAGAGGGAGACACAGAATCGGAAACAGGCTCCAGGCTCTGAGCCATCAGCCCAGAGCCTGACGCGGGGCTCGAACTCACGGACCGTGAGATCGTGACCTGGCTGAAGTCGGACGCTTAACCGACTGCGCCACCCAGGCGCCCACCTTTGAGAAATTCTGACAGAAACAAAGTTTGAGCAATTGCTTAACTAAAAGCTTCATCAGAGTTTTCTGCCTGTGGATGATGCTGTGTAAGCATCCTTGAAGTCTCCCCTCCCACTGCCATCATATCTAAGTTAGAGTCTCCCAAAGAGCCCAAGCAGCTGTAGAAGCTCTTCATTGGAGGTTTGAGCTTTGAAGAAACTGATGAGAGTCTGAGGAGCCATTTTGATCAAGGAGGAACTCTCACAGACTATGTGGTAATGAGAGATCCAAGGGCCCCAGAGGCTTTGGATTTGTCAGCTACACCATTGTGGAGGAGGTGGATACAGCCATGAATGCAAGGCCACCCAAGGTAGATGGAAGAGCTGTGGAACCAAAGAAGGCTCTCTCAAGAGAAGACTCTCAAAGACTCAGTGTCCACTTAACCGTGGAAAAGACGTTTGTTGGTGGCATTAAAGAAGACACTGAAGAACATCATCTAAAAGGTTATTTTGACATATGGGAAAACTGACGCCGTTGAAATCGTAAGTGACCAAGGCAGCAGCAAGAAGAAAGGCTTTTCTTTTGTACTATTTGATGTCCATGACTCCATAGACAAGACTGCCATTCAAAAATACCACACTGTGGATGACCACAACTGTGAAGTAAGGAGAGCTCTATCTAAGCAGGAGATGACCGCTGCTTCGTCCCGGCAAAGAGGTTGAAGTGGTTCTGGAAACTTGGATGGTGGTCATGGAGGTGGTTTTGGTGAGTAGGACAGCTGTGGTCAAAGAGGAAACTTGAGAGGGCAGGGTGGCTTTGGTGGCAGTTGAGGTGGTGGTGGATATGGTGGCAATGGGGATGGCTATACCAGATTTGGTAATGCTGGAAGAAACTCTGGAGGTGGCAGAGGCTATAATGACTTTGGCAATGACAGCAATCACTCTTCAAATTTTGGACCCATGAAAAGAGGAGATTTTGGAGGCAGAGGTTCCAGCCCCTTGGGTGGTGGAGGCCAATACTTTGCCAAACCACAAAACCAAGGTGGCTGTGGCGGTTCCAGCAGCAGTAGCAGCTATGTCAGAAGCCGAAGGTTTTAATTACTGCCAGGAAACAAAACTTAGCAGG
Source organism: Panthera onca (assembly GCF_046562875.1). NCBI lineage: Eukaryota > Metazoa > Chordata > Mammalia > Carnivora > Felidae > Panthera > Panthera onca. The sequence continues at coordinate 78,952,048 of NC_138349.1, forward strand.
AGAGGAGAGCCAGAGAAGTGACAGGGAAGCTACAGGTTACAACAGGTCTGTGGGCCCAGCCGAACATAGTGGTGGCGAGGCCTAGCTGCTACAAAGAAGACATGTCTTAGACAGTACTCCTGTATACGGGCACAAAACTCGAGGAATGTATTTGTGACTAACTGTATAACAGGACATTTTAGTTTCTATTCTGTGGAAAGTGTAAAGCTTTCCAACAAAGGGTTTTAATATAGATTTATTTTTGCACCCATGGTATTAATTGCTAAATGTAATAGTCTAATCAGGATATGAATAGATTGTGTCTTTTTACATAAATAAATAAATAAATAATAAAGTTTTATCAGAGATTTTAATTTTTTTAAATTTTTTTTAACGTTTATTTTATTTTTGAGACAGAGAGAGGCAGAGCATGAACAGGGGAGGGGCAGAGAGAGAGGGAGACACAGAATCTGAAACAGGCTCCAGGCTCCGAGCTGTCAGCACAGAGCCCGATGCGGGGCTCGAACTCACGGACCGTGAGATCATGACCTGAGCCGAAGTCAGACGCTTAACTGACCGAGCCACCCAGGCGCCCCAGAGATTTTAATATTTTAATATGCCTTATGAATTTCAGAAGGGACAACACTCTGTACAGGACTTCCTGGAAATCTATAAACATGGAACTGAAGGACAGAAAATTTTCCACCCCAAGATATGGCTCTTTGGCATACTGATTATTTTAAGCTGGTTATTGTTTTCTAAGTGAGCTCTACATCCAACCTGGGGCTTGAACTCATGATCCTGAGATAAAGAGCTGCATGTTCTACCTACTGACCAGCTAGGCGCCCCTTAAGCTGGTTATTTTTAAGAAAATGCAGACACAAGAGAAGCTCTGAAAACTGAGAAGTCACACTTTTGTTAAAAGAAAAATACATTTATAAGAGAAATCTCCAGTTGTAAGGATGTCTCCCCCACTATACCTGGAAAAGGGAATGACTCAGTGTATAGAAATTTATCTATGGAGAAGGCAATGACTTCAATCTATGCAACAATCTTACCATTGTTGACTATGCTTTTCCTGGTAGCCTCCCATAACTAACACCCCACCTCCAATGTCTTCTTTTGTCTTTAGCTGACAAATTTAAGTACGTTGGTATTTAAGGTGATGGCTTTGGTCAGTTTGAGCTGTTACTCATTTCCTGTGTCTCTTTCATGTATACAGGAAATATACATATCATTGAAGTTTTGTTTTCCACCTGTTGATCTGTCTCATGCCAATTTAATTATTAGATCAAAGAACCTAGAAAGGTAGAGGGAAAAAATTTCCCCAACAGAACTGTTCCTTTTTCAACTTTACCATAGGACTGAAGACATGTTTCGAAAATCTTGTTATAGTGGAAATATTATGAGTTTTCAGATTTCTGGAGACTACGTTTACATCCCAATCCCTCCCAGTCCTGCCTCTGTTAATTAAATCTTTGAGCCTTGATATCATCATTTGTAAATAGGAAATACTATTGAACAAATAAGGCCATTGTATAAATGCCATAAGCTAACTTGGTTGACTCATTTCAACATTTACTTAGGTCCTAAACAAAGGCCAGTACTTGGTTAAGAACTAGAGGAAAAGAGATAATTAAGATGTAACCCCTGACCTCAAGGAGTTCACTATTTTCAAAATCACTGAGCATTTACTACTATGGGAATTCTATGTGGCCACATTCCTCTTGGTTTCTTATTTTCTACATCCTTCTCTGTACCTTTCCATCACTTTTTTGTGGATGCCAACTCCAAACTATTAGCAGTTTAGCTCTCCATTTCCCCAAAGCAAGTATCCTTGAACATCCAAAGACCATAGATGGAAAACAAAAGACAATATAGTCTAGGTACCTATACTGAAAAATACAAAGGTTAGAAAAATGTTGGACATAAGAGATTTTTCTTTTCCTTGAACAGACTCCAGATCATATTCTTTAGTCATCCAGTCTTGACATAAGTAAAGTGAAGCAATTGCAATGTATTTTCTTAAATGTCCGAGATCATCTGGAGGTGTTTATTACTATTATTTCTTCCATTTTCACTTAGTTATTCCTATTTTAAATAAAAGCTTTCTCAGGCAATAATATACATACAAAGGTCCCTTCCCTTTAAAAATCAGCAGCTGTTCTTTTTTTTTTTTTTTAATGTTTACTTATTTGTTTTGAAAGAAAGAGAGAGAGAGAGTGAGGAAGGGGCAGAGAGAGTGGGAGAGAGATAGTTCCAAGCAGGCTCCAGTCTCAGTGCAGAGCCCTCATGCGGGGCTCAATCTCATGACCATGACATTATCACCAGAACTGAAATCAAGAGTCAACGCTCAACTGACTGAGCCATCCAGGCACCCCTCAGCAGTTGTCCTGATGAATATAGCAGTACATTCAAATGAAGAAAGAAAAATACATATAAAACTGCAAATTCACAAAAAGGACATATTCATATGAATATTAAATGTTTCTTAAGTATTAGATTAGGATGTGCTTAGCTAAAGAAATCATAATTTATTCCAAATCAAAATACATGTTTGAGTAGCTAGTATATCAAAGCAATAAAGGCAGTTGCAAAAAATAAAAATGAAGTTACAACATCAGCATTAAAATAATTTAAATTTTATACTAAAGATAAACAATTGGGTATTTATTGAACCACTGCTGTGCGTTTAACATTGTTATGGGTCTTTTTGGTTTTGCTTTGTTTTGGATGGAGGAAAAAGATTAGAAACTGAAGGTTCAGATCAGAATTTGCAGAAAGATAAAAAAAACATTTTTTTTTGTTTTTTGGCAGGCCAATGTTTACTTCTACCTGTTAGACAGCAATAATCATAGAACACTTCAAATATATATACCAAGGGGAAAAAATTCACTCAGCTATTATGCAAGTTTGGGTTGATTTTTGTTTTCAAAGTTGATTGGTTATTATAACTGACTGTAATAGAGGCAAATATGTTTTAAATTATGATTTCCCAGAAAAACAATAAAATAAGGTAAAATGAGACACACTAAATAGTGAGTATCAAAGTTAAATTTTCAAATCTGGTCTGAGCTGGCACAAAAATATTTCCAATAGTGTTTCCCTTCTGCCACTCCTTCATAGTCTGCTTTGAATTAGAGCACCCATGCCTTTATCCCATTTCATAAAAATCCAGAAATGAGGATATATGGAAGAATAAGGATTATATGGGCAAGATTGGATTCTTGAATCAACAAAGGATTTAGAAAATAAGGGTTTTCTTTAACATTTCATGAATAATTTTATTCCCAACTCTTTAAAAATCTTGTAATGTCATTTTGTCTCATCTTATAATTTTTCATCTTGCAAAGAGAAAAATATTATTACTCATTTCTTTCTATGGGATAATAAATGGAAGGAAAACCTCTCCTCTATCCTGTTAATGTTAATGACCAGAGCCTATGAAATAAATTGACAAAAGACAGATTAACAGAATAAAAGGCACTCAAATTTCGTTGATGTTAATGTTTTTTTTATGCAAGGGGATTTCACAGAAAAGAAGTGAAAATCCAAAGAGGTGGTTAGACCTGAGAGCTCACATACCATTTTAACAAAGGGCGATAAATTCTGGAGAAGTAACTAGATAAAGGAAAGGGGGGTTGGGGGTTCCTATGGAAAATACACTGTGGGAGGGTAAGTATATGGTGAAACTAATGTCAAATAAGGGTGACTTTATGAAGCTTTGTTTGTGCAGAATCATTTCACTGTTTTGTGTCTTCTCTATGGCCATAAAAGTCCTTTGGAGAGGGGATTTATGACAGTCTTCATTCCTCAGAAATTTCTGTTTCTCATCAGATAAGGGAAGCTCTGAGAAGACTCCTTTCTGAGCCTGTTAATTCTCAATTGCCATCAGCTCAAAATAATTCACATTCCAAAGTGGCATATTTAAGGCATATTCAGATCCCCTTCAGTAACACATTTCAAATGGCAACTCAAACAAAAGAATTGTCACTATACCTTCACTGTTTCTGGTACCAGAGACTAAAGTCAATTAACTATTGATCATGGACAGTAGTCGGGGGTCATCCCCAGTCAGGATTCCAGCTGTATTTTTGTTTCCTGGGAGAGCTTCAGCTCTAGGTAGAGAGCCAGATTCTCTCAGGCATTTGGAAGATTCTGACTACCTTTGGCAATTCTAGAGGTTCCCTCCTTCACTAGTTTCACTTATATTTTCAAGGATCTTACAATGAACAAATGTACCCACCTATGCATAACATAAGCTCACAATTTCTGGCAATGCATTATTTTTTTAAAGTTTATTTATTTTTGAGAGAGACAGAGAGAGAGAGAGAGCAAGTGGAGGAGGGGCAGAGAGAGAGGAAGACTCAGAATCCCAAGCAGGCTCCAGGCTCGGACCCACCAACTGTGAGATCATGACCTGAGCTGAAGTCGGACACTTAACCGACTGTGCCACCCAGGAGCCCCTGAAAATGCATTATTTTTGATGTAAATATCCAGGGAAAGAAACCTACTCTCTCTCATTTCATACACCTATGTGATGCTGTGCATTGCAGAATATGATCCGTTAAGCAAATCAGTTACAGTGTAAAAATCAGAGCTTAATAGCTTCCCTTTGTCTTTCATCTTCACATCTTGCTTAAATGCCAAATGCCTCTTACTAGCAAAATCCAAGTGGAATACTGCTGGAAAGTAATTCAAAGAAAAACAGTTCCCAGAGCTTACCTCCCTTTAGCAAAGGGGAGACTTCAAAAAGGTAAGAGTAATAAATACATTCTGCATGTTACACATAGGAATGATTTAAAGTTTTCTGAACATTTCACAAATACTATCAAGTAGCTTCCTTGACATTTTTTTGTGCTACTCAGCAAAACAGCAGAGTTGTTTACCTTCAGATTATTTTACCTTCTTCTATGGAACCTTTTATTTTCTTAATTGTACAATCACCAAAATAAGTTTTCCAGAGTTAAGTTCTTACTAAGAAGATGAGTAAAATGGCGAAAGCATTCTGTACATTTACCCGAAAAGAATATTATATCTTTTGACCCAGGAAATGAGGCTTATGTGCCAAAACAATTAGAGGAAGTTTTCAGAGTAGGCTAATTATAGCAAGTAACTAAATACTAAATCCAACGTACCCCACCTTAGGCAGCAGGTAAACCAGAGGAACCATCTTCTAGGTCATCCTGCTCAAAACTTTCCCTAATGTTGGGGCTCTTGGGTGACTCAGTCGGTTAAGTGTCAGACTCTTGATTTTGGACTCTTGGTTTCTGTTCAGGTCATAATTTCACAGTTTGTGAGTCTGAGCCCATCTTGGGCTCCACGCTGACAGCACAGAGCCTTCTTGGGATTCTCTCTTTCCCTCTCTTTCTGCCCCTCTGCCGCTTGAGTGCGTGCGCTCTCTCTCTCTCTCTGTCTCTTTCTCTTTCTCTCAAAATAAATAAATAAACATTAAAAAAAAACCTTTCCTAATCTTGGCATCAAGATTGATGTTAAGTGTCACCTATACCCCCAAAATATTCACGTCAAAATTTGCTAAAACACTGTCTGCTATGGAACTATGAATTTACAAATAAGAATAATTCCATAAATGACTATTCTGTCACTGTGGGCTATCGCGTATGTGTCCTATGAACAAATGTGAAAACCGAAACACAGTCTGGGAGCCTAGTTCCCGATTACCTTCAGGCTGAAGGTGTCTTACTCATCGCACTCAAACTAAAAATGATAAAAGACCAAACTGCACTCACATCTTTTTTGTGTGTATGAATGAAAAGTAAACTACAGGTCCCAGGCCAGGCCATGGTGTATATTTTACTCATCCGTGTAGATAAGTGCACTGTACATGTTCTGCAATATGGCATAGAATACAAAGCAGTAACTATTAAAAATACTTCAATAAGCATTCTTGTAAGCATGTATATAGATAGATAGATAGATAGATAGATAGATAGATTTGCTACCTGTATGTTATGTCAATCTTCGAAACACATTGAGACTTGTTGGAGTCTAATAAATGTCATTTGTTACAACATTTTTTACAACATTCCATGTATGCTCTAATAACTGTATATACTCCAAAAAAAAAAAAAAAAGAATACAAAGCAGTATACACATTTAAGAAATATACCATTTGTGTTATCTTAAAGCAAAAGCTATGGGAGCAGATGGACAATCGCCTTGGATGAGAGAGAAGATCAAGTATAGGGTGAATTGTCAGAGTCTGACTGCGGGAGCAACACTGCAGAACAGATGCAAATCTTACTTTTGGTAGTGACTTTTCTACTCACCCTGCATTTTTTTTTTGATGTTTCTTTTTTAAATCTTTTAATGTTTATTTATTTTTGGGAGAGAGAGAGAGAGAGAGACAGAGACAGAGAGAGAGAGAAACAGAGTGCAAGCAGGGGAGGGGCAGAGAGAGAGGGAGACATAGATTCCTAAGTAGGTTCCTGAGCTGTCAGCACAGAGCTCGACGCGGGGCTCGAACTCACGGGCTGCGAGATCATAACCTGAGCCGAGGTCGGACGCTTAACTGACTGAGCCATCCAGGTGCCCCTCACCCTGCATTTCTGAGTTTGAGATTAGATTACTGCTTACAATTTAAGAATAGAACGTTCAATCAAGTCTCCAATGAATTCAGATGGGTAATGAAAGTGTTGCTAAGTGAATGGGGTATAAATAGAAATAAGAACATGGGTATTTATTCAGCACAGAGAGTGTATTATGTATTTGTTGGAAGTTACAACTTTTTTGGTCAAAAGCTGTCCTTAGCCACTTTTATCTATGGCGTATTTGGCAGACAAGGTTACCAGCTGTTCTTCACGACAGGCCAAGTTAATGATTTTTTCTCCGTTGTGTAACAACAGAAACGGAGATGGGTCATATACACCCTGGAACAAGCACAGAATAGTGTGTTATTTAAAATATTTTGGAGGCTACATATGTATGCCTGCAGTATAAACTATCAAATGAAGCTAAGTAATAATTATCCCCTAATTTGGAAGATCCAAGAATCAAGCTAGGTATGTTGAGTGTTATCAGAATGTCAGTATTTGAGATTTGGGGATCAACTTAATTGAATTAGTTGTGAGGGCTCTACAAATTCACTTTACTATATCGATGTGATTGCATGACAATATATAACTTTAAAGTAAAACTGTAATCATGAATCAGGTAAGTATTGTCTATGCTGTTCTTCCAACCCAAATGTGATGGCTATTTAGTAAATCTCTTATCCATATTTCTGGTTTCAGATCAGTCACATGAAGAGCTTGAGAGGCATGAGTCCCATTTTCACAAAAAGAAAATAAACTAAACAAAGTTAATGGCTTTTCTTAAACCCATCAGAGAATTGAGGTCATATGGAAAATATTCTCCCAGAATTCTGAGAGAGCAGGAAGATTCCTTATGTGCCCCAGATCAGAGAATCACAGACCCGATCAGCTTAACTGGAGCAGAAATCCAGACACAGGTAGGAACACTAAAATGGTAATACTCGCAAACAACCAAAGCCTGAATGTGGACCAGCTTAAGAGTAAAAAAATCCCAAAGGCTTTAGTTTTATGTGGGTTATGCCTCCAGGAGCCCCACAGAATTCTCATGGTGAAGAGGCAAGAAAGCCCCTCATGGCTCTGGTAGGGAGAAGCAGCCATTCAAAAATATGCCCAGAATGTTTTCCATGAGGACAGCTTGCTCTCCAATAAATAAATAAATACCTTAGTTCACCTAGAAGTAAGGGCAATGTACCCGCCTGGTGGCCCCTCTAGGCTTCCTGTCTCACCCAGAGTGGGAAAGGAAAACAAAAGCCAAGATACACTTAGGAAAGTCATATCCCAGGCACACAAGCTACTAAGAGACTGAGATTTAATCAAAAGAGGACAGGATACTTCCCATCCCCTACTTCTTACCACCACATCAAAGACTCCGGGATAAAAACAGCGGATGCAGCTGAATGAATGGCAAGGCACAACGTTAGGAAGTTCTTGGGGGAAATCAAAGACAACATAAAAGACAAAGATATTAGAGGCATCTGAAGACCCTGGAAACTGCATCAATAGCAAATATTACACACCATCCAACTCCTGGCTCAATTAATGTAAGACTTCACATTCACTGACCTCATTCTTTTTTTAAGTTTACTTATTCACTTTGGAGAGAGACAGAAAAAGCACAAGTTGGGGGGCAGCAGCAAAGAGAGAGGGGGAGAGAGAAAATGCCAAGCAGGGTCCACACTGTCAGTGTGGAACCAGACATGGGGCTCAAACCCACGAACTAGGAGATCATGACCTGAGCCGAAGTTGATGCTTAACTGACTAAGCCACCCAGAGACCCCTCATTGACCTCCTTCTTATTACTCAGTATGTTATGTCCATTTTCAATAAAATTACAAGACATTTTAATAAGCAACAAAAATGCAATCTAATGAGACAAAGCATTAGATCCAGACTCATATATGACATGAAAGTTGGAATTATCATTTTAAAATAACTATAATTACTATAAGAATTCTACTGGAAAAAGTAGATAACATACAATAATAGATGGGTAATATAAGCAAAAAGATAGAAACTCTAAGAAAGGATAAACAGAAAGGCTAAAGTAAAAATACTAACAGAAATGAAGGATGCCTTTGATGTGTTCATCAAGAGTATAGTGAACTTGGGGCACCTGGGTGGCTCAGTTGGTTGGGCTTCTCATGTCGGCTCAGATCATGATACAACATTTCTTGGGTTTGAGCCCCTCATAAGGCTCTGTGCTGACAGCTCAGAGCCTGGAGCCTGTTTCAGATTCTGTGCCTCCCTCTCTCTCTACCCCTCTCCTGCTCTCATTCTCTCTCTCTCTCAAGAATAAATAAACATTAAATTTTTTTTAAAAGAGTAGTAGTGAACTTATAGAAACTTCACACACTGAAATACAAAGAGAAAACAAATGGAAAAAAAGAAAATAAACACCCTGGAACTATGAGAAAATTTCAAAAGGTATAATACCCATGTAATCGGGGTACCAAAGGAACAGAAAATAGAGCAGAAGAAATATATGAAGTAATAACAGCTTAAAAATTTCCAAAATTAATGACATACACCTATCTATAGATCTAGGAAGCTCAGAATACAAAATAAGATACAAACAAAAACAAAAACAAACAAAAAAACATCTACACCTAGTCATGCACTATTCAAAGTATAGAAAACCAAAAGCAAAGAGAAAGTTTTGAAATAAGCTACAGGCAAACCATACCTCATCTACAAGAAAAAAATAAGACATACTGCCCACTCTTCGTCAAAAACCGTGCAAACAAGAGAAGAATGGAGTGACATATTGAGTGTTCAAAGCAACATCCACCAATCTAGAACTCTACATATCCAAAAAGTTACATTTCAAATGTGAAAGAAAATAAATGTTACCCAGGTCAGAAACTGGGATCTACATAAAAAAGAAAAATAGTCAGAAAAAGGATAAAGTAGTCAAATAAAATATTTGTGCATTCTTAATTGATATAGTAGGTAACTTTTCTGCTCAAGATAATGATAATGGTGATGTACTGTGTGGGTAAGTGAAATGAACTGTAGCAATATTACAAGGAATGGGACTAAAGCATGGGAAATACTGTGTTATAAGTGATCTGCACTATCTATGAAGCGGTATAACAGAATTTGAAAGTGGATTTAGATTAGTTGTTAGTGTATACTGTAAGCTATAAGGCAATCTATAATTTAAAAAATCAAAAAGATATAATATGCAAAGGGGGAGAGAAAATAAGGTCATATAATTACTTGACTAAATGGGGTGCCTGGGTGGTTCAGTTGGTTAAGCGTTCAACTCTAGATTTTGGCTCAGGTCATGATCTCATAGCTCCTGAGTTTGAGCTCCACACTGGGCTCTGCACAGATAATGTGGAGCCTGCTTGGGATTCTATCTCCTCTCTCTGTCCCTCCCCCACTTGCTCTCTGTATCTTTCTCAAAAAAAAAAAATAAAAATAAATTTAAAAAATGAATGAATGAATAAATGAATGAATGAACATATTCAAAGCTAGACAAGGCATAAAAAGAAAAGGTTTTTTTTCATATTAAATATAACTTATTGTCAAATTGGTTCCCATACAATACACACTGCTCATCCCAACAGATGTCCTCCTCAATGCCCATCACCCACTTTCCCCTCTCCCCCACCCCCCATCAACCCTCAGTTTGTTCTCAGTATTTAAGAGTCTCTTATGGTTTGCCTCTCTCCCTCTCTGTAATTTTTCCCCTTCCCCTCCCCCATGGTCTTCTGTTAAGTTTCTCAAGATCCACATATGAGTGAAAACATATGGTATCTGTCTTTCTCTGCCTGACTTATTTCACTTAGCATAATATTCTCCAGTTCCATCCGCATTGCTACAAATGGCCAGATTTCATTCTTTGTCATTGCCAACTAGTATTCCATTGTATATATAAACCATTTCTTCTTTATCCATTCGTCACTTGGTGGACATTTAGGCTCTTTCCATCATTTGGCTGTTTTTTGTTGAAAGTGTTGCTATAAACATTGGGGTACAAGTGCCCCTATGCATCAGCACTCCTGTATCCCTTGGGTAAATTCCTAACAGTGCTATTGCTGAGTCATAGGGTAGATCTATTTTTAATTTTTTGAGGAACCTCCACACTGTTTTCCAGAGCAGCTGCACCAGTTTGCATTCCCACCAACAGTGCAAGAGGGTTCCCGTTTCTCCACATCCTCGCCAGCATCTATAGTCTCTTGATTTGTTCATTTTAGCCACTCCGACCAGCGTGAGATGGTATCTCAGTGTGTTTTTGATTTGTATTTCCCTGATGAGGAGTGATGTTGAGCCTCTTTTCCTGTGTCTGTCGACCATCTGGATGATTTTTTTAAAAAGAAACAAAGAGGGGTGCCTGGCTGGCTCAGTCAGTAGAGCATGAGACTCTTGATTTCAGGATTTATAAATTCGAGCGTCATGTTGGGTGGAGAGGTTACTTAAAAATAAAATCTTAAAAAAATAAAGAAGTACAACAAATAGAAAACAGTTACAAATGTGATATAAATAATTGTGACAAACACATGATATAAATAAGTGATTGGATACATAAATAAAAGGAAGAAAAGAGACAAATTTCCATTGTAGAATTCTGCATAATTTATATAGACACTCTTTCTTCAGAGGGAGAGCACAACCACTCCCCCACCTCGTTAAGTATTATCAAAAAACAAAATTCAGCTGAATATATTTTAAAGATCTTATTGGCTTTATTCAATAATTCATGAATTGGGCAGCATCCCATACTGCAGATAGAAAAAAGCTCCAAAGAACTGTACAAAATAAGAGATGTTTACAGGCAGAAGGAGGCTAGATAAAGAAGTTACCAGTAAAGCAAAAATAAACTATTGGGCCTATATCAAAATAAAAGGCTTCTGCACAGCAAAGGAAACAATCCACAAAACTAAAAGGCAACGTACGAAACTGGAGAAGATATTTGCAAATGATATATCTGATAAAGGGTTAGTATCCAAAATATATAAAGAACTTACAAAACTCAATACCCTCAAAACAAATAATTAATGGGCAGAAGACATGAACAAATATTTCTCCAAAGAAGACATCCAGATGGCCAACAGACACATGAAAAGATGCTCATCATCACTTACCATCAAGAAAATGCAAATCAAAGCTAAAATGAAATATCATCTCATTCTGACGCCTCTCAGAATGGCTAAAATCAAAAACACAAGAAACAATAGGTGTTGCCAAGAAACACACCTGTGTTCTTCACACCTGTGAAGAAAAAGAAACCCTCATGCACTGTTGGTGGGAATGCAAACTGGTACAGTCACTCTGGAAAACGGTATAGTTTCCTGAACAAGGTAAAGATAGAACTACCTTATGATCCAGCAATTGTACTACTAGGTGTTTACCCAAAGATACAAAAATACTAATTCAAAGAGATACATGCACCTCAATGTTCATAGCAGAATTATTTTACAATAGCCAAGGTATGGAAGCAGCCCAAGTGTCCACTGATCAATGAATGGATATAGAAGATGTGGTGTATATGTATATATGTATATGTATATGTATATGTATATATGCATTTATGTATGTGTGTATACATATATATATGTACAATTAAATGTTAAAAAAGAATGAGATATTGCCATTTGCAAAGACATAGGTGGAGCTAGAAAGTGTAAGGCTAAGTGAAATGAGACAGTCAGAAAAGCACAAATACCATATGACTTCACTCGTAATATGGAGTTTAAGAAGCAAAACAAATTGGGCAAAGGGGAAAAGCGAGGAAAAAAAAAAAAAACACAAGAACAAACTCTTAACTATAGAGCACACACTAGTGGTTGGTTACCAGAGGAGGGGGGGATGTGGGGGGATGGGTGAAAAAAAGTGATGGGGATTAAGGAGTGTATTTGTTGTGATGAGCACTAGGTGATTAAAACAAAAAGTTAAAAAAATAAAAATTAATTAACTAATTAATTTTTTGAAAAAAGGTATTTCTACTCAGAGTTGATTGCTTCAGGCAAGGTTACCTTTCTTTGAGGGACAACAGGAATCTATCCGGCATATAACCCTATTAGTTTTGACCAGGTAATTCCAGACTGATTATTTAGGATTACATTCCTCGAAGAGGCTAATAGTGCAATTACGTTAGATACATTAAGTCCTGATTTGGAACATGGGCTTAGCGTAAACCACTCCATTTGAGGTCTGTTATCTCTTTTTTAACAGTATGAACCACACACAGTAACTTCCTTCTTATATACAAAAGTGTATATGAAAAAGGGAGGAAAATACAAACTTCACAGTGGAGAAAACTAACAAAAACTACGTCAGCCAGATGGTCAAGGTCAATACCAAGAGAGATAGCACATACCCTTGATATGATATTAACATGGTACCTGGCCTCTGTGGTCTTTCTCCTAAAAACCCATAATCCCAGTCTAATCATGAAGCAAATATCAATCCAAATATAGGGAAATCCTACAAAATACATAACTAGTACTCCTCAAAACTATCATGGTTGAAAAAAAGAAAAGAAATTTTGAGACACTATCCCAACCAAGAAGAGACCAAGGAGACAAGAAAATTGAATACAGTGCAGTATCTTGAAATGGGACCCTGGAACAGAAAACGACATTAGCTAAAAATGAGGAATCTGAATAAACTATGATTAATAAGAATGTACCAATATCTATCTATTAACGGCAACAAATGTATCATACAAACATGAGGTGTTAATTATAGGGGAAAGTGGATGCCAGGCTTATGGGTATATGGGAATTCTAATACTACCGTATCAATTTTTCTGTAAATTAAAAACAAAATTAAAAATAAAGCACTCTGAAGGGCACCTGCATGGCTCAGTCAGTTAAGCGTCAGACTCTGTATTTTGGCTCAAGTCAGGATCTCTCAGTTCGTGAGGTCGAGCCCCACACCAGCAGGGGTTGTCAGCGCTGAGCCTGCTTGGGATTCTCTTTTTTTCTCTGTCTCTCTCTCTCTCCTTCTGTCTCCTACTCACACGTGTGCTTTCTCTCTCTCTCCCTCAAAATAAAGATTTTTTTTAAAAAATAATAATGTTCTAAAAATTAAATATATTATTTAAAAACTCCTCATTACAGAGGTGCCCGGATGGCTCAGTCGGTTAAGCATCTAACTCTTGATTTTGGCTCAGGTCGTGATCTCACAGTTTGTGAGTTCAAGCCCCACAATGGGCTCAGAGCCTGGAGCCTACTTCAAATTCTGTATTTCCCTCTCTCTCTCTCTGCCCCTCCCCTGCTCATGCTTGCTTGCTCTCTCTCTCCCTCTCTCTCAAAAATAAATACAAAAACAAACAAACAAACAAACAAACAAACAAACAAAAAGAGAGTAGAGGAAATCTCTGATCCTTTCTATGTCTGTTGCAATTGCCTAGCTAAGTATGCAAATGCCTTTATTTAACCAAACCTATGCAACTGAATAAAACTATTTATACTGCGGTGCAGATTTGATACTCAAGGCATACAAAAATAACATGATGCCACAAAGTATGTGTATATCTCCCAATGGCATAGAGAGGATATATATCAACATGCAGTTTGTTACTCCACCTGAAGACTCACACATAGTGTAACTATGCATTCCAGAACACATCTGCTCCATTTGTTAGCACACAGCAATCCAGGAAGAGTGGTCAACCAAGTTATTCACATTAACATGTTGTCAATTCCCAGCTATCACTCTGAGGATATGTTAGTCAACATTTCTAGAAAGAGAACTGGCAGTTTCTATGCCTTCCTCAAGAGATAAATTGAGCATCTAATAAAAGTTCATTAGGCATTAATTTTCTGCCCATGTTGAAGAAACACTCTTGTAAATTCACTAATTCCTACGCACCAAGGAGGGACAACAACAACTACCTACTTAATACACTATCATCTTTCTAGGATGATTATAGCAATAAAAATAATCCACTTCCACTTTTAAAGTTTGTTCTGTTATAAAATATGCAAAGAATAGTAGCAAATTTTATATTATCTGCAGGCAGGCAATTTCAAAAATATTTATTATTGTGCTTGCATTGTAAGAAAAATCAGAGCTTTAAACAAAATCTAGCAGGTCTCTTCTCTTGCCCTCTCACTCACTCATTTCGAATGGCTTGTGGCATCTTTTGAATGTTTTTTGCCGATTTTGAAAAATAAATCAATCTAAGGAGTATCTAGTCCTTTTAGGACATGGCTGGCCTTCTCTCACATTCACACAAAAGAGAAATAAATAAACAAACAAACCTCCTTGCCTATGAGGCCACCTGGTAACAAAAGAAACGGTCACCGTTCCTCAGACCTTGCCTGAAAACATCCTTTCTGCTCCTTCTGCCGCTCGCTATCAAGATACAATAGCAGCTACGGGTTTCTGAATCTTTTGTTAATGCTCAGGGCACATGAAGGTAGACGCTTGTCCTTTAAAAAGCAGGAACAAAAATCAAGTAAACCAAAAGAAAATATTAACAGTAATATTAACAGGCTAACTTCAGTTTTTATCTCTAGATAGAGCAATTGCATGGGATTTATTTCTGTATTTCTCTGTAGGATCATGAGAGCAATAACACATCACAGTGTGTGTGTGTGTGTGTGTGTGTGTGTGTGTGTGTGTGTGTGTGTGTGGCTTATTCCCATGGTAAATACAATTCTTCTTTCTGATCCCATGTACAAAATCTCACTAAATATTTGAGCTCTACTGACAGAGTTTGTTCAGAGAGGGTTAAGACCCTTTGCTATGTATGACTTTACTTTAAAAAGATGACAACTGACAGTGTGGAGCCTGCTTGGGATTCTCTCTCTCCCTCACTCTCTGCCCCTCCCTGGCTCGTTCTCTCTCTCTCTCCCTCTCTCTCTCTCTCTCTCTCTCTCTCCAAATAAGTCAGGTTTGAATATAAAGTTCCCTGGACACCCACAAGAGTTCTTTATATGAATGTCTTCCACAAAGGTGTCAGTCTTGTGACTCAAAGAAGTCAGACATAAGCGCACAGCTGGTCTTTTGTTTTTCACTTGACTTATTGATCTTTTTAAAAAAAAATTTTAATGTTTATTTATTTTTTGAAGGAGAGAGACAGAACATGAGTGGGGGAGGGTCAGAGAGAGAGGGAGACACAGAATCAGAAGCAGGCTCCAGGCTCTGAGCTGTCAGCACAGAGCCCCACGTGGGGCTCGAACTCACGATCTGTGAGATCATGACCTGAGTGAAGTCGGTCACCCAACAGACTGAGCCGCACAGGCACCTGACTTATTAACCTTTATATAACTGGACTCATTCCTATTCTTTTAAGTCTATTTATTTATTTTGGGTGGGGGGGAGAGAATCAGCAGGGGAGGGACAGAGAGGGGGACAGAGGATCCCAAGCAGGCTCTGTGCTGACAGCAGTGACCCCAACATGGGGTTTGAACTCATGAACCATGAGATCATGACCTGAGCCGAAGTCAGATGCGTAACCAACTGAGCCACCCAGGGGCCCCTCATTCATATTCTTCCTAAATAATAGCTTTATTGAGACTGTTAAGATAGGGTAAGCGAATTATAACTTACATATTATAAAATTCATCCTCTTAAAGGTCACAATTCAACAGTTTTTAGTATATTCCCAGAGTTGTTCCATCACTACTACCTCGTTTTAGAACAATTTCCATCCCAAAAAACTCCATTCTCATTAACAGTCACTCTCTTTGCAGCCCCTGGAAACCACTAATCTACCTTCTGACTCCATGAATTTATCTCTTCCAGACATGACATTTCACATCGCTCCTTGTTTGTTACCCACTTACATAGATTTTTCTCAACACTAGTCACATGGCATGTTTCACTTGGGCTTTTTTTTTTTTTAATTCTTTTTAACGTTTATTTATTTTTGAGACAGAGAGAGACAGAGCATGAACAGGGGAGGGGCAGAGAGAGAGGGAGACACAGAATCTGAAACAGGCTCCAGGCCCTGAGCTGTCAGCACAGAGCCCGACACGGGGCTTGAACTCATAGACCGCAAGTTCGTGACCGGAGCCGAAGTCAGCCACTTAACCGCCTGAGCCACACAGGCGCCCCTCACTTGGGCTTTTAAATCAGAGTTATATCTCTATAGAGAAATTATATGTTAAAAACCTCTTCTTTTCCTTTTTTTTTATTATTTGAGGTATAACTGACATATAACATTGTATTAATTTCAGGTGTACAACATAATGATTTCATATTTTATATATTGCTAAATGGTCATCACAATAAATCTAGTTAACATCTGTCACAACACATAATCACACAATTATTTTTCCTCTTGTGATGAGGATTTTTTAGATGAGCTCTCTTAGCAAACTTGAAAGATGCAATTCAGTATTATTAACAACAGTCACCGTGCTGTACATTATAGCCCCCGGACTCATTTATTTTATAACTGGATGTTTATAAATTTTGACCCCCTTCACCCATTTTCCCATACCCCCACCCTCTGCTTCTGGCAACCACCAATCTGTTCTCTGAATCTTTTTTTTTTTTAATTTTTAGGAGAAGAATTCTTTACTCATTTTTCAAAGAATAATATACTATGAAATGATTAAGCTCTTTAATTCATTTCAAGAAATATTTATTGAGACATTTAACCAGTATGTCTCCAACTATAGAGTTCGCATGACCTAAACAGAATCACCTGGGCACTTTATAAAGATGGATAAATTGGGGATCCACCTCACCCCTACTGAATTAGTTCGAGGGGACAAAGGAGGCTTCACCCCAATAGGGCCTCTGCGTTATTCTTATGCACACTAACATTTGTCAATCGGAGGTCTGCCCTGACTAAGGTCTGGAGATAAGATGGTGATTTAGATACAGTATTTGAGGGGCGCCTGGGTGGCTTGATTGGTTAAGCATCCTACTTTTGATTTTAGCTAAGGTTATGATCTCACAGTTTGTGAGATTGAGCCCCGCGCCGGGATCTGTGCTGACAGCACAGAGCCTGCTTGGTATTCTCTCTCTCCTTCACTCTCTCTTTCAAAATAAATAAATAAACTTATGGAAAAAGACCTAGTATTTGATATGAGGTGATTCCAACCCATTTAGTCTATACATTTTGCCAATGATATTTTAGTAAAATTATACAAATGTACTGATATGAAAAGGAGCACTAAAAAATTCCCAGTGACCAGCGACTTCCTGCTTCTTACAGAATACTCCACAAATACTATTTTTTTAACTATTAAGTGTAGCATATGCCGTGACATATATACGTTTTCCATATTTGATCTTGCATTAAAAATACTCATCTTAGCATGAATTCACCCACTTATTTATTCATTAAATGTATATGTATTGAGTTATTCCTATGTGTCATACAATGTCAGAGCCAGTAAACAAAATACATAAAGTCTTCAAACTTTATGTCAAAAGGAAGAGGGTGTGAACACAAGACACAGTCACAGGAAAGAACAGTGGGTAGGAAAGGCTCCATGGAAGGAGAAAAATGAACTGGTTCTGAGGATGTCTAGGATCCTCTGGGAACCACAAGACAGAGGCTATTTATACAGTGGAAGATACATAAATAAAAGTGTATATAGCACCAAACCATGTTATTTTATTCAAGTTAAATCAAGTTTGATTCAAGTTATATCCAAGGTATAAATACCTCTTTGGAGTCAAGTATCTGTTGGTACCTGGACTATATAAGAGAGACGTGACCAAAATAACTGATATGTGACTATCTTATATTTGGGCCATAGAAGAACCTGGAGTGGAGATACCCAAGGAGAGACTCTTAACATAGTTTACCCTAGTGAAAACAGCTCTGTGCATTCCAAGGGAAAATGTGTCCATCTGCTGGTATGAGTTGGTCTTCTCAATCTTAAACTGCTGAGAAGCCACAAGGCTGTCTCAATCCCTTTTCCAGATAAAAGAGGGAGAAGAGATAGAAGAACAAAGAGTCAACTCTGCATGTTGTAATGGGGGATTGAGAACTTGCTGCTGCTCACCTACTAGACCGTAAGTAAAGAATCCTGTTAATTCTGCCACTAATGTGACTATTTCCTCTGGAGGTGCCCTGGAAGGTAAATCAGAACATCAGGAAGCATGGAAAGAACAATACTAACACATCTAATACAGCCAAGCAAGCAGAGAGAGAGAGCGAGAGAGAGAGAGAGAGAGAGAAAACAAGCCTAGATTAAGCACCCCAAAAATATGAAAATAAAACTACTAAATGAGACAGGTCAGATCATGAATAGTGAGCATTTAAGGAGTTTCAATCATGGTACAGAATACTTTATAGAAATATAAAACTAAAAATGTTTAATAGATGTTGGAAAATAGGACAGCTACTGGTGAGATCAGAATTGGTGACCTAGATTATACAGTGTAAGAAGTATCTTAAAGCACAGAGTCAAAAATATAAAGAGACAGAAAACCATACTGGGAACATGAGAATTTGGAGGAGAGAGCTGACAGAATTACACATGAATTTTCTAGAGTTCTGGAGGGAGGGACAGAAACAGAAGACAGGAAATGAAATAAAATAAACATGTATTTTTTTCACTTTAGCTGAATAAAGAGCCAAGCCTTCAGATTAAAATTATTCATTAGACAACCCAGGCAAAGTTAATGATTAAAAAGAAATGTTTGGAAGAATTCAAGAACTTCAAAGAAAAGGAGAAAACACTTACAAGCTTCCAGAGAGAAGAAACACATTGCCTAAAAATGAAAGTGGATCTGACCAGCCATAGGCAAGTCTTCTGCCACACTGGCAACAACAAAGCAGCAGAAGACCACCCACAGAATATTGAGAAGTGAGAATTACAGCCTGATCATTCCATTCCTAGTCAAGACACTAATCCCTGACAGGGAAAAAAAGAAAGATATATGTGGATATGCTACCCTACAGGAAATATACTATTTTTCTTCCTCAACTAACCAGCAAAACTGTATCAAGGAAAAACCTCAAGAGATGGGAAGGTAAAGGGGGGACCAGGAGAGGACAGGAGGGATGGATCTCGTATTTCATACACATATAACTGAAGTGAATGCAATCAAATGATCACAAGGATGCTCACGATTAAAGAGAAATCGTTGAAATCCAATGAATGTAAATTATCGAAATTCAAGAGAACTGACATCGAGAGGAAATGTTTAAAAGGAATCTGGGATTGGGGTGCCTAGGTGGCTCAGTTGGTTAAGCATCCTTCTCCATCTCAGCTCAGGTCATGATCTCACAGTTCATGATCCGCCGATTAAGCTTGAGACTCTCTCTCTCTCTCTCTGTCTCTCTGTCTCTCTCTCTCTCTCTCTCTCTGCCCCTCCCCCACTGTCTCTAAATATAAATAAATAAATAGATAGATAGATAGATAAGTAGATAAATAAATAAATACTTAAAAAAATAAAAGAAGAGATGTTAATAACATTGTTGGCCAAACTTGGCTGTACAGCAGGTGCAGATGTCAGGACTCCCTGTGGCTACACTTCTCGGACCCAGGGAGCTATTCCAGCTGCCATTTCCCTGAGCTAGCTCAACGGATGGGAAAGGTCAAGGCCATGATACATTTTGAAAATGGTATCTGTGGTATTTCAAAAGCTGTCACAGAGAAGTAAATAGATATCCTTTCCCTTAATGCTCCCACCCAACTAGGGTCAAGGCCAAGCCTCTGAAGGAAGGAATTCTGTGAGTTTAGTCGTAGCCAGACATGCCTCCCAGTAGCTTCTGACCTTTGGCCAATTACATGACAGTAAAAACAACAGCAGCAACAACAAATGTATTGATTTTACTTGAAAGGAACCTGAGGCTCCAGGAGATTAAGTGACATCTGACAGATATGCTTGGAGCCAGTTTCCAGAGACTGCATTTACTTCTTAACTTCTCTGAGCCTCAGTTTCCTTGGAGCAAAGTGGGACTACAAACCCTCCCCCACAGGAGTGTTCCATGGAGTATGTGTTGTAATGCATAAAGTCAGTGTTCAATAAAGTCACCTTCTGGAAAGCCTGCGTGGCTCAGTCTGTTGAGCACCCAACTCTTGGTTTTGGCTCAGGTCATGATCTCCCAATTTCATTTATTGAAGAGACTGTCCTTTCCCCAATGTATAATCTTGCCTCCTGTGTCATAAATTAATTGATCGTATATGTGTGGGTTTATGTGTTGGGTCTCTATTCTGTTCCACTGATCTATGTGTCTGTTTTTATGCTAATATTACACTGTTTGGATTACTACAGCTTTGCAATATAGTTTGAAATCAGGAAATGTGATGCCTCCAGCTTAGTTCTTCTTTCTCAAGATTGCTTTCGCTGTTTAGGGTCTTTTGTGGTTTCATACAACTTTTAAGATTTTTTTGTTCTATTTCTGTGAGAAAAATGCTAGTTGAATTGTGATAAGGCTTGCTTTCGGTGGTATGGACATTGTAACAATATCAATTCTTCCAATCCATGAGCATGAAATACCTTTTCATTTACTTGCATTTTCTTCAATTTCCTTCGTCAGTGACTTAGTTTTCAAGGTACAGGTCTTTCACCTCCTTGGTTAAATTTATTCCTAGGTGTTTTATTCTTTTGGGTGCAACTGTAAATGGGACTGATTTCTTAACTCCTCTTTCTTTCTTTTTTTTTTTTTAACGTTTATTCATTTTAGAGACAGAGAGAGACAGAGCATAAATGGGGGAAGGTCAGAGAGAGAGGGAGACACAGAATCCGAAACAGGCTCCAGGCTCTGAGCTGTCAGCACAGAGCCCGACGCGGGGCTCAAACTCACGGACCGCGAGATCATGACCTGAGCCGAAGTCGGTCGCCCAACCGACTGAGCCACCCAGGCGCCCCTTAACTCCTCTTTCTGATGCTTCATTATTAGTGTAAGAAACACAACTTACTTTAGCATATTGATTTTGTATCCTGCAACTTTACTGAATTTATTACTTCTAACAGGTGTTGGGTTTTTTTTTTTGATGGAATCTTTAGGGTTTTTAAAAAATATATAATATGATTTCATCTGCAAATAAAAACAGTTTCACTTCTTCCTCTCTGTTTTGGAAGCCTTTTTGTTAGTTTGTTTTTCTTGCTTAATTGCTCTGGCTAGGACTGCCAATACTAAGTTGAATTAAATTGTCAAGAATGGTCATCCTTGTCCTATTCCTGATCTTAGAGTAAAAGCTTTCAGATAAATTATATATTTTTTAATTCTTTTAATGTTTATTTATTTTGAGAGAGAGAGAAACACAGCGTAAGCAGGGGTGGGACAGCAAGAGGGAGACACAATCCGAAGCAGGATCCAGGCTCTCAGCCATCAGCACAGAGCCCAATGAGGGGCTTGAACCTACGAAAGGTGAGATCATGAACTGAGCCAAAGTCAGATGCTTGACTGACTGAGCCACCCAGCTGCCCCCAGATAAATTATATTATTAATGCAATATTTTCAAAGAAACAAAATGATAAACTATGGTCGATGGGCAGGCACCTGTTTTTTTGTTTGTTTGTTTTTTGTACATAAAGTTTTAACTTCTCATTTTAAGTGGAATTCTTGGTTTCACTCTTATACCAGCAAGCACATAAAAGAGTTCTAGAATATTTTCATAACTTCACTGATACATCAATAAGATGTTCATGCTCCTAGGATTGTATATTTTTCTTTGAATGTCCTATTCAGGTCATCATTATCCAGCCTCAGAAAGAAATTCAGAAAATATGACATTACACAAAATTTACAGAAAAAGCTTTCGCTAAGATCTTGGATCTATTCTCTAAAGTTACATAAAGAAGCTATATAAAATAAAGCTATATAACAACATTCTTTTACCAGAGAAGTGTTTTATAATGTATTATTCAACCTTAGGAATTGCAAAGGGAAGTGAGTGAGACCCTCACGGCTTTCCTTGTCCCATAGATGCTGGATTCAATCATGGAGTGTTTACAGCACATGTGGGAGCACCACTGTTATTCGCATGATTTGCACTCTCCTCCCTACTATGCTTAATTTAAAACAAGAGATATTTATAGAAATTGTGTGCACATCAAAATGGTGGCATCCTGCCGTACTCAGCAACATTTATTCGGTTTTGAATGCTATTTAACGTATTTACCAAAAAAACAAATTTTCCTCATAAGGCTAACTGGAGGGGTGCCTGGGTGGTTCAGTTGGCTGAGTGTCTGGCTTCATTTCAGGTCATGATCTTGCAGTACATGGGTTCAAACCCTGCTTTGGGCTCTGTGCTGACATCTCAGAGCCTGAAGCCTGCTTCGGATTCTGTGTCTCCCTCTCTCTCTGCCCTCCCCCCGCTGGAGCTCTGTCTCTCTCTCTCTCACACACACATTAAAAAAACAAATAAAAATAAATAAAAAATAAAAAGGATCTGGGATTGAAAATATAGAATGCCAATTAAAACTCTGCATTAGAGTGTGGTAAAGGAGAGAGAGAGAAAAGAAAACAAAACAAGAAAGTCTTTTTCAGATTGCGGTGAGAAAGGAGAGTAAGGAAATAAGTATGTTCTAAAAATCTCAGCTTGTGGAGAAGGGTTCTAGAGAGCAGGGGGTAAAGTCCTCACGAGGGCAGGACTGGTGACTTGTCCCCAAGCATAGTAGTGAAACATGAGCATGGTGGTGACAGCCCAGCCAGAGATGAAACTACTGATGAAATAAAGGCTCCAAGAAAAAGAAATACAACTTGTTTGATTCTTTTAAAAAAAAGCATTTAAGGATAAAGAGAAAATAAACTGCATAGAAACAGACCTCTTATAGTACAAATAAATAAAAAGGAGGAAAACAATTGAATAAGTAATCAACACCCCATGCAAGATATTTATTAGACAGAAATTATAAATCAATAGATTTAATTTAATTTCTAATTTTTAATTTCTAATTTTTAATTTCTAATAATTTAATTAATTTCTAATCAATAGATTAGAAATCAACAACATGAACACCCATTCAAGATATTTATTAGACAGAAAGAAATATAGATCCCATTCCTATCAGAAACCAATGAAATTGGAAATAAATTACAAAAACCATACTAACATAATATTACCTACTTAGAAATTAAGCATAATAGTCCACGATAACTCTTGGATCAAAATAGAAAATACACACCCTTTGGAAAGGTGTGGAAAGAATACATCATGCCAAAGCCCATACAGTCTAGCAAAACTAAGTGGAAAAATGGTATTGCCTTAAATGCTTTAATTATTAAAGAAAACAATTATAAAGAAAGTAATTGATAGCTGAAATTTCTCGTGATGAAAACACAATTTTAATACTTTATTTTGAATCTAATTCAACCTATCTTTTAAGATTCATGGTTTTCACTCATTTTGATATCCAAATTTAATCTGTCCCATCAATTGAATAATTTCAATAGAAGTCTTCTCTTAAAGCAAAAGAAAAAACTACTAGAAAATACTCAACACTGTAGGTTATTGGGTGAAAACTGAAACATTCATTAAAATGTTAAAATAAGAGCATGTGAAATTACTGGATAATTTGGTGAATTTTTAAAACCTGTAATAATCAGCTTGGGCTGTTATACCAAAACACCACGGACTAGATGGCTAAAACAATGAGAATCTGGGGTGCCTGGGTGGCTCACTCAGTTAAGTAACCAACTCTTGATTTCGGTTCAGGTCATGATCTCATGGTTCGTGAGTTCAGTCCCCAAGTCAGGCTCTGTGCTGACAGCACAGCCTGCTTGGTATTTTCTTCTCTCTTTCTCTCTCTCTCCCTCTCTGTCTCTCTCTGTCTCTCTCTCTCTGTCTGTCTCTCTCTCAATAAATAAATACAAAATAAACTTTAAATTTTTTTTTAATAAAAATAAACAGGAATCTATTTCTCACAGTTCTGGTAAGATGGGAAGTTCAAGGTCAGTATGCCACCCAATCTATCCCCAGTGAGGGCTCTCTTCCTGACTTGAAGACAGCTGCCTTCTCCTTGTATCCTTCCATACATGGCAGAAAGAAATAGGGAGCTTGGTCTCTTTACCTTCTTATGAAAACCTTAATCCCATCACGATTGCTCTATCCTCATAGCCTCATCTAAACTTAATTATCTCCTAAAGGTCCTACTTCAGATTATATCACATTGGGGGTTAGGGCCTCAACATGTGAATGGGACACAGTTCAATCCATAGCAATACCCATCACAGATTTTGTATTTTCCTTGTCCTAGAACTTCTTCTATTCAGTTTGAAATTAATCCGGTGTCATAGCCAAGCACAACAATTTTGCAATATACTTCACTGTTATTATAAATGTTTATGTGCACAGCAAGTTAGCAATCATTTTATTAGTTAAGGAGTAATTTTGAACTTGTTTGCTGCACATAGCCTAAGAAGGACTTTGACACCTAGGCGGTCATAGAGTACACTCTGTAAGTACACTCTTTCTTCAAAAGCTTTCTAAAAACAGTGCGCAAACTAAACACAGCCAGCTGCTGCAAGTATCCATTAAACATTAACTGTTCCAGGAAAAATTATCACAATCCATGCTTTACACATAAGAAGCTATCTCTGAGATTATCACGGTAATACTTAACTATACTGCTAACAATGGGAGAGAGCTTAACAGCTAGTAAACTTGCCACTCTAGGTATTACAAAGGGAAGTTATGTAGTTGAAAGGAGAGCAGTAAAACAACCAGGGCATCATAAAAGCAAGGTAAACAAAATCACATGGTAGTAACTAACTAACATGATGCATGTAAATCTTTAGAATTATTCATTGCTTGAAATCCTTTTTATAAGGATGATATGAATCCTTTATATGAAATGATTTCATAGAATCCTTTACATGAAATGGCCTTTTTCTGTTCTGTGGAAATATACAAAGCCCATCCAAATGAGAACAAAAGGCTTTGTCCAGAGCTTGCTGTAACAAGAGTCAGTCACCACCACTTGTGCCTGGCAGAGACTCACAGGCACACAGAAGAGTGAGATAGCTTTACAGCTGGGGAAAAAATGGAAGGTTTCAGGTCTGCTCTGATTGGGGGCTTTTGGCATGTGGAAACTGGGGACAGGCTCGTTAGAAGTAAGGCATTCTAAGTGAATGGTTAGGGAAGCATATCTGGCTTTCTTTGGTTGGGCATAAGTTAGAGGTAGGAGCAAAAATTAGGGAAGCTGGCAGTTATTGATTACTTCCATTTTGGACTGATTGCTACAGAGGTTGTGGTTTGGCTCCCTGCTCTGGTTGCTGTGGATTGCGGATGAGAGCTCTATTTTTACATGTGGTCTGGCTGTTGTCCATTTGTATTCAGTCTCTCCGTTTCCATCCTGATAAATGTCTGACAAATATTGCCCCAATAGAATTTGAATTCATAATGGTTTTGGGCAGTGAAAGAAGAAATAGACAAGTCTTATTTCTAAGAAAATGCAAATCAATCTGCTAATCTCTCATTTTATTTTTTTTAATTTTTTTAAATTCTTTTTTTAATGTTTATTTTTGAGAGAGAGACACAGAGAGAGAGAGAGAGAGAGAGAGAGAGAGAGAGAGAGAGAGAGATTGAAAGAATGAGCAGGGGAGGGGCAGAGACAGAGGGAGTCACAGAATCTGAAACAGGCTCCAGGCTCTGAGCTGTCAGCACAAGAGCCAGGTGCGGGGCTGGAACTCATGAACCATGAGATCATGACCTGGGCTGGAAGTCGGACGCTTAACCGACTGAGCCACCCGGGGGCCCCTGATCATCTCTCATTTTAGACACATTGTTTTACAATTGGTTTCTTCTATTTACTATTACTTTTTATGCTCTCTCCTATATTAACTAAATTGTTTCTCAGGCATATAATTTTAAGCCCATGAAAATACATATGTATGGCTAAAATAGCCCTGTTACGTTTTAAATCATGTATGTAAAGTTGTATGAAAATGTCTCAGAATATGTATCAACTTGTCATTTTACCATTGTTACAAAAACTGTCTTAAGTGCTAAAATACGTGGTATCTATTGATAGGGAATGTACTGTACGTGCAGCTTTTAGGTTCAGTTGAATAAGCCTTTCAGTCTCCTCAGGCATTCGTATCAATGCAGATATTCGTGTCGACTACCTGTGGTCAAAAGGCCAATGTCAGCTTCAGGGTAATAAAAGCCACCACCACCATAACAACAATTATTATTACCATTTATCAAACTACTACTGCCTGCCAGGATTTCTGTATATATTCACATTTAAGTTTACTTAATCTTTGCAACAGTTTAAATGCAAAATAGAATGCTAAATTCTACGGACTCATTTTTCGCTCAAGAAACATTTACTGAGCCTCTCTGAGGCCCAAGGACATTGGCCAAAGTGGACAAGTCAGGGGTCAAATCCAACCCCGTCGGCATCCACTTTCCATGTTCTCATTCAAATATGTCCAGTCTTCTTTGTGAGCTGAGACGTATTCCAAGGAAATAAATCTCTTGAATTTTAAGCTCTAAATTACAGACAAGAATGTCCTTGATAAGTTTTTCTATCACTAAAATTAAGTGCATAGAGCACATAAAACATAAAAAGAAGATTCCAAAAAGTAAAATTTTACACACGGTCTTTAATATATTCTTCTAAAGAGATGTTTTGTAATTATTTTTTTTCCATTTGGCAAATAGTAATCATGACATACTGATTAAAGATGTTAAGTGGCTGTTCATATGAGATATGATGATGAATAGAAGATAGGAGTCCATAGAGCAATAACAAATATATTCATCCGATGGTTAATTTTAGGTGTTAATTTGATGGGGCCATAAGATGCCTAGACATTTGGTCAAACATCATTCTGGGGCTTTCTGTGAGGGTGTTTCTGGATGAGATTCACATGTATCAGGAGACAGAGTAAAGCAGGTTGCCCTCTGTAATGTGAGCGGGTGTCATTCAATCAGGTAAAGACCTGAACAGAACAAAAATGCTGAGTAAGCAGGAACCTCTCCTGCCTGAATGCTTGAGCAAGAACACTGATCTCTTTCCTCCTTTGAACTTGAATTGAATACTGACTTTTCTTGAGTCTCCAGTCTATTGGTTTTCAAACAGGAACTTACACCATCAAAACTCAGGTATGTTGTCAGGCCTTTGGACTCAGGCCTTCCTGGGTCCCCAGTTTGCCATTTCTTTATAATAAATTAATGTCTTTCTTTTTTTTTTTTAACGTTTATTTATTTTTGAGACAGAGAGAGACAGAGCATGAACAGGGGAGGGGCAGAGAGAGAGAGGGAGACACAGAATCAGAAGCAGGCTCCAGGCTCTGAGCCATCAGCCCAGAGCCCGACACGGGGCTCGAACTCATGGACAGTGAGATCGTGACCTGAGCTGAAGTCGGATGCTTAACCGACTGAGCCACCCAGGCGCCCCTAAATTAATGTCTTTCTACAGATGAAAGGAAAGACAGAAGACAGACAAATAGATATGTAGATAGACAGAAGATAGATAGATAGATAGATAGATAGATAGATAGATAGACAGATAGACAAATATGTTTATATACATATGCATATATTCTATGCATCCTATTGGTTTTATTTCTCTGAAGGACCCTGACTGAAGTAAACCATCTTAATTATCTGCCGGTGGCAGAGAAAAAAAAACCCACAATTTTTATAGACGGCAAATAAAAGTTACTTATTAGGAAAAAATATTTTTAAATAAACCACGCATTTTGGAGGTATTTTCAATTCGCAGATCTATCATAAAGAAATAATTACAAATAAACACAAAAATTTATTTACACAAAGACCTCCTGGGAAAAAATCAAAATACATAATTTAGATATACAATGATAGAAAAATGGTAGAAAAATGGGATGCCTGAGTAGCTCATTTGGTTGAGCGTCCGACTTCGGCTCAGGTCATGATCTCACAGTTTGTGAGTTTGAGAGCCCCACGTCAGGCTCTGTGCTGATGGCTCAGAGCCTGGAGCCTGTTTCGGATTCTGTGTCTCCCTCTCTCTCTCTGCCCCTCCCCTGCTCATGCTCTGAAAAATCTCTCTCTCTCTCAAAAATAAATAAATGTTAAAAAAAAAATTTTTAAGAAAAATGGTAGAAAAAAATTTAGAATAGCCAAGAAGCAAAATATTATACAATTATAATTATCATGTTTTAAAAATCAAATTATATCTTAATATTTGGATAACTGTTATGTTGTTTCTAATTCTTTGTATTGTAGTAGGTTTTTTGGTTGATTGGTTGTTGGTTTGCTTTTTAATGGCCACAGTCTTTTGTAGCAACTTTTTCAAGAATTGTGGTCTATTTCACTTCCTTTTGAATATAGGGTTGGTCATGTGAAAAAATTTTGGAAATATATAGAAGCATATATGCAGTATATTATAATTTATGCACATTTTAAACCATTTAAAATAATACTGTGCCTTGTTCACAGACAAATTTACAGATAGTAAAATTATTAAATCACAGATAGGAAGGATAATCAACCAATTGATGATCATGCTTTCTTCTCATAATGAAGGGAGGTAACAAGATTGAGAAGAGGCATTGTAAAAGGATTTTCAACCATTTTACTTAATTACACCCATATAACTTTTAAATATAAAAAATAAATATAGATAAATATTATTTTTAAGAGATGGATACAAATGTTTGTTATATCATTTATGTGTTTGAAATGCCTCCTTTATTTTTTTAATTATTAATTTATTTTTTGACACAGAGAAAGAGAGAAAGAGACAGAGCACAAGTGGGGAAGGGGCAGAGAGAGAGGGAGACACAGAATCCAAAGCAGGATCCAGGCTCTGAGCTGTCAGCACAGAGCCCGACGAGGGGCTCAAACCCACAAACTGCGAGATCATGACCTAAGCTGAAGTCAGACGCTTAACCAACTGAGCCACCCAGGCGCCCCTGAAGTATGTCTTCTTTAAATAAAAAAATACAATAAAGTTACCTGAAAGCCTAATAGAAATAGGAAAAAAAATGTGTAAGATGAACACTTGCAAATGATAATATGAAACATCAACTGTTTCTTAGGCACCATTTTAACCAGTGAGGATGTGTAATGGAAAAAATTACATTCAAAATAAATATAAATTTCAAAGTTCGTAGGAATTTTTTTAATAGGAAATATGCATCACATATAACAATATAGAAACATGTGCCTGAACAGGTGGAAGGAAATTTTTCAGATGCTAATTCTTCAAAGAAATAATTTTGTTTAATTTCAACTAAACCTCAAGAGGTTTAATTTGGACTCCCAGGGAGAGTGCAAATTCTGTGAAATCATAAATGGCCAAATAGCTAAGATATTTAATAAGATGTAAGAAGGGCCTTAAAACAACAGGTTACTTATGCAAAAATATTAATAAAACTTCAATGGATCGTGTTTCTGGAGAGATAGAACTCAGGGTTCTTATTTATAAGAATTTCTATTTATACTCTTATTTATTCTTATTTATCTGAATTGAGTACATAATTGCCTTTCCATTGCAAAGAGCTGAGAATGAAGTTAATCAAAAATAGTGTAGAATCAATTGACTATACTTTTAGGGGGAAAAATCAGCTCTCTAGGATCTCCAGCAAACATCTGAACACAGAAGAGTTGGATTCTGAATCCTCTCCCTGTGTTGCTGCCACCATGGTGCCCAATACAAATACAAAAGATGCGAGAAGGAAGTGGAGACAGACCTGCGGCCACAGCGCCTGCTGAAAGATTATCACTGGGCCACAGGATCCCTGGAGGAACCAGCACCAGCTCTCCAAACAAGGAGCTACCTTTTCATTTTTGCTTAAACATGAGCAATCAGTACACAACACTGGGCATGTGAGGAAAAGAGCAGCCAGAAATGATAACTTCGCACTCGAAAATGAGAACAAAAACTATGAAAGAAAACAGAATTCGTGAAAGGAATTAGAGAGGTCTTTGCAAATATCTAATTAGTATTCTCAGCCAGATTCACGAGAATGGCAGCGATAAGAACAAGAGCAAGTTGCAAAGAGAGGCAATCAGATTGCAGGAAGAGCTCTTAGAAATGGAAAGCGTGAATGAAAAAATCCATAACCCCATAATAATTCAAGAACAAAATGCAAGCTCTAGAAACTCAATTTGTGAAGATCAACTGTATTAAAACTATGGAAAAGTGAAAAGATCCAACACGTACAAGGTAAAATACGTGCTTGGTAAATCTAGGCACGCCAACACACTTTAAACAAAAGAAAAAATATGGAAATTAATAATCAAATTATGTATGACAAATTTCCATAGCTGATGAAAACACTTTGGGAAAACACACACAAACACACACACATATCCTACTAGAACTTTTGACTTCCTATGAGTGTCCAGATACACACATTGTACACATGCACAAAACATAGCACCAAGATAAACAAAAACAGCAAACAAACAAACAAAAAACCCAGGTTTACAAAGGAAAGAGAACCACAACGGCTTTGTGGTTCTTATCTGCAATACCACAGTCAGTGTTAACTGAATTAGGAAAAACCATTGCAAACCTCTCAAACTAGAGTTCAACGGGGAAAACAAAAGCAGGAGAAGCAGGTTAAGTTAGAGAATATTAAGCACATTCCCATTTTTTTTAACATATATGTATGCAGTGTCAAACAAAAACGTGGAAAATTTGACGTGTTAGCTGTTTTAACATGACGCTGTCATGACACGTATTAACATTCATGGAGTCTAAAAGGGTGTTCTGGAACCAATGCGAATGCGGGGGGGATTGCATTTCCCCACCAACACCAAGTGGTGTTCTGACACCAACTGGGTGTCCTACAATTGCACTCAATTCTGACACTGTCTACCTGGAGGTACCATCAGATCCCACAGCTTAAGGGCTCATTCCCACAAGACTGCATCCGACCCCCCTTCTCCAGATGTCAGTGGCAAGTTCCGACGGTCAACTATGCTCCTGACCAATCAGCTATAAATCTGAGATTCCCACCGTCTCCTCTTCAGTCTTGATTAATTCGCTAGAGCAGTGCACAGAATTCCGGAAAACTGTTTACTTAGCGTCTACCAGTCTATTATAAAAGGACATGATAAAGGATACAGATGAACATCCAGGTGGAAAGGATGCTTAGGGCACAGTATTGGGAAGGGGCGGGAAGCCTCCACATCCTCTCCGGGTGTGCCACTGTCTACACACCTCCTTGTGGTTCATGACGCAGAAGCTCTTCACACTCTGTACCTTTGGAATTTTTAGGCAGGCTTCATCACATAGACATGATCAATCATCACCTCCATTTTTAGCGCTTCTCCTTTCTTAAAAGAATGGAGTGAATCAAAACCACACTCAGATATCACCTCACGCCAGTCAGAGTGGCCAAAATGAACAAATCAGGAGACTATAGATGCTGGAGAGGATGTGGAGAAATGGGAACCCTCTTGCACTGTTGGTGGGAATGCAAACTGATGCAGCCACTCTGGAAAACAGTGTGGAGGTTCCTCAGAAAATTAAAAATAGACCTACCCTATGACCCAGCAATAGCACTGCTAGGAATTTACCCAAGGGATACAGGAGTACTGATGCACAGGGGCACTTGTACCCCAATGTTGATAGCAGCACTCTCAACAATAGCCAAATGATGGAAAGAGCCTAAATGTCCATCAACTGATGAATGGATAAAGAAATTGTGGTTTATATACACAATGGAGTACTACGTGGCCATGAGAAAGAATGAAATATGGCCCTTTGTAGCAACGTGGATGGAACTGGAGAGTGTGATGCTAAGTGAAATAAGCCATACAAGAAAGACAGATACCATATGGTTTCACTCTTATGTGGATCCTGAGAAACTTAACAGAGGACCATGGGGGAGGGGAAGGGAAAAAAAAAAAGAGGTTAGAGTGGGAGAGAGCCAAAGCATAAGAGACTCTTAAAAACTGAGAACAAACTGAGGGTTGATGGGGGGTGGGAGGGAGGGGAGGGTGGGTGATGGGTATTGAGGAGGGCACCTGTTGGGATGACCACTGGGTGTTATATGGAAACCAATTTGACAATAAATTTCATATATTGAAAAAAAATAAAAAATAAAATTTTTTATTAAAAAAAAGAAGAGTGGAGTCGGGGGGGGGGGAGGGGCAAGCACTGAAAATTCCAAGCTTCTAACTCACGGCATGGTCTTTCTGGTAACCAGCCTTCATCCAAGAATACACCCAGAGTCACCTCATTGGAACGAAAGACACTGCTGTCACCCAGGAAGTTTCAAGGGTGTCAAGAGTCCTATGTCAGGAACTCAGATGGAAGTCCAAATACTAGAACAAAAAAGGTTACTAGTGCTCTTATCACTTAGGAATTTACAGGGGTTTTAGTTGCTCTGTGCCAGAAATAGGGACGGAGATATGTAAGAAATAAGAAATATGTATTTCTTATGATCTCTTTCCTTGTGGTACAAGGGAGCCACCTTAAAGGGATCCTACACCGGCCACACAGATATGAGCAGGAAAGACACCGTTGCTAATGATTGAGTCCTAAGGGGTAGCAGCACTTAACCAACTCACAGGAGAGGAGAAAGCATTGCAGGCAGAAGGCAAAACATGAGGCAAAAACAACACATTGTGTGGGAGGGAAGAAGCGGGACTACAAGCTGAGCAGTTGTCAGAATGTTTTCAGAATGAGTCATTATGTAGACAGAAATGAGGCTGAAGAGTATAGTTGGGCCCAAATCATAGAGGGCTTTCTAACCCTTTGCTAAATACTTTGAAGCATATTCTGCAGGGCATCGCTTTTCAGTCTTTTGAGGCAGATTAACCCCTTATTCCAACAATAGCTACCCAGAGATCCAGTTTATAAAACACGAAAAAACTTAGTCCCTTATTACTATAATTACACAAGCTATAGTTGGTGACATCGACTTAAATAGTCAAGCATCAAGTGCAATGAGGCCACTTCAGTGAACCCCACCAATCACACTCTCAGCATATTTATTTCTAAATTGAATTTTGGTTGCATATTAGCCAAATTAACTCTTAAGTCATAGAGAGAAATTTTTGCAAATAGTCATTCAACAACTTGTATTAAGCAGAAGTGGCAAAAGAAGCCTTATTCTGGGACCTTGATGGACAAAGGGAGAGCCTGTGTGCCAGCAAACCTGAAGAAGGGGTTAATAAACTGACCAGGGATGAGTCCTTCAGGGGAGCCCCCAGGACTGGCTAAGGATTTATAGTCCTTTCACCAAAAGCCTTAATACTTGCTTAACATTTACTAAAGACAGAGATAGGGTTGGAGTTCTTTTAGGAAACAGTTTTCTTCTTTGTATCCAAAATTTGTCATTACCAAGTGCTGAGTGACTCAGTTCGTTGAGCATCTGAGTCTTGATTTCAGCTCAGGTCATGATCTCATGGTCGTGGGATCGAGCCCTGCACTGGGCTCCGCGCTGAGCACTAAGCATTTGGATTCTCTCTCTCCCTCTCTCTCTGCCCCTCCTCTGCTTGGATGCTCTCTCTCTCTCTCTCAAAATAAATAAATATTCAAAAACTTTCATTACCAAGTAAGAAATTCCCAAGTCTGGATATTGAAACAAGCAGGACAGATTACTGGAAGGTATGGGGACTCAGAGCATTGGCAACGGGAGACACAGCTTAGAAAGTGCACGGGAACTGAGACAACCTTGAACTTCCCAAATCAAGGATGATGGCAACTCAACCTTCAGCAGGGACAATCCAGCTAGGACGCATCTGTGTGCAGCAGGACACCATCTCCACTGCGGGAACACTGCAGTGGCTTCATGAGTGACTCCTACCCTACCTTGGTCATCAATGTCCTTTCAGCTGAGCTCAGATCCTGAGCCCATCCCTGGCTCTCTGGGGACAGGGAGAAGAAGGAACTTTTCTCTGCAGCTTCTGGAGTCGCAGGTTGAGCAATGGTGGCTGCCAATGAGAACACGAGCTTATGCGTCAAGTTTAGACTGTAGAAGTCAGTCCGTCACTGAGGAAAGAGATCACCAGGGTTCTCCCTTGCAACTCCGAAGGGAATGAGAGTATTACCCATTCTGTGAATAGCAGGGGCTCATTACCTGTTCTTTCCCCAACACCGCAGGGGATTCATAAACATCAGATTGGTAACCTAAGGTGGTTGGTCTTTGGTGACCTTTCCTGTGATTACAACAGGAAAATGCCTGAAATGGGCATAGAGTCAGAGAAACATCCACTTTTATAGGACATCATTATTCTGACAACAGACGTTACTACCAACATGTACTGAACTTCAGGAACAGTCATTCCTTGAAATTTCTTTATTATAAGACTCTCAAACATTTTTAGGGAGGGCAAGTCAGTGGGTAAGTCAGAGTATATCAGATAGTTTAGATGTTCAGGAAAACAAAAAAAGCTTAATTTAAAATACTTCCTATGAGCCAGGCAATAGTCATAGCATTTTACATATTCAACTCATTTTATCCTCACATCACCCTATGTAGTAGGTACTAACATTATCCCATTTTACTCACAAGGGAGTAGGAAACAGTGAAATTAAACAGGGTTGCCTGGGTGGCCCAGTTGGTTGAACATCCGATTCTTGATTCGAGCTCAGGTCATGATCCCAGGGTCACGGGACCCTGTCATGGGTCCGGCTCCACGCTGAGAGTGGAACCGGCTTGGGATCCTCTCTCTCCCCCTCTGCCCCTCCCCTGCTCACTCTCGAGCACATGTGCATGCACTCCCTCTCTCTCTCCCTCAAATAAAATTAAAAAAATAAAGCTTGAAATTAAACAACAGAATTGTACAGTAAATAAAGAGAAGAGCCAGGTTCCAAATCCAGGCCATCTATCTCCAGAGCCCATTTTGTAGCTTATATGCTACATTTATCACAAGGGCCTGCAAACTAAAATTGATAACAACTATTTCTGCATGAAAAATGAAGACATTCCATACACTAAATATAATTTTTGGAATTATTTTTCAAGTTGCTCATCACTCCTAAATAGTTAACATTGGCTACACAAACCCTTGAAGTACAGTGGCTAATGGTTCTCAAATTTTCTTTAAAATATATTTGATCTTTGCAGTGTTTTATGTGGGAAATATTTCCTAATATTCTCTTTGATGTTCTTTTTTAAAATTTATTTACTTATTTTGAGAGAGAGAGACAGAGAGAGAGAGAGAGAGAGAAAGTGAGAGCGTGAGAGTGGGGAGGGGCAGAGACAGAGGGAGAGAGAGAGAATCCCAAGCAGGCTCTGCACAGTCAGCTCAGAGCCCAATGTGGGGCTCGATCCCACAAACTGTGAGATCATGACCTGAGCAGAAATCAAGAGTTGGACACTCAGCTGACTGAGCCACCGAGGTGCCCCTTCAATGCTCTTTTGAAATTTTCCAAATTAAACATTTTCTTGAAACACATCTTAAAGATTTTTAAAATACAGAGGTACAAAATAAAACATATTCCTAATAAATACTAGTGGGTGACCGTTTACTTAGGTTAGAGCTCATGGTTACTGGGACAGTCAACTTCAAGGGACTCTTGGTAGGCATTTCACTTGATTGCTAGTGAGGTCTTCTATGGTTTGCAGTTTATCTTGAAATACTTCAACAGAGACAGTTTGATATATGCCAAAAAATATCCCATGAAAACTCACATTGAATCATGAATTGGTTGGGACTGTCTCCCATCACCTGACCAGTCCTTCTTCTCCAATGCTCTGCCAGCGTCCAGTAGTTCTTACCCTTTGGGGGATCAGGCAGCCTCCCCCATGTTCTCTAGGCCCCATATCCCAAGATCACCTGTGTGTTACGTGAATGAATTTTTGGATTCCATTTACTTCATTCTAGTGAGGCTGGGGTTCAAGTTGTTTTACTCCGTATCTTACAGGTGGTTAGTAAACAACTCCAGTCTTAGTTATCCTTTAGAAGTCTGTTATTTACAAACTCGCAGTTCAAACAAATACAGCTACTCTAAGTGCTAATGCTTTCTCCATCAGCTACAGAGGACACTGTGTTACGTAGCATCATGGATCTTAACATTTTTCAAGATATGCCCATTGACTAGAAATTTTTAAGAAACCCACCCAAGAATCCAATGAGCTCAACGTCCTACACCTTACAAAGCAAAGCTCTAAGCTTGCGATTCTGCAGCGCATCATCAGAAAAAT
Organism: Panthera onca; assembly: GCF_046562875.1. Taxonomy (NCBI): domain Eukaryota; kingdom Metazoa; phylum Chordata; class Mammalia; order Carnivora; family Felidae; genus Panthera; species Panthera onca. The sequence goes on from NC_138349.1 coordinate 78,988,504, forward strand.
ATTTCCTTCCCTTGACCAGAAAACTGGCTGCTAAAACGCTGTCACATCTGGCTTGAGTGAATGTTCTATGTAAAGTGCAAGGACAGAGAGCTGGGACTTCAAATTTTCAGAAGTGATACTACAACTTTTTGTCATTTCTTGCTAATAGATGGTTTGTATGTGTGGTAGGAGTCGGTCTGAGATTCAACCATCATTTTAACGGCTCCTATCACGGCACAGCTGTAGGCTTGGAAACCTACAGACCTCAGCTATCTCTAAAAATTAGCCAGTGCCCATATCCATCAAAAAGAACTGATAATTCAGAATAACCACATCGGCTACATCAGTTTGCAACAGGACTGGGATTGGGGTATGCATTTAGTCTGTGCCAGCTGTAAAATATTTAGCAAATGTAGGTCAGCACCAGTAAAAATTACGGGGTTTTTTTGTTATGGATTTATTTTGTTTATTTTTGTTTGAGAGCACTAAATACTTCGAGGGAAGAACAAATTTACATTCTGCTGATGATGTTAAAGGTGCCTCATAGAAATCTGAGTTTATTGGCATTAAAAATACCTATTTTTTGGGGGGGTGGTCTGGGTGGTTCAGTCAGTTGAGTGTCCAACTCTTGATTTCAGCTCAGGTCATGATCCCAGGGTCGTGGGATCGAACCCTACGTCAGGCTCCACACTGAGCACGGAGCCTGCTTAAAATGCTCTCTCTCTCTCTCTCTCTCTCTCTCTTTCCAAAATTAAAAAAATATATATATGTAAACACCTATTCTTATTGGGGAGGTTTCCATGCCTCTTCTCCTCAGGCATTGTGAGCAATCAGCTGGTAGACTGCCCCTTAATCCCACACCAGTTTTAAAAGGTTAAAAATAAATTTCATTTAAACACACTTGATCTCTTGAAACAGTATAGAAGATTACAACTATTTCAAACTAAAATCATAATCGAGCGTTTGCTGAATCACTAGAGCACCTGCGTGCAATAACAGTTGGAAAACTGCTAGTGTAGGTGAAGGGAAACACCAAAGAAGCTTAAGGAAGAAAATAATACTATCAGATTTACATTTGAAAGACATGTCTAGCATCTGTGGGAAGAGCAAATTTGACAGAAAAAAGATGGAAAACACAAAGCCCTTTAAGAAGGAATTAGAAAGAGCAAATGGTGCTGGAAATGGAGAGAAAGTTGGACTGAAAGCTGATTTAGAATTTAAGTCATTCTACACTCTTTTAGTCTCATTTGTAGTCTTTCCTTGAAACCAGTAGATTTGCTCATGTATCCTGGCTGCATAGTAATGGTAAGAAACACAGACCTTGGATTAAATCCCATACCTGAAATTTTGGAGTCTAAGATGTTGGGCAAATTACTTAACCTCTTGAACCTCCATTTCCTCATCCATAAAATGGGAATAATAATTTCTGCCTCACAGGTTTAATAGCAGAGAGAAAGTGAAAAAAATCCATGCTTACGTTAAAGTATTAGGACAATGTCTACCTACACAAATGGCAAATGGTTATCGTCTTCTCTAGAAAAGAGCAGTTTAAGAGTAGACAATCAAAGTGAAAACAGTATGTTAGTTAGAAATACAAAATAAGGGTGTAGGAATTAAGCAGTATCTCCACATGGAAACCAGGCTATTTAAGACAGAGGAAATGAAATGAAAATAAAAGTGTTACTTCTGTTTTGGTTTGCTTCATTCAATCTGATTTTTTCTTTCCCCGAGTAGAACTGTATGGATAGCAGAGACCTCACCTGCAAAAATAAAATGCAGTGATGGAAGGAGAGAAGATGACGATGTTTTCGATGTGCCGATATACAACCCCTTACACATCTGAGAAAAGATGATTCCCTTGCTAGCAAGTCAGCTTGGGCTTGTTCCACAGAAGAGCAAAGGTGAGGAGATTGGATGAGACAAACAAAAACTTGCCCTTTGACCAAAGGACAGAGATGAGCAGTCAAGTATAAGTTGCCTCAGTCACGAGCTCTGCACCTCCCTGGGTGCCCAGGTAAATCCCTTCCCCAGGAAGCCAGGCAAAGCTTTTCGCTGCTCTTCAGTGAGGGCTGAGCAAGAATTATCAGCACGTCAAAGCAGACTCCCCTTATTCAGGTGGCCTGTGGACATTTTTTTTTAAACTTTTTTTTTTAATGTTTATTTATTTTTGAGACTGAGAGAGACAGAGCATGAACGGGGGAGGGGCAGAGAGAGAGGGAGACACAGAATCGGAAGCAGGCTCCAGGCTCTGAGCCATCAGTCCAGAGCCCGACGCGGGGCTCGAACTCACGGACCGTGAGATGGTGACCTGAGCTGAAGTCGGCTGCTTAACCGACTGAGCCACCCAGGCGCCCCGGCCTGTGGACATTTAATTCCTACTTGCTCTTAGGATGCTGGAATTTGAGCACAGATATGTAAATTAAATAAATAAGTCTGTGCATGAAATCGAATGTTTCCACTATTCTAGAAGTATCCACTTGGTGCCACAGACTGGTTCTCCCAAAATAGATGGAACCACCACGGATATCCTACAAACCCTTCTTGTGTTTGCAATTTCAAGCAGCCGGTTACCACTAGGGAACATGTGCTAATTTTTTGAAACCATTTTATTACCTTAATTTTTGTCATAAAATAACCTTTTGCCACAGAAGATAATGATGAATTGTGCTGACCTTTGAATATCACTAAAAAACAGACAATCTGGGTTTTGGGTTTTTTTTTTTTTTCATGACACAGGTCATGAATTTTCACCACATTTTAAAGTCATCTGAGTCCTTAACTCCTGTAAAAATGGTTTACTGATAAATTCAACATAATTCACTGTGAAAGAATGGGACTGGACTTTAGCATTACCTCTAAAACTTATTCTCAATTGTCTTTATATTGAATACAATTTTTAGAGCAATTATAATTTAATATAAAAACCAACACAACCAACTGCCTCTGTTTCTAATCGCACACACAGATGCAATCATAGCATGCCTTCCCTGTGCCAGGAACTCCACTGGATGCATTTTTTTCCCTTTATGTAAAAAATGAAGTGATTAACCAAACGTTTGAGGAGATAAAATCCAGCTCCATCGCTGCTCAACCCCCAAATACAGTTCAACCATGGGTATTCTGCCTTGGGCAAAATAAAAGCAAATGCTAAATATATGTCATATGGCATGAGGTATCACCAATTTTTATGTAGGTTAATTACGTGAAAATCCAGAGTGACCATAAATTCATCCACCATTATTCTGAAGTTGGGGATCTATAAAATGACACACCTGTATTTTCACAACTGATTCGAAGCCAATGTTGGGTGTGGGTTGGAAGAGAGAAAGGTGATTTACTTTCCAGTGCTTTTGTAAATTAAAAAGAAATCCATAGTTAATAGTCATGCTTTGTTTCCTATCACCAGTATTTTTTATCTTAAAAAAAATTAAAACTAAATAGTTTTTCTTGGCTACATTTTTAAAAAGATATTTAATAAACAGTGATCTTTACTTCTTTTGTGATGAACACCATTTTTAAGAAAAATAAAATGTGAAGTTGAACACAGAATTGATTTGTAAAATTTTATTTGAAAATGGAAACTTCTGGAGATTCTCCTAATCCTAACTGATGTCAAGTCCTAATTGTATGCCTTTATATACGTACTTTGATTGATGAATCAATCCAAGTTGCCATATAACATCAAACATATTGGCTACCTCAATCCGACGATGAAACCTTTGTGCAGGGTCCCGAGCTTGGGTATTTCTTTAGTTGGACCACAATAGCTGTAAATGTCTAATACAGGACTTTTCTCCACTCCAATACAAAGAAGTCCACCCATAAATGGCCAGTTTCCCACTAATATTACAGATTTTAAACTCCCAAGGTAAATGGCTATTCTAAATATAATGCTAGTTTTATTCTTTCATAACTTCATTCAACAAACACTGAGAGCCTAAAAACTGTGACAAGCACTATTCCAGGTGCAGTGGATACAGCAGTGACCATCAGAGACAAAATCCCTGCCCTTACGGAGGTTACCTTTTAGTTGGATTTGGGGGACACAGTCCACAAAGAAATACGTAGGTAAACTATATGTTATGACTCAAGGACATAAGTGCTACAGGGAGGAATAAAGCAGAGAAGGGGACCAGGGACATAGGCAGAGGGGTGGTAACTTTAAACAGTGTGTCCTGAGAAATCTGCACTTAGAAGACACATTTGAGCAAGGACCTGAAGGTTGTAGGTTGAGCAAAGACCACAAACTATCTGAGGGATCATTCAGAGCAACAGCAAATGTCTCCAGTGCTTTGTGTTGGAAGAATAGCAAGGAGGCGGGGTGGCCAGAGGGGAGTGAGCCAAGAGAAAAGGGGTAGGAAGTAGGTGAGAGAGTGACTGAGAGGCAGAGAGAGAGAGAGAGAGAGAGAGAGAGAGAGAGAGGAGAAGGCAGTGGGGAAAGACTGGAGGAAGAACCGTTTTGGGAAAGAAGATTATGAGGTCAGTTTGGAGCATCTTAAGACCAAGGCACCAGTCAGCCATCCAAGAGCATTGGTGAGTGGACTGCTGGAGTCTGGGGGAGACTCTGGAGGGAGGGTTGTGATTAGCATCAGGGGAGATCTGAGCCATTCTGGAGAGAGAAACTCTTCCTTCTTCAGAGAAGAATGAACGTTCACTGGAAGCAGAGAGAGCATGGTATTGGAAAGCTTAAAGTCACCTCTGGAAAAAAAGTAACGTTTAAATATCCAGATAGAAGGATATTTTAATCCTAACACGGAAAAGGTCCCTAATCCTAATGTGGGAAAAGGAAGTAAATTTGTTAAAGTTACAGCCTCTATCCTTCTCATTGTTTGATCTTAAAAAAACCACCACAAAACATCCGATTCTTCAGTGAGACATGGGTGACATCTGATCGATAGCTGACTTAATCTGGGGACAGTGGAAAGGACAGTAAGCACTTCATACCTAACCTGCTCCCGTAGGGACATGCAGACTGGTAGCTGGAATGACCGCGTACAGAGCACTCATCAGTGACCATGTACAGGCCACCATGAGGGGAGAGCTACGGAAGTAACCAACTCTCTAGATTTAAGGGCAGAAAGTCTGGATTTCCTGTTACCCTCATAAGTTAGCAGTAACACGCTTAAGAGATGAAAAAGGAGGACGACTTTAATTGTTATTATAATAAATAAGATAATTAAACTTCCACTTGATGGTTTCCCTTTGTTTTAAAAAGCACCAAGCAGAAAGCAGACTTCCACAAGTCAAAATAAAATTCTGAAGTCCATTAGTGTAGTAAATTCCACTGTGTACCATCAGCAAAATAATTTTCCTTCTCCGTGACTGACCCAAAATTTAGCCTTGTTCAGAGTAACTGAAAATATAATCTTTTGCAATGAAGTCTGGATTTGTGCATTTTTTAATGAAAATGAAGCCTCCTCCTTTTGGTCATGATCTGTTATTTTGATCATCTTTAGATGAGATTGGGAGAGAATGAAAAGATCCATGAAATGAAACCCCATTATGAGACTCACTACATATTGAGAGTAGTTCTTAACCTGCTGGGAATCAGACTCTGTTGAAAATCTGATAAAATCCCTGGACATCTGAGAAAAAAAACAGAAAAAGTGCTCAGCATATAGAAAGAAATACATTTCCATGAGGCTCACGGTTAACCTGGAAAACATCTGAATCAAAGGCCCTAAAGACATCCAGCTTGTGGTGAGCAAATCAAACTACAAATGGGGCCATGCCTCTTAACTGCTTTGCTCCACACTGCCTTTCCCTTCCCCGAGGGGGCAAAGGGAGCCAGTGTCAGAGTTTATGATCCTGCCATGAAATACGGAGACCTTGCTCAATCTGGTCTTCTCAACCCTGTTTTAAGACAAAGAAATTATTCTCTGCACATCTTCTATAAGGAAAAGCTGTTTCATAATGATGCTTAATGTAAAGCAGCTGTCGCTCTCACAAAGGCGGCTTGACGGTGATGCTTTGAGTCGTGAGTCATACGTGCATACGGAATTAGCCAAATGATCATTTGTGGACTTGTCACGTCCTGCCCCTATAGCATGAACGTCTGTTGCGACAGTGCAAACTTTTCGTGAAAATGCCAGTGGGAGGGGAGTCTCCTTAATTATGGGCTGGGAACTGCGGACTCACCCTCACGAAGGTAAAGTAGTGGACAGAGTGCCTCGTAAAGCAATGGGGGAGCTCTAGAGATTCTTTTCAATGTTCACCGAATGCAACCAACTCTTCTCTGTCTAGGAAGTGTGATTTCACACCACAGGCACCCATTTCAGTCCGGATGGACCTTCCTAGGATCTTGCAGACCAGCTCGGCCTTGGGAGTTGGGCTGGTTGTGGCTAAGGACAGAGAGATATAGAGCTAGATCAGAGAGTTACCTCCTTGGATGGTACACGGATGAGAATTCAATGTGCTTTGCGAATCTGAATGACTCCTACCACTTTGGGCCTAAATGAGACATCTTAGAGAAAGCTCAGGCAACCCTTCCTTCAAGGAAGTGATGGATGGGAAGCGGTCCGCACCCTCAGGAAGGGGGCGGGGCATCTCAAATCTTTAAATATTTACATGTCTGTGTCTTCAGAAATCACATTCTTCAAGGCTTACAGAAGAAAATGTTCATAATGGAAGCCCAAAAGTTGTCTGAGAGAGTGCATTATGCTCATTCTGAAGACTGTTTTAAAATAGCAGAAAAGTGATCTTTCTCGCATTTTTAAAATGTGATTCTTGATAAACATCTTTCTTCTCAGGGAGACATGGCCATTAAAGCGTAAATATTGAGAAGCTGAGGAGTAAGTTATTCCCAAATTGTACAAGTTATGTTCAAAGCCTGGAGATGGGCAGATTTTTGTTTTTGACATCAGTGTTGAAGGCATTTTTAAAGCCACGCTTTAAATTTAACGTACGGCTTACACTGTTGCGATGAAAACCACACGCTAATGAGAACGTAGCAAATGCTGTGTAATGCAAACAATGGCACGATTGAACTTGCGTGGCTTTAATCAGCTCTGGAAAGCTAACACATACAGCCTGTGTATAACGGTTAAGACTCTGAACTTCAAACGCTTGCATTATGCTCTCCAGTTTGTGCTATTCTAAGCTGTTCAGTTTATCATTTCTATGATATTCTAAGTCAAGTGAGGACAGCTTGATTTTGCTGATAGCTGATGAAGCTGTACGAGGCTGCAAAATTAGATAGAAAGGAAGTATCTATTTAAGAAGGAAAATAAACATCCAGGAAGTTCTTCTATGAGGGGGGTTGGGGGGGAAGGGATGTGAAAATTATTTCTTGCCCTGTTACCAGACTTTTCCAAGAACTCAGATTTAGCTTTTGTTTGCAGCATTGAGTTTGACATTCTGGAAGCTCTTTACTTAAATAATTGAAATGTGAATAGTGCTTTCTGGTTATGAAACCATTTGGTGGGTACTATCTGCCTGAGTACTCCAAAGTAACTCACGAGAGAGATACTGTCATTACCGACTTTAATGATCAGGGCACTTAGGCTGCCCGAAGTGAAATTTTTCCCCAAACTTACACAAAGGGAAGTGACAAAACTGTGAAGGAACCCCCCCCCCCCCCCGCAAATATTCTGTCCCATCACCAATGTGATGCTTCCTTTCACGTAGGAATTTCCAGGACTGCAAGCAAGAAGGAGGCAGTCATCTTGATTTGCCTGAACTATGGTAACATCTCCTGACTTGTACCTGCCCTAAGTCTCTTCACACTCAGCCTTATCCCTCCTGCACCCTGGTGACAGTGATTGGTGCCCCCAAGTACCTCGAGTACCTGCTGGGGAGGCGCCATACGTTTCAGCCCAAGGAATGAAGGTGCTTAAAAACCAGCCACACTGATTGATAATAATAATAGTGATTACAGTAAGTATATACATACGATTTTATTTGCTCTGTGGCAAGCACTATGCCAGGAATTTTACAATGTATTATCTCAGTTAATTCTAACCCAAAACCCAGGAGGCAGGTACTAATATTAATCTCCAGTAGAGGAAATAGGAAAATACGACAGATGAAGCCACTTCTTCAAGATGCCTTACTTTCTCTCTCACTGGGCTCCTAGTTTCCTGCCTTTGCTTTTCATTAAAAAGGTGAGAAATAGGATTCAGGGGTGGATCTCATCTGGATGAGAAGTCAGTGTCGTTTCGGGAGTGACGCATCAAGGAATCTGAAGTGTTTCCTACATTTTGCTTACAATCTAAGAGAAAGCTTAGAGTGTCAGATTAGGCAGAAAAATGCTATCCTCAGAATCCAAGAATGAGGCACAATGGTTACAGATGATCACATCCTGATAAACTGAGACAGCCCTCAAATTAGTTTACATAATGATATCCAACTAACTGCCAATTATACTAAACGCTTTTGAAATATACATGTAAAAGTAAAAAAATGTAAAAACATGTAAAAATTTTTAAAAAATGAGGGTGGGAATGGAGTAGACACAAAGGAAAGAAAAGAAAAAAATGAAAATATAAATTATTTTACATAACTGAATCCACCTATCTGCCAGTTATAAGAAACACTTCTGGAATATACGGAATGTTTAAAAATAAATAAGGGAAAGGGAAACAATTGCCACATAAATGGAGGGGGAAGAGAAACAGAAATACAAATATCAGACTGCACTGATGTAGGCAAAAGAAGAGATCTGCAATGTCAGCCATAGTGCCCTTTTGGCCTGGGTGACGGAACCTGTTTGTGAGGAGAGGTCTACTATCTTTCCACTGCCTTCAAAACCTTGGTGCAAAGGAGGAGGGGAGGGAGGGGCCTTGAAAGGACGGCTCTCTGTACAGCGAAGCAATTTAACTAGCTTTTGCACGATGTAGGACTAGGGAGTCTCAGAGCTGGTTTTGGAGGTCTGAGATAGAACAACATTTCTCTGAATTAGAAAATGAGGGGAATTTGTTTTCCCATTAATTGTTATTTCTGTCTCCTAAAAAAGGAGGGAAAGAGAAGAGGAATATTTAAAACTGAACTTTGACTTGTTTCTGTCTGGGCTATGGAAATGCCCTTGCTCATCTCCGAGCTCTCAGTAAAACCCAACACAGACCCTCGGGGACATGCTTCTGGGTGTGGGGAGCTCCACGTGTGGCTGTGCGTGTGTTTGCACTGGGTATTTCAGGTGACCACTGGGCCAATCCTGAAGTATCCAAACACCTTCCAAACTTCTCATGATTTTCTCCTTTTCCTCTTGGGAAAATCATAATCATAATAAATTGTGACTGTTAACTATCGATCTCAGCTATGCCATATGAACATCTCTGTGCATCTTTCTCAGAAATAAAACTTTTGGGGTGCCTAGATGGCTCAGTTGGTTAAGTGTTGGACTCTTGACTTCGACTCAGGTCATGATTTCACGGTTCGTGAGTTTGAGACCCGCATCGGGCTCTGTGCTGATAGCTCAGAGCCTGCTTGGGATCCTCTCTCTCTCCCTCTCTCTCTCTACTCTCCCCCCACTTGCACATGCACTCATAGCACTCTCTCTCCCTCCCTCCCTCTCTCTCCCAAAATAAATAAATAAACTTAAAAGAAAAAGAAATACAACTTTCATATGACTTAGAATGGAATATGGAATGCATATAAAATTCATCTGAGAAATATCTACCCAAATTTGTAACACTGGTGCTACAAAACAGCAGAGAGAACTGCAATCATTACCCTGCCTAAAAAAAAGAAAAATGTTTTAGGGACACTTGGGTGGCTCATTCGGGTTAAGCCTCCTACTTCAGCTCAGGTCATGATCTCGTAGTTCAGGGGTTCAAGCCCCGCATCGGGCTCTGTGCTGACAGCTCAGAGCTTGGAGCCTGCTTCGGATTCTGTGTCTCCCTCTTTCTCTGTCCCTACCCTGCTCATGCTCGGTCTCTCCCTGTCTCTCAAAAATGAATAAACGTTTAAAAAAATGTCTTAAGATGTGGTTAGCTTCACCATGGCCAGTAATTTCTACCTGGAGAAATTATACAGGGACTTAATGCTCTCCCACTTTGGGTTGGATAGTTTATGGGTAAACATAGCCCCTTTGCTTACATCCATACCTCTCAAAACTAGATCTTTTAAACCTAAATCATTAGTACTCTTTAAAAAAAAATCTTTTTTAGTGTTTATTTATGGGTAAACATAGCCCCTTTGCTTACATCCATACCTCTCAAAACTGGATCTTTTAAATCTAAATCATTAGTACTCTTTAAAAAAATTAATTTTTAGTGTTTGTTTATCTTAGAGAAAGAGAGAGTGAGAGTGCACACAAGCGGGAGAGGGGCAAAGAGAGAGGAAGACACAGAATCCAAAGCAGGCTCCAAGTTCTGAGCTGTCAGTACAGAGCCCAACATGGGGCTTGAACCCACGAGCTGTGAGATCATGACCTGAGCCAAAATCAGAGGCTTAACCGACTGAGTCAGATAGGTGTCCCTGCATCATTAATACTCTTGAGAAACAGGAAAACACTACACAATCATAAGAGGTAAAGGCGGTTCTAAATTACGATGCGTAGACACATAAACATAGAGGATGTTTCCAGTAGCATTCTACAATATTGGCAAGAATAAATATGGAAACACAAAAATCCACAAGTCTAGATATTAAAGGATTTTTCTCCTTCCCATTGGTCATAAAATTTATAATTGATTTTCAATCAAATTGACAAATAGGCAAGCAAATAAACTGGAGTAACAAAGCAGATTCTCCATCATCTTGTGCTCAAGAGATAAAATATCTCAATAAACCATTAATCCATTTATGGAGATCAGCAAGCCATCAGACCATAAAGCAAATTACCAATCGTGCTGACACCAGTGGATCATAATTTATCTCCCTTAAACAAACCAAAAGCACAACACAGCAAAACAAAAAATTACTGAAGAGGAGAAATTAATTTTTCTACTGCCACTTTGGATTCATCATACTGAGACTTACCCTGGGCATGAGGTTCCCCACGTCTCCAGAGAGGAAGTTTATCCAGTTCTGTCAGGTGAATCCACTGAATGTCTCAGGGGAAGACATCTAAAATTATATAAAGTTACAATATTGAAGTATTGAAATAGTAATATGGAAAATAGGCAAACGATTCAATACAACATGAAGTAGCCTTAAGTCCATAGAGGACATAGAATCATTTATCTTAACAGAGGAATCACAGATGGAAAAAAATAAGGATTATTCCATAAAAGACTGAGAGATTTAGTTATTTGGAGAGAAAATAAAATTAAATCATACTTTTATGCTATCTAGTATAAGCAAGTTCAAGTATATCAAAAGACGAAATGAGAAAAATCAATCATTTAATAGCTCCCAGAGAAAAAAAATAAGATGACTATTTTTATGCTGTTCGTGGCAAGACTTTAATAACCTATTTGTTTTGTTTTGTTTTGTTTTTTAACTCAGATGGCAGATTTGATTCTGTGATGCTCCCGGTCCATGGTATACTCTCATCCTGGATCCCTCCTCGGCTCTCCCCTTGCCACGTTTTTTCATGTGCTAACGTTCATCTCATGTCGCACTCCCTTCCTGCCTCCCTTCTAGAGAATTATTGTGATGTTTTTAAATGTTGCTATTTTCCATGTGTTCATGTGTGCACACATGACAGATATCCTAGTCTAGCTCCTTGTCCCCCCCACACACGCACACACATTGGATATTATGTTGTTAAAACTCCACAGGCTGCCATGTGTACAAATACAACGTCGCTTCAAACTGCTGCGTGATTCTCCATGGTAGGTGGGCATGGAGTGATTTTGCTCTTGGTTTGTTACAGGAGGATAATTATTATTCCCCATTGGTGACAGCCACTGAGGATTTGGTTTTATGGTCTGATTACTTGATGATCACTGTAAATGGGTGGATGGTTTATAGATACCTGTTATGTCTTGAATGAGAGACGACAGAGAATCTGTTTTGTTATTGATTAGTTTGATTGCCTATTCATCTATTTAAACCCAATAAACCCTTTACCTGCTACTGACTGCACTCCAGTTCTAACAAACTCCCTGCAGCACATCACCCTGAAATGAACAATTTCGTGGATGCTCCTCTGTGGGCCTGGGTGAGCGTTTCTTTTGAATGTATACCCAGGAGTGCAAGGTTGTAGGAGAGGCTTAGTTTTAATTTGAATCGATGATGTTGGCTTACACTCCAGAACAGTTATACGTCTCCAAACGGATTCAATCGCTTTAAAGTGACATAGGTAAAATAGCAATTTTTAGCTAGGTGAGGATAGAGGGGTACACGTTGTTGGGTTTCAGTTCATCCGAGTGGGTAAAAGGAATAGGTTGAGGTCATTCATCACCATAACAATGCTCCATTACAAGCCATCCTAAAAGTCAGTGGCTGACAACTGCAAACATTCATTTTTCTTACCCACAGGTTTGTCTGGGGCTGTTCTGCTTCAGCCTACAGATCACCTGGATTTACTTCTAGACTTTGAGTTCGGTTCGATCTATTCTAGGAATCTCTTCCCTTTCCCTGGAGCCATGGCTACTTGAGGCAAGCGGTCACTGGATGACAGAGGACAAGCGCTTGAGCAGGAAAACAGCAAGGGACACTGAGGCCTCAGCATGGAACAGACAAGTCACTACTCTGCCCATATTCTGTTGGACAAAGCAAATGCCACGGCCAGTACAAGATCAATGGGTGAGGGATAGTTTGCTCACTTAACGGAAAACCTTAAAGTGACAGATTGAGATCCAAACAATCCAATGTTTAATGCCACAGCAGACATTTAAGGCAAAGTGAAGGATGTCAGAAAACTTCTTGGTGTTTCGGTAACATTTCCAACAGTCACTACTGAAATAACCAGTAGAGGAAGGTATGGAAATTAGTAGGGGCTGAAAAGGTCAGAAGAACAGGTTGGCAAGGAAATTAAAGCAAAAGATGGATGGCCACAAGTGTTTCCCCAAGATGGAGATTCTAGTTCCTTAGAAAGAGAAAGACATGCATTTTGAGCAGTGTACAGAGACAATTAACTCATCGAATGGATATCAATTTCTCCAATTAAAAACTATAATGGGTTGGAGACTTGAGAAAAATTAAAGCTGACAGAAGTAAATACCCTTTATTTCAAATTCTCTCCCTTAGAGCAGAACGACTTAATAGAGTCCTTTCTGGCCAAGCATCCCACATTCCTTTGGAAGAACTGGCCTAGCGAATGGCCAATCGTGATAGAGTTTGAACAGCACTACGCAAATTATTCCAGCTTTTCTCCTTTACCGCTGGATCACGTTCCTATTAATTGAATTATGCCAAACTAAATATAAAATAGTTGAAATGAATGACTATGCCTTAATTAAAAAGAAAGAAAAAAGGGCTCACCTCCACACTGTTCTTCATTTCGAAAAGGCAATTAGTCCCATTTTAGAACACTTCTAATTTAACCAGAATTTCAATGATACTAACTTTTCAATTGTAAGAGCATGGGCCTAGTAAGATTCATTTATTTTTAAACCTCAGATTCATTCATCTACCTACATAAATGAAAGTTACTCATTTATAATGCTAGTAGTTCCCATTCCTGTCTGTTCACATTTTCTACATGCAAATAGATCTGCTCTTCAAGGTAAGCATATTTAATTAGTGCATAAGCCACCTCTACTGTGCTATCCAAAACTAAACAAATTGCATGCCAATGTTATCTTCAAAAATAAATTCTTGATTCAAAAAGTTTATCTTATTTTTTTCATTTTATTTATTTATTTATTTGAGAGAGAGAGAGAGAGAGAGAGAGAGCGAGCACTAGTGGGGGAGCGGGGCAGAGGGAGAGACATATCTTAATGAAGCGGGCTCCACACTCTGTGCAGAGCCCAACACAGGGCTCCGTCTAACAACTGTGAGATCATGAACCTGAGCCGAAATCAGACGTTCAACCACTGAGCCACCCGGATGCACTTCTCCCCTTCAATCCTAAATAAAAACCATTCTCAGTATGGTTGACCTCAGTTATCAACTCCTTATCAGGGCTCAGGAATTAAAAACATTTTCTGGATACAAATGCATCCCTAATTGTAGAGGTGTGCTTATCAGGACACTCCCCTGCTTGGTTTACACTGCAATCCCTTCTCTTTAGCAACCCAAACTAGGTATCTGCTCTTTAGATTTCATTTCTGAAGTGGGGCTGATGTCTCTTCTGAAGTCTTAGTAATTCATGCTAGAAACTCAGGAAAGACTGAATGCAGCTTTCCTTGTGTGGGCTTTCTCTGGCCTTCAACAGTATCAGCTACAACTGTTGTGGATTGCTGAGGAAATTCTCCCAAGGAGTAACTAATATTCCCAAAGGAATGCTTTGAAGCCTAATTGTATTGCTAGGATTTTATGATCACAACAATGTTCCCTCCAAAATTAGCAATTGCAATAATTATTTGCATTTTTTCTCGTTATTTCCTTCCAAATAGCTCAGTCACATCCACCTGGCAGAACTTGGTTCCTAAGCTCCTGAGCCCCACAGAGACGGGTGTGCACAGGGGGAACAAGAAAGTCAGACTTCTCATCTGCCACAAGGCAGATGAAATTAATCTTACCTCCGAAGCCCATGAAATCAAGCAGCTAGTCACCAAAGTGGCAGTCAAATTGATAATGTAGTCTTTAATGGATTTTATCTCTTTCCCTGCTTCACACCCCTGTCCCTAATGCTTTCTCTAGGAACAGTGTTCCAGAACCAACCACAGGCACATACATTTTTTTCTCTCAAGTTCTGCTTTTGGGAGAAAAACCAAAAAAAAGGAGAAGGAGAAGAAGGAGAAGGAGAAGGAGAAGGAGAAGGAGAAGGAGAAGGAGGAGGAGGAGGAGGAGGGGGAGGAGGAGGAGGAGGAGAAGGAAGAGGAAGAGGAGAAGGAGGAGGAGGAGAAGGAGGAGGAAGAGAAGGAGGAGGACGAGGAGGAGGAGGAGGAGGAGGAGGAGGAGGAGGAGGAGTCGTCTATACCTTCATGTCTCATCATGTCAGTTGATTTTTCTGGTTAACGTTCTTTTTTTTTTTTTTTTTGTAATGTTTATTCATTTTTGAGAGAGACAGAGAGATAGAGCATGAGCCAGAAAGGGGCAGGGAGAGAGGGAGACACAGAATCCCAAGTAAGTTCCAGGTTCTGAGCTGTCAGCACAGAACCCGATGCAGAGCTTGAACTCAGGAATTGTGAGATCATGGCCTGAGCCAAAGTCGGATGCTTAACCGACTGAACCACCCAGATGCCCCTGTCTGGTTAAATTTCTATCCGGACACCCATCCTTCTTAGGGACCTTATAACTTATCCCAAAACAGCTAGACTGAGGGAAAGCATAGATCAATGGATAATTAGTGGATTATGCTAATAAATACCAAGACATAGCATACTTTTAATATGTTGGGCATACTTTTCAGAATTTTTCTTAAGATATTTCAAAAGTTATGCATTTATAGTGCATTTTTACAAAAATGGGGTTTTACTATCATATATATACACACATACATGCAGATAAATACACATGTGTCTTATTTTAAAAAATTTTTTCATGTTTATTTATTTTTGAGAGAGAAAGAGTGCAAGTGAGGGAGGCACAGAGAGAGAGGGAGACCCAGAATCTGAAGCAGGCTCCAGACTCTGAGCTGGCAGCACAGAGTCTGACTCAGAGCTCGAACTCATGGATTGCGAGATCATGACCTGAGCCAAAGTCCGATGCTTAACCAATGGAGCCAGCAGGCACCCCGATGTGTCTTATTGACAAATAAGCATTAGTTTATATTCAGTTTTGAACTCTTACAAAACACTGTCATCAGAAGTTTAACTTTCTACATGCATCCTTGTTCCATTAAACAAATTCTTTTCTCTTTTTTTTTATTTTTTATTTTGAGAGAGAGACAGAGACACACAGAGAGCATGCACAAGCAGGCTCCACACTCAGCGCAAAGCCTGAGCACAGGGCTCCGTCTCACAATCCTGGGATCATGACCTGAGCCAAAATCAAGAGTTTGTCCAGCTCAGTCAACCAACTGAGCCACCCAGGTGCCCCAACAAATTATTTTCATAAGATAAAATTCTGTGTGAACAGCATTCAGTTTTACAGAGAATCTGTACCAATTGAAATGCTTGCCACAAACGGTGTATAAACCTGTTTTATCACACCCTCACAGGCCATTAATGACATTATTCATTTTCTTAGGTATTCTGACAAAGATTACACACACACACACACACACACACAATTATAGACAACTGAGATGTACATTAATATGATTTAACTTCTATTTGATTATTATTGAAATGTCACAAGTGTCTCTGGGCACTTGTGTGTGTGTGTGTGTGTGTGTGTGTGTGTGTGTGTGTGTGTGTTTGGAATTACTGGTTCATATCCTTCATCTACTCTTTCATAATGAGCTCTTGAAACACTCATTCATTTCAATGGCAAGGGATATTTATTGAGAACCTACTATATGCTAGATAAGATGTGGTAGGAGCTGCAGCTGGCATTGTGAGTATCAAGCTTGGCTCCTTCCCTTTGTGCCCCAAGTTTAGCAGCGAAGACGGCCACTAATAACGTCACCTGTGACGTAGTTGGTAAATGTTTCCCTGGAAGAAAGTATGGTGGGAGACCTCAAACAGTCAGTTCATCAGGGCATCCTGGAAGACCACCCATGGATATAAGGCTTAGGCTGAGACTGAAGAGTACATGAGAGTCAGCCAGGTAAAGAGGGACAGAAGAACATTCCATGGAGAGGAAAACAGCACAAAGCACTGTTTTCTTAGTTTATTTTTGTTTGCAACCATTTTGCCAAATGGAAATTTAAAAAATGTTTCTCGGGGCTCCTGGGTGGCTCAGTTGGTTGAGCGACCGACTTTGGCTCAGGTCATGATATAACAGTTTGTGAGTTCAAGCCCTGCGTTGGGCTCTGTGCTGACAGCTCAGAACCTGGAGCCTGCTTCGGATTCTGTGTCTCCCTCTCTCTCTTCCCTTTCTCCACTCATGATCTGTCTCTCTCTGTCTCAGAAATAAATAAACATGTATAAACACCTCCCCTTACAATTTAATTTTTTGTTGTTGTACCTAGATACTCCATTGTTACCATACAGTCATATTATCGTTCACTTATATTTCCTTCAGCAGTTCTTTTATTTTTGTTTTTCTCTTCCAAATATTTTTTAAAGTTTATTTATTTATTTTGAGAGAGAGTGCGAGCGAGCACCAGCAGGGGAGGGGCAGAGAGAGAGAGAAGAGAGAGAGTCCTAAGCAGGCTCCATGGTGACAGCAGAGAGGCTGACACAGGGCTCGAACTCATGAACCCTGAGTTCATGACCTGAGCTGAAGTCAAGAGCTGGAGGCTTAACCGACTGAGCCACCCAGGTGCCAACTCCTTCAAAATTTTTTTAAAAATCTCGAATGTATTTGGCTTACAGTATGAGAAGAATATCTTTTTATTGGTTTCAGGTGAATTTACAAACAATTTTCCCTCAAAAGGTTAAGTAGATTCCCCTACTTAAACAGAGAAGTTTCTTGAAGCAAATATTGATCTCTTGTCACATTGGTTTAAATCTCCACAGTGATCAAATACTCCTCACACATTACCAAATCTTTCCTTCTCTGGCCCAACAAATCTGTCCCTTCTAGGGTCCTCACTGCCCCCTCTCCTAATTTACATCACAAGCGTTTTTTAAAATTCTCATCCACTGCTCTGTCCATGACAGTTGTCCCCAAATTAAGTCAATTTGTTATTCTTTGTTAGTCAATCATACAAGACACCAGTTAGAGAACAGAAGTTAATATCCATTAGTAGGAAAATAAAATAGCAATAAGAAATGCATTTTACCTTCTTTGGAAGTGTGCAATTCAATGAAAGTTTCCCGTATTTTTTTTTATTGTAACATTTCAAAAATAACTAAGAGCAAAGGAATTCACTCTAAAACTAATTGTTACTTAGACTGCATAAAATTGGCACAGTGCAATAAACAAAATAATTTAGAAAGGGTACCTCACCAAAATAAGAGAATCTGTATGGCCAAATTCTCTCAAGGGGGATTAGAATGTCCCTGAAGCAAAGGTACTTTGTTGGTCTTGAGAAACACAAAATACCTCTGCTTGTAACAGCATGAAGTCTGGCGGACAGTCACAAAATATTACCAAAAATATGAAATAAACAGCATCAGATACATTCCGTATGTATTTTTAGAGGCAACTCAACTAAAGCAGCTTACAAGACCCTGAATTAGAGTCATTACAATACATAACTAAAAACATTATTATTTTTAATGACAGTAATAAGAATGCAGTCCATCTTTTCTCCCTGAGTATTGTTTTCAAGCTTTAAATACATCCCCCACGAGCTGTAAAATCACCAGAGCGAAAGCACTGGCTCTTGTATGAAAATATTGGAGAAGATACGACTACTCTTTCCCCGAAGAAATTTTGTCTGTGATCAAGGACTGCGTGTTGGCACATTAACAGTTTGCCCAACTTGGCAAATGGCATCCCTTCTAAGATAAGGTTTCGATCCTGATTAATTTGGTGGTATTGCTGGGGTGGACAGAGGGGAATTCGTGTTAGCAAAGGAACAGGTGATTAATCTGTCACAGCAATTTGAGTGTCTGTTCCTCATACTGTCCAGGGGTGTCCTCAGCCATGCAGCAATGGTCAGCAAGAGGCTGTGGCAGTGAAAGTCTAGAGCAGAGCCTAGGGGCGGGTCAAGAAAGGCAAAGGGGGTCTCAGTCCTGGGAAGCTGCTCAAGGCAGAAGGAGGGGCAGACAGCACAGCTGAGAGGGTCAGTATAAGAAAGGAGCCACAATTTAGTCAGAGAACAGAGCTCTAGCCAGGAATCACCTTGGTCCTTTGGTGCAGTGTATTCCTGTACGTTCTGTTGTCTGGTCTGAAGAATGCCACCTTTCTCCCTGGTCTGGGCTTTTCACCCTGCTGTGGATGTTTGTGAAGGGAAGGGCCAGGAGCCATGAAGAAACGGTTCTCATGAGAAGCAGGTAGACTGCTACAGAGAGTCACATTCTGCTTCCTGAACACAGGGGTGCTTGGTAGGATGTCTTAGAGCAATGCCTCCCTAAAATACCATCTTTCTTTTATCGCTTATCCTCCTGAAGAGTAAAAACTATCCCTTTGAAGTTACGACACAGGAATTGCTAAGAAGGTAAACAATACCGTGGAGTCAATTCTAGGATTTTGCAGACCATATATGCCCACTAGATCTAGAACCTAGTTGTCCAAGCTTTGTCTTGTATTGCCTAGCATCTGTGTTAAGACTGGAATGAAAAAAATGAAAAGAAAGCAAAACTCTTTGGAGAGGGGGAATGAGGTGTCATATGCCATTACTGAGACTTTTAAAGTGTAGATAGGGGGATCATCTGGGAAGACGTTAAATATCCCAAATTATTAAAATTTGGTCCTTGTGCCCTAAAATGTGCATCACTCGTATTCCCAGCTCTAAATTGCTGTCTGCTACAAACCACTCTGCAGCCTTTTCATCAGTCCATGACTGCAGTGTGTTACCAAACCTGTCCTACGCAGTCCCTGATGTCAGTCTGGCCAAGAAAACAGGGCACTGACCTGAAGGTGAACAGATGCGAGCCCCAGTTAACAGATGCCTTCAACTTGCAAGATACTCAAGAACGCACTCAGCACTGGCTGTCTCTACACAGAGTAGAGATACCCATTTTCTACTCAGAATCATTCTAAAGCCACCACTGATATTGTTCATATCTCCATTTATACCGTATAAAAGTAAACAAACAGGAAATATCTGGAAGCATCTAAGAAGACACTGCATTTCAAGGAGGAGCCCCCGTTCTGTGACTTAGAGTAATAAAGGTGCTTCACCAAACGTGTCCATCCATGCTCTGAAAAAGGCAGTGGAAGCATTTCCGGGGAAACAGAACCAATATTCACAACTTTTATATGAAAATATAATATTTAAGATGATGGCGATTATCAAAAGAGGGCTGAAAAATCAGAGTGACTGCTAGCATTTTCTCAAAACAAGCGGCAAATAGCCCATGGATATCATGATAACAAGCAGAGAGGAGGCGGCTAGGAGCTTCACGTTGGATAAGGAATTTCAAGATGGCAACACTTTTATTGCTCATGGTCAGCACTGACAGCTTTCCAGGGAGATATTTTGAGTGGCTGCATCGTAGGGCTCATTAATTAATTTGAAATCAAAGATCATTCCAAGTAAGAATCCAACTCAGACAGAGAAAACCAAGCCCCAACAACTTGCTGACTTTCAGCGGAAAACCTAAAGTCAGACGACGGTGCAGGCAGACTGAGAACTGCTCGGCCCAGCCCCTTAATCCTGATCAGTGCTGGCAAGGATTAAGGCACTTAGCAGTTCAAAGCTAGTGCTGACAAAGACTCCATGATTACTGCCTCCAATTTGGGAAAACCACAGCAGAACTGCAAGCTAACCATGAAACCGACTCTGCTGATACATAATAGGACCCTTGTAAGGAATATCCTGGGGTAACACCTTTATATCAAACCCCCACGTTTGAAATCTTCTGGTTACTGAGAGACCTTCTGGACGACAGCTGAAACACTGTTCCCACCAGAGGCTGCTCCCCGAGTCCTGTCTGCTCCTCACCCCCGCTTTCAGATATTAGCTCAACCAATGTTGGGCTTCTCCTCTTGAAAATAGATTGGGGATTTGATTTGGCCATTATCACTGTATACACATCGAGGCCAACCCACATATCTCTTATAATTCTGACCTGAGCTATGTTGACCTGTGGTCACTGGGGAAGATCAACCTCTGGTTTCTGCTCTCAGGAGAATCATGTTTGAATTATAACGAATAGACACATGCAGGGAACAGACAGAATTGAGGGGTTCCATTTAATCTGGCCTAATCCTCTGTGCCGTGCACCACAACCCAACTTACACCCAGGTTTTAAAAGAAGAGACTTTGAGCCTCTATATCAGCCGTCCCAAAGTCCATGCATCTTTCTACCTGGACCGTCCACAATGATATGGATACTTCCTTTACCTGGTTAGTAAAAACTACAACATGTTTAGTTTGCTGCTTTTCAGCTTACAATATCTGAAAAGGGAAATTAGAAGCAGAGATCTGAAGGATGACTGGCACACGCCACAGGAAGAGTCAACTATTTGTTGCCAGATCACTCATAGCAGGAGAAATGAAGACATAACAATGAACAGAACAAAAGGAACTAAGAAATGGAGAATTCTATTGCCACACTATACTATGATGGCTCTGTAAATAGTCGTGTCCAAAAACAAAATAGTATGTTTCTGTACATTCTAAGAAAGTCCACGGTATTAAATTTTCAGTCCCTTTCAAGGTAAATAGAGATGAAGAGGGCAGAAAGAAAGTAATAAATGTCAGGGAATAAGCATCAGGGATTAACATCCTGATGTTAAACGAGCTTGATTTCATTTGGCAACTCCATTTCATTCTTAGGGACTTCCCAGAGCACTGCGTGGCTAAGAGGTGTGGAGCTACATTTAGACTAAGTCAAAAAGAGGGCCAAGGCTGATAAGTGATGTTTTCCATGGCTTTGAGCGAGAAGGTACAGAATGGGAAGTTAGGAGGGAAACTTATTCCTTGGTAAAGAAAAGGTTGTTGAATGCCAAGGAATGGGGAGGACTTACTGGCACTTATAATATACCATAAACAGCTCACTCACAAAATATTTTGAATCTTAGCGAAGAGGGACCTGCCTACTGCTTTTATAGATGGAGTTACACAGCTACTTAGGACTTTAGTTGAATTTGTAAGAATCAAGACCTCATCATATGGCAGAAGAATCACTGAACAGGTGTCCAGCTAGAATATTTTGTTGATAGTGTGATGCACATTGTTTAAACAAGGAAATCTTTTTCATCTATATTTCATTTTTCATGCTAACAGTGAATTCTTAAAGAATGAACTTTCTATTATTTGACACAGGTTGGCCTTCAGAGGAGCACTTGATAAGGAGTCAAGAGTCCTGGAAACCTCTCTTGCTATAGGCCATTAATTAATTAGCTTTGTGACCCAGCTCAAGCCACACTGCTATACTTCAGTTTTCTCGGGTGGCAAATTAGGGGAGTAGGCAAATAAGCGGTAAGTTCCCTTCCAGGTAAAAATCTATAAATCACTATAAGCTCAGGGAAATATATATTCTATAAGAAATGCAAAGTTCTTACAGAAATAGTGGCATCAATACATTGATATATATAAAATGTTTCATAACACTTGAATTCACTAGTCATCTGTTCTCATAACAATCTTTCTTAGGGAAAAAAATAAAGGCTTATTAGTTTGTGAAAAAGATGTAATGACCTTTCTTGGTCAACAAAACAAGAACTGCAAATTAACAAATTTCTTAACCATTTATTTTAATAGGCATGCCTCTCAAGACTACATTTAACATTCCTGATTTAATTTTTTAATCTGGTTTTTGACCAAAAAAAAAAAAAAACAAAAAACAAACCCACATCAAATTAGACCATTTTAAGGGCAATTGTTCTGGGTTCATGTCAGTATCAAATGTCTGTATCATGTCACAGAGTAGGTATACTTCCATTCTGGTCATGCGGAAAGCGTCATGAGGAACATTCTGATGAGATTTGTTGTTTCCAAGGCTTATTTTTATCACATGTTCAAAAACAAAACAAAAAGAAGAGGTACAATTAAGTGAAGTTGCTTAGTATATTTGTCACCAGATCCAAATCGCAGTTGATACAAATTAGAGAATCCTGATGTAAATATCAAGGCCTTGTCCATTTGTCCATTCATTCACCTGGCATTAACACACTGATTGTAGTAGTCAGTGAAATTTATTTTAGTAAGTGAAAAAAATTATAAAGAAGTGATTATAGACCATTAAGAGTAAAAGCATCATTAAATTTAATTTATTTCTTTCTTCACAGCCCATTATCTATGTGATTCTTAACCATATTGCTTTAGTATGCAGAAATGTCCTAGCTCAAGGTAAAAACTGTTATGCTTTTCCACAGCATAACATGACTAGCTAAAAGCATATAATCAAAGTTTCCAAACAAATTCTCCTTCAAATTAATTATAGGGGTAAAAATAAAAAATAATTTTAAAACTCAGTAATAAGAATTTTACTGAACTTTGTGGTTGTGATAATGGGGAGGAATGAATAACAGTGTTATTCAATTCTCATCAATGTCTTTTATATTATCAATTCTTAATTACATGGGTTTAGAATATCTGAGTATTCTCCATTTAAATAACATCTATAGTCATTCTTAGTCCATTGGAATCATCATAAATACTGCCAGTTGCTTTGTTTTGTTTTTCAGAGAAGATTTACTTCTAGCTTTTCATTTTAAGTTATAATTGAGAGCATTAAAACATATGCATACATGCACACCCAGAGACATACTGTAGAAGATATTTTAGTCTCAGTGAAGGTAGCACATCCCCTGAAGATCCTATGTTGACTTGTTAAGACTAAGTTAGACCCTCCTCTATATTGCCACTGAACATACCACTGAGACGATCATAGTACTGACCAAGACGACCACTGACTTCCTGTGTGCCTGTCAACCCAATTATGATCCTTAGCTTTCTGGTGTTTATAGCTACAGTGCCCGGCAAGGTACATACCCCATTGGATCTGTTTAGTAAATTATATTTTAAATGAATGAAGAGAGGACATCGAGGAATAGTACTGTGTGACCACAAATTTCTGGGTGGATTTAAAGCAATTCATTCTGGGGGCACCTAGATGGCTCAGTCAGTTAAGTGACTGACTTGATTTAGGCTCAGGTTATGATTTCATGATTTGTGAAATGGAGCCCCAAGTTGGGCTCTGCGCTGACAGAGTGTAACCTACTTGAGATTCTTTCTCTCACTTTCTCTCTGCCCCTTCCCTGCTCTCTCTCTCTCAAAATAAATAAATAAACTTAAAAAAAGCAGCTTATTCTGTGATCACATATTTACTACTAGCAATTGTCAAAAGAAAGATCCTTGTCTTTATATCATAGTATAAGATTAATTTGTTCATTAACACTATGGTATAAGATGTGCATAGTTCTTACCTCTAAAGTTTAGTGTAATTTTAGGACATACGTTAGGAAGCAAATGTTTTAATATTGGCCTTAACTTTTTTTTTTTAAAGCTTATTTATTTTGAGGGGAGGAGACAGAGAGAGGGAGAGATAGAATCCAAAGCAGGCTCCGTGCTGTCACCTCAGAGCCTGACTCCCACGAACTGCAAGATCATGACCTGAGCCAAGACGCTTAACCAACTGAGCCGCCCATTAGCCCCAGCCTTAACTTCTTAATAAATTACATTTTTATAACTGGATCAACCTTAGAATTCACTGTTTTAACAGGTGAGAGGCAAAGTTAATTAAACTAAAAAATAAAAGGCAGATATGAGAATTTAAAAGTAAGGGCAATTTGGTGATTACAATATTCTCACGGAAAGGGCTCCTGAGTGGCTCAGTCTGTTAAGCATCCAACTCTTGATTTCAACTCAGGTCACAATCTCATGGTCGTGAGATCTAGCCTGGCACTGATTCCTGCACTGATCATGGAGCCTGCTTAAGATTCTCTTTCTTCCTTTGCCCCTCCCCTGTTCATGCTCTCTCTTTTTCTCTCAAATAAATAATAAATAAATAATAAAATACATTCATTGAAGAAATAGAGAATTTTTAATATTGTACATGTGATAAAGCAAATCTTATAACCCTTACATAATTTCTAAAATGTAATCTGTAAGAAATTTAAATTATCTGTATAATCTAATTAATTATTGGATATTTTTTGAAAAAAATCATTGATAAAGTGATTCCACTGAATAAATACCCCTATAAATATATATCCATCCATTCCGAGACTTAAAAAGGGAATCTAGCCATGCTTTGAGTGAGGAGATTTATTTTAATTTGAATTGTTATGGTTTACTTCTTTAAATAAAGTAGAATTTTGAATAGTTTGGAATTATTTCATACCATGTTTAATTCTCTAGAAAAATATGTGAAAAATACGTAACTTTTCTTATATAGTTAAGTATGCTTCTTTGAATCTGTAGTGAACTCTTTACCTTAAAATAACTTCAAAGAGCTGAAAGGTGTAATTTCAAGCTGCTTTCTTCAAAAATACAGTTAAGATCATAATGGCTGGTTTGAGCAGTTTTGTTTTTTAGCGTTAAATTTCAGAGTTGAGTGATATGGAATGAGATTAGATGCCATATGTCCCTTTTCTTACATTCAGAACTTAAATAAACACATCATTTTCATGATGGATGATTCCCTGCAGAGTATATTCATCTACTGTGAGAAGATTGGGGGACTCGATTTGGGAAGTAGAATGATGGTCAGTCAAGGGAGAGCGATTTCAGTTGGTGAAAGTACTTGGATAATTTTTGCTCATATCATCCTTATTCTTTTTGTTTGTTTTATTTTCCCTATGACACATTAGGGATACTGTACTTGAAGATATTTATTGCTTTCATGGATTTTTTATATACTGTTTACTTTAGATACTCTACTTTTTACTTTATTTTTACCTTGTCTAAGCCCTGAGAGGAAATAATCTTTCATACACACCTTGTGCTATTCTTTCCCAAAATTACTCTTTGGGGTTATCGCAATAAAATTATATCTTTGTGTATTCAGTGTTTGGGATATGATCTATTCTTCCCATGTCCTTAAAGTACATTGTTTATTTTTTGACCTTAGAATATCATTTCCATTCCCCTGCACAATACTTATGTAGAAGGTAGTGAATTTAAAAGAAAAAATAATTTAGAAAATTTGCCAAATCCTCTTTTAAAAGAAAGTAGTGTGCTAGGAGATACATAAAATTATGAAGATAATCCATTTGACATGTCTGACCTCATTTGTATTCATACGAGAAAGTGATCCAATGAAATGCTAAGCTGATGTGCAAATGTGTCTCTATTACCAGTAAATCTTTGCTAAGATTGTTACTTTCTTCCAAAAAAAATTTTTTTTATACATAGCAATTATAGAGTACTTATATAAAAACATGTCGGGTCTAGGACAAACTCCTTATAGTGACTTCTCAATCAGATGGAAGTGTGCCAAACTTTGGATGAAATCTCAGTGAAGTAAAAAATTATTTAGAATTCATATAAATTAGGATGGAAAGAATTTAATATGCATGTGCAAATGTATGTGTAAATATGTATACAAACATAAGTACTGAAACTTCAAATGCTAAATCCTAATATAGGTTAGATTTCTTGCTGTAAATAGGATTCAAATCATCAAAGAGCTAATTAAAAAATCATTTCCATAATTTCCCTTGTCATTGACATAGAAGCATCTAAGTGTTTGTTTGGTGCTTTTGTTCCCTAATTATTTTTCATTCTTTTCACATATCTTAATCCATGAAGTCCCTGTTGCAATTAATATTGTTTTACCAAAGGGTATCTACTTGTTATTCATAAATCTGATGTTTAATAGAACAGAAAATAGAATTCTACACAAAATACAGCAGACTATGGTGAAAAATCAAGTATTTTTCCCCACTACAAACACAATTAAATACTGGATAAAATATTTAAAAATTAAAAATTATTTGGGTGAATCCCAGAAAAAAAAAAAAAAAAAGAAAATCATGAAGGCTTCCTCAAGGAAGGGGGCACACAAATGCTGGTGATCAGATCAAGCCAAAAGTTTCATGTAGATATCAGCACTGTATTTAAGCCTTTGGAGCAATCTGAATGGTCTCACAAACACAGGTGATGCCACTTTAGAGTCAGATCCATTATCAAAATAACCTGGAAATGCATTTTCTATGTAAATCTTAGAGACAAGGATAGCAGAATTGTCTGTAAAGAAGAGAATAGAAGAAAACTCCACTTAATGATCAACGAATGGAAGTTGACTCTGGCCTAGGATGTTAGTTGGTATCATGATTGTATATGAATTTTAAATTCCCACTATCTTCAGTATAAGACATTAACGTGAAAAATGAAAAAAAAAAATTTATGTTGAAAAAGACAATGGAAGAATCTTGATTTGCTCCTGATTTGAGGGGCAGGGGAAAATATTTGAGAATGAAAAACTATAGACTAGATATTGTATAATGTTATAGAATTATTGTTAGTTCTCTAAGGCATGATGATACCATTGAAGCTGTAGGATAATATCCTCATACTTCAGAGATGTGAGCTGAGTCTTTGGTAGTGCTGTCTGGTAGTGAGCACCGGGGTGGCTCAGTCCAACTCTTGATTTAGGCTCAGGTCCTGATCTCATGGTTCAGGGGCTGGAGCCCCACATCATGCTCTACGCTAACAGGGCACAGCCTGCTTGGAATTCTCTCTCTCCTCTCTCTTCCCCCTTCCCTGCTCACACATGCACTCTCTCTCTCAAAACAGATAAACACTTAAAAAATTAAATGAAACAAAATCTTTTAAAAAAGACAAAAAAAAAAACAAAACAAAAACCCACCAAATGTATCCCACCAAGTTTCACATTTAGTGGGGAAGGTATCATGAATTCCCTAAAATCAAGAATAAGGCAAAGTTAAAATCTAATTAATTAATGGGAAAAAAAGGAAGAGGCTATGAGATACAGGGCCCATTATTAACAGCATATCAGTTAAGGGGAGAAAAACACCTTTCACTGTTCATACTAATTGTAACCAAGGCGATCTTAAGTACAATGGAAGGAGGGCAGTGAAAACCAGACATGCAACTTTGGATAACTCATCTAACCTTTAAGAGCTTCCGAAGCCTAAAATAGGTGATGGGCATTAAAGACGGCACTTGTTGGAATGAGCACTAGGTGTTGTGTGTAAGTGAGGAATCACTAAATTCTGCTCCTGAAACCAAAAAAAGGAAGAAAAAAAAAAGCTTAAGAAGCCTAATTATATACAAATAATAAAATTTAAACTCTCAGCATTAACTTACCCAAGGATACATGCGCTATAAAGGGAGGGAATTTGCATATTTTTTCACCTCCAAATACCAATGAGGTATTTAGGCACTCAGTGAATGTGTGTTAAATAAATTAATAATAATGTTACTCCCCCAAAATATTGTAGGAATTCAAATAAAGGCAATAATGCACAAAAAGGCATTCAACACAAAGCCTGGTCTATGTAAGCATTCAAATTAAAAAATCATCAACATTGTCATACACATTAATATCTTTTATTACTACTATAATTTTTATAAGTCAGTAATTGCATGAATAGCATCACATTCAAGGAGATACAACTACTCTTCCAGACATAAAACTTCCAGTGGACTGAAAAAATGTTTGCTTCTGAGGCCAAACCTCTGAACAGATTATGAGTGAATTGTCTCAAGTGTACTGACAATACAGGGGGCAGCTGAGGAGACTGGTCTGGAAGTTTTTGTTGACCTCTGAAAACTAAATAGCACTGTTAACAAGAATGCGTTTATATATAGAAGTACATTATTAACTGCTTATTTACATTTGGCAATATGCTGGTAGTTTTGTCCAACTCAGGGAACATGGATAAATTACATGCGTATGGGAATATTGTTCAGATATAAATGTCAAAATTTAGAAATCCTCTTACAGGTGAAAGATCATCCAAAAGATTTGGCTAAACCCCAGGTTCTGGTGGCCGTTGACTCTAGTCCACACAAAAAGATTTATTTTTCAATGTATTTCCTTGTCACAGACCTGTCACCCTTCAGGAACAATAACGCTATGCTTTCTAACTAGTTTTCTGTCTGCAGTCAGTATTTCTAAGAGATAACATCCAAGAAAAATGTGGATGTTTTCTTCTAAATTAAATTCTGAGCATGACAGCCTAGCAAACTTAGCTACTTAATGAAATATTCAGATTGGCATTTTATTTTACTGTATTTATTAGGGATACAAACAATATGACCTTTAAATGTTATACTTTTTCTGCTTTAATTGAAAATAATGCCACATTCAATGTAGATGTCCTGTTTTAACACTGAATATGAGCATCCATTAAAAACAAACATGAAATGTTGGACTCTTCTGTAATCTATGTAGGTTGTGTATTATAAGCAACTCAAAGAAATAACCACAATTTTGATTGAAGTGTAGATTTACTATGAATAATTAATAGCAATCTTATCCTCACTCTGTGGAACAGAAAATACAATAGGGACATCTCATCTCTATCGTAACTGGTCTAACTTTTAAAGCCTAAGAATTGAAAAAAAAAATGGATGATGGTGACATTAATAGACATTTTCATTTTGTTATATAAATTATCTCATGTAATCCTCTCAATAACACTACAACATAAGCATTATTATCCACATTTTAGAGATGAGACAATAGAGGCATAGGACTTAGATCTTGTGCTTCACCTATGACAAAGATGTTCTGCCACAATGCCCTGTACTGTGACTAATTCTTATATTTTTGAGAAGCTTCTATATGCAAGGTCTTAGACATGTCAAGCAACAGACATGTTACTGAGGCAAGCTGCTACTCTCTGTAGGTTCAAAACAGAGGTAAATGAAGATCAAGCATCACAACCCTACCCCTATAGAATCTGCCACTCAGAAAGTGTTATGGTCTGAGGGTCTGCTGCCTAGATGCCTCCAGCATCTACATCAGTGGGTTCAGTATTTTTCTGTTCTTGAGCTAATCTTGATAGAGGCAGTGTGTACATTAAAGCTTCAGATCCAGTTCCTCCTTCTGTTTCCCCCTTTATTCTAGTGTGTCCTGAGTTAACATCTCATATCTGAGCTCAGGCAACAGTGCTAGGTTTTGCTAAGAACCGAAGCCAGATGCACCCCCAGGAACTATCCTTGAGTGCTTACATTAGTCAAGGCTCACCTGGTCCTCCTTCTCTGATGACCTCATACTTGCCCAAACACAGAAATTATATGGAGTGTACTTTGATTTCCACCCAGACATTTGGCCTGGTTCTTCTATGACCCCTCTATGGGAGGAGTTGTGTCCTGAGTTTTTTCTGATGCTAATTCACTTCTTCAACATTGTCTTATCCTGGATCCTCAATGTCACACACTACATGCCCTACTCCACTCCCATTTAAAAATTCTGGCACCAACTATGGTCTGAATTTCATCTGCACATTCCACCTGCTCTGAGCCCTGTGTCCAGCCATCCAGCTGTCCGCAAGGTCTGCAGTCAATTTCATTCCTTTCCTTAACAGTTCTCTAGTCTTAAAGGGAATTGTGCTGGCTCCCTCATCTTGTCTCATATCCTCTGTCCAAATGTAATCATTCCCCCAATAATTATAATACAAAATCAAATGTAACAATCGCCAAATGTTTATGAAGTGCTAAGTGTATTCAGAGATTAAGTAGAACTGCTCACTATAAAAAATGACGAGAAGTACTTTGGACCATGAAACGTGTAGTACAAGCTTTAAAATTCTGTGACAAGCAAAGATTGTAGAGAAGAGTATGCTAGTAAAAGAAATAGCCTTAACAAACTGCATGGGGCACAAAAGTCTGTTAACAACATGGCGAGAGACCCAAATGGGAGTCGCTTGTGCTAAGCTCCATATCACTGAACAGAGACTTCACTTAATTACAGTTTTGGGATCTCCCAAAAATGGAATCTTAAGCCAGGAAGTCAGGAACTACCTCACTGGCACTAGTTACGTCATCTGCCTGATAAACCTCTGCCGTCCTCTAAAGGAAAAGTAATCTTGCAATAACCAAAGACTTTTATGAAAGTCTTTCATTTTATACGGCTCCTCAGAGCTCTTTTCTGTCTGCCAGATTGGATGCTGCCTAACTCATGAACTGTTGAATAAAGCCAATGAGATCCTTAAATTTGACTCAGTTGAATTTGATTTTTTTAACAAATCCAAATCATGTACCGAAAAAAATAACCTGGTTTGGTTTCTCTGCATGGTATAGGAGAGACTAATGGGAGACAAGGATGAAAAGGTTAAAACCACACTGGGAAAAATCTTGAATATCAGACAAGTGAGTTTGTACAAAATATTTTAGACAATGCAAATTAATGAGAAGTTTCTTTCTATCTTTCCTTCTTTCTTTTAATTTTTTTTTTATGTTTTATTTATTTTTGATAGAGAGAGACAGAGCACAAGTGGGGGAGGAGCAGAGACAGAGGGAGACACAGAATCCGAAGCAGGCTCCAAGGTCTGAGCTGTCAGCACAGAGCCCACAGTGGGGCTCAAACCCATGAACCGTGAGATCATGACCTGAGCCGAAGTCGGACACTCAACCGACTGAGCCACCCGGGCGCCCCACCTTCTTCCTTTTAGAAGCTGGCACAGGAAGAATTAAAACCGAAAAATATCAGAAGGCTGAAAATATACTTAAGAAAGAGATTGTAAAACACAAACAATATGAAAAATTAACAGCCTGAATTAAAGTGTTGTTAGTATAAGAAAAAAAAATACTTAGTAAAAACTAAAGCATAAAACAGAAGTAGGTATTTGAAAGAGAATCTTCTTATTCAAAGAGACACAACGATGACTAAGCCAAAACTACCTCCCCAATATTCACCTTCCCTTTGGGAATTTTGTGCTCACCACACCCATAGCTATGCTGCCACTGCACTCTCTCTCTTTTCTGACCCAAGAATGGACACCTGAGTTTTCTTCTCCACAGCCCCCAGCAGAGCAGAGACAGAACTGGAACAACAAAAAATAATTTACTGAAGACCACTCTGCAAGTTGATCCAAGGTGTAGAATCTGGACGGCGTGGCATATAAAATATGGCACCATGTTTGGCTGATGACCCACAGAAGAAGACCTAGCTCAAGGCTGCTGCAGCTTAGGAGATTCCTGATAATCACCAGAGTAGCACACATCTGAATACACTCCAAGTCAAAGGAAGTATACAACCACCTAGATACTGAGATGATGTCCGAGTGTTATCTTTCAATTCTAGCTTACTGCTTGAGGACCTACTTCATATCCTGGCCAACTTAAACAGGATGAACTCATTCTGTTCACTCACTTGTTCATTGTTTTATCTCTGACCTTTTTAGGATAACTATATCAAAGCACAACATTGACAACCCAACATCAGTGATATGCTAATAAGTGTTGAGCAGTAGGCTCTCTGGAAAAATGAAAACAAAAACAAAACTGGTTTGTATTGTTTGCCAATTTCTATGGTGTAAATACCCTTTCCCCTTCCAATTTTGAGCTACCAATAAGAAGTCACTGAATTAAGAGTTGGAAGAGCCTGTGTGAGCAGGCTCCAGGTCAAACCTGCTATTTGTGTATAATAACAATAGCTAGTATTTTTAAGTTCTTTCTTTCTTAAAAAAAAATTAAAAAAAAAGGTTAGAGTGGGAGAGAGCCAAAACATAAGAGACTCTTAAACACTGAGAACAAACTGAGGGTTGATGGGGTGTGGGAGGGAGGGAAGGGGAGGTGATGGGCATTGAAGAGGGCATCTTTTGGGATGAGCACTGGGTGTTGTATGGAAACCAATTTGACAATAAATTTCATATATTAAAAAAAAGATTTTTTTTAATTAAAAAAAATTTAATGTTGATTTACTTTTGAGAGACAGAGACAGTGTGTGAGCGAGGGAGGGGCAAAGAGAGAGAGGGAAGCACAGAATCTGAAGCAGGCTCCAGGCTCTGAGCTGTCGGCACAGAGCCCGATGCAGGGCTGGAATTCACAAGCTGTAAGATCATGATCTGAGCCGAAGTTGGCCGCTCAACCAGCTGAACCACCCAGGCGCCCCCTTAAGTTCTTTCTAAATGTCAACATGAATGCTAAGCAACCAACATACCTTCTCTCCTTTACTCTTCCAACAGCTCTCTGAAATAGGCATTCTTTTCATCATTGTCAAGTATAGGGATGAAGATATTAAGGATCAAAGAGGTTAAATCGTTCAAAGTCACAAAAGCAGTAAATGGAAGAGCCAACATTTGAGCCTCTTTCTGTCACTTGACTTCTGATGTGCATGTCTACCTCTTAATCACCAAGTTCTAGTTTTGGCATCTATGTTTCTCACCCAAAAATCTTCCTGTAATGCTTGTGTTCTTATGTACTTTTTCTATACTTTCCTTGTTATATATTAGGAAGCACTAATATAGAGATTATAGCTGTAAGAAGTAATAAACAGGTATTAAAATAATGGGTACAATTATATAAATATTGCAGGTATCAGCTCTTCATGAGTAGGCAATAGATTAAATATGGTGATCAGAGGGAAAACAGTAACTCCATTTTTATTCTGGGGTGATTGGAAGAATGCAATGATCATTAAATTTTTTGGATTCTGGAAAAGGCCTTGGTTTATGAGAAACATATTTCAGGAATGCTGGTTTAGGAAAAGGAAGAGCCTAAAGATTTATAAGGAAAATGTATACTGTAGTATCTGTTCTGGCAAGATAAATAAGTCTACCAGAATCGGGCTGGGCAATGTAGGAACAAGGTAATTAATTTCCATGACTTTAAGTTTCTCTACTTTAAAAACCCAAAGTTAGGAACTCTGCTCAAATTCACTCCTCAGAGAATGGTAGGAAGATTAATGTATTTTAATCAAGAAAGCTCAAATGCCCATCTCTAGTAGCTACTGGGGGGAAGTTGGTACCAACTGAAATGATAGTTTATTCCTCTCCATGAGAGAAACCATCAGTTTCATGGTTTCATCAATGTAACATCATTGTAGTTATCAGATCGATTCGTTTCCCCCATTTTTCTTCACACTCCATTTTTTCTTTTTCACCATAATATTTGTAAAGGACATCTGAGTATGAAGGAAGGCCTTAAAAAAAAAAAAAACAGCTGTAAAGTTAGTGTTATGGCTTTTCAGCAACTTGCAGGGAGACCTCATTATCACACAGAAAATGGCAATTCAGAATACAAAGAATGTGATACTTCCTGCTCTATTCATTTATATAAAATTTTTTTCATGTGGCCTTAATACCCAAGAATTTGAAAACTAAATTAATATTTGCTTCCCTCTATGAGATTGAAACTCACCTCTTAGAAATCTTAGCATATGAATTGTCTAATTTTGTAGATCGCATATTTTCTATTACTTATTTTGTCTTTTTCCATCCCCCGTTCATCGGGTCACAGACTTTGTCTTCCTCACTGTGTCTGAGCACATCTCTGAGTGTATATGTGATGGCCTGAATAAAAGAACTACTGGATGAATGAATGAATGAATGAATGAACATGACAGGTCAGGGAACTTGGTTAGCTCTGAAAGTAGAGCATTTGACCAGCTCCAGAATCTGGGCTCTGTCTTGCCTTAAAATTGGAGTCATGGATGATTTCTTGTTTTATACATTCCACGCATACTATTGTATATCTCCTCTGACACCAGATATTTTTCTGATTCCTGGTATCATGTCCCCATTCCTCAGTGCTGATCTTCTATTTAGTAAGGACAGCCCAGAAGCAAAACTGTGTCCATGTCGATATGTTTACTTTCCCAGCCGGGCTGTAGGTCTCTTGGAGGTAAAAACGGTGTCCTTACCTAGCTCCATGGGTTGGACATGCAGTGGAGGTTCTGAGACATTAGTCAAGGTCTTTCTTTAAAGGCTTCATGTGTGAAATGTTGGAGACATTTTTGTATTCTGCCCAGCATTTCTCTTTTCATTTTCCCATATTTGCTTTGATTTATAAGGTAGTTCCATTTGATATTTGACCTTTGCTTAACACTTTCAGGAAAGCATCGGCAGCGGGAGGCAGATAAATATTATTTTTTAACAGATTCTATTATTTATATTTAATATTAGTATCTTATCTACCTAATCATTGCAGTAATAAATTTGAAAATTGTAGAAGTCAACTCACTGAACATTGAAATAATTAATTGTTCTATCCCTATTGTGTCTTCTAACAACAAATGGCTACTTTTCTCATGTTTCTACGTGGTAAAGAAAAGCATTTATTTTGTGTGTATAAAGAGTGATAATTTGCAAAATGAGGACCAAAAAGCAGTGTTAAAGGAAGAATCTCATAGCAGATTTTAACCGAGGCACTTTCTTCTTTTTGCAGCAAGGAGCCTTGCATCAAAATCACTAAGAAAAGATAATAATTTAGTTCCTAATTATAGCACTAAATATAGCATAGTTTATTTTCTGTTAGAAAGCATGTAATTCAAATTAAAAATAAAATATAATTTTACCTTCTATTAGTGTTTTATCCTGTGCACTTAGAATAATAAAAAGGCCACTCTCACTACACAAAGTCACTTTTGACAGTGAACAAAAACAAAACAAAAAAAATTTTGTCTTAATCTTCCTTTATATGGCAATGATTTGAACATATTTTAGGAGAAATCATGCCACCCACGAAATACTTAAATGAGTAAACCCTTAGTACAATTAAATTAGCCTGCATTTTGGGTTGTAATTGAGAATGAAATTGATCCCATTCTATCCTCTGGAAGTTTGTAAAATAAATGTGATTGGGGGCCAGCACTCTTAAAGACATCTTTATTTTGTAACACGAGAGGACAAAGCCAGATCTCTCTAGTGAGGATCACAGCTTCTACTAAGTTTTCTAGACAATGCCTCAAATAACTGCTGCCGTAGTTTCTCCTGGTCAATAAGTTGCTTGTGATTACTTACCAATTTTCATGCTAATATTCACATAAAAGTGTTCTATCATTAATTTAATAGATTTTTTTTCAAGGAAAGCAATGTATTTTTGCATGTTTTGGGCTGTTGTTACGTTTATTAATTGTTTAAAATCCCCACTGCCTAGGTTGAGCAATCTCAAGGGAAACCAATGGGATATTTAGCTTAGTAGGTGCTAACCATATCACATTCCCAACTGCACCCATCCTCATTTGATCTATTACAACATTCATTTTTTATGTTTATTTATTTTTGACAGAGAGAGAGAGAGAGACAGAGAGAGACAGAGAGAGAGACAGAGAGAATATGAGCAGGAGAGGGGCATAGAGAGAGGGAAAGAGAGAACCCCAAGCAGATTCCATGGTGTCAGCACAGAGCCCAATGTGGGGCTAAGACTCATGAACTGTGAGATCACGACCTGAGTTGAAAGCAAGAGTGGGACACTTAACCGACTGAGCCATGCAGCCACCCTGATCCATTACAACACTATCAACCTAAGGTCCAATAATTAGATGTCAGTAGGCTCATGAATATGGATGGGTTATTTTCACTGACGTGTAACCAAAATTCATCATTTCTGTCACTTGTAAATCAGTCAACAAAGCAGAGTAGTAATATCAGTGAATGTGGATTTGTCACAGATAGAAGCACACGCATATTCTTGTGACATTACAGCTGCTGGAAATATCCTAAAATCAATATGTAGACTCATCACCTTGAATTTATGTTGAGTAGGTCCACAGTTACATTTCTGATGAACAAGACAGTTCCATTAATGGGTTTATAAACACATGTATTATTATATCCCAAATGTATTTACACATGTATATGTACACATGAATTAACATAAAGAGATGGCTGTAAAGTCAGATTTAAATACAGATGTATAACTGATAGTTTCCTTTGTGTCCTATGCATTTAATAAATTTATCTTGGAAAGGCATCCATACCCTTCTCCAGAGTGCCCTTGGAGCCCATGTGACATTGAATGTTACGACCTCTGCATTGTTGAGCTTGTAAGACAGACAAAGGAGAAGTTTGTGCTGAAATAACACAAAAAGCCTCAAAACATCCTCAGAAACTTGCAAATACTTTTCAGGGAAAAGACCAAAAAAAGTCCCCTGCCAAAATATGGCGACCTGAACCTGGGCAATCAAAAAATTTAGCTAAACTTGTGAGTTTTTTCTTAATGTACTTTAAATGTATTATTTTAATCTAAAACAAGTATATGTGCTTTGTACATTTTTTGATAAGGATAAAGATTTTTTTTCTTTGAAGTTCTCTGGTTTGAGATTTATTTTGGCATTATTGTTTAAAAATAAACATATTTGAAAGGGATTGTCCATGATTTTCAGGTTCAGTGAAATTACGACAGCCTCACAAGCTTTGCAACGTAAGTGCCAAAGACTTCTGGATTTGTATTTGCAGAACATTTTCCCAAACTCTTAGAGTTGTGTCACTCACTCTTAACCTGACTGTGATTTTTTAGTAAGTCACCATTATTGATTCTTCTCACAGAAGTCAACTTCATTTTCATACAAACAAAAATTATCACCATATTAAATAATATTATTTAAAAATAAGTTTTGTGAAAACGCAATTAACTGACCATTGGCAAATCAATTAGAAGCATAAAAATACAGAGACACTAATCAACTTCCTACTAATTCTGAGCCTTCCATATAGCCCTAAGTGTGACATCTTTAACAAAAGCGTTTTTTAAAAGGAGGCGCTAGGGGCGCCTGGGTGGCTCAGTAGTTGGGCCTCTGACTTCAGCTCCATGATCTCACGGTCTGTGGGTTCGAGCCCCGCGTCGGGCTCTGTGCTGACGGCTCGGAGCCTGAAGCCTGCTTCGGATTCTGTGTCTCCTCCTCTCTCTGCCCCTCCCCTGCTCATGCTCTGTGTCTCTCTTTCTCAATAATAAACATTAAAAAATTAAAAAAATAATAATAAAATAAAAAAAAATAAAAGGAGGCGCTATGTGCAGTCATAATTTTATTTTACTGAGAGAAGAGAGTGTAGCAATCTAGCATGTCAGTTAAGTGAAAGTGGGTAACAGAGTTAAGGAACTTCTACACTACATGTGTATTATCTATACAGCTTTCCACTGTATCTACAAAAATGTTGCTGCCAGAATTAATGTATAATTCATAAAAATAAGATAGTCTTCAACAAAAATATTTCAGGTACTAGATGATTTTAAGCTGTCATATTTCATAAGACCCATGAACCAGCATTAAGTGCAAATCAAGTTGCTGTTAGAAAACTTTAAAACAAATTTTTTGTTTATGTTTTATTTTATATTTGAGAAGAGAAAGCGAGAGACAGAGCACGAGGCAGAAGAGGGGCAGAGGGACAGAGTCCGAAGTAGGCTCCAGGGTCTGAGCTGTCAGCACAGAGCCCGACGTGGGGCTCGAACTCGTGAACTGCGAGATCAGGACCTGAGCCAAAGTCAAACTCAACCAACTGAGCCACGCGGGCGCCCCGGAAAACTTTGAATAGACAAATTTAAGCATCATCTCTCAGGATGTATGCAAGTGACTTTCAAGGTAACATATTTACCCATGAAGATGGTATCCTAGCATACTTCCCTATGAACAGAGTGCCTTTACTACTATAGTCATCAACAATACTAAGCACACACAATTATTCTCAGATCAGTCTGCTTACAATCCACTTGAAACTTCTAACAACAAAAAATTATATTTAGAGGGAAGATGAGCACAATGGAGTAAAATAATTAGCTTGCATATTTGAAAAGCTCATCTAAAAACACTTGGCTGAGAGCTGCAGCCTTCATTTCCAGGAGTGAGGCACTCTGGATCAGGACCTAGTAATAGTTTGGGATGGAGTCCAGGTGTATCTGACTCATTATGAAAACAAATACAAGTCATTTTAAAATTATTTTCACCTCTGTTCACCTCCTTATATTGGAGATGATATTGAGCTTTTGCTTAGGATTATTGTGTGCCCTGAAAATGAAAGGAAAAACAAAAGCATTTTGAAAATAAAGTGCTATGAAAATTTTAATAATAATTTGCAGAAGTGAAATTGCAAGGTCTGAAAAAGAATTTAAAAATCAATGTAAGTTTCTAAATATAATAAAAGTAATTTATCCCTCAAAATTGGAAGAATGTTGAATAGAAAAATGAAATTTAAATATAAAACTTTAGCATGTGGGTCGCCTGGGTGGCTCAGTTGATTAAGCATCTGACTCTTGATTTTGTCTCAGGTTATGATCTCACGGTTTATGAGCTGGAACCCCACGTGGGGCTCTGTGTGGATGCAGAGCCTGTGTGGGATTCTCGGTCTCTCCCTCTCTCTCTCTCTCTCTCTGCTCTTCCCCCCTCAAAAATAAATAAATAAACATTAAAAAAATACTTTAGCATAATATAATCCCTTAATTGTGAAGTTTATTTAAAATGCTTGCTTCTTTAATATCTTTCAAAACTGAAATATATTAACATAGAGTACCAGCTTCTCTAAAATTTTAATGTCACAGTTCAACAAAGGCTTACTATCAACGATATGAAACACATTATTCCATTGCTAGGGAAATACATTGACATAGTTGCTGTTCTCAGTTAACTTGCAATGGATATTGCACAGGAAAATTATGTTTTTAAGTTTATTTATTTATTTATTTTGAGAGCAAGAGAGACAGAGACAGAGAATCCTGAGTAGGCTCCATGCTGTCAGTGCCGAGCCTGACATGGGACTCCATCCCACCAACCATGACATCATGACCTGAGCCAAAATCAAGAGTCAGACACTTAACCGACTGAGCCACCCAGGGGCCCCTAAAATTAATTTTTATTATTATTTGGATCTCAACTTTCTACTTGGAGCAAACCGAATGCAAAGCTGAGACAAAGTTTTAACGCCAAATGCTAGTCTTGATGTGATAGGGAGCAGACAAATGTTTAAATTAACATCATTTACTAAATATCCTCTTCTCATCAAGCCCTGTATTATACCCTTGGAAAAGAAACAAAACTAAAGCAGCACTCCTGCCCCATGGGTCTCAAAAGATGTTGAATTAAATATGCAAATGATGAAACAGAAAGGGGAGAAAGTAAAATATTTCGGATCTTTTCTGGAATTCTTAGGGGAGGACTGTGGGCTCACCAGCAGAGGGTGTTTGGTTCCATGGGATGGGGACTGGCCCGTGTCACTACCCGTACAGGGTCATCACTATAAACCACGGGATTTCCTCCACTGGTGGCCTGCTGGAGCACACGCTGACGTCTCACAGGTATGTGGGCAGCAAATTTATTTGATGGCTCTAATGAGCCTCCTGTATTAGGTTATATTCAGCTCCGACACTTGTTCAAATTCCATAGGATCTGAGATAGAGATCAATTACAATTTCTTTTCGTACAAGGGAACATTTCTATAGTTACGCTTCTTTCCAAACTTATCGTTCAGGAATAGAGCGATAAATATCAAATGCAGTGGACGGCGCTGCTTGATTTTAGAGCAAATATTCACTAAAGCATTTATTTGCTGCATCGCACAGACGTGCTGCAGGGCACTGATCGCACCAAAAGCCAACACAAGAGAGAAAGGCCCTCTTTGGTCAGAGCCACAGATTTTTTTTTTAATGACACAGAAATATAGGACATTTGGGTAATGTATTTCATAGCTTTAATTTTTTTTAATTTCTTATATTTGACAAATAATGGTGGAATAAGAGGAAGTGTCTCCTTATGAGTCAGGCACACATCATTTCATTTGATTCAAACGATGACATCTTCGTTATTTAGGCGAAATACTGAAGTTTTAAAAGTTCACTGTGACATTCGTCCAAGAACTACTATGTGCTGAATAGGGGATGTTAAAGTAACTCTGCGTCACCTCTAAAGTTTTCCACAGAGATGGGTAGTATTTCTCAAATAGCATTCTGCAAAGCAAAGATTCCATAGAAACTGGACACCATTCATCATCCATAACAAAGAAAAATGGGAAGTCGAAGAAAAAGAGTTTTCATAGCTGCAGATATGCTAACTTGCATTCTGAACAACCAAGAAGGAATGACAGCATAGATTTCTCAAAATATTTAGCCTAAGTCTGTTTTCATGAATCCTTATGGATATATCGAGTTGGAGTATGTGCTATGGGAAGCATTCCAACGAACCTATAAATAGGAATGTGGGGAGGATGTACAAAGAGGGACAGGAAGGA
Source organism: Panthera onca (assembly GCF_046562875.1). Lineage (NCBI taxonomy): Eukaryota > Metazoa > Chordata > Mammalia > Carnivora > Felidae > Panthera > Panthera onca. The sequence goes on from NC_138349.1 coordinate 79,029,097, forward strand.
CATATGCCAAGAAGTATCTTAGGGCTTCCTGTAGGTGGACAGTCTTTAAGGAAAGTTAATGCTGTGGGCCAGAAGAAGAGGCAACGAATTCTAAAACTGGAAGTAGTGGCCCAGGTCCTCCGGCTTCAGTGGATATTGTCCAACCCCAAAGCAGAAGCAGATACTTTACTAAAAGACATCTACCTACAGCTACGATTAAATCACTGGGACTGGGCATGTCCTTTAGCCACACACACACATGAAGCTAGAAACCTGGACAAAGTATATGAAAAATGTCATTAGCAGACATTGGACAGGAGACAGGAATGACAGGATCCCCGAAGAGAAGAGAAACAAATGAGGCAAATCCTGTGTCTTAGTCTGCTCAAGCCTCCATAACAAAATACCGAAGACTGGGAGGCCTAGGCCCCAGTAATTCACTTTCTCACAGTCTGGAGTAGAAGTCCCGGATCAAGGTGCCCACTGACGTGGCTCCTGGTGAGGACCCTCTTGTTGGTTTGCAGATGGCTGCCTTCTCGCTGTGTCCTCACATGTCAGAAAGAGAAAGGTCTCTAGCGTCTTTTCTCGTACTGAATCAAGGCTCCACCCTTATGACCTAGTTTAACCTTAATTACCTCAATCTAGGCCTTATTTGCAAGTACAGTCACATCAGGGGGTGGGGCTTCAACATGTGAATTTGAGGGGAACATAAACGTTCATTCTGTAACACCATCCCTTTCTCCCTCTAGCTATTTCTTAGACTGTGATACAGAGGTGAGGTTGGAGGTCTGTAAGACAAGTGAATACACCTCTCAGATCTCCGACTGCAAGGGTCGGAGCGAAGGCCCTAGCCCTGCCCCCAGAAATCTACTGATATATTCGCACGGAGGACACACTTCACAAGGGCTGCACTCAGTGAATAACTGCACATTCTGGGAATATTCACGCAGATCTGTTCTGGGAAGCAGGGCAAGAAATAAGAAAATAATTTAAAATCTAGTAGATACGTTATACAGTACACTACTGTAAAAAAATCAACAGAGAAATTAAATAGGATTCTAAATATACATATACATATATACATAAATGCATATATATGTATCTTAACAAGAAAATATATGTGTGTATACATAATTTAAAACACACACGAGACTCAAAGGAACAGAATACACTTGAAATATATATATAAAACAAATAGCAAAATTATGTAGACATAATTCCAACCATATAAATATTACACTGGGGCACCTGGGTGGCTCAGCGGGTTAAATGTCTGACTCTTGATTTCGGCTCAGGTCATGATCTCGCAGTTTGTGAGACTGAGCCTTGAGTTTGGTTCCATGCTGACAGCTTGGCACCTGCTTGGGATTCTCTCTCTCTCTCTCTCTCTCTCTCTGTCCCTCCAGACTTGTGCTTTCTCTCTCTCTCAAAATAAATAAATAAACTTAAAAAAACATATTACATTAAATGGGAATGGACTAAGCACTGCAATCAAAACACAGAGATTATCAGACCGGAATAAAAAATGATATCCAAATACATACTGGACACACTAAAGTTTCAGATATACTAATGGGTTGAAATTTAAAAGGTGAAAGATATACATATATATACACATATATACATACATATATCTACATATATACTTACATATATATATGTAGATATATGTATGTATATGTATGTATATGTATATCTGTATATATATATGTATATATATGTATGTATGTATATATGTAAGTATATATATATATACTTACATGTATATATGTATCTACTTTTTAAGTGACACAAAAAGACCTCCAAAATTCACTCCTCCATAAAAGCAATAAGAAAACTAGCAAAAAACGTTAGAATCAACTTTTTCTGAACCTTAGAAATTAAGCAAAGGCTTGAAACTACCCAGGGAGTGTTTGTTGAGGGAAAGTGGCTGGATCTCAGTGAGAATGCAAGCTTTGTGGCATTTTATCTGCCTTTGTCACATCCCCTGCCCTCCAGCTCTGTGGTGGCCTTGTAAAATAACAGCCCACACTTAAGGAGTGCCTCCAAAGCTCCATGCCTAGGGGGTGGTCACTATCTGGATGTTTCTGGCGGCTTCCGGCTTCCTGAAACGCCGCATTCGCAAGGCTGTCTGTGTTTGCCTGACGTGGAGACTGCTCCATGTGAAAAGCTTTTTCCTCGGAGTGATTTTTCAAATATATTCCAGGCAATTGAGTAACTTAGTATCTTTCTTAGGTGGTGAAAAGCTGCCGGGCCGAGGCAAACAAATCAGGGAGCTCAAGAGGAAGATCTGGGTCACAAGATGTTCATAGGAGATTTTAAAAGCTCGGACTTGCTGGGAATCTGGAAGGCCGTGGGTATACATGCCCGGGGTTGTGCACACACTCAGGAAAGATCTGAAAAGGCCCCGAACTCTCCCCTCTGGCTGACCTCGAGGCTCTGTGCAAAAGAAAGCAGAAGCTAAGGCAGAGCAGTCAAGTGGCTAGCTAAACACTGAAAGCACACAACCAACGTGCACTCAGAGCCCCTCAGCAAAGGTGGAGATGCACTGGCTGTTCACTGAAGAAACAGTCTATGCCATTATTGACACACCTCTACGCTAACCAAGCGAAGACTCCCATGGCCACGCATGACAATGTGGACTTTGCAGAATTATATCAGAAAAGCCACTAACCCAACAACAACTATGACAACAAACAACAAAAGCAGTAAACTCTGAGAGGAGGCAGTGGGAGTCTGTTGTCCAGGGTTGCCACACAGTGTTAATGAATATGTCTGATTTTAACAAAAATTAACGAAGAGCCAAGAAAGTATCACCTATACACAGGAAAATAAGTAGAAACTGTCCCTGAAGAAACCCAGACATTGGAATTCCTAGACAAAGACTTCAGTTATTTTATATGTCCCCCAAATTAAAAGGAGCCATGTCTAAAGAGATAAGGAAAATGTGTGAATAATGTTTCACTGTATATAGAAGAGAAATGAAGAGGTAGCAATTATTTAGATAATGAATTAAAATTCTGGAATGAAAAGTTGAAATTAAAAATTCACTGGGAGGCCTCAACAGAAGATTTGAACAGGAACAATGAAGAACCAACAAACTTGCACGTAGACAAGTTGAACTTATCTAGTCTGAGGAACAGAAAAAAAACATAAATAAGGAAAAAAAGCCTTTGGGTGCCTGGGATAAGTGTCCAACTTCGGCTCAGGTCATGACCTCATGGTTCGTGGGTTCGAGCCCCATGTCGGGCTCTGTGCTGACAGCTCAGAGCCTGGAGCCTGCTTTGGATTCTGTCTCCCTCTCTCTGCCCCTCCCCTGCTCATGCTCTGTCTCTGTCTCTCTTTCAAAAATAAACCTTTAAAATTTTTTTAAAAAGGAAAAAAAGCTTAAAAGTCCTTTGGGCACCATCACACATACCAACATCAGCGTAACAGAAATCCTAGAAAAAGAGGGGAGAAAAAGGCAGAAAGAACGTTTGAATAAATAATGACTGGAAACTTCTAAACATAATGAAAAGCACAAACCTGTACATCCAAGAAGTCAATGAATTCTAAGTAGGATAAATTCAAAGACATATACACCTAGATGCAGCAAATTCAATACTTGAAAACCAAAGAAAAAGACAGAAATATAAAAGCAGGAAGAAAAAGTGACTCTTCACATACTAGGAATTCTCAGTCATAGTAAATGCTGATTTTTCATGATTAATCATGGAGGCCAGAAGGTAGATGAAACACATGATAAAAGTACTGAAAGAAAAATATTATATTATTATGTATATATATAGTATATTTATATAATTTTATATATATATATATATATATGTATGTACATATGTATGTATGTATGTACGTATGTATCAGAAACTTTATGTCCAGCAAAATTGTGCTTCAAGTTTGAAGGAAATATTAAGTCATTCACAGGTACGCAAAAACTGAGAAAGTAAGTCTCTAGAAGAAATTTATTCTAAGAAAAGAGTCCTTCAGTCTGAAATGAAAGGAGGCTAGATATTAACTTGAATCTACATGAAACACTAAAGAACCCCACCAAAGACAACTGCATAGGTAAATATAAAAAAGAAAGTATAAATATGTTTTTGAATTCCTATCTGATTTAAAACACAACCGTATAAAGCAATCATTACAAATCTGTGTTAGTGGGCACAAAATGTACATTATGTAACAATACTAGTACCAAGTAAGCAGAGGGAATGAATTTACAAAAGAACAAAGTTTTGTATGCAATTGAGCCAATCTGAAGAGCTCACACATCTTGATTTCAACACTTACTACTCAGTTACAGTGAGCAAGGCATATAATAAATACTGCCATAAGAATAGACATATACATCAGCAAAATGGAATCAAAAGTCCAGAAAAAAATGATTTTCTACAAGAATGCCAAGATAATTCAATGGGGGTGGGGGTGGGATTAGTCTTTTTAACAAATGCTGCTTGAACAACTGTACATCTTTATGCAAAAAGAAAAAGAAAAGAATTTTGACCCATATCTCATATCATATAAAAAAATTAAAATGTATTAGAGAACAAAATGTAAGGGCTAAAATGTTAAAGTTCTTAGATGAAAACATTGCTGTAAGTCATGATGGTCACGAACCAGGCAGTAAATTCTTAGACGTGACACGAAAAACAAATCAGTCAATTAACAAACTTCTGGAAACCAATAGGGCAGAGTAGATTTCACAAGAAACGTCGTAAAATATGTGAATTGAATAAAATATGTTTGTAAACTGATATCAAAATTTATGGAACACAGCCAAAGGAGCAGTTAAATTTTAACAGCCTACACTAGAGAAGTAAAAGGGTATTAAACAGGGGCGTCTGGGTGGCTCAGTTGGTTAAGTGTCTGACTTCAGCTCAGGACATGATCTTACTGCTTGTAGGTTCAAATCCCGCATTGGGCTCCGGGCTGACAACTCAGAGCCTGGAGCCTGCCTCAGATTCTGTGTCTTCCTCTCTTTCTCTAGCCCTTCCCTGCTCATGCTTGCTTGCTCTCTCTCTCTCTCTCTCTCTCTCTCCCCAAAATAAATAAACATCTAAAAATTTTTTAAAAGGTATTAAATAATAAACTTAAAATCTTCCACCTAATGAACTATAAAAAGGAGAGCAAATAAATACAAAGCAAGCAGATAAAAGAAACAATAAAGATGTGTGCAGAAATCATGGAAATAGAAAACAGAAAAACAACAGAAAAAAAAAATAAGGATACCAAAGTTTGGTTTCCAGAAAAGATGAACTAGATTGACAATTTTTTTTTTTACCAGACTGACCAAGGAAAAATACTCAAGAAAATTACTCAAATCAGGAATGAAAGAGGGAACCTTACCACCAACTTTACAGATTATAAGGAAATATTATGATCAATCTTACACAATGAAATTTAGACAACATTCATGAAGGGGACAAATTCTTAGGGACAAACAAATTACCAAAAGTAATTCATGAAGAACTAGAAAATCCTGACAAAACTATAATAAGTAAATAAATTCAATTAGTAATTAAAAATCTCCCCACAAAGCAAAACCAGGGATCATATGATTTCACTGGTGATATCTAAGAAACATTAAAGGAGAAAAAAAATATTCACAATCTCTTTCAGGAAAGCACACCATGAACACATTTCCCTCATTAATGTAAATACAAAAGTCTTTGAAAAAAAATTAGCCAACCAAATTCATCAGCATGTAAGAAGGATTACAACACATGATTAAGTGGGGGTTATTCTAGGGATAAAAAGTTGTTTTAACATCTGAAAATCAATTAATGTAATAGATGTACAACAGATGTAGGAAATGATTTAACCAATCCCACACCTGGTTACGAAAAAACTTTCAAAGAAGGAAGAGAAATTCCTCAGTGTGACAAAGGGCATCTATGGAAAACCTACAATTAACATGATATTTAATGGTAACAGATGATATACTTTTCCCCCAATAACAAAAAAAGAGGCAAGGATGCCTGCTTTTACCACTTCTCTTCAGTATTTTAAAGGAGGTAATAGCCAGTGTGGTTTTTTTTTAATTTTTTTTTTTTAACATTTATTCATTTTTGAGACAGAGAGAGACAGAGCATGAACGGGGGAAGGTCAGAGAGAGGGAGACACAGAATCCAAAACAGGCTCCAGACTCTGAGCTGTCAGCACAGAGCCCGACGTGGGGCTCGAACTCACAGACCGCGAGATCATGACCTGAGCCGAAGTCGGACGTCCAACCGACTGAGCCACCCAGGCGCCCCAAAAAAATATTTTTTAAAAAGGTGTTCAGAGAGGAAATGTAAGTAAATTGTCTTTATTCATAGAAGACACACTTTTTTGTGTGGAAAATCCTGTGGAATCTATTTAAAAACTAACAGAAATGATTCAACAAGGTCTCAGGATAAAAGATCAATATGAAAATGGATTTTATTTCTGTACATTAGCAATGCACAATAAGAAATTGAAATTAAAAAGCTGTAACTTTTAAAATGGCATCAAAAATATGAGGGGTGCCCAGGTGGCTCAGTCGGTTAAGCATCTGACTTGGGCTCAGGTCACGATGTCTCAGTTTGTGAGTTCAAGCCCTGTGCTGGGCTCTGTGCTGACAGCTCAGAGCCTGGAACCTGCTTCGGATTCTGTGTCTCCCTCTCTCTCTGCCCCTTCCCGGCTTATGCTCTGTTTCAAAAATAAATCAACATTTAAAAAATATTTTAAGAAAATATGAAATAGTTTGGGTTACATGTGAGAAAGATCTCTTGACGGAAAACTATAGATCATTCCTGAGAGAAATTAAGGAATATGTAAATAAGTGAAGAGATAAACTTTTCTGTCATGGACCAGACAAACTGATACTGTTAAAATAACAAATCTCAAATTGATCTATACATATGGTACAATCATAATCATGATGAAAGCAAGCATTTTTAAACAGTTGACAAGTTGTTTCTAAAATTCTTATGGAAATACAAAGGATCAAGACAGTGGTAGTACCCTCAAGCTAGACAAATGTATCAACGGGTTAGAAAAAGAGTACAGAAACAGACCAGAAAATACACAGTCAATTCATTGTTGACAAAGGTTCACACAATTCAACAGAGAAAGGCTAGTCTTTTCAACAAAAGACACTAGAAGTTAGAAATCCATTAAAACTGTAACTTCATGGGGCACCTGGGCAGCTCAGTCAGTTGAGCATCCGACTTCAGCTCAGGTAATGATCTCACGAATCGTGGGTTAGAACCTCACCTTGGGCTCTGTGCTGACAGCTCAGAACCTGGAGCCTGCTTCAAATTTTGTGTCTCCCTCTCTCTCTGCCTCTCACCTGCTCTCTCTCTTTCTCTCTTTCTCTCTCTCAAAAATAAAATAAACACTAAAAAGATTTTAAAAATAACTTCATACTTCAAACTGTATATAAAAATTAACTTAAATTGGATCACAGGCCTAAATGCAAAACTAGAACTAAAAGGAGAGAGTCTTTACAACCTTGGTTTTGCCAAAGATTTCTTAGATCAACATCAAAAGTACAACCAATAAAAGGAAAATTTGGTAAACTGGACTTTTCCAGGTTAAGAAATTCTTTTCAAAGAATAATGAAAAGACAAGCCAGAGATTAAGAGTAAATGTTTGCACACCATTTACTTGATAAAGGACTTGAACCCAGTACATATAAAGAGCCTTTGAAATTCAATAAGGAGAAAACACACCACTAAAAAAAGAGGGCAGAAGAAGATTTGAAAAGCCATTTCACCAAAAATGGCAACAAATTAGCACATTAAAAAGGTCCTCAACATCATTCCTTCACTAAGGAAATGAAAATTAAAATCCCAATGAGAGATCAAAATGCACCTGGTAGAATAAAACACACTCCTTAATGTAATAGATAAATAAATAAATATCTGACCATTCTAAGTGTTGACAAGTTTATGTTGCACAACAAACAGGTCGTGGTACACTGATACAACTGAACATAATTCAGCAATGAAAAGAATAAACTATTGATGAATCTCAAAATAATGAGTTGGAGTAAAAGAAGTCACATAAAAGAGAGTACATACTGCACGATTCCATTTATATAAGGTTCCATTTTCATTCCAGAGTGAAAATGGGAACTAATTTATGGTAACACAGAGCAGATCAATGGTTGCTTCAGAACAGGACAGAGATGACAGGGAATGGAAAATTCAGATTATTGTATGTCAGCTCTACCTTATGAAAGCTGGCAAAAATAAATAAATAGTATTTCTTCCACCATTTTGAAAGAATAAGCAGTTGAGTATTGGTTAGAGATAAGTAAATCAGTGAAATTCTAGAAATAGGTAAGAGTATATGAGTTTACTAAAGAATAGAGTGACATTTGTAACAAAATAGGAAAAATGAATTATTCACCATAAATCAATAATCCAGTGAAAAAAGGTAGGGTCACAGTGGCCTAGAGCACAGAGTATAAGCAAAGACTTTCTACAATGAATGCTAACTCCACCACTTAATAGCACTATGGTTTTTGAAAAGTTATCTAACCTTCCAAAGCCTCTAACACATGACCTTCTATGTGAAAACCTACCTCCAAAACAATTTGTCAAAGGATGAAACAAGTAAGAAATTATTTTAACCTTGACCTCTACCGAACAATATCCCTAAAACTTAGCTCATAACGGATCATAGATTTATACACAAAAGCAAAGACCATAAAATTTCTAGAAGAAAATAAAGGGGAAAGTCTAGTCATTTCTGACGGTTGAAATCGCTCCGGTCAGAGACAAGGAGCTCATATTCTTCAGGAGTTATCAGAAAAAAGTAATCTCCCTGCCAGGCAGAGAGCCTGAAAATGACTGGTTACCCACCAGATAAAAGATGCCTTCCATTTTCATCAATGAAGAACAGAGTATTTGTTTTAACCAGTCTCAGAAAAGAATTATCATGAAAAAATAATACTTAATCCTCCTATTCAAAGCTCAAACAAAACAAAAGATTAGACAGCTCACTCATTCTTGTGTTTTCAGGTCTTGCTTTCTCAAGCCAAGCTTGCGGCTTGCCTGCGTTTCTTTTGCCTTCTTAAATTGACTTGGCGCTCTAGGAAGAACAAGGTCTTGGAAGGCATACAGAGCTGTGTTCAAATATCAGCTCTGCCATTTATTAGCTGGGTTACCTGAAGCAAGTCTTTTAAATATTCCGGGTCCTGGTCTTATCAAAAAGGAAAAACGAGGTGGGGTGGAGAATACTTTCTAATGTAAACACTGAGCAAGATAACATAGGGACAATGTGTCTGACAGCAGTCATTTTAAGACCTTAGCCTCCTTTCTTTCTTGAATATCAAACTGATATTTTGTTTGTGTCCCTAGCCAGTCTAGCTTTTCTTCAGTCCTCCAAGAACCATTCAGGGTAACAATCATTTTACCACCGCTCTAAGTAAAATGTGTGTTACAGATAATGCTAGCATTTTCACTGTCCCTTCGGATTGTCCTTCACCTTTTTTTTTTTTTTTGGTTTTTCTTTTTCAAAATCCATAACATCAGGACAGAGGGAAAATGGTCAATTTTGTCCTATTTATGTTAATGGGAACAACCAGTGACATAAAAACAATAGAAACCTTAAGTAGCAACCCATTACATTCCTTGTTACAACCTCCCTCCAAAACAGACCATTTATCAAGAAGGAACAAGTAAAAATATGACAAATTTCTCTCCTTTCCATTCCTCTCCTCTTTTCCCCAGATCCCTTCTGACCCTACGTTAAAGCTGTAAAGTATTATAAAAGCAATCAGACACTTTTAGGAAAAAAGGTTAAAAAAAAGTGTTTGAATTACCAACAACAGGAAATGAATTTTTAATAATTAAGAGCAACCTGTTTTTCAGGAACCAGTACAAAAACATCTTGTGGTATGTTTGTGACCACGCTTCATTAGCCAAAACACCTTCACGACTATTATCTCCAACAGCAGCATCAAAAATCGTTTCAGCCAAAAGAAAGGCTAATTTAGGTACTTCTCCTCTCATAAGCAGTAGCTATTATCATTGTTCAAGGTCAACATACAGAAAAGAAGGTAGAAACTGAGAGGACAGAATGTGAAGAGTTTTAAGAGAAGAGAAAAAAATGTTCAAGGGCCTTGTGCAAAAGTAGTAAATTTGTATAATCTTTCACGGAAATGATTGAAAATATCAAAAGAAGTTTATAATAATAATTACTTTTTAAACTAATGAATGTTCTGATGGCTGACACTCCAAGAGGGGAAAGAAAACTCAACATAATAGTTAATTTCCTGTTGATGTGAAATATTCATATCATTTTGATAATGCAGAAGTATAAAATGTCATTCATCATACTTTCTTGACAGAAGACATTTTTAAATACTTTTACCTTTAAAATGGACTGTGACTATTTACAATAATTCTATTAATTTCCCACATCTCTGAGCACAGATATCTAGTATCTCATATATTTAATGCTTATTACATAACAGGCATTCTGCTAATTTAGAGAGATTATTTTATTTACTTCTCACAACAATTTGAAGTGATTTTTATTATCATCTTGATTTTGCACTTGTGAAAACGGATACGTAAGAAGATGGCCCTCCAGGATCACTCAGTGTAACTAGTGAAGTTTACATTTAAAACAATGCACATCTGGTAATCGAGTTCAGAACAGTGACCTAATGTCTCCATGAGAAAGCTGCTTCCATATGTTCTCTTAAACCTTCATCAGTTTCATTTATGTGAGTCCTTCCATAATTCCCTATTTCTTAAATAATGTTCCCTCTTTGCAAATTGAAATTATAAACTGTAATTTCACTCTTATGAAACCATTTTTATGAAATAAAAACTACTTTTCCAGGACTTCACATTGATAAACTTAATATTTAAAAGAATCATATTTAAAAGGTAAAATAATGTCTCTTATCAGTTTGAAATGGACACATGTCAAACATTAACTCATTAATGTGGGGACCAGTAAGATGTTACAAGGGTTTCAAAGGAGAATCCAAAGAGCACGTACATATGAAAGAAGAAAGAAAGACTGACATAAATCCCCTTAATAGATGCAGAACTGGCCAATATTAACAAGGCAATAGTTGTCCCTATCTCCAAGGAAATTTACATTCCTATGGTCAAGTCATTTGTATTAATATCAGTATTTGACAATTTACAGAAGAGCTCAAAGACAATGAAAGGCACAGAGATTCCACAGGAGCACAAACTCAATGCCTACCTTTATTTTTTTTTTTAATGTTTATTTATTTTTGAGGGAAAGACAGAGAGACAGAGTGTGAGTGGGAGAGGGGCAGAGAGAGAGAGAGACAGAATCTGAAGCAGGCTCCAGGCTCTGAGCTGTCAGCACGGAGCCCAACGCAGGGCTCAAACTCACAAACCGTGAGATCATGACCTAAGCTTAACCACCTGAGCCACCCAGGCACCCCATCCTAGTTTTACTTTAAAGACTCCCAGTGATCTTTTCATGCATTTTCAAGTCTTTCACTCTTTTTCCCTAAATTATCTAATTTTACTTAATTAATAACACTGAATTTTAAAGAACGATAAAAGGAGGAGGAGTTGACTAACTTGAGTGAGATAACCACAGACAATAAACTTAAAGGAATCCTAACAAATATGTACCTCCTATCCCTCTGAAACCTCACTAAATGACAATGCAGAAATGAAAGGGGGGGGGGGGACTTCCTCCCTCAAACATAAAGAGAATGTCCGTGCAGAAAATCGGACCACCAGAAAGCTAGTGGCATCCTACAAAGAGCAGTGTGTAATCCCAGTAACCCTTGCCTCCCTAAGGAGATTCTTCCGTGCTTTAAATTTTATAGAAATTTAACCAGAAAGGCTCTGGGCTCAGCACTTGATGGAAGAGGGTTAGCCCAGAAGTGAAAACGGGAGGATTAAGAGAAAGACGCACTAGTGAACGGTGAGAGGTTTTGCACCTTCTCCCTCTCTAGGACATGACTTAAGACCTGAGATTTGAGGATTCTTTTCTCAAGACACTGAAAGTTCCCAAAGAAATGACCTTTATGTACTGAGATCACAGATTTGCCAAGTTATTGTGTGATAAGCAAGAAACCCACAGGGTAGCAAGTGTTGTGAACAAACTTTTCCTCCACTCTGTTATGTTCTTTTCTGGGAACCTGCAAATTAAACTGACAAAAGCTAAATCAACAAAGAAAAATGTGACTCAAAGAGGACATTAGAATTTGGGACTTAGATACCATCTTAACAGGGGACAAGGAGGTACAGAGAGGTACTTCCAGGAAATCAAATGACTTATTTGAAGAGGTGGGGGGGGGGGGGGGGAAGGACACTTACAGAAAAACAAGTGGATTTTGGAAAGAAAATGGGCCCTTAGGGGAATAGAAGGGAGATATGATAGTTTTGTGACAATGTCTGTTTGTGTGTGTAGCCTGCTGCTCCTCTCTGAGAAGAGATTAGAATTGCTCTGGGGAAGGAATTTAAGACAATTGAGTTCTTTCTGGAGGCTCTACCTGTAGGCAGCTAGGGATTTCAGGAACTCAAATGCCTTCAGTTCAAAATAATTTTTATGCCACAATGATTTATTGGGGACCCCTTTACAAGCCTTCCCCACGCCCCACCCTAGAGCAATGGAAATTAGGTACTACTTACAACAGCAACAACAGCAAACACCTACAAAGTATGTAAGAATTCGCCCAGAATCCAAACAATCTCTGTGGAGAAAATTAAAATTAAAACTCCTTTGTGCTTTATGGACAGTTTCACACATCAATAATTTAATGCCTGTGTTTTAAGAGGATATAAACCGTTTAACAGCCTGACAAAGGAGAAACAAGAGAAAGACCTATTCCATGTATTTATATTTTGGAAAGGGCTATTTCTTTTCTGGTTCAGTATGATGTAAGGGCATAAAATTGCCTAGGTGAGAAAATGCCTTTGGCTACAAACTTGAAGGAAGGATAAGGGAAGGAAAGACATTAAGAAATGATAATGTTTTAAGATGTTATATTAGTTACGCCTTCATAGCTTTTTGATCCCGGAATGTCAAAAAACTACTTGAGCGATTATATCATAAAGCACCTGTCAGTTAGAAGCAGCAGAATAGAGACGTGGAGTATGAAAGATGGAAAAAATCTTAAACATCATTTATTCCAACTGCTTCATTTCACAGGAAAGCAAACCAAACTCCAATGAGGCTAAAAAAGTCCCATAAGGGTTCAAAGTATGCTCAAATGTTGCCGGGTCACCTGTCTTTGGCCCGCCCATATCAGTATTTAAGAGGTAGAAAAACACAAATCCGTCTCCATTAATTACAGATTAGGAAACCAAAACACAGATATTAAAGGGCTTATTTAGAATCATATACACTTCAATGTCTTGATTTCTGACCTAGGACACTTAACAACTACACCATACTGGCACGTCTTAACTGATTAAAAATAAGATTGACAAAGTTTCTTTTTTATTGAAATAAGCCAGGTAATTTCTAGTTGTGGTCACAAGGGAACTGGAAGGTCTAAATTAACTAAAATGTTAGATTTTTCTGAGAATTCACTTTAGGCAATCTATGACATGATTGGTTTTGAATCTCCTCAATATCACCATGTAATGCATACTATTTTTTTTTAATCTTTTTCTGGACTACAATACAAACAATTTTCTTTATGAAGATTGATGCAATATATTAATTTGTCCATTTTCAAATTTTCTGGGCAACACTGAACAGCGATAAATTCATGCCCATCTTATATCTGTGAAAACTAAAATTCTACATAGTATAATTCCCTTTCAACTCTTACAACGAAAACAATTGGTGTTTTCATTATATTTTCACACATCAAAGTCCTTGGAACCCCTTATCCCTGTTTGTTTTCAGATCTCCTTACATAATACATATCAAATTGATTCTTTTATCCAGAAATTTATATCTTTACATTTATTTAACAATTTTTTTTTTAATTTTTTTAATGTTTATTTATTTTTGAGACAGAGAGAGACAGAGCATGAACGGGGGTGGGGCAGAGAGGGAGGGAGACACAGAATCCGAAGCAGGCTCCGGGCTCTGAGCTGTCGGCACAGAGCCTGACGCGGGGCTAGAACCCATGGACCATGAGATCATGACCTGAGACGAAGTCGGACGCTCAACCGACTGAGCCACCCAGGTGCCCCTATTCAACAATTTTTATACACTGCAATATCTTACTGTGTCTCAGAAACACTCAATGTTATATGTTGTTCTTGATTATATTGTGACATGTGTTCATGTGCTTTTACCATCACCTTCGCCTTTCACATCTCAATAGTCACATCGTCTAAACTTTGCGTTCTGTCAAATTAATAATTCTTTAAAAGTATTCCGCCAGTTTTGATCAGGACTGTAATAAATATGTAAAGGAATTTGAGAAGAGTTGAAGCATTTCAAGTGTCTCTCCTTTCCATTGAGTAAAATACATCTCCCAACGTACTTGTCTCCTATATTCCTCACAAACTGTTACTTTACACACTTACATACATCTCCAAGCAACATGAATTATTCAGTATTTTTTTTATTATGAAGGAGGAATCACTTTTTAATGTTTATTTACTTTTGAGAGAGAGACAGAGTGTGAGCAGAGGAGGAGAAGAGAGAGGGAGACACAGAATCTGAAACAGGCTCCAGGCTCTGAGCTGTCAGCACAGAGCCCGACGCGGGGCTCAAACTCATGAACCACGAGATCATGACTTGAGCTGAGGCCAGACGCTTAACAGAATGAGCCACCCAGATGCCCCAAGAGGAATCACCTTTTGGATGTAACTTATACATGGTGATCAGAGAAGTAAGGAAATGTCAGGGATATGTAGTTTTTCTATTTTATACTTATATGTATATTTAATGATTTCACAATCACTTTCTTTGGGGAGGAAGTCTAGTGATTAATATCTTAGGTTAGGGAGCAAAAGCCAAACACACACGTCCAGCCACTTCTTGCTACTGAAACCCCACAGTGCAACACCATGCCTATTATTAGAAATTATAAACATCAATGTGGATCACCATTCTTCAGCTCAGTATCTGCAGTAAAATCAGGATAGTGCTACACAGTCCACGGTCTTTAATGACTGGGCTATTTCCTCTAACTTCATGTATTTGAGAGTCATTCACGTTGTTTTGTGCACACATTGGTTTATTCTTACTGCGATATAACGTTTTGTTATTTTGTGGATATCCTACAACTCGCTTACCCACTCTAATGTTGATGGATTACTTGGTCGTTTTCAGCGTGGAACTGTCTTGATAATGTTGCTGTGAACATATTCATATGTGCCCCCCTTAGACACATGCCTGCTGACGTTTTCTCAGGCAGCAGTACCCCAGCTCAAATATAGGTGAGGCAGATGTTCAGCTTTACTAAATGCTGCCAATTTTTTTTTTAATTTTTTTTAACATTTATTTATTTTTGAGACAGAGAGAGACAGAGACAGAGACAGAGACAGAGCAGGGGAGGGGCAGAGAGAGAGGGAGACACAGAATCAGAAGCAGGCTCCAGGCTCTGAGCCATGAGCCCAGAGCCCGACGCGGGGCTCGAACTCGCGTACCGTGAGATTGTGACCTGAGCTGAAGTCGGATGCTCAACCGACTGAGCCACCCAGGCGCCCCAGCTAAAGGGATTTAACAACTTTTTCCACAAATGATGATATTCCATATCCCCACCAAAACTACAACCCACCTGAAATAGATTCTACTGTATGATGTGATGAAACAGTCAAAATCAGTTGTGTGTTTATTTTTTTCATATAGATATCCAAGTTACGCGGCGCTGTTTTATAGATGCTGTTATTTCCTCATCCTATAGATCATCTTTATTGTACATCAAATATCTAAAGTATGTGTGGAAATGTTGTCGAACCATCTATTGTATTCATTGGTCTATTTTCCTATCAGCATTGTATTAGTTAGTATAGCTTTGGAATAAGTAAAGTTTTCTGCTGGTATAAGTTCTCCAGCTTTGTTTTTTAAGATTAATTTTTGGCTATTCTTTATTAAAAATTTTTTTAATGTTTATATATTTTTGAGAGAGAGAGTGTGAGCAGGGGAGAGGCAGAGAGAGAGGCAGACACAGAATCCGAAGCAGGCTCCAGGCTGTGAACTGTCAGCAAGGAACCCGACGTGGGGCCCAAACTCGCTCAAACTCACAGACCATGAGATCATGACCAGAGCCAAAGTTGGACGTTTAACTGACTGAGCCACCTAGGTGCCCCATAATTTTTGGCTCTTCTTATGTATTCATATTTATAGGTACGTTTTCAAGTGAATCTTTTATTTTCTATTCTTTGATGTGACTTTGTGATTGAACTACAGATCAGTTTGAAAGAACAGACAGACCTGTGATACAGCTTCTTTTCCACTTGTGGATATAATCTATTCCTTTGATTTTCTTTGTGTCTTCTTAATTTCTCACAGTAATATTTTCGAGTCGTTCCCATGCAGGCCTGTGGGAGACAATAGTCAATGGCCCTGGCCCTTGTATAATCCCCTCCCCATGAATGTGGGAAGAATCTGTATATATGATGAAAAGTAACTTCTGTGGTTATGTTACATTGTATAACAAAAGGAATTTTAGAGATGAAATTAAAGTCACATTTCAGTTTACTTTAAGATAGGGAAATTATGGGGCGCCTGGGTGGCTCAGTAGATTAAGTGTCTGACTTCAGCTCAGATCATGATCTCATAGCTTGTGGGTTTGGGCCCCATGTCGGGCTCTGTGCTGACAGCTCAGAACCTGGAGCCTGTTTCGGATTCTGTATTTGCCTCTCTCTCTGCCCCTCCCCTGCTTGTGCTCTGTCTCTCTCTCTCTCTCTCTCTATCTGAAAATGAATAAACATTTAAAAAAATTTTAAATAGGGACATTATGCAGGTGAGATTGACCTAATCACACCAGACCTTTAAATCTGGATCAGTCTGGGAGAGGAGAAAGTCACAGACTCAAAGCAGGAGAAGGGTAAGCATGTTATTGCTGGCTTAAGTGTGGGTGGGACCATGTGGCAAGATATGTATGTGTCCCCTTGAAACTGACAAGGGCCCCTGACTGACATCCAGTAATGAAATGGGAAACTCAGTCCTACGACCACAATGAACTGAATTCTGCCAGTAAGAGTCAGCTCACAGGTGTTTTTTCTCCCCGAGATTCCCGACCAACATGTCACCTGGCCGACAGTTTTCAAAAGAGAAAATTCATGTGGCTAATAACACGAAAAGAGGCTCAACCTCACTAGCTGTCAGTTTTTAGACAAATTAAAACTGAGATGCAATTTCACAGGTAACAAATTGGCATAAATACTGGACATCTTATAATACCAAGTGCTGATGCTTATATGGAAAAAAGGGAATGCTCTGATAATTCTCACGCGAGTGTGCATTAGTTCAACCACTTTGGAAAGCAATTCCCCAATGTCAGGCCAATTTAACAAAGGTGTGAATAGGGGCACGTGAATGGCCTAGTCAGTTAAGTTAGTCCAACTTCGTCTCAGCTCATGATCTCACAGTTTTGCTTGTGCATTCGAACCCCGCATCAGGCTCACTGCTGTCAGCACAGTGCCCACTTTGGATCCTCTGTCTCCCCCCCTCCTCTGCCCCCCCTTTCAAAAGTAACAATTTTTAAAAAGATGTGAATATCTTAGGTCAAGAAATTCTTAGGTCAAGAATTTCCACAGGTATATACACTGTAGAAATATCCATACATGTATAAAAGAATGTCTACTAGAATGCTGTTTGGAAGGGAGGAGAAAAGGAAGGAAGGAAGGAAAGAAGGGAGGGAGGGAGGAAGGAAGGAAAGAAGGAAGGAAGGGAGGAAGGGAGGGAGGGAGGAAGGGTGGAAGGGAGGGAAGGACGGAGGAAAGGAGTGAAGATACAACTTAAAATCCCATCCACCACAGATTGAGTAATTAAATTGTGATATACTGACAAGTGGACCACTAAACAGCAGTGTAAAGGAAATTACAATATATGTTGCCTTTTGTAAAATTTTAAAACAGTAGAAATACTATATATTAGTTACAGATGTATACATATGTAGAAAAAGTATAAAAACACAAATGGAAAGGATAAACAGCAAATTTGATTTATTATGTATCTAGGAGGACATAAAAGTGAATGAAATTTGGCAGGTGGGTTCAATTTCATCTGTAATATAACAGGCCTTTAAAAAACGGTAATCATTTCTGGGCGCCTGGGTGACTCAGTCAGTTGAGCGTCTGACTTCGGCTCAGGTCATGATCTCACCGTTCGTGAGTTCGAGCCCATGTAGGGCTTTGTACTGACAGCACAGAGCCCAGAGCCTGCTTTCAGTTCTGTATCTCCCTCTCTCTCTCTGCCCCTCCCCTCTCATGCTCTGTCTCTCTCTCTCTCTCTCTCTCTTTCTCTCAAAAACAAACTTTTAAAAAATTTTAAAAAAAAATAAAAAATAAAAAATAAAAAATGGTAAACATTTCTGAGGCGCACTGGCTATGTCTTATTTTCTGTTATTTTGTGTGTGTTTGTGTCACTTAATAACGAATCTGTGTAGTTTAAAGGTTTGTGACAGGTCCCATTTCCTAACATGTCTCTGTTCTTCACCTTTATCACTGCCTACACTACTTGCCTCTTCTTCCCAGGTGATACCCAAATCAGAGACAGTCCCCATTCAGAAACCATGCGGATTAGTCAGCATCTGTAAACTCAGTCAGCTCTTCAAGGTCAAGAACTGCATCTTCCTTATGGCTGTGTAGGTGGTACCTAGCTTAATGGAACAGCTCAGCAAAGAGTTTGTACAAGTGAGCTCCCTGGTAGCTGGTCGACTCATCCAGGTGAACACTGTGATTGACAGCTGCTCAGACACGTCCTATTTCAGGTTCTGGATTTGTTTGTTTGTTTAATAATTCCACAGTACTCATCGTTATTCTACGCTTCTGGCAATAACAAGCAACACATGGTGAGGAACTTAAATGCACCTCTATTTGAGTTATAGGTCTGCTTCCTGAACTGTTAAACTTGATAGACACAGATATAACTAATGGCAAAGTATACGTCACCTAGTTGTTTCCTTGCTTCCCGCCAAGCTCTCTGAACTGAGGATTCATTAAGTCTTCTGTGACTCGCCAGAAGACAGCTCTCAGACCGGGCCAGGGCCTGGCTGACTTTGCTTTGTTTTGCCCTCTGGTTGGGTTCCACGCTTGTCTTGGCAGGTCATTGCCTATTCACGTAGAAAGCTCTATAAAGATGAGCTGGCGGCAGGGATGCTGCAGGCTGTTGAGGCTTCAAATTACAAGGCTTTCTGCCTAAAATGGTGTTACTTCTCTCCTGCTCCCACCTACCTCTTCAACTCAACCTCACCTACACCACCTGACAACTGTGCTCCAGCACTAGAGCCACTTAGAATGCAGACACACTTATTGTTTCTTGACTCTGCACCTTGTCACGGGCTGTTTCCTATGCCAGGAATGCCATTCTCTCTTTCTTGTCTGTTTGGCAAGCATCTTGTCTACCTGGCAAAGCCCTACTTAGGTATCACTCCTTCTCACGTAACTTCCCTGAATTTGGCAATCCAGAACTGTCATGACCTAACACAAAACAAAACAAGAAGGACAAAATCCATTCACCTTGTCCTGACATCCAATATCTTCGACGATATGCCCAACATATTCATTCACCCATTTATTGATTTCACAATGATTGAGTGCTTACTAAGTTTTAAGCAATATACAAGGTATTGAAGATAAAAAGATGTCTAACATGCAAACCTCTGGCTATAAAGAGCTTCCTGGACTGTTGAAACCAAAACCAACATCTACACTATAGTAACTTTATATGCATATATATTTAGTCCATGAGACAATATGAGAACACCAAAAACTAGTAAGAGGGAACAAGGCAAGAAAGGAAATGGTAAAGAAAGGAAAGGAAAGGAACAAGAGGAAGATATTTATGAAAAGAAATATGTCTCTTCGGTTCCTCTGCCCATTTTCAAAACGGATTCTTTGGTGGGTTTTGCTATTGAGTTTTACGAATTCTTTATAAATTTTGAATGTTAACCCTTTTCAGATATATCAGTTACAAATATCTTCCCCCACTCAGTAGGTTGACTTTACAATGTACTGATGGTCTTTTGCAAAACATTTAATTTCCTTATCACTATTTTCTCCCATTACACTCAGGAGTCAAAAGGCTAAAGTTGAATGAATCCTACTGCCCACCTTCCCCGTAGCTTTACCTTCACAGATCCACCACTCAGGGGGGGAGAAAATATTAAAAATACTGAATCAGATCAGCTGATGGTATTTTAAACCAATGGTGCCTAAATTCAGTGGGGCCCTCCTCACCCTACAGCTGTCCTTCCAGGCCAACTTTCCCATCATTGAAACCATCAAAACAGCATCATTCCTTTATTTTCTCCTATTTCTTTAAAACATTTAGACTCCTTCCATATCTCCATATTCAGGAGACAAACTGACCTCATAGAAGAACCTCATAGATGAGAACTTTTACCAATAAACCTACAAACATACTCTTTCTTGTGCCCATTTTCTCCCTCTTCTTTCCTAATTTAATGCAGAAAGTACTCATCCTTCTGTCAATGCTACCCCTAGAAAATCTACTCAGAACTCTACACATTACCTTCTTCTCAAGGCCATATGCGATCTTCTCTTCCTCCTGCCTTGCCCATCACTCCCCCAGCATATAGATATGCACCTGTATCTACCTGCTAGAGTAGAGGCCCCTCTTGTTCTAAATCACAGTACTTCATTTGCTTCTTCAGAGCGTTTAGCAAAACTTGTAATAATTACATTTTATTTGTTTGGAACTTTAATGCCGGCAACATTCTGGCTCTTGATCTGAAAGTCTTGACACAGTTCATATCTTGGTTTTTTTCTTGTTAATTTTTAAAGTTTATTTATTTTGAGAGAGACAGAGCGAGTAGGGGAGGGGAAGAGAGAGAGGGAGACAATCCCAAGCAGGCTCCATGCTGTCAGCACAGAGCCCGATGTGAGGCTAGAACACACAAAACCATAAGATCATGACCGGAACAGAAACCAAGAGTCAAACGCTTAACCAACTGAGCCACCCGGGAGCCCTTACATAGTTCACATCTTAGTGAGTTCCATCCACAGTTATGTTTTGGGTAGTTCTTTTTGTATCTGTTAGACTTCAGAATATTACACTTTTTAATTGATATATAGATTTCTATCATATTTAATATCTAATTTTATTTGTTAGGAAGAACTCATCTTTGTATTACCCAATATGAATATTCAATTATTAGTTCAGTGTGGGAGTAAAGATCATTAAAACTTCTTCTTTGCTGTGACACTGTCATCTTAATTGTTTTAAATAGGAATTCAAGG
Organism: Panthera onca; assembly: GCF_046562875.1. Taxonomy (NCBI): domain Eukaryota; kingdom Metazoa; phylum Chordata; class Mammalia; order Carnivora; family Felidae; genus Panthera; species Panthera onca. The sequence continues at coordinate 79,050,390 of NC_138349.1, forward strand.
TTCTTACCAATAATAGTTTTATAGAAAACAAGGGAGATGAAGAGGCAACTAGTCATAATTATAAAGAAGAGAATAGGGATAATGTATGAGAGACAGTATTTATAAAAATAATGCCTACCATGGACTAAATGTTTGTTTCCCCCCATCCCAAATTGATATGTTGAAGTCTTACTCCCCAGTGTGATGGTATTGGAAGGTGAAGCCTTTGGGAGGTAATCAGAGTTAAATGAGGTCATGAAAGTGAGGTTCCATGATGAGATCAGTGTCATTATAAGAAGAGGACCAGAGTGTTTTCTCTCCCCTCACCCCTGGCAATTAATCTGTCTCCCAAACTCTCTCTTTCTCTCTCTCTCTCTGTCACATGAGGACACAACAAAAAGGCAGCCTTCTGCAAGCCACGATGACAGTCTTCACCAAAAACCCAATCGTGTTGGCATCCTGATCTCAGACCTCACTGTCTCCAGAACTGAGAAATAAATGTTTGTGTGAGCGACTCCGTTGATGGCATTTTGTTACAGCAGCCCAAACTGACTAAGACAATGCCTCAAGATTGTTTATATTTAATGAAGGACATAAACCCTTTAATGACAGATACAGACTAATGAACACGAGAAGCTCAATGTACACAAAGAAGGAAAAATACAGAGTCTACGCCTCACACATCATAGTGGAACTTCAGAACACCAGACAAAAGACCTAATTTGGGAAGCAGAATCAAGGAAGCCTATCTAAGGAGATGAAATTTGAACAGACAACCGAATGATGAGAGTGAAGCACACAGGCTTGCTCAAGGACGAGCGAGGAACCAGTGAGCCAGAGCACATTTATAAAAGGAGATATGGAGGGAAATGTGTACAGACATTTAGGCCAGTCATGTAGGCCTTGGAAGCCCAGGAGGAAGACAGTTGATTTTTCTTTTCTTCTATGTGAGGAGAAGCCATTGGAGTGTTCTGAGCATATGAATGGCATGAATGAATTTATTATTTAAATGACCACTTGGGGGCGCCTGGGTGGCTCAGTCAGTTAAGCAGCCAACTCTTGATTTCTGCTCAGGTCATGATCTCACGGTGAGTTTGAGCCCCACGTAGTGCTTTGCGCTGACAGCGCATGGAGGCTGCTTGGGAGTCTCTCTCTCCTTCTTTCTCTGACTCTGCCCCATTCTCACTCTCTCTCTCTCTCTCAAAATAAATAAATAAATAAATACGTACATAAAATGATCATTTGGATTAACACTGTACGTTAACTGTGTTGGAATTAAAATTTTCAAAAATAAAATGATCACCTGCACCGTCTGCTCAGGACTGTACTGTTGGATCACTAGTGGGGCAGAAGGACTGCTGGGACCAGTGGGACTGCCATAATGCGAGAGACAGGTGAGACTGTGTGGGAATAATGGGAAAGCAAAGGCAGGCGTCAAGGAGATGGGTTGGGAGCATATTTTAAAAGTATAGCATATAGGTGCATGTTGATGGATTTGAATGGATTTTTAAATGTTTATTTATTTTGAGAGAGAGAGTGAGTGGAGGAGGGGCAAAGGAGGGGAGAGAGAGAGAGAGAGAGAGAGGGAGAATGAGAGTCCCAATCAGGCTCCACGCTATCAGCCGAGAGTCCGGCTTGGGGCTCCATCTCAGGAACTGCAAGATCATGACCTGAGCTGAAATCAAGAGTCAGACTCTTAACCAACTAAGCCACCCAGGTGACTCTGGATGTGAGTATTTAGGAAAACAGAGGAATAAGGAATGATTCCTATGAAAAAGGAAAGGAATGCAAAACAACTTCTTTTCCAATTAATAAATATGAAATTGAGTGGAAAGGTTATATAAGCAATTGCATAAATGTGTCTTAAGTTCAGATCAAACTTGGGGCTGAAAACTTAAATTGTGGAAGTTCAGCTTACTAATACTATAAATAACACAAATAATATATGCTGACTGTAACAGATGATGACTAACTTATCCATGGGCCCCCAGACCTAGGGAAGCAGTCAAACTTCTTCCTAGAAGAAAATTATACTGATATAACTGCTATGTTCTGAATGTTGGCATCCCCCTAAAATTCTTATGCTGAAATGCTAACCCCAAAGTGATGGTTTTAGGAAGGGAGCCATTGAGAGGAGATTAGGTCATGAGGGTGGAGCCCCCATGGTGGGGGGTGGGGGTGGGTTCAGTGCCCTTGGAAGAGAGACCTGACCGTGCTCCCTCCCCCTTCCACTATATGACACACGGTGAAAAAACTGCCGCCTATGAGCCAGGAAGTCCTCACCAGTCTCTGAATCTGCCTGTGCCATGATCTTGGACTTCCCGGCCTCCAGAACTGCGAGAAATAAACTTCCGTTGTTGATAAGCCACTCAGTCTGTAGTATTGTGCTATAGCAGCCTGAACAGGCTAAGGCAACACCTGGAGAGATTTTTGCGAGTGCCACCTTATCTGTTTCAACAGACATTCCGCTCATGCCTTGCAAGTATAGTGAGGGCTGCAAGGAGATGCAGTTCAAATAGCGCAATACAGAATTTCATTTCCACTTCATGCTTTTTGAATATGTTTTATTGAATAATAAATTGATGAGATTCTACTCTAACATTAAATATTTATTGATGTTTGCCTACCCAAAACATCTCCTTCCCAGTGGGATTGGAATGGTCTGTAGACTTACTTATAAAGAGAGAATAATAACAATAATAATAATAACAACAATAACAATAATAACACTTCAATTGCCATTTCCTTATCCCTCGGGAAGATCTGCTTTTCTTTGCTTTTTGGCCAAAGTTTTAAAAAATGGGGCAAGAAGATTGAATATAATCAATGTCATCTCACGCTGGCTAAGGGAGTACCTTTCCATGGCATTGCTGCAAATGACACTGGGAAGCTGTTCAGTCTCATTAACTTTACAAACCAATCTGCTATAAGCATCTGGTTGTGAATTTGCCAATGATGAAAAAGGCTGGAATATACCTCCTGGAATCATTGCTTTACACATTTTGTGTATTCAGTATGATCTTTCTGATCATTTGCCAGCATTATGAATTTTTTAGGAATAGCCAGGGTGTTGGAAGGTAAATTGAAAGGAAATAGAAGCCTGATTCTCCTATAGATTCAGTTTAGCATGTTGGAACGAGACCCTCAATTTCCTTACAAGAAGAGGTACCAAGAAACTAATGGGCCTGGCTATGCCAAATTTTGTACTGGAAACCTTGGATTCCCTACACACCCAGACCACTCACCTCCACTGGCATTTTCACTACAAGATATGTCATGAGTACTTCTCCAAATCAACTTCACACTCGCCCCCCCCCCCCCCCGTCCTTTTGCAGGCTTATTTCATAACACTGAACTTTTTCACTTACAATGAAAGTTAAATTATGTTGAAATTTCAAAGTCACCTAAATCCTATAATTTGACCACAGAAACTTATAATTAAAATGTAAGTTTAGATATCCACCCCCATGTTCACTGCAGCATGATTTACAATAAATAATAGCCAAGATACGAAAACAACCTAAATGTCTACGGATGCTGAATAAAGAGAAGGTATGTGTATATACTCATACATGTTATAATAGAATACTATTAAGCCATAAAAAGAAAGAAAATACCCTTCTATGTTGTTGCAAATGGCAAGAAATTGCTCTTTTCCATTGTGTGTATGCGTGTGTGTATGTGCATCTCACATCTTCTTTATCCATTCATGTATTGATGGGCACTTGGGCTGCTTCCATACTTTGGCTATTGTAATAATGCTTCAATAAACACAGGGGCGCATACATCCCTTGAAATTGGTGGTTTCACATTTTTTGTTTAAATACCCAGTAGCGCAATTAGGGGATCACAGGGTAGTTCTATTTTTAATTTTTTTGAGAATCCTCCCTACTGTTTTCCCCAGTGGCTGTGCCAGGGAACTGTTAGATCACTATATTGTACACCTGAGACTAATACAGCACTGTACTTTAACTTGCACTGGAATTAAAATTTTTAATTAATAAAATTTAATTATTAAAATTTAATTATTTAATTAATAAAATTTTTAATTAAATCAATTGATTTTAAAAAAGAAAAAAAGAAATCTTGCTATTTGCAACCATGTGGATGGATCTAGGGAATAATATGCTATGTGAAATAAGTCAGAGAAAGACAAAACCATATGACCTTACTTATATGTGTAACTTAAAAAACTCATAAGATACACAGCATACATTGGTATTGCCACAGGTGGAGGGTGGGAGGGTGGCTGAAATAGATGAAAGGGGTCAAAAGGTACAAACTTCCAGCTACCCGATAAATAAGTCATGGAGGTGTGAGGTACAGCATGGTGACTATAGTTAATAACACTGTAGTGCTTATGTCAAAGCTGCTAAGACAATGTAAAAGTTCTCATCACACGCACACGCACACACACACACACACACACACACACACAATTATGTAGTTATGTATGAGGATGGATGTAACTGGAATGACTGTGGTGATAATTTTGCAATATATACAAATATCAAATCGTTATGTTGTACACCTAAAACTAATACCATGTTGCATGTCAAGTACATCTCCATTAAAACGTAACACAAAATAAAATAAAATTTCCTGATTTTGAACAATATTAGAGTGAGCCAGGGCCAACGACATGACCACAGAGGAAACGGAGATGAATCTTCCGGAGGCGTGAGATAGAAGTCCTGGATAGGGACGTGTGTACCTAGTATCAGAGTGGTAACAAGAGTCTTTTAGCCACACACGTTGAGCTACCTTACCCGAGTTATTCTTGGCAAACCTCATAATTCCTAAATTAAACACAATACTGAAGTCAACACACATAAATCAGAAATGATATTTTTAGATAGGAAAATTACTCAAATAGCCATACTGCTCGTTAGACTTCGACTTTGTACTTTCAGTGCCTCCAACCACAGTTTAGGAACTGTTTTCTATTAGTCAAAAGATTACCGCGTATCACGAAAATACAAGCCACACACAAAATCAAGAAACCACACCCAGTGATATTATTCATCCAGGTTTGCCTTCAGTGAATACAGAATAATAGACAGTATTCTCAAAACCAGAACCAAATACCCACCTACTAAAAGGCGTGGATATGTTAATACTTCCTAACATTTAAAAATGCTTTCAAATATATCACATCATCCATTTCTTTCAGTGTACCTGTGAGAAAGACATTGTTTTATTCCCTTCAGAGATGAGATTCAATGAGATTCAAACACATGGTAAACGGCAAGAAAAAGAGTCGCGAATCTGGATCATGTAATACCGTTCTTTCCCCACTAGGAAGTTTCCATCCTTGGAAGATAGATGCGACTTTTATAAACCATGATTATGCTATTGGCTCAGCATTCTTGAAACACAAATTCTGAGTTGTACTGTTCTGTCCAGACACCCTGCTCCCTTCCACCCAACAAAGCAAGTAAGAAAAAAGAGGTTAATGCAATTGACGTGAGCTGTGGCAATATAATTTTTAAAAACCAACTGATATTCATGAAAACCGAAAAATTTATAATGAAAGCATCTCAGTCTACACAACTGAGACAAAATGTTTGTAAATATTTGAAATATCCTACTAATATTTTACAACTCTTTCCCCAAGGATGAATTCCTGAATATAAAGCAAGCTTCCACTCAGCAAATGTGTATGTCAGATTGAAATGGAAGATAAAATGGATCCATATATAATTGCAAATCTATAGCTCTTTCACAGCAACTTGTCTCATGAATTCATTCAAATACTGAACATTAGTTCTGAGCTAAGGGCTTTGCAAAATCTATGAACTATATAAAAATGTATGCAGCACCAACATTTTTTAATGTTTATTTATTTATCTTGAGAGAGAGAGAGACAGAGAGAGAGAGAGAGAGAGAGAGAGAGAGAGAGACTGGGGGAAGGCCAGAGAGAGAGGAAGAGAAAGAATTCCGAACAGGCTCTGTGATGTCAGCACAGAGCCCTACCCGGGGCTCCATCCCATGAACCAGGAGATCATGAGCTGAGCAGAAATCAAGAGTCAAATACTTAACCAACTGAGCCACCCAGGCACCCCAGAGCACCAATATTTTAATATTTAAAACTTGGTAATCCTGGGGCACCTGGGTGGCTCAGTCCGTTGACCATCTGACTTCAGCTCAGGTCATGATCTCGCGATTTGTGAGTTTGAGCCCCAAATCGGGCTCCCTGCTGTCAGTGCAAAACCTGCTTCAGATCCTCTGTCCCTTTTCGCCCCTCCCCTGCTTGCGCTCTTTCTCTCAAAAATAAATTAACATTAAAAAAAAACCTTGATAATCCTCATTCAATTTTAACAGGACCTAAAAACTTTTTTAAAGCTCACCATTTTAACTCCATCATTCTGTTGTTTTCACTGATGACCTAACACAAAACCATAGGAAGGAGCATATATCATCAGTATTTCACCCCAGTGTTCAACAAAAATATTGTTCCTAGATACACTTCTAAGTACAGACTTCTAGTAGTTGTATTTACTAGGTATTATGAAATAAGTGGAATTAACCACCAAGTTAAGAGCAAAAGGCATTCGTTGGTATATTGGGTAAATCTCAAAGTACTTAACATCTGCCAATTTGAGTATGTTAGCATACTCATGTTAGCACGAAAGATAATAGTGCTTGGAAAATACAGAAAAAAAGACAATATATTTTTCCATATAAAAAAACTAACATTGGACCCCATCTGGGAATAATGAGAAAGTGAGTCTCCTCTGATCCCATGATAAGCACAAATGCAAAAGGAAATTAGATGCAACTTTTTAAAAGCTCTAAACTTTTCTCTGTCTAGATTGCCAAATTTATTAAATCTTGGGATCATGCATTTGCCCTACAACCTTGTCCTCTTTATATCTGTACCAGTTAACCCAGTATCAGAAATACAGTGCTAAGAATGCTGTCTCAATTCTACCAAGTTTTGTAATACCTGGATAACATCACTTGCCACAACTAAACTTATAAGGTATTGAAAGGAGTGTTATGGTCCAAAATAAAATGTTCCAAATGAGCACTCTGCCATCCTCAGAAAATTTTCCCAAGAAGGGGAAAATATCCATATGCTTTGTGATCAATTGGCTGAAAATATTGCTGTGTGCTTTGTCATAACAGGCTGTTCTGTTGTTGAGACTTATGAATACTGGCACAAGTCCAGTTTGTATAAGAGATTAACTTTATCAAAGTCTCTGAAGATAAAGGCTCAGACCAGTTCATGTGACTGTGGTCACAACAGCATAGCCAACGAGAAAAAGCTCACAAAGGAACAAAGACTCCCTCATTCATGGTGAAAGACATATATGCATGACTCCTGTAAGCTTCAGCAATGCAAGAAAAATTGGCAGAAATACTTGAATGTGGCCACCAAAACCAATTTCATTTTTTATGGAACTGCTACTGTGAACACTGATTAGATAAGGAAAAACCGTTGCCAGCACTTAGAGAAAAACATTTTCCATCAATTGACGATGAAACACTGCTAGAGCATAAAATATTCTTCTTTCTAAGCAGATGACTTGGAGTGAAATAGAACCTCTTCTGTCTTCCCAGGAGTCATTCCTCTGGTATTTACCTTTTCCCTGGGGATTCTTCCGTAGTAGGATTTTGGCCACTGGGTACCAAGACCACTGAGGAGGCAATGGAGCCAGATCTGGCAGAAGATGTTAGGATGCTGACACTTATCTTAGCCTTGTGTTGGGAAAAAGGCAGCTTGGCCACCTGCCAGACATATTCTTTTGGTCTGTAGGAGAGGTCACTCAGCCACCAGAAGTTGAATTTTATACAACTACGGAGAACAGAGGAGTTGGAAAGAAGGATGACCATTTGTCCTTTTTGGGAGAATAAGAGGAAAGAAGCCATTGGTGGTCTTCTGTTCTGTTGATAAATGGTTAAGGCTCATCTTTTACATTTCTCGTAAATGATTCCTAGTTTACATCCTCAAAAATTAAAACTGAATGTTTAAAGTCAGAGATTCTGGCGGGGGGGGGGGGGGGGGGGAGGTTACTTCCAAATGCTAATAGATTGAAATGCAGCAAACAAGATTTTAATTTTTTCCTAAATTCCCCACACTAATGATTAAGAATCATGTCCTATTATTACGATTTCTCCTTACACATTTATTCTAATATTGCATGATTATACAGCTCACCTATTACAACAGCTATTTATAAACGTTTCATTTTACTTTCTGAAGAGAATCCCCCAAAATGTATTTCTCACGACTGTCTAGAGAAGAGTTATATGTAAACTCTTAAGGAAAGGCCAAATGAGTAAAATACCAAGAGATTTTTAAAAATTTTTTTAACTTTTACATTGCTTTCCTTCATTAAGTAACCCCCAAACATGCAAAAACACTGTGAGTCTTAACCAGAGAGCCCCATTTGACACACAGGAATGCAGTCTGACTGTCTTGTCTAATGAAAAGAATCTGAGTGCTGACAAGCCTACAATTATGAATATTTGGTTCTTGGTCTCCTGTATTTTAAGTAGATTTCTCTTTATTCTATCATGTATTGTTCTTTTGCAAATGAAATCCCTTAACAATATCAACTCAGTGCCCTCTTTAAGTAATAAATATCTGAGGTACTGCTAAAGTATGATCAGTATCAAACAGCTTATGATATTCTAAATTCTGAATGCAATCAAAATAGGAAACCTTGCCCAGTATCATTTAGGTGTAGGATACAAATGGCTCTGTAAAAGTAATCTTACTCTAACCCTTCAAAGGAATAAAACCTTGAGAATTTCTGTGAAAATAATTTCAAAGAAAGCAGAAAAAGCAATCTTATTTTCTTTGGCTAATGCATAAGGTAAAACTATCTGAAAAATCAACCATTAATGGGTACTCACAAGTGCCTTTCTTGGAATATGTGATTTTTAAAATTTTTTCAATGTTTATTCATTTTTTCAGAGCGAGAGATAGAGCGCGAACGGGGAAGGGGCAGGGAGAGAGAAGACACAGAATCCGAAGCAGGCTCCAGGCTCTGAGCTGTCAGCACACAGCCCGACATAGGGCTTGAACTCATGAACCACAAGATCATGACCTGAGCTGAAGTCAGACGCTTAACCGACTTAGCCGCCCAGGTGCCCCTGAGTGTATGATTTTTATGAATGATTTCAGTTCACTCTCAGGCAAACAAAGTTAGCGTTAGTATCCTTACTTTACAAATTAAAACAACTGATACTTAAAGATATTAAGTAACACACAAGTAATTAAAGATATTAAATAACACAACTTAAAGTCACACAAGTGAATGTGGGATCCAGGATTCTAAGTCCTTTTTATATCATATTTTGCATGACATTAAGCTGATGGCATAATTTCTTCTGTTCAGTGACAGTGACATAGAGGGCCTTCTCGCCCCCTTTTGGAATCAATCTCTTTGTAATTGAACTTCCAGAGCATTTATTACATTTATGAGCCTTACTTCAGTCTACGTTTATTATAGATATCACATACTTAACCTGGATACTCTTGGAGATTTTAAACTTCCACGAAGACCCATGCCTTTTTTACATGTTCCTAACATGGCATTTTATACATAGTAATAATCAGTAGTGAATGAATGCCTGCTAGAAAGTTATCTTTTGTAAAGCATTGTAAAAACTGACTAACACCTTGATCTTCATATTAGAGGTGACTGTTTAGATTAGGTGAGCAAATGTTGGATCCACAACTCACCATGTGGTAAACATAATTTAAAAATTCATCACTACCTTCTCCTTGCTCTTGCGACCACATTAAACCTTCTAAATCTGATCTCATGGTTGTCCTTTTCTGTAGATTCTCATTATTTTACAAATGTATTCATTTCCTAATTGTGATTTAACTGTGCTTGTGCTCAACAACCACGACCACCTCCACAGGGAAGGGCTTCCTTCCATCTTTTGCAATCTATCCTAGAGTTTATACTTGCTTGTCACTGAAAAGTGGGGCTTCCCCTCAAAGAAGAGCATACATCTTTTTTTTCGCCCATATGTCCCATATTAATATGCTCAGTTTCTGTGTGTCTAGCTCTTGTCTAAACATGGTAATGAAATTTCTGAGAGAAGTGCTCTAGCTTATATATGACCTTAAAAATGACCTACACCTCTAGCACCTAGTAGAAGGCTTTTGGTTAACAAGCCCTTAGCAAATATTAATAAAAGTACAGAAGTAGAAAATACTACAATGGTTAATTTCCATTGTTAGACAAATGAGTGCCAGTTGCCCAGAGTTTTAGGGTTTTATCCCTTTTTTGCCAATGTTCTGAGTGAGTCAGTCATTCTACATGGGTTTTATTAACATACTACATGATCAGCAGATGTTCACTTACACTGAGTTGACAACAGACTCATTCATGTCAAGGTTTATTTGTATAACCATCTTGTCCAACCATATGCATCACCATTTGATCTGTGGGAGTTATTAGTTCACTTACATTATTCTCAGGATGGTAGAAAGCTGAAAGAAAACTGGGCTTTTGTGAAAGTACTCCAGATGTTCAGCTCTAAAAGTTTAGAACTTGAAATGCAAACAGCACACTGGATAATTATTAGATCTGTTAATACTTGCTTTCAGGGACACTTAAATACCTGTTCGTTTCCTCTTGTGTCCCTAGTGCATAGTATTTATTGTATTTCAAATGAAAAGACTTTACTGACACTTTTTTTGCAAGATATCACTGCCAAATTTTATTATGCATTTACACAGAGTGAAATAGATCACAAGATTCTACCATTATTTACTCGCATTAGCTAGTAAAATAAGAGTTAGTAGTTTAAAATAAGTGGTTTCACATACATTTACACACTCCTCTATCAAAATACTGCGAAGAAAGCTACCAAATTATTAGGTTTCTTAAAACTGTACATAAAAATAAAATTATTATACTGTAAGCAGAATTTAAGGCTCACTTAGATAAGAAAACCAGGTTATGTCTATACCTGGACACCACTGGACATAACTGAGCAGACTGTGAGTCGAGATCCAAAGGGAGGACCTGGCCCATGCCACTTCACATATTTAGAGGGACATTGGGAGAAGACAAGGAACACCAGACTCGTTGATAACTTTCTTCTGCAGTTTAAAAGCCTTGTTGAAGAGAGGAACATCATATATAACCCAAAACGGTTATTAGTTTAAAAAAAAAAAAAAGGCAGAGAGGGCTCAGCCCTGCTGATACAGGTCACGGCTAGGGGCCTCATAAGTTACGGGTCGGGGAGGGATGAGGAGAACACAGAAACCATCTAGCACCTTATCTCTCTTCATCCAGTAAAGAATGCTAAGAAGGTGCAGAAGGAACAATGTGGAAAAATGAAGTGAAAGGGCAAAGCTCTCTTTTGATATTCTGTAAGCACAGAGTTTGATCACTTAGTCAAGACCTTTCGGACGGAGATTGCTTACGGTTGACCGTCACATGCTCACTCCGTCAGGAGACACTTGTTAGCTTCTCCCACATGTGAGGATCAGGCCAGCCACGTGTGTGTTATTTCACACATTCTGAACAGCAACCTAACAAAGAAAGGTACCTCTCAGGAGCTGCCTCATGTACTAAGGTCTTCCTTGGAAAACTGTGAAGCTGTTTTCCTTGCTTGGTCTTCTTAAATCCCTGTGGATATTCTCTTATAAATAACTATTGCCCGGATATTAAAAGGGTAATGGATGACTTATAATATTACACAAGTAATAAATGCTCATTCTAAAAGAAAACTTTTACGGGAGCCTGGGCGGCTCAGTTGGTTAAGCGTCCCACTGCGGCTCAGGTCATTATCTCGTGGTTTGTGAGTTCGAGCCCTGCATCAGACTCTGTGCTGACAGCTTCAGATTCTGTGTCTCCCTCTGTCTCTGCCCCTTCCCTGCCCGTGCTCTGTCTCTCTCTTTCAAAAATAAATAAACATTAAAAAAATGAAAAGGAAACCTTTCATATAGTTGAGATCTTAAGAGTAGACTCCTTAAGGAAGACTGCTGTGGGGGTTCCTCACGGTTCACTGTGTTGGAGAGCTGCCTGGCGGGTCACACGCAGGGCAGACATGCACACAGCAGGTTTTCAGTAAGTTAGTTGACAAGCAACTTAGTCAACTTAGAGTAAGGTGTGCTGTTTGGGAGAAGCCAATTTCAAACATCTTCTTACATGCGTGTGACACTGATTTAGACAACAGGCTCAAATCAGAGCCTCAAATGTATACACAATGGCTGCTATAGGTGATCTTATTGAGGATGAGAATGGATATTCATACTTTCTTTTTTTAATGTTTATTTATTTTTGAGACAGAGAGAGACAGAGCACGAGCAGGGAAGGGGCAGAGAGAGAGGGAGACACAGAATGGGAAGCAGGCTGCAAGCTCTGAGCCGTCAGCACAGAGCCCGACGCGGGGCTCGAGCTCACGAACCGCGAGATCGTGACCTGAGCCGAAGTCGGACGCTTCACCGACTGAGCCACCCAGGCGCCCCTGGATATTCATACTTTCCGGTAATGGTCAGATAAGCATTTTCTCAGGGAACAGAATAGATCTGAGTTAATAAAATGTTCCACAAGTGCTATTGTTGTGACATGGACTACATTCTCCGCAACTCACACGGTGAAGTCCTGATCCTCACATACCTCCGAATGTGACTGCATTTGGAGCCAGGGTCCCTACAGACATAATTACGTTAAAAATGACGTCTTTGGAGTGGGCCCTCATCCACTCTGACTGGCATCCTTATAGAAAGATACAGGAGGAAGATGATGTGAAGACGACAGGGAGAAGGTGGCCATCTACAAGCCAAGGAGAGAAGCCTCAGAAGAAACCAACCCTACCAACACGTGGACCTCGGACTTTTAGCCTTGAGAGCTGTGAGAAAATGAACTTCTGTTCTGTCAGCCACCCAGTCTGTGGTACGAGGTTATGGCAGCCCTGGGAGACTGATACAGGTACTATCACCCTAGTTTCTGGGTTATATGAGGCCATATGCACTCTGTTCAGATGATGCAGAGGCTTTCTTGGGTCAAGCCAGTTCCCCCTGAACTGGTGTCTGAATCATCCATACCACTAAAGCCAAGAAACAAGGAGCTGGCCTTTACATAATGACTTTGAGCCAGTAGGTTGCTGGTGTCAGGAGTCATGCCACCCAAATCTGGGATTATGGCCAGGTTTCTGCCTGCACGCAGATGTGTTCTGTTACAGAGCTGCATGGTTATGGTTCAGTCCTTGTTAACAGGTCTGTTACCTTTGCCTCACGACTGGCGCCAGGAAAACAATGAAAGGAGAGTATCATTACAAGCTTGTAAAGGGTTCCTAGGGACCCGAATACTCCTGACTCCCATAATGACAGAGGATGAAGCAGGCTTGCTGGAACATCCACACCACGGATTCAAACCAAAGTCCCAGTCCTGGCAGGGAGCTTCTGATCAGGACTGTGATGTTCAATTTGGCACAGCACATGTGTTTATATAATCTCCCTCCAACTGTGAAAGCTGCAGGAGCAGATATGACAACCCATCGTAGGAAGAACCCACCGAATACCTTGGGCAGGTAGCAAGGAATACCACTGGTCTTGCTAAGGGAGTCTTTCATAGGCAGCCCAAAGCAGTGTCAGAGCAACTAACAATGTCAAGCACATGCCATCCGCTAAAGGACCCCTTCTCAATGAAGGAAAGAAGATACAGGAAAGTGACAGGAATTCAGAAAGCAAACCTTAGGAATCTTCTTGTCTCCTGTACCACAGGCTTCTTGACTTGTTTCTGGGATATCAAGAACTTAAAAAAAATAGTGTTTGAAAAAGACAGAAAGACCACAGAGGGTGTCAGGGAGTTGATCAGTTGTAAGCCACTGGTAGTGGTTACTAGTCAAGCCGGGATACATACCTGCAAATTTTATGCTTAGCTGGTCACAGGACTCTTACACAGACAGGGAGAACAACAGAACAGCACGGGCAGCTCATGAAGACCTGGGCACGAAAGCGATAAGTTGATCTAAGCCTTTTCTATGACTGAGGGAAGTGGTTACTTCTTCTCAACAGGGCTAGAGGTAATACCGGAAAGCACAGTCACAAAAGCAAATAGAGAAGTGTCCAGTAAGTGCCATCAACATAAATTACCTGAGCGTGTTTTGGGTAAACTCCCCCTTGTGGAAACTTTGGGAAATGACATAGACAGCCATCTTCCATTCACAGGCGGGGTAAGAAGTCTTATGGAGGGCAAAATAATCACCCCTGTCTCCTGAGCTGAACAAGTATGGTTAGCAATCCAGAGACCAGAGAATCTGGAACTTAAGGCTATTATCCCAACTAATGTTGGTCCTGGAGGAACCAACCTGGAGGAATCCATAATAGTTGTCCCCACTTAAAGTAATCATGGTGGTACCACATTAATCGTTTTCCTCTCATAGCTTGTTGGGCAGCTGAAGGTTAAGCATAAGGTTAATATGCTTAAAGAAAAAAATGTGCTTACTTTTTAGTATCAAAGATAAAACTAACAGCCGGTTCCTTTCCTCTAACAAAAGTGACCCTTAAACAGAGACTTTTTAAATTGAAACATTTTCATTACTATTTCTCTGCACCCTAGACCAATGGAGGAGGAAGTTGAGTTTCCTGGCCCTGGAGAGCATAAGGGTTATATTTCTCAAAACTCCAGGCAGTATGGTTACATGTTAATCATGTCTGGATATGAAATTCATTGTTCCACATTCCCTAGTCAAGGGAGGAAAAACAATCATGTCCACGGATTAGAGCAGATGCAATGACAAAAACTGTAGACTGGAATATATGTGCTCTTAGACCAGACCACATCAAATGAAAAAGTTGGCTAGTTGTGGACCTTATCAGGCAGCTAACCCTTCATAGACTAGACGATTCCATCATAAATAACTCTCCAAAAGTCTCAAGTTCGGTCACCAAAACACCAATGACAGAGTGACATCAGCAAAAATGGCAAAGCACGGACCTCTGAGAATGAGCTCCTCCATAACAGGAATTTTTTTAACTGACAGAATTTTCATTATCAGAACTCTGAAAATCCACTAAAGGTTTACAGTAATGCAGGCGGAATTTATTCAAGACAATCAGTGGGACCTCAGTGAAGGCAGCAACTTTTGTCGCATTTTCACTTGCCTTCGTCCCACCCTCTGCTCTCCAGCTCGGTGGCAGCCTTGAAAAACAGCAGCCCACCACCGTGACTCAGCTGGACCAGCCACTGGAGGTGGCGAAATAGGACTGGGTCACGCCCACAGCCTCGTTCCCAATGAACCTGTTGGTATTATTTGACCTGCTGGTCATTCCCTGAAGACCCCACTTATAAGGCTGTCTGCATTCAACCTAATTAGAAGCTCACCCAAAGCAAACATTCTTCACCTAGGAGGCATTGGTCAAAAGCAATTAAAGGCAAGCGTTTTAACCTTCCATTGCTTTTTGTAATGGAGGGTAATAGTTGGTACAAACAGAATACAGACCAAAAAGATTAAAAGGAAAAGCTGAGAAATGAGATGCCCACATGATTTTTGAAAAGTTATCACACACACATACACACAAACACGCAAAGAAGAGTTGTGACCCGTTCTGAGTTTCTAGAAGGTCATACACACGTACACTTGAACAGAACAAATTTGAGAGAGCCATAAGCTCTCAGTTCTAGCTGACTTCGAAGTTCTACCTAACGATGAAGTGAAGGAAAGGACAGAACTGTTAACTGCTCCACTGAGTGCTGGAAATGTGCCTGGATATAAACACAAGGTCCCTCAACAAAAACAGGGATTGACTGGTTTCTGGTGTATAAGTAAACATCCATCCAACCATTAGTAAAGCCAAAACTAAGCAAACAGAGTAGAGATTTCCGTGACCACTTAGAAGAAAGGCTACTGACTTCACAGAATTACTTCAAAAGGCACTGAATGATGGGGCACCTGGGTGGCTCAGTCGGTTAAGCGTCCGACTTCAGCTCAGGTCATGATCTCACAGTCCATGAGCTGCAGCACCGCGTCAGGCTTTGTGCTGATGGCTCAGGGCCTGGAGCCCGCTTCAGATTCTGTGTCTCTCACTCTCTCTGCCCCTCCCCTGTTCATGCTCTGTCTCCCTCTGTCTCAAAAATAAATAAAAAAACATTTTTAAAAAAGGCACTGAATGATGAAACAAATAAGACAAACAGCAACAGCAGCGGATGTTGGAAAGGGAGAGAATCTTATTTCTAGAGTTACCACACCATACTATTGAACATTTCCAGTTATCAACACCAACGACAAAAATACATAAGGCATGGAAAGAAACAACTATGACCCATATCAATAAAGAGAAACAATTTGTAAGGATGCCCAGGTGTTAGACTTACTGCACTAAGACTTTAAATCAGCTATTTTAAAAATGCTTAAAAGAGTTCAAAGAAACCGAGTGTAAATAACTAAAGATGTGTATAAGAAAAATGTCACACCAAATAGAGATTACCAACAAAGACATAGAAACATATAAAGATATAATTTATATATAAACATTTATATACTTTAGTTATATATTTATATTATATAATTTGTTTATATATAAATATATTAATATTCTCTGTCTGTATATATATATGCATACACACACACACACACACACACACATATATATATATATCAAATCATGTAGAAATTCTAAATTTAAAGAGTATCATGGGAGAAGTTTAAAAAAATCAATAGAGGGAATCAAGACCTGACAGCACTCAGCTTACTCAGGACTCTCCCTCTCCCTCTCTCTACCCCCTCTCTTTCTCTCTCAAAATAAATAAATAAATAAATAAATAAATACACACACACACACACACACACACACACACACACTGTTTTAAAAAGCATAAACACCTGAAAATAAAGAGAACAGAAAAGATATTGATGGATGAACTTGGGCAACAAATTTTTGGAAGTTGACTGTCTGACAAAAGACTGGCAACTAAGCTAGCAGAATAAAAAGAGTTGAAATCTAAGGGCTTGCTAAAGGAGTGATAAAAAGAGGCATACAATTCATACCCTAAGACCTAAATGATGATGGAGAATAGGAGCACCCAGTTACGCCAGCAGGCATAGGTGAACCGGGCATTGAACACAGGATCATTTGTTGGATGTCTGTATAAAGCACCAGTTAGAGTTCCAAGTTCCTTCTCATACCCCAGCAGAGACTGGCATTTAGTTTTTGGAGAACTTGAACCAAGAGGTTCTAGACATAAGTCGGTGCAGAGAGCATGACTGAGGCAGGAAGATAAAGAGGCACGCTATACAATGCTGGTGACAACCTCTTCCCCAGCCCTAATTCCGTCATTAGTTCCCAGACTGCTGGAATGCTTGCTAATTATCTTAGGGCAAAGGATTAGAGATCCTCTTGAAATCCTCTGGGATAAAAAAGAATACTTACCCTTACTTATATTTAGGTATCGCACTGTGATGTTTAATTTTATGTGTCAAATCGGCTGGGCCACAGTGCTCAGATATTTGGTCAAACATTATTCTGGATGTTTCTGTGAAGGTAGCCTGCATTAAACTAACATTTACATTGGTGGACTTTGAATAAAGCACATTTTCTTCCATAATGTGGGTGGGCCTCATACAATCATGAAGGTTTAAACAGAACAAAATATTGGCCTCCGCTGAACAAAAGGGAATTGTGCCAGGTCTTTATTTTTTTTTAATGTTTATTTATTTATTTTGAGAGAGATAGAGAGCTAGAAGGGTAAGGGGAGAGAGAGGGAGACAGAAATTCCCAAGCAGGCTCCACACTGTCAGCACAGAACACGATTAAGGGTTCAAACTCACAGACCGTGAGATCTTGACCTGAGCCATAACCAAGAGTCAGAGGCTTAACTGACTGAGTCATCCAAGCATCCCAGGAGAAGGCCTTTAGATCTGAACTGCAGCAGTGGCTCTTCCCTGGGTCTCCAACCTGTCAGCCACCCTGCATATTTGGGGCTTGTCAGCCTCCATAATCTCATGAGCCAATTCCTTAAAATCTCTCTCTCTCTCACACACACACACACACACACACACACACACACACAAACGTGCATACACACCCTACTGAATCTGTTTCTCTGGAGTACTCTGATTAAAATATACCTGCAAAGAAAGAAAAGCCCAGATCACTATCCTATTCGTTATAAAGAAGTCATCAGTTGACACGTCCCATATATGAACACACAGTTTCAATCCTGATAATGCTTGAAACCAAGAAAACAAACATTTGAGGAAAATCTGTGAGATCAAATAACATAGATCAAAGAAGATTTCCGAAGACAGAATGGCAGTGCAAGAAGAAAAGTTTTAAAAGTTAGAATTAATATCTTCATAGCAATTAGAGAAGATAATTTTCACATTATAGAGGAAGAAAAACAATAAAGGGGAATAGATAACAAGAGAATTTTATTAAATTAAAAATATGATAATTAGAATTTAAAAATTCAGTATGAAATATGAAGCTATTGTTGAGAAAATCTTCCAAAAATACATCGAAAAGAAAGATGGGAAATAAAAGATCATATGAGATGATATAATAAACAGATGTTCAGATATAACAGCTCTCAAAAATTATCCTCATGGGCACCACACTTATTCTCATGACAGCGATAAAAAATTAACTCCACTAAAATAAACAATGTGTCAAGAAGATTACATAGAATCCAGGAAAGAGAGGACCCAACATGGAATTCAAGCAAAGGGACTTCCCAGGATGTGAATGACAGACAGAGTTAGGGAACAGATGTGTCCTTAGACTAGAAAGCAATCAGTCCAGATATGAAGAGGAGAACAGAGTCCTCCAAGAAGGGGGCTGTAAATTCAATTTCTTAATGAAATCAATAGATTATTTTATCAGAAATGTATTAGAATTCCATAGGATAATTTTGAAGAATTCATGACAAGTTTCTAGAAAACTTACTACATATAAAAATGAACAGGGTAAGGGTGCCCGACTGGCTCAGCTGGTAGAGCATGGGACTCCTGATCTCAGGGTCATGAGTTCAAGTCCAATGTTGAGCATGGAGCCTATTTTATAAATATGTACGTACATACCTACCTACCTACATACATAAAGGCACTGTAGAAGGATAAGGATATATAATAATAACATATTAGCATGCAGACAAATGAAACAACATATTACCTAATGCAACTCAAAAGACAAGTGACAGGAAGAGATTATTTACAGAATTATAAACTGCAAATGGCTAAGCACATAAAAGACCTCAGTAAGGATTAAAGAAATTGACATTAGAAAAATTAAAAGTAAAGCAAAAGTATGACATTATTTCACACCCATCAAGTGGGTAAAAATGTAAAAGTCTGATAATACCTAGTGTTACAAAGGATACTGACCAATGGGAATAAATATATGTTGACTGTAAGAATAGAAATCTGTCCAGCCACTTTGAAGAGCATGTAGGCAATATGTATTAAGGTTGCAACAATACAGGAATGCTGATTCATAGGGGGCACATGTACCCCAATGTCTATAGCAACGCTTTCAAAAATAGCCAAATTATGAAAAGAGCTTAAATGTCCATCAACTGATGAATGGATAAAGAAGATGTGGTTTATATATAGAATGGAATACTACTTGGCAATGGGAAAGAATGAAATCATGCCATTTGTAGCAACATGGATGAAACTTGAGGGTATTATGCTGAGTGAAATAAGTCTGTCAGAGAAAGACAGATATCATATGTTTTTCACTCATATGTGAAGACCATGGGGGAAGGGAAAGGGGGAAAAATAGTTACAAACAGAGAGGGAGGGAGGCAAACCATAAAAGATTCTTAAATACAGAGAATAATCTGAGGGTTGATGGGTGGGGGCGGGAGAGGGGAAAATGGGTGATGGGCATTGAGGAGGGCACCTGTTGGGATGAACACTGGGAGTTGTATGTAAGCGATGAACCACAGGAATCTACCCCAAAACCCAAGAGCACACTTGACACACTGTATGTTAGCCAATCTGGCAATAAATCATATTGAAAAAATTAAAAAAAAAACAATAAAGTTGCAACTGTGCATAGTCATTAAATCAGGATTTAAGTACTAAAGAGATTCACACAATTGCACATCAACACATGAGCATAAGTATTTACTACCGTCATAAAAATATGATGCGCACAAATGCATCTGGATACACACAAATTTTTCAAAGTATAAAAACCCATGTGGCCTGGGGCCGTGGGTGGCTCAGTCTGTTGAGCATCTGACTCCTGATTTCAGCTTGGGTCATGATCAAGCCCCATGACGGACTCTGTTGAGCATGGAACCTGCTTGAGATTCTCCCTCTCCTTCTGGCCCTCCCACTGCTCACACACATTCTCTCTCTCTCTCAAAATAAATAAATAATAATTAAAAAAAAAAACGGATGTGGCATGATAAATACTAAATTCAAGATCCAGGTTATTTGGGAAGAGAGGGGAGGGAATTAAATGGTGCTAAGGACAAGTATTGTCAACTAAATCTATGAATGCTCTGAAACACAAGTAGCCATATGGTAAGTTTTATTTTTAAGCTGGGTAGTAGCTACATGGATGCTTATGATATTCTTCTCTATACTTTCAGGTAGGGTAGAATTAGTTCTTAATTTTAAAAAATGGGTAAGTAGGTGATGAAGAAATTGAATATCTATTTCAAGCCAATCTGAAAAACATGGAGATGGAAGGAAAGAGTGGGGTGAGATTGAAGGGCAAGAATGAACCCATGAAACGTTACCCAGATCGGTTAGGATACAGATGGATGGTGCAGACCACCAGGAAGAACACAATGCAAGAAGCAACAGGAAATGGCTTCCAGGTCACAAATGTTGGCATGAGCCTCGTAAGGATGAACCTTGGTTTCCTCCCAACAATGCGTGGGGTGAGTGGAGAAACCGGGGGCTGGGTTCTTCCCTGGCTTTGTCTATCAGTAAGGAATTTAGTAAGAAAGTCAACCTACCTCCCCCCATCATGGTTTCCAAGTGAGCTCTTAGCGACATTACTCCTGCCACATTTGCACAGACGTCTGTAGCTCCACCTTTAGAACGCATAGGATTACTCTTGATTTCTAATTATAATATTTTATTCTTAGAATTAAAATAATAAAAGCGCCTGGGTGGCTCAGTTGGTTAAGCGTCTGACTTCAACTCAGGTCATGATCTCGCGATTTGTGGGTTCGAGCCCCGCATCGGGCGCTGTGCTGACAGTTCAGAGCCTGGAGCCTGCTTCAGATTCTGTGTCTCCCCCTCTCTCTGCCCCTCCCCTGCTCACACTCTGTGTCTCTCTGTCTCTAAATAATAAATAAACGTTTAAAAAATTTTTTAGAAAAAAATATCTCCCCCCCCCCCCACCAAATCTATCATGGCATTTTTTTTTTCTTTCCTGTAACTCCAGACCAACATTTTTAGCCTTGTTCTTTTAAAAGATTGTGGTCTCCATTCATTTTCAAACACTTCCTTTAATTCTCAGGGTATTTTTCACACTGAACAAAATCTATTTTTCCTCCTCTTTTGTTAAATGTTTGTTCCAGCGTATCTCATTCATTAACAAGAGTACAGTTTCCAGGGATGTCTAGGAAACAAATGTAAGAAATGGAGTCAGAATATGACACAACTAATAATCACACCTGAGATTGACTTCTATTCTCTAATCCACATGAAAAAGACAATCCATGTGCATTGTTGTATTTCTATCTATCAGGTATTTCCCATTGCAAAGGTAAAATAAGAATTAGGAAAATAAGTGTCCTAACAGTTTATTTGATTCAAAAGAAAGATAAAGTCACTGGAACACCAAGTAACTTCAACAGCAACAGAAGAAATATATTTTTCAACTGAAGTATTGCTTAAGAACCAACCAT
The DNA here is from genome assembly GCF_046562875.1 of Panthera onca. NCBI lineage: Eukaryota > Metazoa > Chordata > Mammalia > Carnivora > Felidae > Panthera > Panthera onca. Next base: position 79,072,166 of record NC_138349.1, read on the forward strand.
TTGACTTGGGTAATGTGACAGAAAATCTTGACAGAATTTGTCCTCATCAAAGATTCATTTCAATAACTGCTTTGAGTTAAATATTTACCAGATCAATGGCATTATTTCAGTAGTTCTCCTTTAATATATTGATGTAGCTGTGTCAAACACTAGTATGTGTATATGTCAAGCTTTTCTTAGCATTTATTCAGTATTTTCACATCTTCAAGGTTGTACACGTTGGAAATCAAGAGCAAAGAAGCAAGTGAAAATGAGGAACCGTAAACTAATAGGGCATGTTATTTAAGAGAATGAATGAGGTTTTGAATAGAGGCTAAACTCCAGTGAAATAAATAAAAATAAGCAAAACCCACAAAATGCTACATAAATACATGATTTTTACACTCCTTTGCTTTGTTGATCATGAGGAAAGATATGAGTTTAAGATGTAATTACAGTCCTTCAGACTGTATAATTCCAGTGAGATCACTTCCCTCTTCCGTCTCTATCTCTTTAAACATCTGTCCATTAGCAACATTAAGCACCTCTCTATAAAAACTGTGATTCATTAGGTAGACGAAGTACAAGTATAATTTGGATACAAAATGAGCAAAGCAATGAATCACCAAGTTAAAAAAAAAAGAAAGCAGAAATACTCCTTACTGCCGAATTTCATATCAACTCAACCTCCAGAGGTAATGATCCTCAAACAACTCTTAGCAGGAAGTCAGAAAGGTAGACAGAGTGTTCATCCAGAACACTCAGATGACTTCCGGACTCAGCAGCCAGTTAGGTGGCCTAATACCAGCCCTGGTTAGATTCTAGGAGGTCTTATCCATTACATGAAATAGAGGATCAGAGATCTCTGGGCAGTGACAATCCTTAATAAGGGTTGTGCGTACCAGTTGTCATTTGTGTCAGAAAAGAACCCACCCAGAGCCCGGTAATACAGAAAGAATGTTGAAAAAGAGCAGGATCAGCAAATTATCTATCGCTATATTGTCCAATACAGTAGCTGCTAGCTACAGGTGAATGTAAATGTTTTAAAATAGGTAAAATTAAAGTTGGGTCCCACCGTAGCACTCACCACAGCAGCACACCTACTGGACGGCACAGATATGGAAACCTCCCGTCATCTGGGCAGTGCTAAGCCAGAGTCCTGCTACTCCAAGTGTGGTCCATGAATCAGCAGCATTGACATCACCTGGAAGTTTCTAGAAATGGAGAAACTTGGGCCCTACTACATCTTCATGGGATCTGTGCACATTAAAGCATAAGGAGTACTGGTCTAAAGCTCATTCCAGGAACCTCATCATTGAAAGATAAAGGAATACAAGCCAAAAAGCTGAGGCAGAATGGCTCAGTCAACTGCACAAAAATGATCTGAACCCAATTTTGTCCTGGCTTCATCGAAATAACCTCGGATGCATAACCTCTATTTATGGAGCTGAGATGATTCTCAATTCCAAATAGGATTCTGCCTATTTTGTCAGGACTGGTGAGGTAACATACAATACACAAACAAATAACAATAACAAATAACAATAGCATTTAGCATTTGATGGGCAATTAGGCATTTTCTAAATTATTCACATAAGTGCCCTTTTAAACAGTTTTATCGATGATATAATTTAGTCTCAACAAGTATAAAAACCATGCCCAAGATCACATACCTAATAAATGGTAGAGCCAAGTTTGAAGAAAAGGGAAAAAAAAGTTGTTTTTTGTTTTTAATCAACAGAACATTCGGAAACTTGTACAGTTATTTTGGCTTTTAAGTACTAGAATCTCTAAGCATTATGAATGCTGCCACAGAGATTAAATAAATCTTGAGATTCAACTAAAAGAATATGACAAAGAAAGATTTTGTGCCTGGACTCAAGACTGGTAAAGAGAAATATTTATAATTTCCTTAAAAGCTTTTAGTCTTTTGAAGAGGCTCTAATCTACATTAGCAGAGGTTCTGCCCTTGAAGTGACATTTGGGTTTTCTTCTGTGCATTTAGAAATCTGAATTTCAGTTTCTCTCCACCTTACATAATGGAAGGCCACTTCTCTGCTTGCATTTTTAACTTTAACTCATACTGTTGTTGCCCCAGAATCAGACACCACCGTGATCTCTCATTAGCTATGACAGCCAAATGCAAAATTCTTAGTAATACAGGGAATATTGAAGGTTCTACTGGTGAGCGTGGAATTTGCAAGCAATCATATCAAGACAGCAGTTAAGAAAACATGGTTTTACAATTTTTACACTGGCCACCAGAGTTCAGAAGCCTGTCCACTCAGTTTATCCCTAAAGGCTACCCTTACACAGGTTGGAGTATATGCATTCTTTAAATCATCACCAAAACCACAAAAGAAGTGAACAAAGCTGGTCTTTTGCAAGTGATATTTTCATTTTCAATAAATAATGCAAGCAACTATTCTCTTAGAGGAAATGTTAAAGAAAATACAAGCCTATGGAGTAAAAAGAAAATTTAATGAAGATTAGCCATGATATTCTCATTAACTATAAAACAATCCCATTTATATAGTTTTTTACCCTCAACTATTTATTCATGAATCTGACGTATCAAAAATTTGAACCCATGTTTCATATATTCTAAGTTGGTTTATTATATTTTTAACATATTACAAATATGTTTAATATTTTAAATGTAAATGTATGATTTTTTTAACTTTATTTTTATTTATTTTGAGAGAGAGATGGAGATTAAGCTGGGAAGGGGCAGAGAGAGAAGGAGAGTGAGAAACCCAAGCAGGTTCCACGTGGACAGCGCAGAGCCCAATGTGGGGCTCAAACTCACAAACCATGAGATCGTGACCTGAGCCAAAATCAAGAGTCTGACACTTAACTGACTGAGCCACCCAGACGCTCCGTAAAGGTATGATTTTTTAATGACAAAATGGTTTGAGAAGGGATGGTAGCACACAATATTTTCACAAGTGTGGTGGAAATTAAATTGCAGAAACCATGATTTGTCCATATAAGGCAACCATATTTGTTAGTAAGCTCGGAGAGGTCTCTGGGGAAATTAAGGATCTTTAGCCTAAAGAACAGAACTTTAAATAATTAGCGGACTTTAATGTGGAAAAATCTGCATAGCATCCCAATGCAGATTAAATAATCCTGGAGAAAAAAACCAAAAGCAATTCTAATAATACGCTTTAAAAACAAAAATTCATCTCAATAAAAGCATGTTGGATTGTAGGTCACCTTCTAACCTCTTGGGGGAGCTCATTTCATTTCATCCTCTGGGAGAAAGGGCTCAAGGCAAAGTTGGAAATGCTGAAAGAAGCTTAATCAGTGTGCCAGTGGGTGGGGCTTTAGGGGTGATACCAAAAAAGGTCTGAACGTTCTTCCTTCTTGTGTTTTTTGTTCCTTTCTTCTCCTGCTCGTTATGATAAGGTGGCCTGCAGATTACTTTTGCCTGCAGGTGTCCTTACACTTGGAAGGTAAACCAATGGTCACAATACAAAAGCCCAATGTACTAGAAATTAGTTTAGGCAAGCTTTGCTCCTGGCCTAAAGAAAATGATGTTTATAGCCACTGTGGTTTACAAGGAAGCTGGCATGGAGGGAGTTTGCCTGGCCAACATCTTATTTGGGCCTTAAGATGAAGGCAAAAAGAATACCCAAGCAAGCTTTTACTAAGTTGCCTGGCAATATATAATACCGACAAGCAATCTTGTCAATATTCAAAAATAATAAAGAATTAGAATATTTTTTTTCTTTATAAAGTCCGCTAACTTCTTCTGAAGATACAACGTAGAGATTCACCAAATATCAAAATAAATTTCATAACTTACCTTAAGCAACATGTGTAGCAGCTCAGAACAATATATTATGAGTGTTAAGCATATTACATCAATATGGCAGTTACAAATATAAAGTCATCATCATATGCTATGTTCTTCCCATTTACAAATGTTGTCATTTCAATAATTTGCCTTGGCAACATGTAGAAATTTAAATACATTTGTCTCTAAAATAATCACCTGAAATCGCTGATTGTTGGTTACATTATCTGAAGAGTTGATTAATTCATTTATTAAATCATCATATGTATGATTCATTAAACCACAGTTTTGACAGAGAAATAAATAAAGTAACTATGTGTAAAAAATTTCTTAAGCATTGCAACCATTTTCTCAGTTGTCTTTCTTCTGCATGTCTGTCAAAGTTGAGTTCCCTGTACTCTGATATGCAAAGAAGTTCCCAGACCACCCACCAGAACAGATCTAAATTCTAATTAGATTAACTTGAAAGTGAAACAGGGAGGTGATGAGAAAACAAAAGACATTTATGATAACATAGAACAATAATAGATTTTATTACTGAGCGTTTACTATGCGCCAGACATGTACATTTCACGTACAATAACATTTAATTCTTGTAACAACTAAAGGAAGAAATTGCTATTGGGTATCACCGTCTTCAGATGAGGCAAACTCAGATCACTGACAAATGCCAGTGTTGGATTCAAATCCAAGTCTCTCAACACCAAAACACGTACTCTCAAAAGAAGTCCCACACTGCTCTCCTGCAATCAGTAATGTGGCTGATGATATCATTAACAAATACAGACACTTTCGAGATGGACAAACAAATGAGGCAAAATCTATGTAAATACAACCTGACGGCTGCAGAAGATATTACAGTCTACACACGGAAGGTGTTAATACAAGTTAGAGTTTTATGTGTTTTGGAAAAGGTTAATTGGATTTCTACTTCCAATTAGGATGTAGGAATACATGAAAGAATTTCACTCCCATGGTAGCAGCAAGACGAAAATAGATATGCTAACATGCATAATTTTTATAAAGCTATTGAAGGGCACTGAACACAAAGATGTCTTAATGAACTGAGTTCTGGATAGAGATGAGCCCTTCATAGGTTATCAAAGTGCCATTTCCACCCCTGGGATCAAGGGCCTAGTGTGGGAATAGGTAAGTAGAAAAGTAGGCCTGTCACACACAAAGAGCTTGCAGAGACACTGTAAAATCAGCCAATGACAGAACACAGAAAATCAGTAACAGAAAAATTAAATCTCTTAACTTGTCAATCTGCACTTCCCTTTGTAGAGTACTGCTGAGTAAAGACAACAGAGGTGAGAACGAAAAGCAGTCTTTGCGAAGGCTTGCACAGCTCCTAATGCTTCACATTCCAGGGATCAGCAAGAGTAGAATGGAAAGGTGAATCAAGACTACCTAAAATTGCCATCTGAACCGCTTCCAACCCGACCCCTGACAAGATCAAAGAGCTTAGCGGGAGAGTAAAGAGAGGGTCTGAACCCAATTTGAAACACCAAGTGAATGAAGGCAATCTATTAATGGTAACAGGCCAAACAACTCAACCAAACTCTTCATGGAATCTGAAAACTCCTTCCTTTATACTACTCACCCCTCCAGAGAGAAATACTACTTGAAATCCCTAGGGGAAACAAAGATACAACGTGGTAACAACAAAAAAATATTACAGATCTAATCTGCACTCTATTTAATGTAAAGATATGCAGAGAACAGGGAATGTTACATAATTATGAGAAAAGATAGTCAACACAGGCTGAGCAGCAGGAGATCCAGATATTGCAATCAGCAGGAAGAGGTTTAAAAGGACTATGATAAAAATGTTAAGAATTACAAAAAACAAAACAAAAACACAAAACAAACCCAGAAAAAGGACAGATTGGGAGAAGAAAGGGAGAATTACAGAATAAAAAAGGAAAACTATATAAATGAAACAAAAACTCAAACTCAAATACACAATATCTTAAATATGTATTTAAAATAAATTAAACTTAAATAAAATAAACTTTGGGGCTCCTGGGTGGCTCAGTAGGTTGAGCATCTGACTCTTGATTTTGGCTTAGGTCATGATCTCATAGTTCGTGGGATCAAGCCCCATGTGGGGCTCTGTTCCCCTTCTCTCTCTATCCCTCCCCTTGAAAAATAAACAAACAAACATTAAAAAATATATCTGAAAAATAAGAAACTTAAAGTAGTGCAAATCAATTTCCCTCCCCCTATCCTAGGTGATAATTTTGGACATAGCTCAGACACAACAGAAGAAAGGGTTAGTGATCCTTATACAGATTGATAGAAATTATGCAAATTAAAGTAGAGGCAAAAATAAATTTAAAAAATAAAACAACAAAAAGGGACCTGTAGGAAAACATCAAATTTTGTAACCTATTATAATTAGAGTCAGAAAAAGAGAAGAGAAAGACTATAACAGAAAAAAGAATTCATGAAATAAAGGCTAAAATGTCCATATTTATTTACAGCACCAATATACATGTCCAAGTAGCACAGCAAGTCTAAACTCAACCAGGGCATAAATAACCACCCTTAGACATAACAAAACCAAACTACTGACAATCCAATCCAAAATCATTTTATCACTGTTTTTTAATTTTTATTTTAAGTAGGCTCCATACCCAATGTGAGGTTTAAACTTACAATCCTTAGAGTAAGTGTCACATGCTATATTGACTGAGTCAGTCAGATACCCCTAAAATAATTTTAAAATCCTGAAAGAATGATAAGAATGATAACGATAATTGACTTCTCATTAGATTCACCAAAAGCTGGTAGACAACAAAACGGTAATTTTAATGCACAAAAGAAGAAAAATACAACCCTTCATTCAATTTGCAGCAAAATATCTTTTAAGTTTATTTATTTATTTTGAGAGATAGAGAGCATGAGCAGGGGAGAGGCAGAGAGAGAGGGAGAGAGAAAGAATCCCATGCAGGCTCCATGCTATCAACACAGAGCCCAACGTGTGACTCGATCTCATTAACCTTGAGATCATGACCTGGGCTGAAGCCAAGAGTCAGACACTTAACCAAATGAGCCACCCAGGCACCCCAAGAAAATGAAATTTTTAAGAATAACAGAGTACCAAAATCAAAACACTTAAAAATAAATTTATTGAAAGATATGCAAGAACTCTACCACTAAACATAAAAAAAAATTTGAGAGTTATTAATGATGAGTTGCAAGAATTATTAGGTATGAATTATTCATAAAGTGAAATCAGTAGTGTTAAGATATTCACTTTCTGATTTAACTAGGGATTCAATGCTATCGAGATCAAAATCCTAGTTTGTTTGGGTTTTTTGGTAGAAATATAAGGTGTTTCTAAAAGTTATGTGAAATTGAGGGGTGCCTGGGTGGGCTCAGTCAGCTAAGCATCTGACTCTTGGTTTCAGCTCAGGTCATGATCTCAGGGTTCATGAGGTCAAGCCCCATATTGGGCTCCGTGCTGACGGTGTGCAGCCTGCTTGGGATTCTCTCTCTCTCTCTCTCTCTCTCTCCCCCCCAAATTAAATAAATTAGACTAGACAAAAATGAAATAATAAAATAATAAAATAAAATAAAATAAAATAAAATAATAAAATAAAATAAAATAAATTTATGTGAAATTGAAAGGGATCTGGTATAGCCACAGACAATCTAGAAAAAGAAAAACAATTTTAGAGGGCTTTCAGTGCTTGGTTTCAGGGTAACATACTCCATCATAAGATACACTTACTCCCTAATTATAAAGCTTACAATAGACCTACATTAATTTTGACGGCATGGTATTGACAGAAAGAGGCAAATAGATCAATGCAACAGAAAAGAGAGTCATAGGAGCCAATGCAAATCAGTGGGGACACAGAAGTCTTTGCAATAAATGGGGTTGAGCAAGTGGAGCAGTGAACCCTGGCTCTACTTCATACTAGTCAAAAATTAATTCCAAAGATATCATAGACCTGAACAAAAATTCAACCATAAAGCTTCTAAAAGCACAGCTTCTAAAAGCAAAGCTTCTAAAAGGAAATCATTTCCTCAACTTGGGGTACACATATTTCTCAGACACATCATAAAAAGTCCCAATGACAACAGAAAGAAACAACAAACTGAAACACTGCCCATAAATGGATGCCAATTAATAAAAGAAAAAGCCATCGATTGGGAGAAACTATTCATAATCCATATGTCTAACAAAAGACTAACAAAAATTACACAAAGAACTCCAACAACTTAGTAACATAGAGCCAAAACCCTAATGGAAACTGGAAGGAGACATGAGCAGACCCTTCCCAAGAGAAAATACCTCGATGGGTAGTAAGTCAGAAGAAGGTGTCCAATACCATTAGGCATCAGAGAAACTCAAATTAACTCTACAAGGACATGCTACTTCACACGAACAAGAATGAAAACAATAGAAACCAGCCAGTACCAGCTGGAATTTAGGGTATGAAGCATTGGGAACTCTTACATATTTTTGGAGGGAGTGTAAAATAGTGTAACTACTCTGGAAAACTGACAGGCAATTCTGTTTCAAGTTTAATATATACCAAGTCCTTCCTAGTAGTTCCTCTTCTAGGTATAAGTCAACTGTTGCCTGATGAACACCTCCTTTAGATCCTTGGCTTTAAGTGTCAATATGCTGTTTCAAGCAAACTTTCAAAATATGATTGTATCATAATGATGGGTAAACTTACCAACTCATTCATCTCAATTATTCCAGTAACTGTGAACATTTTAGGGTAAGCATATCTAATAAATTTATCACAGAAGAGTCAATTAATGGAGCAGCAGTTTATAGGAATGCTTTTGAAATTATTTCTCATTTCTTAAAGTGCTCTTTAACTTCAGTGAGGGGGAAAGAAAACTGACTCACAATGCTGGCCCTCATTCAACCTTAGTAGTATTCCATTAGCAGTGAGAATATGTGTGTGTGTCTTTCCAAGAGCTTAATCACTTCATGGATCCTCTTAGAAGACTACTTATGATCTGTTTTGTGATATTAGATATTAATACTGATTGGTGCATGTATCCCTTGTCTAACCACAGATGCAAATGAAAACTCATAGCATATAGTAGATTATAGGTGGCTGCAAATTCTTAGTTCCTTCAAGAGGTGGAGTCTAGTTTCCTTCCCCTTAAATCTGGATGGACCCTATGATTCACTTGACTGATAAAAAGCAAAACCAAATAACATTGCATGATTTCCAAGGCTGCATCATATGAATCATAACATCTCCTGCTTGGTTCTTTTGGAATGACTGTTCTTGGAACTCTTCTGAGAATCCACCTGTCATGTTGTAGAATCCCATGCCACAAGGTGAGCCCTTGTGTAACATGCCAATGAATAACTACAGCTGAGCTCCCAGCCTAGAGACAGCATCAAATTTCAGTCATATAAGGGAGCCATTCAAAATGTAGCCAGTAAGCAAGGGTTCGGCTAATTGCAACTTCATCCACCACATGAGAGATCCCAAGGGAGAACCATATGGCTAAGCTCAGCAGTGCACAAAACCAAAAGGGATAATAACTGAGGCCAGTAAGTTTGGTGGTCATTTATTACATAATAATAGATACCCACAAACCAGTGAACTCAGAAACCAATCTTTCAGTCTAATTCAGCTCTCTTTTCTGACCTCTGGATAACTGTGATAAAAGCAAAATCACTTATGCAGTCCTCTTGGTGTAATTTTACATGACTGGAGATGGAGATATTCAAATGATCTTTAATTTGCTTCATTTAAATTTGGATTCTGCTTTATAAAGTAGGTCTGCATACAGGATACTTACAAATGTGTAACTATCTTATTTTTAAGAATGAAAATCCAGGGGCACCTGGGTGGCTTAGCCAGTTTCCGACTCTTGATTTCAGCCCAGGTCATTACCTCATGGTTTGTGAGATTGACCCCACATTGGGCTCTGTGCTGACAGCACAGAGCCTTCTTGGGATCTTCTCTCTCCCTCTCTCTGCCCCTCCCCTGCTCACACTCTCTGTCTTTCTCTCTCTCAAAATAAATAAATAAAACTTTAAAAAAAAAGAAAAACTAAAAATATTTCTAATTAATAATTATATTTAATACATAAAATTGGGAGTTCATTATAAGTTTTCTCTAACTGTGCCCTAGATATAAACAGGTACACTCTTTTCCCTAAGATCTGGACAAGATTCATTCAGACCCACATTTATTGATTAGAGAAAAGCCCAATGCCTTCCCCCAAATTTCTGTGAAGTAACTGGGCTGAAGGAGGGTAGCCCTTATATTCTCAGGGATACCTCTGATTTTAAGCTCCCATCTCTGCTGAATTTGCTCAATTTCAACATATTTTTCATCTAGTCCTTATTGTAAATTCTACAGATGGAAACCCAGTCCAATTCCTTAATCTCCTTCCAGAATTTACATAGGTGTTTCCCTGAGAACGTAAGTAAGATAGAGGCACTTATAAAAATAAGCTCAACTGTAGGTATGCATAGTCCTTAACAAAAATAAACACACACACAAAACAAAACAAAACAAAACAAAACAAAACCACAGCTCTCAGTGATTCTATAAAAGTGGCATTTATTGCTTCTGCTCTCATTCCACTAGACCAAATCACAGGGTTAATCTTACTGTCACTGGGGCAGGAATGGGTTCTCCTCCCTGAGACAAGTACTGCAAATCATATAGCAATGGGGAAGGGGAAGGGTACATTCTCTCACATGTAGTGAGTCAGTCATGGCGCCCTCTAGGGAAGAGCATTCAGGGAGAGGGAATAGAAGAAGCATATCTTTGATGAAAAATATGCTTGATATATTTATTCAAGGGACATCAACAAGACAGGTATCTCTGTATCAAGGTGAACACGAGCAATAATGAAAGAAAATGAGATCAGAGAAGTAAGAAGTCGGGATTATGTAAGCCACAGTAAAGACTGAAAATATTATTCTACATGTTATGGAGAGCCACAGAGGGATTTGGAAAAAATGGCATCATCTGATTTGCGTATTCAAACACTCATACAGCCTTCCATGTGGGAAATTAACTCTGTCGCTCTCCAGGGGTAACCAGAAAACCAATCAGGAGGCTTTTGCAGAAAAAGGTTCAGGTGAGAAAGGAGAGAAGCATGGCCGTTTGGGACTGTGATGTAAGAGAGAAGGTAGAGAGAAGTATTTGTGTTATGGATCCATTTTAATGGAAATGCCAGGAAGTTTTTGGTGGACTAGATGCTGCATGTAAAGGAGGAATTAAGGCACCACTTACTGGAAAAATCTCATGGAACAGCAAATTTGGAGAAACGCAGAGATTAAATGCATTAAGTTTGAAATGCCTGTTTGAAATCCAACAGGAAAGTTTCAGTCTGTGGCAAGGTATATGTGTTTGGACTCAAGAGAGATACAAAATTTGGTCATATTAGAAAATGGATTGTAAGTAACATCATCGGATTGGGTGAAAATATAGGGTCAGTATAGATAAGATGAGATGTCTAATGCCTGATCACTAGGGCACTAGAAAGTAGTCAGAAGGATGAGGAAGAATAAACAAAGGAGGGTGAAAAGGACCAACACTGCATTAAAAACAAGACAAAACAAAACAGGGAAGTGGTTGTCCTGGAGTAAAACGTCTCAAGAAAGACAAAGACAATTTGCAGGCTTCTGAGACATCAAGTAAGATGGCAATTTAGAATTATGTATTATATTTATAAATCCGTAACCAAGATAAAAGTGATAGGGATCTCAATGAAGATAATGAAGGAAGTAATCTAAGACTGGGAGGTGATGATTCATAAGCATAGCCAAGTCATTGTTTCTTTTCTTTTTTCCAAGTTTTATTGAAATATAAGTGGCATACAACACTGTGTAAGTTTAAGGTGTCCTGCATAATTATTTGACTTCCATATATTCTGAAACGTGGGTGCAGATATCTTTTCAATACAGTGTTTTGGTTTTCTTTGTATCAATTTCATTTATCTTTCAAACAATCAATTCTCAGTTTTGTTAATAGCCAAGTCATTTTTAAAGGACATTTGTTTTATTTTTATTTTTGTTATTTTTTTTAATGTTTATTTACTTTTGAGAGAGAGAGAGAATCAGACAAGACAGACAGAATCTGAAACTGGCTCCAGGCTCTGAGCTGTCAGCACAGAGCTCGATGCAGGGCTTGGACTCACCAACCCAGAGACCATGAGCTGAGTGGAAGTCAGATGCTTAACCGACTGAACCACCCATGTGCCCCAGGACGTTTGTTTTAAAGGGAAGAAGACACAGGATGGGTGTAGAAAGCACCAAAAGTGTTGCTTTGCCCTCCTTTTATTCTAGAGACATCACAGCAGTTCTGAATCTACTCATCGGGGGCTCATTCAGGTTATTAGCATCATAGTAACCACACATACACCCACACACAGGATCAATACAACATGGTAAATCTTTATGAGCTGTGGGGCATCCACTGCCCATCTTGTCCCAACTATTTACTCTTCCTTTTTCAGCTCTTTCATTCTGTGATTAAGCGACAAATGAGTAGTTCCCTTCCTCACACCTGTCTCATCTTGCCAATGACTCAACAAATCATACACAATTTGACAGGCTCCCTTGGCTAGACGGTAACCAAGAAACGGTAGCCATAATTATTTTCAGCCACTGAAGGCATAAAGCTTTCGGAGCTGAAACTTCCAAAGTCCTTGCTGACAGTTTCACTTACTCCAGATCAAGAGCCGCTCGGTCAGCAGGCAACATGTGTCAGAAGACGGGAGGATTTACAAGACAGAAGCGCTCTCAGAAGAGAAGGCAGCACCGGAAGGAGTAGTCCATGCATGCTCGCCCTTTGGTCATTAATATTAATATTTTCTGGTTTGGCCTCTTCTGGTTCACCCATTCACCAGGTTATCAACTTTATTAGTATTTCCAAAAAATCCATTTTGAACTTTGTTAATTGTGTCTATTACTTATCTTTTTTTAATTCTATTGTTTCTTCCTTTATTATTTTCTGCTGTCCACTTACTTTAACTCTTACTATTATGTTTTCAAATTTCTAATAGTGGAAATTCAGATCATTGAGTAAAACAATACATACATTAAGCTATAAATTTTTTACAAAACACAGATTTTGCTGTATTCCACAAATTCTGATAAATTTTATTTTCATTACCATTCAGATTATAATCATCTGAATCATCTTCTTGTTTGTCTTTTGGGTTTCTAACATGTTTGTTGTCTATTTTCCAATATTTGAGATTTTCCAAATATGCTATTGTTACTGATTTCTGCTTTAATTTTGTTGTGATGAGGGACCATACTTTAAGAATTTAGCATTTGATAGACTTGTGTTTTCTCTAAAAATGTTTATAGTTTTAGCACTCACGTTTAGGGGTATTTTTAATCTATTTTGAGTTTGTTTTTGTGTATGTTGTGAGAAAGGAGTAAAACTTCACTTATTTGCATATGGGTATCCAGTTTTCCCAGCATCATTTCTTAAAAACCCTGCTTTCCCAACATTGAATAGTTGGAACCCTTATCAAAAAGTAATTGACCTCAAATATGTGTTAATCTCAGTGCTATTTCATTAATATATATTTGAATATTCATAACTCACTGTCTTGATTACTAATTACTGTAGTATTTTAGTAAGTTTGTTATCAGGAAGGTTGAGTCCTCCAACATTTTCTTCTTTTTCCAAATTACTATGGCTATTCTGAGTTCCTTGTATTTTTTGATGAGAGAAGTATTGAATCTGTAGACCAATTAGGGGAGTAATGTCATGATAACAATATTAAGTCACCCCATCCATGAATATGGACGGTCTTCCCACTTACTTTCACCATCTTTAATTTCTTTTAATGGTTTTTTTTGTAACTTTCAACACATAAGGCTTCACATATTTTGTTAAATTCATCTACTTAGAGATGAATTTATTTCTTGTTATTATTAATGGAATTTCTTAGGTTTATTTATTGTTTAGTATATCTCTACAACATGAGCCTCAAACTCACAACCCCCAGATGAAGAGTCACATGCTCTTCTGACTGAGCCACACAGGTGCCCCTATAACTTTTTCCTTTTTAATTACATTTTCTGATTGTTCATTGTTGATATGTAGAAACACAACTGATCTTTGGGATGTATAGATCTTGTTATCCTGCAGGTTTGCTTACCACATTTACTAGTTCTAATACTTTGTGTGTGTGGTCCTCTGGGCTTTCCGTATAAGATGATGGCATCTACAAACAAAGCTGTGCTTTTTCCTTTCCAATATGAATGCCATTTGTTTCATTTTCTTGCCTAATCACCATGGCTAAAATTTTCAGTACAATGGTGAATGGAGGGGGCAAGAGAAGACATCCTTGTCTTGTTCCTTATGTTAGGGAAATAGCATTCAGTCTCTTATCATAGATTCAATACTATCTTTGGCATGTAGATACCATCTATCAAGTTGAGTAAGTTACCACTAATTTTGTTGAGGTTGATTCTTTTTTTAATTACAAAGTGCTGTTGAATTTGTCAACACTGATTGATTTTCAGATATTTAAACCAGGCTTCTTATTTATGGATTAAATCCCACTTCATTAGCATATATAATCATTTTTACACATTCTTGGATTTGGTTTGGTAATAGTTTTGAGGATTTTTGCCTATGTTTTAATAAGAGGTACTGGCCTATTGTTTTCTTGAGATATCTTTGTCTAGTTTTGATATCAGAGTAATGCTGGCTTCATAGAATGAGTCGGGCATTGTTCCTTCCACTTTCATTCTTTTGACATGGTTGTAAAGGGTTGATACTAACTCTTTCTTAAACTTATGGGAGAAATCACCACTGAAGCCATTTTATCTTGTATTTTTCTGTGTGGGACGTTTTTAATTACCATTTCAATTTCTTTTTATTGTTACAAGTCTACTCTGACCTTCTATCTCTTCTTCATGCAGAGTCAGTACTTTATTTCATCCTCGGAATTTGTCCATTTAATCCAAGTTTTCTAGTTAGTTAACATATAGTTGACTATAGGATTCTCTTATAATCTTTTTTTTATTTCTGTAAGGTCAATAGTATTGTCCCTTCATGCATGACTGATTTTACCAAAATGAATCTTCTCTTTTTTTTCTTGGACAACCTAGCTAAATTTTGCTGATCTTTTCAAAGAACCAACTTTCTTTTTCGTTGATACTTCCTATTGTTTTGTTGTTCTTTATATTCTTCATTTTCTCTAATAATAATTTTTCTCTTAAGGTGTATTTTCATGGGATGATTATAGCTATGCTAGCTCTCTTTTGGTTATAATTTACATGGCATATTTTTATATCATTTTGCTTTTAATCTCTTTGTGCCTTTGAGTCTAAAACATGTCTCTTACAGGCAGAATATAGGTGAATCATATATCTTTATCCATTCTTCCAATCTCCACGTTTTAATTGGAATGCTTGATCCATTCTTTTTTGTAAGATTATTTTTTATTTTTTTAATGTTTATTTTTGAGAGAGAGAAAGAGAGAGAGCATGAGCAGGGGAGGGGACAGAGAGAGGGGGGCAGAGGATCCTGAATGGGCTCTGTACCGACAGCAGCGAGTCCAATGTGGGGCTCAAACTCACAAACCGTGAGATCATAACCTGAGCCAAAGTCTGATGCTCAACCAACTGAGCTAGCAGGTGCTCTGATGATCCATTCATTTTTAATGTAATTACTGAGAAGGTAGAATATGCATTATCTGCCATCTTGCTGTTCGTTTACTACCTTCATTACTGACTTATTTTGTGTTAGCTAAGTATTTTTTGTTGTTATTGTTTATTTATTTTTTTGGTAGTCTCTACACCCACTGTGGGTTTTGAACTCACAACACAGCGATCAAGAGTCACAGGCTCTTTAGAGTGAGCCAGCCAGGTGCCCCTCTAGTATACCGTTGTAAATCTCTGTTGTCTCTTTTACTGACTATTTTGAGTTATGTTTTTAATTTTTTTTTTCAACGTTTTTTATTTATTTTTGGGACAGAGAGAGACAGAGCATGAACGGGGGAGGGGCAGAGAGAGAGGGAGACACAGAATCGGAAACAGGCTCCAGGCTCCGAGCCATCAGCCCAGAGCCTGACGCGGGGCTCGAACTCACGGACCGCGAGATCGTGACCTGGCTGAAGTCGGACGCTTAACCGACTGCGCCACCCAGGCGCCCCGAGTTATGTTTTTAGTAGTTTACTTGGGAATTATAATTAAAACCTTAACAAAATCCATTTCATTTTAGCACCAAGTTAATTTCAATAACATAAAAAGATTTGCTCCAATATAGCTCTGTTCCCTCCTCATCCTTGGAGCTATTATTTTCATCTACATTACCTGTTTATGCATTATAAGCCCTTTGTCTTTTAAATCAGGCAGAAGATAAGTGTTACAATAAAAAAATACATTGGTATTGTATTTTATATTTATCCACATAGTTATCTTTATTGATGTTCTTTATTTCTCTGTGGAGATTTGAGTTACTGTTGAGTGTTCTCTCATTTCAGACCAAAAAATTCCCTTTAGTAATTTTTGTTAAACTGATCTCCTAGCAACAGATTCTCTCAGTTTTTGTTTATTTGGGAATGTCTTAAGTTTCCCTCATTTTTGAAGGAGAGATTTTTTAGATGCAGGATTCTTGTTGGGAGCCTTTTTTTTTCTAGTCCTTTAAAAAAATTTTTTATTATGTTTCTTTATTTTTGAGAGGCAGAGAGAGACAGAGCACAAGTGGGGAGGGGCAGAGAGAGAAGGAGACAGAATCCAAAGTAAGCTCCAGGCTCTAAGCTGTCAGCCCAGAGCCCGATGCAGGGCTTTAACCCACAAACTGTGAGATCATGACCTGAGCCGAAGTTGGACACTTAACTGACTGAACCACCCAGCCGTCCCTCCAATTCTTTAAATATATCATTCCACTGCCTTCTGACCTCCATGTTTCTGATTAGAAGTCATCAGTTAATCATGTCAAGGACACCTACCTACAACATGAGTTGTTTTACCATTGCTAAAGTCAAGATTCTCTGTTTTTTTGTTTTGTTTTGTTTTTTGGTCTTTCAATACTTTAATAATGATGTATCAAACTACAGACTTCTTTAAGTTTATCCTATTAGGAGTTTGCTGAATTTCTTGGATGCTGGTTTACGTTATCATGAATCTGGCAAGTTTTCAGCCATTATTCTTTAAATATTCTTCCCTCTTTTTTCTTTCTCCTTTCCTTCTGGGACTCACATGATGTATATATTGGGATGCTTGATGGTGATGGCAATTCCTTTATCTTTGTTGACATTTTCCATTTAATAGGGATATCATTCACATGTTTTCCTTTCATTTTTGAGATACAGTTTCCTTTGTTTTTAAGATTTTTTAATAGCTTACTTAAAGTCTGTTTGGTTAAGTCCAGCCTCACTGTACCTCAGGAGCAGTTTCTATTAGCTGTTTTTTTTTTACCTATATGTAGCCTCAGTTTTCTTTATCTTTGTATTTCACATAAATTTGTGTGTGTGAAATTGTATTTTTAAAATAATATACAACTCTTGAAATAAGATTCTTCCCCACCCCCCATTGTTGTTGCTACAGTTTGTTATTGTTCTTGTTGTCACTGTTTGCTTGTCTTTTTTAAGTCTCTTACTGCCTATGTGTTGGGTCAGTCGATCACATTTGTATAATGTTTTATTTTACTTATGTTCTCTGAAATTGTATTATTTATCTAAAGTAGGGCTTGTGTTCTTTCATGGAGATATCCTAAGTCTGGTGTTTGAAAGATCTCTCAGACTAGTTTTGTGTTTCTTTCTATCACGGGCACCAAAGTTGTCATAGATATTAAAGAACTTACACTCACTTTTGATTTTAGAGAATCCTGATACATGGTTTGCTGAAATTTACTCTAAATCTACAAAAAACACATGATTCTATTGTTCACAAGATCCTTTATTTTTCTTTTTATGCTCAATATCCAAGCAACTTGTTAATTCCCTGGACTATTAAATGGTTTCGTTTTACTGAGGGTGCAGCATCCAGAGGGTCTCACATTAAAACAAGGGTCACAGGTAAATTCAGAACTAACAAGTACACAAGGCTTCGTCTTTCTTCCTGGCTCCTGGTCAGATTATCTCTACCTGTCCCTCAGGCCCCCATAACTGCATCAGTTCATCTACTATTGTTCTAGCTTTCTATCTGTCTTCCCATCTCTGTCACCTGGAAACTTCCTGCCCTGATTTTCTGTGTGGTTATAATTTACCCAGTGCTCCTAGGTATTTTTAAGTAGGAGTTTTAGCTGAGTCTACAAATTTGAAAATACCGTACATTTTCTCAATCATTTTTAAGTTAATTATTGCTGCTATGTGGGGAATAGATCAGAACAGGGTAAAAATGAATTTGGAGAGATAAATATTATTCCTCAATATGAATGAATGGTAAAGTAATTTCTCAGAGTTGTATCTTTTTATGCTATGTTACATTCAAAGCAATAAACTTATTATTTTCCAAGTCCTCTGGCACTTAATAAAAAAAAAGCTAAAGGCATATATTCCCAGGCTTTAGCCAAATTTCATAACAGCCAATTTAATCACATCTTACCTGTTCTTTTTATTTCCTGGACTTGAAATAATGCACGGCTTTGCTGGCAACACGACAGATGACTGGGTTGACAGGAGAGGTTGTGTCCATTATTAAACTAACTTCCTTCAGTAATCAACTTCTTAAAACACTCCTGAGAGGATAAAAATGGTAAAAGTTGACATGTATTCCAATAAAAAAAAAATACGAACATAAGAGGCACTTTTTAAAAAATTGCCACCTTGGCCAAAACAATTTAATAGATTTGTTAGAGAGGGTGCTGCCCTCGTGTTTCTGGGCTGCTGGTAAACATCAAAGGTATTATTTCTGAAAGCCTTTTTATCTTCTCTCCATGTCTTCCATTTCAAAGAACCATGTGCTTCATTGTCACATTGCTGCACTATCTTTTCCTAGTAGGGAAAATCCCTCAGAGACAATATGGGCTCCACCTCCTTGAGATAGTTATATAATGTATATTTTTATTTTTGTAGCAGGGAGGGAAAGTTTGGATAAATTCAAATGCATAGAGGTGACAAGCTCTTCATATATTATCCAGAGCAGAGAGTCACAAGTAAGTGATAATGAGGTTGTATGGGCATTCAGCATAGTAATTCCAGGTCAAAGGAAAACATCCATTAAAGCAACGACACATGTTCCATTGAGATTTTTGACATAGCAGTGATTTTCTTTTTTCATTTTTTTTTTTTTTTTTTTTGAGAGAGAGAGGACAGGCGCAAAGGAGAGAGGCAGAAGGATAGAGAGAATTTTAAGCAGGCTTCACACTCAGCACGGAGCCCCACGTGGGGCTTGATCCTACACCCCTGGGATCATGACTTGAGCCAAAATCGAGAGTCAAATGTTAAACCAACTGAGCCACTCAGGCACCCAGCAATGATTTTCTATCAGTCCTTGGCAATATGGCTGACAACTCAAAATAATCATGCATAACAAAGAGGTTAATATATCTCCTGCAGATAACAGAACAAAACTCACCAGGTAAATATGAAATTGAGCCTTGGTTATCTTATCTTAGGTATGAGGGTTATGGATTTATATTTAAATTCAGTAAAAAAGGGGGCACCTGGCTGACTTAGTTGGTGGAATATGCAACTCTTGATCTCAGCGACATGAGTGGAGCCCCATGTTGGATGTGGAGATCACTTTTTTTTTAAAAAATTCTTAAAATAGATAGATAGATAGATAGATAGATAAATTCAGTAATAAATAATTAATTTTGCAGTAATTACTATTAGTTCCTCAAAGAATAATGAAGGTGAGAGTGTTCCGTAACCACAATATTTAATAGCTACTACTAGTAGTAAAAATACATTAATATGCTATATCCATGGGCAATATTCTGCCCAAATTTATGGAGCCAATAATACTCTGGACAGACAAAGAGCATTCCTTGATTATTAAGTCAGTGGCTGAGGCTCAAGTTGGTTTCATGTGAAGTCCTGCTATAGACTGAATGTTTACATCCTCTCAAAAATCCATAAACCCTAACCCCAATGCGATGGTATTCGGAGGTGATGAAGCCATGAATGTGAGACCCTCATGGCTGGTATTAGTGCCCTATCAGAGATGTCCCACCAAGCTTTCCTACACCCTTCCACCACGTGAGGACATATTCAGTGACTTTGAATAACCTAATGAAAATATCCAAATATTAAAATAGGAGAAAAATTCTGAAATTTTGTCAAGATGTTACTGAGAAATCTAGTACTGAACAAGAAATAGGGTTCCATATGGGACAGGTGGGGAGCAATGATTAGAACAAACAAAGCCTTTTCTTGTTCATATTCATTGTATGGAGATGCCTGAATAAATGATTAAAAATTAAACAGGTTCTCATGCTAGAGTGTGATAGAGGGGGATTTAGGAATTTTCTAGGTCAATGTGCAAACCTAAGAAGGGAGAGAGTTCATGTTTTGGTTTTAGTTGTTATCAAGAAACAAGGAGTTTTATTTCATTTTATTACCTTACTGGATATTACTACAAACAAAATAAGGTTCAGTTTGTTGTAAAGGTGTCATTTAATTTACTGATGCTCTCTCCTATTTCATCAACCAAGGATATATTTCATAATCATTTCTCCATTTCCTTTCCAAAATATTTGGTATGACTATAATACAATGAAGGGAAAAAAAAAGAAAGAAAAGGAATTCTCAGATGATTTATGGAATGAATCTCAGTATTTTACTTTTATTCTTTATTCTTTTTTTCACCTTGGCTGTAAGTACTGATTTTAATGGAATTTTTTGGCTTATGAATCATAGGAAAGACTTAGCTAAAAGGATTCTATATTTTATTATAAAATATTCAAAAGCCAGTTAAAAGCCAGAGTTGGTCACTTATTTATTTATTGCCTGAAGAAACATTTATTCACAAATTTCTACATATACTCGACTAGACCCTGTGACCTTCAGTGAATGACAAGATGCTGTGTAACAAATTATCACAAATTTAGCAGCTTAAACAGCACAAACTTATCACTTCACAGTTTCTGTGGGCCCCGATGGTGGGTGCCAGTCAGCCGGTGCCCCTGCTCAGGAGCCCACCGGTCTGAAATCAACATGTCGGTGGGGGCTGGGTTCCCCTCAGGGGCCCCTGGTTGTCAGAATTCAGGTCCTTGGGATTGTAGGATCATGTTTTCCATTTTCTTGCTGGCTGCTAGCTGGGGCCACTCTTTTTCCTAGAAGCCACCCTGAGGTCCTAATTCCTACGGCCCCTCCTCTCCCATGAGAATTCTTTTTTTTCAAGACATCACATGTGAATGCTTATATTGGTTAGCTTATTATCCCCCAAAACAACACTAGGAATTGCTACTGTCCCCATTTTGCAGATAAGGAAACTGAAGCACAGCAAGGTTACGTGTCTAGTCTAAGGTCACATGACCAGCCAGGTTTCAGAATTGACATTCGTATACAGATTGTCTGATAGTCTGGCTCCCAAG
Source organism: Panthera onca (assembly GCF_046562875.1). Lineage (NCBI taxonomy): Eukaryota > Metazoa > Chordata > Mammalia > Carnivora > Felidae > Panthera > Panthera onca. The sequence continues at coordinate 79,093,409 of NC_138349.1, forward strand.
TCTTTGTTTTTAAAAAGAGCACTCTAACTTATTTAGGTTCCTTAAATTTTAGGGTAATACTTAATATTTTATAAGTTTTATAAGGTTCAATAAAGATGAATTTATTCATCACATTCTGTATTTATTTCCCTCTTTAAAATTCTAGGTCATGTCTTTGCCCAGATTTCTATTTTTTTTTATGTTTATTTATTTATTTTGAGAGGTGGGAGGACAGGGCAAAGAGAGAGGGTGAGAGTCCCAAGCAAGCTCAGCACTGAGCCTGATGCAGGGCTTGATCTCACAAGAGATCATGACCTGAGTCAAAATCAAGAGTTGGACATTCAACCCATTGAACTACTTAGGCACCCCTGCCCAGATTTCTATTGTTATTTAGAACAGAGGAAATTAGAAAATATGTTCCTATTGGGTTATATCTTTTTTCAGTTTGTTTAAGCTATTTTTTTTTTTTTTTTTGCAATACAGCCATTGTAATCTTATTTATCAGTCTTTCTATTTGAGTATCTGGGTGTGGCTTATGGTTTATAGTTATAGTTCCATTTTTAGAATAATTTCTAATTTGGGGTGCCTGGGTGTCTCAGTCTGTTAAGCATCTGACTTCACCTCAGGTCATGATCTCACAGCTCGTGAGTTCGAGCCCCATGTCGGGCTCTGTGCTGACAGCTCAGAGCCTGGAGCCTGTTTCGAATTCTGTGTCTCCCTCTCTCTCTGCTCCTCCCCTGCTCATTCTTTGTCTCTGTCTCTCCTTCAAAAATAAATTTAAAAACATTTAAAAAATTTACAATAATTTCTAATTTGGTTATAAGTAGGCATTAAAATACATATTTGTGCATTTTAATTTCTATTCATGTTATTATAAAGAAGTATTTTAAAATATGCTATAAAATGATATTATGGCCAAAACTGATACCTCTAAAACGAAAAAGAGAATTTTGTACAAAATTAGTAATATTTCAATACCAAATTCAATATTAATCTAATCTAATTTCATTTAACCATGTAAGGTATCTTATTTAGGAAAAAAGTTTGGAAGAAAATCCACAAATATCATCACAGTTTCTTAGAGTGATGAAGTTATGGGCTTTTTATTCTCTCCTCTCCCTTCCCCACAAACTATCTAACATTTTAAAATTCTTTTCACTTTTCAATGAATTTTGCATTATAATGTGGGTACAGAGAAAAGAGGTTACGATTTTCCTTCGCTTGTAGTGAATGTCAAGACATATATGTACCTACTCTCTACTACATGAGTCTGGGATACCTAGCTAGCTCTTTCTTGAAATGTCTGCAAATAGAAATAGTGTTGTAAGATGTCCCTGTTATTCTTCTCTATGCCCTGAACTAAGTCGTCTGGTTATAGCTATTTTCAAAAATAAAATGTTATTTCCCAAGAAGGAAAACATAACGAATTGAGAAACTGTAAATGAGGTGAAGTCATAGCTCCTGGCCGATTAAAGGATACAGCGGATCCAGAGTTCAAGGTGAGACCCATGTGGATGTGGTGGGTAGGGATAGCACCTAACCTTGGCATATGCTGGCCTATTGACAAGCACAAGCACGCAGGCAACTTAAAGCAATGATAGTTAAACAGTGCAACCACACAGCATCACCGAGTGCCATATCTTGTTAAGCAAGACCCTATTTAAACATGTGATAGCTACACAGGTAGTGAGCATATCACAACACACAGAGTTGTGGAGTCACTGTGTTGTACACCTGAAACTAATGTAATGTTGTGTGTCAACTATACTTAAAAAAAAAAAAAAAAAGATGATATCTGTTGTAATCTCAAAAGCAGTGACTCTATTGAAAGTGAGGATTCTTATTCCCTTTTTTTCCTTGGGGGCTCTTGTCCCTAAAGAATGTTCTTAAAAATACAAAGCATTAGGTAACTATTAGGTAAAGCCATTTTAAATATTTTGCAAATATTAAATATATATGCAAATATGTACATGGATATAATTTTATGAAGTACACACACAAGTATAGTCCCTGCCTTTTTCCTTAGCTTCCTTTATTTTATTACTCCGTTTTCGTATGTCCAAGTGACTCTCTCCCCATCTGTGAAACTCTTGTGTGTGGTGTGTGTGTGTACTCTAAATATTTGGGTGTTTTTTTTCTTATGTGGCCTTATTAATTTCCCTATGGAGCACTGGCTTTTAATATTAAATAGATTACCTATATCTGTGCTAAGATGAGAAGAATAATCAGAAAATGTAATGAAATAACACAAAGCAAATAGTAGTGAAATCACTATGGTTTTATTTTTCCATTTATTTTTTTCACATCCAACCAGATAGTTAAGAGTAAAACTTCTTTCACAATCAATATAAATTTCCTCTATCACTGGAAAGAACAAAAAGACTTTGGATTTACCTGTTTTACAAGAAAAATTCTTGGAATATAGTAACCAAATCTCCTGGCTTTAAACTAATACCATGTCAACATGGTAACAAGTGTTCTAAGAGAGCAAAGTAGCAATTGCCTATTTGGCCAACATAGTGAAAAACGTTACAGATTTCAAATTCCCCACATGTTTTCCTTCATTAGAATTTAGCTACTTTGGGTCTTAAGTCCCCTGGTATTGTGTGCCTGACTCATTTAAGTCACCCTGACATCTGCTCAGAATTAGTCACCATGCCCAGTAGGTCTAACAGGATTCACTCAGGTGGAAAGCAGGCAGCCCTCTTAGACAGAATAATAGAGTGAAAGCCTACTTTCTTCTCCTGTCCAACCTACAGGGCAGTAGCAGGATATACTATTTCCAAAGGCTATGGAAATGTACAAGCCTTCCAGTTAGAGAAGTAAAACTACAGTTTCTCATGGGGAAATGAGATCTTGAAACCATACTCCATGACAAACATTTTTAACAATTTTTTTGTCTCATCCCAATTCACTGAAAATAATGAGATATGAAAAAAACATCAGATATAAGCAGAAACCAATTAACAGGCAGTCTCCACAGCATCTAGGCCACCCTAATTAAAACAACCTTGCAGACTGGTTAAATGAATCACAAATCATTCACCAGTTTGAAAACGTTACTGTGATAAAGGTACTCTATTCCAATAGGTACTATTAGATGCTTTGGCTTAAGAGTTTTCCTTGCCTACAATGATTATCTCTTTTGGTAGTCAGTCAACATTACGGACTCTTTTAAAAGTTTATTTATTTATTTTGAGAGAAAGAGAGAGCACACAAGCGGGGGGGAGGGGCAGAGAGAGAGAGGGAGAGAGACAGAGAATCCCAACATCAACTTGGGGCTCGACCCCACAAATCATGAGATCACCACCTGAGCCAAAATCAAGAGTCAGACACTTAACCAACTGAGCCACCCAGACACCCTTCTACATTATTGACCTTTAGTCTGAGTCACCACCGTTAGCCTCCGTTCCTCCATTCTCGCCCTTTTATTTCATATAGGTGTTAACCAGCACCTGTGCTGCATGCCCACCTATGTTGCCTTATGCACGTGGTGCTTTATTAATCCTTTCCCAAGCTCCCTTGGCTATTCTTGCAGATTGTTATGGCTACTGAGGCCTCCTAACTTCCCTTGCTCACATTTGACCTCAACAGGCATCGGTCTTTGAACAAATATTGACGAAGCTGAATGACAGGGGATGCTCTTGGCACTGAGGGTCGTCAGCAGGAAGACAGACATAAACCATCACTACAGAGCTGACTTTCAGAAACTAGTTATCCACGCCTGGATGTATCAATGCTTCTTAAAGCAGCTTCCTCGGACCATGACTGTCAGAATCAGTCAGTCTGCTTACTAAAAGTTTTGATCCCTGGGTCCCAACCAAGACATATTGTATATCAGAATCCAGACAAAGAAGAAAGTATGCATTTAAAACTAAGCACTCTTCTTCACTCTATAATTATTATGCACAATAAAGCAAAGGAATTATTGGTATGTATAAGTGTAGTGGTGAGAGCAAAGGGTACATTTGGTGAATGAGGGGTACATTTGATGAAGCTGGAGTCTCCAGATATGCCCCACAGTATTACCAGCAACTTCGTTCAGGTTTGGATGGGATTCAACCAGAGTTTCCCAACTTTGAGAATAGGGGCTAGCAAGAATCAGTATGTTCTAAGGGCCTTTGTCAGGTAGGCTGAGGTTTGGAGAAGTTCCCAAAGAAGTTGAGTGAAAACCAAGGCGGAAACAAATCTGTCCCAGAGTTAAAATAAGTTAGAAAACTCAGTGGATATTTTTGTTCTGTAAATATCAGCCCTGATCATTGAACACTATACATAAGCCTAATTTCAAGTCCCATTTATTGCTAAGGTAAAGCTCTTTGTGTATTTCCTACCTTTTTACGATTGTTTCAAGAAATGGGCTGGAGTGAGACAAAAGGTTCTGGGCCTTCGCTGTTCTAGTTTAACAGATCTGAGGAAGACAAGTGTTGAGAAATTTGTCAGAGTTAATGGGGAAGGATTCATGGCAGCATCCAGGTTTAGCTAGAGAGAGAAAAACAGAGGCAGAGAGGAAGAGAGAGAAAGAGAGAGGGAGTTTTCTCCTAGAAACATGTCCTTATTAAACACTCCAAGAATGGCAGTAGTTCAGCACTGATAAGAGGAAGTATTAATACTGGGAAACATGCAGTGTTGGAAAAATTATTTTGTCCTTGAGACAATTTCCACTGGCTTTGAGAATTTGCAGCTAAGGTGATTTACCAACTTCAGGCAAGAAGCAGGCAAGACTCAACAAACAACAGATATACCTAAGAGAATAGTCATTAAGGAGTGCCTACTATAAGGCAGGCACTTAACGTGAGAGAATTTCGCACACTTAAACACCCCCGCAAGGGAAATAGTATTGTTCTCTTTTTACAGTAGAGGAAATCGAGGTTCAAAGAATTTAAATGGCTTTCGCAAGATACCACAACTGATCCTACTAGAGTTGGGATAAAAGTAGATTTGTCTATGGGGCACCTGGGTGGCTCAGTCGGTTAAGCGTCTGACTTCGGCTCAGGTCATGATCTTGCAGTCCGTGAATTCTAGCCCCACGTCGGGCTCTGTGCTGACAGCTCAGAGCCTGGAGCCTGCTTCGGATTCTGTGTCTCCCTCTCTCTCTGCCCCTCCCCCACTCTCAAAAATAAATAAATATTAAAAAAATGTTTTAAGTAGATTTGTCTACGTGAGAAGATATTCCTTCCTACTATAATACACTTGGATAACTTAAAAACAAGTTATTAAAAAAGAAACCTTGGCTCTTGACAAGACGGTAAAGTGACATTGGCTCCTATTATTGGACAAACCCAGAAGTAGCCACATAAATAAAAGGAATATATATATAGTTCTGTCAAGCCAAAGAAAAATCAACCAACTAACCAATGAACAACCCATGAGAACCCTTGATAATGATATCAGTTATGGTCTAGTGTGGAGACAAAAATGGTGGCTCTGAGCAGAGGAAGGCCTGATGCCAAACTTAGGATACAGGCTAGGTGACAAGGTTTGATCTGTGTTCTTCATTCTCTGCTGCATTATCCGGGGGGGATCATGGATGCACATCACTAGATGTGGGTGCTCCAGAAAGAAAAGAGTTCAGGAGAAATCCAAGTGTTTGGTCTGAGCAGCTGGAAATACAGGGTTCTGATTTACTGAGCTGAGGAAACACAGAGTAGAAGAAAGGGTAGGAAGGAAAATATAATGTTCCAGTTTTGGGTTTTTTTTTAAATTAACTTTAAGGTATTACATCACCTGGATACCTATAGTACTATATTATCCAGAAAACAATTTTAATATCAGGCAATAGTAGTATTTAAAAAAATGACACAGTATAAGGAAGAACATATCTATGGTGGCAAAAGGCATAATGGAAACATGATTATACATATTATATATTTATATATATGTATAGTCAGATATTTACATACTTTGTGTTCAATATATTAATGCTATATTTTTAATTCTATAATTATATATATTTATATACCTTTATATTCTACATTTTAATGCTATATTTTTAATTCTATAATGTTATATATATGTGTATATATATGTGTACTTTTATATTCTATATTTTTAATGCTTTGACATCTGGGACCTTGCTGACATTGGACAGACTGCCCCTCCCAGTGTCAGCCAATTCCTAGACATATTAAATGAATGGACTCACACACCAGCATTGCCCTTCCTCCCCAGTGCATCTTTCATATGCAAATCAAACAATACCCCAACCAGCTCCTTTATCAGGCTTTCACATTCCCAGCCAAGAGTCCCCTGCACTAATCACCACGGGGCTAGGTACCAGACAACCAGGGACCACCCTTATGCCCCAGAGCCTACTGAAGTTCTTCAATTTAGCCAATCCCAAACCGGTTTACTCTGCATGAACTGACTCTTTCCATAGAACGCACATAAAAGGTCCGGCCCACATTTTTGTCTCCCTCTTTCTGCCTCCTGACTCTCATGCCTCCCTATGTGCCTGCCCCCACAGAATGGCCTGCCCCCTTCTTGTACAATCTGTGAGCATAACAATCGTTTCAATGGTGGTCATTTCCTGATCTTTTGACCTTTCCATACCTCAATAACAGTAAAACCTATATTTTATAACATATGTGTGCAAAATATAATAATTTCAGGTAAATACAGCACCAACTGGCAGACTACGGAGGCACACTCTCAGAAACTGACAGAACAGATAAATAGGCAGAGAACTTCACAACAGTTGTGTGTTTTTCTACTACACCTGGAACACTCACCAATTTTACTATGAACCAGTTCTCAAAAAACAGTCTCAAGTCTCAATAAAATGCAAAGAATCAACATAGAGTAGTCTTTTTTCCCTAGCCACAATACAATAAAATTAAAAATCAATTACCAGGGGCACTTGGGTGCCTCAGTTGGTTAACTGTTTGACTCTTGATTTCGGCTCAGGTCATGATTTTACAGTTCCTGAGATTGAACCCCAGGTAGAATTCTACACTGAGAGTGTGGAGCCTGGCTGGGATTCTCTCTCTCTTTCTCTCTCTCTCTCTGCCCCTCCTCTGCTCTCTCTTTTTCTCTCTCAAAATAAATAAATAAACTTTTAAAAATGTTTAGAAAATAAATCAATTACCAAAGAATACCTCAAAATGAAATTACTTTATGAATTCATAACATATTGCTAATTAATTTTGTTAAAGACAGTCACATAAAGAGAAGTGTACATAAAAGTAATTGTCAATGAAAACACTATACACTGATATTTGTGAGATGGTTCTAAAGTAATATTTATGTCTTGATATGTAGCTCTAAATGTACTTATCAGAAAACAAGAAATATTTAAAATATAGAACTGAGCACTCAAATTAAGAACCTGGATAAAAGAAATGTAGCAACTCCTTTAGTAATAAGATGAAAGAAAAATAATTATAAGATCAAAACATACATATCAGATAACCAAAAAGTGGATACAATAACAAGATATTGGAATTCTGATTCACTGAAAAGATCAACATGATGGTGAAACCTCTAGCAATATAGAAAACAAAAAAAAAATAAATTGCATACAAACAAAATACATACAAGAAGAAAAGGATAATTTTAGATTCAGGGAGGTTAATGGAACAAGAGAATAGTATTGATCAGATATATACTCAATAGCCTAAACCAAGTTGATGGATTTCTGAAAAATTTACAAAACAACAAAGTTGGTGAGAAAAGAAATAAAAATCCTAAAGGAACAAATATCCTGGAAAGTTGAGCAATAAGAGTAATAAACAATAATTTCCATTCTTTCCTGAAATACCCCTCACCAGATGAATTATACCAAAATTTCAAGGAATGGAGACAGACAAATCTGCTTAATCCATTTTCTAAGACTTACGTAAACTTGATGTCAAAACCACAATAAGAAGACTGCAAGAAGTAAACTATCAGTTCATTGCACTTAGAATTATAGTTTAAAAATATTAAATATGTTTAAAAAGTTATCCATGACACTCAAGAGCTTTTAACCAAAATATGTATTGAATTTTATCTGTATTTTATATGCATTGAACAAAATACATGGTATTCTCTTTTGTCTGCTCATGTGACAAATTACATTTGCAAATTGCTTTAACTGCTGGGGTCTATATTTACCAGAAAATGTCTGCAAAGATCCAAAAGGAGACATGTACTTAAACTTCATCACTCTATTTTTTGCATGTAGATTAGTGATGGTTTGGTTGCAACACAAGTGTCCATAAATGGAAACACTGAAAAATAAAATATGGTGGATGCAGTCAAGGGGAAACTGTCCAGTAGAATGAAGGATTGAATGTGATGAATGCACAGCATCATGGGTAGAACTCCATGCATAGCAATGAGTAACAGAAGTAGAAAACAGAATGAAATGCATAGTGTAATTTAATATATGTTAAAATATATACATATAGAAACGATACATCATTATTAAAGGATGTATGTATATCTAACATAATATGTGTATTAAGGACATTAGCATGCTATTACATAGCACAACACTGTACATTATAGTAGTGTAGTGTAACATAGTGTAATGGGAGGAAGGGTAAAAGGTGGTCCTAGTGAAAACAGACAAAACAAAGTAAGCCAGGGAAAAATAAAATGGCAAACCAACATCTTTGCACAAACTAATGAAACAGCGTGCTTTGAATTGAGGAGTACACAAATTCAAATCTATGCACTTGAGGAACACCAAACTTTTAAACTAAACAGTGAAACAGAAGAATTCTCATGTCAAACTGTATTCTATTTCCCTTCTTCCTATACATGAGACTTTCCAAAGACCTCTAAAGATATATTGTATCCTTAAATGTCTCTTTGTTCAATTTCTACATTATGCTTTTATGGAAACTTGAAGTCAAATTCTAAATGTAAATTTGGGTCAACCACTGTGATGGCGAGTTTCGTGTGCCAATTTGGCTACAGCTTAGTACCCAGTACTTCAAACACTAATCTAGATATTGCCGTGAGGGTGTTTTGTCGATGTGGTTAACACCTATAGTCAGTTGACTTTAACTAGATTACCCTCAATAATGTGGGTGAGCCTCACCCAATCATCTGAAAGTCCTTAAGAGCATAACTGAAGGTTTTCCTGAGAAAGAAGAAATCCCACCTCTCAAAAGCATCCGCTGATCCTGCTGGAGGGTTTCCAGCCTGTTGTTCTGACCTTCTGATATCACATTTACCCAGCCAGACTCCACAAGTACATTCACCAATTCCTTGAAAAAAATGTGTACGTGTGTGTGTGTGTGTGTGTGTGTGCACGCATGTGCATATATAATTCCATTTCTCTAACGGAACCCTAACTGATACAACCCCCAATTCTTGAACGTCAAAAACAAAAATCAAAATTATGAACAAAATGATCAGTACTTTTAAAACCAATAGTGAATTTGGTTTAAAGTAGGACAAGGGTACCCACCCGGCTGGCTCAGTTGGTGGAACATGTGACCCTTGATCTCGGGGTCATGAGGTCAAGCCCCACATGGGCATGGAGCCTACTTTAAAAAAATAATAATAAAGTAGGACAGATCGCAAGAAAACAAAGAGGATCTTGGTCTGTTTTACTCTATTATGAATCCACTGTTTTGAATTTCTGACATTACTATAGAAAGGTGGCTTTATGTATGAGTCTATATTAAGAGAGCTACCTCATTTTATAAATATTCTCTCAATTCACACCTGTGTGGGTTAGTTTATGGGCACATATCTTCACAGATGCAAGTATACAGAGAGGGGAAGATAATTTTAAGTAGATAGTTGATAAACTCACGTGGGAATAATAACGTCATTAACAAAACTTCTCAATCATTTTTACTCAGTTATGAACTGCTAACCCTCACATGAAGCATTTAGTAGACTTTTGGTAACCATAAATGATTCACTTGTTCAGATGTACTGAAAACCTTAGTTTTTCTCTGTGATTTCAAAACACTCAGTCAACTACCTCAACCAAACAACCCCCTCTCTACTGCCCCTTGGGGAGATTAAAACAACCTGTCAATGGTTTATTCTCTTGAAATGTCAGTTTTGCTGTTTGAATATTCAAGCCACAGTGGAGGATGTCAGAAGAAAGAAAAGCAGCCGCTAACCTTGTTTTAAAAAAAAAAAAAAGGCAGGTAATTGATCTTAGACTAATGTCAAACCTGGCTGTGCATATTTCAAAAAGGAATTTCTCGTCATGGTTCTTTTCTGCATCTTTCCCCTCTCCCGCCCATGGCTTAACTTGTGTGTCTGAATTCAGCAGTGTGGCTGGGCAGGACTCCATCTCCTGGGCCTTCGGTGTCTTTTGCATCACCTTGACCCTGGCCTTGGGAGGACAGACCACCTGCTTCCCTCAGCACATTCATCTCTCCACAAGCTCTGCCTCTGTTCTTTCAAGTGAAAAGGCACCAAGTCTAGCCCGCTTTCCTCAGAGGCCATGCATTCTGCTTCAGCTGCCTGAACCTTCAATTATTCTCTTTGACAGAGAACCAAATGTGTTTGCCCTAAATATTACACCTTCCAAAACAAAATATTTTGAAGGTACATTTATTTTTCAATACACATGTTTATCATCTCTTCCTTTAAACGGGTCTTGAAATTTGGGTAAAGGGAAAGCTAAGCACTGACAACAATTACAAGACTTTTTCTTCCCCAGATCGTGTTGTCTCTGAGAAGGAAACATTAAAGGCTCTTATTAGCTTTGTAGCCTTGAACAATTTAATGCTGAGCATCATCAATGAGATGCAAATGATATGTATTTTGCTCAATAATTTAACAATTATGTGCATAACGTGCCTGGTACATGGTATTCCATAAATGGTAGCTATTACTATCATTAGCTTTCCCTCCAGCAGGGAATAAAGGACACCATCACACTTGATCTTCTCTTCCCTGTGATCTATGACTAGGGTCTCAGGATGGTCAGAGGAGCCTCAGCTCTATGCAACCTCAGATTCTCTCCCTGCCCATGATATAATACAGGCCTTTAACATTACGGCAACTTTGTTCCCTGCTACCTGTTCAAGGGTCTTGACTCTACAATATCAGAGCAAACACATCATTGCCCTCTTCCCCATGAACCTCATTCAATCTGGACTTTGATATCATGAAATTGTTCATGTATGCATGCAAATTAGGTAATCTACTTCCCTCTAAAATACAGGGTTTATTCCAGCCAAAGGTTTTAAGCTGATAGAGCTGGAGAGGTTAATTTGTAACTAACTGTGTTCCTCACGATCAGCACCGTATATTTAGAAGCATTGGTTTTGAAGTTTTGCCTTTAAAATGTTTTCATACAGTAGAGCTTCAACTGATTTTTCATAACCCAACTAAGAACGCTACCCACATGGCAAGGAGATCCAGCCAGCAGCAGAATTCAGGCATCGGAGATGAAACAAGGTGGAAGGAAACAGAGACAGAGCCAGATCCCGTACTGGAACTGCCATTCCAGCATCTGCTACACAGAGCGTGTCAATATCGACTGGAGGCGCAGAGACAACCACCAGGCAGAGGACTGGACTTCGCTCACTCTACAGAGACATCTGCTCCTTCCAAACCCTCTTCCGTGGCCCCCGGGACTGGAAGGACTTTAGCACAAAAAAGAAAGGGACTTCTCAAGATGATGCCAAGTTCCCACCCCATTCCGCGCATTGCTAACTAGCCCTCACAAGGGAGGGAGAAGGGCTTTGAATTGGATAAGAAATTAGAATTTTAAATGAGAGAACTAATTTCAATGATAAAAAATGACAGAAGAGTTACAATCAGATCTAGATGTCATCAGGTGCTTGAAATGTAGCCAGGAAAAGAGATTTGACATAGTAATTTGGAAGCAATGACTGAAACAAAAATAAAAAAAATTTATGTTCACATCCCCAAAGCAGTTGAGACACCCCATAAGCCAACTGGTTATATAATCATTATTACTATTCTTTTTTTTTAATGTTTACTTACATTTGAAAGAGAGAGAGACCAAAACAGAGCATGAGAAGGAAAGGGGAAGAGAGAAGGAGACACAGAATCTAAAGCAGGCTTCAGGCTCTGAGCTGTCAGCACAGAGCCCGACGTGGGGCTCGAACTCACGGACTGCGAAATCGTGACCTGAGCCGAAGTCGGCCCTTAACCGACTGAGCCACCCAGACACCCCAATCATTATTACTGTTCTAATAAATACTATGTACTAATATAGCAATTGCTTAAACACAGATCCAAAAACATTAGCAAACTATGATTACATGTATATAAAATAAATAGGCTTACAATAGAAGCTTAGATTGAAATACATTAATATTCTGAAAGAAGTTATGTTTGGATGCTAAGATTCATATGTCATTTTTGTTCTTTTTCTCCATTGATCACATATTCCATAAACTGGTTATACTTGTTTATAAATTAAAATATAATTTTATAAATAACAGGGATCATTTGAAATTATTTAATGCTATCTCTCACCTGAGTTTTCATCTAACTGCAGTACGAACATATGGGTGATACCATAGTGTGAGTCTCCTCAACAAAGGATGGCCCTCAGCTCGCTTATTTGGGGAAGTAATTTCAAGGGACAAAGGTGCAGGACAGGGAAGCATGAAGCAGGGAAAGACAGAAGAAGAATTCAAGGCTAAATGATTGCTGCTATGGACAGCGTGGGACCAGTTCCACTGGGGACTCTGGGGAACCATGAAAAATGGTGTACTTATCCATCAATACCCCCTCCTCATTGGTCAAGGGTTTCCTCAATCTTCCTGGTTTATCTTACATCAGAACGGCAAGCGGATCCCTTAAGGTGCCCATGGGGGCCAGGGGTGAGGGCAATAGAGAATTCTCAGGGCCAAAAGTAAGAACTTTGTGATTGAGTTAAGGCCCAGTATTTCAGGTCACAACTAAACAGTGGTAGCCACACAAACCTACTGTAAAGAGGTAGGTGAGGGAAGGTGAGGTGGGACACATACAAACACGTCCCACGTAGGCTATAGCAGCACCATCTGGTTTCCAGTGAGTAAACAAATGAGGACATGGTCGGTCTCCTTAGGGCAAGAGGAAGGACACAAAAGCATTGTCGATGGGGCCATCACTGAGTCGCACAAAATACTGGCTTCAACCTCAGTGAATTACTATAGTCCAGAATGAAATGCTTTGGCAAAGTCAATGAATATGAAAGAGAGATTTTTCTATTTCCCTTCTTCGGCATCTTACTTACAGGAATAATTTCATTCTGGCTCTGCTTAATGAGTTTTATGACCCTGGGCAAGTGAATACCTTGGCTGGGCTCCAATTTCTTCATTTATAAAATGAGATGATCACTGAGCTCCACTCCAGTTCTAACATTATGATTCTATGAACCTATAGCCACACAGTATACTAGAGCCTGAAATCCTTCTCTATTTCCAGAAGTATTCACATCTGTATTACTGTGTAGTGCTTTCCTGCTAGATGCTCTGCTAGAATTTTTCCAGTCCCCCACTAGCTACGTTTGGGTTTCTTAGATTCTGTATCCTGAATACAATGATATGTGAATCACTCTGGAATTTTCTGAATATTTATAGGAAGAGAAGTCTATAAAGAATACTGCCAGAAAAAAAAAAAAAAGAGTTTATACTGATTACATGAAACTCAGCATGTATGCTTTTGGAAATGGTGGCTTATACTTGCACACTAAATGGTAAATTTCCAGTGTCCCCACTCACATTTTAAAACCCCTGAACTCCTTCCAATGGTCTCCATGCTACACATAATCCGGCAGAATAACTCTGTTCCCCCATTTCTTTCCACTCTCCCCATCCCCCCTTTGCTACCTCTAACAGCACGGACTTGCTTTCTACCCTTTGACCACACTTAGCTCATCTCTGTCTCAGGGCCTCCTCACTCGTGTTCTCCCTGCCTGCACTGCTCAGCTTATCTGTGTTTTCTCCTCTTCCATCTCTCTGAGCAAGCATCGCGTCCTCAGAGAAGCCTGCCCTGACCATCCAGTCTAAATTTGCCCAGTCACCCTGTAGTAGTCTTATTTTTCCTTCCAGAATTATCACCATCATACATTTTTGTTTACGTGGTTTACATTTAGTTATATATTTATTTATTGTCCTTAAAAAAAGGAAAGCTTCATTCTTCATTGAATTCCCAGTTCCTAGGAGAATATCTGGAACATAATAAATTCAAGATAAATATTTGTTGGCCAAATAAATGATTGCTGAGCGGCACGTGGTCAACATTCAAATAAAAGAGAATGGACACTGATCTTGAAACTAGAATTCTTGTTTCAGTTCTGCTTCTGATATGAGATTATATAATCTGAGAATAACATCTACCCTGTCTATCTCACAGACTGTTGCTTTATGTTTAGATTTAATGCCTCATTATCTGAAACTTTTCCTCCAGGAATATTTTAGAAGAATTTTATTCATTCTTCCATGTTTTATGTTTACATCATATACTAGCTGTGAAAACGTGTGCAAGTTACTTAACTTCCCTAAGCCTCAGTTTCTTCAACTAAAACAATAACAACAGTGCCTATGTTAGGTATATCTAGCGTCTCTGGGAAGAACCTGACACGTACTAACCATTACACAGGTGTTTGCTACTATTTCTTTTTCATTCTGTATCAGCATCTTTCTCTGTCAATAGCTGGTGAATCCTAACTGTGCTCCAAGGCTTCAGGCAAATGCTAGGTCTTGTACCAAGCCCTTCCTTATATCTCCACTTACCTTGTCCTTCCCCAACATAATTCACAAACATGAGTAATTTCTTTCATTCTGTTCACTTAGTAAACACTTTAATACTTGCTTTGTTTGTTTATGATTTCATTTTATAACACACACTAAAGAATCATCGTGATTTTTTTCTTCATTTTAGACAGAGAGAGAGACAGAGAGCATGAGCAGGGGAGAGGGAGGGAGGGAGGGAGAGAGAGAGAGAGAGAGAGAGAGAGAGAGAGAGAATCTCAAACAGGCTCCTCACTTAGCGTGGAACTCAGCATGGGGCTCATTCCCACGACTCTCGGATCATGATCTGAGCCAAAATCAGGGGTCAGATGCTCAACCAATTGAGTCACCCATGTGCCCCATCATGAATTTTTCTAATACCTTCTTAGAGCCACTTCATTTATGGTTAAATTTATTTTTCTCCAAATAAGTGGAATTAATTCTCACTCTTTCAATTTATTTAAAATATTTATTTAAAACATTTGATTAAAACAATCTTCTTTGGGGCGCCTGGGTGGCTCAGTCAGTTAAGCATCCAGCTTCAGCCCAAGTCATGATCTCACAGTTCACGAATTTGAGCTCTGCATCAGGCTCTGTGCTGACAGCTCGGAGCCTGGAGCCTGCTTCGGATTCTGTGTCTTCCCCTCTCGGCCCCTCCCCCGCTCATGCTCTGTCTCTCTCTGTCTCTCAATAATAAATAAACATTAAAATTTTTTTAAAAAAGCAATCTTCTTTGTCATGATCATTGGTCTTCATGAAGAGAGGAGAAAATATCACATGTATTTTTTCAAGTCATTTGTCTTTTCAAGAGACTTCAAAATGTTCATTTTTTTACTGTACCATATTTATTTCTTTATCATCCAAAAGAAAGTTCTAAGGAAAGAAGTTATTGAATTCAATGAAAAAAATCTGTATACCTGATCCAAATGGATGGGTTATCTGCTGTTTTTTTCAGAAGATTTATAAATTTAAAAGTGCAATAAATTCAATGACTTCCAGGATAGTTCTAATAAATTTAAAATAGTTTATACCCAAAAATAGAGTGCTAATCCAAAATTATAACAAATTATGGTTTACATCTACTTTTCCAATGACAGTCAGAAGTGTTAATTTCTTACTAAGAACTTCATATGCTTCATTTTCTAATAATAGAAATACCGATGAAACTTCAAAGAAATTCTCCTAAATACATTTAGAAGTTGAACAAACATAATTTCTTGATTTATTTCTTGTCTGTCATCTTTTCTATTTCCCATAATAAATGATCTAAAAATTTTTAAAGATTTTATTTTTAAGTAATCTCTACTCCCAACGTGGGGCTTGAGCTCACAACCCTGAGAACAAGCGTTGTAGGCTGTACTGATTGAGCCAGCCAAGTGCCCCAGACAATTTAAATCTTTATTGCTCACCCCAAGTCCCCAGGTATACACCTGCAAGGACAGACATCTATAGACAAAAAAGGACATCAGACATCAACATTTGCATTTCCCTTTGCCTCCAGTCACAAAGATCTGTCTATTCACTTATATTTACTTCTTTTCCTCCTGTGAAAGACCAAAGAAAGTATCCCATTTTCAAACTCGAAGCCTTCTTTTAGGGGCACCTGGGTGGCTCAGTCGGTTGAGCCGAATGTCCGACTTCGGCTCAGGTCATGATCTCAGAGTTTGTGGGTTCAAGCCCCGTGTCAGGCTCTGGGCTGACAGCTCAGAGCCTGGAGCCTGCTGGTTTTAGATTCTGTGTCTCCCTCTCTCTCTTCCCCTCCCCCTTACCTGCTCACTGTCTGTCTCAAAAATAAAATAAAACGTTAAAAAATGTTTTTAAAGCCGTCTCCAACTTGGGCTCAGTGGAGTAAAAAGAATATTAGATACACCTGATTTTAAAACTTCAATATGAATCCCAGCACTATCACGTATTAACCACGGCACAGTGGGTTATTAAATTTGCCTGAGTCTTTTCTTTTTCAATTGTAAGAGGGAAATAATAAGTACTACCTTAGAGACTGATGGTTACAAACATTATAGATTATATAATATGTGTCAAGGAACTAGCAACATACAGGCCCTACAAAAACGTTGGTGTTCTTCGTCTGCATCTTTTTCTGTCTTAAATTTAATTGTCTTTGTCTCTTAGTAGCTCCTCAATGAGACACAATTCTTTTCCTTCTCATTTCTAACATCTTCAGTCTCTCATTTTCCTATTTTTATTCTGTTTTTACCCAAATCACACCCTTACCTCCTTTATCCTAAACTTAAAGGTGCTTTCCTTACTACTTCTCTTTGACGTCTAACCACATGGCCCAATATGTTTCTCCTGTCCATAT
Organism: Panthera onca; assembly: GCF_046562875.1. Taxonomy (NCBI): domain Eukaryota; kingdom Metazoa; phylum Chordata; class Mammalia; order Carnivora; family Felidae; genus Panthera; species Panthera onca. The sequence goes on from NC_138349.1 coordinate 79,110,359, forward strand.
CTCCTTAGCTTTCCGTGCGTCCTTGTAGCTGCAAGAAGCTGACTCAACCCCCAGCTCTGTTACTGAAACTTCTGTTTGCAAGATTAACAGTGACCAGTTTCTGCAGGACCCATCCCACTTCTCCAACCTCCTGGCAAATCTCACCTTCAGAGCCTGGACGACACAATACTATTTTCTCCTTCTAACATGGTGAGTCTCTGTCTCCTTCTTTGTCTGCCCTACTTTTAGCTCCTGCTTCTATAGGAGTATGTTCTAGCACCCTTTTCTTTGTCTCATTTGCACTCTGTCTACCTTAAGAGAGCAATGTTATAAGTTGTCACAACATGAATAATTTCCTCTCTGCTGCTGTCTCCCCATCAAACTCGCCTGCCAAGCATATCAGCTGACAAATGTGCATTTCAACCCGAATACCCTGCATGACACTTGGATGGACATCTAGAATCATCATCTCTCTTAACACCCTCAAAGCTATTGCTAATGCTTTTCTGTGTGTTGCTGAGTGAACTAAATGGCCCTCAAATGCTCAAACTAGAGGCAAATGACATTTTCTAGATTTTTCCGTGTGCCTCATTAACCCTGCCCAATGTCCCGAACAGTAAATTCTACTTTGTACATATCATTCCATTGGTTGTGCTTCTTTTCCACTGCTTACATTTAGGGCCTCAGTATTTTTCACTAACACTTTTAAATTTTGTTTTAATGCTTATTTATGTTTGAGAAAGAAAGAGTACGAGTGGGGGAGGGGCAGAGAGGGAAAGAGAGAGAGAGACAGACAGACAGACAGAATCCAAAGCAGGCTCTAGGCTCTGAGCTGTCAGCACAGAGCCCAATGTCAGACTCAAACTCATGAACTGCGAGATCATGACCTGAGCCCAAATCGGAAGCCCAACCAACTGAGCCACCCAGGCGCCCCTAAAACTTAACATTTTAAAAAATACTTCATAAATTGTAAAAATCCTGGGGTGTCTGGGCGGCTCTATTGGTTAAGCTTCCAACTTCTCCTCAGGTCATGATGTCATGGTTTGTGAGTTCGAGCCCCACATCGGGGGGCCCCCATATCGGGGGGCTGTCTGTGCTGACAGCTCGGAGCCTGGAGCCTGCTCAGATTCTGTGCCTCCCTCTTTCTCTGTCCCTCCCCCGCTTCCATTCTGTCTCTCTCTCTCTCTCTTAACAATAAATAAACATTAAAAAAATTGTAAAAATCCTGAAGTCTTCAATGGCCTAGTATATATTTAATTATAGCCCCAAGAGGATGGGAGAGGGCAGGGAAAAAACTGATAAAGAGATGAAGAGTAAATCATAATATCACTTGAGAAGAAGTCGAATTACACACAATGGAACAAAAGTATGGATAATGGCAGATTTCTCACTGGAAACAACTTAAGCCAAAAGACAGTAAAGCAAAATCTTAAAACATGGAAAGGAAAAAAAAAATCCACCAATCAGTATTGTAAATTTGACGAAAATTAACATTCTAAAGAAAAGGCAAAATAAAGACTGTTTTAGGCCAAGAAGAGCTGAAAGAACTCGCTGTCAGTAGACCATCACTGTAATCTACACTGAAGAAAGTTCTCCAGAAGAAAAGAAGACGCCAGAGGCTATGAATTTGAACCTACACCAAGAAATGTAAAGCACCAGCAATAGTGATAGCATGGGTAAATACAAAAGGCTTTTTTCTTACTAATTAAATCTCTTTATATGGTAATTGATTGTTGAAGGCAAAAGTAACAGCAGTGTAATGTAGGACTGGTAACAGTTGTCAGAAGTAGAATGTATAACCAAAAAAAACAAAACAAAACAAACAAACAAAAAAAGACAGGATGAGATAACTAGAAACATTCTTGTTACCTTATATATATACCTTTATATAGTAACAAAGAATTATAGTTCAAAAGCCAAGACAGTACCTAAAATAGAACCATTAAAAAATAGTGAATTCAAAAGATATTTAAAAAAAAGAAAAATTGAACACAGAACACATAGGACTAAACAGGACACAGATATGAATATTCATATGATATGTAAAGGGTCTACATATTGCAATTAAAGAACAGACTTTCAGATTGGATTAAAAAAAATAAGATCAAACTTTGTGCCAACAAATAACCCATATGCTACCAATAAGTAACCCAGTTTTAAGTATAAAGCTACAGAGAGTTAAAAGTAAAAGATGGAAAAAAACATAGCATACTAACACTAATCCAAAGTAAGCTATAGTTGCTATAGCCAAAGTATCTTTCAGAGCAAGGAATATTACTAGGGCTAAAAAAGGTCATTTATCAAAGTGTATACTCTAAATATGTATAGTTCATTGTACATTAATTAAACCTCTGTGGAAAAAAAACTGTAATTCAATGTGCAAGTTCTTCCGCATATTATGAAAAGTGCTCTTACATGCATTGCCTTAATTCCTACCTGCCATATGCACGGATCCTATCCTGCAATCAATGTTGTACCACTACTGTGCTCTAAGAACCCTTGTCATGTCACCATGCTTTAATATCAAGAATTTCTTTCTAGAGCAGACTTTATCCTTGAAAAATACCTAAATATACTTCAAAATACAATTCAAATGCCATTAATAACACAGTGCAACCAAACAACAAAAATAAGGAAATAATATTTGTTGGGTATGTCTTATTCAGTTTACTTAGAGAGTGACAAAATCTTATTGTCAAAAACCAGTGGAAGTCTAACCAATTAATAACCAAATCTCAAGTGTTCTTTACTCTGGAACCTATAAAGGCAAGAAAATATTAGTCGAGAATGACTAATCAAACATTGGAGGGAATGGTAGGAGTTTACTAGAGAGTTACATTAGGCATACACACCCTGTTAATAATAGATACATTGTATTGAGTGATTATCTTGCCCTGGACACTATAATGTATTATCTCATTTAACGCAGAAAAGTCGTATTAGTCACCCATTTTTTGTTCTTTTCACTATAACGAGTTAAGTTAGTTTTCCAAGAGTCTCAAAGTTAGTGAATTAGAAAGCTGGAATTTCAAGCAAAGTAGTGCAAATTCAGAAAGCGCTCTTGTTCTCGACACCCTGTCACTCATCTTTACAACGAATTACGACTGGCACACGCTGAGGTTCTGGTCGGAATTTCTAAAACCACTTCGCTGAGGAAGTGGCGAAACATCCAGCCAAGTTTCTCTGTCTTGGTTTTTTTACAGATCTTACCAACTTCCCATTTACATTATTATTTTTTTAATTTTATTTTTAAATGATTACTTATTTATTTTGAGAGAGAGAGAGCACAGACACATGAGCGGGACTGGGGGAGGGGCAGAGAGAGACAGAGACAGAGAGAGACAGAGAAGGGAAGAAAGAGAGAATCCCAAGCAGGTTCCACACTGTCAGCACAGAGCCCAACATGAGGATCGATCCCACAAACCGTGAGCCGAAGGTCAGCTGAGCCTCCTAGGTGCCCCTCCATTTATATTCTACATTACGTCCTAAGTGTTTTTCTCTTCTCTTACAAGTAAGTGATAGAATGAACTCTTTCTAGTAGCTGCACTGCTAAACCGATTTCACAGGGTTTTACATCTCTGCTGAAGTCCAGATCCCAAAATACATCTTGCCTCAAGTGCGTTTACACCATTGCAAACGTCCCTGTCTCTGGCTGTCCCTGCACAAGTGTCTGTGATACAAAACTTTCCGAGGCTTCTTCTGCCATATGCTTACTGTCAGGTGTGTTTGTCTTTGTTTCCCTGAAATGCCTTCAGGAGCATCCAAAACAGGATTACTAAGGGCGGGAGGTCAGCCCTAGTTACAACAGGAAAGGAACGTCTTCCAGACCAAGTTTCACTAAGATAAGTCCACTGAACAGAAATGATTTATTCTTGGTCACTTACTGCATAATATCTTCAAATACTTGCCTTAGCTCTTAACAGTTTCTCCTGTCAACACTTGCGTGGTTATGTCACATTTTCCCCTCCACTCTTTCCCACCGCCTTCTGTCAGAGCGGCTACCTACCTACCCCTCTGTACTTCCTGGCACTTTGCATAGAGCTGTGCTGTAAAACTTGGCCTGTTGGGGTCTGCGAGACTCTGAATCATCCCCAGGGAACGGCCGTGTCCTACTTCTTTTGTATCACAAAGCCATCAGTAATTTCTGCTGAGTCCTCAGCTTATTAGAACACTTAGCGTTTGGCACAGTGGGCTCTTCTTCCTTGAAGCCACTGCTGTGTTCGGCTGTCAGGTCACCACACTCTCAGCTCTCCTGTGCCTGCACTGGCCCTGCTTCTCTGCCTCTTTCTGCTCATGAGTCCCTCCCTAAAGGAGTCCTGCAGCCCATGGTTGTGCCCTTGGCTGTGGTAGGCCTGTTCCCAGGACCAATCCTTTGAACATTTACATTCCTTTTACTTTAAATCTTTTCACTATCTTGCCCAGTTCTGTGGCTTTCAAAACCATCTGTATGTTGACAACCCCTGCATTTTTATCTCTAGCCACAGACTCCTCCATGAACTCCAACCTCTTGAATCGATCTGCCTATCTGACATTTCCACTTGCATATCCGATAGACATCCAAGTCCTAGCCTGTCCTAAAATGAGCCTCGACTTTTCCCTGCTCCCAAATCCTTTCTTAACACAGGCTTTCACGTTCAGTGGGGACAATCCCTTGCCTCCCACTGCTCAGGCTAAAACCCTTGGAGTCATCTCTGGCTCTGCTCATTTGTCTCCTACCCTAGAGCTGGTCCATCAACAAATTCTTTTACCTCTATCTTCAGCATATTGTTTAGAACCCACACGCTTCTCACCTCCTCTTCGGCTACCACCCTGGCTCACAGCACAATCACCCCCTACCTGGATTGTTGTAGCAGCTTCCGAGCTTGTCTCCCAACTGATACCCTCACTCTCTTCAGCCTCTTCTCAATATGGCAGCTCAAAGAATCCATGGCTTCACTTCTCACTGTAGAAGACAAACTTGTTGCCACGGGCCAAGGGTTTCTCGGGATTTGTCACCCCACAGCCCACTACACCTACTCGCTCCTCCCCTGCTCACTTGGATCCACGAAGGCATCTTTGCGGTTGTTGGAATTCCCCAGGCAAAGCCTTTTGTATTTGTACTGGCTGTTCCCTTGGCCTGGAACACTCTTCTCCCAAATATCCACATGGCTCGTTCTCTCACCTCTCTCGGGTTTTGACTCAAATGTTCGCTTCCTAGAGCAGCCCCCTTGATCCTAAGGTGAAATTTCCATGACCACCTCTATCCCCCTTCCTGCTTTATCTTTTTCCTAAAACTTACCACCCATGCAGTCTATTATATATTTTAGTTTTTTAATTAATTGATTGCCTCTCGCCCCTCACTAGAATGTAAAACCCAGAGGGCAGGGATCTTGTCTGTTTTGCTCACCACTGCTTTCTCAGCACTTGGTGCCTAATACACAGAAGGTACTCAAAAAACATGTGCATAGGGGTGCCTGCATGGCTAAATCGGTTAAGCGTCCAGCTTTGGCTCAGGTCATGATCTCACGGTGAGTTCGAGCCCCGCGTCGGGCTCTGTGCTGACAGCTCAGAGCCTCCAGCCTGCTTTGGATTCTGTGTCTCCCTCTCTCTCTGCCCCTCCCCCTGCTCACGCTCTGTCTCTTTCTCTCTCTCTCTAAAAATAAATAAACATTAAAAAAAAAGTATGTGCAGAAAAAGTATGTGCAGAAGTATGAAACAAGTTGAATGAGTGAATGAAAGAACAAATGAATATTTTGCATGACCTAACCTCATTTCTATGATGGATCACTAACACAGCAAACGTTTATGGAAGTGAAAAGGAAAGCTTAGGCAGATAGGACAAAGTTAAAATGAGAAAGGACAATGAAGACAAAGAGAAAGGCACCAGGACTGTACAATATCATTTTCTTTTCTGGTCTTCACATTTGATTTAGAAAAAGGAGAATTGTTTTGGACAGCTTGGGCTGCTCTTTATTTTAGCACAAGCATTGAATTTTCCTTTTCAAGTTTCCTGCCACCTACTTTCTTTATGTTTGTAAATAATGATGGTCCACCTACACGGTTGGCTTCTGTCAGATATCCTGACCTTTGTTCCAATCTTATTTTGCTGTTTGACCTACCCTCCCATGCTGAGAAGACATTCTGATTTAAAACCACTAAATAAGTCAAAAAGAATATGTCAGTTCCTTTCAGGCAGAGACTGTACTTTGGTTCTCGGGGAATAAAAGTAAAAAAAAAAAAAGTTTAGATGTTAGTGGAAACGTAACTATGTCTATGTACATATTTCTTCTTTTTACTTTTATATATAATACCACTTTGGCCAAGGTATGTCAGGAACATTTCCTGATGTTTTCTCTCCCTTCACGGAAGTCAGTTTATGAGGGTTCGAACTGGATAAAACTGAAGATGAATTCATCTTGTGCCTATTCACTGTGGTCAGTGGAGACTCATGCTATCAGTAGAACGGTCACTCTCCATTTTGAGAGGCATAGTGTATGCAAAACTCTTGCTTTTTTCTGGAACTAGGTGGACATTGTAATTTCTGTAATTAGCTGTTCCCCATTTGGCTACAGTTTGAAGACACTGTCACAGCACTAAAGAAAATTACTAGTTAATCAGCAATTATTTATTGAGCAGACCCCGTGCCTCCAAGAAGGGAATGATCCAGCAGAATTCTCAGACCCACACGTGGGGTTATAGTATTCAGATTCACAGAGAACATGGAGTCTGCTTAAGATACACTCTCTCCCTCTGCCCCTCCTCCCCTCTAAAGTAATAGTAATAATAATAATAATAATAATAATAATAATAATACAGTCATACTACTGTAACCCACATGAAACAGAGGTTGCCTTTCAACTCCCACTGAGAGAGCACAGAGCTTCTTTCTGCCCTGAGTCTGGAGTCCTAGACCAAATGAATCTAGTTAGGAAAGAACGAGAAGGGAAACAGCTAATTTAGTATGTTTTCTGCTAACACAGGGATCAGAGGACAATTGATGCTCATGTGAAGCCAGAGGGCAGTGTATAAACCACCCTTCCTTCCCACCTATGGACAAAGTCGTTCACAGGCAATGCAGTCTAAAACGCACATTTTAAACAAGCTTTAGCAGAGTCAAAGGAAGCTTACAAGAGGCTGCATTTAGGTTCTCACAATGGGAACTGATGAGGACAGTCTGTCCTGCAAAAACAACCAGGCTGCAGAGAGGAGCCTGCTGTTAAGACTGAAGAAGGGGTTTCCCTTGAGGGATCCAGCTGAGGAATTCTGCCTCCTGACAGGCCCTTGTCACCCCGTCTGCGTCTGCGGCGTGGAAGACTGAGGGTCAGGGGTTCTGCGGGGCATGGAACTCTGCCAGTATTCTCCTTCTGGCTCCACTTTCTCATAACAGATGTGAGGAGAGCAGCTGGGCGACCTGGACATAGCTGCTCGGAAATAAGCACCCGGGAGGCTTCCTGTCGTTCTAGTCGCAATGAGCCTGGTCTCTGCATTGCAGGATATGCCCTGCTTGCTCTCGGATCCTTTCCCGACAGTCTCCTGCCTGCCCCTCACCTCAGGACAGTATTTTCCACGCTCCCTTGTCCTCTGGCTTCTGGGCATTTTTGAGTCCACGGGAAGCAGGGCTGAACTGTGTGTCTCTGCCCCCTCGGCCTCCAGACATCTGCTCAGTAGCTTCAGCTCCCACTCCATAGGACCTTCCTTTATCTCACAGCTTCCAGCAGGGAGGGAGCCAAATGCCTGGTTTCTGCTCCTGCCCTCATCCCTTGGCGTCTGAGCTCTGTTAGCCCTACCTCTTGCTTCTGCAGTCCTAGGCAGATCGTGGCTTCACGCGGTAGCGAAGTTCAGGACGCCTTGCTGTCTCTATCTTGTCAGCCACTCCTCACCCGTGTGACCTGTTGTTTGAATTACACTATTACAGTCAGAAGGAACCAGGGTCGCTTCTGTTTTGCTGGTGGACGCTGATTCACAGGTTGTGGATCGAGTTGAATCTTTCCACCTCCTTCTTGGTTGGTGTTGTTAAGGCACGGAAGAGGACAATATTGAAACAGACCACCAATTGTTTTCTCCACCCAGCAAATATAGCTCTGATGGCTCTGTTCATTTTATATTTATATATAAAATATTTTTTTTATTTAAAAAAAATTTTTTTAACGTTTATTTATTTTTGAGACAGAGAGAGACAGAGCATGAACGGGGGAGGGTCAGACAGAGAGGGAGACACAGAATCCGAAACAGGCTCCAGGCTCTGAGCGGGTCAGCACAGAGCCCAACGTGGGGCTCGAACTCACAGACCGCGAGATCATGACCTGAGCCGAAGTCGGCCGCCCAACCGACTGAGACACCCAGGCGCCCCTATATAAAATATTTTTAAAAAGGGAAATACAGAAAAAAATTGTGTATACTTTATGTAATTTTATGGAAGTATTATAATTATATGTATAACTTTTCTATATGTCTTTTTCTTTCAAAGTGTATTTGTTTATTTTGAGACAGAGAGAGAGACAGTACAAGTTGGGGAGGGGCAGAGAGAGGGAGACAGAGAATCCCAAGCAGACTTCGCACTGTCAGTGCAGAGCCCAACGCAGGTTTTGAACCCACAAAACTGTGAGATCATGAGCTGAGCCCAAACCAAGTGTTGCTTAACCGACCGAACCCACCTAGGTACCCCTCATTTTTTTTCTACATTTCTGATACTCTGGCATCTGAAGCCTCACCCACTAATGAGGCTACCCTTCCCGGGCTAGCCAGTTCTTAGAGACAGCAAACAATTCCTCTGTGGAGCATGCCTTTCACATGCAAACTAAACCATCCAAAGCCTACATAGGCCAACCACCTCCTTTCTAGAACTTTCACACTCATAGCTACCATCCAGCTGCTCTGATCACCCCACGGCCAGCTATCAGACAAGCTGGGGTGGTCCCTACACTTCAGAGCCCACAGACACTATTCCAACTAGCCAATGCTATGTCTGTTTTCACCGCCTCACACATTCCTTCTCACAGAAACCATGATAAAGGCTTTCGTCCAAATTTTCCTCTTACTCCTGCCTCCTGACTGCCCCTACTGCTTCCTCATGTGGCCCTGCATGACCTCCCATGACTCCTGCTTCGAGGGATCTTCGAGCATAAAAGTGTCTTTCTTCATGACAGTCATTTCATTGTCTGTGTGTCTTACCATATCTGATTAAAACAAATCTTGGTGCATTTTGCAGGGGGTGGGGGGATGCCTGGGTGGCTCAGTTGGTTAGCGTCCAACTCTTTACATCAGCTCAGGTCATGATCTCACTGTTCATGGGTTTGAGCCCCATGATGGGTTCTGTGCTGACAGCTCAGAACCTGGAGTCTGCTTTGGATTCTGTGTCTCCCTCTCTCTCTGCCTCTCTTCTGCTCTCTCTCTTGCTTACTCTCTCTCTCTCTCTCTCTGGAAAATAAATAAAAAATTAAAAAACAATTAAACAAAAACAAAAAACAAATCCTGGTACATTTTTAACAATGAATGCAATATAATCGGTGTTTTCTGTAGCTCCTCATTTTTTTCTTCTTAAATATCTTCTTAGAAATTCTGTAAGGCAGTCAGCTGGGAGAGGAGGTGGAAGGGAATGTTAACCTGAAGTTACACTTATCTGGATGCAAAATAAAGTCTTTACACATCACTGGTTAGTCTCATATCATCTTCCTCAATGATCATTCTTACTTTTAAAGTTTTAAGTCTTCTGTCCTAAAAGAACCACTTTCATGGTTAGCATAGTTTTGTGGGGTTTTGTTGTTGTTGTTGTTGTTGTTCCCTCTCTTACTACACACACACACACACACACACACACACACACACACACACACGAATTGATCACAGGTCAATGTCTTCAGTTCCCTACTGCCCACACACAACGGGTCCTGAAACAGCTCACCTGTCCCACCTCACCTGTGCTCAGAACCCACCTGCCCCAATTGAACACGCTCAGCCTGGCTCTCTGGCTCTCTCTAGGATTCTCCCATTTTTATTCATCCCCTCAGCTGAAGAAAAGCCCAAGTCTTTTCCACCCTTGCACAAAATGTTTACCTCCACACCCAAACTTCATGGGAGGTTACTTAAAGTCACACTTTTTCATCTGTCTCCTCTTGCTCCGCATCATCTGGTTTGTGCCCTCTCTTCCCACAACAGCTGACGCTTCCATCATCTCTAGGCACGTGTCAATTAACTTCCTTATAAATCTTACCAGCCTATGCACTATGTCACCACCTTAGACTTCTCTCTCGTCCCTTGGTTTTGTGTGACACCAACCTCTCTCTGCTCCTTCTCAACTCCTCTCTCTCCTTCTCTGTTTGTCTTGTGAACACTGAAGTTCTTTGGTTTCTTCTTCCATCCTTCTCAAAGGTCCATGTATCTACTTTCCTGGCTACAGGGGTGCCACTTTAAATTGTCCCTTTTAGAATTATACCATAGGGTTAAGCCAGCATTTCCCTAGTGGGAATTACAAGGAAACTATATGTAGGTGTGTACAAATACCTACACACTTGTACAAATGCTATAAAAGAATGTTTTCTCCATTCCAATCAGATTGGATTAAAATTAAATGAAGAAAATGGAGCAGAGAGAGCACACTTGCAATGCACCATTTCTGAAATGTTTTTATATTTTGAATGGGGCACGTATCAACATCTGTCGGCGGGATTGTTACTCACACGCCAGCTGATAAAATACCAGACGACAACACTCTCTCAGAAAGACCTTGTATAAATTTGCACTAAGATACACTAATGTGTTGGGAATCTCTAATAAACTGCCTGGGGTGGGCGTGAATAACAGCATGTCTGTCATGTTAGAACATGAGATAAGCAAGTTTGGGTAAAAAGGAAGAGACAAGCCTGAGGCAAAGTAGTACTCTGAGAAAGCACAGACGACACTCTCAGAACTTGAGGAGAATTCCAGGTGTCTACAGGTAGGGCAGTACTGGAAGAAGAGAAAGTTAACAATGATTTTTTTTCTTAAGTTTTTTAGAAAGTTGAATATACACACAATTTCATCAAAATATAAGAATACCAAGAGACAACCTTTGAAAAACTAAAAAAAAACTATTTTCCTTATAAACAATTTTATTTCCTTTCACAAATGATGAGGTTATAACTAATCCAATTTACAAAGAGAGAAACCTAGTTTCAAAAGATAATTGAATTTGTGCTATTATATGCACAGAACTAGTCTTTGTTTTTCTTGTAGGTATGATTAGAAATAGGAAAATGAGGAACTAAAATTGAATTTTGGCTAAGGCACATATGAAAACTTTAGTTTATAAACATTTTGCATTTTGTCCAGCTTCAAGCTGCACTGAATGCTTTTTAAAGTCATAGGAAGTTTTTTTAGCCTGGGATCTACAGTATCCTGGCAAAAATCAAAGCAGAGGTACAATTTCTTAGAAAATGTATCTTTTAGGGACACCTGGCCAGCTCAGTGCATGGAGCATGTGACTCTTGATCTTGGGGTTGTGAGTTCGAGCCCCATGTTGAGTATACAGGTTACTTAAAAATAAAATCTTTAAAAAAATACTTTCAAAAAATTTCATTTATACTGTCTTAAAAATAGCACACTTTTTTTATTTTTTTAAAGACTATTTATTTATTTGAGAGAGAGTGCAAGTGGGGGGAGAGGTAGAAAGAGAGAATCCCAAGCAACCTCAATGCTGTCCACACAGAGCCCAACACAGGGCTTGACCTCATAAACCATGAGATCATGACCTGAGCTGAAACCAAGAGTTCGATGCTTAACCAACTGAGCCATCCAGGTGCTCCCAAATACCACACTTTTAAATAGTGAGCTTTAGGGGGCGCCTGGATGACTCAGTCGGTTAAGCATCTGACTGGGGCTCAGGTCATGATCTCACCATCCGTGAGTTCGAGCCCTGCGTCGAGCCCTGCGTCGAGCCCTGTGTCGAGCTCTGCGTCAAGCTCTGTGCTGACAGCTTAGAGCCTTGAGCCTGCTTCAGATTCTGTGTGTGTGTGTGTGTGTGTGTGTGTCTGCTCCTCCCCCACTCATGCTCTGTCTCTCTCTGCCTCAATAAATTAATTAATTAACTTCAAAAAATTAAAAAAATATAGTGACCTTTAGGATCTCTGCTCCAAATGGACACAAAGTTAGAATACATCTGTAAATAGGAAATTACTCACTTGAAGTCATGCTATGAAAAAAAGAGAATATGCTATTATATAACACATTTCTTCTCATAAAAATAGATCACGGGTATTTCAAGACTATCATATTATGTGGAATTTCTTTCTTTCTTATGGATTTCACATGTGATTTTTTTTAATGTTTATCACCGACTATGGAGTTAAAACATTACACATTTGGCGACATAAAAAGTTTACAACATTTTAAGTGCACATATTGAAAGTGTAGATTACATCGTAACATCTAAGGAACCAGTTAAGCCTAGGCTGCAAGTCTCAAAGGATGAAGCGTGAAAATATGGGCATTTTAATTTTAAATTTTTGTATGATGGAGGATTGGCTATTTTCTCAAAATTTGATAATACTATCACCAAACTGCAAATTATTTCTCCCAGATTCCTTGGGGAGTAACTGTCTACCCAACATCTGCCCCAATTCCCAGCTTCACTCCTTGGTGTCACAGCAGTGTTAAAGTATAACATACTTTCTGTCATTTAGCAGACTATTCCTGCTCAGAAGCACAGAACTTGGGATTTCCGAGGCTCTGTTTCAAACCTGAGAACATGTCAGAATGTAGCACCTCCCTGCTAACCCTTCCTCACCTTCCATCTCAACACACATGGAGGCAGAGGGGAAACAAACCTCACACTGCAGTTTTTCGGAGACCTCTATGATGCAGAAGCACACGGATCTTAGTGCCTTGTGCAAGATGCTGATTGATGTCAGTCTATGCAGTATTTAGTCTTCCTTTCCTTGGAACCAAAAGGCTCCCACTTGTTCAGGACTACAACACATTCAGATAAAAAGTTTCAACATATAGGGGCGCCTGGGTGGCTCAGTTGGTTAAGCACCTGACTTCAGCTCAGGTCATGATCTCAAGGTTTGTGAGTTCAAGCCCCACGTCAGCTCTGTGTTCAGCCTGGAGACTGCTTCCAATTTTGTGTGTGTGTGTCTGTGTGTGTGTGTGTGTGTGTGTGTGTGAGTGTGTGGGTCTCCCTCTGCCCCTCCCCTGCTTGCATTCTCTCCCTCTCTCAAAAATAAATAAACATTAAAAAAAATTTTTTTAAGTTTCAACGTATAGGCTCCGTTGCAATTAGAGATAACTGAATGTGGCTAATGACAGGTACCTAATGACACTGAGCAGAGCCTCAGGGAAACTTCTTTTCAATCAGGGAGATTCAGCAGACATGTGCCCTTTAGCTTTTTTATTTCTTCTTCCTGCCTGAAACTCAGTGCGACCCTGGAGGCCAATCAGAGGTGACAGGTGTAACATGTGAAGGGCGGCTGAATCCCAAGCTGAGTCGTGCGGCCACACCACCAGTCTTGGGCAGCCTACTCTGGAATACTTGATATGTTGAAAAAACAAATAAACCTATAAAACCCCTGCCTGGTTGAAGCGATTTTTCATTTGATTTTCTATTGCCTGTAGCTGAACACAGTCCTAACTATTACAATACACACAGTCTAACCTAGTGAGTTTTATAATGCCAGCAAGTGCCCATAATATTTGAGCCAGATAAGCATGAGTTTTTCTGAATTCTAATAGGAAGAAAATGGTAGACTTTAAATCCATGTCTTTATGGACAAACTTATGAGCAGCACAATCATTAGGACCATAGCCATTAGGAGTCAGGACACACGAAATAGAAAAATTTTGAAAATGTACTGATTGATGTTTAGAGCTTTAAATTTAGTGGCTAGTAAATTGTATACACATTAACTAAAATGGATAACTCTAAAATAACAAAACGTGACACTTGAACTATTAAAAATATCAAAATTTAAGTTTTAAAAGCTCTGTTCAAATTAAATTTGTTTTTTTTAATTTATTTTTATTTATTTTGAGAGAGAGATGGAGAGCAAGTGGGGGAGGGACAGAGAGAGAGACAGAGAGAGAGACAGACAGACAGAGACAGAATCCCAAGCAGGCGCCACACTGTCAGCACAGACCCTGATGCGGGGCTCAAACTCATGAACTGTGAGATCATGACCTGAGTCAAAATCAAAAGGTCACTTAATTGACTGAGTCACACAGACATTCAAATTTAAATTTAAAATATTGAATTAGGTATCACTTGAATGTGAAATTTAAGGAGGAAATGAGCAAGTATGTTATGGAAGAACAGTATGATTTTGTACAAAGCATCCATGAAACCAAAATCTCAACTCTATCCACTCTGACCACACTAGATAGATGATAGATGGACAGATGCATGGATGCATGGATGGATGGATAGATGATAAATACACAGATGTATGGATGGATGATGGATGGATAGATGATAGATGCATGTGTGGATGGATGGATGGATGGATGGATGGATGGATGGATAGATGATAAATACACAGATGTATGGATGGATGGATGAATAGATAGATGATAGATGCATGGATAGATGGATGGATAGATGATAAATGCATGGGTGGATGGATGAATGGATGGATTGATAGATGATAGACAGATGCATGGATGGATGGATGGAGGGAAGAAGGAAAGAAAGAAAAAAGAAAGAAAGAAAGAAAGAAAGAAAGAAAGAAAGAAAGGAAGGGAGAAAGAAAGGAAGAAAGAAAGAATATGGCAGGTCCTTGTGATGTGACCTTCTTATGTGGGCTTCATGACTCTCAGAGAAACATCCCCAGCATCTTTCCCCAGCTCATAACTTTCCACCTAGCGATCCCCCCGACACAGAGTTAGAAAAAATAGGCCACAGACAGTAAGGAGAGTCCACGGCAGAAAGGGGTCGACGCACTGTGCTTCCGCTCTGTGCACTGAGTACAAAAATACTGTGAAAGATAGCAAGAGGAATTTAGTGTCTGTGCCCATGCAATAATCAGGACAGCCTTCCTTATCATGTAGATTGTGTAAAATATTAGGCTATGGCTTTGCTTTGATAAACGTGTATGAAGATGGCTTGAGATCATTCATACTGCAGAAGAGTTTTAACTTACATGCTGTTGCTTCAGAATTACCAGGGGTTCTCCATTCTCCCTGTAAAAATACCAATATGGGCCTAGTCACCTGATGCAGGGGGCTTTCTGATTTCTTCTGTTTATACCTTCACTCCTTATGTTCACCATGCCTTTTTATTAGACAGCAGAAAACAGGAACAGTAACAGACAGCAGTCACACACAGTTGTACAAAGTAAAGTAAGCCAAATAGCTGGAAACTCAGTTAAGGCAAGTGGATGCCCCTTGACCCTAGCCCCCAAACCATCTGTGGAATTAGGTGCAGGATAAATAACCATAAAATATGTGTTAAGAATGTAAACATACTGACTTTCCTGAATGTGCTTCATCAGTGTTTGTTTATACGCTACCATCTGAAATTAAACATTAAGAACTGCAACTTTAGTCAAAGTCTTATGTTTATGGTTTACTCAAGAAGGACTCAGAGGTATCTGTCTGCGGGCATCGACAGAAACAAAAGACTTTGGTCCTACATGCAAAAATGGGGGCGGGGAGGTGACTATGTGCTGGTAAGTTTTAAGTTACAAAAAGGTATTAAGCTATTGGATCTGACATTACTTAATCACCTCTGAACTATGAATCTGGTCTATTATGCTCATCTTGGAGAAGGGGAGAGACTCACAAAGGAAAGCAACTTAGCCAAGATCACATACCGAGTTCAGATTTGAGCAAAATCTGCTTGAATCCTAAACTACTGTAGGCAACTATTGAATTCCTTCCTTAGAGGACAACCACGATATATTAATATCGTTGAGAGTGGTTAAATTGGAAACACATATACATATGTAGAAAACATATATTCCTCAAGCAAACCATACTGATTTTTGGTTTTACTCACTATGAATGAAACAGGAAAAAACACCATTTTATGATTAATATTTGTTACCAACAAACTTACAATGATTCCTATTGACTCAGAATAATACATTTACTTGGATCCTGGATGATAAGATATTTACTAAATTTATAGAGTTGCTAAGTAACAGATTAAATGCAACCCACCTCAAAGATTCTAAAAAATGGATAAATGTCACCAGATTTTAAATAGAAAATGTTTAATACCATAGAGTTCCCAGTTCTTGGTTCGTGAGTTACATCACAGTTAGAAACATTAACTTTTTAGCTATGCAATTGTCCTCCTTCCTTTAGCCCTCTTATGATATGACATTTTCTTTACCTTTTCTGCATGTGAGAAAACTTAGGTATATACTCAGAAACAAAAGTATGAATCGCTGTATTAAGCTCAGAAAAATTATAGCTTAACCTTAGAAAGATGTGAAGACCTGAGGTGCCTGGGTGGTTCAGTCGGTTAAGTGTCCGACTTCGGCTCAGGTCATGATCTCACGGTTTGTGAGTTCGAGCCCCGTGTCGGGCTCTGTGCTGACAGTTCAGAGCCTGGAGCTTCCTTCGAATTCTGTGTCTCCCTCTCTCTCCGCTCCTCCCCTGCTCATGCTCTGTCTCTCTCAAAAATGAATAAACATTAAAAACATAAAAAAAATAAAAGAAATATTCCAACGCTGAGATCAGAACAGTGTGCTTTAATAATGCAGTCTCCACCCGATTCTAGGGCTATTTAGGGAAGCATATTCATACTACTTCCTTGAAAAGTTGTAAATCTCACAAAGGTATGCCTCATTTTGGAAAACGTCATTTTGAAAAACCACCACATAAGGAAAAAAGATAATATGTGTATATATTCTGGTCCAAGTCCAAGCAGTCCCTTACTTGTGTACAGATCTGTAGCTCATGACAAATCAAGGGCGGCAAATACCTTTAATGTTCTCTCAGCCCTGCGGACCTTAGTTAAACAGATGAACAATCAGTATATTTACAGTAAAGAACAAAGAACCAAAAGGAGTAGAGAAGCCAGCTGCTTTTAACTTGTACGTTTGGCTTTTAAAGAATGCTTATCCCAGATAAGACTCCATCTCCAAGAATATGCACCTTTGTTTGCATTACATTTCTTAACTTTTTAAAAGAAAACTACTGTTTTCCTCCTATTTAAATCTTTGACTTTATCCTTGGTTAAGTTTTTGTTTTTCATCTTGAGTCCGTTGCATTTGTTTCCTGGGAACACATGTTCATTTCTGTAATAAAACTTAAGAAAGAAGTTAAAAGTTCATCTGTTTGAGGTTTATTTAACACCTAGCTTTGCAGAACTTGTCTCTCTCTGCATAGTTATACATACCTCAGCCTAGTAATTTCGATTTCGATTTCTTTATAAAACCTGAAGGGCATGAGTTTACCATCACTTCCATTGTCTTGACCGCCTGTGCAGGATTTTTGGGGGTGGTTAATGCCAGACATGAAGAGGGGATTTTTCAGGGTCCAGGTTATGCTACAATGTACATTATGTCCTTTAAAAAAAAGGCAGCAACTCTTTCATGCCACAGAGGAATCATTTCAGAAATAACTGTTGCATTTTAAATGGATACATATTAAGTGTTTCTGCCAGAACTATCAGCTGAATTCTTAGCTCAAAAATCACCTCATCGCCAAACCCTATCACCTTTTCAGGCTACACCTTCATCAGGTTTTCACAACATTTGCCCCTGTTGATTATTCTTTGCTTGACTTACCCCCATGGGTGCTCTATACCATGCTTTCTCTCTCCTTCCAGTCGTTCTTGTTTTTCCAAACATCCCCTGAGGAGTAGGGTCCTGGGATCTTTCCACCACCTTTTGTCTTTTTTTTCATATTTACTTTATTTTTTATTATTTTATCATTTTTTCTTCACTTTTTAAAATTATATCCTAGTTGACATATAGGATAATCATGATTTCAAGAACAGAACTCGGTGATTCATCACATCGATAACACTCAGTGCTCATCCCAACAAGTGCCCTCCTTCGTGCCCATCCCCCATTTAGCCCATCCCCTCACCCAACACCCCATCAGCAACCCTAAGTTTGTTCCCTGTCTTCTTGATTTCCAGTCCTCTGAAGTCATGCCCTTGGGTAGCCCCGCCTCTCTCCTCTGTGCAGAGGGCTTCAGGATCTGAATGCCCAGCTACTCTTCTCCCATATTCCCAGGTCCCCATTCCAGCTGCCTGCAGTTGTGTCTTCCTACATGTCTCCTCCAAAGACGCAGACTCCGATTTCTTCACCATCAGCTGCAAACTCCTTATACCATTTGGTCCCTATGTTATTCCATGCTTCAGACAAAATGAGTAATTGGCCATTTCCTAAACACAACTTGCCCATTTTGTTCTCTCTGGCTGAAATGTCTTTATTCCTTGTCTCAAAAAAAAAAGGCAAAAAAAAAAAAGATTTTATACAAAATGTTTTTATTCCATGCTTTATAATTCTGTAGGGTTTCATTTCAGACTCTCTTAGGCTTTATTCTTTGTTTTCGTTATGAATATTCGTGTCAAGATGTATTTTCTGACCAAGATCCCAGGTTTCTTGTGGGCAGGAAACTTCCTGTTGTCCCCTGTGCCTGCCTAAGGTGCTCAATAGATAACTGCTCAAAGAATGCAAAACAGCCCATTGTCACAGGGCAATGAACTCATTACTCTTGAAGTACAAGCATGCCGTTTTTGGCTTGGAAAAACTAAGTTCTACAACAAACTGTCCTAAAGAAACAGTGCTAATGGGAACATTGAGATACAAGTTTGCTTTGAAAAATCTGTGATAAATTCCCAAGAAGGGATATATGCTCATTGAAATAAACTCTTTCCGTATTTAAAATTGAAAGCTGGGCACGGGGTGGCTCAGTTAGTGATCTCAGGGCCATGTTAGGCTCTGTGCTGACAGCTCAGAGCATGGAGTGTCTCCCTCTCTCTCTGCCCCTTCCCCACTGGCGCTCTGTCTCTCCCTCTCTCTCTCAAAAATAAATAAACATTGGGGCGCCTGGGTGGCTCAGTCGGTTAAGCGTCCGACTTCGGCTCAGGTCATGATCTCGTGGTCTGTGAGTTCAAGCCCCGCGTCGGGCTCTGTGCTGACAGCTCACAGCCTGGAGCCTGTTTCAGATCCTGTGTCTCCCTCTCTCTCTGACCCTCCCCTGTTCATGCTCTGTCTCTCTCTGTCTCAAAAATAAATAAACGTTAAAAAAAATTAAAAAATAAATAAATAAATAAAATAAATAAATAAACATTAAAAATTTTTGAAAGATAATAATAAAAATAAATAAATAAAATTGAAAGCCATCTTTTTTGCATTTAAAATAGTTTAAATTATTGTGAAACTGCATATATAAATGGCTAAGGAAAAGCATATCTGAAAACACATATAAACATACTTCTCTTATAATATTTGGTTTCAAGCAACATAACTTTATCTAGACAAAGTAATGCTATTGTACAAATGCCCAAGCAACTGGTTTAATTTTTTATATTGTAGAAACATAGACGAGCTCTAATTTCCCTTATCACTTTCAACAGATATCTAGAAGTATCTTTTTCAATCAAATTATTAAATATTCAGAGAATTGGAAAACATATATGTCACTTGAATATAGCAAGTTCTAATACCTTGGCAATATCTTAATTCATCGCTTTTTGTACCAAGGAACAACTTCAGTCAAAAAAATAAATTTTGCCTGAAAAATTAAAATAGTGGTACAGATTTCTGAGAGGGAGGGACTGGTTGATTATATTTATTCCCATTAATGTTGTTTCATATAATGTACTCTGTTATTGACCAGGTCTTAATAACACATTACATAATACCCTGTTAATCAGAGTTCTGGTTTGTGAGTCACAGTTTTATTTTGATATTTCAGGTGCCCTAATTTTTTTTTTCCTATAAACTAATCTTTTCCAAAAAGTCTCCATGATTTACTTTCACACTTTGTTTTCTCCACGAACAGCAGCAAGCTTGAAGAGCTTTTGAGAGAAAAAATTCGGGGGAACTTGTGACTTTTTTTTCTCCTTTTCTATCTCTTGATTTGTAGCCAAAACAAACGAAAAATACAAAAAACCTTCATGTTGTGAGAAGATAAAATAAAGAGTAAGTTCCATATATTCACGGTGGCCTAGGAATGAAGGCTCATGAGGCAGTGTGCCTGCCCCCACCTTTTCCAGGTGGAAAGCAAGCTCTCTGCTCCGGACCAGGGTACAGATTCCCCGCCTTCCTTCCCCTCTTCACCTTTCTTAACAGGACACGGGCTGCCAGCTTGGAGCGATAGCAAACACACCACTGGTGCTGGAGTGCACGGTTTGGGGGTAGGGAGGGGTAGGATGACGCTTCTAAAAGCAATTATGCCCAGTTGGAAATCTTTTTCAGGATGTTCTTCTTAGGATCTCCACTTTGGGGATCGACCTCTTTCAGTCCTCTCGTCTGTAATTCTTTTTTCCTTCTTTGGGCTGGGTTTTGGGGACTGCTTCGGTTTCTTCTCCTGTCTGGTCTGGTACAGTTGTCCTTCCTGCTTGACATGCTGTCTAGTGCTCATCTCTTTAGAGCCACCAGGTGGGAACGGGGGTGAGAGACAGGAAGAGAAACAAAGGGGCAGGAAGCATAGGTGTGTCTCTGGTCCAGTCAGAGGAATTCCTCAGAGTCACATGTACTGTGTTCCAATCCCATAAAGTAGATTTTATAAAAATTGGAAGCCAGAGCCCCAGATATGGTTAATTTTATCCTACAGTTTCTCTTCTGCCCAACTCACTCAAAAACTTGAGGGAAATCAGCCAGCTGACTGGGACTAGTCAGGATCCTAGCCATCTGTGTCTAGAACTCCACTCAGAAAAAAGATAAAGGCCAAAGATTTGGATCATGTATACATGAGTGACTAGAGCAAAGAAAGAAAGGGCCTCTGAGGATCAGTAACACACAGAGATCTCAGACTTAGTCTAGACACATGCAGGAGAAGGGAAGGTAAAACCTTAACATCAAATTCACCTATGATCTAGTACAAGAGGGCTTCAGAGAACATAGTGTTGACAGACCATCTCATCCCATCTGAGATAAAACAGGCAGAAATCGCTAACAGTCATTCTTATCGGAGTTAAAATAGATGATCTGTGTCCTAAAGGACAATTTTTTCCAGATAGTAACGATGTGATATTCACTCATGAGATGGCACACACTGGCCAACCCTTATCCATGCCAGGCACAGGCAGTACCACTGCTAGACCTGGCCAAGTAGGGTCCTCATGTCCACTCTAGAATGTCTTCCTGAAAATGTCTTTAGATCCTTCCTGTGTTGTGGGCCAACACCATCATCGTGTCAGGGGGCCCCAGGCCTGGACTGCTTGGCCCTAGTCCCCATTTCTCCCTTTTGGGGAACTCTCCAACCCTATCCCATTAACTCATCTCTCCCATACCTGCTCTACAGATGCCTCAAGGAGGAGATATAGGATTCATGCCTTTGGGGTTATCCTAGGACCTTGCGTTAAGTCCCTACTTCTAGGAGAAGAGTCTGGTAAACAGATTACTCCCACTGGATTGTATGGTATTTCTTTTACAGGATAATGCGAGACCGTGCTGCCAGAATCACGCCTACATGCCGATTTGGGGTGGTTTTGACCCATGGAAGAAATAGAAGGCATTCATGGATATGGGCTACCAGAGGACCACTGACCCTTGGGCCTGAGCCATGTGCAGGATGGTTAATTGCTTCTCACCCATCCATCACTGCTTCTGGTTTGTACCTGAGAGTAGTGGAGTAATGGCAGAATTCCCTTACCCTGTGCTCTCCATGCCACCAGCCCCAGATGCAGTCGACCACCTCCTCCACTGTGTGTATTCTTTTTCAGAGATTTTGAAATTATTGCTCTACAACAGAAATGGGCCATACTAATCATTGTCTTCTCTTGCCTCCAACAGATACAGCGATGTTGTGCTCTTGTTGGTGATTAGGAAGCCATACCAGATGAGGGACTGACATTCCTTGTGCAAATAGGACCGCTTTTCTTACTTTGCCCCTCAACTACCCTCCCCACTTGTGTTGGTATGTGGAGGGCAGGGACAACATTGCAAGAGGAATACAGTGAGCATGGCCTAAAGAGTTCAAGAGAAGACGTGGTTTGAAGATGTGTTGAACTGTGTTTCCACCACAAACTCCTCACAATAAACTTAACATGACAAGAGTGAATTATTTTTCACATTAGTCTGAATATTCTGGATAAGATTTGCACCTGGGCTCATTCTCAGCAAAGCACAGTAACAAGCTATTATTAGACAGTATCTAATATTCACAGAAGACTCAATGGAAAGGATAGTGTCATGAGTATCAATGTAATTAGCATTAGATAAAGGATATAAGGCAAGAATATCTATATTGTTTCAATAGAAACAGATTCCAAGGAGCCGTGCCATTTTAAGCAGTAACAGAATTGCTGCCTTTTTACTGTGGTGGACATATAAAATTTGCCAGGAAAGTGCATTTGGTAATAAAGTCCATGAAGAGATAGTTCCTAGATCTGAACGGAAGATGACAGTGCCTAAATATCTGAAAGGATCCTCTGATCCTTTGGATCATAAACCGGTTGGATGACAAGCAAATGCTTGGGTACCTCTTCTCTACCCATTCTTCTGAGCCGAAAACTAAAACTATAAATTGATATACCTTACATGGACCCATGAATTTCATTGATACAGTCAGTATAAAGACTTCTCAAAAAATTGCCCACGTTCCCATAGACACTGGGAGGAGCCCTGCCCACATCCTGGAGCTTGGCCTTCGCAGGGTCAGTATAGTGCTATCTTAGCGTCCCTCCCAAAGTGGAGCTGAGCTCATCATGCAAGAAGCAACAGGCTTGTGGTCATTCCAGACAGTCATTTCTTCATCAGTGCCAACCACAATACCAGGAGCTGAAGTATGGCTCGGACTGGGGAGGGAGGTGTTCAGAGCAAGAGACTGAGGAAACTGGGAGGAT
The DNA here is from genome assembly GCF_046562875.1 of Panthera onca. Lineage (NCBI taxonomy): Eukaryota > Metazoa > Chordata > Mammalia > Carnivora > Felidae > Panthera > Panthera onca. The sequence continues at coordinate 79,133,259 of NC_138349.1, forward strand.
GCTTTCACTACTTGTTTAATTTCTATTACAACCCCCACCAACAGCTTCCAAAATAAATCAAGAAACCAGAGTGCTAAGGGTTGAGAGAAACCTCAAGACAAACCACAAGCATTTCTCACTTTAAACTAGATTGTAACTGTGAAGCTTTCTTTCTTTGGAACCCACAGTCACCACTATTAGCAGGATTGATATCAGCAGCCTATGCAGCAAGATGCTAAATGAACACTTTTCTGATTTTCAGGAAGTTTTAATGGGTCCCAAATGGAGTTTAAAGAAGTGTTAGGTATTCCCACATTTTAAACAGACTGCCTCAAATTGGAATTTGACATATGAAGAGCTTACTTAGAATTGAAAGAATGAGCCAAGTTAAATTCCACATCACCCCGACCCAGAAATTTAAACAAAGCTGGGACTTTTAGAGAAGGTGAGAGTCATGTCTGAGGAAGAAGAAGAAAGTGTTCTCCATACCTCTGAAACCAAGTGAGAAGAGCTGCAAGAGAATTTTAAAAATTGTAAGAACCTGGGGCTCCTGGGCTGTTCAGTTGGTTGAACACCCGACTCTTGATTTCCGGTCAGGTCATGATCTCACAGTTCATGAGTTCGAACCCCACATCAGTATCTGAGCTGACAGCATGGAGCCTGCTTGGGATTCTCTCTCCTTCCCTCTCTGCCCCTCCCCTGCTTGCACAGTGCATTCTCTCTCTCAAAATGAATAAACTTTAGTGAATAAAAAATAAAAATTATAAGAACTCAGCATATTTCCTACATAAGATTTACCACTTAGGCATATACTTGGGAGAGGAGAAAAGAAATTATGATACAATTATTGGGCTGGACAGCTACAGTATATTTTACTTGGTTTCCTGGTGTTAATTCTTTCCTCTGGCCAAATTAATCTTTAATGCTAACCTCGTTGGGGGGAATTTGTTGGATTAAGACCGAAAAAGCTCAATTTATTTAAATGTCTCATTTTTGTTGATTAACAAGCATAGACCTCTTATTTGCTTTTCTTAAACTTTCTCCTTGTAGAAATCTCATTTTTTTGGAAAAGATTAAAGAAGCAGGGAACCTAATGGAATGACAAAATCTCCTCTCAGAGTTAAACCAAAACTGTAGCCATAGAATGCAGATGGAGAATATCTACTATAAATAATGTTTGAAGATACAACACTGTTTTCTTAGACCACTGTTATTATCTTCACAAGGAATAAGATATTCTTCCGACACTTAAATTTATGCATTTAACTTTATCTCATGAAAGATAATTTGTCTAATGCCCAGAATAAAGATAGTGAGGAATTAGTTGCACTGCAGGTAACTGTCCCACATGGCACTGACCTGATAACTTGGTTACTGAAAGCCACAGGTCGGAGCTATTAACAATTAACTAAGGTAAGCTGCAATTGTGTCTTGTGATAAGAATGACCTTGTTTAAGAATACAGTTCACAGGTGAGCAGTGAGGTTTAGGTAGCGCTAGGCTTAGAATAAGCTCTGCATATGCCCTAATATATGTGTGCACACAAAAATTACAGTGTTCACCAACTTTATTCCAATATTTACAAGAAATTTTATTTTTCAGTGACAGAATCAGTCATTGTGAAGTTTATTTTACATGGCTGGATTTCATAAAATAATATCATCTGACTTACTTCCTTATATGAGCTAAAAAAAAGTCTTTGTGATATGATTTCAGGAACACTGTCTTTTAAATTTCATGTCATATCTGAAATATTTGGCTTTCAAAAGCTTGTACATCCGAACAATCAATTGCTTTTTGCATTCTACAGTAAGTATTCATTTAAGGATTTCCAACCATGCTAAACATCTGTTCTTTCTGCCATTGAAGTTGAAGGAAAATCATAAATACTGCAGCATTTGTTTGATGAGCAAATGGAAATGCACAATCTGATGCATCCTTTTCCTTTCTTTCCTTTTTTTTATTTGTCTGACTTGAGCAATCATCCAGATTTTGATCAATTAGATCTTTTGTACTATACTGATTTTTTCACTGCAGAAAATATGAATGCAAAGAAAACCATATTTGAATTCTGAGAAATAAAAATGTGAGATCTTAGTCTTTCAATGACTCACATAAGCAAACATGAAAGGAGTCTAACCTCAAATGACTTATTCAAAGCACTAGGACCTGTATGTTCTGTGCTTACTGAGGATTTGCAGGGCTCCAGAGAAGACAAGTAAACAAAGGCATCTGCTGGTACCCCAAACAGGTCTTGAGACATTGTCCTAAGCAACTTTCCACACCTCAACAGTTTTCAAAGTACAAATAAAACCTTGGATTGTGAGTAACTTGTTCTGCGAGTTCTGCAAGATGAGCACACCTTTCTAATAAATTTTAACTTGATAAACGAGCGATGTCTTGCAATATGAGTCGTACTTGACGTGGAATGTCACATGATCACAACTGAGCCAATAGTTCTTGAAATTCACTTTGATATACAAGTGCTTTGGATTACAAGCATGTTTCTAGAAGGCACTGTACTTGCCAACCGAAGTTTTACTGAACTTGATGCTCTATGTGCTTTGTTTATCTCCCAGTTGGGAATAGAGTAAGCAGAATACTAAAAATTACATCCACTGGAACTGTTTTTGAATAAATTACTATTACTATCTTGAGGAACACTAATGTCCCACAAACATGACTTGGGGAAGCTGGGCTATATATCTGTGTTTGGAAGTAATCAATATTCTTGTGGTATTAAATCCTTGAGACTATATGCAATGGTTCCCAGACAATAGACAGACCAGAATGGAACTTTGCAGAAGGACACCACAAGCTCCAGGACAGGCGGGGTGTTATACTGAGTTTCTTATGCATGTTGTAGACCCACAAAAATTTTAAAGTAAGAAGAACAGACATCACATAGTTCAATTCCCTCACTTCATAGGTAGGGCAATTAAGGACTAAAGAATTTGGTGATTTACTTAAAGTTACACAGCTTGGTTCCTGGTTGCTCATCAAAATCAATGTATTAGCCTAACGAAACTGACATGGAACAAAAGCAGCACGTTCTGGTTGCAAGACATTAAAGTACGTTAAAATAATTTCTTAATATAGAAGACGAAGGAATCTACTGGGCCCCTTCCTTCCTTCATGCAGTTTCTCGTAATGAGGAGGGAACGTTTTGAGTGGACAAAGCACATTAAACCCTTGTTGGAAGCCACCACACAAGGAGAGTGCTCATGACAATGATAAAAAGAGAAAGAAAGAGGAAGAGGAAGAGGAAGAGAAAATCCCCATGGTTTGTACTTTTATGTAGCCTTTTGTTGCCTCATTTGAGAATGTCAAATACAGAAAAAAATAGAGTATTTTTGTTTCTGTTGACTCCTCAATCATCCAGTCAACTAATAAAAGAGTAATGTTTTGGTTTGTTTTGTTTTCTCTGTAGCCAAGGACTCTGTGTATGTTGACTTAAATAATTCAAAATGGTACAATCCAACTTCCGGCAGCATTTCACACTCATTTTTATATTCAAAAATGACAATGAGAAGAAAGTGACTGGCAATGTATTTAGCAGGCTCCTAAGACAACTACGGCTTTGGAGCTGCTGGACATCCAGTCTCTTCTCCTCACAGTAAATGGTGTTTGCTCATATGACACAGGCCACTGCACCTCTAATTGCTGCACAACTGTACCTTTGATCTGTTTTCATTTTCTATCTAATTAAATGTAAATATTATTTCACATTATAAGCCAATGGAATGAGGTGTCATCTTCCCACCCTTCTCTACATCTTCTTTATTTCCTGGAGCAGGTGCCATAATAGATATTCAATATAAATACCTATAAAACACAGATAACAGTAATGTCACCCTCATAGTCTTATCGAGAAGTTTAAGTGAGGGATGATACATGACAACTCTTTGTAAACAGTAAAGCACTACCACCCTGCTCACCAGCTATTGCACTACTAGGTATTTACCCAAAGGATACAAAAATACAGATTCAAAGGGCCACATGGACCCCAATGTTTACAGTAGCATTATTAACAAGAGCCAAGCTATGGAGAATGCACAAATGTTCATCAACTGGTGAACGGATAAAGAAGATGTGATACACACACACACACACACACACACACACACACACACACACACAATGGAATATTACTCACTCATCAAAAAGAATGAAATCTTGCCATTTGCAATGATGTAGATGGAGCTAGAATGTATTACACTAAGCAAAATAAGTCAGAGAAAACAAAACCATATGATTCCACTCATATGTAGAATTTAAGAAACAAAACAGATGAACATATGGGAAGGGGGCAACAAAAAAAGAGAAGAGAGGGAAACAAAACACAGGAGATTTTTTTTAATGTTTATTTACTTATTTTTGAGAGAGAGAAAGAGCACAAGCAGGGTAGGGGCAGAGAGAGAGGGAGGCACAAAATCCAAAGCAGGCTCCAGGCTCTGAACTGTCAGCACAGAGCCCGACATGGGGCTTGAACCCACGAACCATGAGACAATGACCAAGAGGAAATCAAGTCAGATACATAACTGGCTGAGCCACCCAGGTGCCCCAAACCACAAGAGATTCTTAATGAACCAGAACAAACTGAGGGTTGATGGAGGGACGTGGGTATGTGATGGGTGATGGGTATTAGGAGGGAGCTTGTTGGGATGAGCACTGGGTGTGTTGTATGTAAGTGATGAATCACTGAATTCTACTCCTGAAATCAATATTGCACTATGATTGCCTATGTTAAGTACTAGAACTTAAATAAATTAATTTTTTTAAAAAGTAAAGCACTGCTTATACATTATAGATTATTATGATTACAAACATCAACATTATTATTTATAAGATGCTGCTCTAAACATTGTAATGGATATTAAAAAGAATCGGAACATTTATAAAGCATAAGATCACAATTCTTAGCATATAATTCTTCAACAGTATTTATTGAATCAAATATAAAATCAATATGCTACAAATGGAACACAGTGGAATGTGGGTACAGAATAAAGGGTGAGCCAGAGCCTCATAAAACTAATGTGGAAAGTGAGTATTAAAGTAATTTCTTCAAAAGGTGAGAAGTAGAACTTCATAATTTGGTGGGGAAGACAACATAAGGCAAAGAGCATTGGCAAAATTAAAAATGGCAGGAGTAATTATAAGCAGGGAACTGTAATGATAAAGTGCAAAGAATTAGACAGTAACTAAAGGATCACAATTAGGGTCAGTATTTGTGATGATGATGAAGTTGGAAATTTTTCTGTATATAGACCTAAGAAAAAGAGGTAAGGCAATCTAGGAACTGAATAAGAGGTAGCTCTTTTCACACAACCATCTCAAAGAGGTGATCTTTGCTTCACTTTAAAGATAGCTTTTCATCTATTCTCCAGTCTAATCTTTCAACTCTAGAATTAGACAACGAATTCTTCAGCATCCACATTTGCATGGCTAATATAAGTCAAGGCTCTAAGTTAATGTGTCCAAGAATGAACTTCTGCCCCCCTGCACCCAAGTCCTTGCTGCCTCAAGTCTTCTTCATCTCAGGAAACGTCACTCTTCGGTTAGGTGAACATGCTTGGAATCATTTTCAACTCCTTTGCTTCACTTACAACCCAAATCAAACCATCAGCAAATTCTATCAGCTTACCTATCAAAATATTTCCTAAAACTGAATGTACCTTTTTTCACCATTCCTACGCTACAGTGCTAGTCACACTGACAAATTCCAACAGCCTCTTAAATGGCCACCATGCTTTCTCTCACTCTCCTCCGTCTATAATCCAAACAGTAGAGAAAATTACTCTCTTAAAACATAAAAAAGTTAGTGCTACTCTCTTGCTCAAAGGCCTGCAGTTTCACTTAGAATAAATTCCAAACTCCATCCCATGACCTAAAGGATGACATGATCTCAGCCCTTACCTTCCTCCCTTACCTCACCTCTTCTATGACTATTTGCCTCTTAGCTCCCTGCTCTCCAGCCGCAGTGGCCTCCCTCATATATTCCTGGAAAACACCAGACAACACATTCCCACTGTGGGGCAGGGGGAGCTTTTGCACTTCCTCTTCCTCCTATTTGGCACACCCACCCCCTAGTCACGTGTTTCCTTCCTGTTTCCGTTCAAATGTCACCCCTTCAGAAAAGTCTTCTCTGCCATCTCATCTAAATATTAACTTTAAGCATTCTCTGTTCCGTTACCAAGCTTTATTTTTCTTCATTGCAATTATCATTGCAGACCCTGCCTTTTGTAGAACTTGTGTATTTGCCTGTAGTACGTCTCCCCCTGTTACAAATTAAGTGGTATGGGACATGCCATCTGTCTTACTACTGTGTTCCAAGCACCAGGGCCTGGAGTATAATGGACACTAGATAGATGTTTGCATTTAACGCTTATTAGTCTCCAGAGCCCTACTTTTTAATCAAGACAGTATGCGTTTGATATTTATGATTTTTATATATTACCATCATTTGAAGAACAAGACTAACTGAATCCTGCAGTTTTTCAACCATACTGCTCAGGCGTACGTTTAGCATTACAGAAGTGAGTCGCTACCTGACCCACTGCACACATTCCCGGGGGAAACCGTGTCTACATCCCTGCAGGTGAGCCTCCAGAGCAAAGTTCTGTTCTGCATGAACCCAATGGCCTGCCCCAGCCTACTGGCTTACCTGTGGTCGATAGATTCACGGTCAGCCCACAGACACCACCTCCTTGGAACTCTGGACAGAACCAATCATATTCATCTCTTGAGAGTTTAGAGATAGGAAAGTTTAAGATGGAAATAATGAACAGAGCTGGATGATTTTAAGAAACTGAAAGCAAGACAGCCATTCTAGGTGTTTTGCAAGCAAAAGACAAAGAGTAGGATGACAAGCAAATGTGCTGAGCGATGCCGAGATTCCCTGGCGATCTTCCAGGAGAGTCCTAGGAGGGACATAGAGAAGAGACCACCTTCCCAATTCAGCTCCAGCCTTTGTGTGTCTTAAAAATAAATCCCGAGTTTCTTTAGGCACTGAGGTAGACCACATTTCCTTGATCCCAAGAAAACCATGACATAATCTGCCTAATTATGGACTAAGAACTAAATAGTGGACTAAGAACTATGGAACATCATCCATATGGACTTAGTACATATAGACTAAAAACTATGGAACATCATCCATAGTCGTCTTTCGCTTTTGACAGGAAGGGCGACTACAGGTTAAGTGGCAGAGTTCTGTTAATCGTCTATGAGGCTCATGCAATTTCATGTTTATCCATAAGTCACACAAAGCACTTTAACTACCTGTTCCTTATCTATGAACTTAGATATTGTATTCACCTTATAAAAATATAATGAAATCAGCTACCAATAGAAGTCCCAGGGATGAAAGTTTGAACTGGAATCTCTGAGGCTACTTGCTGCTAAGCCATGCTTCCCAAGGTTAGCTCTCAATCAGCAAAGCAAAATATAGATTTGAAGCAATTATCTGGATAATTCAAGCAAAAACATTACTTTGACTTGAATTGCCTGAATAATTGCAAGTTAATAATCTCTTCACTCCTGACCTCCTAGCAAGTCAATTGTCCAGGTAATAGAGACAAAGCATGGTGGTAGCTTCAATTACCCAAATAATTGCATGCTTGCTTCACCCAACCTTATCAATGAGTCCTGGCCATGATGTAAAGAACATGAGTAGAGAAATGACCTGAGTTGACAGCTAAGGCCAGACCTATCAATGGGAGGTGAAAAGTCAGAGGACAAAAGTCAAGAAGGCTTTGTTAGGAGACACAAGTGTGTGAAGCAGGAACCGCTCGAGTGGGAAGAGCCACCTACTACAATGCCACTTGATGAGGACGGGAATGGAAGTGGGGAACGATGCACTCTGATGATGAGAAATTCTCATATATGTGAGAAACGTGGGGGAATAAAATGGCCTTCTAAAATCCCAAAGAGTCACTATGCAATAGGCTTAGCTGTGGATTAAATCACAAAAGTTAAAAAAATTTTTAAACGTAAGTCCAAAATAGTGTCATCCCTGTGCTTAGACACTGAATGTATTTTAAGTTTACTTATTTATTTGAGAGAGAGAGAGAGAGAGAGAGAGAGAGAGAGAGAAAGAGAGCAGAAAGGGGCAGAGAGAGAGAGGGAGAGAGAGAATCCCAAGCAGGCTCTACACTGTCAGCACAGAGCCCGACATGGGGCCCGACCCCACAAACCGTGAGATCATGATTTGAGCCAAAACCAAGAGTCAGATGCTTAACTGACTGAGCCACCAAGGTACCCCCACACTGAATAATTTTAAGTATACTATTAGTAAAATTACATTCAACAAACTAAAAACACAAACACTCTCCACTCATAATTTATTTTTATAGTTTTTTACTAAAGTGTGATTTCCTCAATTTGCCTCTCTAATACTATGTACAGAGAAAAAAAAATAGGTGTAATTTTAAATATAAATAATCTGAGCTGCACTAAATCAACAATGACCGTATTTCTAGAACTGCAGGCATTCATGAAATAGTGACTCTATAGCTATAGTGCTTTAAATCCATCTTCCAATAAAATAATTTCCGCTGAAAGGCTGACTTCCCTGTGAGGAATTGGTCATTTGTGTTCTTTTTTTTTTTTTTAATTTTTTTTTAACGTTTATTTATTTTTGAGACAGAGAGAGACAGAGCATGAACGGGGGAGGGGCAGAGAGAGAGGGAGACACAGAATCGGAAGCAGGCTCCAGGCTCTGAGCCATCAGCCCAGAGCCCGACGCGGGGCTCGAACTCACGGACCGCGAGATCGTGACCTGAGCTGAAGTCGGACGCTTAACCGACTGCGCCACCCAGGCGCCCCGGTCATTTGTGTTCTGAAAGTTATAACTGAATTATAGTTTAAGATATACTGATTTATCATATTCATTCAACAAACTTTTATTACACACCTACAGTGTGAGAACTAGCGTGCTTTCACATATACACATTTGCACTGCAAAGCAAGTCAAACATCATCAATGCATTTCACCAAGAGTTACTTTATTTCTGTTATCAAAGCTGCAGCTTTTATATTAAAGTAAAACAGAAATCTAAACAGGACAGTGATATAAAGGGAACTAGTATCCGGATATTAATCCAGACTCTGTCCAATGACTGTGTTTTCTATACAATGTGCTTGTTGATATAGAATGTCAAGGTTTCCCTCCTACTAAAATTTCTGACTCTCTTTATTATAACCGAATCTACAGTAATACATTTTGTGTGCTATCAGTGATGGTAATTATTATTTATAATGTTGCCAAAGGCTCTTTTCGTACATTCCGCGACCCAAATGAATCTCTCTATTGGCAACCGATCTGTTTTCGTGAAAGAAAATCTGAAGTGTGCAGTTAAGAGAGTGGTTTAGTATTACCTGAGTGTTTTTTTTTGTTTTGATTTGTAAGAATTATCCCTGCTTTAATTTTTAGATACATTATAAGTTACAGTATACATGGAAATATACCAAATTACTTATGTCTGCATTTGTTATAGATCAGGTTTTTTTAATCTTTAATTGATTGATTGCTCTAAATTACCACTGGTCCTTCACTTGTATTTTGGAACACATAAAACCATATTTGAGGACTTAGTGTTGTAATTCACTGTGTCTGATGTACACTCGGTCAGATATGGACCCTAGGCGAATGAATTACCCAAGGTTGTGCAAACCGGTGCTAAAGGCAGGCAGTGAGATGTTATCAGAGGAAATCAGCAAGGCAAGGCACAGCTTTGAGTTTACGTAAGAGGCAGTAGGGTACAAATAACTGATATGCCAAATCAGGTAAGGATCAGTTCTAGAAGCCACCCTGCGCTATATAAACAGCGTGTGTTTGTTCAGATGTCTGCCTTGATCATTTTCCTCCCTTTTTGTTCAAGGAATGCAAAAGCTTCAGGCTGATTGATCCCAGGAAAGAAGTCAAATGGGTTGTATGACCTACTTTGTGGCTCCGTTACCAATACCATAAGAGCAGTTACATTCAATTAGATGCCACTGATCTGGCAGTTTTTATCGGCTCTCCTCTAAAGCCTGACGGTGTGCATGTGTGTGTGTCGGCACATGCCCACCTCTCCCTCCTTCTCCCTCTCTCTCTCTCTCTCTCTCTCTCGCTCGCTCTCTCCTCTTTCTCTCTCTCATTCTCTCATTTCTTACATAGTGACATTTCACAGTTGGCACCTATATTGGCCCTAGTAACGAAATACTAGGCCCTGGTAACAAAATGATATGTCAACAAGTTCACCGGGAGGCCATTCTGGAGGGATTATCAGGAAGGGTATTATTAGGAAAGCATTCCCATTTGCATTTGGTTCAATTTGGCTCTGGCTCCATCCACATTTGTTCTTCGATTTTTTTTTAACTGCTATGCATGTTTGAGGGGAAGCTGGATGACATTTTATTTATTTTAAGTTGTCTTTTTTTTTTTTCCCCTAAGAGCGGCAAAAGGAAGGATGTTTTTGAGAATAATCTTTTTTTAGTTACTGATTTCTACAAGCAAAAGCTTTTTCTTATATTTAAATAATTCCTTTTGTAAAACAGACTATGTAACTTTGAAAAACAGCTGCTATACAAGAGTACTGACTACTCGCCCTAACGATTTTCTACTCCACGAGGCATTTCAGTGCTGTGTACTATCTTATTAAAAGTACTCTCCACAGCGCATTGGTAATCTAACTGTAACTATTTGACAATTACCCTTTCCTTTCCTAGCCTTTACACTGAAAAGCATCATGTGACAATGTGACAAAAGTGAACATGAAGCTGCATGGTGCATCTTGGATGTATGATGAACGGTACATTTGTGTTGGTGTTGTTTTTTTTAAGCACAGTTGGTCTTTTTCCCTGTTGTTCATTTTCAAATATTTACTGGGTAGCTACTGTATATACAGGACCGACCAGGGACGCTGAAGTGCACAAAGTATATAACCTCAGTGAACATGTCATCTATCACGGAAAATAAACTAGAGACACAAACACTTTGCTTCTGACCCGAAAAATAACATACCCTCTTCCGAGAGGAGGAAAAGGTATCCCCTAGATAGCAGATCTGAAGAAGATTCCCCAAGGATATGGTATTTGACGGAGAGGATGTTTAGGCCTTCCACATGGGAGATTAAAGGCTAAGAATCCAAAGCAAAGAGAGGGACCAGAGTAAGGAAAACACAGGCTGTCATAAGTCACTAGGAAGCTACCTATTTTGATGAAACCAAAAAAAAAAAAACAAAAAAAACAAAAAAAATGATGTAAGAGAAGGGCTCAAAGGAGGACCAAGATTCAATCATAGTAAGTCTTGCGTGCCCATCATCCACAAAATAGAAAGAATATAACTGATGTCCAAAGAGAAGGAACGGTAAAGAGACCGCGTGCCTCCAAAAAGAAAGAGCCTAAGAAAGTCAGCCCCTTGCCATGTTCAGTTCCTACTTCCAACCTGTTCTGAAGCCCAGAGGCATGGCCGACTGTGCATAGGTCTGAGAATCCCCGTGTGTGTGTGTGTGTGTGTGTGTGTGTGTGTGTGTGTTTAATTCATGTACACACAGGCTCTCATATCATAAGCCTCCCCGTTCTTTTATTGTCTCAAGATATTTGCAGTGTTTTTTAACTTGCAAATGAAGAAACATTCATAAAACCAAAAGTGAAACAGGACAGGACTCCAGGGAACCACTTATCACATATGTGAATAAATAGCAGGGGTTACTAGAAGCAGTACATGAAGAAAGTACAAAGTTATTTCCTGTCAGATACCGAACGGCTTAAACGTCTGATGCTAAGGACGAACAGAAGCTGAGAATAACCAACAGGAAAACTAATGACCCAACAAGTAGAGGAAAAGTCATCTGCACATTCTGCTTCACAGCGACTTCTGCGTGCACAGATCAAAGTTGTCACCTACAGCATTTCAGAGCATGAACGATTTAATCACAATTTCCTGTGTCTGAGGTCTTGGACTTTAATTTTATTTTAACATGCATGTTTTAGAGGTAAAAGGAAAGGGTTTTTAAACGCATCCTTAATTACAAAGGTCAAAAACAGAATATGATGTATTTTCAGCCCTATTCAAAACCAAACCCTAATGTCATTTCAAGGTGACACATCAGTTAGAGAAGCGATGTGGTCTTCAGTAGTGCTCAAATTTTAGCAAGCATCAAATAATCTGGGCAATAGTTAAGATGCTGTTTTCCTAGGCTTCACTCCTATATATTTTGATTCCTTAGATCAGATGTGTGGCCAAGAATCTCCACTTTTAACAAATATCCCAATTGGTTCTGATGCAGAGAGTTCCTGGATGAAGCCTTGAGAATTCTTTTTTTTTTTTAAGTTTATTATTTATTTTTGAGAGACAAAGAGAAAGCACACACATAAATGGGGGAGGGGCAGTTGGGGGGGGAGAGAGAAAGAGAGAGAAAGAGAGAGAGAGAGAGAGAGAGAGAGAGAATCCCAATCAGCAAGCAGGCTGCTAGCTGTCAGCAGAGCCCAGTGTGGGACTCAAACTCCCAAACTATGAGATCATGACCTGAGCCAAAAGTTGGATGCTCAACCGATTGAGCCACCCAGGCGCCCTAGCCTGGAGAATTCTTATCACTGATCTTTAGTAAGCAGCTTGGGCCAGCAGAACAATCATCGACCTGTATGTCAGAAGTCACAACTTGTCTAAGGCTGTTTATTCAAACTAAAAAATATTAATTCTATCCTTCCCGTTTCAGTTACTGTCAAGTTAATATAATAGACCATGATTATAGTATTCATTGATCGCTATTCATGTTACAAGTCACAAGAGGGAAAGCTTGTTGATTCCCTGGGAAAGTTCCTTGAGTATCAAAGGAGTGCATGACTGAGGTTCTTTACAGGTACGAATTCGACAGCAAAATCAAATGTTTGCAGGGGGAAAAAAATCTCTTTGTTTTGATATAAAACGGGTTTCCTTTCTCAAGGCCTCATTCTTTCTCAGTGGCCAAGGGTTAACAAAATCATGACATTTCCAGGTATTCTTTTTTCTTTTAGTTTAAAACTTCACTTCCTTTGGGTAAATATTCAGTCAAATTCAAGTATTATTATTTCCATCACTATCCACAGCGCCTTACTTCCCCCTGTCTTGTTGCCTTCACCTCCCGCTCTTACTTCCTTCTCTTCAGCTGCTGGTGTCTCTCTGTTAGAGCTGCAGGTGGGAAAAGGGGAGTGGGCTGATGGGACTGTCCCTCAGGAGAGACACCACATGTCTGGTCTGGGTGGTCCTTTGCCTTCTACTGCTGCTGTCAAACCTCAATCCATCCCTGGAACTGTCTGTTTCAGCCTGGACAGTATCTGAAGCTGGGCTCAGCATATGAAGCATTCCATGTGTGTGGGTCCCCCGCGGGACTCCAGTGCAGGGAAGCATGGCTGCCCCCCTCAAAATCCGCGGTAGAGGGGGTTCCAGGCAGACCCTCTGGTGACAGAGGTCTCTTAATGCCATGGGTGGCCCCGTGTGATGCTGGGGAAATGGCTCGCCCTTCCAGATTTTTTCACAGGCGACTCTAGGCCTATTGGCAACTGGTGAATCAAACTCAGCTTTGAGGGAATTTGGGGCTCATCCTTGCCCTCTCCTACCAAGTTCTGTCGCTCCCCAAACTCTACTACCCACACTGCCAAATCACTGCACTTGTCTCTAGGCATGTTTTACTGCGAAGCAGACATCCCTAAACTCTAGTCCCCTGTGCCCAGAATGGCCTCCCCAAGGTCCAGCAATGACCCTAGTGGCCCCCATTTTCAAGCAGAGACAGGTTGAGTACACAGCCTCCACCAAAGGGACCAAGAAAAGTCCAGTCTTCAACTTTGCTCTCTACTGCTTCTCTCTTTCCCCAGCTAAATTGTCTTTTTATCTCTTGTTGTAATAAACTGAAAAAACAAAAATAAAAATAAATAAAAAATTAATTTTGCCTCATTCATATTTGGTTTGAACCATAGGCTTCCGGATGCCAGTGTGGAGTATTCCTTCGGAATTCTGTCTTTTATTCCCTGCTGCATGCTGTCTCCCAAGAAACCATGCACTTTTAGTGTGGTTACCAGGCATGATAGGGAGTGTACTTACTTCTTAAACACAACAACAACAAATGATTAAGAAAAGGAATTAAACACACTGCTTATGCTTTAAGGCATTTACAACTGAATGGATGACTGAAGCAGACAATTATAACACAACGTGCTGATTACAATCACAGAGATGGGGGCCGGATCATCCTGGGAGTTCACAGTGGGGAGCCACTTGGACCCGACCTTGAGCCCTGGGAATATTTCTTGTGAGAAAGTGCTATTGGGTCCAAGGTAAGGTGGTGGATGGAGAAAGGCTAGCAGAATGGCCAGCTGGAGCAAATTACAACACAACCTGCTAATTACTCCCCAGGAGTCACCAGTTCAATTGTAAATGGCTTAAGTATATAAACAGTGTATTTTAGTTTGTCTCTGATCAACATTTCCGTATCAGTGGCACTTAACACTGAAACTTGGTAGAGGCTCTTAAATTTTTTTTAACTACTTTGCTAATATATTAATTACATTAAAACTAATGCAATTACTACTACTGCTACTAGATAATGAAATACTGCATCAAAGATTTGTCATGTAGCATATAAGAACTACTTAAATGTAATGGAGGCCTGGGGGGCTCAGTCGGGAAAACATCCAACTTCAGCTTAAGTCACGATCTCGAGGCTCATGGGTTCAAGTCCCACATCAGGCCCTGTGCTGACAGCTTAGAGCCTGGAGAGTGTTTCAAGTTCTGTGTCTCCCTCTCTCTCTGCCCCTTCCCTATCATGCTCTGTCTCTTTCTCAAAATTAAACATTAAAAAAAATTTTTTTAAGTACCACCAAGGGCTCCTGGCTTGCTCAATCAGTACAGTATGGGACTCTTGATCTCGAGGTTGTGAGTTCGAACCTCACGTTGGGTGTAGAGATTCCTTAGAAACCAAAATAAATGAAACGTAAATAAATAAATAAATAAATAAGTAAATAGTCACCAAGCAGGTGCCAAGCACCACTATTAGATTCTAGCTCCTGGGGAACACATATGGTTGGTGAATGGCCTTTTTGTCTAGTGGCAAAGACACAGACAATTATAGTCAATGTGACGAGGGTTCTATGGGACATAGAAGAGTCTGTGGGGAAAGAGAAGGGCAAACCTTACCTAAGAAAGTCGGAGAAACAGGTACACAGGGTAGATTTGAAGATGAAAAGCGTTTGCAAGGCAATGGAAGTTCCAGCCTGTGCCAACACAAGATGGTGAAAAGCCCAATCTGAGGATCAGGGGGTGGCTGGTCTGGCTGAAACATGTGTTATGTTGGCTCAGGTAGGAGATAAGGCAGGAAAGAGGTGTCACATGACACAGAAAGCTAATAATAAGACCAATACTGATAGTGCACTATGAGCCCCTACTATGTTTAAGGATTAGGCTGAAAACAAGCAGTGCGTGGGGTCTATGCTTAATCTTCACAACATGAATATTGTTAACCATTTATACCATGTAAAGCTTTGCCCAGAGCTTCATGCGTTGCTGTCCATTACGCAACAAACAGAAGTTGGTTAATACTGGTTATATTTGTTGATTATTAAATTCTCACTGTCCCAGGACTGCACATTTGTGATTACTGAAAACCTGAAGCCAGGAAACACAGCCCATGCTAATCCTCAAGCAGTTAAGAAGCAATTCTGTGACTTCATTGAATTCATACTGTCTCACCTTCAAATGAAATCCACAGAGTCATCCTCTCCCAAACCTGGTATGAATCCATATGCTTCCCCTCTGGATTCAATGTCAAAACTTCCAAAGTGTACTGCTGTTCTGACTCCCTATCTGTGTAATGAATCCCCAGTGGGACTGGTCCCGTGAGATGACACATTGCCATTTCCTGCCATGGGTCTCTATCTGTTGCACCTGATGGTGAATTAAAACCAAGTACCTCAACTCTTTTCCCTCATCAGATAACCAGATGGGCTGTCTTGGAACCCAAATCATCCACTTAAAAGTTTTGCAATTGGTACTGATGCTTACCCTCTTTAAAGGTCAACTTTAAGGTATACTCTCCCTGAACACCAGCCCAGGTAACTTTCCTTGTATATTCTTCTTTCCAGACCAGGTCATCCTATAGCCTCTTCATGCCTTCTGCACAAACCCATGAAGGCTACAGAATTGAATAAGCTTTAAGAATAAACAACCAAATAAACAAATAAGTAAATAAATTAATATATATTAATATATAAATAAATTAATATATATAATAAATAAAATATATTAATAAAATATAATAAATAATAAAATAATATATATTAATATATATAATGTTTATATTCAATATAGTTAACAGAATACTGGCCTCCCCAAAAAGTCCACATTGTAATCCCTGGAATCCATAAAAACATTGCTGTAAATGGAAAAGAACTTTGCAGATGTGATTAAATTAAGGGTTGGTAGATTCTTGAGATAGAAACATTACCCTAGATTATCACATGGACCAAAGTAATCATAGGGAACCTTCTAGGAGGGAGGCAAGAGGGCCAGAGTCAGAACAAGAGATGCAAAAATGGAGTCCGGGTCTGGAGTGAGGCACTTGCAAGTTAGAGGAAGCATTCTGGCACCCAGGAGTGCAGATGGCCCTGAGAAACTGGAAAAGGTACAGACACAGGCTCTCCCCCGGACCCCTTAGTAGAATATAGTCCTGCTGACACTCCTTTCTAAACTCCTGACTTCCAGAACCATAAGAAAAATAAGTAATAAATAAGTAATAAATATATAATAAATATATAATAAATAAGTAATAAATAGTTACTTATATAATATATAAGTAATAAAAAAGTAAATAAATATATAATAAATAATAAGTAATAAATTGTATAATAAATATTACTATATTATAATAATATATATAACATATATGTAATACACAAACACATAATAGAATATTATTCTATATAAAAAGAATGAAATCTTGCCATTTGTAACAACATGGATGGAGCTAGAGAGTATAATGCTAAGTGAAGTAAGTCTGTCAGAAAAAGACCATAATAAACAAGCAAAGGAAAAAAGAGACAGACAAAAAACAGAGAACAAACGCATGGTTACCAGAGGGGAGGGGGGATGGGTGGGGGGACGGGTGAAGTAGATGAAGGGGATTAAGAGGACGCTCATCTGATGACCACTGAGTAATGTATGAAATTGTTGAATCACTATATTGCACACCTGAAACTAATATAACACTCTATGTTAACTACACTGGAATTAAAATTTAAAACTTTAATAAAAAAAAAAGAATCTAGAAAATAAAGAGCAGATTGAATCTAAAGTAAGTAGAAAGAAAAAAAGATTGAGGATGAGAACAAATTCCAATGAATAAAAACCAGAAAAACAGTAGAAAAGTTAAACAATATCAAAATTAATTTCTCTGAAAAGACTAATAAACTTCTCATAAGAGTCTTCCGCCTGCAAAAGAAAGCAAGACAGAAATTGCCAGTATTTGAACTGAAGAGTGGATATAATTTCATATTCGTGGCCTAAGACTGCAATAACAAAGGACCACATACTTTGTGGCTTAAATAACAGAAATTTATTCTCTGGAGCACAGAATTACAAAACCAGAAGCCTCTAGGGAGGCTCCTTCTTTGCATGTCTCTGGCTTCGGAGGGCCCCAGCATATTCCCCAGGTACAAGCACGGGTGACGTCTGTGCCTCCCACTTCACATGGCCATCTTTTCCTTGCGTGTCTCTATGTCCTCACAGAGTGCTCTCCTCTCCGTGTCTCTCTCTTCTTTTTACAAAGTCATACTGGATTAAGGGCCACCTTACTGCAATATGAACTCACCTTAACCTGACTAATTATATCTGCAGTGACCCTATTTCTAGATAAGGTCACATTCACAGGACTTCAACATTATCTTCTGGGAGGGCACAATTCAACTCCTAATACACTATAGCTGGCCTCTGAATAATGCAGGGGTTGAGGCGCTGACCCCTGCACAGGTAAAACTCCACATATAACTGACTCCCCCAGACCTTAACTATTGCCTACTGTTGACCAGAAGGCTTACCGATAACATAAACAATTAACACACATTTTGTATGTTGTATATATTACACATTGTATTTTACAATAAAGTAAGCTAGAGGAAAAAATGTTAAGGAAATCATAAGGAAGAGAAAATAGATTCACAGTAATGTACTGTACAAAATATCCATGTATAAGTGGATTATATTGTTCAAGACTCAACTGTATAAGCATTAAAAAGATAAAGTCAACACTAAAACAACTTTATGTCAATAAATTTCACACTATAGTGGACACATTCTTTGAAAACCGTAAATTGTAAAGCCAGAAAAGGAAGAACTAAGAAATTTAAATAGCCTTATACTAGGTTAAAAAATGTAAATGAATAGCTAACATCGCAAAGAAAACCTGAGGCACAAATAGTTTTCCTACTGGTTCCGTCAAACATACAGACTTACACAAACTCTTCCAGGAAATAAAGGAAGAGAGAATACCTCTCAAGTCATTTTATGATGCTGGAATTACCCTGATACCAAATGAAGACAAGTATTTGGTAGCATTAAAAAAAACAGTACATAAGTATCTCTCAGAAACATACATGCAAAACCCCTTTAAAATAATGTTAGCTAAAAAACCCCAATCAAGCAATATATAAAAAGGAAGCACTTCATGACCAAGTGAGGTTAATTCCAGAAATATAAATTTAGTTTAACATTAGAAAAATCAATCATTTACTTCACCACCATGATTGAATAAAGGATTAAACACTGATTATCAGATAAAGCAGGGGACTGAGTTTGATACTCATTAAAGATAAAAAAAAGAACTCCATAACAAACTAAAAATGGTAAGGTATTTATCAGCATCCAGGAAAGGGCATCCAGGAAAAAAATATAGCTAAGTTCATACCCAATGGAAAACTGCTACAGGACGCAACTCCAATTTACAAAATAATCAATTGTATCTCAATAGAGAAGCAATAAAAGTTGAAAAGTGGATTTTATTCTATTTTTTTATTTTTTCTAAACGTTTATTCATTTTTGAGAGATGGGGAGAGACAGAACACAAGCAGGAGGGGCAGAGAGAGAGGGAGATACAGAATCCGAAGCAGGCTCTAGGCTCTGAATTGTCAGCACAGAGCCCGACTCCAGCTGAACCGCAAGATCATGACCTGAGCTTAAGTCGGATGCTTAACTGACTGAGCCACCCAGGCGCCCTGAAAAGTGGATTTTAAAACAAATCCACCTAGAATAGCATAAAATATATAAAACATTTAGGATTCAATTTAAAAAAGATGTTCAAGGGGTGCCTGGGTGGCTCAGTCGGTTAAGTGCCTGACTTCGGCTCAGGTCATGATCTCGCGGTCCGTGAGTTCGAGTCCGGCGTCGGGCTCTGGGCTGATGGCTCAGAGCCTGGAGCCTGCTTCCGATTCTGTGTCTCCCTCTGTCTCTGCTCCTCCCCCGTTCATGCTCTGTCTCTCTCTGTCTCAAAAATAAATAAACATTAAAAAAAATTTTTTTAAATAAATAAATAAAAAAGATGTTCAAGAACACAACACTGAAAACTACCAAATGGTACAGAAAAAAAATTTTTAAGACCTAAATAAATTAAGGGATATATTATACCTGTTGACTGAAAAACTCAAGATTATTAAAAAGTCAATTCCCTTCAAATTAATGTATAAATTTAGTATATCTGATTCAAAATCCAGATAGGTTTTTAATAGAAATTTAAAAGCTGATTCTGAAATTTATATAAAAATGAAAGTAACCAAATAAGCTTAAACAGCCAAAGATTAGCTAAAATTGCCAAATATAGCCAAAATAATCTCTTAAAAATTTCATGTTTTATATAATCCAAATTAAAATCCTTTTATTTATCTACACTAATTATGGCAACTGATAATGTGTAAGAATAAACAAATATATTAACAAAATAGACTTAGTATGGGAACAGAACCGTACATTTGTAATTAATAAGCTTTCAACGCCTGAGATAATTAAATGAGAAAAGAAAGTCTTCCCAAAAGTGGGGCAAAAACAGTTGAATTAACATTTGGGGGAACTTTATCATTTTTAAAATTTTATTTTACAGAGAGAGAGAGAGCTCACAAGTGGGGGGAAGGGGGGGGCCAGAGGGAGAGAGAGAGAATCTTAAGCAGGCTCTATGCTCAGCACAAAGCCGGATGCAGGGCTCAGTCCCATGACCCTGGGATCATAACCTGAGCAGAAATCAAGAGTAGGATGCTCAACCAACTGAGCTACCCAGGCACCCCCAGCATATGGGAAAATTTTAAATTGAACTCTGCATCATACCGTATGCAAAAATCACTCTGTCATGGATCATAATAATGAGTGTAGATGCCAAAACTATAAAACTTTTAGAAGACATGCAAAAACATCTTCATGAATTTAAGTCACACAAAAAACATCTTAGGGTGACAAAACTATTAGTTAAAAATATCTTTCATGGGGCGCCTGGGTGGCTCAATCGGTTAAGCGTCCGACTTCAGCTCAGGTCACGATCTCGCGGTCCGTGAGTTCGAGCCCCGCGTCGGGCTCTGGGCGGATGGCTCGGAGCCTGGAGCCTGCTTCCGATTCTGTGTCTCCCTCTCTCTCTGCCCCTCCCCCGTTCATGCTCTGTCTCTCTCTGTCTCAAAAATAAATAAACGTTAAAAGAAAAATCTTTCATGAAAATTTGATTTCATTAAAATCAAAACTTCTCCTATTCAAAAGACCCCATTTAAAAAATGAAATGGCAAGCAACAGGCTGGAAGAAAATATAGACAATCAATGACAAAGAATATACAAAGAACTTGTAAAAAATAATAAAAGAAAAATTTGTATCCAGAATATATAAAGATTTCCTACAAAACAATAATCAACAGAAAAATAACCCTTATGTAACGTGGGCAAAACATTTCAAAAGACATTTCACAAAAAAAGATATATAAGTGGCCAGTAAGCACATTAAAATGTCCAATATTATTAGTCATAAGGGAAGTTAAAATTAAAATCAAAATGAGATGCCTTGTCAACCACTCAAATGGCTAAAATTTAAAACGAGGTCAATGCCAAATATTGCAAAGATGTGAAGCAATAGGAACATGTTTAGACTGCTGAGGGAAATATTAACTGGTTCAGCCAGTTTGGAAACCCTTCTGTCCATTCGTGTGTGTGTGTGTGTGTGTGTGTGTGTGTGTGTGTGTGTGTTAATGAAATACACATCTACCAGGGGCACCTGGCTGGTTCTGTCAGTACAGCAGGCAACTCAGTCTCAGGGGCATGAGTTCAAGCCCCACATTGGGCATAGGGCTTACTTAAAAAATGAAGAAAGAAACAAAAGAAAAGAAAAGAAAAGAGGAGAGGAGAGGAGAGGAGAGGAGAGGAGAGGAGAGGAAAAGGAAAAGGAAAAGGAAAAGGAAAGAAAAGAAAAGGAAAGAAAAGAAAGGAAAAGGAAGAGAGAAAGAAATCAAGAAAGAAAGGAGGGAGGGAGGGAAGACATTTTTCCTTCTTCAAAAGAATGTACACTTTTTACATGATCCCACAATTTGATTCTTAGGATCCACACAGAGAAAGGGAAATGTATGTCCACAGAAACAATTGCACAAGAATGCTCGTAGCAGATTCGTAACAACTCAAAACTGGAAGCAATTCAATTCCCATTAACAGACACATGGATTAATAAATTGGACATTTGTGGGATGAGAATATTTAGTTTTAAAAAATAAATTGGGGTGCCTGCCTGGCTCAGTCAGTAGAGGATGTAACTCGATCTCAGGTTGTGAGTTCCAGCCTGATGCTGGGTATAGGGATTACTTAAAAAAAATTAAAAACTCAAATACGATAAATTAACTCTCTTCGAAGTGTTTCTTTTTTAAAAGATTTTTAAAAAATGTTTATTTATTTTTGAGACAGAGAGAGACAGAGCATGAACGGGGGAGGGTCAGAAAGAGGGAGACACAGAATCGGAAGCAGGCTCCAGGCTCCGAGCTGTCAGCACAGAGCCCGACACGGGGCTCGAACTCACGGACTGCAAGATCATGACCTGAGTCGAAGTCGGATACTCAACCGACTGAGCCACCCAGGCACCCCTCAAAGCGTTTCTTAATAACAAAGGTAAAAACAATAACTTTTCAGAAGAAAAAAACTGGCAGACATCATCTTAACCAGGTATCCAATGTAAACATCACAACTAATAGGTCAAAACAACATTATGAGCCTCCTGATAGGATGCACTGAGAAAGATACATCATCACTCCTATGCTATTCCTGTCAAAAAATGCATAGCCCAAATCTAATAATAAGGAAATATCATACAAACCCAAATTCAAAGACATTATACAATGCCTCCGACTCTTCAAAAATGTCAAGGTTATGAAAGAAAATGTCAGACTGAGGAACTGTTCCTAATTAAAAGATCCCAAAGAGACCTCAAAAGTAAATGTAATACTTGATCCTGGATTGGATCCTGAACCAAAAACAAACAAGCAAACGACAAACAAAAAGAGCCAAAAACCACTTTTTTTCCCATCTATATAGGAAAATATTGGGACATTTGGTAGAGTTTTAATAAGGTGTCTAGATTGGATGTTAGTATTATATCAATGTTGATATTCTGACTTTAATAATTACACTAATGTTCTGCAAGAGAATGCTGTTTTGAGGAAATACACAGGAAATATTTAGGGTTAATGAGGCATAAAGTCTACAACTTACACCAAATGACTCAGAAAGGGAAAGAGAAAGCAAATGTGGTAAAATATTAACAGTTAGCACCTTGGATGAATGGTATGCAGAAATCCCTTGATTCTTGCAACTTTTACATATCTTTTAAAAAGTTTTCAAAAAAGCTACACTGATACACACAGCATGGATGAAATTCGTTATTATTATGTTGAGTGAAAGAAGCCAGACCCTAAAGGTACAGACCATATAAAGCTCAGAACAGGCAAAACCAATCTATGATGACAGAAATCACAACATAGTTTTTTGTGGGCGTTAGAGATGGACTGTAGAGGGGCACCAGGAAACTAAGAAGGAAAAAAAAACAGGAAATAAGGACATTTCAGATTATATTTTGCTGTGAAGCAGGAAGTACTGAAGCAAGCCCCTCTCTGGCCCTACCTTAACAGATCAATTGTTCTGTAATAGTTGATTACGTAGAACATCTTTCTTCCAGAGGCATCGTATCAGTTAAATGAGATGGAAGAATTTTTGTATTGTTCTTTTTTTACTGACTTCTTGCATTAATTTGCTATATAGGTGAAATGTGGACTCTTAGGGAAGCTGTTTTTGATTCTTCTAAAGCAATTTTTTAAAAGAAATACATGCTTTAAAAATGTGTAAAACTAATAATAAATTAACAGTATTAACAGTTCACAATTACCGATTACTTAGAACATGCAGATACCATGTAAAGTATTTTGTATGTATCGTGTCACTGAATTACTGTGATTATTCCCATTTTACAGATAAAGAAACTAAGGTTCAGAAAGTGTAAGCAACTACGAATTTGCACAGAGGCAAAGCTGGGTCTGGAACCCAGATATTTGTTAACCCAGCTGTCCTTATTCAACAAATATTCGGTCCATCTGTTGTTCAGGGTATATGATATGAGTATCACTTCCTTTCTGTGACAGAGTCTGCATAAACAAGGAGAACCACATATCTAATTCTGATCTTTGTAGAAAATTGATAACCCCGCATCTCTCACATGCATTACAGAGACAGGATAGCATGTTGGATCTTGCCATGTATCATTTCAGAGTAATGTAAAAAAACCTTAGTAAAGACTTGATCAAATATATTTGTATTTATTTATTCCATTAGGAGTTCAAATAAAGTATGCATTCTGTTGAGGCTCTTCTGTGGTTTTATAATCGCTGATGAAATTCACTAATACCAGTACCCCCAATACCAATGCCAGGAAATTTTTTCTGTTTACTAGGGGATCTAAGTAATGATAATAAAGAAAACCAAAATGACCATTTATCATTGCAGACCACTTTTTTTTTTTTGAGAAAAAGAGTGGGGGGAGGGAGAGACAGACAGAGACAGAGACAGAGACAGAGAGAATCTTAAGCAGGCTCCATGCCTGTGGGCCAGGGCTCAGCTCTGACCTGAGCTGAAAGTAAGAGTTGGATGCTTAACCAACTGAGCCACCCAGGCACCACCCCTGCCCCCTGCAAAACACTTTTAAATCAATGCAACATGTCTACTGTTTAGAACCTTCATGTGAATACCATTCTGCAGATAGAATTTCAATTGCAAATGTTTCTTCATTTTCAGTATTAGGAGAAATCTGGTTGATTTGCAGTGTTTGTCATACTATTTGAATACTATGTCAAAAAAATATATATATATATACATAGAGAGAGAGAGAGGGAGAGAGAGAGAGAGAGAGGCTGAGTAACTAGCCCAAGTTTATTGAGCCATATATACACCAACAGATGTAGACACCTCTTCGAATTACCTCTTTTTTCCTGTTTTTGTTTTTTGTTTTGTTTTTTTTTTTTTGAGACTCAATTGACATATTTTGACATGTATTCATTTTAGGTGTACAAATAATGATTTGATTTATGTAAACGTTGTGAAGTGATTCCCAAATAAGTTTACTTAACCTCCATTATCTCACATAATTACCGTTTTTCCCTTGTGATGAGAATTATTTAGATTTATTCTTTTAGCAACTTTCGAACATACAATAGAGGACTGCTACAGTCACCATGCTGTACGTTCCATCCCCACAGTCACACTCACTTTACAACTGGAAGTTTGTCTGTTCTGGTAACTTTCATACAATTCCCTCACCAGCACCCCCACCCCACCCTCCGCACCTGGCAACCACCCAACTTTAACTCATTCTTTCACCTCAGTTATTTCACAGGACGTAGATAAAACATGTTTCATTAGAGCAAGATCAACATTTTATTTCTAATAATAGAGAAAAAGGTGCACGAGGAGACATTCTATTTTCACACCACCTTTTTTTGTCCTATGAACATATAGCCATTGGGACGGCAGAAAAGCCAAGAAAAATCTACAGCAGCTGACACAACACTCTGATATTATTGAGTGTTGAGCCAATTCGAGAACTACCTCTCTCTACATTTCTTATAATCAGAGATATCTAACTATCTAAAGTCGCAGTTACTTAGCTATGTTGTTATTTTCATCCCAACACATTGCTAATACAATATCTTTATTAATCCCTTTAATTCTACTTGCCACATACCAACTTTTGCATGAATTCTACCTTTTTTTTTTCTTAAGAGTCTATTTTTAAGTAATCTCTACACCCATCACGGGGCTCAAACTCATAACCCTGAGATTAAGAGTCATGTGCTCTATAGACTGAGCCAGTCAGGTGCCCCTCAATTCTACTCTTTCTCAAAGTACAACTCACCACCCTCATGGCCTTCTTATGTATGTAAGTGAGTTTGACTTTTAGTCTACTCCCAACAAACCAGTAAATGAATACATTTGATATGTGTTTACCTATTTCTAGTTTAATAGTTATGTTTTGTATTATATGTATTCTTTTATTCCTCCCGTGAGTCTTGAAATAAACGCCCCCCTTTAGTTGGCTAAAGCTAACTGGTGTTGATGTCGTTTGTTCCCATCCTTAAGGGTATCTGTCTCCACAGCTACTGTGAGTTCTCCCTCTCACTCAGACCCTAGGCCTCTGCCCTCACGTTTTCCATGCTTGCTTTCTATTTGTTGTGCTTCTTGGAATCAGGAATCAGGTGAACATCATCCTCCCCACAGAATTTTTTCCTCTTTTCCATTCCTTCCCACGAGCTATAATATGCTGACCCTGCCTCCATCTCTGACCACCTGTGATGTTCCTCACGGACTTGGTCTCGCTCACTTAGCACTCACGGAGTACTCACATATGTTGCTCTAAACATTTGCCTTCAGCACTTGTAAGCCTCCTCTCTTTGCCTTTTGGGGAGCATGTTCATTCTCACCATTTTGATGGAAATGGTGCTGGACTGGGAGCCAGGTCATGTCCCCACCCACAGGCCAATTTCTCAACTTCTCCAGATCTCAATTTTTCATTTGCCAATGAATAGTTTTCTTTAAGGCAACTGTTCCAAAATATTCACTAGCTACTGAAATCTGCATCTCAGATCCTTCCTTGTGACCATTTTCACTCCTTGTTCCACGGTTTTGTTTTTTTCAAGTCAGTATGATTAAAACCAACCATTTCCTCTTTCTTTTCCTAACTTTGTCCTCTTTAGTTGGTCATTCCTTCTTCCACTCCTGTGTCTCCTCCATGACTATACACTCTCCCATCTGTCTTGTTTTCATTAAATACAGTTTTTATCACAGTTTTTGGCTCTTCTGAAAATTTGATTAACTTTGTTTTATTTAAGATATTGAGATTAACTTCTGTTTTCTTGCATTCGGTACTCTTTACAATCTGGGCTTAGCGTACCTGTCAAGAACATTCTCTACCACTCTCTTTTACTCTCTGCACTTCTAAACCCAATTCCCTAAATGCTTGAGAAAAAAAAATCACGTTTGCCCTTTCTGCTCATAGCTTTGCTTATACAGTCTCCTCTTAGAAATTTTCGTCCAATATCCTATAAACAACTAAATTGCCTATTTGAAAACCCCTTTCTCCATGAAGTCTTCTAGGAATGATCCATATTATTGATCATTTCACTCTTTTCTGAAATCCTATTCAACTAATGATCTGCATATCACAGATAATTATTATTGTTAAGACTTTAGACTTCACATCTTAGATTTCATGTCTATATTTGTGACCCTGTATCGTTTGCTAACTGCTTCATGTGGGTGAGTGAACACTTCCCAGTTTCCTACAGGCATCCCAGGGCCAGGCCATATCTCTTGTGTCTATCATTTGTCACTCATCTATTGAGTGGACCAGACATATTAGTGATGGTCCCTTCCAAAACTAGGAAAACTGTTAATATTTTTCCAAATTTATGGTTGAAAACAATAAGGTTCTGTGGGATTCAGTCATTGACTCAAATTTACACAGTGATTAAGTGTGGAAGCCAAGACCTGGCTCCAAATCAGCCTTACTCTAAAGCCCAGGCTTTAACTTGTTAATTGAGCTAGTAAAGAGCCTCAGAAAGTACTCACCCTTTAGAAATTGTCACCAGCTCTATGACTCTGTAGGGAGCAGGGGAGATATAGAGTGCAATTCAAGTACTTGAAACTTTTTTCTCAGAGACCACACTTAAACAGAGTGGTACAATGCAATCAGTAGTAGGAAGTTCCCACACCTGAGATGATGCAACATTTCCAATATTTCACAAGTGAAGTCTGTGTCAGCTCATGACTTATTGGACAATATAGTAGTACTTTGGTCTTATCACACACGTTGGGTAAACTCATCCGTTTACAGTAAACCACTGTTCTAAACCATGAAGAAAGGAGTGGGAAAAATAAAAATTGTTGCCTTGGAATTCGAAAGTGCAGAATTAAGATATGGTTTAATCTGGGAAAGATTTATTTATCTCACTTGATAAAATTTAAGTTAAAAACATTTGGGATTCGGGGCACCTGGCTGGCTCAATGGGTTGAGTGCTGCACTCCGGCTCAGGTCACGATCTCATGGTTTGTGAATTGGAGCTCTGCATCAGGCTCACTGCTGTCATCGCAGAGCTTGCTTGGGATCCCGTGTCTCCCTCTCTCTCTGCCGCTCCCCTGCTTCCTCTCTCTCTCTCTCTCTCTCTCTCTCTCTCTCAAAAGTAAATAAACATTTAAAAACCATTTGGAATTAAATTAAATATAATTAAATATAATGATTCAAAAATGTGTGTCTGTGTATGTGCACGTGTACTTATATGCACATGCATATAAACATACATATAAATAAAGTCCTTAGGAAATTTTTTGTTGTTGAGAGACTTTTTTATCTTCTCTCCACATTCCATTCTTATCCTTAACTTGGTATAAAACTAGCACACATCGGGGTGCCTGAGTGGCTCAGTCTGTTAACGGTCTGACTTAATTTCGGCTCAGGTCATGATCTTACGGTCATGAGATCAAGCCCCGTGTGGGGATTCTCTCTCTCTCCCTTGACCCCTCTCCACAGTTCAGCTCTCTCTCTAAAGAAAACTTAGCACAGATCTCTTTTCTTAAAAATGTTTATTTATTTATTTTCGAAAGGAGGGGGGGGGCACAAGTGGGGGAAGGGCAGAGAGAGAAGAAGACACAGAATCTGAAGGAGGCTTCAGACTCCAAGCTGTCAACACAGAGCCCAACTCTGGGCTCAAACCCACAAACTGTAAGATCATGGCCTGAGCTGAAGTTGGATGTTTAACCCGCTGAGCCACATAGGTGCCCCCATATATATTTTTATATTAGGATCCATTAAGCCTGCATTTGAGATACATTTGAATTTGAAAAAAAAATTAGTCTGACAACAGAAATAGAGTTGTCTTGAGTATTTACCAGTCGTGAGAAGGAGGTAAATGTGAAAACTCAAAATGGGTATAGGATTGGTTAGTACATCCAGACCCCTGGAAGAACACTGAGATGAGGTTCACACAGCAAAGCACACGACACCTGGGACATGGGTGTCACTGATTATCGTTAAGTTATGGAGTACAGTTTAGATAACTAATGGGACTCTGTCAGAGTAAAGAGAACCTAAGTGAATTTTAGATCAATGACCTTAGAAATTTAACTTTCCTGAGAAACAATTTATATTATAAAAGTCTGTTTATTCATTTGAATAAACACCCATCGAACACCTATTCTGTGCCTAACGCTCTAATAAATGCTGTTGATGAGGAAAGATAGCAAGACTGGACCTTGTCCCCAAGAATTTCACAGTCTAAATGAGACATTAAAGCATAAATTACAATGTGACATATACTATAGGGAAAAATATTAAAAGCGGCTTGCAAAAGGAGCTGAGAAAACTAAAGATGAGACATTTCTAAATGCAGTTAGGATTTGAACTGAGCACTGACTCATGAAAAAAGTTGCTACACAGAGCTTCCCAGCATGTTTGCTTCCTAGCATATACTGCAAAATAGTTTATAGTACAGTTTCCATTAACACTGTGCCAACTTTAAATTCAAGTTCTTGCCCGATAAGTGATTAAAATAGGTTTTCTTTTTTCTTTCTTTCTTTTCTTTCTTTCTTTCTTTCTTTCTTTCTTTCTTTCTTTCGAGAGAAAGCATGAGCTAGAGAGGGGCAGAGAGAGAGGAGGAGAATCCCAAGCAGGCTCCGCCCTCCGTGCTGAGCAGAACAAGGTGTTAGATGGAGAACCACGAGATCATGACCTGAGCTGAAATCGAGAGTCTGACACTTAAATGACTGAGCACCCAGGCGCCCCTAAAATAGGTTTTCTAGTGAAGTTATTATCCCCTCTTTGGAGATATAGGAAGGCACAAAATCCCTTAACCTCTTAGACTTACATTACACATGTCCTACAGAATGGGAAAAACAAACATTTTCAGTAACATGTTTGTAGAGCACGTAATGGCATTCAAACTAGTTTAACACAATTTTTATCAAAAATGGTGTATGAGTAATGAGCAAGAGAATGGCAAAACAGTTTTAACACCCTTATTAATTATGATGCAATATAGGAATTGAATTTATTATCAGAGGATTGAGTTGAAATATCAAGTTTGTCAGTAATAAGCTCCAAGACCCTGAGCATATCACTCCACCTCTGTGAGGTTCAACATTCTCATCTTTGACATGGTATAATACCTACCCTGCAGGGTTATTATAAGAATTGAGAGCAAGAGGAAAGCAAGAATAGACAGAGATATCTTCCATATATCTCTTTCTATGTATTTTGGCAAAAAGTTCTATTTCTTTTTTGGGGGCACCTGAGTGGCTCAGTTGGTTAAGCGTCCAACTTCGGTTCAGGTCATGATCTCACTGCTCATGAGTTCCAGTCGTGCATCGGGCTTTGTGTTCACAGCTCAGAGCCTGGAGCCTGCTTCAGATTCTGTGTCTCCCTCTCTCTCTGCCCCTCCTCTGCTCGCTCGCTCTCTCTCTCAAAAATTAAATAAAAAAAAAATTCTATTGCTTTTCACACCCTACAACCTAATGTTATTTTTGAAAGCGGATGAATTCTTTTGCAAGATATAAACATCACAAGTTTTTTTCATTTAGTAAAGTATCACACTCTAGGTAAGTGTTTTTGCTAAATATTTGAAGCAAAACTTGTTCAAAACTGAAGATGTAAGATTAGGCTCTAGTTGAGTGGACTGTCTCATTCTAAGTAACAGAGGAAGGAAGTAAAACATTCTTCAAACATTTCTCCAGCACTTTATAAACACTAGTACTTTCAGCATTCAAGTTGAAAAGAGAACTTATGCCATGCATCTCACCTTCAAAGCTTGTCTGTAATGTGGGGAAATGGACATGAAAAGGATCAATGTGCCTTAGGAACTAAGTTTTATGCTGAAGACTAGACTTAAGACATTATAATAATAGATGTCCAATATTGGCCAATTCCTAAACTAAGAAGTTCAAAAGAAAGAAAGAAAAACGCCTACTCAATTCTACTCTGAGATTTAGGAATAGAACATGATGCACATTCCTGGCATTCAACAATCTGAAACCCACATGCTTTCAATATTGGCTCAGACCTGTTTGCATTCAAGACTCAAACACTTTTACATAGAATTAATAATTCTCACATTCTCTTGTGAGGGGGCAGGAGGCACAACAGTGCTTACGTACATCTTACAGGATTGGCAAGAGACTGGTGTAATGTTATCCAAAGTCATAGAGATTGTTGCCAAGACTATAGTTGATATCGGAACTGCAGTTAAAATGTAGTCATTATGGCTCTAAGAATTCTTTGCAACTGTAATCATCTTAAAATAAAAATGATGTAATTAAAATTTTTCCTGCCATCAAAATCCTAGATGAGAGATGGGCAACAACCTTTTTGACCTCAGCCTCAACAACTTCTTACTTGACATGTCTCTGAAGGCAAGGGAAACAAAAGCAAAAATGAACCACTGAGACCTCATCAAGATAAAAAGCTTCTGCAGAGTGAAGAAAACAGTCAGCAAAACTAAAAGGCAACCGATGGAATGGGAGATATTTACAAATGACATATCAGATAAAAGGTTAGTATCCAAAATCTATGAAGAACATATCAAACTCAACACCCAAAAAACAAATAAACCAATGAAGAAATGGGCAGATAACATGAATAGACACTTTTTCAAGCAAGACATCCAAATGGCTAACAGACACATGAAAAGATGCTCAACATCACTCATCATCAGGGAAATACAAGTCAAAACCACACTCAGATAACACCTCACACCCATCAGAATGGCTAACATTAACAACTCAGTTAACAACAGATGTTGGTGAGGATGCAGAGAAAGGGGAACGCTTTTGCACTGCTGGTGGGAATGCAAACTGGTGCAGCCACTCTGGAAAACTGTATGGAGGTTCCTCAAAAAATTAAAAATAGAACTACCCTACAACCCAGCAATTGCGCTACTAGGAATTTATCCAAAGGATACAAAAATGCTGATTTGAAGGAGCACATGCAACCTAATGTTTAAAGCAGCCCTATCTACAATAGCCAAATTATGGAAACAGCCCTAAAGTCCGTTGACTGATGAATGGACAAAGAAGATGTGGTATATACACAATGGAATATTACTCAGCGATCAAAAATCTTGCCATTTGCAACAACATGGATAGAAATAAGAGTGTATTATGCTAAGCAAAATAAGTCAGAGAAAGATAAACATCATATGGTTTCACTTATATGTGGAATTTAAGAAACAAAACAGATGAACATAGGGGAAGGGAAGCAGAATAAGATAAAAACAGAGAGAAAACAAATGATAAGAGACTCATAAATACAGAGAACACAATGAGGGTTACTGGAGGGGAGGTGGGTGGTGAGATGGGCTAAATGGGTGATGGGCATTAAGGAGGGCACTTGTTAGGATGAGCCCTGGGTGTTATTACATGTAAGTGATAAATCACTAAATTCTATTCCTAAATTCATTATTACACTATATGTTCACTGACTTGGATTTAAATTAAAAAATTTTTTTCCTGAAAATATGTTCATAAAATAATTTTCTTAGCTGGGCAACCAAATCATACTTGAGGTAAACCAGCTCAAAGTAAAAGTGACTTTTTTCAAATTTTTTAATTGTTTGAATTTTATTTATTTATTTTGAGAGAGAGAGACAACTTGAGTAGGGAAGGGGCAGAGAGAGGGAGAGAGAGAATCCCAAGCAGGCTCCTCACTGCCAGCACAGAGCCCAATGTGGGGCTTGAACTCACAAAACTATGAGATCATGACCTGAGCCAAAACCCAAAGTCAGATGCTTAACCGAATGAGCAACTCAGATGACCCAAAAGTGAAAATTTTAAATCAGAACTACTAAAATTAGAAATTTAGTATTTTATTCCATCCCCAAAATTCATGGTTTTGTTTGCTTTGTTTTGTTTTCATTTTGTTTTGTTCTTATCCAACCCCCAGCTTCAAATAGTGAAAATACAGAAACTTACATAAATCCTCTGAGTTTTAGACTCAAGTTTGGAGAAAATGCATCCATATAAAGAAAAAATATAATGATACAAAGAAGTAATAATGTAAAAGATAACTTTAATTTCGGTGTGCCTTCTATGAAATAGGTGGTTCTAGATGTTTTTAAGATACTAAATTGTTCTAGGCGCCTGGTGGCTCAGACGGTTCAGCATGTGACTCTTGATTTCGGCTCAGGTTGTGATCTCACTGTTGTGAGATTGAGCTCCGTGTCTGGCTCTGCACTGACAGCCCGGAGCCTGATTCTCTCTTCTCCCTCTCTCTCAAAATAAATAAACTTAAAAAAAAAATTATATTGTCCAATCCTCACCTCTACCTTTAAAAAATATATGCCTTTTATTCCCATAACCCAGATGAAGACACAACCTCAAAGAGGTTATATAGTTTGCCTAAGGCTATAGAGTTAGAAATAATAGAGCTGACATCTGAGACCAGTCTGTTGGAGGCAGTCTTGCCTTTTTTCTCATTAACCATGAGACGTATTTACAGTGAATGCTATCACATCAAAAGAATGACAGAGATGGGTTGGTCACCCAGGACTAAACTGAGCCCTTAACAGATAGACAGATGATACAGAACACATTCTAAGTGGAGCTGAACATAAGCAAAACTACGCTCCCACTCCTCCCCCTGGGTTGACTGAAGCTCTTCAGGGTGCCTCAGCACACGGTTGAGAAGCCTTGGAATCAGTACCGGAAATCAGACAAAGACCCCCAATAGTAAGCACTGGAATAAACCAAACTCAAGTTATAAACATAAGGGTATGTCTGATGGTAATAACGAGATCAAGGCCAGGCTGACCTGAAGGGGAACATAATGAAGGAAATGCTCTGCAAGTCTCTCAGTGGTCCAGTCAACAGAAAGGTTAGAAAGAAAAATGTGTCAAATGCTTCAGTTCTCCATCCCTTCCTGCATTTATTGCTGATTTTGTCCTAACTGGAGAGGTATTTGTGTGGCTCCGGAAAGGTCACTTCCCTGGACTGGCCTTAAGAATATTCACTGAAACAATGAAGGACTCTGATCAAAAGATCTCTAACAAGCTACAATATCACTAAGTAGTCATTTAGGAAGCTAACAGATCTCCTTCTAGATATGCAGCTCTATTATGTTTTGCTTAGATGTTTAATAAATACTTCTTGAATAAAGGGTCCCTACCTCCCACATAGGGATTCATTATAATCTAATAAATGCGGAATGCTGAAACAAGTATAGAGAGATGTCAAACAGTGAGTGTTGTTCAGAGCACTGGAATTGTTTCCCCTTCTGATGAGGAAAATAAATTGGAAGATGAGAAAGGTAAATTGTAAGACATGCTAAATTTCATATTTGACTGGGGCAAAGGAACAACCAAAATAGCACCTGTTTCAGGATAATTATTTCTCTTTTTGTAGATTCAGTGGTTTTCTTGGACAAATCTGCTCCTATCAGTGGTGAATGCCATTCAGAAAAAGACATTATATGACTGACAGCATAGGGGAAAAAGCTGATGAATTAGTCACCAAAGCACTGAGACTCACCGTCTATAGTAAAACAATTTACAAAAAAAGAATTTATAAGAGTCAAAGACTTCTTCCCAAAGTATAAACCCATTTCTGCAGCTAATTAAAATTCAAAGGAAAGCTGAAGTAAAATGAGGGGAAAATCATAATAATTCCATAAATTTTACCCTCTGAGAACAGAACTGACATCTTGAGGATTTGGGGATAATTTTCTCTTAAGATAATGCTGTAGATGTTTCTAAAATTGTTTCAAGGAGAGACGTCAGTGCTCCCTGAGCATGATTTAAGGAGTTTAAGGAAAATTAATAGGGAAAATAGTTAATGAAAAGTTAATGAAAATAAAATTTTGATTGTATGATAATTATAACAAAATTTAGTAAACAAAGGTAGCAATTGAAATGGAAAAAAACTGAATCAATGAACATTATCTTTTAATATTAGTATTAGAGGAGGTATTATTTAGTTTTTTATTTTATTTTTTATCCGTTATCTTTTATTTTTCAAAAATTAAAATAATTAAACATAAGGGCACCTGGGTGGTTCACTCTCTCTCAAAAATAATAAATAGACATTAAAAACATAAAATAATGAAACATATCTTAAAATTACAGAAGTAGATACACAAATGTTTATTATAAAAGGTTCTACTTTTCTTTGCTGTTGTTTTTTAAATGATTTTTTTAAACATTTATTTATTTTTGAGAGACAGAGCGTGAGGAGGGGAGGGACAGAGAGAGAGACGGAGACACAGAATCCAAGGCAAGCTCCAGGACCTGAGCCATCATCACAGAGGCCAAAGAGGGGCTCACACCCACGGATCAAGAGATCATGACCAGAGTCAAAGTCAGTCGCTCAACCTACTGAACCACCCCAGAGCCCCAAAGGTTCTACTTTTCTTGTGTTTCAAAACTGTTCTCATACAACTATTTTCATTTATTTTATTTTAAGTTTATTTATTTATTTTGAGAAAGAGAGAGAAAGGAAATGAGCTGGGAGGGGCAGAGAGAGAGAATGAATCTCAAGCAGGGCCCACACTGCCAATGTGGAACCCAACATGGGGCTTGAACTCCGGAACCATGTGATCACGACCTGAGCTGAAATCCAGAGTCAGATGCTTAACCAACTGAGCCACCCAGGCACCCCTATTTTATTTTTTATATGATTTTTTTAAAGTTTTTATTTGAATTCTATTTAGTTCACATACAGTGTAATATTGGTTTCAGGAGTAGAATTCAGTGATTCATCACTTACATATAACACCCAGTGCTCTACTTAGTATTTTACATTTGATTAGTATTATCTTTTTGATAATATTGAATACATTTGGGACTCAATCACTAAATGTTGATTCATTGGAGCCTTTATGAGCACCCTTTGCAACC
Source organism: Panthera onca (assembly GCF_046562875.1). Lineage (NCBI taxonomy): Eukaryota > Metazoa > Chordata > Mammalia > Carnivora > Felidae > Panthera > Panthera onca. The sequence goes on from NC_138349.1 coordinate 79,168,670, forward strand.
AGGATCTCTCAGCTCAACCAGAATAACTTTAATATTTCACCATTGGTTAAGAGGAACATTGGACAACAGAATCCATTTACACAAAATCAAATCTATTTCCATTACTAGAATATTAATCTAGGGACTATTTCTTACTGCAGTGGTTCAGACCATCCTTAAATATGGAGGCTGGCATGTTTCTAACTTAACCACTGATGACAATAAGCTTAATTCTTGACGGCTAACCAGACTAACAGGATTCACCTCATATATTAGACCGGATATATAACTGTAGGTATTAGTGAATATCCCAGGAGTAAGGTAAATGGTGATTAGAATTTTCTATAATTCTTGGTGGTTTAAATGATATGGGTTTCAGTGAGAACTCTGACTTGATATTTTTCTATTTTATAAACTTCCATAATATCTTTTTAATTACATAAGAGAATTGAATTAAAAGAGAAGTTTCCCTTCCGTAAATTCATCTAAAGCCTTCCTTCTTTCATTACTTTATCTGCTGATTAAGTAATCATTCTTTGTTACAGAATGCAATATAATATATAATTGAAACCATACTTCTTTCTCATCCAAAACAGCAAGAAAAAAGCAAGCAGCACATACTTTGTAGTGAATAGTTTAGTTTATGGATGTTGACTTCCCTTCTGTACTTTGTGTCACTGTTACTGAAGCCTTCAACCATTATGTGATCACGCAAGGAAATAACATTTTTTCAATTTAACAGAGTTATAACTCTATTTTGGACCTTTCTGATACAGTGGAGACCTACACAGCTCATATTAGTGATTCAGTCTTTCATTTCTATGTTCTTTCCTTAGAAATAAGAATATTCCCTCAAAGTCATTGATAAACTTGTTTTTTAGTTTACTATTTATAAGAGCTCATCTTAAATCATTAGACAAAATAGAAATAATAGCAAAATAATGAGCTCCATACTCCTTACCATGTTTGGACCAATGGTCCATTTGTGGTGGTGTTGACATATTTGGTACTCATAGCTCACTTAACAGTCAAAAAACAGAGGAGCAAATAACTCCAAATGCCACACAACTACATGAGAATGTCAGGATACAAACCCAGGCACTCAGGATCAAATTCTAGAATGACCACTGATTAGGCTATAGTGGGCAGCTTCAGCAAATATCAGCATTTCAAGGCCTGAATACTACTTTTCACCTTCACAGCAGGGTAACTCTGAAGTTGGCATTCTAAGTTAAGAGTAAAATAAACTTAAAAAAAAGAAATGAGTATGTTGACATTTATTTATGTATTTATAATGCATATTTATTTTGAGAGAGATAGAGCGTGAGAGAGGGCATGGGGGGAGGGCGGAGACAGAGAGAGAATCACCCAGTGGCAAGGGGGCGGAGGGGTGGGGATTGAAACCATGAACCAAATCATGAGATGATGACCTGAGCTGAAACCAAGAGTTGGATGCTTAACCGACTGAGCCACCCAGGTGCCCCAACTTTTATTATTTTTGAGGGGAAAGAAGTGATAAGAAGTGTTTTGTGACAATATGGTTTTTAACTTTTTTTCATTTTATTTATTTGAGAGAGAGAGAGCATGAGCAGGGCTGGGGGAAAGGCAGAGAGAAAAAAAAAGAGAGAGAATCTCAAGCAGGCTCCACACTCAGCCTGGAACCTGACACAGGTCTTGATCCCATGACCCTAGGATTATGACCTGAGGCCAAATCAAGAGTCTGACACTCAACCAACTGAGCCACCAAGGCACCCCCATTATGGCTTTTAAAATACAGTTTGACTTCTTTTCATAAATATATCACAACTAGAAAATTAATTTTAAAATAATTCCAAAATGTATGGTTGTAAGAACTTTTATAAACACCTAATTATTCAGGTTTTGTTTCTTTGGAATTTCTAATATAATCAATAGAATATCTCCTTTATAAATCTGAAAAAGAACACAATTCAAACTATCTCAAACTTGCTTACATTTATAAAGAATATTTGACATTATGCTTTTAATTCAAGAATCCATATTGATCAATCACTAATTCAAGGGCCCAGGTTAGAATTCTACTTATGTTTCCATGTCTTTTCTGGAAACTAACTATTTCAAATCTAAAGAGGGAAAAAAATTATACCAAAGAAAATAAGCTTTATTTCTAGTTTTATTTCCAACTGCTTCTATTGAAATTGGACAAAGAAAACAAGTTGATACAGTAAAAATAGCTGCAAAAAATGATTCTGAAGAAATCACATTATTCAGGCCAGGCCTGTAATGAAGAAAAAAAGACATCCTTAAAGACTAAAAAATTCAATGAAAATAAGAATCATACGTTCAGGAATAGTCACAGATGACAAGGAAAGACTATATGACTAGTCCAAGCCTTGGGGTTTTTACTGCTTAACTTTGTACGTATCTATGTATGTATGTATTTATTTTTGCTTTTATTGGAGGAAAAAAGGGAACCAAAAACATTTAAATGTTGAAGTCCAAAGGACTAAGAAAAAAGAATATCATGAATGTATTTTTGATTTGGTGAAATAAAATATATTTCATGCTAAAAGCATTTGTATTATTCTTGGCTTACAATGAATACCATCAAGGTAGTTCTCCCTGAACGACTTGATATGCAGAGCTTTAAAGGTTCAGGACATACAACTGAATTCCCCTAAATACCTTCTACCCAATGTATCATAATAACTCATAGGAAATTAAACACATTTCCTATTCAATGACTTTTTTTTAATTGGGTTTACTATTCCTTATGCATACAAGCTAAAACATGTTCTTTTGTCCTGCATGCAGGCATATAATAGAGAAAAACTAAATGAGCGATGATTTTTTAATAGAACCAAGCTATTATTCTGTAATTTATAAATATTGTATTTTGTTTACTGGAAGAATAACTCAGAAGCTTTGTCAGTATTTAATAAACTAAGGGGAATACAAAGGGAGTGGGCATACCTTGATGCAGTTAGTAGTTTTATAATGATCATAAAGTATTTTCAGGTGGGCCAGCCAAAGAGTAATCCTTCCATATCTTCAATACAGCATAAGATGATGTCAGGAATAAATGCTAACGGGGATAACCAACAGGAAGGCCTTAGTGTAGGTCTACTTCATACCTGAAAAGGTATATAGGCAGATCTACTTACAAGAATATTACTTCATTTTGTCATCCGATTTTACTGAACTCAGAAATGTGACACAGCACTCGGAGTGGAATGAAACATTCTTCCTGTTTAATTAAATATCCAGTTCATCAAGTATATGTCCACACTAAACCATTATTTAACATACAAAGCTCTGGCTTTTACTACTGCACATAAATAACCATAAAGAAGATTGCATAAGTAATTAAATATGCTATATAGTGATTCACTGTGGGTATATAAATAACCTTTGATTATGCACAGAATATATGTACATTTGCCATTTTAATAGCACCAAATGATGAAAAATACATGTGGGAAATCAAAAACCAAATGATTCACTTTTTCTTGATACAGCATAGCGTCGATAATTCACACAGATGATACATTAAAACCTTTGTGATTTCATTCAAAGGAATATTAGGAAGGTCTAATGTTCGTAAGCAGCATACAGGTAATGATAACCACCATTGGCAAGCTTTGGACGCAAAGAAGAGTGGTTTTCTTACTACCCAAAAGCCACCGCTCATTTGCATTTTTCCATAGGGATGGGTATTGATAGGAATTGCCTGCATATTCGTGATCTTTATTTCTACTTTGTGACCTAGTTTCACTAAAGTTGGTACATCCCACTTCTTACTACATTTGGAGAAGAAAAAAAAAAGAGAAGAAGGAAGAATAAGAAGGGGAGGAGGAGGAGGAGGAGGAGAGAGGTTGAGCACTGACACAGTAATATAAAGAACCAGGAGCATAGGATAACATGACATTAAGCTAAAGAAATTATGTTTCAAGAGGAAGCATGTTCTCTAGTCTGGGAAGAAAGTCTTTTCAAGAATCCATTGGCTCTATTGGCCAAGCACTGACAGAACGTGGGAAAGGACCACATGTGCTTGAGAAAGGAGGCAGACATGAGTCATTCGGCTCCATTATTGCAACAATCTACCCCAGAGGACATAGACCACATTGCCATTGGCTGGGGAAAAAAAAAAAAAAGTTTAGAAAGGATGAAGACTGAGAAAAAGGTCACTGGATTGGTACTTAGAGACGAGTTTTAGGAATAAGAGTGGGGCAAACCCAGATTGAAAAAAAATGTTTAATTAAAAACTATAAGGAGAGCAAATGGAGGGGGACTATGTTCTCCTCTTGAAGTTCTGTACTGGCAAAAGAAAGAGGAGAAACGGGCCAATGTGAGAAGAGGCAGCAACATTAGAGAAGATCTGTCAACTTGTTAGTCTTTTATTGTTTATTTTAGGCAGAAGTGTCTTCAGAGGTTTTGTTGGTAGAGAAGAAAATAGAAAAGTTTTGAGAGACACGGGCACAGATTATTTCCCAAGCAAAGGCTGGTAGATAAAAAAAAAGAGAAGGTGAATCCCAGTCTCCTTGAGTCGTGAACTGAATGAGGTGTGAACAACTGGAAAGTTTATGCCTACATGTTAATGATTAGACATAGTAATAATGTAGGAAGGTGTTTATTTGCACAGCAATATAACTGGCACTCATATAAACTTCCTTGTAATCCCCTCCTGCCTTACATCTCTTTGTAGCTGTGGAGCCCTCAGAAGCTCTGGGAGATTTACCTGATTCACCACCTGCCATAATTGGATTATCAAGAGCAATGACGCTACAGGGTCCCTGGCCCTCAGAGCAGGTTCCCTAAATTCTTTTCGATTTACTGTCATCCTGATTGAGAGGAAAGAGAACAAACATGTTCCATAACCCCAGAGTTTAATCCTTGGGAACTTAAACAAACATTTCTCTGTCTTAAAAAAAAAAAAAAAAAAAGGATATATGTGTAGTATTTATGGAGTTGTAGTTGAATGATCTAAAAAGTCAAGTACCATGATATAAATAAATGCCTGGACTTTCCCAGTAATACATTCACATATCTCATCAAACACTATTGATGATACTGCTAATAAAATACATGGCAATCACTGTGCAGGGGACAAAGCAAAAAAACAAAATAAAATCTAGTTCTTGTCTTTTGACAATTTAGTTAAAAACGGGCTGTTGGTTGATCACTCTCAGGATACAGTATTTACGTAAACTATTCCCCACATTCCCCTTGTAGTTGATGCTATGAATAGCATTAAGGAAAAAAATAAATCTAACCCTAGCCAAAGAATTTTGTAAAACCAGTAAAATAATATAATCACTTGTTTTGAAATGGTAGGGGGTAAGAATAAAGAAAGTCATAGTTTCACTAAGACTTTAGGAACACACAAGAGTTTTTGATAAATATGATGTATATTTAGGTACCTAGGTTTTTGGCTTCACTATAAACTTATGTTTAAATAGCAATTTTAAATTAGGCAAAAAATATTATTAGGCAATTCACAAAATAGTAAATATAAAAGTTTAGTAAACCTGTGAATGGATCTTCTACTTTATTACTACTAAAAATGTGATAATCAAAAACACAAAATAAAAATATCAAAAGATTGATACTATCTAATTAATGTTGCCATGGATGTAGGGAAATGAATCTGCTCACATGACACTGAATGGTAAATTGCCTTGAACTTTCCAAAAAGTAATTTGACAATAATTATTTGATCCAGCAACATAACTTTTAAAAACCCAGTGTATATTCATATAAATATTTAATCCACAAGCATATTTCCAATAAATACTTATAGTAAATTATATTTCTCACAGTAGTGTGTCAAAGGGAAAATGGAAATATTCTGAATGTTTGTATCAATGAATGTCTGAACAAATGACACTATATTCATATATGAACTAAACTGCTTTATGGTAGTTATTAGAATGGTTCAAGGGGCACCTGGGTGGTTCAGTCTATTAAATGTCCAACTTCCGCTCAGGTCATGATCTCACGGTTCATGAGTTGGAGCCCCACATCGGGCTCTGTGCTGACAACTGACAGCCTGGAGCCTGCTTTGGATTCTGTGTCTCCCGCTCTCTCTGCCCCTCCCCTGCTCATTCCTCTCTCTCTCTCTCTCTCTCTCTCTCTCCCCCTCTCTCTCTCTCTCTCAAAAATAAATAAACATTAAAAAAATTTTTTTAAAGAATGGCTCAAAAATATGTCATTTATCCTCTTCAGGGCATGTAACATACTTTGAGATTTGGGATCCTTCTTAAAGTTTGGTGTGGCCATGTGTCTTGCCTTGGCCAATGAAATGGCATTGCTGTGTTAGGCTGAAGCTCGTATATAATTTGTTTTCTTTCCCTCTAGCATAAATATAACTTGTTCCAAGACACTGAATAAGAATATTACATAGAGTTCAGATCCTAGCAACTTTAATAAATATGCAGTTGAACAAAAAATAAGCCTTTATTGTCTTAAAACATTGAAATTTAAAAATGGTTTATTATTACTGTTATTATTATATTTACTATTACTGAAGCATAACCCAGCCTACCATAACTGATATAAAGTATTTTTGTTCTTAAAATATGGCTGTGATATACTGAACAGTGGAAAGCAAGTTGTAAAAAATATGTATGTTAGAATCTTACTTTTTAAAAAACTTTGAAAAATATATACATATATGAGATGTATATGAGACAGGGAAAAATATTACAAGGTAGACTTATAAATGTTAACAACTGATGACTTCTAGAAATTAAGAAATTATGAGTAATAATTTTTCCTATACACATTGTACTTTTATTTTTTTAAACAAAAAGCAGTTATTTCTAAACTAAACTTAAAAATAATAAAGGGTGAGGGGTGCCTAGGTGGCTCTCAGTCAGTTAAGCGTTTGAGTCTTGATTTCGGCACAGTTAGTGAGCTACAGCCCCATGTCAAGCTCCATGCTGGCAGTGCGGAACCTGCTTGGGATTCTCTCTCTCCATTCTCTCTGCCTCTCTCTCTCTCTAAATATAAATAAAATAAACTTAAAAAAAATGATAAAGAGTGCCTGGCTGGCTCAGTCAGTTAAGCATCCGACTCTTGATCTCAGCTCGGGTCTTGATCTCATGAGGTTGTTAGTTGAAGCCCCATGTTGAGCCTGTGCTGGACTCCACACAGGGCATGAAGTCTACTTAAGATAATAATACATACTATAATTCTATATTTATTGAAAAATATTATATATGCATGAGAACAAAATGATCAAAGAAAGTGAACAGCAAGTCCAGAAACAGATTCAAATAGAATTGAGTACAGATGAGTTTACCATTGGCAAAAAGAAATATCTATTCAATGAATTAGGCTGATATATTGGTTAAACATTTGAAAAAGATTAAGCAAAATTTATACCTCTTCTTTTTAGCAAAATTAATTCCAGATTCATTACAGTTATGACTATAATAAAATAAATCACATAGACAAATGGTATATGTCTAGTGGATTAAGATGGCCTTCTAAATGTGATGCCAAGACCGGAAAGAGTTATGAGTAAACTGACAGATTTGACACACAGTGAATCAACCAAATCAATCAATCAGTCAATTTCAAAATAGGGGAAATATTTGTGACACATGTAACAGAGCTCAATCAAAATGTGTAAGCCTATCCAATAGCATAGCAATCACACTCCTAGGTAAAATTAAGCAAAGATTATTTGTAAAAGTATTTTATTTCACTACTGGGATATTATGGGCAATCTGTGTGACTTTTCCTGGGAGACAAGACTCACAAAATGAGATTAATGAACACAGAATTATTTTGTAAAAGTCAGAAGTAATAAACTAGACATAAACCCAATAATCTGGGTTGAGCTTTTTTTTTAATATGGTAAAAATGGGAATATAAAATTTACGTAAATTCGTATGTGCATAAAGAACAACATACGTACAAACGAAAACATATACAAAAAATGTACATTAAGTACTTTAGAATGAATATCTGTGTGGGAGGAGATTAGAAATGCAATAGAAGAAATGGAATATATAAATAAGTAAAAAAACAAAAACAAAGAACAACAGAATTGCACTTATTGTACTTTGCAAAGATCAATCATAATATCATGCCAGACCATTGATGAGTACAATTAACTCAATACACGTGAAGTCAAAATATATCACCAGTATTTTAAAAATAGGCTAAGACAAGACCTGGTAAATTAATAGCAAAGGAACATAAATAGGTAGTAAGAATATTAAAAAGAATTTCATTTTTACTAACAGTTACAATTACAGATTAATACAGACATTGATTTGTGTTTATTTATTGACTAGTCTATTGAGAACTGTGGTATCGAGTAAAAAGTATCATTCATAGCCATTGTTAATGGCACTAGACAGTGGGAGAACATTTCTGGACCACTCAGCTGCCAAATAATATTTGAAAAAAAGTATTTATTGTAACGTTCGTTATAGAAGCTAACAGCTGGGGATAAATAATTAACACTTATGGGTTTGATCACACAAGTGCTATATCAGAAATGGAGTATTATAGGGGCACCTGGGTGGCTCAGTTGGTTGAGCATCTAACTTCGGCTCAGGTCATGATCTTGAGGTTCGTGGGTTCAAGCCCCACACAGACTCTGTGCTGACAGCTCAGAGCCTAGGGCCCGGTTTGGATTCTGTGTCTCCCTCGCTCTCTGCCCTTCCCCTGCACTCTCTCTCTCTCTCTCAAAAATAAATGAACATTAAAAAAAAAATTAGAAATGGAATATCATATAGCCACTGAGAGTTGATGAAACAGAAATTTTCTCTTTGCCCCTACTCTTAAAATCTTTCTACAATTAACACGTATTATTTTCTGCAAAATATAATAATAAATATTAGGATAAAATTAATTGGGAGGAGCTTCAAAAATTGAATTCTTCTAGAAGAACAGCTCTACTGTTTATTATCTGTTCTATGACAAATAAAATTAGACTCCTAATGTATTTTCTTTTGCTTCTTTTCACACAGATAACTAAAGTTGACTTTTTAAAAATTTTTTTATTAAACTTTTTTATGTTTATTTATTTCTGAGACAGAGAGAGACAGAGCATGAGTGGGGGAGGGGCAGAGAGAGAGGGAGACACAGAATCAGAAGCAGGCTCCAGGCTCTGAGCTGTCAGCACAGAGCCCGATGCGGGGGTCAAACTCACGAACCGTGAGATAATGACCTGAGCCAAAGTCGGATGCTCAACCGACTGAGCCATCCAGGTGCCCCAAGTTGACTTTTGATTTGGGAGTTCATACATTCCCTTCCCATCATTAGGAAATATTTGTGCTTAATACCAAAACTCTACATGCATTACTACTATAGTTAAGTAGGGGGAAACAACTCAGGTTTTTCTACAATAAAAATATTTCAAAACTAAGTGCCAAGCCAGGTTAAAAATCTGTTTAACAGGAAATGGCATTCTAAAAGTATGTATTTTTTTGCCATTAAATTAATTCAGTATTACATTTTGTTAAAATGTAAAATGAAATAACTGAATTTGATATGTTTGATGTGACTTCTTGGTTTGTGGGTAAATAGTAAAATTTATGGCCAGCCATATTTTTATGAAGATTTTACTTTTTCAGAGCAGTTTTAAGTTCACAGCCAAACTGAGCTGAAGCTGCAGAGATTTCCCATCACCCCCTTGCCGCACACATACCTTGTCTCCCATCCCGCAATGATCAACATCCTCCACCAGAGGGGTACATTTGCTAGAGCCGAGGAACCCGCATGGACACATCGTCTTCACTCAAAGTCCATAGTTTACATTACGGTTCACTCTTGGTCTCGTACACTCTGTGGGTTTGGAAAAATAGATGATAACATATATCCATCTTTCTAGTATCAACAGAGGGTTTTGACTGCCCTAAAAATCCTCTGCGCTTCATGTATTCGGCCCTCCCCACCCACTGATCTTTTCACTGCCTTTTCCAGAATGTCATATAGCTGGAATCATACTGTATAAAGCCCTTTCACATTGACTTCTTTCACTTAGTAACATTCTTTCAAGGTTTCTCCCTGTCTTTTAATGACTTGATAGTTCTTCGGTCTTCAGTGCGAAACAGAATTTTATTGTCCGGATGTACCAGTTTATTTATTCATTCACCCTACTAAAGGACATGTTGGTGACTTTCAAGTTTTGACAATTATGAGTAAAGCTGCTATTACACATTTGTGTGCAGGTTTTTGTATGGACATTCGTTTTGAATTGCTTAGGGTAAATACCAAGGAGTGCAATTATAAATACAGATTTTTTTTTTTCTGCAAGCTAATAAGACAGTTCAGGTATCCAGGATTAAACACCCCACACCCCAATAACTTTTATTCCTTATGATACGGAAAAATAATTTTATGCTGAGATGAATCTGTCTTTGCCAACGAAGTTATCACTTATAAGAAAAATTTGCCCTTCACATCATCTCGCCCCACAAACCTGTCTTTTGCCCTATGTAATTCCCTTTTCCTGGTGTGAGACTTATTTACTTTTTAACAAGATGTTTGTTCTATTTCTACCGGTTCTCTCCTTCACGAAGAAGCAGATAATTAAAGTAACAGTACCAAAGAGTCCCGGACGCAGTCTGCATCAACGGTGTGCAGTGAGGACAAAGGGCTAAGGCTTTACAGTCTTATTTTGTCACGAGAGTTTATCCCTTATTTTTTTCTTCCTCTGCAGTTACAGGAAATGAAGAATTCACTCTTTTATGTATAGTCTGATGACAGTTGAAAGTTTTACTGAGGATGTGGTCAGGCAATGGTAATCTACAACCCACACACAAAACATAGCACTAAAATCTTTATAATTAACTGCATATGATTTAGCAGGGTCATTTAGAAAGATGATTCATCAGCAGTAGGTGTGAACTGGTTCACTAAACCTAAAGCTTAAAGGGAAAGAAGAGACAGAATGGGTTCTTTATTCCACTTTAGGCGAATAGCCAGGTGATTCAGAGTCCTTAAGAGCCCTGATTCAGTCTTCATTTCTCATCACCGATAGGATGTGGAAGTGTCATGCCAAACAATTTATCTTTCCACACCTCAGTTATGTAAATCTCTAACACAAGCCTCTAACAGGGGTCTGGGCAGGTGCTACTTATAGCCTATATTCCGAAGTCCTAACATTTTTTCTTCTTTCTTCTTTGTAATTGAGTGTGTGTCTGTGTATAGAAGATTTTTCCCCAAAATGACTGCATATCTTGGAAAAATTGTATGATGGGCACTGTTCTCTTTGGTGCCTTTCCATCTTTTTGCAGACTAGCTATGCCCAGGATTCTTATGCTATCTGAGCCCTGGCAGCTCAGAAAATTCTATCATAATAGACTGTCTCCCTAGGCAGTCCTCAGCTTCTACAGAAATCTTTACCCCTTTCTCCTTAAACTCTGCTTTCAGCAAGTTGCCAATGTAGAAAGATCTGAAAATCTCGTCCTCTAAATTGTGACTAGCTCACTGTTGTTCACGGTTGTTCCCCTCAGAAGAACTTGTGCCATAAAAGGGAAGAGATCTTTGACTTCAGGCTGTGTTTCTCAAGTAAGATCAACAGAATCTCTTGGAATGAATGTTTAGGAATACAGGTTTGCAGGGTACCAGATTAAACACATATGCTTTAGAGAATCTCCTGAGACTGAGACTGGGAAATGACAACCATGTACCTGGAGCAAACACATGTGACATCACCACACTCAACTACATAGTCAGGATTAAAGCAAGGGGTTTTAGTACCTCTCAAATATTTTCCATCTCGCTCTCTACAGTAACCTTGTATACAGTGTATGAGTGCTATAATTTGGCCCGATGCCAAATGCCAAGAAGAACAGAATCAGATAATGAGCATTATCCATCCATTACAACATCTGAGATAAACTGTGCTTTTGGTCAGCTCACGTTCAAGTGTCAGAACATTCACTGAACGTATACTGCAAAGCAGCTACATCTCTCATTCAGAGGAAACTGCATTCACTTCACCAGGAAGGGAACACACTTTTGGTACTTCTGACTGCCCACCTAGTCTAGCACCCAGTGGCTTCATAATGTTTTTTGCTAGTTTACTACAAAGGCTTTTATTGTTATTTTTTATTCCAAAAGGAACATGTGTTTGCTAAAGCAAACTTAGAAAAAGCAATGGGATAAATAATAATATTTGATCACTACTGTTCACGTTTTAACGATCCTTTTATTCTTTCACATATACATTCATCCATCCTTTCTGTAAACATTCCAGGAGCTGTTCTAAGTCCTATGGATACATCTGTGAACAAGCTACCTAAAACTTGTATGGTCAAGACAACAGTACTGCAGTGCAGGAGCCAGCTAATAATGAAACACGGAAGTTTTATGAAGAAGACAATCGTGAATAATGGGACTAAGAGGGTCTGAAGAGGGAGCATGACTTTACATTGGATGATAAGGCAAGACCTTACCAAGGGGGTAGCATTTGAGCCGACAACTGAGTAAGAGGTAGTTCATCCTGAGACAAGCTGGGGAATCAAAATCCAGACAGAGGGACTGTCAGTGCAAAAGGCCTAAGATGGGAATAACCTTAGCATATTTAAAGAATGAAAGGAGGTCAGTTCGATGAGTCTGAAGATGTGGAGACTGATAATAACAGAAGCAGCAGAATTAATTAGGGGTAAGCCTTGTACAGCTGCACTGTCCAATATGGGAGCCACTAGTCAGATGTATCTACTGAGCACCTGAAATCAAGTTAGTCTGAATCAAGCTAGTCTGAATTGAAATACACACGGGATGTGATGGTCTAGTGTAGAAACAGAATATATCCCATTAATAATCTTTATACTTGGGGCACCTAGGCGGTTCAGTTGGTGAAGCGTCCAACTCTTGGTTTCAGCTCAGGTCATGATCTCACAGTTTCTGAGTTTGAGCCCCACTTTGGGCTCTGTGCTGACAGCGTGGAGCCTGCTTACTGTTCTCTCTCTCTCCCTCTCTCTCTCTCTCTCTCTCTGCCCCTTCCCTGCTTGCTCTCTCTCTCAAAATAAATAATAAACTTAAAAATAAATTTAAATAATTTTACATTGATTATATATTGAAATGATGATTTTGGACATATTGGATTAAATGAAATATATTTTTACTATTAAATGACTTATTAAATAGGTTTTACTATTAAATTACTTTTTCTAAGCAAAAAAATATGGTAAAAAAAAAATTTGTCTTTCTCAGTCTGACTTACTTCAGTTAGCATAACACCTTCTAGGTCCATCCATGGTCACAAATAGCAAGATCTCATCCTTTTCTATGGCTGTGCAATATTTAGTTATACATATAATATATATCTTACATATAATACATATATTTACTTATATAATTTTGTATTTTATTTACATTTACATATAAATTATTTATACATTATATAACATAAATAAAGTTATATAAGTTCTATATATACAATTGTCACATCATCTTTATCCATTCATCTATTGATGGACACTGAGGTTGTTTCCATATCTTGGCTACTGCAAAGAATTCTGCAATAAAAATAGAGGTGCATGTATTTCTTTTTAAAGTTTATTTTTTTAAATTTTTTTTTAACATTTATTTATTTTTGAGAGGCAGAGAGAGACAGAACATGAACATGGGAGGGGCAGAGAGAGGGGGGAGACACAGAATCCAAAGCAGGTTCTAGGCTCTGAGCTGTCAGCACAAAGCCCAATGCGGGGCTTGAACTCACAAACTGGGAGGATCAAGTCCTGAGCTGAAGTCGGATGCTTAACCAACTGAGCCACCCAGCTCCCCAAAGTTTATTTTTTTGCAATCTCTACACCTAATGTGGGGTTCAAACTCATGATCCCAAGATGAAGAGTCACATATTCCTCTGACTGAGCTGGCCAGGCACCCCTGAATATATCTTTTTTAATTAGTGTTTTCATTTTCTTTAGGTAAGTACCCAACAGTGGAATTATTGGATCATATGGTATTTCTATTTTTTACTTCTTGAACAATGTCCATACTGTTTTCCACAGTGACTCTGCCAATTTAGATTCCCACCAAAAATGCACAAGGGTTCCTTTTTCTTCACATTCTCACCAACACTTGTCATTTCTTGTCTTTTTAATTTTAGCCATTTTGACAGGTTATGGTTTTCATTTGCACTTCCCTGACAATGAGTGATGTTGAGCATCTTTTCATGTATCTGTTGGCCACCTATATGTTTTCTTTGGGAAAATGTCTATTCAGATTATTTGTCCATTTCTTTTTATTGAATTTGATTGGGTTTTCTGGTGTTGAATTGTAAAAGTTCTTTACATATTTTGGCTATTAACCCCTTATTGGATATATCATTTGCAAATATCTTCTCCCATTCCGTAGTTGCTTTTTTGTTCCGCTGATGGTTACCTTAAGTAAAGGGGTTACTTTACTTATGTGTGGAATCTAAAACACTACAGAAATGAATAAACAAACAAGCAAAAAGCAGAATAATACCTATAAATACAGAGAACAAACTGATGGCTGCCAGGGGAAAGGGGTTGGGAGAATGGGCAAAGTGGATGAAGGCGGGGAGGGGTACAGTCTTCAAGTTACAGAATGAATCAGTCATGGGGATGAAAGGAAATATAGTCAGTGTATTATAATAGTGGTAAATGGTGACAGACGGTAGCTACACTTGTGATCAACGTAGCGTAATGTGTAGAGACGTTGAATCACTGTGATGTACACCTGAAACTAACATAGCATTTGTGTCAACTGTACACAAATTAAAAATTAAAATAAGAAAGTAAATAAATACTTGCATGTACACTATTAAAACAAGTAAAAATGCAGATATAAGGAACCAGAACCAACTAAAAAACTTAATTACTTTTTCTAAAGATGTTACCAGAAAATTTTAGATTGCATCTGCAGCCCACGTTATACCTTTATAGATAGCACCAACATGGAGACTTGCATGTCATAGTCAGGAATTGCAGTTTTTTAAGTACAATGAGAAGTATTTAGAAGATTCTAAGGAGGTGGTAAGAGTTAGCTTTTAATATGATTTACCCATTAATGAGATTGTATTGTTGTTGTGTTGAGAAAGGATAAGAATGGTAACAGGGAAACGAGGCATCAGATTACTGATGGTTATTTAGACCAGGGTACCATAAATAAAGATGGAACAAAGAAGGTAGTTTCAGAATTTATTTTGAAAGTTGAGCTCTAGGAAAAAGAGATGATTCCCACTTACTGTGCAACTGTGTAAATGAATTATTGTGGTGCCACTGCATGGGGTGGCGAAGACTGGGGTAGGAACATGCTTGAGAGCAGGGAAAACATGTTGGAGACATTTTCAGATGCCTATTAGATATCCAAGTAAACTTCACAAGAGAAATCAAGTAGAAGAAGAGTACACCAAGGAAGATGAGCCAGCAAGCTGCTGGAAAATAGTACATGACAATGTTCCAGAAGTCAAGTAAATAACTTGGTTCAAAGAGCAAATAGTGGTTCACTATTTTACATTCTGTTCAGTAAGCAAGGAAAATGTGAACAGAGAATTAGACAGTACATCTGGCAATGTGATGAACCTTGGTAACAGTCGTTTCTTATGGTGGTAACAGTGAAGGTTCAACTGAAGCGGATAGAACAGTAAATGAGAGATGATAAAATTAGAAAATAAAATTTCAAAAAAATGCTTTGTGAAGATAAGCAGACTAAAGGAATAGTAGCTGGGGAAAGACATGATATTTGCCCTTCTTTTAAAAGTTTCGACCTATCAGGGCTTCCCTTGTGTGCTAAAGGGAATTATTCAGCAAAGCAGGAGAAAATGATGTAGTACAGAGGATAATTGTTCAAGGTTCTTGAGTGAACTAGTTGGAACAGGATCCAGATCTCAAAGACAGGATTGACTTTTGATGAAACTAGGATCTCATTGTATCATAGATCTGTTGTATCTGAACAAAAGATAGTGTAGATGAATGAAACAGATAAAGGTGAGTCTCTCTCTCTCTCTCTCTCATTGTCTTCTCCCGTCATGTGTTTACAATGCTTGTATCATATCAAATTTATCAATTTGTAACATTTGTAGACACAATTCTGAATTCACAGATCTATGTGTTCTAGCTTCAAATGTCATTACAGAAAACTCACTGTGTGTGTGTGTGTGTGTGTGTGTGTGTGTGTGTGTGTGTGTTTAACGTATAGAGATGTTGAATCACTATGAGGTACACCTGAAACTTCTTGAACTTTTATGATACGATATTTAAAAGTCTCCTAAAAATTTGACTTGGTTAAGTCTTAACTCATTATTCTGAATGCTCAATGATTCACTGCAATCTGAAGATTGATTTCCTGCATTTGGGGGAATTTTCTGTATTATTTATTTATTTTTATTATTTCCTCCTTTCCAGTGTTCCTTTTCTCTCTTTCTGGAATCTGTATTAGTTGGATGTCCCATGGATTGTTCCTGGAATGATCACAACTTTATTTCTCAGTATCTACTTGGTTGCCTATTGCCTGTGTGTTCTACCTTCTAGTAGTATTCCTTGATTTTAACACTGAAACCATTTTGGTTAGAAAAAATTTAGGGGACCCTGGGTGCTCAGTTGATTAAGTGTCGGATTGTTGGTTTCGGCTCAGGTCATTATCTCACAATTTATAGGTTCAAGCCCTGCATTGGGCTCCGTACTGGCAATGTGGAGTCTGTTTGGAATTCTCTCTCTCTCTCTCTCTCTCTCTCTCTCTCTCTGTCTCAAAAATTATTTAAATAAACTTAAAAAAGCCTTTTTTTGGTATGGAATTTTTAATTTCCTGGAGCTCTTACTTTGATCTCTATTCCTTCTTCATAGCATTTGGCTCTTCCTTAATGGGTTCAGTGTCTTATCTAATGACTCTGGGTACATTAATTACTGTTTCTTTGAAGTTTTCTTGCTTTCACAGTTGTTCCTGCCCCTTCTGAGCTTCTCAGGTATTATCTGTTTGTTGGTTTTCCCCTTTCATGTTACAGAGTTCTCTCAAAAGTTTTGAGATACATAGCCATCTGTTCACAGTAAAAATTGCCTTTAAGCTCTGTGTGCATGGCAGAGAACACTGACCAGAGAGATGCATTGTAAAATGAGCAGGTGGCCTTTGGAGAACACTACATGGCAAGATCTAGGTTTCTCTCTGGCATGGTTCAATTTATCTAGAGGTGGAGGCTTCACATTATTGATCTTGTACAAAAACCTGATGGCGGGTGGTCTATACAGCCAGGTAGCAGAAAGAGGTTGGAAGGAGGGTGGCAGCATCATGTAATTAGTATGTGGACTCCCATTGAACAGCTCTCTTCTAATCTTGCACCTCGTCCTACATTCTTCTGTAGCTGGTTTTCTTAATCTAAGCCTCTCTGGTTCAGTTCCTCCATAGAGCATGTTTCACATTCCTAGGAAACCTAGCGGCTATAGTTTTCTAACAATGCTGAGGTGGAGGTGAGAGCAGGAAATCTAGCTGCTTCTTATGTAAACTTACTTCCAAACTGCCCCAGGCTTAGAGCCTTCTCCAACCGCCCTTTTGTAGTTATGGTGCCGCGGCTTTGTCTTTCTGGTATCCAAAGAACAAATCAGCTTCTTCCTCATGGATAACCCACTTTGTAGACTTCCATGTACACCATCTCTACTTTTTTTTTTAAGATTTTATTTTTAAGTAATCTCTACACCCAACATGGGACTCGAACTTAACAACCCTGAGATCAAGGGTCATGTGCTCCATTGACCAAGCCAGCCAGGCGCCCCTCATCTCTTCCTACTTTGATAAATAATTAAATTCCTACTTTTTCTTTCCATCGTCCCACAGTGTAATTCAGAATTATAGATCTCTCATAATTTAATAAGAGATGAAATCAGTGTTTCTACTTATGGGCCGAGGCAGCAACATTGCTAAGTTTCCATCTTATACGAGAAACTGTTTAAATCCAATGGTAATAATACAGTTCCTTTTGACAGTCAAGATTCCTGAAGATACTGTCTTTCAGGAACTCTAAATTAATAGCAATGTTTACAGCGTTCTATACTCCCATATCCATGGGACTATAGCTTCTATTCTAAATATTAATGAAAGTAGTATGGGGAAAAAGTAGCATCTTATTTGAATCTGCACACTTAAACCCAGACTTGTTACTGTTTTCTGAAAAAAAGAAGAAAGGAAGCAAGGAAGGAAGGGAGAAAGGAGGAAAGGTCTTTAGAACCAAAGAGGAAAGCAACTAATTCAGCTTTCCTGGTGAATTAGGGAAGGCTTCATAAGAGAACTGATATGTCATCTGTATCTTGAGAGATTTGCCTACCTTTATAAAAGAGGGTATTATATATCACAAAAGAATGGAAGCAGAAAGGAGACCAACATGTTCAAAGAAAAACGAGATATTTGAGAGGACAAAACCAAGATAATGTATTAGATTTGGGGAAAAGGTTAAAAGTTTACATAAATTCAAAGAAGCATTTTTTATTGATACTGATTCTACCTTCTTCCTGGAGTTTTGCACCCTCTCTGTGAATAATATGCGTATCTAATGATCTAGTTTACAAGGAACCCACAAATCTACTTCACAAGAACCCCAGAAGATTCAATTCCAATTTCACAGGAATAATTACTTAATAGAAAACTCATAAAAGAGTCTTTTTTCATCGTTAGGAATCAGGCTATCGTTGATGGTTGTGATGCATTGTGCAAACTCTCCTGAGCATAGCTGACTTCAGCCCATGAGAGGTGGACAGTTCCAACCACACTGCCAGGGCCCCATGTCTTCAAGGCCTTCTCCTAAGCCACAGGAGGCCACTCAACTGAACCTGGTTCAACCTGCAAAGGTAGGGGAATTAACCCCTTGAGAACAATCTTCTACAAGTGGGAGACAGGAGTCTTGATAAATGCCCAGCCTTCCTATCCTCTACAGAGACTGTGGAAGGGAGGTCGGATACAGCTCCTCACCAGGGTCCGTGGTAGGACCGAGCTTCACTCATTCACAGGGGTAACTGGACTCTCAAAACTCAGAGCTTGCTCCTCTACCTTCTTTTTTCTCTCATATTTCCCACTCTTTTACTTCTGCTCCTTGAAATTTCCCCTTGAACAATTTACCTATGCCCCATTTCTGTTCTCAGGTTGTGCCTTTGAAAAAATCAATATAAAACATGTACTTAACTAGTTATGTGCCTCTACTATCTACTTATTTTTCTTAACTCCACAGAATTTGCGGCATCCCACCTTTTCCATCTCTTTATCTTAAAATATGAAGAATAATTAAAAATTAAGTATTTTCTTATTTATTAGCATTGATTACTTATATTTAGAATATTCACCACTGATACATAAAAGAACACTGAACGAAGAACCAGAAAACCCATATTCTAGTCTTAGGTTTTGTAGTAACTAGTGGTGAGACTAAATGAAAGCAACTGTATCTCTCTAAAAATCTTAGCTCCCAATTTACTAAAATGTAGGAATTGGTGTAGAAGATTATTCATAGGCACTGGTTTTATGATTCCATGAAATAAATTATAGAGGTAGGCCTGCTGTGGGTGAAGCTGTCAATCTGACATGCTGCCAGGTGGGCAGTTGGTCATGTTCACATCATGGTCACCTGCACCTGTGGCCATGCCTAGAGCAACTTCCGACCAGCATCCAATTCAAATCTGTCCCTTGTATGAATAGTTCCCAATGCCCCAGTAGCCCGCAGCTTTAAATATACATCGTATTTGATTTGTGTAATCACAGTTAATCCCAGGTTCTTCTCTTTTCTTATATTTTCTTATATTCTTGAGCAACACACAAAGTAACCATTTGTTACTCAACAGTGACTCCAAAGGTGAAGTTTCTAGACGAAAGGGAGAGGGACACCCAGGGGTGGGCGGAGCTTAGAGGCAGAAAAGGCTTTACTGAACTTTGCAAATCATCCCATGTAGTTGGGTTGCCAATTCAGCCACACCGAAGGCTGGCTCTGGCAGGAGGCATTAAAAGGAGAAAGTAAAATAGTTCCTTTGTTCAGACTCTACAAATGCTGAAGGGAAATTCCTGCTCACAGCAGGTGATTAAACAAGCTTTATTAGAGGCCATTACATGGAGTCACTAACACTGCTTTGTTGCAATAAAATGGTTCATTTTCCCATTTTCTCATTCTTTACCTTTCAAATTGTATTAATTAGATTTATCAACAATTTGGTAACTCCAAACTGGCTGCCAGAGTCTTGTAAGAACTCTTTTACAACCTGTTCTTTTAAAGCAATAAAGCTCAAACTTATCCAGCAAATTCCTCCTAAGATAGAAGAAAGTGGATTTGTATCTTGGAGGAAAGGGGTCACCATGTAGCTCAAAATCTTTGGCCACAAGCATGAAATTTCTCCAAAGCCTTATCCTTTATCTTAAAAGTTCATGTGAATTTGCCTACTACGCAGTAGTAAACCTCAACTTATATTAATTTCAACATAATGTGTGCATCATTTACTAATTACCCCATCAACACGTCTAAGGAAGAATAATGTAATTTGGATTTTATGTTTTATTCTTGTACTCTTCATCTTTTTATAAGGGTAAAATAGAAATGTTTCTCTTTCTTCCAATGATACCTTTAAACTGTTCCTGCATCATATATTAACCTAGGAGAAAGACTTCCCCATTCATTATGAAGCCTGTTTTTGTGCATCTGAAATCCCATACCATATATAAATACGAAATTCAAATGTCAACTCCATTATCCTTTCGAGAGAAACACAAGGATCAAAATTCAATGCTTATCAAGTAAAAGTAAAAAAAAAAGGGGGGGGGTGATATTATGGTCTTTGAATCTTCAGACTTCAGAACTCATATGTTTAGCATCATACATAGCCTGCACCAGCTGAATAAGCCCAGGAAATTATTATTTTGCTGCTAGCATCTGACCTGCCACAACAGGGAGGGCAGGGTCAAAGTGAGCACACAATGTGGAACAGAAACATTCATTTCTCTCCCTATATTCCTCTGACTTCCTTGTACCTCACCAACTCACTCTTTTCCTTCCTTTTATTTTGCAAACTCATCACTGCCCGCTTTATAGCATATTTTCGTAATTTTGTTTCCACCCCACATTGTCCTGTATGATAAATACCATTGTTTTCGTGCATTAAAGAAAGGCAGAGATATTCTTTTCCCTTTCCCTTTAGCCAGTCTCTTTGAATTCTGTATTCATGAAATCATCACATTTCCTTGCCTAATCAATTATTACTCTGCTACACATAAATTCGGTGAGTTTGATGGCAAAAATCTGCCAAGCACTTTGGATCTCATAGAATGGAAACCTCTATATAGATGTCTGCTATGATTTCTATTAGATGAAGACACCTTAAGGTATGTTTTATTGGCCCGTTAATAAATGCCTGGAGTGGTAAAGATATCTGGCTAGAAGCCCTAATTTTTGCAAGCACAAAAGATTGGGTTAATGGAGCAATTAAATACACTTTTATGTCCCAGGGCTGTAATAATATTGGGGAAAGGTAAGTGAATTACTACAAAGGAAAGACAACTGTAAATACAGAGTAAGAACTAAAGGTGTAACTTCTAGAAAAGTGATAGAGAAATATATGACAGAATTTCAAACAGTGGGCAGTTTATAGGGCACCAAAATTGTTATCTTTATACATTTTCTTCTCAAAAGAGGTATCTTGTTTCATTGAGGCAGAAGAAATATAAAGTGGAGAAACAGGCCTACAACAGAAGCGGTGAGTAGTGCGGGGGGAACAGCAGTCAAAAAGCGTTTTAAGAAACTTTAGCAGCTACCTGATTGTCGGCTGTTGATGTAATAAGACTGTTTTGAAGCTACAGGAGACGTGAGAGTTTGTAAAAAGAAGTGCAAGAGCTGAGAACACCGTCAGTACGAGGCCAAGTACTGGGCATCTCTGCATTCCTAGCATACTGCACATGTGTGCCATGTCGGGCTCGTTCAGGAATTGGTAATATGCCAGGATTAGTGTACCAATGCTTGGTTACAATGGCTCTAAAGGTGACAGAGTGATTGAGTCTGTTGGGCAGTCTCTTGTCAAAGCTCAGTTGAAGGATAGGGATCAGAGGAAGATTTACTCACCCCAGTATCAGCATCATGTACTCCCAGAACTGCCACCTTCTTCTTTGCTCTTCTCTTTCCTTCGCAGCCTGTTGCGGAGACATCTGGTCTCCCCTCTTATCTGCCACCCTGGTTCCTTTGCAGTCTTATCTTTCCACCATCCAGGCTCAGTGCATTTATTATGATGATCTAACTTCTTAGCTCCTACACCCTGGAAGCTGAGGGTTGCTACAAATAGCTGCCTAACCATAAAAATCTTGTGGCATTAAAAGTTAGCTGAGACCTCAGGGGAACCTGTAAAAATTTCACTTCATTTTTTTTCAGCTTCTTCTGTCAGCTTCTTCAATGACTTTTCCAAAGATTTCTATTCTTTACTCCCTTCCTTTCACTCTCTATTCAAACTCCATCTTCCACACTATCAGAGAAAATGTATCCTCTAATTCATGAGTTCTACTTGGCTTACCCAGTATGCATGATCTCTGACCATATTCATCACACTGATTACAAACTGTGTATGTGTGTGTGTGAGTGTGTAAGTCTTGGCCTTAAGTTACTTGTACAAGAGTTTTGTATCCAAAAGACACACAACTTTTATTTCAAAAGCATTGAAGAGTGATGAAAATCTTTATTGAATTCCCAGAGGAAGTACTAACAGGATTATACAAATGCCAAGATGTTCTAAAACTTTCCCAAACTTCCACTAATCATTACAGCTACTGGGACCATCTCTTTTGTGTGGGTCTCTAAAAAAACTTGCCTGTGGCTTCCTCACTCAGATATGCTAGAATTTCCTCTCTGAGAGGATTACCATGTCTTTCCTTGGTATCTCAGTTTTTCTGTGGAGCCCTCTTCCAATGGGTCACCACAAAAGTTCTCTGTGGCAAGTCACAGAGTAAGCAAATACTCCATCCTGGGATGGAATAAAAATCGTGAGATGTGACGAGTATTCATGCTTCTATATCCATGGTTGTCTTTGCCTTTTCTCCTCCAGGTAGAAGACAACTATGCCAGCTCTTTTCAACTAACCCTGCTACCTATTCCTTTGACCAAAGTCTTTCTGTCTCTAAGACATTATCCATCAGGATTTCTGTCTTCAGCCTTTGTAAACAGAATATGTTTTTAAAATTGTCTCAACTCAGTAATGAAAAAAAAAATTTCTTAATGGGCAAAAGAACGGAACTGACACTTTGCCAAAGATGTACCAGTGAAAAGTAAGCACATAAAAAGATCCTCAATATTAATAGTCATTAGGGAAATGCAAATTAAAACCACTATAAAATACCACTACGCACCTCTATGGCTAAAACGAAAAGGACTGACCCCATCATGTGTTGGCGAGATTATGCAAGAACTGGAATTCTCATACACGGCTGCTATGGCAATGTAAAATGGTACAGTTAGGTAGTTTTTTTAGAAAAATAAACATGTACTTTTTGCATGATCAAACCATTCAGCACCTGGGTATTTATCCTAGAGGAGTCAAAGTATATATCCAAAGAAGATTTGCACAGAAATGTTCGCAGAATCTGTACATGTAATAGTCTAAGCCCACACGTGAGTGGATAAACTGTGATACTCAGCACCAAACAAAAAGAAATGGATGACTTAAAATAACTACATCATGATCAATACTGCAACACTATGCTGGATGAAAGAAGCCAGACCAGGGGTGCCTAGGTGGCTCAGTCAGTTGAGTGTCTGACTTCAGCTCAGGTCACGATCTTGTGGTTCTTGAGTTCGAGCCCTGCAATGGGCTTGCTGCTGTCAGCACAGAGCCTACTTTGGATCCTCTGTCCCTCCCCCCATCTCTGCCCCTACCCTACTCATGCTCTCCCTCTCAAAAATAAATAAGACATTAAAAAAAATAAAGAAAGAAGCCAGACCAAAAAGAGAGTATATAATGTAGGAGTCCGTTCATATACAATTCTAGAAAAGAAAAACTAATCTATAGTGACAAAAAGCAAATCAGAGGTTGCTTGGGGGTTACAGGGGGTGAAGAACAAGTAGTGTGTGTGTGTGTGTGTGTGTGTGTGTGTGTATCACTCCTGTGTTTCTCCTTTACTTTCATACCACTAGCACACTCACACCACTTGTAGTGGTAAGCTTTCCACATAGTAAGCATTTCTGCCACACTAGCTATCTGGAGTTAGCATCACATCCCACAGGTTAAGGCTTCAATTTCACATGACTGCCCCCCACTTGGAATGTCAATGTCAAGTCCCAGAATGTCACCTGTGGTTCTGAGCAATGGGCTATAAATTGGGGGTTCTTATAGGCCCCTCTGTGGACTCAATAGTCCAGAATGGTCCACAGAAGTCAAGGAAATGCTGAGCTAAATTTACTGGTTTATGATAAAGGATATACTAAAGAGTACAGATAGGTAGGACACAGCCAGATAAAGAGATGCATAGGGTACGGCACAGAGAACAGGACATGGAGCTTCCATGCTCTCTCTGGGTACCACTCTCCCAGCACCTCCATGTGTTCACCAACCCAGAAGCTGTCCAAACTCTGTACTATAGGGTTTTTTATGGAGACGTCATCATGTAGACATGCTTGATTATTAACTCCATTTTCTGACCCTCCCTCTTCTCTAGAGAATGAGGATGGAAGGATCGTGAAGGACCCAAGCTTCTAATCATGCCTTGGTCTTTCCAGTGATGAGTCCCCATCCAGGAGCCTACCAAGAGTTACCTCATTAGAACAAAAGACACTCCTATTACCCAGGACATTCCAAAGGAGTTAGGAGTTCTGGGTCAGGAACCCAGATCAAAGACCAAATATTAGAACAAAAGATGCTCTTAATACTCTTATTACTTAGGAAATTGCAAGGTTTAGGAGCTCTGCTCCAGGAACCGGGGCAAAGATAGATATATACATTTTTCCCCGTAATCTGATTATTCACACATACACATACACACACACACACACACACACACACACACACACACGACAAAACTTATCAAACTGTGCACTTTAATAGGTACATTTCATTTAATGTCAGTTATACCTCAGTAAATCTATTAAAATTTTCATACGCTTGCTTTCCCATTTATCTTTTAACCCATTAAAATTTGGTTTCTATCCCTATCACTTTAGAGAAACAGCTTCAATAAGATCTTCATTAATATTTGAGTTGCCATCGATCTATATGTATATATTTTAAATCCTTAACTTTACCAGATCTCTCCAGTGCATTTGATTACTGTGATAATTCTATCTTCTTGAATTCCTTTACTCTGCTGACTTCTGTGACACTGTGGTATTCTAATTGTCATCACAATCTCTGAGTCTCTGGTCTTTCTTCTGTATGCACTCCGCTTTCTCTTCAGATTTCTGAACTGTAGTTGTTTCTCAGGATTTCACTGACACCTCGCCTCAAGCTAAACATTATTCCTGGGGGCACCTGGGTAGCTCAATGGGTTGAGGCTCTGACTTCAGCTCAGGTCATGATCTCACGATTCATGAGTCTGAGCCCCACATCAGGCTCTCTGCTGTCAGCGAAGAGCCTCCTTGAGATCCTCTGTCTCCCTCTCTCTGCCCCTCCCCTTCTCTCTCTCTCTCTCTCTCTCTCTCTCTCTCAAATAAATAAACATTTAAAAAAGTAAACATTATTCCTGAATATTGTTCTCAATTCCCATTGACCCAATGTCTCAAAGACGGAGGTGACCCACATCTACATCCCTAGCATGAGACCCACACTAATCTTCAGAGTATTATTTCCAAATGCTTGATGGACATTTCCAGTTTCATTTCCCAAAGGAAAGTGAATACAACAAAGGAAACACTGAAATTGTCTTCACTCAACCAAAGCCGTTCTCTAGGACTAACGGTTTTAAACATCAGAGCCTACTTATCCCCCAGGGAATCACCCTTGAGTTATCTTCTTAAGTCACTTCCTCACTCATTATTTCTTGCTTATAATTAACGGAAACGGCCCCCTAAGTAATCCCTCTGCTTCTGGTCAATTCTCCATCAAGCCCATGCTTGACACAATGCTTGTCACTTCACTCTTCAGTTGAATACCCTTGTGTGGTACTTTATTAACCACAACATGAAATGCAAACACCTTATCATAGTAATCAAGACACAAGTCTTCAAATGTTTGGCTGCCATCTATTTAGTTAGCAAACATCTACATTTACTAACATCAAATAGCTTTTAGTTCTACACACACATCATGCTACCATGTCTCTGTTACCATTAACCTCCGTGCCTCAAATGCTCTTTCTTATTCTATTATTCTACTTTTCTGGATAACTACTGTGTGTCTGCTAAGATTTACAAAACACTATTCTAAGTTATTCATATTATTTATTTATTTATTTACTTACTTACTTACTTACTTACTTGCTTGCTGACTTCTATATCAGAAGACCAAGCTGGGTATAGAATTTTGGAATCGGTAGAGAAAAAAAAAAAAAAAAAAGACCAAGAAATGAAAAAGTGGTTGAAATGTTGGTAAAGGCTTGATATTAAATGTCCTCAAAAACAACTTGAAGATATATACCAAACTTAAAGGAAGTTAAAGAAAAAACTCGAGTCAATGTGAAGCAATGATGTGGGGTGAATTCTAATGCCAATAGTCATGTGAATCCTGAAACAGCATGCCTTCGCTGAGCTCGAAGAGTTTGGAGCTAAGGAATTGATTTCATACCTCTGTGTACTTTGCATTTTCTTTGGTTTGAAGGAAGTTTAACGTGGGCATGCAGGAAAAGCAGAAGAACTGTATGTAACCATATAAACTTACTAAAAGATACACTTGTTAAAAAGCATGCCTAGTCCTGTGCAGAAGGTACAAAGAGGGAGGTAAAAAATAATCAGCTAATAAGGTTTTAAAGGTCAAGTTGCTAGTACACCTGAAACTAATATAACACTATATTTTAATTAATTGGAATTAAAATAAACACTTAAGGGGTGCTTGGCTGGCTCAGTCACTGGAGCATCTGACTCTTGACCTAGGGGTTGTGAGTTCAAGCCCCACACTGGGTGTGGAGCATACTTCAAAAAAAATTTTTAATTAAAAAATAAAAACTTAAAACTAAATAAATAAAAATAAAATAAAAGTCAGGTTGCCATTATCAGTAAAGCTCCATAACTTCTGAGAGTCCTAAAAGATAAGTTTTGCTCTTTCTCAATTAATTTGTGTTCTCATTTAATTCATTTTGACTAATTTCATGGTTTTCATATTTAATAAGTCTTGACCAAGTTGTGAGAGTACATAAAAACACTTTTCTGCTTATAAGGAACCTACAGTTTAGAGGAGGCAAATGCCTTTAGTACCAGCTATTTTTCTATGTTCTTTACTTAAGTTTAATTCAGTCTTAGATCAGGCTTGTTTAGGATAGTATAGATATGTATATACAGCAATGCAATGTAGTTATACAGATTAATCTATTTTATAAAGACACTGATATAGGCAGTGATGATTACAGTAGAATTACAAAAGTAGGATTATAAAATTATCTGAGTCGGAGACTATTTTATGGCTAGAAGGTAGTAAGGCTTCAAAATATGTTATATATAAATCTTAAGAACAAAGAGGAAATGTAGTAAAGATTTTTAGTGTTTTTATCTGATATCCATTTTTCTCAATTTTCTTATTTATAAAACTCCAATCATATTCTGAGCAAAGGACCCCATTCCATAGCCTCCTTTGCAAATGGAGTTGCCAATCAGGTATAAAGGGGCAGATGGGTCCTTACAGTGGGCAATCCCAGAGTAGAGATTATCCCTTTATCCTGTCTTATTACCATGTCCTCCTTTTTCTTGCTTCCAGCACAGACATTATTATAGGAACTCCAGCAGCCATTGTAGACCATGAGGAGCTCTTGATAATCGCTACAAATTTCTCGTGGAACAGAAAGCCAGAAGGAACATGCCTCCCTGATGACTGTGGTGTGGTGTTACCATACTCCTGGATTATTTTTACAGATGAGAGAAATAAGCTTCCATCTGGTCTAATACTGAGGTTAATCTGAGGTTTTATTTTATATATATCAAATTTAATCCTAAAAGCATCCATATAAGAACAGGATACCAAGTCCAAGTAAGAGTCAAGAAATTGACCACAATATTGACCACTATATTGACCACAATATTGACCACAATACAGAGTCAGACACCACTGTCACTGACAAGTGTCAACGTAACTTCATCTCTAGCCTCCCCTTTGCAATTATAACTCTTCGTTTAAAATGGCCTTACACTTGTCAAATGTAACTCTCCATTATCGATATCTATAGAAATCAAGCCAACTTTTCCAAGGAGAACTACTAAAAACTGTAGATTAAAAAAAAAAATCAAGGACATTAAACAAAGTAGCCTGGATTCAGGGACCAAGACCTCTAGAAGCAAAAAGCACATTTTGAGTTAGCCTGATAGAAGTCATAACTTTTCTTTTAGAAGAGCTTTCTTGACCCAAGGGGCTGATGTTGACAGACAACCTTGGGATTAGCCCAGGTGAAATTCAAAACTAGCCCCGATACACAGAGGGCAAGGAGAGTCCAGAGAAAGAGGCAGACCACTCCACATTGGTAGATGGCGGGTTTAATTTAATAAGCAAGGGGATTTACATATGAAACTTGTCTTGGGCGACCACAAGCCCAGTAAATCTCTGCACCCACTTTCCAGAATCTTAAAAGTGTGTATAGAGGCCTTCACAGGGTTCAGTCACATATGCTGTCCAGCTGGTTTCAATGATACTTTATTTCTCAAGACTGCATCCTTAAATTGGCTCCAGCTACGGGAGCGTAGTCTTGTTTCATTTTGCTTTACTTAAGTACAACAGTCCCATCACCAGAGCAATATTATTTGTAGGCAGATATCACCACTGTGTGACTTGGTGGGGAGGGGGGTGTGTGTGGAAAACTAAATATGAACCCAACTGATGAGGGAGCATAAGGCAAGCTGAGAGCAAAGTATAGGCTAACAGCACCCCTCCCCCACCTCCCCACCCCAGGTGGGACATGTGTGATATTCCTCGGACACGTCTGGCCGCCCAAGAACAGGGAAAGGAAAGAAAGCAGATGGTTGAATGATACAGATCACAGTCATGCAGGACAGGAGTCTCCCTCAG
This sequence comes from Panthera onca, assembly GCF_046562875.1. Classification (NCBI taxonomy): domain Eukaryota; kingdom Metazoa; phylum Chordata; class Mammalia; order Carnivora; family Felidae; genus Panthera; species Panthera onca. The sequence continues at coordinate 79,197,697 of NC_138349.1, forward strand.
TTTACAGATAATTTAGTAAACTGCAAGAAAAAGGTAATCTTATCCAGAGCCTAATCTCCAGAAACCTATAGACTCCGTTTCCTGGAGCCCTAATATCACCCCCCTCAAGACGTAAAGGAGTTAAAGCGCTTGTATGGTGATACAGGAAACTAAGGCAAATGAAAAATTAAATTCCCTTACTGCCCACAGCCCATTGACAAGTCCTTGAAACAGGCAGAGTGACCTCCCTCTAGGAGCTGAGCTGCCCTGATGATGACACTTTGCTGGGGCAAAAGGGAATCTTGGCCTAACGTTATCCTGACCGCCAAGGATCCTACTTTAACGTATAAAAATTCCGTTGGAAACGTCCTTTAACTGAACTCCCCCAAATGCAGGCTGGCAATCATACTCCAAGCTTATGGCCCCTGGTGTCCCATCTGAAGGGTCTCATGACTGAGGTTTTACTAAAAGGTACTAAATGGTGTTTCTCTAGCAACAGACTTACTCTATCCCTGACCCCCTACCAACCTGAGGGTATATAATCACTTACCTGTCACAACCCCCGTGCAGCTCTTTCTGCCCAGGGTCCTGTCCCCGTGCTTTAATAAAATCACCCATTTGCACCAAAGCCATCTTCAAGAATTCTTTCTTGGCCCTGGGCTCTGAACATCCCCCCCCCCCCCATCCCCCCAAACCCCATCACAGCTTCCGCCATCTATTTGCTTCTGTCACATTTAACAAGACATTCATGACTATGTGAGTCTGTTTTCAGCGCTCCGAAAGGAATTTCATCGAGAGATTACAATAATAGACATAATAGTGTAGTAAGACGTCACAGTAAGCATCAGGCACAATATCTTCTTTAAAAATTTTTTTTTCTTCAACGTTTTTTTTATTTATTTTTGGGACAGAGAGAGACAGAGCATGAACGGGGGAGGGGCAGAGAGAGAGGGAGACACAGAATCGGAAACAGGCTCCAGGCTCCGAGCCATCAGCCCAGAGCCTGACGCGGGGCTCGAACTCACGGACCGCGAGATCGTGACCTGGCCGAAGTCGGACGCTTAACCGACTGCGCCACCCAGGCGCCCCAACAATATCTTAATACTGTTCCCAGAAATGTGCAAAACCCAGGGCCCCAGGCATGAACACGGGGGTCCCCCGACCCTTCCTGGGGAGAGAGGCCAGTGCCCTGAAATGCGCCAGAGCCAAGAGCCCCGCGAGGGCCCACTGGCTGCAGCCCGGTGGAGAGCGAGTGCGACGATGGCGCCCGCTAAAGAAAAAGGAAAAGAGAAAAAAATAAGGAAAAGAAGAGAAGAAAATGAAACAAAGAAAAGAAACAAGAGGAAAAGGCAGGGCGCCCGCTGGCTCTGGCGAGGCGGGGGAGATGGCGCCACCAGCGCCGCCAGGGGGAGTTTCCCAGCTCCTCCCCAGCTCGCGGAGGCCCCAGGCCAAGGAGGGTTCAAAACTCCCACACAAGGGGAGCCTGGGGGGTGGCGGGCTCCGTGGGTTCAGAGCCGGACTTTGGCTCAGGTTGCGATCTAGGGGTTTGTGAGTTCGAGCCCCCGCCTCGGGCTCCCTGCTGGCAGCGCGCGGGATCCTCTGACCCGGCTCTCGCTGCCCCTCCCCCACTCGTGCTAGCTCTCCCTCCCTCAAAAGTAAGTAAACATTAAAAAAAAAAAAAAAAAAAAAAAGATAAAATGAAATGACCAAAGGAGTCCCTTTCACGTCAAGTCTGGGCGGGCAGGCCTGGACGCAGACCCGTTATGAACGAGCGCCCTGCGTCTCCTGCTTGCCGGTGGCCTTGGGCTGCAAGGCCACAGGTTTTGGGGTCTCATCCTTCAGGTGTCGGTCTTAAACTTGGGGTGTCCCTCAGGGAGGAGCCTCAAGTTTTGAGTTCCCTCCCATGTATTGGGGTTGGGGAACAAGGGGTGGTCCTCATGGTGAGACGTGTCTCAGTCTTTCCTACCTGCTGCCGCGTGCTTTCCCTCCTGCCTGCTGATGGGAAGGCGTTTCCTCTGTCGGGTTGAAGGTTTTTCTGGGAGGAAACGATTCCGTAAAGAGCCGAATTCAGCGGTTCTGTGGGAGGAGAGCAACTTAGGGTCTTCCCGTGTCGCCATCTTGAACCCCGGCGCCTGGCACTTCTGCTGGAGAAACAAAATGGCCCACAGGGAAAATCCGTGGAAATGGTTCCTCCTGTGCCTCCCCTACTCAAACATTGCAGCCCTACGTTGGTTGCAGGTTAATAACCGAAAAATGTAGTTTTACATATGTTGTCCACGTTGTGTAGTTATTTTATGGTAGAAGGGTAAGTGTGCTATTAGCTTTCTCTCTTGTCCAAAACCAAAGCCTTATTTAATAATTGACTCATTGAATAAATGAATAAATCTTATACACACCCCCTGTGTTTTATTTTTGAAAAACGAACCTAAAAGGCAGGATTTCAAAATGTATTTTATCTAGTTCATCCCTTTTGCTATAAATCAACATCTAAAGTAAAGAACTGTTGATGAAGTCCCAATAGTTCATTCTGCAAATGACGTATGGGATAAAGGGTTAGTATCCAAAAATCTATAAATAACTTATCAAACTCAACACCCCCCCCCCCCCCCGCCCAAAAAAAGTAATCCAATGAAAAAATGGGCAGAAAACATGAATAGATACTTTTCCAAATAAGACATCCAGATGGCTAACAGACACAGGAAAAGATGTTCAACATCACTATCAGAGAAATAAAAATCACAACCACAATGAAATACCACCTCACACCTGTCAGAATAGCTAAAATTAACAACTCAGGCAACAACAGATGTTGGAGAGGATGTGGAGAAAGAGGAACCCTTTTGCACGGCTGGTGGGAATGCAAACTGGTGCAGCCACCCTGAAAAAGAGCAGGGCAGTTCCTCAAAAAATTAAAAGTAGAACTACCCTACAACAAAATGCTGATTTGAAGGGGCACATGCACTCCATTGTATATAGCACTGCTATCAACAATAGCCAAATTATGGAAAGAGCCCAAATGTCCATTCACTGATGAATGGATTCAGAAGATGTGGAATATACGTATGTATGTATATGCGTGCACACACACACACACAAACACACACACAAACACACACAGTGGAGTACTACTTGGTGATCAAAAAGAGTAAAATCTTGCCATTTGCAACAATGTGGATGGAACTAGAGTGTATTATGCTAAGTGAAGTAAGTCAGAGAAAGACAAATACATTTCACTCATATGTGGAATTTAAGAAATACAACAGATGAACATGGAGGGAAGGAAAAATAAGATAAAAATGGAGAGGGAGACAAACCATAAGAGACTCTTAAATACAGAGACAAACTGAGGGTTGCTGGAGGGGAGGTGGTTTGGAAGATGAGCAGGATGGGTGATGGGCATTAAGGAGGGCACTTGTTGGGATGAGCCGTGGGTGTTTCACGTAAGTGATGAATCACTGGGTTCTACTCCCGAAATCAATACTACACTGTATGTTAATTAACTTGAATTTAAATGAATAAATTAAAAAATAAAACAAAAACAAAACAAAAAAAATAAAGAACTCTTTAGATTTGACATTTAGTGTCTTATAAATTATCACTGCCCCTAATTTGGTTCATTCTCAAATCTAAGAAGTAGCCATATAATTTGATAAATTTGCTGAACAATAGGGCACCACACTCAAAACCAGACACTACTCTGATCTAGCATGAATATCATTACCAAGACACTTCAGGAAACCCTCCAAACTGTTGGTTTCACTTTGTTCAATATGACCATACAATTTACACTTGCCTTGTCCATAAAGATAATGAGAAATTTAACTGGAATTGGGAAATGCCACATGTATGAGTTTAATGAAGAAAGAAATAAATGAAGCAAGGTCTGGGAAGATATTTTTACTAAATTATAGTTGTTTTCTGACTACTGGCAAATGATTTATTTCATGATCTTCTCTAGAGTATTGCCAGGAATCCCTCTGACACTTAATCACTATATAGATAAGAAAATCTACCTAAAAAAAAAAAAAAAAAAAACTGGTACATTTCTTTATGTCCATTCTTCTGGCCTCCTGTATGTTATTTATGGATTTACAAAACATTATCAAAATATATTATATCAAATTATGAAAAGTAAATAGCAATTTTGTGTAATGGAAAGATATTTTAAATTTGAATTTACTAGCTCTTACTAGCTGTGTAATGGGTATTTATCTAGTCCTTTCAATTTCTGTCCATTATTAAATGGGGGTAACATACTTTTTTTTATGTTTGCTTTGACAATTAGGGATATATATTTGGAGGCAACTATTATATTTCAGTCTGAGAGGTATCCAAACAAGATGCCTACCTTACTAATAGTTATCATCATTCTAGTATTTTGCATGTAATTCATTTGAGTTTGGGTATTTAAATTTAAGTAGGCATATGCTTTCTCACTAGATTTTTCCTATTTTGACCTTAATTCTCTCTAAGCAATGTTTAGTGTCTTCTGTCCTGAAGATTGCTCTACCTAGAAGAGAATATATAGATAGACTCAGAATGTAATATGTACACTTTCATTTCTCTCTTAGCATGACTTACTTTCTCAAAGAAGAGCTCTTTTCCTGTTTATTTTCTTGCTCCAAATAGATTTAACAAAATCATTTTTCTCTTCCCATATTATTAAAACTTTAATTTCATGCTGTGCTCTAAGTTCTTTCCCCCCTTCCCTCCAGAGTCCTTTCTCCTTCCTTAAGGGATTCTCCTGCAATTGTTCCTTACATGATCTTCTATAAACCTTCAGTGCGCTGTGGGGCAGCCTCATTGGTATCTCTGCAACTTTGGCCTCTTTCCACTTTGTCCTTATTTAGTTAGCTGAAAGTAGTATAGTAAGACATTTCCCCCCTCTCCCCACCTCCTTCTTCTCTCCTTTTCTTTCCTCCTTTCTCTCTTTTGAACTTCTCATTCCTCTTGAGCTACCTATGCAATATAAAAGCCTGGCTAGCAAGATCCTATCTTTTATCTTCTGATTACAAAAAAAAAAAAAAAAAAAAAGGGTCTGGGTGCGTGTGCACGCGCGCGTCTTTTTAATGCATGTTTACCTTTTTTACAACTAAGGCGTCAACTTCTGGAAGAGGAAAAGCCAGGTCGTCCTCTATTACATTGTTCTGTAATGAAGAGACTATCATCAGGGAGGGGGCGGGGAAGACTCAGGCTGCTCTCTAAGGAAAGGTTCTCAACGGAGTCGTTTATTATAACCGCGCTGGGGTTCTCTCGGCAGTAAGTTGTGCCCAAGAATCCACTTCCTCTCAATCCTTCCAAGCAGCCCAAGCAAATGGACTCAGGAGAGAACACAGCAACACTGACCCACAAGATCTGTCCTTGAAGCACCGGGGGCCCGAGCTGGGGACACGCGTGGACAGAGCGAGCCCAGCCCGGAGGCCGCGGGGCTCTCCCGCCGCCGCCGGGCTCCCCCGCCCCCAGGCGCAGAAAGCCCGTGGAGCCCGCACGCGGGAGCTGAGCGCGCGCCAGCAAAGCCACTGGGCATGCTCAGAAGCCGGGCAGGTTTGGGTCTGTGGCAGGCAGCTTGTGCATTACACCCGTGCTCGCCGTCCTGGGGGAAGGAGGAGGAGGAGGAGGAGCGCGGGAGGAAGAGAAGGAGGAGCGGCGAGCAGTAGCCACGACCGCCACCACCAGGCAGAGAAAGAGTTCGTGAGGAGGGAGAGACCCTCCTTCCACTTGGAGCGCCTTGTGTCTGCTTTTGGAAAGACAGAATACAAGATAAAGGAGGAGAAGGAAAGAAGGAGGGGGAAAAGTGAGGAGGGAGAGAGAGAGAGAGAGGGAGGGGGGAGAAAAAAAAGACGCGAACAGAGAGGGCCGGAGCGTGCCGGGCGCCCGAGGCGCGGGGGCGGCAGTGCCGAGCCAAGAGCGCTGCCGCTTGGGCAGGTGCCGGGCCGCTGCCTGGAGGCGGCATGTGACGCGGCCGCAGCTGCCCGCGGGCGGAGCGCTCTCGGACCCGGGAGCGCACACCGCGGGGCAAGTCGGTGCCTCCGGATCCCCGCGCTGCTGGTGAGATCGCCGGCGGCAGCCTCGCTTCTGCAAAGACGCGCGATGAACCGAAGGGCGGCTCCGGGCATGGGCGTGCGGTCCTAGGACACTCGCTCCCGGAGCGCCGAGCAGGAGGCGACTAAAGGACAGGGGACCCGGCGACACCCGTGAGTCGAGGAGGCGCGGGCGGCCGGCGTGGGACGGTCACCTGGAGCGCAGCGGCCAGGTAAAAGACGGTGCTCGCCACCGGGGCGCTGGGCGAAGCGGGTGGAGGTAGCGGCTGACCTGGTTTCTTGCCTGATCGCGTTGCCAAGGGAGGAAAAAGTTTTCGGCCCGGGTAGGAAAGGTCTTTGCTTTGGGGAATGCAAACAGGGTATTGGGGACGCTGGAGAGAGCTGGTCTGTCGATTTGGGGAGTAGGGGGGTGGGTGATGGAAACTTGAACCTAGAGAGAGCGCGATATTGTGCGGAGTTGGAGCCTGGGACCCAGGGTGGGAATGCTGGGGTCACCGCAAGTGCCGGGAAAATGACGGGAGTAACAGGAGCGGTGGCCGAGAGAGAGCGGGGGCGCACCACTGGGCTCTCCTCGAGCCTTGCATCCTCTCTCCCCCAAATGCCGGATTTGAGGCACCAAGAGTCCGGACAAGAGGAGCTACTCGGCTTGGTGTGTGCTCGTGCGCGCGCGCCTGTGTGATGTGCGTGTGTGGCTTCCCTCAGATGATTTCCTACCGCTTTTAGGAAAGCTAAAGCAGACACCCGCCAACCTCGAAATAGGGTGGCTTGTTCGGATTGCATTTCAGGGGGCGAAGAGGCAAATTTGGCACTTAGTGTAACACCTGGGCGAAGGTGGGTAGCCCCGGCGCGCATCTTTACTGACCCAGAGAGAGTCTACACTCGCGGAGCCGTGGCCGTTAGACCGCACCGGATCTTCTCTCTGGAACCCTCCCCCAGAACAGCCTCCTTACAGCTGGGTTAATTTCTGCGTGTTTTTAAACCGTGGTGGTGTGGGGGGCGAGGTGGGGGCACAGTTGACTCGTGCAGCAAAATGCACTTGTCTTTTTCGCGCTGTGCGTGTTGGAATTGTGATCCTGTTCGGCGTGCGTGTGCATGTGTGCGACTCTCCTAGCACGCAGGTTGGAAGTGGGAGAGGAAGCAGGGGTTTGGGAATTGCACCCATATGGACAGATTACAAGAATGCAAACATTCATGTGTCTGGAAATGTTATTTGAACCTGTCCGATGGCTGTAAGGATATGCTGTCCTCAGGCTGGCTGTGTTGCGATGTTGAACGGGATGGCTCTTCTTAGGAGGTAAATGTATGTATCCAAGCGTTTGTGTTGTTAAAGACACTGGTTATTTCACTGTATGTTTTGCACAGACCTTTTCATGCCTCTCTTGGCCTCTGAGTCCCAACAAAACAGATAGCCTGATCCCCCATTTTGGGTCTTTCTGTGTTACTATTTGAAAAATAATTTTTTTTCCAAAAAAAAAAATGTATTTGTTGATTCTGCGGTCCCAAATAATTTTATATTGTGAGATCATTAAATTGCATGAAACATTCAGCACTATTTCCTGTGTTTAAAACAATGCCCCTGTATTTACTTAAGAAAGAGACCCTGCCTAAGAATATACACTTAAGAAAGGGGAGAGGTGAACCTAGGACAAATACCAGCATATAGACAAGATTGTGGTAGTCATGTATTAATTTAAAAAAAAAAAACTGAGGTCTTTCTGTTCCAAACGTGGTGGGATAGATATGGCGTTGGGTGCACCCTCTTGTTATGGGAGCTGGTATTGCGAACAGTATATAGAACATGCCTGCCTTTTCTGTGTGCATTCAACATGCCACAGAATTGTGGTTTAGATCATACGCTCCTATCCTTGAATAGCCTATTTGAGATTTTGTTTACATAGCTTGTCTCAATTAGCTTAATGTATAATTAGCTATTGTTGCATTAGAAAGCATGTTATTTTTAAATGGGTTTCCATATGGAAATATACCTTTAGCTTAAATTGCTGAGTTAAAATTAATTACATTGCAGGTCTGATTTAGACTGTTTCTATAGGCTGGGGGGGGGGGTTGCTAATAACATTGACTTCCAAAATGAAAATAGTACTACTGAAATGCCATTTTTTAAAAATAATAACAAATATTTATGCAAATAGACTTAATATTTTAAAAAGGAAAAGAGAAAAAGATTTTGAAAAGAATCTTTGACAATGTATATATCTACTGCATGGGAAATTATTGTAAGAGGAAAGTGTAATTCGGGAAAAGGGAAAACGTGTGTGGAATTGGTCAACATATAGAGAAAGATTGATTGTGTTATAAGAGTAGTTTTGCATTAAACCCTACATTTAAACTTATTTAGGAAACTTCCTATTAAAGTTTAGTGAAATGTATGAATTGTACATTTTTCTTTTTGGGAAAAAAGGGAGATATCACATCAAAAGTATTACCAATTTCTGAAGATTATTTAGGCATACTGGGTTTTTTTAGGATGCACCCGTTTTCTTCTCCTTATAAAGACAAATAATTTACTTCCTTACAGAAAGAGTGTGTTGTTTAAGCTACAGTGTGTAAAAGCGTGAACTTCTTTTAATGGTGTTTCAGCTTTAATTGAGGGCAACCTGTTGAAAATGAGTTTGGCGGTGGGGGTGGGGGGGGTGATATATGAAATTCACAATAATATAAAATTTCTTGCATCCCCACCAGTCCACTGAATAGAAGGAAATTTCCGTGATATAATTAAAAGCAACATTCCCTTGTGTATTTGCAAATTCTAAAGTAATAATTTTGTTCATATTTGTACCTAAAATTTCCTCTAGCATTTCCTGAGCCCACGTACTGTTCTTGCCTAATAGAGTTGTTAGCATTGGAAGAATTACTTGCCTACTCCTAAATGGCCTGGACATTGTCAGTGTAACTATTAAGGAACTGGGTCTTTGCAATGCAGGGAAGTTTATATTGAGAACAGCTGTGGTCTAGTGGCACTTCAGACATGAGATGAATGAATGGTGAATCATATGAAGACAGAGTCTCTGGTGGGTATGCTGAGAGATGCACCTGTCATTCACTGAGGGAACCTACTTTTATGTCATAATATATTATGACCCATAGCATTATCCTCACATTGTGGTTCTGAAGCATCAGTGAGTAACTGGAAATGTTTTACTTTATGCAATATGTTTGTGAATTGAAAAATACTTTTTTCTTACAGGAGAATATCAAAAAGACCTGTATGGCTCCAATAAAAAAAAATTAAGCAAATGCCTCCACCACGGTTATTAAAAAAAAAAAAATCAGCATAATAAAATGTGCCTTATGCTTAATTTTTGATGGCAGTGCTTCCCTAGATGGCCATGAAATGGTCCACTGGATTTTGTTTTTTTAACCTATCAATCTCATTTAGTCCAGTGGATTCCCTGTCCTAGTTGCCAGTATGAACAGAACTGGGGGATAGAATTGTAGCCTCGGTGGAAAGTTTTGATTTTAGGGGAGAAAGGTGAACAGATCACCTAATGAATTTGACAAGAGGCAAAACCTGTCAAATTGGAAGTTAATTTCTCATGTCTGACAAGACTCCATCTTCAACATTAAGGAAGGGGTTCTTGTTCAGATCAAATTAAAGACTCTGAATCCTAAATCAGTAGTTATGGCCCTTGTCTCTCCACCAGCACGCCACAGAAAGGCTGTGCAGGTGCAAAAGGCATCCCCTTTTGGTTGTAATCCCACATCCCATGTGCTCCATTAGATTTCCCCGTTCCCTAAAAAGTGCATATCCTGGGCGACTTAGACCTGCATTAGCACTGTCATCAAATAAGGAAATGAAGACAGTTTTGTTGCAGTGAAGCTATTGGAAATATTGAATCACAATGGGCCGTACAGTGGAAATGGGGTGCCCTCCCCCAGCAATTCTTTCCCCATGTGCAAGTGGAGGAGATAGAAGTCTTCCTGTCTACGTTGCGGAATGCTTTTGGCCATCCATAGCCATGACTTTTGTGGAAGTGCTTTTCAAACGATCTCTAAAGCACTATTAAATGTGGCGCACGATTTGGACCCTTAATATTATTTGATGTGGAGCCCGGAGAGCCAGAGTACAGGTTCCCCTCTGGCTAAGTAGCTGGCTGCACTTGCGTTCCCTTCTGTCCGGAAGTTTTGGCGGCTTGTAGACTCCCTGGCCTCTGGCAGGCTCTCCCCTTCCGGCTGGCACTTCTGCTCTCCCACCTGTTGAAACGTCCTGCTCATGCACTCCTGAAGGCTAAGTCCTCTGGCTGGCATGCACCTTCTTTGACTTCTCTCTGCCGAGGCTGTAGCTCCCCACATCGACAGAGCCCCGGGATCCACCGGTGGTGATGGCAGGCCAACAGAAGGAATATTTGAGCTCCTGCCATCTTCTTCTCACCAACTGTGCCAGTTCATCCTGAAGCCAGCTAGAATATGAACACTTTGAGGAGAAACAATGATGGGGGGGAAATGGGGGAATACGATTAGACAAACAGTAGCTGGCTGATGCATGTGGGCTTTGAGCTCTTGCCTTCCCCAGCCCTGCATTGTGTGACACTGGGAGACTGGGCTTCTGGACTCTTCAACCAGTGCACTGCAGAGAAGGGAGTGTGAGGTTCATTGGCCCTAACCCTAGTGAGCTCTAGTGTTTCCCATGCCAAGCTAGCCTCAGTTTCTCTTACTCTTGTCATATTTTCCAAGGCTAGGCTTTTCTCATGTTTGCAGTTTTAGTCCTACAGGCTTGCCTGGAAGGGCTTTAGCTGTGACCTTGGCAGTTAGCCTCACCCTTGCCAAGAACTTTTCTCCAGGAGCAAGACTGCATTCTTTCTCTTCTTAGTCTCTGATGCAACCCTAAAGTGGACAAACCCCTAGGCCTAAGGCACAGTCACCCTCCTGACAGTGTATCCTTTCTGCCCGAAGAGTCGTGCTGCCAAGTTCCAACCTGACAAATAAATTCTCCTTGTGTGTCATTGTTGGCAGGATCAAATCTCAGTTCTCCACACTCCTCCTGGCCACTGTAATTTGAGTTGCTGACTATCCACTACAGAATTAATTCTTCATTAGGTCATTTGTTCTGGCCTAGCCCTAGCTTATTTCCTGTCCCCGGTGTTCCCTTGAAATCTGGCACACCAGCTGAGCCCTGACATATTCTACCTTCAGTCACCTCTACTGCAGGAAGTAGAGCTAGTGTAGACATCCTGGGTCAGGCAGGATATCCTTCCACTACTGCTGTGCAGATAAAATTCAGGTAGGATCAAGCCAAAGTAAAATACCGCCAGCAGGCTGTGAAGGACCATGCGTTTATGGTTGTGAGGTGTTCTTCTGCTGAGGCCTTTTAATTTATCACAGGTAGCTATGGCCATGGAATTAGATTCACAGCAAAATATCCTGCCAGTAAGCTTTAGGGAAAGGGACCTATGGACAGCCTTTGTCCATTTTTTTTCAACTTCTCACTTTAGAGTAGTGATATTTGCTCTGGACTTGCCCATGGAACCAAGTCTGGAGAGAGACCCCGTTACTACTCAACTAAGAACCACTTCTTGCCCATGGCCATTTGGAGTTTCATCTTGCCGGCTCTTAACCTCCCGTGGGGCCCAATCCAGTTGTATTTTGCAGAATCCAAGAATCCACATAAATTTCAAATATTACTGGGTTCTATGTGTCTGTGTATCTATCTATTTATATATATGTGTATTCATTGAGAAGTGTTGAACACAGTGATTTTTTTGTTATTTTCAATTTTTTCAGTTCAACATAGTCTAAAAGCACAACTTCTCTCATGTGCAAATCCCTCAAATCATCTGCATTGAAAAGAAGTTCTCATACATGAAATGGATGCAGAGATCCTCCTGTCTAGTTTGCCTGTGACTCCTCACGTGATAATGACCTGTGCCGTGTGCATTACCTTGTCAGAAGGGAGACATTTGGGAAAACTGGAATTGCCACAGTATCCCTTCCTATGAAGTCCTCCTTTCTTCCCTCCTCACCCCCAAATCCTCAGCCAACCTCTCTCAACTTTCCTTGAATGCAGCTATCATTCTGTTTTCCTTGTGATAAATTATTTAAAACCCTTTAGTTCATGTAATAGTAAGAAAACTTGTCTAAGCAACTATAAGCCTCATGTCCTTCCTCCAAATTCTGGTTGTACCCTCTATCTTGAATAGTAAATGTGGCATTCGAGGATAACCCAAGTAGTATTTATGAAGTTAACTTCATGAGAGTATAAATAAATTTTAATTTACTTGCTTGAGTAGGATGAGTCTATCCATCTGCCTTTCTCCTTCCCTGTTGCTTTGTCTATCTGTCTGTCTGTCTATCTATCTATCTATCTATCTATCTATCAGTCATCTGTCTATTATCTCTCTGTGTGTCTGTGTATCCGTCTCTGTGTTCCGCTTACACATGTGGGTGTACATCTCTGTGGTAATTCTCCCTGACAGTGTTCAGTGTTATCTGATGTGCCGGGTACCACAGACATCCTTCTTTGGATTCACAAGAGGGTGAGTCCAGGGCTGTGCCTTCCAAGAGTTTATGATCTGCATGTGTTGAGAGCAGCTCCAGAAATCTAAGAGTTGGAAGGTGATGTCAGGTGTCATATTGATTTACTATGGCTTAAAACAAAATAAATGTTTCCTCTCATAATTCTGGAGAGCAGAAGTCTGAAATCAAAGTGTGGGCAGGTGCACAGTCCTTCCAAAGCCTCCAGGGGAGAATCCTTCCTTGTCACCCACAGCCTCTGATGGCTGTCTACATTCCTTGACTTGTGACTGCCTCTAGTCTCTGCCTCTGTGGTCACATCGCCAGCTCTTTTTCTGTGTGCCTCCTCCTCTGTGTTCCTGTCTTACAGGGATACATGTGATTGCATTTAGGACCCACCCAGAAAATCCAGGATAAGCTCCTCCTTCTGAAAGTCTTAATGTTATCATACCTTTTACCACATAAAGTAGTATTTACAGGTTTCGGAAATTAGGATGTGGACATCCTATTTTGAGAGGACACCATTCAACCAGCTACAGATGTCAGTGATGAACCACATTCTACTTTGTGATTCCCTGTTGAATTGTGCGATCTGTGAGCTCTGAGAAATGAATGTATACAAGGTGGCCTTTTCCATTTTCAGACAGCCCTGAGCAGATTCTCCTTACGTTGAGCCAAAAATCTAATTCTTACTGTTTGCCCTCCTAATAATTCTGAGAATTATGATGAGAATACTTCTCATCTTTTTTCCATAAGCAAATCTTTAAAGTTCAACAGTTTAAAGTTCATTCAACCTGGTCTCTTACGCCCCTTCAGAATTTTCATTTTCGTTCTTAATCTTTTCATTCGTGCTCAGTGCCACCTCCCTCCACCCCCAATTTCACTACCCTCCGACCCTAACCTTTTGCTCTCTAGCTTCCCTCCTCACCAGGAGTAAAACCACTACCAAAAGTCACCCCTGACCTCTTAGTCATAAAACAAGTAGCCCTTCCCCAGGTGTCCCCTTTAGTCTCTTAGCAACACCTGTACCTCTCTTTATTTTCAAAGCATCGTATTTCCCTGGCTCTCTCTCTCTTGTGGTTCCTCTGCCTTCTCCCAGCTTCCCTACCCCATCTCCTGAGCGGAGTGAGACTCTCCAAGAATTTCTCTTCTGTTGTCCCCCATGCCTTCCTCGCCCCCTCCTCCCTTGGTAACTGCACTTGTTTTCATGGCTTCCAATGCCTCCAGTGTGGAGCACACCCATTCATGGTCTCCACGCCCAGCTTGGCTTCTGGAAGGAGTGTTTCCATGAGTTTGCCGGACAGCACAGCCTTCATCTGTTTCCTCCTCATCCTGCTCCTCTTCGGTTTCCTATTTCTATAAATAGCATGGCCATCGTACAACTCAAAATGTCTGAGTAATCTTGATTTATTCCCTTCCATTGCCTCCCACATTTAGTCAGATGCCAAATTGTAATAATTCAACCAAGTAATAGCTCAAACCTCTTGGCTTCTTTTCTTCCCTATCACCAGCACCTTGATTTATTGCTTTTCCAACTTTATTGTGCATTCAGATCACATAGGGATCTTGGTAGAAGGCAGACTGATTCGGGAGGTCTGGGCTGGGGCCTGAGAATCTGCAGTTCTAACTAGCCCAGGTGATGCGAATGCTGATTCGAGTCACCTCGTTCATCCAGTCTCTGGGCCTCCCAGATGACTGTGCCCTCTTCTCATCCATTTTATACAGATCACTTTTATTGAAGACCCAATCTGATCGTTGTTTTCTCCTATCCTCACAAAACTTCTTTGACATCCCCTTCTATTATTATTGAATGACAATTAAATGTATTCTATCAGCATTCAACTAGCATTCCACTTGTTCCATGGCTTGGATTTACATTTTAAATTCAATCCCAAGTCTCAAGGTCGCCTCTCACGGTACCCTTGGCACTTGCTGTTGTGTATACGCTCTGCCATTTCCCTGACTTTCATGTGTTCTCAGTGCTGCACAAAATGCCCTTTCTTCCATATCCTCATGGGCTCAGATTTTAGCAGTTTGTCAAGGATTGCTTGAACTGACATTTCTTACCATGAATTCATCTTTTAGTACTTTATCAGACATTCAGTGTCATCACCGGTCACATTTACTCGTGCGTGCATGTGTGTGTGTGTGTGTGTGTGTGTGTGTGTGTGTAAATTATTTCAGATACTGGAGTGTGAAGTCCTTTGAGGACACTGTGTCTCATTTGTCCTTTATTGCCCTAAAGTACCCTGCGTGGAGTCTTCCTCCGAATGCTCAGTATACTCATCAACCTATAAACTGTGTAAATATACTGTATTTGTTGCTTTCTCATTATGTAAGTAATAGGGATTACACTAAAAATCAAGCATTACAACAATGTATATGACGTCAAAAGTAAAACCAAAAAGTTCACCGTGACCTAATATCCCCTAAAAAACCATGGTTAACAATTTGATGCAAAATCCTTTAATACTTTTTTTAAAGCAAGCTCTGCACCCAACGTGGGGCTTGAACTCATGACCCCAAGATCGAGAGTCATGTGCTCTACTGATTGAGCAGCCAGGCGCCCCAATCCTTTGAGATTTTTCTATATACACCCTCACGTTTATCTTATACAAAACTGAGATAATAATAGATTTTTGTGACCTGACTTTAAATGTAAATCTACCTCTCCCTGTTTTTTTTTTAAATCTGCAATGTATTCTAAAAGATCTACTGATTTCGCTGCATAAAAATCAATCCACTTAAGATGGCCCAGTGGTATAGAAATATGTTTGCTTTGAAATTCTGATCAGTTAAGCATGTCTTTATTCAGCACTTTCTCTGCCCCCAGGATTAGACACTTAGGATTTACGAGAGTAAGACATAATACTGCCCCAGAGGGCACAAGCTGTTCACGTCCCTTCAGGCTGATGTTGGACCGTAGACTGGTGGTGATGTAGTGACCACTCAGGTTTGATGCCCTGTACTTTCAGATAGTTGAATTTCATATTGAAATTTAAACTGTCACATGCTTTATATTTTAATAGTTTTTTTTAAGTTTATTTTTTAGTTTTTGAGAGACAGAGGGAACGTGCATGCAGGTAGGGGAGGGGTAGAGAGAGACGGAGACAGAGGATCTGAAGCGGGCTCCTGGCTGACAGCAGAGAGCGTGATGTGACGCTGGGCTAGATCTCACCAACCATGACATCATGACCTGAACTGAAGTCAGACGCTTAGCTGACTGAGCCACCCAGGCGCCCCTAATCTTTCACATACTTTAGATCTGTGGAAAGCGGATGATTCATGTTGAAATCTGAATGTGGATATATTTATTGAAGACACACATATAATGTATATTAGTTTTTGTTTCATGAATGAATGTAATCTTGGAGTAAAAAAGCCCAGAAAATCTTTTTCCCCCAGAAATTCTTTAACAAAGATTTAATAAAATCATGTTGTATATTTAACAAAAGTGCAATTTAGAGAGAGGAAGGGCAAAAAAAAAAAAAAACCACAAAGTCATACGAGCTATGTTTTAGAATGCCAATAAATGAATGCACAATGTAAGACATTGATTGAAAAGAAAATTCCTATAGAAGTCAAAATCAAAATTCCTCTAAGGATTTTGGAGAGACAGCTCCAAACGACGAATGTTTGTTACTGTGACCGTTATTTGTCAATTTTTGAAAAATCAGTTTTGCGGTAGAATTCTGGAAGTTCGTTTTGCCTGGGTAGTGGGTCAGGTGGAGTATGTAGGGGGAACCTACAGTTATCATTGAAGCTGGCTATGTCTCATGAAGAAAAAACCTAAAAGCAGAATGCCAGACAATAAGGGGCTGATGCTTAGACATGTGTGAGGCTGCTGTGGTCTGAGTTTGTGAAATCGTATGAAGAACACTTCTAGATCATATCTCTTCTATTTGAGGAAAATGAGGTCCCAAGACTTTGAGTGATTCACCCAAGGACACAAACTTAACAAGCCTGGGTCTTTGGGCTGCACATCAGGGTTTCTCGGTTCTTCCAGGGAAGAGTCATCGCACCTGCTGTCTGTGTGTGTTCTCGCCCCTGGAGATCTCAGCTGCACTTAGGGCTTCGGTGACAGCAGACCCAGGTCCGTTCCCTTGAGTGCGGAACATCCATTTCTGGCACTCTGCTGGACATTTCCACAAAGGATATCCACCGGGCACCTCTCACGCCCTGTTTGGACATTGGAACCCATCACCTTTCTCCGAAATATACCATTCTGCCTGGTTTTCCTATATTAGCTGATTGCATCAGTCCCCCTAGGATCTCAGACCTTTTGCCACTGTATTTCCTTTATACCCTCACTCTGCACATGCAGTCTCCACATCCTAACAGATTTTCTTGAGCTGTCTCATCCATTCCTTCCCTCCCCTTCCCACTGCCTTTCCCATCTCCCCCTCACACAGTGCCCATGGCCTCGAACGTGGCTCCCTGCTTTCATTCTGCTTTGGCTTTTCCCTATTCTGTAACGAGGTCAAAGTCATTCACATTTGGCTCTATGCAACTGTCCATACGGTCTTCCTTGCCTCCCTCTGCTGCGGCTCTTAGATCCATGTCAGCCTGCTGGGGAACCCTCTCACTGGCCCCCATTCTCCTCCCTCCGGGTGTCTGTAGAGACCCCCCCCCCCATGCTTCCTGACATTCTACTCCTGCTCTGACTGTTAGCAGACCCACAGATGCTGGAGGCCTGCCTCCCCAGACAAAAGTCACCTTTTCAGTCCCCATGCCCCTTTAGTGTATTAGTCCCATGCCCGCTATCACATTTGCCACATATGTTTGCGCTAGAATAAGTTACGTGAATAACTGTCTTTTCCTTTAGATTTTCCGTGTCTCATCAGGACCCACCATTATTTATTTTTCGATGCCTAGGACTTCACGCTGTAAAGTCCAAACGAGAAGCTCTCGAAATCTGTCCCTGTATGGGCAGAGATTTTTATGTTATGTTTTCCTCGCCAGCGTCTCCCATGGGCCAAAAACAGTGCTTGGCACATGATAGACTCTCGTTATGTACTTGTTGTTGAGTGAATTCCCTCTCACTTTTCCCCTTGCGGGGCGGGGAGGGGGGGGCTTGAATTAAATCTCAGGTTTACCAGTTTTCAGTGCATCTTAATAATGACAAAATAGCTGACATGTTTATAAACAGTAACCAGTTCTTGATGAGTATCATACAGAACATAATAGAATTATCCCAGGCCAGACCCAGAGTGTCACTTGCTTGGGGGGTTGTCTGTGTAGATATAATGGTTACGCGGGTGACCCTAACATTTTGAGAGGTATAATCCTTTCAGAGAACCACCTCCAGATGTGGCTCCTCTCACTGGCCAATGCTGATTGTACTTTTGAAGTAGTCATTATTGGTCGAGCTTCCTAAGTAGCGGCTTCTCATGGGGATTCTTGTAACCACCGGACAGGTTTAGAAATGGTGATGTTTCTAAAGCCATACATAGCCCAGGATTGAGTGCCCCAGAATTCTCTGGGGGTGGCTGTTAAAAATGCATTCTTGGGGATTGAAACCAGACCAGCCGAATCAGGTTCTGTCAGTCTGCATTTCAAATAAATACCTTGAAGGATACTTACGCTTGCTCAATTTTAAGACCCACTAGTGAGGATTAACAGCGAACAGGAGGGAGACAGACATAGAAAGAAATTGAGAAAGAAACATTTTCTTTCTTTCCTTTTTTTTTTTTTTCTGTGTAGATTGTGAGTAGCCTGGTTGGCAAGGGGTGCATTATCTTAGGCTGTTCTCTCTGGTAAGATGAGTCATATTCAACTTAGGGTGTTTCTCAGGCTGTGAGGAAGGGTGGAGTGCTCTTTTCCACTGGAATTTAAACACAATCGAGCAAGGACTGAGATCTCAGGTGTAGAAATAAGATGAAACTGTTTCCATCAAATGTCCTCCACTGTATCTAAATATATTGTTGTATTTAAGAAGTACGGATATGTGTTCATAGGTGGTATTAAAACAGAAGTTCTGATCTCGAATACAGGAAGTCCTTGACAATTTTTTTTCTTTGTTTCTTGATTTATATTATGGAGCTATTATACGCAGACCATATATTTGCATGTATTTAATGCTATATTTAAGGATTACCTTTCTGAGAAAGTATATCATATGCATTATTGATATGAAGAAGATAATGTCAGGAAAGTGAGACGGTATAGTCTAGAACTGCTACCTATGTGCCTAATAATTCAATTATTGTAAATATTCATAGAATAAGCATAGATTCATTTTGCTCATTGATTAAAGGTCATTCCGTCTAGATCATCTAGAAATAAATAAGTTTTAAAAAGCGTATGTAATACATTTCATAGTACTTCACAAATTTAAAGTATTATATTAATTTCTAAGACAATTAAACAAAATTATCAATCACTCTGTTCCGATCTGTTTCCAGTTCCTCTACTGCCATTCACTAGCTCATTAAATTTATCACGTTCCTAAATTGTTTCAGGCACTGTTCTAGGTGCCAGAGATAAAGAGAGAAATAAACAGGACAAGATGCTGCTTTCATGAAACTTCTGTTTTTGTGAAAATCCATAGGATCTAGACATAAGATCTACAAGTTTCATGAAATTTCTGTTTTTGTGAAAATCCATAGGATCCATAGCAATCCATAGACTCCATAGGATCCCAAGGGGTTTTACACAGGCCTTCCTTAACTTGATGTCAAAGTCAGAGAGATATGGGTATTACAGTAGCATGGTCACTTAGATGTGTGACCTTCCTAGGTTTCACTTTTCCTCTATCTTTTAAGCTTAGAGCTTAGATTGGATTTTTCTCAAAAAAATATATGTGTATATATATGCATGTATATATGCATATATATAGACTGTTTTCTAGAAAAATTAGGCTGCCGATTCTGATTTTTGCCACTAGATGGCAGACATCAGCATTTGTGTCCAATGAATGGGTCAAGTCTTGAAAAATTAAAATGAGGTTCAAAATGAGTCACTTGATATGGGGAAATGTTGTTAGTTCCATGTGAGGGAGAGGGAGGAGTTGCTGTTATATTCCATAGATTTCATGCTTTAAATATGGTCATTCTTTACTCTCTGGCATTTAGTTTGTTGTTTTGTTTTGTTGGGATTTAGTTTTTAATGTGGCTATCTGCTCTTTCTTTCCAAACACAGGACAGCCCATTTTTGAAACCTATGTTGAAAGTCATGTGTATTGCTGGAATTATGATATAAGACATTATCTCTAATATCTTATAATAACCTTATAATATCTAAGTTATGATATAATAAATATATGAAATATAAGATATTAGCTAGAATAGAAATTCCCTAACATACCTTGACCAGTGTTTCTTACATATGAAAAAAATTAAAATAGACTTTGCAAGTTGAAACTTAGATGAACACATTTAGTAGCTGTAGGGAGTAGACTACTATTCCAAATGTATGAGAAACAAAGGTTTCATTTGTGTGTGTGTTGGGGGGGTGGTGACAGAAGAAACAAAGATACTAGAAACCTTAAGCCTGACTAATTAATTTTATCTGCCATTGGTTATAGGAATCCAAAAAAAATCAAATATAAACAGAAGTTATATCAGGCAACTCATATGTGTAAACCAAGATTAACATTACCATTACAGAGTAGAAAGCTGGCCCAGATCCTGCTAATGAAGATCCCATCAATGTATCTTCTTTTTAGCACAGAAATAACTAACCAGGGGCTCCTGGGTGGCTCAGTCGGTTAAGTGTCTGACTCTTGATTTTGGCTCATGTCATGAGCTCTCTGTGCACAGAGCCTGCTTGGGATTCTCTCTCTGCCCATCCCTCTCTCTCCTTCTCTCTCTCTCTCTGTCTCTCTCTGTCTCTCTCTCCCTCTCTCTCAAAAATAAATAAATATTAAAAAAAAAGAAATAACTAACCAAAGCATGACATTCAGTGTGTCTTTTAGAAGACTGAAGGCGCCATCTTGTGTGTTTTCCAAGTCCAAACCAGACCAAGCTATAAAGTGGTGCCCACTGACTCTTTAAAATTTTAGAAAGCCAATACCAACTGTAGATGCTGTTTTTGACCTCCAGAGCAGCTTGGAAATAATTGTTTTAAGGCAATGAGGTTCAGAAGGGAAAAATGTGTAGCAAAGTCTTGCCCTTAGATATGTGTTTATAACCTATAAAAGTGTTAATTGGTAAAATAGAATTATCTGAGCCAAGTTGTTCTTGGGATTTAAAGGGTGGGGAAGCCAAATCTTTTTGGAGGGATTCCAGGAACTTCTTAGTTAAAGGAATTTCACTTGAGAAATACTTTAAAGGACTGGTAAGGTTTAAATAGGCAGACATGCAAGGTACACTAATTAGGCAAAACTTACCTTACATGTGGAAACTCTTTGCTATTTTTTGTCTGTGTCAGGAACATTCCATCTCAGAGTCTTTGCACCTGCTATTCCATTTGGAACACTCTTTCTGGAAATCTGTACAGCATGCTTCTGCACCTACTTTAGGTTTTTCTCAAATGTCACTTGATCAGGCCAGCATTTTGTGACCACCTCATCTGAAATAGTATGAATTCTCTTCCACTATTCACTGTCTCCTCAATCTCTCGTCTCTTCATAGTATTTATCACCACCTGACATCATGTGTATTTATTTTTTTCATTTATTGCCTGTTTATAATCCACATAATATGAGCTGAGACCAAGAATTTAATTTTTTTTAAACTGCTAAATCTCCAGTTCCTAGAACACTGCCTGGCCCACCATAGGCTCTTAACAAACACTAACCGACTAAGAGAATACTCAGTGCCACTTTTGCATTTCTTGTCACATAAACACTGATAAACTTACCCCGTATTGTCCATTCAGCCATGGCCCTTTCTTTTGTACATTCATATTAAAATCATCACTCATAGCATCATTTACAGTGAAGTATAGAATTATAGATGTGCAGAACAATGAAATAAACCAGCACATTCACTCAGATTTACCTGATTATGCCTAGCCTTGTTTCTAATAATGTTATTTCCCCTATTTTCCCATTAGAATTACATAAGAGAGAAGCAACTTGCTACCTTCTAATTTTTTAAAATTTTATTGTGCTCACAATAAATAAATAAATAAATAAAATGTATTAAATAAGTGCTCACTTAATTATAAGCATATGCACTAAAAAGGAAGTCAAGAAATTCTTTGGGTTACAAAATGGAAGGGGAAGTCAAAGGACTTTTCTGAGTTTGATTCTGTGGCGTAATTAGGAAGTCACCAGTGAGTACCTACTATGTGTCACTGTGCAAAAAGTGACATAATCACGAGTGTGTTGGCCCAAAGTACCACAAGATACTTAATTTTCTACATTACTTGGCTAATATGCTTTCTAGCAGTTTGGTGATTCTGAGGCTCTTAAAAATAACCAAGTATTATACTCTGTTAGGTTTTTCACAGCAAAATCTAGGTCTTGACATATTGCCAAACATACTTGAAAATAATGTATTCTATTTTTTCATTCATCAGATTTTTTTTTTTGAGCAACTGACCATGCTAGAATGCTGTTCCACGTCAGGGATACAGTGATGCCGAAAAAAGACAGGGTCTTGCCCTCAAGAGGAGCTTCAAGCTTCAGTGAATCAACTAATTGTTCTTGCTATTGAAAAGTAGCTTTAAGGGGCGCCTGGGTGGCTCAGTCGGTTGGGCGGCCGACTTCGGCTCAGGTCATGATCTCGCGGTCCGTGAGTTCGAGCCCCGCGTCAGGCTCTGCGCTGGCAGCTCAGAGCCTGGAGCCTGTTTCGGATTCTGTGTCTCCCTCTCTCTGACCCTCCCCGTTCATGCTCTGTCTCTCTCTGTCTCAAGAATAAATAAACGTTAAAAAAAAAAAAAAAAAGATTAGCAGAAAAGTAGCTTTAAAAAAATGTAATAAGAGTATAATAAATATAATATAAATATTATAATAAGTAATCTGGCTTGAAGGGTGCTGATCCGTGGGCATCACCGTGAGATTGACATTCCTAATATGGTAAATTTTGCTCTGATGATGGTGGGATAGGAGGCATTCCCTGGAGACGCTGTTTCTCTGGAACCTGCAGATCAAAACGCACACACACTCGACTGTGTGAACCATCTTAGCAGCACCCAGAACTCGGTTGGGGCTGAATCTCTCCCATCTCTCAGGTCTTGAAACCATATGTGTAGGTGAGAACTTTTGTCTGGGCTCTGAATCAAAGTGGGAAACGATGCTTGTACAGGCATGGTTTCAAAACAGGTATTTGGAAGTTAGGAAAATATTTTACTGGAATCACACGGAAGCTATTGTCCAATAGAATGTGAGGTTGTCACAAGCTTGACCTCTTGATCGCTAAAAGGACAGTGAGATGCTTGGAATTTGTAGCAAGAGATTCACTGAGGGGCACCTGGGTGGCTCAGTCGGTTGGGCGTCAGACTTCGGCTCAGGTCATGATCTCACGGTCCACGGGTTCGAGCCCCGCGTCGGGCTCTGTGCTGACAGCTCAGAGCCTGGAGCCTGTTTCAGATTCTGTGTCTCCCTCTCTCTCTGACCCTCCCCCATTCATGCTCTGTCTCTCTCTGTCTCAAAAATAAAGGTTAAAAAAAAAATTAAAAAAAGAGATTCACTGAACAGAGAATATCTTTTGTTAAAACAAAATCAGTGATGTAGGTACTAAAGCAATTTTCATTTGAGGGCATCTGCTGCTCTAACCTTTTAAAGAACATTTTGCTGTATGGTATCAGATGGCTGATATTAACCTTAAAATGTTTTGTTGTTGCTGTTTTTTAATAGTTTTTTTAAAGTTTTTATTTTATTCTTATTTTTGAGACAGAGAGTGCCAGTGTGAGAGAGGGGCAGAGCGAGAAAGAGAGAGAATCCCAAGCAGGCTCCACACTGTCAGTTCGGAGCCTGATGTGGGGCTCAAACTCACAAACCGTGAGATTAGGACCAGAGCTCAAATCCAGAGTCAGGCACTTAACCAACTGAGCCACCCAGGCATCCCAACCTTAAAAATGTTTTTAACCACAAAATGCTGTCATGCTCCCAGAATTATAAGGTCCTTCTCAATTGTTGCCAATTTCCATTCTGAAGCTCTCCCACCATTATTTTCCCTCTTAACCTTCTTTTAATTAAGTGTTTCTTATTCGGACTTTTTTTTGGTCCTAATCTCTGTAACCCATGAAAATTTAATACCATGCATTCACTGTGTAGCTGTTTGTAAAATGTGGCCATTCAGAGATTTGGAAACCATTGCAATCTCTAAAACTTTTTTTTTTTTTCCCCTCTAAGAACCCATTTTAAAGGCTGGGTATGCCCTTACATACTTTGATCATTTACCAGGACGGTATCAAGGCAGAAGTGGTTCCATGGCCCCTCACACTTCATGGTGCTTTTAGTCTCCTTTGCCGTTCCCCAGAAAAGTTCTGTACCGTTGACGTGATTCTCTCATGGAAGCACGCAGGATCCCTTCCCCACCATCTCTCTGCTGGAATCCTCTGATCCCTCAGGACTCGTGCTAGAGTGGACGCATCTGCTGTCCCTAAAAAAGGATTTCCAGTAAACCTCTACTACACTCTGGCCCCTTAATACTGGGTTTTTGAGCAGTGGAGAAGGTCAGTGTGTTCTTCTGAGGCACAATAAGAAAATCCAAGCACAATTTTATTTATTTTCCAGCTTCTTACTGCTTTTCTCCAGCTCCACTGCTGTAGGTGTCCCTAAATTTGCTTTGTTCTGCCTGGCAAATCTGCCTGTTCTCACCACCCAAGTACACTTGAGATAAAGGGAAGCCTAGATAGGGCCACTCTGTTTTGTTTTCTTACACGATTTACACAGTTGTTGCATTCCTGTGTCATCAAAGAGTTTTGAAGCTTTTGTAATACCTCAGTCCTTCACAAAGTCCCATGGTTCCCAAGGCTGTGAGAAAATTATAGCAGCCCTCAGTGCCCCAGGCCTCCCAGTTTCCCAGTCTTAACAGGTGAGCATTTTTAACTCTTTAGGCTGTTTTTTTCCCCCTCTTATTTACTTTCATATTTGTAAATACCATGCTTCGACTGATGTGTCTTACTTTTTGGCTTTTAGTTTTTTCAATAACTTTTTAGTGTTTATTTTTGAGAGACAGAGAGAGAGTGAGCATGAATTGGGGGAGGGGCAGAGAGAGAGGGAGACACAGAATCCAAAGCAGGCTCCAGGCTCCGAGCTGTCAGCACAGAGCCCGATGCAGGGATTGAACTCACAGACCACGAGATTATGACCTGAGCCAAAGTTGGCCACTCAACCTAGCCAGCCACCTAGGCACCCCTTACTCTCTGGCTTTTAGAATTTACTTCTTACTATAGAAAACCTCCATCCTTATACTGAGAAAATCACATTAAAATTTTGGTTATATGAATATTCAATATTAACATGTTTTGACTATATAAATGTTACTCACTACTGAACCATTTAGTGAACTTCTTATGATATTTTCTCTTTTTGTATTTTTTTTTATTTTCTAGGAAGTAATACTTGTCTCATGTTCTCCCTTTCTCTCTCCCTCCCTTTCTTTCTTTTTCTTTCTTTCTTTCTTTCTTTCTTTCTTTCTTCCTTCTTCCTTCCTTCCTTCCCCCTCCCTTCCTCCCTTTCTCCCTTCCTTCCTCCCTTATCCCTTCCTTTCTTCCTTCCTTCCTTCCTTCCTTCCTTCCTTCCTTCCTTCCCCCTCCCTTCCTCCCTTCCTTTCTTCCTTCTTTCCTCCTTCCTTCCTTCCTTCCTTCCTTCCTTCCTTCCTGTCCTCTTTCATTTATTAGGAGCGTTCCAGAACTGTTTGCTCTCTAGACCTGCCATATATCTGCACTCTTAAGATATGCCTTCACTCTACTCTTCCCTGAATTACCCCTTTTCTTCAGAGTTCCTCAATTTTACCGTCTGTAGCGTGAGAAGGATAATTACTATTCCTTGCCTCTTCTGGTTATCAGGAAGATTAAACTGAGTATATGGATAAGCCCTTAAGTAGAACTTGCACGTGGTACGTGCCCCAAAAAACAGTGTTATTATCACTGCTGTATCTACTGTTTTGTTGTTATTTTTCTATTATTATCTTACCAGTCTCATCACCGTCTCTATGACATGATGTGAGTAGAGTGAGAGATTATTGTAGAATAAGTTAAGAGTCTTGCAGAATGATTTTGTAGCCATAATTATTACAATTACTATTAATGGTACTGCAGACTTCTTTCATGGATAAATCAGAGCAGATACCTCATGGAGGAGAGTCTGGCTGAGGGTTGCTGGCTGACCGCTGCTGTCCAGACCTCGCTTGTACTTTGACTCTCAAAAGAAAGGCCCGTTTCCTGGGAGGGTTAGAACTGAACCGTAATCCGAATTGAAATGAAACCGTCACGACTTTTAATAGTCTTCTATGTTTTTTGTGAACGTCAGTCAACTACTTCAATATTAATTTGAATGAAACTGTAGAACATAAAAGCATGAATGGCTGTGTTGAAACACAGAACTCACTTGCACAGGTTATTTAGTTAATTAATTAAAGGGAAGGACTCAGGGTGCCTAGGTGGCTCAGTCGGTTAAGCAGCTGACTTCGGTTCAGGTCATGATCTCGCGGCTTTGTGGGTTCAAGTCCCCGCGTCGGGCTCTGTGTGGACAGCTCAGAGCCTGGAGCCTGGAGCTTGCTTCGGATTCTGTGTCTCGGTCTCTCTCTGCCCCTCCCCAAGATGCACTCTGTCTCTCTCTCGAAAAATAAATAAACATCAAAAACAATTTTTTTGATAAAGGGAAGGACTCAAAAATAAGTGGATTTAGATGTTACTGTGCAGTTAGAGTGGTTTGGGGGTATGGAGAATACACAAGACACATAGACACACACTTTTTTAAACTAAAGAAGTAGGCATCAGCTTGTTTTCTGTTGTTCTTATTTCCATTGCAAATGTTTACTTGGGTGGTTTTAAATCATATGAATGCTACCAGAATAATGCAGACCCAAGGTGGGGAGTGTTTGGTGACAAGAAACGAGGGTTCTTGTTTGTCTCAGGTTCTCCCTGAGAATGTTCTCCCTGAAGTTCAAAAAGAATTTGAACCTAGGACCTCGTCATTTGTGGTAATTTTGTGAGCAATCCCGGAGTTTGCTGTGTCTCTGTAGCTGAAAATCCAAATGTGTTTGAGTGGGTGGTGGGGCACTGGCTCACCTCATCACTGCTATGTTTTGTTTTGTTTTGTTTCACTGCTATGCTCTTTGTTTCATCTAATCCTTGGTTTCTTTTCTATTCACAATTAATTTTATACTGAACACACATGCTTTGTGACAGCTGAATACTTGTCTTTGACGTCAATCAAAAGAATAATTCTACGATGAATCACACAAGTGGCTTACCTTTTTTTTTTAACCTTTATTTATTTTTGAGACAGAGAGAGACAGAGCATGAGCAGGGGAGGGTCAGAGAGAGAGGGAGACACAGAATCCGAAGCGGGCTCCAGGCTCTGAGCTGTCAGCACAGAGCCCGACACGGGGCTCAAACTCACGGATTGTGAGATCATGACCTGAGCTGAAGTCGGACGCCCAACCGACTGAGCCACCCAGGCACCCCTGTGGCTTACCTTTTTTTAAAAGGGGTTCATCCCTTCCTTACTTTGATTTTAACAAACCTAGGTAATTTTTAATACTCACTTAGGTTGCGTCTACCTCAGGCAAGTGTTTCCAACAGTTTGATGCTATTTGGAACACACTTTCCAAGTTGCCTGTGCTATGTGACATTCAACAAACATCAGCCTCTACCTTATGTTTGCTCCAAAGCAGGTAGTAAAACAGCTGGAACAGAACAAAATAGTTCAGATCAGATAGCATCCATTTCAGAAAAATGGACTAGCATAGATAGTACACTTAATTTCATATATTTTCCTAAATTCAATTCAGCTGAGATCAAGGAGGATTGATTCAATATATAGAGTAGAAACTGAACATGCATTTTATTTTATGATCAGTTTCTTGGGAGCTCCTGCCTTTATGGAACATATGGCTAGTAGTGGAAATACTGGTGGTAGGTTGTAGGAAACCAGCTTGACCCTTTGTTTCTTTTTTTTTAACGTTTATTTATTTTTGAGAGAAAGAGACAGAGAGCGAGTGGGGAGGGGCAGAGAGAGAGAGGAAGACACAGAATCTGAAGCAGGCTCCAGGCTCTGAGCTGTCAGCACAGAGCCCGACATGGGGCTCGAACTCACAGACAGTGAGATCATGACCTGAGCCAAAGTCGGACGCTTAACTGACTAAGCCACCCAGGCGCCCCAAGCTTGACCCTATCATACAGAATGATTCACTGTCAATAATATAAACACTAATATTTACCCAAAAAATGCTGGGTGCTTGCTCTGTGTTAGAACAGTGCTAAGTATTTCCTTTGTAATATCTCATTTGCCCTTAAAACAATACTGCAAGGTAGGTATCCTGTCTGATTAATAGGTGAGCATAATAAACCACACATACGCTAAATAACTTGTCCAGTCCAGGTATGACTGTGGTTTTGGTTAAAGGTATTTGCAATCTCCGGACTAAAAAATGAAACCTATTGAGGCGCCTAGGTGGCTTAGGCAGTTAAGTGTCCGACTTTGGTGCAGGTCATGATCTTACAGCCTGTGAGTCTGAGTCCCATGTCAGGCTCTGTGCTGACCGCTCAGAGACTGAAGCCTGCTTCAGATTCTGTGTCTCACTTTCTCTCTTCCCCTTCCCCACTCACACTCTGTATCTGTCTCTGACAAATAAAAATAAAAACATAAAATTTTTTTTAAGTTACTCATAATAATGTTACAATAAGAGGTTATTTTATTCATCTAAGTAGGATCATCTACTGCTCTCAATATGATCTCTTTGCAACTTGGACACTAATTTAGTGATCTTATGTAAATAATGCACTGTGGCTATAAAAGATGACAGATAGAATTACTCAGTTTCTGTGTTTGGTATGGATTTTCCAAACAGTAAACATTTAAGGGGAGAAGAGCAGACTTTTCAAATAGGAACGTGTATCAGTGATTCTGCCACTGTGCTCAGCTTCTTTGATAATTCAAGTTGTTGAGAGTTCTAGAAGGCTCTTCAGGAACAGAATTAAATATTGTGGGGAAACCACAGTTGATCTGAATCTCAAAATCTACCTGAAGGAAATAAAATCATAAAGACCATTCTTCATTTGAACATCGGTCTTCAATGATCATGGGTTGGTTTTTGTTAAATGATAATTTAGTTTTGTGAACTCATTTTTATCTGACTGTGTCATTCATTTTCCCCTAAAGTTTAGATTATATAAAAAAATGACAAGATGTTGTCAGTGCAGAAACTAACTATTGGCCTATGTAGTAAAATAAAAGAATTTCCCCTTCCACGAAAGAGAGGTGTTCTCTGTAGAACACTATTGTTGTTCTCTGAGGTGACCAGTAGAGCCTCATATGGGCATTTCCTTCACATTCTATGGGATCTGACTGTTTGAGTGATAAAGCCTCGAGAATAGGAACCAGAATGAAATATATTTATATCTTCTTTCTGGTGAAAATATATCCATCAATACTAATGACTATGAGGTATCAGAAGCAGTTGTTAACTTTGTGTTCTTCTTTTGCTGCCAATTAATATTTTCCTTCTTTTCAGAAAATGATTTCGTGGACTTCTGGTTTATAAGTCAAGACAATGGAGGGGAAAAGCGTAAATGAAAGAAGTGTGTAAAACTGAGCAAGGAATATGCCCTCACATTTCACACTCATTCCAGGGTTGGAAGGTGAGGAGACTTTCTCGAAGGGTTTATATGTAACCTTCCTCCTCTCCCATGGATATGGTTTGGGAGCCCAGATTGCTGCTGGCTAGTAAGCTGCTTTAAACTCACTCTTTTTTCATTTCTTTCTTTCTTTCTTTCCTTCCTTCCTTCCTTCCTTCCTTCCTTCCTTCCTTCCTTTCTCTTTAATGTTTACTTATTTTGAGAGACAGAGAGCAGCAGAGGGAGAGGGAGAGAGAGAATCCCAAACAGCCTCCATGCTGTCAGCACAGAGCCCAACACGGGGCTCAGTCCCATAAACTGTGAGATCATGACCTGAGTCAATATCAAGAGTTGGACGCTTAACCGACTGAGCCACCCAGGCGCCCCAACTCTCTCTTTAGATACGAAGTTGTGTAGTTGGGGAAGACAAGGTGCTGGGTCATGCCATTGTCGATAAGGCTGAAGGAAGGAGAGCCAGTAAGAAGGAAGGAGAGCCAGTAAGAAGGAAATTGCAGGAATTGCTTTGGAATTCATGGAGCAAAAGTATGGAACAAAAGGGTAAACTATTGTGAGGATCCAGGGGTTCGTTTGTACAATAAAAAGAAAGGTCTGCGAAAACACAATTGTGCAGTATCAGCGGCTACCTAATAACAAACTGACTAGGTGGTTTTACAATCACCCTACCATCTGTTTCTGAATTTGGGGAAAAGAGGTACATGTGAACTTTTCATCATTTTTCTAAGATGAGAAGAAAACAATTTAGGCTGGGAGTATGTGTTGCTCACACATGCTGTTTTCAAAAGAAAAAAAAGGTGTGAATGGAGAAAATTTTAAGATGTGAAATTCATAGACTTCATGATAGAATAAAGAATATAGTCTGGTATATTTTAGAACAAGTAGTCTGGGCTCCTGGGTAAACTTTAAGTTTGTTCCATTTAGTTCTCTAAAGAAAAGAAAAAGAGATTCCTCCATACTCCTTTTTTCAGAATATTGCCACAGAAGCTGCCAGAAGGTTAACCTCCTAATGAACAATAAATTATAAGTTAAAATAAATTATAGGTTAATTGGTTATTATCCCAGTCACTCTTCATAAATTCTAGGTTTTAAGCCAGTGTACAGATTAAAAAATTCCATTTTAATTTTTGATTTTTTTTCATAATTTACATGTATATGTATATCTCTTTAGAATATAATTTGGGGTCAGAAGTTACTTTGAACTATCTGAAGACATCTGTTTAAAATATTCCTAATTTTGTATTTTGAAGTCGACAGGACTTACTCATTTTGAATTCCATAGGTTTCCTTCTTGACTAAAGACACTTTGGAAAAATAGCACAAGTTTTCAACCCTAGACAAGTGGATACAATGATGAAAATAAGCAATCGGGTCATGAAATTTGTTAGAACTATTTGAGAGCAGATAACCAATTGTAACATATTAGTTTTTCCTTTTCAAAGTTGAAAAAAAAATTTTTAATGTTGATTTATTTTTGAGAGACAGACACACAGAGCAGGAGAGGGGGAAGGGCAGAGAGAGAGGGACACACAGAATCCGAAGCAGGCTCCAGGCTCTGAGCTGTCAGCACAGAAACTGACGCAGGGCTTGAACCCACAAGCTGTGAGATCATGACCTTAGCCAATGTTGGACACTTAACCGACTAAGCCACCCAGGCACCCTGAAAAGCTTGGAAGGTTTTTAATGACTAAAAATTTCATTCTTTGGGGTGCCTACGTGGCTCAGTCAGTTAAGCGTCCAACTCATGATTTCAGCTCGTGTCATGATTTCACAGTTCATGAGTTCAAGCCCTGCACTGGGCTCCGTGCTTAGGGCACAGAGCCTGCTTGGGATTCTCTCTCTTCCCCTCCCCTGCTCGTGTTCTCTCTGTCTCTCTCTCAAAATAAATAACAGTTTGAAAAAAAAATTATATTCTTCAAAACCTGGTTTCTTTAAATAAAGGAGCTGAAAACTCGAACGCATCTGTCCTCCTGGCCTGGGTGTTTCTTAGAGAGAAATTATGTTGACATTGGTACTGCAGTAGGACAAGTGTAGTGCTTGAGAAGGAGTGTACTGGCCGTGATAATCAGTCACTTCATGAGTGGCTTCCTCAGTGCTGCCTCATGGGACATTGGTGCACACCATTCTTGGTGACTTTGTTCTTTAATGAGATGGGAAATCATTGGAGGGAAAGAACAAATCCAGTGTGTGCTAAACATGAACGTGTCTTTTAAATAGACCTTGAAGGATCTGTAGGATTTCTGCAGCAGAAATGATATTTATAGAGAGGGGCATGCTGGTATGTGTCATAGGCACATTTGGGGTGGAGGATGGGTACCTGGCTCAGGTTGTCTGCGGCATAGGATAAAAGCAGGAAGGAAAGAAGTGAAAGACAAGACTCACAGCCACATTCTAGTGGAAGGGTCCTTGAATTGCTCATCTCTATCTGGTATGTGCTCTGACTTGTCGTATTTGTTTTAATTTTTCTTAACGTTTATTTATTTTTGAGACAGAGAGAGACAGAGCATGAGCAGGGGAGGGGCAGAGAGAGAGGGAGACACAGAATCTGAAGCAGGCTCCAGGCTCTGAGCTGTCAGCACAGAGCCTGACGTGGGGCTCGAACCCACAAACCGTGAGATCATGACCTGAGCCAAAGTCGGATGCTTAACCGACTGAGCCACCCAGGCACCCCTGACTTGTCATATTTTTGAAGGCAGAGACATGAATCCCTTTTTTCCCTAATCCATAGTATTGCCTCAATGAATCTGTGAGTTTGATTTGATCTGACTTTAGATATCCAGCTCTCAAAAGGGTTTTTGTAAGTACCTACTTATTAGAGTCAAACAAATTTTAGTACCATAAGCTCCCACCCAACCTTTCCATATGGATTAACTCTTTTGGAAGAGTTAGGATGAGAGTGTTAGGCTTTCCATATCTTTAACCACGTGGAGATATAACTCATCTTGACATTTGGATTTTAAGTGATAACAACATGTACAATTGGATTTAAGATCTGATGTTAGGAAATCACAAAGGAAGGATTTTATAAGACTTTTAAGTTTTATCTGCCTGTTGTTTTGAAGGAAGATAGCTAAAAAGAAGGATCAGATCGTGTGTGTTTAAAGCTTTTGGACTTGAGGCGTCTGTGGTCCATATTGTTCATATGTTACGGAATTTAATAAAATTAGATGTAACAGTTCACATATAACCCATCAGGATGCAAATGGGGAACAATTTATTGTCTAAAAAGATCAAATGTAAAATAACTTCAGTCTTTCATTTCAAATTCTATCATTCTTCGTGATCTTATTGCACAACACTTGATTCGGAAAACTTTTATTATTTTATTTGTTTGTTTAAAGATTTATTTATTTATTCTTGAAAGAGAAAGCATGGGTGGAGGAGGGGCAGAGACAGAGGGAGAGAGAGAGAAACCCAAGCAGGCTCTGCATTGTCAGCACAGAGCCTGATGCAGGGCTTGAACACACAAACCATGAAATTATGACCCGAGCTGAGGTCGTACACTTAACTGACTGAGCCACCGAAGTGCCCCTGATTCAGAGAATGAAAGCATAGACTGCAATTCTCAAAGCTCTTATGAAGCTTTAAGGAAATTGAGGCATTCTGAATCTACCTGAGAGATTTTGATCCAGTAGGTTTTTAAAAGTTTCACAGGGGATCCTGATTTATAGCAGAGTTGAAAGCCACCAAGCTGGATATTTATTAAGTTTTTGTAAATTTAATAATGTTGATACACTTTAATTAAGGAACATTTCAATTTTAGTCTAAAAATGAGTTTCATAATAAGAAATCTTAGTGAGGTTTTTCCTCACTCTGAGTAAGGTTATTCAAAATACTCTGTATCTTTTAAGACTGATAAATAGTATTGATTTCAGTATAAATCCTCTGGGACAATTATGCTGGCTTCCCCAGTTTTTCTGTTTAGTATGTTTTCTGTGAATGGTTGAAGTTTAGATGTATTTATCAGCTTTGTTTTTGAAGAAAGAAAGAAAATAAAACTTTGATAAGCCTACTGTGATATTAGGACATTGGAACATGATGCAGATAGTTTTTTCTTCTCTTATTTGAGCCATAGGTCTGGTGCTCTGTCATTTGATAACTTTGTCTAATTTCCTACAAGTTAGTCTACTTTTTAAAAAGAATTCATGTGTTAAATTTTTTAATGTTTATTTATTTTTGAGAGAGAGAGACAGAGCATGAGCAGGGGAGGGGCAGAGAGAGAGGGAGACACAGAATCCGAAGCAGGCTCCAGGCTCTGAGCTGTCAGCACAGAGCCTGACACAGGGCTCAAACCCACAAACCATGAGATCATGACCTGAGCTGAAGTCGGACGCTCAACAGACTGAGCCACCCAGGCGCCCTTAGAATGGTTGTTAGAAAGAATTCTTCCTGGAGCACCTGGGCTGGCTCAGTTGGTAGAGAATGTGACTCTTGAGCCCCATGTTGGGTATGGAGCCTACTCAATTAAAAAAGAAAAAAGAATTCTTGGAAACATTGTGTGATTAGTCACAATTAGTAGCCTCATTTGTCCATTTTATTTTCTGACTTCCTTGTATGAAATACCACAATGTTATTAGTCTTTTATTTGGAGGGTACTGACCTTTTATTACAGTAAAATGACAGAGGGAGGTATCGATTTGCATTTGATTGTATAAGCTTAGCTTTTGGCTAATAAATATTTATCATTTAATTACATTTTAAATCTTAAACTCCCTTTTCAGATTCCCTGTAAATAATGTTAACTTAAAAATTTGCATTTGTATATTGCTTTTATATATGTTTACGTGTGTGACTTGGTATTATAAAAAGAATTTCTTTGCTCTCCAGATATATTAACCAGTCATTCTTGATCTGACCTCCAAAACATAGGTCAGGAAATATTAAGTGCTCTTATGCTTTTATTGAGAAATTCCAATCATCCGTGTGAAACTCACCCTGTGGAATGCTTCACCTCTAATGTGCTCTTTATCTCTCCATTTGTCTATATTAGGCTAGTTTTACAGTCTCTGGTCTTCATTGCCAAACCACACCATACTGATGCCAGATAGTTTTTTTTTTTTTTATTGGACTAACAAATGTGCTTAAATTTCTTTTTATCTTGTGAAGAATGGAAGTTATAATTCATATTACACCATGGAGCGCACATAATGCAGTAATTGTAAGGCACGTAGATGTATTCTGCTCTGTACATGACTTGTCTCCGTTGTTAAGTTATAACACAGATAACATCCCAGGAGAATGAAGGCTGTGTGATCCTTTAGCCAAGAGATCATAAATGAGGCCAGAAGCCACTTATCTATAATGGCCCGAAAAGGGGAGTTTATCTTACTCTTATATTTCATAAAACGTTTTTATTTAATGCCTGTGATGATTTCAATGATGCTACCGTAAGAAAGTGTTGGGATCACAGGATTTGGACATAGACTGTGTTTTTCCCATTGCTGATTTCTGTTGAAGTTTGAAGCTTGACTGTGTTCAATAACTTCGTGTTCTAGGCCGTGCAAATCCTGAGAAAGTGACCTGGCCCGGTGCACGTAAGTAGGGAGGTTCTGGGAAGTCAGTAAATCATCGTTTGCTTTCTTTCTCTGTCGCCGTTACTGCTGTTTTTTAGTTTACTTTGTTTCTTTAGAACAAACATTGGAAGAGTGCGTAATGAAGTTGTATTATGGCAAGCTTCACATTTTTATTTTTAAAGACCATCTTTGAAAAATTAAAAACAAATAAAAGACTGCCTTAACAATTGAGAAGACAAAGGTTTTGTAATGACAATAAGTTGTCTATGAAATACTTTGCCAAGAATAAAACCCATTTAATGCAGGAAGGCAAGGGATCAG
This sequence comes from Panthera onca, assembly GCF_046562875.1. Classification (NCBI taxonomy): domain Eukaryota; kingdom Metazoa; phylum Chordata; class Mammalia; order Carnivora; family Felidae; genus Panthera; species Panthera onca. Next base: position 79,232,711 of record NC_138349.1, read on the forward strand.
GTAGGACAGGTCATTATGGGACAGCTTTGCATCTAAGGAAATGTAAGTATGATAGGAGAGGACAGGCCTCAAGATCAGAAGGTGGTGGGGTGCCTGGCTGGCTCAGTCAGTAGAGCATGCAACTCTTGATCTCAGAGTCATGAGTTCAAGCCCCACGTTGGGTGTAGAGCTTACTTTTAAAAATAAAATTAAAAAGAAGGCGTGGGTGCCAGTTCTGTTTGATCTCCACTGAGTTGCGTAAGTTTCATTTGATCCTTGGTTTTCTTATCTGTGACACAGAGATAGCACTATCGCTCTCAAAGGGCTGTAGGAGGACAAAGCGAAGTAAAGCATGCTAGTCACCTGCAGGGCACCTGTACCTAGGGAACTCTTGGGAAATGGATTGAAATTCCAATTTATTTCTTCCTCAGTGTTTCTTGATCTTTTTAGGACACGTGTCGAAAAAAAAAAAAAAAAATAGGTACGGCAGGTGTGTACTGTTAATCCTCATATTTTTGCATTTAAAAGAAAATCATATGCAATCAAGAAGTTAAAACTCTCATGATTATGATAACTTGTTTATGGAACACTTTGACTAGAATAGCAGCTCTTTGCCACATACGCTCAAAGACCACCTGGGCTCCACTCCTCTGAAGGTATCCATTAACCACTTAGCCTGTGTCTAGGGTAGCATCCTGGTAGAAGAGGGTAGAGTCAGAATGAGGAAGAAACACAGTATCAGATCCCAGCTTTTGAGCCATATTTGGGGAAGCCGGGACATTCAGTAAAACTATTTAACAATTATTCAATGTATACTTGAGTGGACTTTTATTGTAGACCAGTGTTACTAAAAGGTAGAGTCCGAAAAGATTATAAAGTAGGATTAAATTGGTAAATTTATAAAAAGCCTCAATCAGAGTGACTGGCACAGGGCAGAAACCCAGTAAGTAGGAGGTTTAAATTTTTTTTTTATTGTTTATTATTTTTGAGAGAGAGACAGAGAGACAGAGAGCAAGCAGGGAAGGGGCAGAGAGAGAGGGAGACATAGAATTGGAAGCAGGCTCCCGGCTCTGAGCACTCAGGACAGAGCCCGATGTGGGGCTCGAACTCATAGACCGTGAGATCACGACCTGAGGTGTAGTCGGCCGCCCAACCGACTGAGCCACCCAGGCACCCCTGTAAGTAGTAGGTTTAAAAATTACATATATTATTGTGATTTTTTTCCCCTAAGAAATAGAAAAACATTCAAGAAGAAAGCTTTGTAACTTCAGACCCAATGCCTCTTTCTTTGTGAAACCGTATTGAATATCCAGAGACTGTCAACCTATTTCTCCACCATGTATCCACAGATTTCAACCACACCTATATTAGTGCACTTACACATAGTCTGACAATTGGTGGGGGATCCTGCTGGGTAGAATAGGCATTCCTCAGGGGAGCTGATAAGATCTCGTGTAACCGCATAGTCTGTGTCCTTGCAACACAGGACTCAGAACATGAGAATTCATTAATGAATATTTGTTGAATTAAATAACAGGTTTGAGCTGGGCATGAAGGAAATACTCGATTTTTGTTCATGGCGGGATTTTGTTCATGGTGGTGGGGATGGGTGAAGTCTCTTCAGGAAGGGGAACAATCTTGGGGCGCCTGGGTGCCTCAGTTGGTTAAACATACGACTTTGCTCAGGTCACGATCTCGCGGTTCAAGCCCCAAGTCAGGCTCTGTGCTGACAGCTTGGGGGAGCCTGGAGCCTGCGTTGGATTCTGTGTCTCCTTCTCTCTCTACCCCTTTCCCGCTCATGCTCTGCAACTAAATAAACATTAAATAAATAAATAAAATAAACATTAAATAAACATCAAAATAAACATCAAAAAAATAAAAAAAGAGAAGAATGGGAACAATCTTTAAAGATGCGGAGATTGAAATGAGCATGCCATTTCATTCATTCATTCAACAAACATCTATTAAGCAGCTTTTTGGTGCCAAGCCCCTGAGTAAAAGCAGATACAGCTTCTCCCTGTGGAACATACAGACTAGTGGGAGAGATGGGCATTAATCAAACAGTCATGACAGTAAGTAGACATTTGTAGCTGGGATGAATTCCGCAAAGGAAAGGTACATGGAGCTCTAAGCGTCTGACCTACTCGCAGAGGACAGAGTGTTAGGTGCAGTGTGGTGACAGGAGGAAGGGAGAGGACTCCTACGAAGAGGAGTGTTGCATACACAACATGATGGTCCGAAAGAAGGCTGTGGGCCGGTACAAGGGGGTCGGTGGCGGGGGGAAGGTGTTGGCCTGAAGAAGGCAGTGGGGACCAGATCAGATAGACCTTGTGAGCCACATTAAGGAGCTTTGACTTTGTTGTAAGAACAGCCCAAACCGCTGAGAAGTCTTAATCTTGCGTGAGCAGTGAAGGAATGGCAGAAATCATCAGACTTTCACTTTGGCATTTCGAAGAGCTGACTCTGCCTGCGGCCTGGGTGATAACTGTGGGGAAGGGCCAGAGTGGATTCTGGTTGAGGGCCTGGAGGGCTGTTGCACTCCCTTGGAGGCTTGGCCACGAGTGCTTCTGATGGAGACCGCACTTAGGATAGATGTACCTTGGGATAAGGAGGGATTAGTAACGTCACTACAAGTGATCTAGGAGTAACAGGAATTAAGGTTGAATAGGTAATACTGAGACAGGTGCTGCAAGCTGAAACCTTAGGTCCAATGGGTCAAACCCAAACCAAATGACCTGTCACATCTCTGCCTTTACCTTTCCTTCATTCCCTCAATCTTTTATTAGGTGAGTCGTTTACATATTCATTCATCCATTCACTCAATAAATATTTATTGTGTGCCTACTGTGTGTGCCACAAACAAAACCATGTACCCTTGCTAACCTCAGTCTCCCTTTGCTCTGTCTCTCAGTTTATTGTAATTTTTCTTACCCAAGTGCAACTCAAGCCTGTTCTCCCGAGACCACTTTGTGGGTCTTCCCAGTTAGAAATAGCAGCTTTTACTCATCTTTCCACCGGGTAGAAACATCGCAGCTCTCAAGCAGTAAGCCATTCTCCTCGATCAGTAGTGTGGACAGAGTGCTGCTTTTTCAGATTTGGTTCCTCCCACTGGAACAGAGACCCACAAAATACAGGCACGTGGTAAATGCTTATTCGATCAAGTTAAAATAAACTGAAGAAAACAAAGGAGGGGAGTTTTCCATGAAACGAAATTAAATTTTGTTTAATTTGAATGATGATCATTTAAATCTGGTCAAATGATGATCAGATTCTGATGATATCCCTAACCGTATGTGTTATTTTTATTATTTCCCTGGCAAGTGACTGTTAATTCACATGATTGTTCACGTAGAATCTTCAAACACTCATTCCATGCAATTGTGTTCTTTCGGAAATCTCTGATGAGTTGGGGAATCTAACCTTCCCTGTGTCAGACGCGCCTCTCAGTGTATGCTAGACCAGCTCGTTGCAGCTCAGGAGAGCCCTGTCTGCTGGCTCCTATTTACTGATGTTGCCTTGGTAGCTTGAAATTGGCAGTGATGGCCGTATTGTCAGCACGGAAACTGCAAGTGCTACAGATCAGAGCTTTGGCCTTTTCCCTCAGAAAGCTGATTGTGAATTACTTTCTAGCACACCACTGCTTTGAATCCAAAACGCACACACACACAAAAAAAACAAAGAAAAAAATTATGATTCATGGATTGCATTAATTCTGAAACACATGTGTGCTGTGTGTGCGTGTGTGTGTGAGCACGCACAGGCACATACAGATTGAAATGGTTCGGGACTATTTCTAAGGCCTATGGGAAAAGCGAAATTTTGTTATTCTCATGTTCAGTTTGCACCTCACTCATTCACTCACTCAAGCAATGCATTTATTTACTGGAGACTCTAGCAAACGAGGGTCTTTTTCCTCAAATTGATCCCAACCTAGTTGGTGAGAGACGACAGGGATTCCTGTACAATATATTGAGGATGGAATCTGAACTGAAGTGGAAGCCATGCAGTTGCAGAGAAGTAAGAGACTTAAGAACTACGTAGGAGATACAACGAAAAATACTTGATAAAAGGCCAGAGAGAATGAGATAATTGCCAGTTTTCCAGATTATGCAGGCAGGTGGATGGTTGTCTGTCCCCAAAATGAGAATTGCAGGGAGAGCAATGGCTTGAAGGGAGATGTGGGTAGGGCAGGCAGAGGTCCTTGAAGGAGATGGATTTAATTTAGGGTGTGTTAATCTGAAGTTATTTTAGAATACCTGGAAGGTGCTTTGAACTATATACTTGGAGATTGGAAAGAGATGGGTGATAGCGATTTAAAGTCATTGCCCTGTGGCGGCAGTCCAAGCTGAATGAGAATAAGATGGGGTATTAGTCAAGATCCCAACAAGAAACAGAGGTCATGTGCAAATGGGGTAATTAAGGGGAATTCAATGATAAGATGGTTCATGGAGGTTATGGGAAGGCTTAAGGAAGCCAACTGGATTGATAAAACACACTGGGACCAGCAACAGAATAGAGCCATTGTCCACATTAGGTCTGGAGAGCCAGAGGGAAGGAGCACTTACCAGAACATGGACAAGTAGAAGCGAAAGCTGTAGATATGGCTGTAGGAGAGAAATGCCTAATAGTATTTATAGCCTTCAGTAGAGGAATTTGGCCCTTACCAGACTTGGCCCAGCAGGACAACAGGCTGGGGAATACATATTATGACCTCTCTCCCTTCCCACTCTCTGACCTCTGGTCTTCCATTGGCCAAATCCACAGTGAAACCAAAGGGCAAGGAAATGCTTTGAGGCTCTTTAGAGGTCATCTTCCTTGGGCACAGAGCAGGATAGGGAAAGGTATAATGAGATTGTGGACTTGGAATGGTGAGTGGAAGACAACAGGTGAGGTCATCTGAAGAGGCTGGGGCAAGACAGAGCCTTGAGAAGCACCAACATGAAAAGACAGGTAAGGAGGAGGAGCCTGAGTAAGGGCATCAAGGGCTAGATGGAAACCGAAGGGGACGGGTGGGGTGGTTTTGCTGGAAGGAAGGAGAACATTGCAAGGAGGAGGAAACCCTCAACACTGTCATATACAGGAGAAAAATCTAATAACAAAACTCCAGAGAGTGTCCACCAAATTAGTCACTGAGGGTCCTTGGTGACTCTTGTGACTTCACATTGTGATGTGCACAAACGAGGTTATGAAATTGGTGGCGGCCACAGGAACATATTTGTAAAATTCGGCACCGTGGTTCTTGCATCAAACATGAAGAGGATGGAGAGTCCCTTAAGAGTGGGACTGTACCTGTGCCACCTGTGCCCCTGTCTCTCCAAGCATACGCTCTGAAAGATGCGTGAGGGAAGATGGGTAATGATTAACTTTGGTGCACCAGGATGCTGTGCAAGAAAGGAAGGCAGTGGTAACTGCCAGCAGCAAGAGAGGAGGGGCCTGCCGCTTTCCGAAACCCCCTGGAGTCTGACACGCGTCCTGGAGTGGCAGACACAGTGTTTTCCATTTCAGAAATGGCAGTAGACTATTTCGCACAAGTGATTAGTAGTTCTTGTCTCTGGCACAGTCTGCAGTGGTATTTCAGAATACAAAATATGACCTGGTTGTGAATTGACAGGGACACGTTAAAGAAGAAAGGCAAAAGTCCTTGTATTTAGTATGAAATGTCAGGAGACTGGCCCTTGGAGGTGTGAGTGAAATGCATATAGGGAACAGCACAATACAGAGCAAACGTTCCATAAATGTATGTTGAATGGAGCAAAGGAAAACTTGGAGAGATGCTACCAGATTTAGTCATAAGAATACTCGGTAGGGGAAAAGTCCTCATTTTGTATTGTTCGACATCTCACCAAAGGATTAGCCAAAGTAACATTTTCACTATTTGTTTTAAGTTTATTTTTCCTGTTACAAAACATAAATCTGTTAACAGCACAACTACAACAGCAGTTTTTAACATGCCAACATAACCATCTTTATCACTTTGAGAAATTTCTTTCTAGATCGTTGTGTTACGTCCTTTTTCTACTTACTGTATACACAGTTATGGATTAACTGCTTCCTGGGTCAGCTTTATATAATGGGGATTCTCCACCTCACTTCTAGTCGTCATTTTTAGTGGCAGAAAGATAGCCTATTTGAAAGATACAAGATGGTATTCTTAGTTGTTGTCCTGTTACTGGTTTTTTTTTTTTCACGTTTTTCACTCTTACAAATATATATTATAATGAGGTTTTTGAACCCAGAACTTTACCCACTGAGTTTTGGGTTGTTAGGAATTTTTTTTTTGGATTTTCTGAAATCAAATTACTAGGTCCAAGAGCAGAAACATTGTTATGGATCTTGATGCAATTTAAGGCACGTTGATATTACTATTTCTTAAGTTTGCCTTTGAATGAATACATTTTCAGTATCTTTAGTACCTAACAACTCCCTAAACTAAGTAAAACCTAGTGGTTTGTGTGTGTAGGCCTGCAGAATGCTTAACGGTGGTAGCTCTGTGTAAGAGGGAAGTTAACAAAAGGACTTGAAACCCTTCATCCCTGAACGCAAGGACAGATACTTATTAAACTGGATTAAATGATTAAATCTAGTGAGTAAATTTTAATACATGATTCTTTTTTTTAATGTTTATTTATTTTTGAGAGAGAGAATGAGAGAGAGAGAGAGAGAGAGAGAGAGAGAGAGAGAGAGAGAATGAGCATGGAAGAGTCAGAGAGAGGGAGACAAAGAATCTGAAGCAAGTTTCAGGCTATGAGCTGTCAGCATAGAGCCCAATGCGGGACTTGAACTCAGGAGCTGTGAGATCATGACCTGAGCCGAAGTTGGATGCTTAATCAACTGAGCCAGCCAGGTGCCCCAGGTTTTAATACGTGACTCTTAAGTCATTATCTGTGATTTATTTCAGTCCAATTACCATCTGCTACAGTGCTTCAAACTAGATCAAAAGGCTAGCTGTGACCGGCTCATACCCAGTGTAACATATGCTATAAAACCAGGATGTGATTGTTATATACCAATGCTTACTTAATGTGTTTCACTCTTGCCCTGTGATTTTACACTGCAGAACTCAAGTGGATGGCACATATTTTCTGTGCTTTGCTCTTTTACACTTCTGACAATGTGTTGATTTTTTCATATCTGGTGTTTTTATCTGGCTAGTCTGATTGCATTTTTCTTCTCTTTGCATTTAATTATTTTTCCCCTTCTGTCACTATTTTCTGTTCATCTTCATTATCATGAGTTTTTCTCCTGTAACATCTCAATGGTAATTCCTTTATGTTTTCCCGAGCTACCTACACATGGGTTCTGCCTTCTTCATACTTCTTAACCTATTAAACCTTTCATTGCAATTAAATAAAACATGTGCTCAAATGGTATAAAACCACTTGATCAAGTAAATAAACACCCAGACAGTCCTGTAAATATTTTGCACTTTATAAAAATAAGTAAAACCCATAACTTAACACATCTTTTAACTTTTCACTTTTGATTCTAAATTAAGTAAATAAATGCCTAAAATACATGTAAGTTTCACAGACTCTCACAAACTACCCCTAAATGCATCTGTTTAAGATGAGTTCAGCGTTTATAAATCAGCAGGTATGATTTTCATGTGACTGCTGGATTTTTTTCCACTCATTGGCCAAAATAATCAGAAGAAAACCATGTTTAGCTGAATTTTTGGAAATATTACTATAGATAACTGGCTAAGCATTAAACATGGGAGACTCAATGTTTTAAAATTAAGACTTTTTTTTAGAGCAGTTGTAAGTTAACAGCAAAAGTGGGGAGAAAGATCAGAGATTTCCCATATATCCCCTTGCCCCCAAATATGCATAATCTCCCCCATGATCAACATGGACCCACCAGAGGGGGGTACATTTGTTATAGCTGATGTGACATTGACACATCATTAGCACCCAGTCCATAGTTTATATTATGGTTCACTCTTGGTGTTTACTGTGTATTGTATGTATTTGGACAAATAAAGATTACATGTATCCATCATTATAGTATCATACCCTATGTGCTCTATCCATTCACCCCTTGTCATGCCCCCAACTCCTGGAAACCACTGGTCTTTTTACTCTCTCCATGATTTTGCCTTTTCTAGAATGTCCTAGAGATGGAATCGTATAGTACTTATCCACTTCAGGTTGACTTCTTTCACTTAATAATATGCATTTAAGTTTCTCCCATGTCGTTTCGTGCTCTAATAACTCATTTATTTTTATTGTTGAATAATATTCCATGTCTGGATGGACCACAGCTCACTGATTCATTCAGCTACTGAAGGACAACTTGGTTGCTTCCAGATTTTGACAATTATGACCAAAGCGGTTATAAACATCCACGTCTTCGTGAGGAAATAAATTTTTAGCTCTTTTGGGAAAATCCCATGGAGGTGGGTAAGAGGGAAGAGTATCCTTCATTTTGTAAGAAACCACCAAGCTGTCTTTCCAAGCGGCTGCACCATATTGTGTTCGCACCGGCCGTGAACAAGAGTCCCTATTGCTCCACACCTTTGTCAGCATTTGGTGTTGTCATTGTACTGGGTTTTGCCCATTATAATCAGTATGTGATGGTAGATATCTCATTATTGTTTGAATTTACATTTCCCTGATGACATGATGTAGAGAGTAGATTCAATTAAAAAAATAATAATTTTTAGGGGCGTCTGGGTGGTTCCGTTGGTTAAGTGTCAGACTCTTGATCTCAGCTCAGGTCTTGATCTCAGGGTCATGAGTTCAAGCCCTGTGTTGGGCTCTGTGCTGGTCATGGAGTCTGCTTAAAAAAAGAAAAAAAAAACAGGACACAATTTTCATACCTAAAATCATACTGTTTTTTAATTCCCCAGATATAAACATACACACAGGTAAACATGTGTACACACACACACACACACACACACACACACTTCCCCAAATACATATATCAAATGGCTGATAGGAGTTTTACTGTTTGCTGTTTTGGTTTTCTGTTAACATTTTTTTTTGCTTGACACGTTGCCTGGTATATTGATTTCTCTATAAGTAGATTTTTTGTAATATAAGAGTTTTCAGAGCCTGAGAGAAAGATAACAGCTAAGAATATCTTTGTTACTTCTAATATTAAGTGAATAATAGAAAAGTATTTTCAGCATATTGAAAATCATAACATCTGTTAACTTTAGTTGACCTTAGAGCTTCTTGTTTCTTTGTTTTATTTATTTATTTATTTATTTATTTATTTATTTATTTATTTATTGTAATCCCCATTTATTTGTAATCTCTACACCCAACATGGGACTTGTTGAACCCATGACCCCAAGATCAAGAGTCATATGTTCTACTGATTGAGCCAGCCAGCTGCCCCCGAAACTGCTTTTAAACCAATCCCTCTGAACCACACATTGTACTACTGTGCCAGACTTTCACTATGAATGATAGAATGTGACCTTCATAATCCTTCCATATTGAAAAATCTAATGAAATTAACTCATTTATTCACTGGTGCACGACATATTGATAGGTACCTACTATGCCTATAAAATGCTCTGGGATACAGAAGGAGAAAGATTAATTTACATAATAAATCTATGCAACCTAGTTAATTTTCCCTCTGAAATAAATTTATAAGGAACATAAGGATCACACAACAGTTTTTTGTTCTATCAACCCTCCACAGATTATCAAATCTGCTTCACTGATTTTCATTTTCAGGAAAAGGATTTTTAAGGGCTATAAAATAGCAATTAAAATGCCTGAGGTTATAACCGGGCATGCCAAATAATGAAATTAACAAGGTTCAGTGGCTCTGCATGACACAATAGTCTCTTTACCAACAGGGAAATAAATATTATCCCTCAAAGTTACTACATGTGGACTTAGGTTGGAGCAAAATAAACCCAGACAGAGTTCAAGGTCAGGCCCTGGCTTTTGAAGAGAAGACTGACTGTCAGTGTAAATTGCCTGAAGTTCCCTGCCTTTGCCACGCTCTGTAATTTACAGTCAAGGATAGTGTTGGTTACCACTTGAGTGATTCATTTCATTTATTTAGTGCTTAGTAAGTACTGTGAGAGATACAGAGAGGTGGAGAACACTGTTTGGCATCCTTTGAAGAAACTTTGCCAACAAGAGACCCCCCTCCCTCCATTTTAGGGATTTTTGAGATGGGACTCTAGTCCTGAACGACTTCCATTTTGATTTTACTGGGTCTAGAGACTTTCCCCCAAGAGTCAGGAAGTCGCTGCTTTGGGTCAGTCTGCTAGAGTGCTAAAGACTGTACTGTGAGCAGTTATAAAAATCCAGCAAGCCCCCGCTGTAAGGGAGAGCACACGTTTCTCTGTAACCCTCGACACTCCTTCTCTGTAACCATCTCCCTCATCCTTGAAGAATGTGGCTATCACAGGAGTTGTGCATGGGGAATGTGCCACCCCAAGATGGCTTATAGAGGTTGACTGTCAAGGGGGGGAGGGGAGACAGATAAACGACATGTTCCAATTCAAAATCCCATCTGGAAGTGTCTGTTTGGCGATTACCTACTCAGTTTTCATAAGCAGTTTTGTTACCTCCTGGGAGATTCCTGGGAGCATCTTTTATTGGGTGGTAACGTCTCAGGGGCATTCCATTAGCTGGTCTGTGCACATATAATTTGACATGACATTCAGACTCTGTATTTATATCGAAATATATTAATCCTCCTCCTTAGTCACCTGGGTTTCACTTTTGTTTAATCTTACCTAATGAGCTGCTGCTGTGTGGCTGCTGTTTGCTATATGAAGAGTGAGTGGGGAAGATGCTCTGTAGGTAGACTGTGGGGACAGCTGTCTTTGCACAAGTGGACTAATTGGGGATTACTTATGCTGACCCCACGGTACGTCACCTGTAAGTGCTGTGCTGGGACGTCTGCGCTGTTTCCTTTGAAAAGTTGATTTTGATGTTCATCCTGTGAAAACTGTGATGTGATAAACAATAAGATATGTTTGAAAATAGAATGTATGAAAACCAAGCATGGTATTATTTAATAATCTAGAGAGAAGATTCAGTCTTCTCTGGTACTTCAGAACTGAAGAGAAACCGTCAAATTCAGTCAAATGCATTTTTCTACCCTAAGATAGTAAATCTGTTAATATTCGATTATCACTTTCTCAGCCAAGTTTATAGGCTCTTTTATTTTCCAATACTGGGGCTTCTTAGGATAGGATTCTTGGTCTTTCTATTAATTCAACAATTATTTATCCATCTCTGTCCCCTCCTTCATCCCCTCTACCCACCACACTCTGGCCTAAACAAATGTAATTCATCCTCACTTAGACGTTAGCCCTTCAGTCTTCACACATTTCCTCCTCCCCACCCTCAAAACTGGCTTTTGAAGATCACAATCTGATCAAATTGCTTCTTTGTTTGAAATTCTTCGGTGGTTTTCATGAGTTACACTTGAGCCTTGACGCCTGATAACTTTACTTCTCTTACCTCTACACAAGCCTCTCCTTAGTTGGGCAGGCAGTGCCCTGTGATCTCGTAATTCATTCCTTTATGTGCCCTATTTCTTCTACCTGGAAGGCCCTTTCCTGCCTTGTTTGTGTAGCTAATTCCTGCTTCTGTCTCCTAACTTAAGATAAACATCATCTTCACTTGGATATTTCATAGGACTACTCCATCTGTATAGAAATAGAATTACTATATAGAAATAGACTGCCCTTCTGCATTCCAAGAACGTTTTGCGCAGTGCCTGCTATAATTTACCATGTAACACATGGTTTATATGATCTTCTTGTCTGTTTCCTCAGCTATAGAGTGACTTCCTTGAGAGCAGGAACTGGGTCTGATTTACTGCTCTTGTCCCAGCATATCCAGTTCAATGCTACAGATACTTACTGAACACCTACTATATGCTAGGCGCTAAGTGCTTGTAACACATCAGTGAACAAAATAGAAATCGCTGCACATACGGATTTCGATTCTAGCGTATAATATTTGCCTGGTATTGGAAGAGAAGGAAAGAGAACAGAGAAAGAAGGGAGGATGGAAGGATACACAGATTAAATTATGGGATTGGAATCGTTTTGAAAGGAAACAATAATGGGTATTTTGGTTGGGAATTTGAAAATGCTATCCATCAGTCTGTGGAAAGGGAAGCAAATTTCTTAGTGTTTGTTTGTTTGCTTTGTTTTGTTTTGTTTTCTTTCATGCTCTTTGTTGCTTTAGGACTTCATTATAGGACTCTACTGCCTGTGGAAGACAGTATTGTTCCCATTTCTTTCCTGTTAATAAATGTTAAATGTTTCATAAAACTGGGAGTAGCAAAAATTATATGAACAGTTGCCCAATTAATTTTTTAGAAATAAAAATACTAGTTAATAATGCTCAGTGCTTTTAAGGGTGCAATAAAAGTTTTTCTCACTATTATTGGTGTGATCACCACTTGGTATTATCCCAAAGAAATAGTGAGTAAGTGAATGAATGTATCTGCAACTTTCCTACCAATTAATACCTAAGGTAGGCTAGGCATTTAGAAGTTTCTTATTTATTTTTAGTAAGTGTCCATACTGTAAAAAATGTGTTCAGTGCTTTCCATGTTTGACAGATAATGTTTAGAAGTAATGAATTCCACCATGTTTATAGACTACGGAGATTTAATTTTGAGCTCAGATGGACCTTTGATTCTCCTAAAAAGCATTTTATGCCTTTATTTTTCAACATTTCCATCCTGTGGTAGTTTGCACTGCAGAGGGCTTTATGCAAGGCATGGTTCAGAAGATCACACTTCTCTGTTGAGAATTAACGAGATGTGGTATATTTTTAACGATTTTATTTTTAAGTAATCTCTTTACTCGAGAGCATGGGGCTCAAACTCACAACCCCAAGATCGAGTCACATGCTCTACCGAGTGAGCCAGCCAGGAGCCCTTAGATATGTGGTATTTTTAAAAAATAATTTCGAAAGATACCGTAAATAATAATATTTGACAAATTTTTAAAAAATGAATCTGTGTATGCACGTGTTATGTGTATGCTCATGGGCATATAAGAAAGAAAGAGAATTCTTGGCTATTTTAGCTTAGTATTCTGAAAGGCAGGGAGGTTGGTTAGGAGGAGTTTTGTTGTTGTTTTTTGTTTTTTGTTTTTTTGACATTGCCCAACAGTTTGGAAACACATTAATCTCAAATAGCTTGGCGGGTCAGGGCATTTCTAATCTGGAGAGATTGAGGACACAAGCCACATGGAAGTCGGAGGTCTCGATGTACAGTCGGTCCCCAACATTCTGGGGCAAGGACTGCACGACGCGAGCCTGTTCTCCTCCCAGTAAACCGAGCTGTGCTTCCAGTGCTGTTCTCACTAGACCATTATGAGGTGAACCGGCAGGATGCCTCTGCCTGTTGGCATTGACCGTGGGCAGCCTCTGCCCATGGCATTGACCGTGGTGTGTGCAATCCCGAGATAACACAGATTTGTTTGTTCCTTTGCATCCACTGCTGCTTTTGTTCATCCATCTCCCCAACCTGTAGGAACCAGCCAGGGGTTAGTCACTTGCCCTTATTTTGATCAAAAGTGGGAGAGCTTTATGAATGGCTCTCACATTCATTAATTGTGCTCAGATACCTTTTCTGGATGCTGTTACTTTGTAACTTTCTGCCTTGAAAGGCTTCCTACTGAGAAACCTCAGAGTGATACACAGTTACTTTTTCTAGGGCAAACATATTAATTTTAGTAGCAATGCAGGGTTTTATCTGTATGACTCGTTTGTTTCCCCCACCCCAGTACCTCTCCCAGATTAAACTTTGCCTTGAGTGTTGCTATTATTCCATCTTTATTGGGAGTTAGGCCTTTGCCTGCCCTTTTTTTGTTTGACCTTATCATGAAGGATGCCCCAATGAAGTGACCTCTCATGGGATTTCCAGTTCCAGAACCACACATGAATGACTCGCTAGACACAACATATCTCACATATAAACTCTTTTGTTTTTTTAATAAGTGGCCTCACACAGTTTACAATCTAGTGGGTAAGGAAAATTTTTATCTCTCTTCCAGTTAAGTAATTGCTAATGCTTGGTCACGCCCCTTTTAGAGCATTGAAGTCACATCACAGTCTCTGCTGTGGGATTCTGCTCTGTCTGCTCCCCTTAATGGCCTTGGGGAACCCCAGGCAGGTAGAGCTTTTCTTACTGGACCTGTGCACCCCATAGCAATGGCAGAAGATGAAAATTGACAAAATAATCCCAAAGGTTCACCAAACAACTCAGGGAATCTGGAAAGGAAATCTGAAACCAGAGACCATCGAGAGTCTAGCTGGTACTAAAAGAATAAAGATTATCTGTTTAAATGAAAGCTAGAAGCAGTTTTGAATAATGTCAGCAAATTTTTTTAACTTTACTTATTTTGAGAGAGAGAGAGAGAGAGAGAGAGAGTGTGCAAGCAGGGGAGGGGCAGAGAGAGAGGGAGAGAGAGAGAATCCCAAGCAGGCTCCCCACTGTCAGTGTGCAGAGCCCAATGTGGGGCTTGAACTCATGAACTGTGAGATCATGACTTGAGCTGAAATCAAGAGTTGAACATTTAACCGACTGAGGCACCCACGTACCCCAATATTAGCAAAATTTTAAGGTCTTCCTAACGTTCTTAATGTTTTGCCTAGTGTGGAGCTGAGATCTTCCTCGGGCTAATTGAAATGGGGACTGAAAGAATCACAGGGTGAAGGTCACATGGAGAGAACTGGAAGTTCTAACTCTAATAGACCTTAAAGTTCATTAATGACTTCTTGCTCATTGCATTTCTTCTTCGGCAAATGCACGTTACATTTTAAAATAGAACAAAACATATTTCACGATATGGTATCTTAAGTACATTTACACTTATTTCCACCCCAGGGTATTTTTTTTCTTTTTTTTTTTAAGAGTTTAATACAAGTTTACTGAATGAATGAAATGGCAAACAATTGTTCAGAGACAAGTCACTAGGGCAGATACCAACAATTATGTTTCTTTTCCCAACTCTTGATTTGGCATCAACAAAGACCTCAGCCTGAAAGCATTGATAGGATGTAGATAAGTGGAGCCTATTTTTTTAAAGAGGGGAGGCACAGAAATGTACAAAATGGAGCAAAGGTTTTGTATATAAATAATGTCTTAGCATAGCAGAGTACCTGCAAGCAATGGGGACAATAAAAAAAGAATTTCTTGTTTGTATTTAATGTCAATTTTAAATATTATGGGGACTCACTCATGCCTCACAACCCAAGGCAGACTAACTCCATTAAAGGATAGAAACTGAGACTCATAGAGGTCAAGTGCTTAGCCAACATTACCCAACACTGATGTTAGGTCTACCAGACGTCAGGACCTTGGACTCTGTGTCAGTGCTCTGGATCTTAGGGGCACACTAGGGTGACCTCAAATTTAGGGTGCCACACAGCAGCAGCAAACTATCCTGACTTTCCCCAGCTCAGCCCAGTTAACGACTCCGATTCTCGGCAGCAGAAAGGCTCAAATGCCCTCAGCCTTAGGCTACCAAGAATGGAGTCGGGTAGCAATGGAGAGGCCCCAGCCCCATGGGCAGAGGCATTGTGGGATTTATCTACTACAGTCTTAAGCCCAGACAATCCTAGGTATGTGGTAGTTGCATGGCCACAGAGTATACCCCTGGTCACCCCACCCCTGATATTCATTGCCTTGGCTTCTGTTCCAGCTCCCAGAAACTTGGTCCTGACCAGTCCCATCTCCCCAAGAGATCAGATGAGCTGTTCTCAGAGCACACATAGCACCGGGGATGTCATGTTTCTCTGTGGCCCCCACACCAGGTCCCCAGGGTATTTTCTTAATAGGTAAGGAAGGTATGTTTTCAGCAACTGTAGCCAAAGTCTTGAGATGTGAAACTTTTACAGAAGTTATCTATAAATGGTGCCGATTTTCGACACACACATAAACACACAGAGACACATTCAAGTAAGGCTAATTCTGTATGTGACTTCAAACCCATATGCAACTTAAAAATGGAGTCGCACTTTATAAGCTAACTAATAAAGGACAAGATTCTGCTTCAATTTGGCCAAGCTAAACATGGCATTCTGCTGCCACATCTTGGCATGTTGACTCTGGTACAGTCTGTTTCTGTGTTTTACTTTTATACACCAAAGCTTGTTACATAATCTCCTTCTTGTATATTGTCTATATGACGTGGATTACAGTAAATCTGTCATTACAATAAATTTGGTAGAACTATTGTGTCAGTCACAATAGTGACTCAATATTTGAGATTCGAGAAGCTTTCCTAAGCCACAAAAGCTTTAAGAGACCTCTGCATTAGGAGAGATGATATTTACTTTTGTAAGTTACAAATCTCTTCTAAAGAACCTTGAGGCTTTCTGATTAAGTATGCGATCTAAGAAAAAAATAGTTGTTATACAGTATTTTTCAGTAGTGATGTGCTTCTGAAACCTGTTTCAGAATTTTGATATTATCTAAGCAAAAGGTTGCACAAATGTGCCCCAGTCATCAAAGAATAGAAAACCAAACTGATGTAACTTAGAGACTTGGAAGCAAAGAATGTTCCATACAAAATCAAAGTGTAACCCTGACTCTGATGAACATAGTGACCCGCCCCCTCCCCCAACAGATAGTTGTATAAATCGAGCCTAGTTGAATACCCAGGTTCTTAAACAGCAGTACCTTCTCCTGGCAAACGTAGTGTGAAAATTGACAGGTTCACATAGGTTAATGGCAGTTACTGAAAAGGCACATTTCCCTGGTTGAATTAGCATTTCCACTGAAGGCCACTAGTTAGTACAAGTACAAGTTCGAAACATGCTCCTTGGGTTTACATTGCACTGGAAGTCCTGGGATTTCCTAGGTGGCCAGGTCAAGGTTGTGGTTGTCTTCTGTGACATGAACATGAACGGCTCTGCTGATGTTGATAATAATAGTAATAATAGCACTTCACAGCTTTTCTATTTAGTCATTCATGGGAAAGGGTAAAGAGTATTGGGGAGAGAGAACTAATATTAGCATCTTTGGTACTTGTGAGGACGGTAGCTGATGGGAGGCTACAGTCAGCTTCCGACCGCACTGGGAGCAGCCAGAGGACACTGAACACCTGTAAGGGCAGTGAAACGGAGAATTCGAAATAGGGTCCAAAGAAGGGTAAGAAAGGGCTTGTTGGACAAATTCTAATTATTGTCAGTTTTTCTTAGAATAATGGAGAAGGTAGTCAACACACTACAAAAAGTTGATCTTGGAAAGAACACAGGTTGTTAAAACTCCTGAAAATTTGGGCTTCGTGAGTTTATTATGATCTGTTGTGGTCATTTCAGTGTCACTGTGCCTGGGTCTTTGTACTGAATGGTACAGACTGCTTGTGTCTAGGACACAGAGTGGGGCTGTCTGCGTGGAGAACATTCTGTAGGGAGCAGAAGTCAGTCCTTGTACCTTTCACTAGGGCGTGGCATCAGCCTGTTCGATTTTAGGAAATAATGGGCAAGAAGGTGATATCAGGAAGTTTAAAAGACCTCACTTCAGGGCTAGGAACCCGGTGGGTTTAGACATTGAGTGTAAAGTGTAGAAGGTAGTTCTTTAAAAAATTACTTTAATGCTGAGCTGTCAACACAGAGCCCGCCATAGAGCCTGAACTCACAAACTACAGATCATGACCTGAGCCGAAGTCAGATGCTTAACCGACTGAGCCACCCAGGTGCCCCTAGAAAGTAGTTCTTGAAAGTGAGTCACAAAGAAAAGAAAAAGGGCAGAAGATCAGAAAATCCAACTAGGAAGCTGAACTGCTGACCTCATACGATGTATGTATTCTGTTTACGAGCAATACTAACGTTAAGCACATGGCTAACTCTATACTCGGGGGTTCAGTTCCAGTTTGGACGGTGGAGAAATATAAGGCGTATTCATCATCAAAGCGATGTTTAGCTCCATCGCTCAGAATATTCCTATCTCCTCATCAATAGCAGTATTTCTTGACTATTATTTTTTGTCAGAGAACAGGTCTCAACGCCCTGTTGCTCTTCAGCCAATTAACAAATGTATCCTTTACAGGAGTGCTAACATGGCACACTAATTAACGGCCCCAGAATTGTACCTAATTAAATAATCCCTTAATCCTTGCCTGGAAACCTGTGATACTAGCTCAGATCTTTGTGGTTCAACTCCATAAACAGCTCAGCCTCCCCTGGGCGGTTGAATTTGCATTTACTGTTCACTTGTGAGGCAGACGTTACTCTGGATGGTGTTTTTCTTTGATAGTCTTTTGGCTGCTTAGTACTCCTAGTGTCAACAGTTAAATTCATAAACCGGCAGATTGAGGCCAGAAACAGAAAAATAAGCAAAGTAAACTCTCCTGATAATGGTTCTTAACTGGTGGAAGGCTTCACACAGTTTTCCAGAAGTATTGATTATTATTTTAAGCATGTGTCATCAATTGTTGATGAATAGATCCGAAATGGGAACAAAAAGGTGAAAGAACATTTATAACTGGAAAAGTTCACATTAGAGCTGTTGGCTCTTGGGCAAGTTAAGCAAAAGTAAGACAAAACAGGGGCGCCTGGGTGGCTCAGTTGGTGTAGCGTCCGACTTCAGCTCAGGTTATGATCTCACACTCTGTGAGTTTGAGCCCCGTGTCGGGCTGTGTGCTGACAGCTCAGAGCCCGGAGCCCGCTTCAGATTCTGTGTCTCCCCCTCTCTCTGCCCTTCCCCTGCTCATGCTCTGTCTCTCTCTGTCTCAAAAATAAATAAAAACATTAAAAAATTTTTAAAAAACGTAAGTCAAAACAGAGAAGCAAACAAAAACACAACTGTTACCTAAATTGGAGCAAATTGCATGACTTTCTGTGTCTTTTTTTTTTTTTAAGTTTCTTTATATAGTTTGAGAGACATCGCGAGAGAGCGTGGGGGAGGGGCAGAGAGAGGGAGAGAGAGAATCCCAAGTGAGCTCTGCACTGTCCGCACACAGCCCGACGTGGGGCTTGAACTCATGAACCGGGAAATCATGACCTGAGCCAAAGTCGGACACTCAGCCGAGCCACCCTGCTGCCCCAGTGAGGGTCCTTTCAAATAAGTCCTTCCGAGAAACTAGGGGAAGGCTTTCCCAGGTGGTTAAAGCTTTTGTTTATTTTTCACAGTTGCAGCTAATAATTTTCAGTCAGACAATTCTTCTTCAGATTGTGCCATGACCAATTTGTTTCGAAAGCTGCTTGTATGTTTAAGAATTCATACACTTCTCATTAGTTGAACTCTTGCTGCCTGTTGCCATGTACAGATGAAGAATCTTAAAATCCTTGATAACAAATAAATGTTTTTAACAGAAATTAAGAAGTTAAGAAAATTACAGATAGATCATTTTTCTTAGCATAAAAATTCTATTTGAATTTTACTGTATACCTAGAAGGAGACAGCCCGTATATTAATCGCCAAAGGGCATATAAGTATGTTGTCTCCGGTCCTTCCTTTCAGCTAGCAGGGGTTGAATATCAAGTTGTCTCAGATTATATTTAGCATTAAAAACAAGTAATGCTAGTTCTCGATGAATGCATGGATAGAGACATTTGTTTTTTCTTTTTGTGTTCTTGAGGTTAACGAATTTTTCAGGTTGAGAGATTATGAACTGTCTTGGAAACAAATGTGTGGGGCACACACCGGTTGTATTTCTTTACCCGTCAGGGGTAACTTGAGCAGAAATGGGGAATGTGGCTCGGACCCTGTAAGATGGCCCTAACAGCCTACTCTCACTGTTGGCTTTTGCTCTGATTACAGAAGAAGGAAAAGAAAAAATAGAAGCAGGGAACTTTTTAAAGTTAATTAAACCTACAACAGGTTTTATTTTTTTAGTTTAGAAAGGGACCAGAAGTGGCAGAGACTTAAACTTTCTCCCACGGCCAGCAGGCATGGGAAGAGAAAATCAGAATACTTTTTTTTATACTTAGAACCTGTGTCGTTTCTTTCCCTGGTGAGTTCTGTGTGCTAGTTGCCTTTTTTCCCTGGCAATAGGTATATGTGTTGTTATTATGCACAAATCCTTGGGCTATGGTTTTGTCGAGTCTGAGGTTCTCAAAAGTGTATTTACAAATAAGGATAAAACTATCAATTTTAATTGACCCACCGATCTTTAACATTTTCATTTGATTGTACAGAGTATTACTTCTTGATGGTTTTATGTGGTTAATTTACTGTGATATAACACAGCTTATTTTATTTCATTTAATAGTGAATTACAAAAGCCTGAGGTCATTGCTGTCACTTATAAAGATATTTTAGAATGAATTTACAGTATTATTCCACCCCCATGTGTGACTTGCAGTTTTTGGTGTTCAGAGAGGATTTAAGTCATTTATGGAATAGTCCTGTATTTGAGGAATAATCTGATGATTGTATAATTTGTCACGAGTCATGTATCCTAATATGGCGTTAAAGTGAATATCTCGTACTGAAGTCTTCTGCAGTTTACTAAAGAAAGCTGATTTTGTAGTGCTACGAACATAAAATTGATATCGGTTTTTCTAAACAAATAATTATGAGAACATCAACTCTGGGGAAAAAATTGCCGATGGACTGCAGTTATGTAAGCACAAATGGAATTGGAATTGCAAAGATCATATCATCGTGTCTGAGAAGAAAACCTGCTGTTAGGATAAGATTTTTCCGGCTGTTTAAGGTGACTGTCACGTTGAAAGCTGCCTATAATAAATCCAGAGTATTTTTTTAGAAAGTACTTACTTTAGTGAAGAATCTGAAGAAATGCTTAGAAAGTGAAAAATGTGAAGAAAAATATTTTTCTTTGTTTGAGCATTAGTCATTGTAATATTTTGACTCCTCAGAGGCTAGATACATGCAAAATTGCTTGAGTGAAAGAAGCTTCAGTCATCACAGAGAATTTGGGAGAGACTAAAGGAAGGTTCAATTAAACCTTTGTGGAGGTCTTCCTGTCCTCCTATTACTTGAGCTCTCTTGTGGGACATATGTGTTCTATATTTTATAGTTTTCAAAACCCTCCTCCACTTATTGTGTTATGTAATGCCTACCAAAAAATAGCTTGTGTGGAATTTGCTTTTAATAATTGCAATTGTGACCTTGAATACTAAGAGCCAGGCATCACACGAGGCATGTCCTATGTTTTCTCCAGTTCTTAGGAGAATCCTTCAAGCTATTTATGAGTATTCTTGCTTTACTGATGAGTAAAGTTTCCTCAGGCTGGTCATGGGTCTTCCTCAAGAGTCACACACTTTGTATGTACCGATGAAAATACGAAAGCCCGTTATTTTCTTACCCCACTTGGTTGCTCTCTATGTGTATCAAATTGTTGTCTCTTTTTTAAAAAAGAAGAAAATAAGATCTAAAAGAGTTAAATGACACTCGGTCAATTTCCTGTCTCTCTCTCTCTCTCTCTCTCTCTCTCTCTCTCTCCTGGGTACAATGGGTCCCACAAAGATAAACAAGGAATTTTACAATATGATAGGAGAGACAGGCATTTTATATACAACTGAAATAAAAATAATGTTTTAGATTAATTGAGGAGTATAAAAATTACTAAGGATTTATAAAAGATAAGGCACTTAATTTGTGCTGGAAAGAATACGAAAGAAAGACTTCATTAGAGGCCCTGCTGTAGGAGCCGGGATTTGAAAGGTGGGTAGAAAAAGAACTTTGTCAAGGAGAGAGGTCAGGGGTGAGGAACAGACGGGAAAGGAAAAATGGAAGACTGGAAAAGGAGATTGAAACTAGATCATAGAAGACCTGGAGTGTTTTCAATTTAGTTGATTTCAGAGAATTTGAGGGAAAAAGTCAATTGGATGATGCAATTAGAATCATAACTCTGAATATATATATACGTATATATATATATACGTATATATATATACGTATATATACGTATATATATATATGTATACATATATATATATATATACTTTTTTTTCTTGGAGAAAAACACAGATCAAAGAGAGCAGAGAATATTGCATATTTCCCAGTGGCCTCTAGGAGTGATGGGAGCTGAGAGAGAGAAAGGAAGGAAGGGAAGCTCGCCAAGATGGAAGGATTGGATTTGACGGATATTTGTTTGATGATTATTTACCTGTAGGGGCAGGTGGAAAGAGAAAGAACGAGAGTGGTACTGAGGTCTCTGGCATTAGTGAGAGGGAGGACAGAAGGTTTGGAAGGTGAAGGGCGATCAGTGATTCGTTTTGTGCAGCAGACCAGCAGATTTAGCAGTAAGGAGATGATGGACACTGGAGGCAGTGCCTTCACAAATGGAAATCGGATTGCAGTGTTGGAGAGCATGTGAAAGTTGGGGAAGTTGAACTGCATAGTCATGAAATAATTATTTTTCAGAAATTTGTCTAGCTTGGCAGAGGAGAAGGAGTGACAACCTGGGTAATGCTAGCTGATCTGACAATGATGTTGATGATAATGGCTAAGTGTTATGGAGTTCTTCCAGGTGCCTGGCATTGCCTTAAGTACCGTCCCATTTACTCTCCATAGCAACCTCATGAAGGAGACGGCATTATTTTCTTTCTACTGATGAAGGAAAGAAGATGCCGGAAACTCAGTGGAGTGCGATCATCCATATGACAGACATGTTTCTAAGACTAAAGCATCTGAGCTTTAAGTGTGAGAAAATGCCTTCACAACAGAAGCTGTGGCACTTTGCACACACCTTTATTTTATAGTTGCTAGTGGACAGTGCGGCCATCATCCAAGACACAGGGTGGAGGTAGAAGTTTGACAAGTATTCTCTAATGGCCCTTCATTAGAAGAGCAGGCTCTTAGAGGTGGATTTCAGTTTCTTTTTCTAAAACTGTTATATAAGTGTGGTTAAGACTAGAAACTTTAATGCATCGTGGAGTTAGTATTTATAAACATGATTGAAACAGTGCTTAAGAAGTCAAATTACATTAGCCGGTGTTATTACCATCCTCGTCCATCCATCCATCCATTCATCCATCTATAAAACCAGGAAATATGGGGTTTTATCTACTAGACGCTGGGGAACTCAGAGATGAAAGAAAGAGCCTGCCAGAAACAGTCCAGTGGGGGGAGGAATGTAAAACAGCCAACTACAGGGTACTGATCCATTAAAAAAAAAAAAATTTGAGTTAATTACCAAACATCTTAAGTGGCAAACACTCTCTAAGCCTTGAAGACAGAAAAAAATAACAAAGGCAAATAGAATTGAATGCTTTCATATTTATAACCTTTATGCAAAATAAGAAATCACATTTGGAGCTGATTAAGCTGTGAATGTAACTTGTAGCAAAATAAAAGGAAACTGTATTTAGTATATAATATCAGTTAAACTGTTAGGAAATTAGTGGACAGCTCACAGATTAGTGATCAATGTGGATAGCCAGCCATTTGCTGAAGAGTAGTCAACACATCTAAACAAGAACAAAAATACTACATCTTAAACAGCAATCAGAGAAATATAAATTAAAGTCATTATGACCTAACTTTTCCTTTGCAGACTAGACACAAAATTTTAAGACATTTTCAGTGACTGTCAATGTGCAGTAAAATGAGCTCACTCATGCATTACCAATGAGAGTATAAATGGTGCAATCCCTTGAAAAAACAGCCTGGCAATGTGTAAGTCTGAATGGACCATTCTAGTGAAATATAATAAAGTATGGTGAGAGCAGTGTGCATCCAAATTTCAGCGTATTTAAAGTAGGAGAAGACTGGAATCATCTAAATGTTCATCTAGACAGGGGGAGTGACTAGGTACCAGTGGTTCTAAGGGGCCTTTTAGAAGGATGTTAGTAATGTTGTTTAACACCATGGAAATGGCCCACATAACAATAATGAATAAGTAAAGAAAAAGCAGATCACAAAAATTATGTACGTAAAAATATGGTCATTAAAAACGGAGAGAGGATCTATTTTTGTGGTTGTATTGGGTCTTGGGGCACAGGTCTATAAGTGACTTTTTTCGGGTTTTCCACATTTTACAAATTATGTTTAATTAGAATCTAGTTTATGAGTATGTATGCATGCAATCATTTTCATCACCAGATTAACATTAATTAGTATTTTAAAATATTCACTAAATGATTTCCATTTGATTTTTTAGGATGACTTGTAAGTTAGATAAGGCTGGCAATATATTTTAGAGATTAAACAAGAAGATTTCATGACTGCCCAATATTGAAAATATTATTTTGGAAAAAGTGTTAAGAATCTTTATACAAAACAAAAAAGATGTGGAAGGAAAAGATTAAGTAAAAGTAGTTTGCTAAGTTAGTTTCTAGATATATTTCCTTACAATATTCTAAGAATTTGGGGACAGAGAGAAGGAAGGTCAGAGAGAAAGTTCTGGAGGGAAAAAATTGCATGCATTTTTTTTCTTTGAAAGCAGCTAAGTGCCAGGAAAACAAAACAAAACAAAATTTACAATTGCTTCGTATTAGACCAGGAGCTTTGTGTCCAAGTAGAAGGGCCTTAAAATTGGAATCTGTTTATTGAGACGACATTATTGGAGTTGACAGTGTGAATTAGAGTGTTTTTCTTGGCATCCTGCACTCCTTTTAATATACTCTTGTTTTTTCACTGGGTTTGGTGTGCCGTCATTCAATGCTGGTTCCATCCCCACCACACCATTGGAGGTAGACCCAACCCACCACTTTGTTCTTGAAAAAAAGTGGCAGTTCCGGTCATATCTGGATTCCAGTCCGAATTTTGCTATAGTCCAGGACCATTACAAGGTCCTGGGCAAATGAAGCTCTCTAAGGCCCTGTGTCCTTGTGTTTAAACTGAAGAAGGTGCCTTGAAAAGTGATTTGAGGGGACAAAATGAAACAACATGGAGTAAGATTTAGCAAAGCATTCACCACATAATAAATGTTCAAGAAGTGTATCTTTCCTAAAGCAGCCACTGGCTACTCTGCTCTTGGTTCTGAAAGATGGATATGATGGTCCTATGTAATTCACTTGCTAGATCAAAGTCGTAGGCATTTTAGTCAAAGCATTCACTTTAATTTAAAAATTAAATTATACATAGAGTAATATGTTTAGTAAATTATTAATAGGTTGGAGCCTAGCATGTATTTCATTAAAGGATATCTCAAATTTAGTGAATCAAAGGTAATTGATTTTTAGAACTTGAACACTTTATCAAGTTTGTAACAAATATTGAGCCCAATTTTACCTCATCCAAGAAAAGGTTACCTAAGTTCTCTACAAAGGAAATAAATGTTCCTTTATAAACATTCAAAATGATATACTCACAAATTTCTTTGTCATGATTAATGTATCACTTTTGTTACAAGATAATTTTAAAAGAAGACAGAGGCATTGGTAATACTTAATAGTATAAAACACCCAAATAATGTTATTACAGGCAAATCTTCATTTTTTTTTTCAACCTGCTTACCACTCAGCTAAACCATGAAAGAGATACTAAAGGATAGACTAGTTTTAAAAAAAAAAATCTAGACCAAAATTCTCTATGGATCAATATCAGGAATTTAGGGTCTTTCTAGTCTTAAAATACTCTGGTCTGTGAGTCTTTAATATCACAAATTATAAAGTTGAGGAATATCCAATCCTTTTCAACTACAGGATGAACGCTGACTCTTCTATTTGATTTTTTAACACAACGGCTCTGTTTATTATAACCGTTTGTTACCATAAAAGTATAAACTGAAAGGTAGCAATGATGGGTGAGTGTAATATATTACATTAAATAAACTTGTCCTGTGCGCAGTACATGGAAAGTTCTGTTTACATTACAGGAAGCTGTTTTCTGCTGCATTTACAATTCTGCTGGGCAAATAAATTAAGAGAGCTTATGACAGCTCAATTTAGTTTATCTGGTCAAGCCCCAAAGACATTATTAGTATAATTTTAGCATATTTAACTTTATATAGGTATTTTATAATGCAATCTCAACCATCTTTTTTTTTTTTTTAAGGAAAGGATGTTTTAGCTGATGATGTAGAAAAAGAGAGCAAAAATATAAAATTACTGCACAAAAACCTGAACAATACAATTCAACATACAGAATCCTTGCAGAGGAGGATTATAAAGGAATATAAAGGTCATTATATGAGCTTGAAGGAGATTTTAAAAACAGAAAGACGTGTAATGTATTAAAATAATATTTTTTCATTCTCCTTCCTACAGGTTGATCGAGGGTTCGATGTTTAGACCCAAGATAGAAGTGAAGGAGTTGGAGGGCGTATGGTGTGGAATTTTGCAGATAGCTCCAGGTTCTCTTTTGTAGTAATTAAAAAAAAAATTTTTTTTAATGTTTATTTATTTTTGAGACAGAGAGAGACAGAGCATGAACAGGGGAGGGTCAGAGAGAGAAGGAGACACAGAATACAAAGCAGGCTCCAGGCTCTGGGCTGTCAGCACAGAACCCGACACGGGGCTTGAATCCACAGACTGTGAGATCATGACCTGAGCCGAAGTCGGACACTCAACCGACTGAGCCACCCAGGCGCCCACTTTTGTAGTGATTTTTAAAAAATTTTTTAAATGTTTATTTTTTTGGGGGGGAGGGGCAGAGACAGAGGGCGCCACAGAATCCAAAGCAGGCTTCAGGCTCTGAGCTGTCAGGACAGAGCCCAAAGTGGGGCTCAAACCCACAAACCGTGAATGGGATCTTGACCTGAGCTGAGGTCAGTTGCTTAACCGACTGAGCCACCCAGGTTCCCCTCTTTTGTAGTAATTAGAATAGATGACACCAAGACAAGAAATTTAGTTCATTACACTATTCACTTAACTAGACTTAATTTTCTCAGCTTTCTGTTACTTAGGATGAATTTTCATTTTCTGGGTGTGTAGGTCTGTCAGTGTGTGTGTGTGTGTGTGTGTGTATGCATGTGTGTATGCGTGTGTGTGTGTGTGTGTAAAATTGTAACATAAAGAGACAGGGTAGGAACACGAAATGGAAAGATTCATGGGTTTGGAGTAAGAAGACCTAAATTCAAGTCCCTGCTTAGCCATGTGTTAGGTAGGTGACCACTTTCTTTAATTACGTTTTTGTTTTAATTCAACTGTAGTTAATATATAGTGTTAGTGTCATGTTACTTTCAGGTGTACAATTTAGTGATTCAGCACTTGCATACAACACCCAATGCTCATCACAAGTGCCCTCCTTAATTCCTATTTCACCCATTCCCCTCACCTACTTCCCCTCTGGTGACCGCCATTATGTTCTCTATAGTTAAGAGTCTGTTTCTTGGTTTGCCTCTCTCTTTATTTCCCTTTGCTTGTTTGTTTTGTTTCTTAAATTCCACAGATGAGTGAACTCATGTGGTATTTGTCTTTCTCTGACTTATTTTGGTTAGCATAATACTATTTCCGACCACATTGTTGAAAATGGTAAGACTTCATTCTTTTACATGGCTGAGTAATATTCCATTGTAAATGTATACCACATCTTCTGTAGATGACCACTTAAGCAAACTAAATTACTCGGGGGGGCTTAGTTGAGGCTCTCATCTCTGTTAACTCAGAGTTACATGGTAAATATGGGTGCCCTGGACCTATTCATAATACAGGAACCTTGGCAAATTATGCATTTTATGCCTTTTCAAGCCACTGTTCTTTACATTTCCCTCCAACCAAGTAGGTCCCACTTGTCTAAAGCATCTCATGGCTCTGCATTTGCACAAGTCCTTGACTTTGTCAAGGATGCCTTCCTGCTCCCTCCTAGGTAAGCACTTGTCGTCCTTCTGGGCCCATCTTAGACGCCCCCTCCATTCTAAAGCTTTTCTTATTACTTTTTACTTATCTCTTCTTTTGTCTTAAAAACATCTTTGGATTCTAAAATTAATTTAAAGGGTATCTGGGTGTCTCAGTCAGTTGAGCGTCTGTCTTCGGCTCAGGTCAGGATCTCACAGCTCGTGAGTTCAAGCCCTGCATTGGACTCTGTGCTAACAACTTGGAGCCTGGAGCCTGCTTCAGATTCTGTGTCTCCCTCTTTCTCTGCCCCACCCCCTCACTGCTGGTGCTTTGTCTCTCTCTTTCAAAAGTAAGTAAACATTACAAAATTTTTTAATTGAAAAAATTAATTTAAGTACATTGCATAAAGATACAGAAATAAAAAAGTGAAAATAAATATGATCCAATACTCCATGAAAAGAGATAAATACCCCTAGTATTTTAGTATAATTTTACCAACTTAACCTTATACAAACCCACTTAAATAAATGAATTAGTGGGGCGCCTGGGTGGCTCAGTCGGTTAAGCTTCCGACTTTGGCTCAGGTCATGATCTCACGGTCCGTGAGTTCGAGCCCCGCGTCGGGCTCTGTGCTGACGGCTCAGAGCCTGGAGCCTATTTCGGATTCTGTGTTTCCCTCTTTCTCTCTGACCCTCCCCCGTTCATGCTCTGTCTCTCTCTGTCTCAAAAGTAAATAAACGTTAAAAAAAATTAAAAAAAAAATAAATGAATTAGTGGGGCGCCTGGGTGACTCAGTCCATTCAGCATCTGATTTCAGCTCCGGTTATGATCTCGCGGTTCATGGGTTTGAGCCCTGCTTCGGGCTCTGTGCTGAAAGCTCAGAGCCTGGGGCCTGCTTTGGATTCTGTTTGTGTGTGTGTCTCTCTCTCAAAAATAAACGTTTAAAAAAAATAATAATAAATGAATAAATAAATAAGTTAGGAGAGTTTATGACAGCTCAGTTTAGTTTATCTTGTCAAATCCCCACAACATTATTATTTTAGTATACTCACCTTGTATTTGACTCTAACCGCTCTAGAATACAGGCAGTCACAACCGCAAAGAAAACCAACTTGGGAACCGATGTGCATGTATGTTTACATTCTCTTTTCCACTTCTCCTTAGATCGTGTCTTTCAGTGTTCTGAGAAAACATGGCTGTGATCCCTTTCCGATATTCCATCACACAGGTTAGAGTGTGATTAGTGTAATGCTTCCTCTCTTTGTTGTGCATTGAGGCCGTGTAGAATATTTTGCTTTGACAAGCAAAGCACTCTTGTGCGCATCTAATATTCTTTCGGCAGGACAAATTCCTAGAAAAGGAATTCCGGGGTGTGTACACGTTTCGTACTCTGGAAACATACTGCCAAACGGGCCCCTCGGGAGACGGCAGCATTTTGCTCGTCTGCCAGCGAGCTCCGCTCTGGGGCCTGTTTTCACGGCTCCTCCTGTGACAGCGGCCCTCATCACGCCGTCTTTTCACAATTTATTTACTCGTCTCGCTCACTCTGAGACTGCAGACTTCTAGGTGACGGGAGCTGTGTCTTACTCATTATGAATCCCAGGGTCCAGCTCAGAGCCTAACCTAGCACAGGAAAGTGAGAGGGGAGCTAAAATTTGGAGAATGAATTATGCGTTTCCGGTTTTTGTTTGCACTCTGTCACAGTTTTCTGTACTTGATTCTAATCGTCAGTGATCTTAAAAAATACGCAAAGGCTGCCTTTTCTGCCACTTCATTGAACGACCCTGTGATTTCGACGTGTTCCGTTTCGGACGGGCTTTGTTACATCCCGCAACAGGAGATTTCCTCCCCTAGACAGTGTTAGCTGTGTCGAGAATAAATATGGTCATGAAAAGTGAGTTTGTATCTATTTCACTTCCTTTTTTTGTTATTAAAAATTTTTTTAATGTTTAGTTTGGAGAGAGAGACGGAGACAGAGACAGAGCGTGAGTGGGAGGAGGGGCAGAGAGAGGGTGACACAGAATCTGAAGCAGGCTCCAGGCTCCGAGTCGTCAGCACAGAGCCCACGTGGGGCTTGAACTCACAAACTGCGAGATCATGACCTAGAGCCGAAGTCAGACGCTTAACTGAGGAGCCACCCAGGCGGCCCTGTTTCACTTTCGATTATGAGTGTTTAGTGGAAAGATTCTGTGAAGCTAGATATAAACATATCTTTGGAGAAAAAATATAGACTTTCTCGACAATGCAAGGGAATCCCATACAGCTGGTGTGACCGTCCCAGGTAACTCAGGCTTATAAATGTCCACGTTGGTTACACGTTTGGTTCGTATCAAGTGGAATTATAAGATGTAATAATTTATCTGTGGTTAAGTGTCTCTTCTTAAATCTTTTAAGGACACTTCTCAAGGCAGTATTACTTATAAAATTAGAGTGTCTGTGGATGTGATCCTAAAAATTGCATTACAGTAGTGAATTGATAGATGAAATCAGTGTTCAGCCATCAATATCAATATATTAAATGTGGGCATTGTAAGTATAGGGCCAGGAACTGCTCCGTGAGTCTAAGAAGCACACCACAGCAGTCTGAATTTGACTTTTATAATTCTGCAGAATTGAATTTGTAAGTTATATGGTACAATACCAACATTGTTGCCAAGAATGAGTATGTGGGCAAGAAAAGATCGATTAAGTCAGGAATGTGGAGGGCTGGCCTCTCACAGTATCTAGAGACCGGGCTCAGGAGGATGTGTCTCGGATTGAGATCCAGCTTCGTGTGGCCTCAGGCCGCTTTCTTCAACCTGTGTGCCTTTCTTTCCTCACTGGGGTACAGGGACAAGAAGAGTACCACTTCACAGATCTCATACAGATTAAACGAATTCACAGATATGGAGCGCTTTAAACAGTGCCTGGAACATTTTCAAAAATCAGACAACCTACTGAAGCAAGATCGTTAACCTCAGGAAGATATTTTTTTAAGATTTTATTTTTAAGTAATCTCTACACCCAACACGGGGCTCAAACTCACAACCCTGAGATCAAGAGTCGCAGGCTCCTCTGACTTAGCCAGCCAGGCGCCCCAAGAAGATATTTTTAATAAACTTGGTAACCAGTAGGAAAACACTGAGCAAAGGGATGGAAAAATGAAACACGTTTCACACCGCAGAATATATGACTAAGAGTGTTCAGAACGAACTCTAAATACATAAAATATTTTATCTTGTTTTCCTAAATTCTATTGCCTATTAAAATTGAATGTTACATTTGAGGATACTTATTCTATTAGATTTTAGAAATAAAATTATTCATTGATTAACAGGCAGTACATTTTGAAATAAGAGAATGTGAAATCTGAACACACTTTCCTGTACCTTTTTTGTTGTCACACGACATTCTTGCTTAAATATACTTTCCATACAATATTACGCCCATCCTTTAAAAAATGGTGTTTATCCATTTCCCATAACTGTGCAACACAAACTGATGCCCACGTATTATAATTCAAATACATTACATTCTACCCTGATTTAGGCCAGATGAAGGAAAGAAAATTCACATGTTAAAATAATTGTGAATACATGCGTTTGAATTAGTTTAGCGTGGGTTTGGATTCCATAAATGTAGCAGAAGTC
The DNA here is from genome assembly GCF_046562875.1 of Panthera onca. NCBI lineage: Eukaryota > Metazoa > Chordata > Mammalia > Carnivora > Felidae > Panthera > Panthera onca. The sequence goes on from NC_138349.1 coordinate 79,263,906, forward strand.
ACTGGCCTTTTATAGAAGCTGGTTACAATTTGTTTCTTTACAAAGTTTATATAGTTTACTGTTAAATAATTAACAGTACTGTCATTACCCATCCATGAATATCTGCAACATTAAGTGACTGATGCCATTTCCAGGGGGTTGACACCATAGTGAGAAAAAGACCTCAGGAATTCTGGAAATTAATTGCTTCATTAAGCCCAGATTCTAAAGGTGGGCTTATTTTAAGAATCTCGGCCAGGGGCGCCTGGGTGGCGCAGTCGGTTAAGCGTCCGACTTCAGCCGGGTCACGATCTCGCGGTCCGTGAGTTCGAGCCCCGCGTCGGGCTCTGGGCTGATGGCTCGGAGCCTGGAGCCTGTTTCCGATTCTGTGTCTCCCTCTCTCTCTGCCCCTCCCCCGTTCATGTTCTGTCTCTCTCTGTCCCAAAAATAAAATAAAAAACGTTGAAAAAAAAAAAAAAAAGAATCTCGGCCAGAAGAACCACCGAGCTACTAAATATATTCCAATATTTCTAGTACTAATTTCCACTGTAGCCAAGATATTTCACTGAGGTAAGATCCCCATAATGATATAGAATCAATCAGAGTCCAGTGCCTGATGTCAGCCAACAAAGAATAAATGCATGTATCAAATTCATTACCCAAAGGGAGTATAAATTGTAGCAGAACTCTAGACTAATACCTGACAGTTATATTTACAAAGAAAGTCATTCCGATTCCAGAAAGCAGTGAAAGTTAAAAAGCTGACACAGACTTCTGTATTTAGGCTTGCTTCTAATTAACTGATGCGGGGTAGTGTTGATAAAAGAGACTAAGAGAACGAGGAAACAGCTCCAGAAGCCTGAAAAACTTCAGGCCCGCTATGGTGTCATCAAGATAATTTAACTTCTCCGTTTTATTTCGGCATTGCTTCTGAGAAACGAGAGAGAGAAAATGGAATTTTAACTAGTGATCTTTTATTCCTACCTCATGATGTTTGTCAGTATGAAATTATAGGGAATTCAGAATAATAAATGGAGACGGGTATGTTGCTATCCCAAGTGTTGTTGTAGCAAGAGCTAAGCTAAAATGCCTACCTTGGGGAATAGGTCGACTTCTTTAACGTGGTTTCATCCAAATGTATGCAAATGTCTGCCACACCATCCGGGTTCTCATTTTAAATGACAAAGGTGCATCTTTGTACAATTTTGCACAAAATTGTCACGCAGGCACATTATGTCGTGTTATAAACAAGATGTTGCTCACTTCTGTTTCCACACAGATATCTTCCAAAAGGAATGAACAAATTTAGCCATTAAAAACAGAAGGGTACACACAGGTATAAATTATGACTTATACGAACTAACACATTGATTGTGCATTCTATTAAATAATCTTAGATACGGTGAAGATTCTAGAAGAGTTAAAGTATTATTACTCTCATGAGAAAATATATATCCATTTGGAAGCAGGCACCAAAACGGATTTAGATGTAGGAGAGATTCCCTGGCGGAGAAGCCAGTGAAGGTAAGGACAGAGGAGGGACGAGTGGGGAGAGCTTCAGACCACAGTGAAGGTCTGGCATCTGTGAAGGGAGCAGGGAAGGAGTCTCAGGATGGGGGAGCCTCAGAGGGCAGTGCGGTTTGGAGAAAGGCTCCGAGCCTAAGTGTCGGGCCGGAATAGCTGATTCTTAATTTTTTTTTAATGTGTATTTATTTTTGAGAGAGAGAGAGAGAGAGACGGAGCACAAGCAGGGGAGGGGCAGAAAGAGAGGGAGACACAGAATCTGTGCTGTCAGCACAGAGCCCAACGCGGGGCTCGAACCCACGAACCGTGAGATCATGACCTGAGTCGAAGTTGGACGTTTAACCGGCTGAGCCACCCAGGAGCCCCCAGAATAGCTGGTTCCGTCTGGTAGTCTGCCATTGCTTGATTACCGGCTTGGAGCAGCTGGAGTGGGGGTAGGGGTTGGACCTGGGGGAAGGCCACGTGGCCTGTTAGAAACGCCACAGTGGATCAAAAAGTACAAGGACTAGAGGCTGCCAGGTGACGACCCTCCACAAAGCGAGGTCTGCTGCGGGGAGCCCAGAGCAGAATTCTGTGACCGTCTTGCTGACCGCCATGGAGAAAGTACAAAGTTGCCTTTACACACGCACAGCCCCTGCAAGTGTATCTACCTCTACCTTGTTTTGTATCCAGTTACTGATCCACGTCTTCACTTTGTGGTCTGGTCTCTAAGTTTCAGCCCTCCCTTTGCTGAGGACTGGGAGTATGTTCAACATGTTGTCTTGTTGTGTCTTTGGTTTGTGTCATACTTTCGGAGTTCAAACCAAGGGGTCCTTCGGATCTGGATTTGGCTCTCTACCTGGTTTTCTTTGTATGATCATAAGCAGCGTACTTAACTTCTTTCTCTTCTAAGTTTATTTATTTTGAGAGAGAGAGAGAGAGAGAGAGCAGGGAAGGGGCAGAGAAAGAGGGAGAGAGTGGATTCCAAATAGGCTCTGCGCTAACAGCTTGAACCCAACACAGGGCTTGAACCCATGAACAATGAGGTCATGACCTGAGCTGGATGTTTAACCAACCGAGCCACCCAGGCCCCTTTCTGTGCCATTCTAAGTAAGGTTGTAGGTACTTGTATCTTCTGTCACTATCTATGAAGACATTCAAAAATCTCTTGTCCCTGGAAAGAGTCGGAGGGATGAGATGACATTTCCATTGCTTCATTTTTCATTCAGAGCTTCCAATATTTCTCTACTTATGAGCCACAATCAAGAGTCAGACACTTAACCAACTGAGCCACCCAGATGCCCCATTTACTTAACTTTTTAACCCTCAGTTTTCTCAACTGTCAACTGGGAAGGAAAATATAAAGTATTGAAAGAGAGGATTTAAAGACAGAACACATAGAAACCTCTCAATATGATGCTTGGCTTACCTCAAGCATCTGAAAACATTAACAATTTTCATTGTAACTGTAATTTTTGAGTATCCTTCTGTTATCTATACGTTTCATACTCTTATCTGGAAATATCTGAGTTTCTGTACGCTTCCATTTGAGCTGACGAGCTTTGTTTTGAAAGCTCCAATTGTATCCTTCAGTTTAATGGAAAATATAGAACAAATGATGTCAGAGATCTACAAAATGCCAAATGAGGACCTTGTCTAATGCTGTGGATTTTCAATGTGGTGTTTTGTCTATTGGCAAGCCAAATCAAAGTTCCGTGATGAGTACTATGATTTCATATTTCTGAGGAACAAAAATAAATATTGAGGGCTGTGAGGCTTACAGATAAAAGGAACCCCAGTACTTGTCAGGACAGAGGGCAAGACATCTGCAGCACAGAGGTGCTTGGTTTATTAATGAAAAAATGATACATGTCTTCTTACCTTTGTAGCTTTGTGAAAAATGCTCACCATAAAATTATCTACTTGGGAATGCCCTTGATAAATATAAGAAAAGTACAGTTGTTTGAGAAAGAGATTATAAAGAGTGGGTTTGAATACAACAGTTTCTCATGTGGACCCAACCCAAGTGACTGGTGAAACTGTTTTATCACTTGCCCCTGCTGTTGACAGAAATTGCTTCTCATTCGATACATTTGTGGGGGACAACTAAGGTCCGTTATGCTCTCCTTGTGTTTTGTCCAGGAAATTACATATTACAATTGTAGTTGAATATTAGGGTCTCAGAAATAAACCTGTTCTCAGGAAGCTTGCATTGTATTTGGGAAAAGAAAAAAAAAGAGAAAAGAAAAGTAAGAAACTATATAAGGAAAGAGTAGCGTATATCGTATGTTGGGTAGTGATAAACCTATGGAGAAAAATAAAGCTGAGAAGCCATTGGGTTTAAGAAGACAAGACCTACCATAGACTGTGACTGTTTTTCCAGGCACATTCAAGCCATTGGATCCATATTTTTAAGATGCCTGGCTGGGTATAGGGATGTTCTGTGTGGCTGGAAAGCAAAGCTAAATGCATGATCCATACTCTATTGTTATGGTTCTAACTAACACAATAAGCTGCAGATAAAAAGAAATAGAGTAAAACCTTGGATTGTCAGTAACTTGTTCTGTGAGTATTCTGTAAGATGAGCAAACATTTTTAATAAATTTTAACTTGAGGGGCGCCTGGGTGGCTCAGTCAGTTGAGCGTCCGACTTCAGCTCAGGTCATGATCTCACCACTCATGAGTTCGAGCCCCGCGTTGGGCTCTGTGCTGACAGCTCAGAGCCTGGAGCCTGCTTCCGATTCTGTGTCCTGCTCTCTGCCCCTCCCTCACTTATGCTCTGTCTCTCTTTCTCTCAAGAATAAATAAAACATTAAAAAATAAAAAAAAATAAAAAACAAATTTTAACTTGACAAATGGGCAGTGTCTTGCAATACGAGTCATACGTGACTCTGAACGTCACATGATCACAGCTGAGTCAATGGTTTTTGAAATTCACTTTGATAGACAAGTGCTCTGGATGACAAGCATGTTTCCAGAACGAAGTATGCTAGAAAACCAAGGTTTTACCATATGTTGCTTTCCAAACAGAAGTCCCTAGTATGTCGGTACTAAACCAATATATTTAAAAGCATAGTATTTAAAATTAAACTGGAAGGAAAATAAATAAGGTGTAGCAGAATAATTAAAATAATAAGGCATACATATTATGTCTAGATTACATAAGGTATCATAAATATACAAGCCTTAAAACTCAAAGGGTTTTATTCTTGAATGTATTTAAAGGAATTTCCAAATTTTTCAAACCCTTGATTTAGACAATGACTGCTTTTAGTCTGCATTGTTATTATTTTATTTTACTTTATTTTTTATTTTATTTTATTTATTTTTTTTGTAAGGTCCTCATCACATAGAGTCAGAAATTACTTGGTACTGTTCTGGAAATAAAGACCACAGACTCAAAAATTTTTAACATAATTAAACAGAAATTAACATAATATTGTGTATTAACTAAACTTCAAAAACATATGTAAAATAAAATAAAATAAAATAAAATAAAACAATAAAAATGAAGTGAGGTGAAGTGAAGTGAAGTGAAATGAAGTGAAATAAAGAGACCCCGCAGATAATCTTCATGCAAGAGGAAGAAATGGGAGAAGTGCCATCAAAGTCTTCTGGCTACTTGGTATTTTGGGTATATGAGCCTTATTTATACCCTTTATACAGAAATGGCACATTATGTTCAACAGAGCTGTCAAGAATTCCTTTAAAAGAATTGTTTTCCCGGGGCGCCTGGGTGGCTCAGTCAGTTAAACGTCCGACATCGGCTCAGGTCATGATCTCACAGTTTGTGAGTTCGAGCCACGCATCAGGCTCTGTGCTGACAGCTCAGAATTGGAGCCTGCTTCCGATTCTGTGTCTCCCTCTCTCTCTGCCCCTCCCCTGCTCACGCTCTGTCTCTGTCTCTCAAAAATAAATAAATGTGAAAAGAATGGTTTTCCCCGCAGTTAGATGTCTTTCCCTGTGATTAGATGTTCTTCCTCTTGCTAAGTGTCAGGATTTCAGGATTTCTTGTAGCACAGGAAAGCTTTAGAGACAGGGGATTTGGTGATGTTGGCCATTGACTAGAGGTGTGGTGGTGGTATTTCCAAAGAACCAGGATGACGTTTATCACCTGGAGTCTGGGGTCTCCCCCCACCAAATGTAAAAGAAAAATCAAGTACTTTTTTTTTAATGTTTATTTTTGAGAGAGAGAGAGAGACACACACACACACACACACACACAGAGTGTGAGTTGGGGAGGGACAGAGAGAGAGAGAGAGAGCAGGGGAGGGGCAGAGAGAGAGGGAGACACAGAATCTGAAGTGGGCTCCAGGCTCTGAGCTGTCAGCACAAAGCCTGATGCAGGGCTTGAACTTATTAACTGACAGATAGTGACCTGAGCCACAGTGGGCACTTAATCGACTTAGCCACCCAGGTGCCCCTCAAGTACTTTTTAAACAATAACCTTTCCACCTCCGGTTATTTCAGACCCACCGTGTATTTGGACCTACACAAGGAGAGTCTTCCTGACCAGGCGGCTGACATCCCAGGACAGGGAGGGGCTTGCCAGGGGGATGGGGCAGCTTTCTAGCAGGAGGAAATACTTTCATGTAATATCCCGTTTTACTTGGCCAAATTCTGATGGTCTGTAACATAGTCAGTAAGTTACACGCGGAACAGAAGTTTCTTGGAAGTAGGTAGAGCCTTAAAAAAGAATAAGTCTTTTGAATGGACTGAGGTTACTAGAAGAGAATGTAATGGGCTATGAGAACAGAAAATATTAATTTTCTTCTCTCTGTTTCTGCAAGTACCTTAAATGTTTTTTATTACATGAGTTGAATCTTTTCTATTTCCCATTAATTCCATAAGATAGTCATAATTAAAACTAAGAAAGAAATAAAGCTTACTAAGGAAAAAATCATTGTATTAGTTTCCCTTCATTTTTCTACTTACTCAGATTATGATATAATATGGATGAAAATAAACTGTCTTTGAAAGTGTCTGTAAGAATCTATTTAATCTTCTTAAACTTCTCTATACCCTGTGGACAGGAACCTTTCCCTAGAATATAGATATTTTTTATATTTTGTTTAGTTTTTTAAATTGTCTTTAAACATTTATTTATTTTTGAGACAGAGAGACAGAGAACGAGTTGGAGAAGGGCAGAGAGAGGGAGACGCAGAATCCGAAACAGGCTCCAGGCTCTGAGCTGTCATCACAGAGCCCGACGTGGGGCTCGAGCCCATGAGCCTCGAGATCATGACATGAGTCGAAGTTGGACTCCTGTCATGTCATGAAGCTTAACCGACTGAGCCACCCAGGTGCCCCTATATATTTCATTTATTTTCCATGTTCTTTTCCCCCTCTGTTCTCTCTTGGGCATGGGCTTCTAACCCCCATTTTTCAGTCATAACGGAACCATTGATGCTTACTGGGGAGAAGCTCTGCAGTGTTAAGAAGAGATCTCTGCCTGAACTTGCCATCCTTGATCAAAGCCAGTGAAATCTTTTCATGTTAGGGGATGGATTTCCTACCAAACTCCATTCAAAAGTCATTTGTAACCAATGAAACTAGTGGTTGGTTTCAACTCAAGGTTAGATCTTGTATGGTCTTTTCTCTTCTTCATTTCTGCTTTGGGCAATTCTTCTCTGTGTTTATATATTATTGATCCTTTCTTATTCTATATTCCTTCACATAAAAAAATTCTGTACACTTCCCCCAAAAAGATTTGAGGTGATTTCCAAAAATACTTGAACTACAACACAATAAAATTAAATGAAGTTGTTAAGGGAAGTAAAGATAGAAAAATAAATTAGCAAAACGGGCAATAAGTTAACATCAATTTGGCTGTGCTTAAAAGTGATGGGATAGAAATAGGATTATAGTCTCTCAACAGTCGACACACAAAGGAAAATATAAAGTAAAATGCAGTGGTCTTTGGGTTAAAGAAGACTCATAGGAAGAGTGTAGTCATCCCCATGCGGCAGAGAGGACTTTCATGGTTCCTTATGCAGAGACATCGTGTCATGTGATGAGTAGTATCTGTGATACTGACAGTAAGGACAAAAATGAATTTCATTGCTCTGTTTCTTTTTTTTAAGTTCATTTGTTTATTTTGAGCGAGAGAGAGAGAGAGAAAGAGAGAGCAAGCAAGCGGGGGAGGGACAGAGAGAGAGGGAGACACAGAATCCGAAGCAGGTTCCAGGCTCTGAGCTGTCAGCACAGAGCCCGACACAGGGCGTGAACCCATGAACCACGAGATCGTGACCTGAGCCAAAGTCAGATGCTTAACCAACTGAGCCACCCCGGCGCCCCTGTCGGTTTTTTAAAACAAAGTACACTGTGGGAGGATTGGCTTCCTTCACCCTGTCGTACTTCCTTTATTTCTATGCTCCTCTTGTTTTGTGTATGTTAAATGCAGATTCTCTGCAAGCAAACCTTAGCGAATGTGCTTGTCTCCATAAACACACAGTAAATAATACAATTCCCTTGACAAAGTGAGCTCTTCAGGTGGTATTTCTGGTTGATTTGGGGTGTGGTTCCATCCAGCACTTGCAAACATACACCCCTTTGCCCAGGAAGGTAACTGATACTATTTTCTGCCCCTCTTCCGTCCCCCACTCCCGACTGCTGCCAAGACCCCACCCACGTATGACACCTTCTCCTGTTCTCCTCTGGGGACATCTTCGTGGATGACACCTTGACTTCATTTTTTTTGTCATCTTGCTTCCTGCAAGTTCTTTCTCCTTCACATTCTCGATTCTCTCCCATTTTCAAAAGTTGAATAAGTCAGGAAAAAAAGAACCTTATGTTGAACCTGCCTCTTGGCCTCTCCACCCTCAGGTAATACCACTTCTTTTCACAGATGAGGAGAAATTTTAATTTTCAAAATTGTGTTTGATGTAGCTATGAGTCGAACTTCTGTTTCTTGCATGCATTTAAGCAAGTAAATAATTGTGATTGGGGGTGGGGTGGGGAGACGTTGTCCTGAAATGTGAAATGTATGAATGCTAAATTTGCTTCAAAGGGAAAACAAAGGGATTCAGGGGCATTTACTATATTTGAGAACTGAGGGGCATTTATTTTATTTTGCTTCAGGCAGGTTTATGTGAGCAGAAGTGTTTATTGTGTGTTATGCCACTGGGTAGGTAAATAATGTACATCTGGTAATACAAGAACCCATTTTTGTTACCCAAAGTTGATCTGTTTCAAAAGTTGTGATTCTGGAGCACCTGGGTGTCTCGGTCTGTTGAGCATCCAACTTCGGCTCAGGTCATTATATCACAGTTCGTGGGTTCGAGCCCCTCGTCGGGCTCTGTGCTGACAGCTCAGAGCCTGGAGCCTGCTTCAGGTTCTGTGTCTCCCTGTCTCCCTGCCCCTCCCCCTCTCACAGTCTATCTGTCTGTCTCCTTCTCTCTCTCAAAACTAAACATTAAATTAAAAAAACAAACAAACAAAAGTTGTAATTCTGAAATCCCATAGTTGTCAGAAGAAAACCGAAAAACTTTTCTCAATTTATGCTCTTGTGCCAAATCATAAATGCTTTTGTTTGGTTTTGTTTTTATGATACAATGCATCCCAGGGATATAAAAAACAGACTTTCATTTTGTGCATTCACACTTTTACAGCTGCTTACAGGCTATGTGTAAAAATAACTTGACTACGAGTTCACTTTTCTGGCAGATTAAGATAGCAAAATAGATGATTGATTTTCAGCTACTCAGACATGCTCTAATTAGAGATAATTTTTAAATGTGTAAAATACTTTTAGATTAACTTTACATATAGTGTGTTTGACACCAAAAATGATTTTGCTAGCTTTTGAATTTATATTTCAAGTTTAGTTGACAGCTATTTCTTCAGCTTCCTTCCTTGATAGTTATATTTTACTAGCATAGTGTTTTGAAATTCCAGACGACGAACGAAACTTACTCTTTTCAGACATTTTATGGAATCTGTCGTAGACAGTGTTACGTCTCTTTGACTTCAGGTTGACAAAATTAATTTTCTGATCGCCAGTCAGTAAATACATAATGAGAGGAATAGAGAAAATGTGTGAGTCATGATTCCTAGAAAAAGCAGTTCACTTTTATGCAGCCAAAATACATAACTCCCATTTTATAGTATTCCGGACTATGTATAATGACTTCATTAACTGAACAATGTAGTTCCCAGAGTGGAGACTATTGACACTGTAGTGATTGCAGTGATGAGAAGAAATGATACCAGCCTTGGGATGGTATGTAACAGAGGATGGTAAGCAATTAGGAAGCAAATAAACAAATAGATAAGTAACGGCCCATTGTATTCGTGTGGCAATTTTGGGAGACTTTATTTGCCAACCAAAGTCGGAACTTGTTTCCACGTATAATCCAGTTTTCATAAATTTTGGGGTGTGCCCTGAGAGGCTTTCGTGATCACATCCATTCGGGTTCTCCTTTTTCCTCCTTGCCCGTTCCTTTGTTCTTTTCCTGGACCTGTGCTCCTCTGCTCTGTGATTCTGTGCGAGCACCCGAGCAGAGCTTTCTGAATCTGTCACTGTCACATTCATCTTTCTTAAATACTGCTCCCACGATGACTCTTCTCTGCAAATGTAAGTTTAGCTCTTACCTGTCTGCTCTTAGAGCTAGAATCTAAAAACCCGTGTGTCTTCCTTCCCCACTTGTCACTGGCATGCATTCTCTCTTTCCGTCTGACTTGTCTTCCTCTCGTGCTGGACTTCACTTCCCAATCCTGTGAACTCATTCCTTCCCTGCTTTCCGCGGGGGGTCTTTCTCCCTCTGCCCGGAATGTGCTCTTTTTCATCCCCAAAGCTGTGTGATGCTTTTAGCGACATGCTTGAGGTTGGGGTTTGTTTCTGGGTGTGATGGATTAAAGATGACCACAAGTTATTGAGCATTCTTCCTGCCGAGATGTGATGACCGTGTCCCCTACCCCTGAACATGGGCAGGTCCTGGACTGTTCTGACTAACACAGAATGTCAGGAGGGACACTGTTGATTTCCAGTCCTGAGGCTCAAGAGATCGGCAGCTTATGCTTCCTTTCTCCTGGAGCACTCACTGTCCACTCCCCCAGCCTCTATTTAAAAAGTCTGACTACCCTAGGTGGTCCTGTTTCCTTTTACTAAAGAAGTGACTGTAAGGGTGCCTGGGTGGCTCAGTTAGTTAAGCATCCGACTCTTGATTTGCGGCTCAGGTCACGATCTTGAAGTTTCTGAGTTTGAGCTCCATGTTGGGCTCTGTGCTGAGAGTGCGGAGTCAGCTTGGGAATCTCTCTCTCTCTCTCTCTCTCTCTCTCTCTCTCTCTCTCCCTCTCTCTGCCCCTCCCCTGTGTGCGTGCTCTCTCTTTTTCTAAAATAAATAAACATAAAAAAAATAAGTGACTATAATGGGTTCGTGACTCTAACTTATGTTTATATTTGAGACTTTCCCTGAAACAGTGGTCTCCAAAGTACAAAAGACAATCTACTTAGGTGTAGGAAGTAAATATTATCATTTGCGTTACTATGGTTTTTTTTGTAGCATATTTTTAAGTTTCCCTTAGGTGCATCATTTCTATTTTAGTGACATTATAATGTGTAATACATGGTTGTGATTTATGTATAAATATACACCTATTTGAGGCATGTGCATAAATATTTTTTAATGAAAAAGTTGAATTGTTAACAAGATCAAAGTCTATGAATCTGTAAACATCAAAATCATCTTTGGGGCGCCTGGGTGGCTCAGTTGGTTAAGCGTCTGACTTCAGCCCAGGTCATGATTTCACGGTTTGTGGGTTCAAGCCCCATGTCGGGCTCTGTGCTGACAGCTCAGAGCCTGAAACTGCTTTGGATTCTGTGTCTCCCTCTCTGCCTGCCCCTCCCCAGCTTGTGCTCTGTCTCTCCATCTCTCAAAAATAAATGTTAAAAAAAAAATTTAATCATCTTTAACCTATGTGTGTATACGCATACTAGTGTTTCCTAAAAGAAGAGCAATAATTAACTGCTGATGTAGCGTTGCAAGTCCCTGAAAGGGAGAACGCACAAATAAAAGGCAGTGAGCCAAGGCCTCTCCTTGCAGAATTACAAAGTTATGCCTCTAATTTGATTTATTCCCCCAGAATCGAATTCGGTTTCTTTTTAAGTGCCTACAAAATTTCTCTCCACGAATGTTTCGTAATAATATCAAAGCCTATAAACGGAGAGGTGGTGTTTTCCAAGTTTTCTTTATTTATACAGTGACTGCTCAATCCTTAACACCCAGGATAAGCCAGTGCAGCTCTGTGCTACTGTGTGCCGACCTTCCAGAATTGGGGAGGGGGTGGCCCCGTCTCTCAGTTCACAGTGCGTTAGTGAAAGCTGTGCTCTGGGCTTGCTGGAGATAAGTGACGTAACAGAAAGCACCTTGCAGGCTTACGGGATGCCATCAAGAAAAGCAAAAATCTGGACATGACCTAAGACATCTGTAGGCCAGGGAGTTGTTCATTCTGGCTACGGCGCAGGGTATGTGTAAGAGGAAACGGGCCGTTGGATGGGCGATGTGTAGTATCAGGTCTCGAATGACAGGCGAGGAGTTTAAATATTCCTCCGCTGCTGAGGAAAGTAGCTTTTGACGCAGGCAAGCAGGAAGTCGAGCAGGATGGCATTGACCGTGCTGTGCTCGTCAGGTTCCTTCCGTGGACTTCTTGCCTGTGTTTGCCGTTCGTATGCAGCACTGCGCTTGCGTTTGCTTCCACAGCTGAGCCAGGAGGTGTGTAAGGTCCAGGGTCACTTTCGATTCTTCTGGGTCCCCGCTGCCTCGGGGAGGGGCAGCGAACTTAGATTCCGGTAACGCCCCGTCGTCCTGCGTAATTGCAAACTTCCCACCTGGGTGCTGAGATAACGTTTCTGAGAAAAAGGGGTCTTAATTTCCAGTATCAGTTTTGTATTATGTAGTAGTTATTACTGTAAATTGCAAGTTGCAATTCTACTCCAGTCGTTTGGGTTCATGTACATCTAAGATGGACAGGAGGATGCTATCATCTGTGCTAATACCCGGGTGGAGAAACCGGACGCAGGCGGTTTCTATCAGCTTCTCATGGTCACTAACTGGAGCAGGTGCAGGCCTGAGACTAATGTTCAGATGTTTGGGTCTTTTTCTGTGCCTCTCCTAGTCTCTCTAGAAGGTATTTACAATCCTTGGAGAAAGAGTAATGCAGTTTTTAAGGTACTAAACAAGTGTTTTATTGTTGTCCTCTTTAAATAGGTGATTAAGTATACCGAATCTTTTCCTCTGGTTATTTCATTTTTTTTTTTTCTTCAACACAGTACACTTAGCCATTAAGAAAGTGGCCGTGTCACGTTGAACACTACATCCCTCGGGACTTGAAACACAGATTTCATGCTTAGACGTGCGTGCTTGTTTTCCTTTTGTTTTTTAAAAAGTTCTCTGTGATGAACAGTTTCCAATGATGGGTGAATGAGTTTAAATGCCTTTAGATCTTAAGAGAGCACAGACAGGAAGAAAAAAATATCTGGAGGCATTGAATATATTCTACAAGTTTTACCTGTTGGCTTTCATTTTAAAGTATGCAGCTATTGTGCTAATATTGAATAGCACGTGACACCTTTGCTGAGATAGGTTATCGCTTGGGTTGAAGAGAATTATGATTAATGACATACTCTTGCTTAGTGGGTTGGCTCACTTTTATTTTCAGTATTTCCCAGAATGCCATCCTTAAAATAGAACTCATCATTTTCTCCACCAATGTTTCCTACCCCCTCCCAACTTTATTCCAAGATGAAAAGATGACAAAATGTGATCATTTGTCTCCTCGAAGTCTGAGGGTGTTAAAGAGTTCTGAGTGGTAAAACAGATGGAATTGTGCTAAAAAGCACATGGCCCCTTATAATTTTTTCTTTAAAAAGATCCAAAACTTAGGCTTAGTAATAGAATATACTTTGCTATTCTTGAGTAACACATAAAGAAATCTTTGCTTCTCCCTATTCTGACTCACTGCTCTTTTCCCAGAGTGCAAAATGTCCATTTTGGATCAGTCATTGAGAAATGCTGATTTAATAGACTTCCAGAAAAGGTTGACCAAGGTGGGTAACTCTATGGATACGGGAAATAAAGTATATCAAATTATAAGATTATTACCAAATTTTCTTCTGACTTTGGTGACCAAGAGAAGTCTTCAGATGCTTTTACCCCTGCAATGTCTTTTTACCATTACATAAACGTTAAATATATTTTTCTATAAATAGTGACTCAGTATGAACTTATTTTAAAGTATGGTTTTTCTTTTTTGTAAATTAAATTCGTTGAAGTTCATGTCTGGTATGATGGTTTTGGCAAACGTGAAAGTGATAGGTGCCAATTCTATACGATTGAAATTTCCTGTTTTCGGAGGAATTTTTGTCAACTCCTAGAAACCACACTACGGTCTTTACATGAGGATCTTTAAATTCCTTGCTTTAGGTGGTGCACTCAAGTATTTGAAACAAAGCCATCTTAGTATTTAGCATTTGAAGTACTGAAATTAGAAACAGGAGAATTGGACATCATTCCTATGACTTTATCTTAGAATTTAGTGCCAGATATGTTTTAAGCGATTAATGTGTAATGACAATATATTCTCATGTACAAAATACATTGAAACAGGCCTTCAGACACAGATCTCAAATAAGGAAACTCAAGTATCTACTGTGTGGCTCCTGGAGTTCAGTCTCTTAGCCACTTTTTTTTTTAATATGAAATTTATTGTCAAATTGGTTTCCATACAACACCCAGTGCTCATCCCAACAGGTGCCTCCTCAATATCCGTCACCCACCCTTCCCTCCCTCCCACCCCCGTCAACCTTCAGTTTATTCTCAGTTTTTAAGAGACTCTTAATGGTTTGCCCCCCTCTCTCTCTAACTTTTTTCCCCCTTTCCCTCCCCCATGGTCTTCTGTTAAGTTTTTCAGGATCCACATAAGAGTGAAAACATATGGTATCTGTCTTTCTCTGTATGACTTATTTCACTTAGCATGACACCCTCCAGTTCTATCCATGTTGCTACAAAAGGCCAGATTTCATTCTTTCTCATGGCCACATAGTATTCCATTGTATATATAACCCACAACTTCTTTATCCATTCATCGGTTGATGGACATTTAGGCTCTTTCCATAATTTGGCTACTGTTGAAAGTGCTGCTATCAGCATTGGGGTACATGTGCCCCTATGCATCAGCACTCCTCTATCCCTTGGGTAAATTCCTAGCAGTGCTATTGCTGGGTTATAGGGTAGATCTATTTTTAATTTTTTGAGGGACCTCCACACTGTTTTCCAGAGTGGCTGCACCAGTTTGTATTCCCACCAACGGTGCATGAGGGTTCCCGTTTCTTCACATCCTAGCCAGCATCTATAGTCTCCTTATTTGTTCATTTTAGCCACTCTGACTGGGGTGAGGTGATATCTCAGTGTGGTTTTGATTTGTATTTCCCTGATGAGAAGTGACGTTGAACATCTTTTCATGTGCCTGTTGGCCATCTGGATGTCTTCTTTAGAGAAGTGTCTATTCATGTTTTCTGCCCATTTCTTCACTGGATTATTTGTTTTTCGGGTGTGGAGTTTGGTGAGCTCTTTATAGATTTTGGATACTAGCCCTTTGTCCGATATGTCATTTGCAACTATCTTTTCCCATTCCGTTGGTTGCCTTTTAGTTTTGTTGATTGTTTCCTTTGCAGTGCAGAAGCTTTTTATCTTCATGAGGTCCCAATAGTTCATTTTTGCTTTTAATTCCCTTGTCTTTGGGGATGTGTCTTAGCCACTTTAAGAAAGAAATGGCCAGAAGACAAAATGAAGCAGGAGATAACTGTATACAAGTCCAGGAATTTCATTAACAGACCATTATTAGTAAATGATGTCATCTAACTACCATATTCCTACAGAAGGAAAAGTTATTCTGGGATTATAAAAGCCAAGATGAGTAAGGGAAGACCAGAGGTTGTTAATTCCAATGAAAGTCAGGCGTAATGAGAAATAGAAATTAGACTCAGAGTCAAAAAGCCTGAGTACTAGACTGTACTTCTCATTTATCTTACAGAGAAATCTGGGTAATTTATTCAGCCTGGGTCTCATGGTCTCCTTCCTTCAAACTAGCCTGTTTTGTAGCATTTCTGTGGAGGGTCAGACAGATACAGTATATGTTAAAGTGCTTTGCACTTTCCTGACTGTTTCTAGCTAAAACAGACGGTACCTTGGGTTCCGACCCGCTCCCTCCCATACCTTGTGCATGCAGTTAATTCCGCCCATTTATTTGACACGTCTCTCTCTTTGTTAGACTGTACGCTCTTCAAGGTCTATATCTGAATCATTTTGGTATCTGTAGCTCCTGACACAGTGAACGTTCTTAATAAACGTTATTAATAAATATGAGTGAAGGAATGAGCATTATTTGCACAATCATGACTACATAAGCAAATCTTCAGCCTGGTTGCTAAGTAAATTTAGTGGATGTTCTGGATACAAACTCTGAGCACTTTCTTGGATTCCTTCGATGGCCTCCTTCTTTCCAAAAGCCCCACCTGTTCCTGGGACTGTGTCCACCCTCCCTTGTCAAGCTCCCTCTGTAGGCTGGAGTCTGAGGTGATACCCAGGGGCTGTGTGGCTCTTATACCACACCCACTGAGGCTTACCTGTGCCATTCACCCTGTGGAGGATTGAATAGTGGTGTCCACATTCTAACCCATGGTACCCGTGATTGTGTCCTTATTTGGAAATAGCGTCTTTGTGGATGTGATTTAGTTAAGGATCTTGAGATGAGATCATCTCTGAATTCATGACTGCTGTTCTTACATGAAAAGAGGAGGGACATTTGAGACACATAGACACAGAGAAGATGGTGATGTGAAGGTGCAGGCCCAGAAGGAGAAATACAGCTACAAGCCAAGGAATGCCAGGAGGTGCCAGCAGCCACCAAAAATTCAGAACAAATTCTCCCTTAGGAACCAACCTGCCAGCATGCCTTGATTTCTGACTTTTGGCCTCCAGAGCTGTGAGAGAATAAATTTCTGTTGTTTCAAGCCACACAGTTTACGGTAGTCGTTCATGGAAGCCCCAGAAAACTAATAAACATCTCTCCATTCTGGTAGAGGAAATGTTACCCTATGGGCTTGGATCTGGATCCCAGAGTGGTCCTCAGGAAGCATCTCAGAAGTGTGGATGCATGACCCCCGTATAGCTTGAGCCAGCTGGAAATAGGAGCAGCCAGTCAGAAAGTGCTCCCCTCTGTTCATCCTTTCTTGGAACATGCCACTGTGTGGTTTCTTATTTCATGCTTTCCAGGGAAGCGCCTACCTATCACACTCCCCAAGCTACCTACAGCGCTCCCCCCCCCAGTTCATCGTGGAGGCCAGCACTGTAATAACATCACATGGCATTGTTTTGTGTTTTCACTTTGCCTCACTTCCTTCCTTCCTCCCCATCACCTCCACAGAATTGCACCTCACAGAACAAAAGTATCAGTATTTTAATACTTGCTTCAGGCTCTGCTTTGTAAAAGACTTAGCTAAGACAGTGTGTGTATTAAGTTGAAGAATTACAACGAGGCTTTCATTTTTACTGAATTCACTTCCTGAAAACTTCTTGGTGAAATAGAATAGTTTTTAGCAGAAACAATCTTAGGGGCTGAATTCCTCGCCTAGAATCAAATATATCATTTATATAAACAATAAGATTTCCTATAATTATATGTAAAGGCTATATGTTTCTAATTGTTTAAATAGTCCTGTTTAGTTAGGATATAAATAGTCTTAAGAGGGGGCACTTGGGTGGCTCAGTTGGTTAAGCATCCACCTTCGACTCAGGTCATGATCTCACGGTTTGGGGGTTCGAGCCCCGTGTCGGGCTCTGTGCTGACAGCTCAGAGCCTGGAACCTGCTTCGGATTCTGTGTCTCCCTCTCTCTCTTCCCCACCCCTGCTTGTGCTCTGTCTCTCTTTGTCTCTCAAAACTGAATAAATGTTAAAAAAATTTTTTAAGTAGCCCTAAGAAATGGGCATAAATTCATGACCATGAATTATATGAGAGAACTCAATGACTCATTAATTGCACTTTGAAGAATTTCAAAATAACTTCTGCATTTACAAAACTAAATTTTTGTTAATGTTTCATTGTTGCTAGACTTCCTTTCTCTAGCAAATGGGTCAGGAGCTCAGCTGAGGGAGAGAGAAAGCTGGGCTGCCAAGCGTTGGAGGAGCTGGAATACTTGATGAAGGCAAAAAGCCAAGCATGAAAGAGTTAAACCTTTCATCACTGAAGAGTCACTATAAGCAACTGTCTAATATTGGAGGAGGTGCTGAACTCGCCCATTGCAACCTTCCCTGTGAAATGGTGCACCAGTTGATGGTCAGGTGGTTCAGCACAGAAGTCTCACTGTAGGCAGAGCTTTGATTGAAAGCCTCTGGCAGATTTATGACCCTGGCAGGGGCGGGGACACAAAACAACAAGGCAGGCAAAATCTAGTAGTGGAAAAGCACTGGATACTGAGTCAGGATGGGGGCAAGTTGTCTTCATGTTTTTCCCTCCCCCCCTCCCCATAAGGAGGTCCTGGCAGAGCCACCTGAGGAAAACTCTGCCTGGGGTCTTAGACAGAGAGACCTAGGAATGAAGGCCCAGGGCTGGATATGCAAACGTGGGTAAGAGCATGACCAGCAAGGGGCTGGGGGGCCCTGAGTTTTTGTTTTTTTGTTTTTTTTTTTAATTTTTTTTTTCAACGTTTTTTATTTATTTTTGGGACAGAGAGAGACAGAGCATGAACGGGGGAGGGGCAGAGAGAGAGGGAGACACAGAATCGGAAACAGGCTCCAGGCTCCGAGCCATCAGCCCAGAGCCCGACGTGGGGCTCGAACTCGCGGACCGCGAGATCGTGACCTGAGCTGAAGTCGGACGCTTAACCGACTGCGCCACCCAGGCGCCCCTGGGGGGGCCCTGAGTTTTGACCGTAACTCCCCTCTTTTAGACATTGAGCGCACCGTCTGTGCACGAAGTCTGGCGTGGAGAGGACAGCTTTCCCCCCATGACATCTGCCAGAAAAAGCCTGCGTAACCGCCTGTGGTCAGTTCTGAAGAAATCACACATAGGTTTTAACTAAGAGCCCAATTCCCCAAGTGGTGTTGTTTTGTTTTGTTGTTTCCAGGTTGGAAGGACACCCCGCCGAGTGGGGGCAGGTAACCAAATATTCTGCAAACAGCTCCTTGGAGTCACATGCATTTATCATGCTGGGTCCAACATCACTTCAGGGAGGAGCACGAGTGACTGGAAGCTTATGAGCCTCATATACAAAGCTAGCTTATTATACATCTCTGCTCTTCTCCTAAAGGCACCATTCCTGGCCCATCCTCTTCCAGACAGCCCTGAATGGCCTTTTCTTGTCCTCAGGTGTGGGCACTGAGAACTTTTCTTAGCACTCATCTTAAATGGTTCTATACCGATTCTGTTTTTCTTATGGATTCGGTGCTTGTGGTCACCTAATATTGTACATTCTGTGATTTTCTCCCTGCTTGCCATAGCCTGCCTCTATAGGAAACCCTCGTTGCTAGAAACTCCTGAAAAGAATGAACAGACTGATAGGCCATATTCATTGACAGCAGGCAAAATGCAGTATCAGAAATAGGTCAGTTCTCTTCAAATGGGGGAGGCCCAAGTGCCAAGACCAGACAGATTTATTTTAAAAATATAAAGCAGGTAACATTTTGCTTTTACACATATCAACTTAAGAATCTAGACTAGTGAAAATATTACGGCACTGGTGCAGTTATAAACAGTAAACCAAGGAAATAACAAAGATCAGAAATAGTCTCACATACGAAAGCATTCTTGATGTATGATAAATTGGCATTTAAGAAGAACACATAACTTTATGAGGCACTGGGGTGGCTTCAGTTCAAGTCGTGATCTCACCGCTTGTGAGTTCGAACCCCACGTCGTGCTCTGTGCGGACTTGCTCAGAGCCTGGAGCTTGCTTCTGATTCTGTGTCTCCCTCTCTCGCTACCCTTCTCCCACTCACGCTCTGTCTCTTTCTCTTGAAAATAAGTAAATGTTAAAAAAAAATTTTAATAAAAATAAAAAGAATACATAATTTTTTTAAAAATGGTGGTGGAATAAATGGGTGTATGTAAAGACAAAAATAAACCAATTTAAAAGTAAATCTTTGGTCCATTAAATACTAATTTTACAATATGAAAACAATATACAAGAATCTTTTTGTGAATGAAGGGAAATACGTAAATTCTTAAGTCAAATGCAAAAACCATCTCATAAGCAAAAAGGCTGAAAATTTTAAATAGAATGTAAGCATATCCAAGCAAAACTTTTAAAAAGATGCATGAAAAAATTAAAAACAAGTCACAGATTGGGGAAATACATCTGCAGCACACATTATCAAGCACGGATGGATATTTAGACTCCAGTATATAGAAAATTCTTTTTATCAAAAAAATTCTTACATACAGCAAGAAAAAGATAACTCAGTAAAAGAAATAAAGAAAAGATAAGAATAGGCAGTTCACGTAGAAGATGGTCCAAATGGCTGCAAAAATGTGAAGCAAGCAGAGCTCTCATGAAATGTTGGGTGAATCATTTGTGTAATTAATTTGGACTGTAATTTTACAATACATAGTAATGCAATTTTATTCCCAGATGTTGATCTGTTATTGACCACATTGTTTGTAATAATGAAAAAAATGTTAACAGTCTACATGATAATAACAAAACAGGTAAATAAATTATAGTATACTGATGTTGTGGAATAACATAAATGAATGGACCTGTGTTCTGAAGTCAATGTGGATAAACGTACCTCCTAAATACATTTAGCAAAAGCAAGTGAAATAAGGAAAGGAATTTTCAGAGGTGTACCTATGGTATTATACCATTTCAGTATTGTTAAAACACTGGTATTATTTATGTGTACATATGTTTGTAGTAATACCAAATTCGAGGTCATGGTTCCTCTGAGAGAGTAACAGAGAAGAAATGGTATCAGAAAGGGCTTCAGTAGAATCATTGTCTTATTAGAAAAGAACCCAAACCAGCCAATAGTAAGATTTGGAAAGGCTGTGTATAAGAGAATGATTTGCCAAAGTATTTCACAATGCAAAACAAGAAATAAAAAGTCTTTATCCACATAAAGGTGTTCCATTTTATTTTAAAAGATAACATCTAAAGCATCTAAAGATGTCATTTTTACTTAATGAAATGACAAAAGCCTTTAAAAAAAAAAAAAAGAAAGAAGAACCAGCAAAAATACATTGAAACATAGCCCTCCTAAGCTTCATTGTGACTGAATTGGTAAAAGTCCTGGAAGTTAACATGGCAGTACTTAATGCCTCATGCCTTTTGCCCTGTTATTGTTTCCAATTCCCTAATTCTGTTATAAATAAATAATTAGAGATGTAGTCCAAGCTATATGAGCAATATATAAAATCACAACAATAAAAAGTGAAAAAGTGGCTATTGCATATATATTGTATGTATAAGTATAAATTTATATATACATGTAATTTTGTTTGTTGGTGTATCTGTGAGTAGACTATTACATGTATATGTTTTCGCTGATTTATTTTGTTTACTCTTATGTTACCGTGTCACCAGCACTGGGAATACTGACTGATGTCTAATTGTGCTCACTGAATTATTGTAGAATGATATATTGAGGAAATATAATGATACAGTTTTTTCTTTTTTTTTTCAAAGAGGAGAGAGAGAGAGAGAGAGAGAGAGCGAGCATGCATGCATGTGAATAGAGAAAGGGCAGAAAGACAGAGAGACTCTAAGGATCCCACAACCATGAGATCGTGACCTGAGTGGAAATCAAGAGTTGGGCACTTAACCTACTGAGCCACTCAGGTGTCCTGTAGCAAATAATTTTTAAAAGATAAAGACAGTGTTGAGAACTAATGTAATCAATGGCAATTTGCTTGCAGGGATGGGCTATGCCTACACAGAACCTAATCATTACAGATAAAAGATGTCTTCCAAAAGTGATCTAAACTCACTTTTAGTTAGAGTCTGAGAGGTAGTAAGCATCAACTTTTTTGAATATCATAAGCTGATAAAATTTTACAGTATTAGACCACATTTACAGCAAACAAGATAAACTAGGCATTTAAATAAGTTGGTAATACTTACTACTGGGGTTATAGTCAGAGACAGTGATATCACCCACTCACAAAAATGAGGTTAAACCATATTTTTACTTACGTATTTGTTTGGGGGCACCAAAATACCGGATAGAAATATGCAGTTAAGAGGAAGTTATGTGAAAAACAACAAAACAGTTAGGAAAATGGGATGATGTAACTGGTAAGTAAATTAAGTTGACAAAATAGGGTGCAGTGTGGTTAAGAAACAATTAAGTTAAAACAAACCATCCATGTTGTGTCTGTGAGGAATATCTACAAGTGAAACAAAGAGCAGGCAGGAAAGTTAATAAAGCAGAGAAAGATCGTCCACAGTGTGGAAACCAGGTGGCTGCTCTGTAAGCGAAAGTAAATCTCTAGCCTATTTCTGTTAAGTTCTCAAGTCCTGGTGAAAGGAAAGTCTGATTCTTCCCTCAATGGTTAACTGAATAAAGATATAAAAAGGCCAGACAAAGGTCAAATTTAGACAAGAGCGACTTATCTCCACACCAGCGGCCTGACAGAAGAAGGGGGCACTCTTTTCGGAAGAATATGCTGCTGCCTTCAGTCCTGATTGTTCTTTGCACAGAATATTCAGCATAAAATAATGACAAAGTGTTGAGGAAGCCAGAAAAGGTCACTGGTAGTCAAAACAAGAACAGTCAAATCGATGCAGACCTAGAAACGCTAGTATTAGTAGGTAAAGAATTTAAAAATACCTGTAATGTATATTCCAAAAGATGTATCTTTCTAGAAAAGGTAGACAATGTGAATCACTATGTGGAATTTTAGCCGAACAAATAGAGACTATATATTAAAAACAAACAGTGGAAATGATGAACTTGAAAACTATAAGATAAGGGGTGCCTGGGTGGCTCAGCAGGTTAAGCAACCAACTCTTGGTTTGGCTTAGGTCATGATCTCTCGGTCTGTGGGTTCGAGCCCCATATCAGGCTCTGTGCTGACAGTGTGGAGCCTGCTTGGGATGCTGTCTCTCCCTCTCTCTGGCCCTCCCCTGCTTGCACTTTATGTCTCTCTCTCTCTCTCTCTCTCTCTCTCTCTCCCTCCCTCCCTCCCTCTCAAAATAAATGAATTAACGTTTA
This sequence comes from Panthera onca, assembly GCF_046562875.1. Lineage (NCBI taxonomy): Eukaryota > Metazoa > Chordata > Mammalia > Carnivora > Felidae > Panthera > Panthera onca. Next base: position 79,286,598 of record NC_138349.1, read on the forward strand.
AAAATAAGAAAAAAATAAGATTTGAAGAATTAATTCCATAGACTTAACAACAGAGTGGATACAGCAGAAAAAAGAATCAGTGAATTTTAAGATAGATAAGTAGAAATTATGTAAACTTAAACATAAAGAGAAAATAAGGAGTGAAAACATGTAATAGATACCTAAGAACTATAGGACAATAACAATCTTATGTTAGTGTAACTGGAATCCCTCTAGGGAAGGAGAAACAGATTGAGGCAGAGGAAATATTTGAATAAGTAATGGCCTTTTTTTTTTTCAAAATTAAAGATTGCCATTTACAAATCCAGTAAGCTCAGTAAATCTAAATGGGGTGAATACAAGGAAAACCATACTTAACATGCATTGTAGTCCAACTGCTGTAACCAACGAAATGAAAGAAATCTTAAAAACTGCCAGACTAGAAGACCTACAGGAGAGCACAGGTAAGAAAAACAGATAACTATTCAGAAGATACAGTGGAGGCTGGGAAGATGATGGAATGTTTCAAAGCACTGAAAAAATACCAGTCAACCTAGGATTCTACAGCAAGGAAAAAAAAAAATATCCTTCAAACATAAGGACTACATAAAACATTTCAGGCAGACAAATGCTAAGATAATTTGATGAAGACAACTTACACTAAATGAAATACTAAAGGAAATGATTTAGTCTGAAAGGTTTATGATTAGGTTATGATAACAGATGAGAGCCCAGATTCATAGAAAAGAATGAAGAACAACAAGAAGGATAAGTATGTAGATAAAACAGAGGACTGCTTTTGGTTTACATATACTTGTGTTTGTGTGTGTGTGCGTGTGTATGTATGTGTATCTTTAAAACATATTAACTACTCAGAGCTTATATATAGCATTACACCATGAGATTTATAACACGTGAACAGCATCTCATAATACTTAATACAATCTTATAAAAATAAGAGATCTAATGTATTGAGTGCATCCTATGTGCGAAGTATTGTACTTTACACATTTAAAGTCAGGTGTATAGCCCTTACTTTATAGACTAGGAAACTCAGGCTCAGATGACTGAAGTAATTTGCCTAACATCCTACAGCCACGTAGTTGCAAAGCTCTTCTACACTCCAAATGCATGAACAAAGTTATAAAATTGTTTGTATAAACGTAATACAGAAAATAACTCCATTCTACCAGGAAGCAACTAATAAAAAAGCCATGATGTTTCCATTCTTTTTTTATGGTGTTTCCATTCTATGGAATATTATACAGCTGTTAAAAAGGGTCCTATATCTAAATGTGCTGACCTGGAGCAATATCCATGACATAATTTTAAGTGGGAAAAGTCAGATTAATGCAGTGAGAATAGCATATTTTCCTATGCACATATATGTGTGTTTATTTCTATGCTTTTGTGCACAAACGCCCATCTATACGTATACATGTAGAGAAACTAGCCTTTCACAAAACAAAAGAACTGCTAAGAGATTTTGAGTCTAAGAACGACTTTAGAACTTGAGGGTGAGAACTGAAAGAGAGACTTACTTTTTCAACACTCTCTTTTGGTGTTGTTAAAATTTTTGCTACACACTTGCACTTTCCCCCCAATTTTGAAAAGCCTAGTTTTTTAAACAAATCCTAGTTTTGCTCATTTCACTGTAGTAAACTAGCAGAGGACTCACAACATGAACTTAATAGAGGCAGAGGCCATTCTTTTAATCTAGATTTTTCCTTTGTACCCAGTATAATGAATGCCCTGGCATAAAGCCATTACTGTTTGTTGAACTTTCAATTTAAAGGATGTTGGTAATGACAGAGTAAAATTTTTTGAAATATTGGGATGAGACAAGCCCAGCAATACATAGGACTGCTTAGAAGCATAATGTAGGTGGGGCGCCTGGATGGCTCCTCGGTTAAGCGTCCGACTTCGGCTCAGGTCATGATCTCACGGTCCGTGAGTTCGGGCCCCGCGTCGGGCTCTGTGCTGACAGCTCAGAGCCTGGAGCCTGTTTCAGATTCTGTGTCTCCCTCTCTCTCTGCTCCTCCCCTGTTCACGCTTTGTCTCTCTCTGTCTCAAAAATAAATAAACGTTAAAAAAATTTTTTAAAAAATAAAAATAAAAAAATTAAAAAAAAGAAGCATAATGTAGGAGGTAATAGTTGAACAGATACTGGATGGGCAGTATTTTGGGGGTTGAGGTCTGGGATATATCACATATATCACTGAGCTCCACCATATATACCACCGTAGGCAAGAATGATACAGACATAGGTGGGGGAGGCTGAGAAGTGCAGATACGTGTTGGTGAAGCGCAGTCTTGTTTGGGAAATAATGAACAGGCGAAGGTAGGTTAGTGCTGTATTGTGGGCTGAGGGGTGGGGGTGAGGGGTCATTGATGGGTTCTGAGCCTCAGACACAACACTGCTTTAGGACAATGAATATGGCAAGAAGTTCTTTCAAGTAACTTTTGAAGCCAGCCCTCTTTGCCATTATAAAGACTCTCTTCTTTCACAGTCTCTTCTCCTTTCTGTCCCAGCCCCCTCCCGCCCTGTCCTTGCGACGCTTCCCTTTTCTTTCCTCTCTTTTTCTGGCCCGTCTGTGCCGGCCTGGCCATGGCAGTAACAGCCCAAGGACAGCCTCGTGCTTTTCACAGCTGCTCTGCTTACTCATAGAGCAAGTATTTTCGCACATTGCTGATGACTGTAGCCTTTCTCTTCTTTTGCATGTCTGGTTTTTTTCTTAACCTCTGTCCGCATGGACATGTAACTGTGGTGGGGAACACTGGCCCCCTCAGGGAGATAGACACCCACAGGGCTTAAGCCAAACAAGACCGTTTTCGTGTTTCTTTTCCACAAACGTGAACTTGTCTGAGCTTGGAAAGCTACGTACCCTACTTGAACTACGGGTTCTTTGCTCTGCAACGCAAGAGAACCTTTTTGCCTGAAGTACCCTTGTGGTCCCCCCTCTCCTCCTCACCCTCGATTCCCCTGGCTAAACCTTGATCCTTCATATATCAGATCAGAGATCCCTTTCTCCAGGGAGCCTTCCTCTGACACCCCAGACCCAGGCTGCTCCTTCGTAGGCCTGCACTGTGCCCTTTGTTGTCACACTGAGGTACAGTTCCCTGTTTCTCTTCTCCACTGAGCCATAAATTTCGTACTGCTCTGTATCATTTTTGTCATATTCATCTTTTATGGCCAGTACCTAGCTTAGTAGCTGGAACGTAGTAGACTCTGTTGTCAGAATGAATGAATGAATGAATGAATAGCGTGATAGAAAAAACAGAGAAGTGCTTCATGGTTGTTTTCATGAAACTGAAACCCCCCCCCCAGAACGTTTTTGGTGTCCTCAATATTCTTTGTATTCATGTGATTCTACAACATTGCTTCCCCCCCACCACCTTGAAAGAAGGTGATTTCCTAAGCTGTGCTGACTTCATAATCATGTTTGTAAAGGCTTTTTTTTGAATCAAATGGATCTTTAAGGGTTCCTCTTTGGGTTTATGGCCCTCGCAAAGTAAATTTGAAAGACGTAAGAGGAGTACTTGGAGGATGCTAGCGTTAACACAGCAGTAATTAACAGCCTAGTTAAAGTGTTTGAAAAACCTACTTCAACAGCAAGCCAGTACCGCATGTCTTACAACTATTACATGTCTGTTCTACATTTTCTAACTTGTAATCATTCTAACCTTCATTATACAAGAAGGTATTAAAGATTTAACTGACCAAGTTGAGACTTAAGAATGTTGCCCCAGTAGAAAAATGCACCTCTCCAGAAGCTGTTGAGAACTCTCATTGTCATAAGCTCTCATTGTAATTCTACACTGTACTTCCATGGGCTTCTGTAGAAATTAACTAATCATATGCTGCTGGACTTCCCTAATAAGACCGAGCCTAGTAATCTGAGATGATCAGCCTCTCAAAAGAGTAAATGGTGGTGGCAGCACAAACTTGGCTTTGCACAGGAGCAAATGGGAGTGGTTTGCCCTGCTTTTGCAAAGCTTCTTTAACTGTGAAATTGTTTTTGACAAGATGCTTTGTCACATGCTTGACATCTTTTTTCTTTTTTTAATTGAGGGAGTGACTGGAAGATAATTTAATCTGAAATGCTGCCACCTACGTAGCGAGAGATTAATTGGATACTGTCTGAAAAATTATGTGAGCACCTCAGAGACAGAGTCTATGTAAACAGAAGGGGGTATGAACAAAGTGGAGGCAAATCATGCCCCTTCCTTGGCTGAATAAGAAGGCTCTGGGTAAACAATTGTCCTTACTTTTTGTCCACCCTTACATTGGTTGAAAAGATGGTTTGGTATCTCAGCAAGTGTAGGTTTTAACACAACCAGGATATGGTCTACTTCTAATGCAGCTATTAATTTAACTTCTTTTTTTCTCGGGTGCTTATTTTGTACAAGAAGGAAACCAATTCACTGCAGTGGACGTTTTGTTAATAACATAACATTACCAACAAAATAAATGTGTAGGCATTTTGGCTCTGAAACATCCTTTCAAGATCTCCAAAAGATCTTCATTGGGATATGTTTCTAGGATATTATTCCAACTTGAAGAACACGGCTATTAGAATGGAACAAAGCCAGACATGGGAGTAGGGGACAGGTGTGGACACCGTGTAGGGCTGGGATTTTGCATTAAGGAAGCAGAGATATGGTGTGAAACTCACATTGCGAAGATGATATATCCTCAGGTTGCTGTGCTCTGAGAAAGCAAGGATAAAATCTAAAAGGAATCTTATTACAAAGACTTCTAGAACATAAAACATTATATAAGAGAAAATATACATAAACTCCCAATGTATACATTTCTAGAAACCTGTACGTTCACGTGCCCCCTTTTCTGGACCTCCATTATGGCAATCTTGAAATTAAGTTGCTTTTGCTAAACAGGATCCCTTTCATGATGACCTTCAGGTTCCTCAGTGGACCTTAGCATTTTCTTAATATTCTGAAACAAAGCATTATTAGTTTTTAGCTATTGCCTTGATCTGTATTATCAAGCTATGAAAACTTTATAGATTAATTTAGCCATCTTGGAATGCCCGAGGACCCAGCTATTGCCCAATTTTTTGCTCTGTCTTGCACGAATAGGATTAGTGTACAAAGTCTCAACTGTCTCCAGGAGTCACAGAGTGGGCCAGGAGTTTGCTGTTAAATCGGCAAGGCTCGTCTTTTCAGTGTCAGACAATATGCTACCTCCCAATTCTTTTCTTGAAAAGTGTAACAATCTTGGTCTATCTTTTATTTTTTTAAGCTTGTTTATTTTTGAGAGATAAAGAGAGCAAGCATGGGCAGAGGAAGGACAGAGACAGAATCTCAAGCAGGCTCCATATAGTCAGCACAGAGCCTGACGCAGGGCTTGAACTCACGAACCATGAGATCATGACCTGAGTGGAAAACAAGAGTTGGGTGTTCAATCGACTGAGCCACCCAGGTGCTGCAATCTTGGCCTTTTTCATTCTTTCTTTTGATGTAAGAATGGAAAAATGTGTCTCCATGAAGGGAAAATATAAACTCCAGTTCAACGATTAATTGAAATGACACCTCAATGTTGGGAGGCATCAGGAACAGTGGACTATAACATACCAAGGCCCATGCTTATACTGAGGGGGACCTCCTACACATATCCTACTTGTCACTAACATGCATGAACAGGGCCTCGTGTGGACCATTCTTCCAATTACTGCAATAGATTTTCTGTTTTTATTCTCTCAAGGAGAGAAGTTTATTTTTTTTTATTTATTTTTTTATTTTTTAATATATGAAATTTACTGTCAAATTGGTTTCCATACAACACCCAGTGCTCATCCCAAAAGGTGCCCTCCTCAATACCCATCACCCACCCTGCCCTCCCTCCCACCCCCCATCAACCCTCAGTTTGTTCTCAGTTTTTTCAACGTTTTTTTTTTATTTTATTTATTTTTATTTTTATTTTTATTTTTTTTATTTTTGGGACAGAGAGAGACAGAGCATGAATGGGGGAGGGTCAGAGAGAGAGGGAGACACAGAATCGGAAACAGGCTCCAGGCTCCGAGCCATCAGCCCAGAGCCTGACGCGGGGCTCGAACTCACGGACCGCGAGATGGTGACCTGGCTGAAGTCGGACGCTTAACCGACTGCGCCACCCAGGCGCCCCTGTTCTCAGTTTTTAACAGTCTCTTATGCTTTGGCTTCAAGGAGAGAAGTTTAATTTACACTCTGTGTGTTGGACCCTGTGTGAGGTGCCCGGGACACAAAACCGTGTTCCCTGACTACGACGCTGGTTCTCGTTCAGCATCCCTTTTTGCAAGTACTCCCGCGCAGACATCAGGTTTATCTTTCTCAGTTTCTATACGGATCATGCCCCGCCTTCCAGCAACATCTATAAATCCCTCTTGCTACCAAATACATTCTGAACTGCTTAGCCTGGCGTTCGAGGCTCTACCCAGTCTGGCTGTGGTCTGTCCTTTACTTCAGCCTTCGTTCATCACGGTGCCTACTGCAGACATCATGGCTCCCAACTTGCTTCTCTGTAAACCCAGTCTGCTCTCAGTCCTGTTTACTTCCAGCCGTCCCCCACCCCCTCCCACACACACACACCACGGAAAAGATCTAGTTCTGTTCTGTCTGTGGGAACTCGGTCAGGACATGGTTTGGGATAGGGGTTGGCAAACTTCATCTGTAAAGGACCAGAAAGTAAATATTTTCGGCTTTGCAGGCTGTATGGTCTTTCTTGGAACCGTTCACCTCCGTAGCTGTGGGGTGAAACCAGCCAGATAACATGTAAAGGAGAGCACGTGTTCCAGTAAAACTTTATTTACAAAACAGAAGGCTGAAAGGCTGTAGTTTACTAACCCTTGACTTAGAATCTCCTCCCCTACCTCTGTGTGCCTGAACTTCCTGCCCTCTGATGCTTTCTCATCATCACCCCTAGAAAAGAATCCTGGTTTCTGATCTGTGGACACCACGGCTACCACATTTACTAATTAAAAGTCTGGTAATAGAAACTGTGGGCAAAGATGTGAAGCATCAGGAATTCTTTCTTATTCACCATAAATGGGGGAGTAATTAGCATAACCCTTCAGGACAACAACTCGTAAACACCTGGAAGGCTGTAGTAAACACCGCTTGTTGAGGTGTCCTCCTCAACAAGAGGGCAGATTCCTGGGGGAGAGGGCCACGTGTCGTTCTTCTTTGGATCTCCTGTACTGAATAGCGTTTACGTGAAAATATGAAGAACCGTTTGCTCTATGTCATTGAAGTTTCTGGGTTTGGACATGTATTACAAATACCAACTCGTAGATAGAACTTACTGGGAAAAGCAATAAAGAACGATGCAGGGGAGACCTAATTCTTGTCATATTTAGGCTAATCTTTTCTCCTTTCAAATATAAAAGTCAGTAAGGAAAATTGAAACCATCTATATATTGAACTTCGTAAAGTCAATAAACTCCAAGTAAATGTGAGAAAACGGCCCTAGTTTAAGACACTGAAGTATAAAAAAAAGACAAAGCTATTTCCTTTAATTTTTGTGCATGATAATTGAAGTCACATTCAGAATCCCTGTCATAATCTTGTTAGCCTTTCAAATGACTATAATGTTACCATTATTTTCAGGTAACATGGTCTCTAGTAAGCCTGAAAATCTCACGGAAAAATCAAAAAAAGAAGAGAATTTAATAAAGGTTCTGCTTTAAAGAAATTGTACATAACTCAATCTAAGTAACTTTCCATGCACACAACAAATAAACACTTAAATTTTGCAAGAAGAGGGGCTTCCGGGTGGCTCAGTCGGTTAAGTGTCTGACTTGTGGTTTCGGCTCAGGTCATGATCTCACGGTTCATGAGTTTGAGCCCCACCTCAGGCTCTGCACTGACAGCAAGGAGCCTGCTTGGTTTTCTCTCTCTCCCTCTCTCTCTGCCCCTCCCCCGCTTGCTCTCTGTCTCTCTCTCTCAAAATAAACAAATAAACTTAAAATAAGTAAAAAAAAAAATTGGAAGAAGAGCCTCCATGTAGAATATCAACAACAAAAAAAGCACGTCTAGGAAGAAATTCAGTCAGAAACATGTCAGACCAACATGAAGAACTTCAGACCCCACTCTTGGCATACAGGAATGGCTGAATACGTGGAAACACATGGCATGGTTTTAGATAGGAAGTTTGGTTATTGTGAAAATGCCAGTTCTCCATGAATTAATCTGTAACTACATTGAATTCCTTGTCAAAGTAACAAAAGAGACTATCTCAGGAACACTTAAAGGATACAAGAAACGTAAACCTAAGATGATAGCACATTTATCAATCCTATCAAACCTATAAATCTTAATCTAGAAAAGAGAAATATTATTCCTTTAAAAAAAACTGTACTACTAAATATACAAAACCAAATGACCAAAACATGATTATTTAATATTTGCAAAAAAAAAAAAAAAAGAGCAAAGAGAAATTATCCTTAAAATACAGAGATAAATACAAACCATGCAGTAGAAAATTACGCAAAGAGCAATTCATAGTTACCAAGATAAACATAAATAGACAGTGATCATCTGGGAAAAAAGAAGCTCACCTCATCACTAAGCGGAGAAATGCACACTGAGACAAGGCATGTTTTAGGGGTGCCTGGGTGGCTCAGTCGGTTAAGCATCCGACTTCGGCTCAGATCATGGTTCCCGGTCCGTGGGTTTGAGCTGCGCGTTGGGCTCTGTGCTGACAGCTCAGAGCCTAGATGGAGCCTGCTTCAGATTCTGTGTCTCCTTCTCTCTGCCCCTCTCCCACTTGCACTCTGTCTCTCTCAAAAATAAATAAATATTAAGAAAAAAAAAAAACGAGGCATGTTTTAGCCTATGAGGTTGGCAAAGATTAAAGTTACATAATCTCAGGCACTCCCCCTGCCCTCTTGGCAAGAGTTTAAACTGGTGTGAAACCATCAGTCTCCATGAGGCTGACTTTCAAAAGGTGAAGTGCATAGACTCTTTGACCCCTCTTAACAGCCAGATTCCCCTCGTACGAAGATTTTGTACTTACAAACTGGTAAAGGTGTGAAAGGTATTATTGACATTACAGTGGTCGCACCTAAACATTCATTAATAGGAGACCACTATTGAATTATGGTAAATCCCTATTTTGGGCTCCTGAGTAGCTGTTCAGACTAATTAGCTAGTTTTGTAGATGCTGGTAGAGGACAATTTTCAATACCTAGTGAGAAGAAAGCAAGCTGTAACTTGTGTATAGGTTTATGATTAGGTTTATAATTTCTCCTACATAAATTGTTTTGCACTTGATGCTCGTAAAGGTTTCAGAAGAATTGGTAAGGAATTAGGCTTGTAGTTTCTTCTAGATATTAAATTAGGAGGTCACATGGGAATTCATATTATATATGTCTAAACTTATACCTGCCTGTTTCCAACCTAATGATATTTTTTGTAACAAAAATCTGGTTGCAAATAAAGAGCATCACGTGTTGCCTAGATACTTTGCTGCTGGAGAAAAGGTAGGCTCCAATTTTTGACTACTCTTTTTTGAGCAAGAAAAATACTTTGATAAGTTAGAAACAACCCAGCTTCTCACACTATCATGACTGTAATCGAAACCTTATGTGTTTACAGGACCTCCTGCTTTATATTTATAGCTGGATATGTCTGGAATCACAGCTTAGTTTTTTCAAGGAAAACGTTCCTATTCCTGATTTCCTGGAAGGCACTTTGGCCCAAATACACCTGACCTCTGTGTCATCCCTCACTCTTTCCTCCTTCCCGTGGTAAAAGTGTCGTAGCAGAAATTGTGACAGAACAACTTGGAATTTTCTGACTGGCAGTGCTGTCTTTTCTCTGCCAGCCTGCAGAGAGCGGGGCTGTTGTGGCTGTGGCCAGGCTGGGAAAATGGGGGTGAGGTCCCTGCCCTGGGATGGGGGTGGGGGGCTGCCGGGTCCAGGGCTACCAGCAACGAGGTGAGTGAAGCTGATCTCAGTCTGCCCCTTGGTCCAGGCCAACTTTTATCAGACTCGGGGGAATTTGCTGACTCTTTGGTCTTAACTCTTCATTTGTCCGAAACCTGTTGGAGAAGCCCACTGGTTTATATGGAGTCTGCTCAGAACTCAGTATCACACTATTTAGGCATCACACCAGCCTACCACTGCAGGCTCGCAGGTTATGGGTAAAGAAGCGGAAGTTCCAGGAAATGAAACTTGGACAGTTTGAGACAATAGCTGGACTGAAGCTAGAGCACAGAGTTGCAATCAAAAGATTTTGCAAGGAAAAGCTGATATTAAAAACAAAGGACTCTTAGGGATTATGTTTACCTTAATGTAATTAAATATTGGAGATACACAAGTGATGAAGTTATACACTGCAGATGCATCAGTATTTTCATGTAGATTCATGCCAGCGGACCAATGCAGTTTCTCAGTAAGAACCATGGGGTCCCCCTGGGAGACCCCAGTTACTAGCTGAGGAGCTGTGTTCTCACTGCTGGGCTTGCCCGTTGTCGCCTTTAATCCCAACCCCGTCAGATGTGTTTCAAAAAAATTCAGTCCATCCTGTACTGAAAACATCTCAGCTAAATTAATCTCTGTGGGAAGTTGCTGTTATCACATATTTATAAGCTGGAAGTTTATTTATGGTTGAAGTTTCTTGAAAACTCTGCTCAAAAATAGCTTTAAAAATTATTTGAATACCATGCCAAACACACAGTAGGCATTTCAAAAGCAGTGAAGCTAATGATACACGTTAGAAGCTTTGTACTTTTAGTTAATAGGTTCCCACTGAGTAGAAAATTAAAATTTCCGACCTGCAGTGTGGTTCAACTCTGTAACTGTGTGTGTAAGGAGGAAGAGGCATTCAGACGCTGGACAGTATTCATGCTCAGCCAAAGTCCACTAGTCCAGGTACTGCGATACTGTCCAAGAGCATCATTTGTTTTTTTTAATGTTTATTTATATATATGAGAGACAGCGCGAGCCAGGGAGGGGCAGAGAAAGAGGGAGACACAGAATCCGAAGCAGGCTCCAGGCTCTGAGCTGTCAGCACAGAGCCAGACGCGGGGCTCGAACTCATGAACTTCGAGATCATGACCTGAGCCGAAGTCAGATGCCCGACCGACTGAGCCACCCAAGCCCGCCTGTCCAAGAGCATTCTTAAATACAAACTGCATACTCATGTTCACTTCAATAGACAGTTAACTTGATAGTGAAAATGTGTGTGGATATTTATATACATGCTACCTCAACAAGTTGCCAAAAATATTTGTATAGTTTATATCTTTAGTCCTGTTTCCTTCTCCCAAGTAGATAAAACAATGCCTTTGTCCTGGTTCTCCTGGGTCTTCTTTGTATCTAAGCATTGGGCATTTTTCAGTATTTCATTTTTCGTGTCTGTCCGGATTGGGACACTCACTTCTTTTGTGACAGCTGTTACTCTAATGGAGACAAAATTCTTAGTGCATCTGCTGGCAGTTTTTCGAAATTCAGTTACTAGGACCCGGACTCGACATGTATTTATGTTGTTTCAGGTATAGTTACTGGTTTGTCTACCAACCAGGATACTCATAGGAACTCCTACATCAATATCTTTAGAATGGAACTCATTGGGAATTCATGTAGATGGTTGGGTTTTCTCCACATTAAACCACATAACCAGGGCGCCTGGGTGGCTAAGTTGGTTAAGTGTCCAACTTCGGCTCAGGTCATAATCCCACAGTCTGTGGGTTTGAGCCCCACACTGGGCTCTGTGCTGACAGCTGAGGGCTTAGAACCTGCTTCTGATTCTGGGTCTCCCTCTCTCTCTCTGCCCCTCCCCCACTCATGCTGTGTCCCTGTCTCAAAAATGAATAAAAACGTTAAAAAAATGCAAACCATCAACTGCTACACAAAAGGGAAGAGCAAGAAAGCAGCCCAAGAAACAGGCAGACAGTGGACCTGTAGCCCTGTCTCTCTTCTAATTAACTTTCTTTTTAGCTTCCTACCCTCTGTACCACTCCCTCCCAGGTACAAATTTGGCTGGTTTCTCTGTGAACCAGTCTCTCCATCCACCTGTGAAACACTTCTGCATCTGAGGTTGGATTTATGTTCTCTGTGCTCACAGCGGAATGTGGGGGAGGATGTTGCAGGAAGAGCAGGAAGGTGGCACTGAGATCAGTCCACCTCCCTTTGACCACCGCTCTGCTCTCCACCAACCGTGAGCCCTCAGTAGGCTCAGCTTCAGATCTTCACATATAAAATGCGGATGATAATTACAGTTGCGATACTGAAGAATGAATGAACCTATCTATCAAGTTTCCTACACATAGTAACAACTTAATAAATATTAGCTATTATTATTATTTTTTAATGTTTATTTATTTTTGAGAGAGACCGAGCACGAGCGGGGGAGAGGCAGAGAGAGAGGGAGACACAGAATCTGAAGCAGGCTCCAGGCTCGTATCTGTCAGCACAGAGCCGGATGCGGGGCTTGAACTCATGAACCATGAGACCATGACCTGAGCCAAAGTTGGACGTTTAACCGACTGAGCCACCCAGGCACCCCAATATTAGCTATTATTATTAATTATCACTGCCACTGTTCTTATTAATTCCTGCACACCCCATCTTGGAGTTTCCTTCTCTGCTCAAAAGCAAGCATAATTTCTTCTGATCTCTTATCCTTTTGTCCCTATTTTTGACAACCTATACCAAAACTAGGAATAAGAGGGCAAAGGGGTACGACGTGTATATACTGTCACTGGGAGGTGAGAGGGAGCGGGGATTCTGTTCCAATGTTTCCTGTCTACTGCTAACTAACGTCCGGGTCTGTGCTGTGTTGGAACCTGAGGACATTCATCATCTTTCATGCAGTCTGCACAATAATACCTCAAGCACTCTATTTTCAGATGTCTGTCTACATCACAATCTCTCTCTTGGGTATATACATGCAGAGATCACCAAGGGGACAAGCTAGGTGAAAACACCATGCAGAACAGGTCAGCTAGCAGGAACCGGCTTCTGCAGGGCAGGTATTACTACTTCTGCTTTACATGTGGGAATCACACTTAGCCAAGCACCAGTCCTACGTTTGCTAGTTTTACGAGCTTATTTTCGCTTTCCAAGCCTCAACAAATAAGAGTACGATGAAGAATTTTCTGCAGTGACCACACTTGTCTCCTTTTATCTCCAGATCACACCACCAATGAATTTTTGAAGCAGCTCCTTGTGTCGACATTCAGAATTCTCCAACTTGGGTGACGTGTTTCGAATATAATTTCACACAACTTCTCATGTGTATCATAATTATACAGTCCAGAGGTTTTTAAAAAATTTTTTGTTTTGTTTGTTTTTAATAAACAGGGCAGTCGGAACCCTGTTTGCATGAATCACCGATGTTCTCTGCTGAAGAGAGGCTGCTATGAAATCCATTTTCTGTGCCTCACTGTCGCTTTAGAATAATTCCTCTTGGGCGCCTGGGTGGCGCAGTCGGTTAAGCGTCCGACTTCAGCCAGGTCACGATCTCGCGGTCCGTGAGTTCGAGCCCCGCGTCAGGCTCTGGGCTGATGGCTCGGAGCCTGGAGCCTGTTTCCAATTCTGTGTCTCCCTCTCTCTCTGCCCCTCCCCCGTTCATGCTCTGTCTCTCTCTGTCCCAAAAATAAATAAAAAAAAAAAAAAAAAAAAAAAAAAGAATAATTCCTCTTTCCCCAGCCAGTCTCCTCATCTGTGTGTGTAAACCCAGACACTGAACTAGATGCTTCTGTTTCTAGCGAGGGGTATTTGGGGTTGGGCATACGCTACAATAACCAGGCAGACCAAGAAAGTATCACTGCACTAACTTTCCCACATCTGGGAACTGGATCATGGCTTCGGAGAATAAATTTAGACAAATGTTATCCCAAGGAGTGTGAGGTGATGATAACACTTTTGGGAGAATGTTGGTGATCACCATGGTCGTTCTTTTTACGCTTTGGGGTAGGGGTTCAACACCCCAGTTTTTCAGACTTCCCATTTTATTCAGCTCTCCCAGGATTGTAAAAAGACTGGTTAATGTCATCCCCACTGCGTCCCGCCCAACCTGCAGACCTGTGAACAAAACGTGAGTTGTTAGTGCTTAATAACTCCACATTAAAAGGGAGTTTAAGGGCACCTGGGTGGCTCAGTTGGCTCAGGCCCAACTTTGGCTCAGGTCATAATCTCACGGTTCATGAGTTCGAGCCCACATCAGGTTTGCTGCTATCAGCATAGAACCTGCTTCAGATCCTCTGTTGCCCCCCGCCGCCTCTCTCTGACCCTTCCCCACTCTCACGCTCTCAAAAATAATTTTTTAAAAATGGAGTTTAATAATGACTAGTTTTAGCTCTATTGATGAATTATATTATCAGTATACAAATAATCATGTATAGTCTATATTCTATACTTACATATAATTCTGTACATAATTTATATTGTATAATGGTTTCTTTTTTAAAAAAATTTTTTTTAATGTTTATTTATTTTTGAGACAGAGAGAGACAGAGCATGAACAGGGGAGGGGCAGAGAGAGAGGGAGACACAGAATCTGAAACAGGCTCCAGGCTCTGAGCTGTCAGCACAGAGCCCGACGCGGGGCTCGAACTCACAGACCGTGAGATCATAACCTGAGCCGAAGTCAGACGCCCAACCGACCGAGCCACCCAAGCGCCCCTGTATAATGGTTTCTTATGTAACATTACATTAATACCCAGTTGATGCTAATACTGTATCATAATTGATAATATTAATAAATTATAGCTTAATAATAACTAAAGACTTCACTGTTTACCAGTTCTGTTTTTTGGGGAAAATTGTTCACATCTGTTGGCCTTGGTTTCTTCAGCCTTAAGACTAAAGGTCGCATTCATACTTACCTCTTAGTGTTGTGAGAAATAAGTGGAATTAACACCTAGAAAAGTGCCTGAGACATATAAAGACTCAGTAGCTATTTGTTGTAATAATAACAATGAAGCTGGTGATGGTGGTTCTTGATAATGTTGATGAGCAGGACAAAAACATAAAGAGATCACCTTTACTTGGGCTAAGTGCTTACTGTATTATATTTTCCATGATGTATTTATGGGCCTGTTTATGTGAATAGACTGAAACTCACTGAATTCAGGGAATTGGTCTCATTTATTTTTGTATGTCAAGCACAGCTGTGCTTGTTGGACTGTTGAAGAACAGACATCCGAGTGAAAACGAGAAATTCTATTTTGGACCTTCTGGGGTTTAGGATATGAGGGGGATATCCCTAAAACTTATATAGAAGTCCCTGAAAATAGGAGCTTTGTGCTTATGAGAAAAGCAGAGATTTGGGTGACTATTGAAGACACAATTGGCGAGAATCTCTATGGTATGTGGCTGATAAGAATACAAGGCAGGATGTAGTAATTATTTCAAGCACAATGCTACAGAGCCCGAGGCTGAAAATATTCCCTCTGACGGAGGCGGGGTGGGGGGGGGGGACAGGAAGAGTTCACAGACACACTTCTCCTGTAAATCTTGAAGTCATTGGAAATGACTATTAATCATATGTAAATTTATTTTCCAGAGAAAAGAATTAGATCGGCTCTCCCCAGGTTAGTAGTCAGAGAAAAATGAGAAGTGAAGCGATACGTCTTCGGTTTAAGAGTAGTTGACAGTTTAATGTGGAAGGGCAATTATGAAGCTGGGCAGTTCTGTACAGTGAACTCAAACTGTATATATACCTCAGTGTTTTCTGGAATCTGGATGGATCATCCAGATGGATGGATCATCCTGAATACCAGAAGTCTTCACTAAAATATAAGTGTTTAAGCAGCAAATATGAATGTAAGTGAATTCTTTGCATTTTGAAAACCTACAGCACCAGCTCTATTTTGGCCATGCTCTAATTATTTTTGTTTTTGTCGTTTACAATGTAATACGTGTGATATTCTTTCCTCTCCTAAGGTTTAGGGTAAAAGTGACTCTACATCTTTGCTCTCTATTCTCTTCCTCAACTCACTACAGTCTGGCTTCTGCCCTTACTTTTCTGCCTTAAGTATAATCACTAATAACGTCCTATTTATAATTCCAATGGGTACATTCTTACGGAAAGGACTAGAAGCTTACAGAGAAGACTAGAATGCTTCCCATATTGGTACTTATTTCTAGAGCATGAAAGTTAAATTGTATGGAATCTCTTATGAACACAGGCAACAAGAATTATGTCAATCATCTTCTACAATCATCTATCTCCTGTGCCCACCATCCTCCAACAAATATTTATGGAATACTTCAGTGGATGCCAGCAGAGTTGAGCGATGTAACACTTGACAAGGTCGACAAGTTAAACATTTTGGTGCTCTTAAATTGGATGTTTATTAAAGTCACCTGGGCTGCTTGTTTAAAATTCAGATTTCTCAGCATCGCTCCAGATCTCCTGAATCACAGCCTCATGTTGAGGCCAATAAGCATAATGGGCAATTCTGACATGGGACGTCCAGAAACAGTGCACACACGAAGGCTTTGAGGATGCCCTTCCCCGCTCAGTATAACCAGCTCAGACACTCCTCTTACCTATGTGTACGTTACCCTTCTAGGCATGCCTCACTGAACTTCTCCTTCCTGTGAACTCAGTTCTCTACTCCATAGATACCTGTAAATTTTTCGTACCTAAGGACTTCCAAACTCACGTAGCAAATTAATCCTGCATGAACTTCAGCTGGCTCCTTTATTTATTTTAAAATACTTTTTCTTGTTTGTATTCTTTCCATATTTACACTGTAAACTCCTTAAATACACAGACAAATGTATGATGCTTCTAGAATCAGCCCTAAACCTTAGCAAAGAGCTTCCAGCATAGTTGGTGTTCAATATATAATTATTAATTAACCGAACCATGAATCAAGTATCAAGCAAGCTCTGTTCTAAAAAAATTTTTTTTTATTTTTTTAAATGTTTATTTGTTATTGGGAGACAGAGAGAGACAGAGAGTGAGCAGGGGAGGGTCAGAGAGAGAGGGAGACACAGAATCTGAAGTAGACTCCGGGCTCTGAGCTATCAGCACAGAGCCCGACGGGGGGCTCCAATTCACCAACTGCAAGATCGTGACCTGAGTCGGACGCTTAACCAACTGAGCCACCCAGGCGCCCTGCAAGCTGCGTTCTAGTTCCAGCTCTCTGTGTGACTACTTGTGTTGTGACGTGGGACCAAGTCATTGAGTCTCCTTCAAATTAGGCTTTTGTATCTACTGGACTATCTTGAGGGCCCTTTCAGCTGTGTATTGTGAGATGATGGTTTAGAAAATGTGAAAAAACATCAGCCTTCGCATGAATGGTAAGCAGTAGAGAAGACTAGGAGAAGCAGGACTTTATTTCAAATGAAATGTTTCAAATAAATATACTGGATAAACATTTGAAGGGCTAGGTCCACCTCACATAGTGTGAAGTGTCTCCAGGCCTGCAAACATTTACTACATTATCTAAACCAGGTATTATAAAGAGAGAGAAATTTTCACTATAGTCCCAGGACAAATTCTTCAGACTCGATCCAGTATTATATTTTTCTTAATTTAACTCATCCATTCAGCAAAAATGTGCAGGGGTGTGGATAAATACATTTGATGGATATTTTTTCTGGAGAAATATTCTTTCTTGTTACCTGCTCTTCCTTGGATATGTTATAACAAGAATTTTTCATTTTTACTGTTGAGTAATTACACATCCTGTTCAGGTCTTGAAGTGATTTTAGATAAATTCCATCAAATTCCATCAATGGGAATACCCAGTTATATGCTATTTTCCTCTATACAAAGAAGAAATTAACCTGGAATTTCTATCCAGCAGCATTCATGCTTTTTACTCTGGTAAAATCTGTGTATAAAATACTTGCAAATGTTTTTCCCCAAGGTGTAGGTGGAGCTCATTTCCATGTAATCTGGTTGGTTGGTTCCCAGCCAGCAACTCAAAAGCTTCTGGGATCCTGTGAAATCATCCATGCCTGTTTACATAGCAATGTTGATACTATAGGTTCTGGATAGAAACAGGTTTCTGTTTGTTTGTTTGTTTATTTGTTTGTTTTTACAGGTTTTAGACTAAATTCGGTGTGTAAAGATGTTTATCTGTGCCTTTTGAACATCGCTTAGGAATTGGTGTGTGTTTATGAGTTTGTTTTTTTTTGTTTGTTTGTTTGCTTAGTTAACAACTGAGAAGTTTTAAGAAGTAGAAGCTATTTACTTTATGTAAGCAATCTGAGATACCATAGAAGAAGCTGTATGTAGTTCTCAGGGAGGCTGATGCCTCAAAATATATCTTACTCCAAGATTATTAGTTTAAACCAAACAAAGTAACTCTGGGTTTTTTGTTTTTGTTTTTTGTAGATGTAGTATCTCAATTTTTTCCTAGCAAATATTGGTCTAGAAAGAGCATGTGCAGTAATCTAGGTCTGAATCATGAGCAGAATCAGCTTGGGACTTCTGCAGAGTTTTCTTGTTCATTAGAAAGAGAAATGAGCAAAAATTGTTCCCTCTTCTTCCCCTGGATGTTGAGGCATGAAAATGTGGCTGCCATGTTGTGATTATCACTGAGAAGCTAATGACACAGCTGAGAGATAGAAGAACTGGGATCTTTAGTAGCATCATTGGATTAGAATGTGCCAGAAGCCCAAACTAACCCTCTAGACTTTTGTATTATGAGATAATAAGTTTTAGCTAGTTTGAGGTTTTTTCCTATCTACATTTGAAATCTCTTAAGAGACACAGAATAGACAATGAAACTCTAGAGGTGAGATGGAATTGTCCAGAAGAAAACAATGCAACTACAGCAATAAAGAGAAATAAAATATTACAGAAAGACAGAAACACCTTTACATGAAAAGAGAATGAAATGTCCAAGGGCTTTAAAGAAAAGTACCAGATGCAAAGAACTAAGCAGCATTCGTCAATCACATCTATGTGGCTATAGGTTATGCACTCTTATACAAGAAATCAGAGAGAGAGATTAATCAGATTGATTGCATACAGTTTTATTAACTGTGAAGACTGGCTAGAACCATGGATGTTACTTTCCAATACTGCTGATAATATCTTTTCAAAATTAATTAAACACAGAGTAAATAATCTGTAGATGTGTTATGGGTTACTATTTCCAGTTTTCTCTAAATTGTTGTCTTGTAGATACATTTAATATCAAGTTATTATAAAGGTGAGGTCTATTATTTGTTGTAATTTTGTTACAATGCAACTTGAAGTAAATATTCACTTTCTTCTGGCAGAATTAAGTGTTTTAAAAGATTCAAAAAATGAAAGTGTCAAATCTGATTTCTAT
The DNA here is from genome assembly GCF_046562875.1 of Panthera onca. Classification (NCBI taxonomy): domain Eukaryota; kingdom Metazoa; phylum Chordata; class Mammalia; order Carnivora; family Felidae; genus Panthera; species Panthera onca. The sequence goes on from NC_138349.1 coordinate 79,305,823, forward strand.
GGTTATTTTTCTCCTTAAAAATAACTTTCCAAAAATATTAGATATGTCTATTCCATTTTTGTCATGAATTTGTTAAATGATTTCAGCTCTATGGGATTTAAAAAATAAATCAGGCTCAATTAGTTGGAAGTTGCACCACATTATTTTAGGAGAAGAGTTTGGAGACTTTTTGCCTGACATGTAACAAATTAAAACTTTATTTTTTTATTAAGTTTAATTCCATGAAGCACAAGCTGATACTTATTTTCAGATTTACTTCTTGATCAGAATGAAACGTGTTTCATGGGAAATTAAGTGGAACACAACAAAAGTAAAAATGCTACCATTGCCAAATCAATAGATCAAGGAAGCAAAATAAGCTTTTTGTAAGGTAATTGAAATTGTAATGAATGAGCACTTTACATTATTATTGCAAGTGCATGTTGAACTCATTTATGCAGAGAGAGGAATATTATTGGGCTATTAACTGGTTATGATATGTACACGGATTGGAGGGTTAAGACTGAAAGAAGAAAGATGGAAGGAGCCACTTACTCTAGTTGAGGGCTTGGGCTAGTACGTTGGCATGGCAACTGGATGGAAGGAACCAGAGTGAGAGGTGAAAGATTGAGTTTGCAGAAGGAGGAGTTAACAGAGAAATATGAATCCAGAAAAAGGGCAGTCCAGTAAGGGTACGCTTTGGGTGGAAACCCCAATTCACTCTTAGACAGCCATTGATGTAAAAGTGGGATAGTCAAGTCTAGGTTCTCAGGCTAAGCGTAGAATTCAGGGCTTCAGTCAGGTGACTGCTCAGAGAAATGGAGCTATCTGAGCTCTGGGTGATCCCTGAAGGATTTTAACTCCATTCAACTAATTTTACCTGAATGAAAACCTCATCTATGTAGATCTCATGGGAAAGTGGCTAAAGGTGAAGGCACAGGAAGCAGCAGAGCCTGAGCATCATGACTGTATCCCTGAGTCCCTGTCCCAGTCTCTTTTGTTGACTTCACCACAGTTTGATATTAACTTCAGGGTATTAATTGTCTTTTAGGAGCACTTGGCCTGTTTATTGTATCTGGAAGCTTGTGATTGCTTCCTCCATTCCTCCCTCCTATCCCTCTCTCCTTCCCTCCCTTCCTCCCTTCCTTCCTCCCTTCCTTCCTCCCATCCTCCCTTCCTCCCTTCCTCCCTTCCTTCCTCCCATCCTCTCACCCTTCCTCCCTCCCTTCCTTCCTCCCACCCTTCCTCCCTCCTTCCCTTCCTTCCATCCTCCCACCCTTCTTCCCTCCCTCCCTTCCTCCCTCCTTCCTTTCCTTCCTCCCTCCCTCTCTTCCTCCCTCCCTTCCTTCCTTCCTTCCTTCCTTCCTTCCTTCCTTCCTTCCTCCCTTCCTCCCTTCCTTCCTCCCTTCCTTCCCTCTTCCCTTCCTTCCATCCTCCCACCCTTCTTCCCTCCCTTCCTTCCTCCCTCCCTTCCTCCCTCCCTTCCTCCCTTCCTTCCTCCATTCCTTCCTTCTTCCCTTCCTTCCATCCTTCCACCCTTTTTCCCTCCCTCCCTCCCTCCCTTCCTCCCTTCCTTCCTTCCTTCCTTCCTTCCTTCCTCCCTTCCTCCCTTCCTTCCTCCCTTCCTTCCTCCATTCCTTCCTTCTTCCCTTCCTTCCATCCTCCCACCCTTCTTCCCTCCCTCCCTTCCTCCATTCCTTCCTCCCTCCCTTCCTCCCTTCCTTCCTCCCTTCCTTCCCCCTTCCTTCCTCCATTCCTTCCTTCTTCCCTTCCTTCCATCCTTCCACCCTTCTTCCCTCCCTTCCTTCCTTCCTTCCTTCCTTCCTTCCTTCCTTCCTTCCTTCCTTCTTGTCATAACCCTTTGCTGATGGATATTCTCTTTTGTTGCTCTGGTTTCTTGATGGGTAACCATCCTCTAAGGACCTAGCTGTATGTGAAACTTTCAGTTCCATATTTTGTGTGAGTCCAAGTCCTTATCTCTTTCCCTTAGAAAAACCGTAAGAAGCAAGACCTTTGGTTGAGCATCTGGCAGATGGCCCAGAGTATCTGTGGGTTCTGTGCCAACTCCCCAGTCCACCTGGTCAGCTTCGCCTTCACTCGTAGCTCACTCTGGCGATTTCTCTCTTGTTGTTTTGGGCTATGCCATGCCTACAGGAATGCCTGTTCTCATGCCCCTCACCTCGATATTGATAAACGTTTTATAGTGAAACGTTTTATACTGAAATGTTTTTCATAACGGCTTTTACATTTTAGGTCTTATTTCTAATATCAGAAACCTAGATTTTGGCAGTTAGCCCAATGCCAACTGGGTTTCCAATAATATATCTTAAATGTTTTTATAGGTATTGTAAAGACATAATAATAGAAGAGAGAAAAAGGACATATTATTAGTCTTTTGGCATCTTAACCTGATCCCTTTTGGGGGGGGGGGTGTTGATTTAGTTAGTTTAAATCTGTATATTTTAATTTTGCCATTTTTCAAAATAACATTTTGATTTATTTATATGTGCATTGGTTTGATTTTTTTCTCCTACAAACTTGATAAACATTCTAACAATTGGAAATAAAACATTTTCTCTAAATTAGATATATCGAATTCTAAACTTTTTAATTACCTTTTTATAAGCCATGCTCCTAATATTTGAAAGGTTAATTAGCTAATTCAGTCAGATAATTAGTCATTTAACAAGTGACCAGTTCATGGCAGGGGGCAGACTCTGTTCCAGGCACTGGAAAGTCAGTTATCAGTAAACTTCCTGATATCACAGGGCTTACTTTCTTTTGGAAAAAAAACACATTATTTACTTGTTTCAACTAGAGTCTGTTTTGTGAACGAAAATAATACTGCTTTTAGTGTTAGAAAACTGTTGGATACTGTTAGAAACTGTGCCTTAAAGTACAGCTTATGTACAGAGTGCCTGTTTTTATAGTTGGGCATTAGTTTTTTGAGAAGTTTCAAGTTTACAGTAAAATTGAAGGGAAAGTCCCTATATGCCTCACCCCCTCCACATTCCCCACCAGGGTGGTATATTTGTTACAATCCATGAAACTACATTGAACTTTATTGTCTCCCCAAGTCCTTAGTTTACATTAGGGTTTACTCTTAGGGTTATACATTCTATGGTTTTTGACAAATATATAATTTATCCACCATTATGGTATCATAGAGAGTAGTTTTACTGTCCTAAAAATCTTCTGTGCTCTGCCTATCCATCCTTCACTCCCTTCTAACCACTGACATCCTTCTAATCACTGACATCTTAACCACTGACAACCAATAATCTTTTCACTGTGTCCGTTGTTCTCCTGTTTCAAGACCGTCTTAATAGTTGGAATCATGTAGGATATAGTTTTTTCAGGTTGCCGCCTGCACTTAGGCATATATAGCTTAGGTTCCTCCATGCATTTTCATAGCTTAATAGCTCTTGTCTTTCTACCACTGAATTCCATTGACAGGATGGACCACAGTTTATTGATGCATTTTCCTACTGAAGGACCTCTTGACTGCTTCCAAGTTTTAGAAATTATGAATAAAGCTGCTATAAACATCTGCGTGCAGATTTTTGTATGGACTTAAGTTTTCCACCGATTTGGATCAGATACCAAGGAGGGCGATTACTGGATCATATGGTATGAGTATGTTCAGTTCTGTAAGAAACTACTTAACTGTCTTCCAAAGTGGCTGTATCCTTGTATACTCTCATCAATAATGAATGAGAGTTCCTGTTCCTCCGTATCCTTACCATCAGTCAGTGTTGCCAGTGTTTTTGGATTTTGACTATTCATATGGGTGTGTATCTTGTTTTGATTTTCAGTTCCCTAATCATATGAGATGTTGAGTGTCTTTGCATATGCTTATTTGCCATCTGTATATCATCTTTGGTGAGGAGTCACTTAAGTCTTTTATCCATTTTTATTTATTATTTATTTATTATTTATTAGGAAGCTAGGGGTTTTCTTTTGCCTTTTTAAAAATATATTTATTGTCAAACTGGCTTACATGCAACACCCAGTGCTCATCCCAACAAGTGCCCTCCTCGATGCCCATGACCCATTTTCCCTCTCCCCAACCCCACCCCCCATATACCCTCAGTTTGTTCTCTGTATTTAAGAGTCTCTTTTGGTTTCCATTTTTAAATTTGTTGTTCATTGTCCTAGTCTTGAGCTTTAAGACTTCTTTATATATTTCAGATAACAATCCTTTATCAGACATGGCTTTTGTAAATATTTTCCCCCAGTCTGTAGCTTGTCTTTTCATACTCTTGACAGTCTTTCACAGAGCAGAAGTCTTTAATTTTAATGAAGTGTCCAGCATATCAATCATTTCTTTTATGGATCATGCCACTGGTGTTTTATCTAAAAAATTATTACCCTATTCAAGGTCATTTAGATTTTCTCTCTTGTGTTAACTTTTCAGAATTTTATAGTTCTGCATTTTGCATTTAGGTCTGTGATCCATTTTGAGTTCATGAAGGATTTAGGTCTATGTCTAGACTTTTTTTTTTTTTTGGCAATAGTTCAAGAGTTAAGTTAATCTTTCAGGTTTCTATATAGACATTCATGTTCTCTGTAAACAAAGACAATTTTATTTCTTCCTTCCCTTTTCTTCTCTTCTTTTCTTTCTTTTCTTTCTTTCTTCCTTTCTTTCTTTCTTCTTCTCTTCTTCTCTCTTTTCTTCCTTCTCTTTTCTTCTCTTTTCTTCTCTTCTCTTCTCTTCTCTTCTCTTCTCTTCTCTTTACTAATTGCATTAGCTAGGACTTCCAGCAGAATGTTGAAAAGGCATGGTCAGAGGGGACTTCCTTGGCTTGTTCTTGATCTAATTAGGGAAGCTTCTAGTTTCTCCTCTGGGTGCCCTTTTTAAGCTTACTGGTTTTGAATGTTTTTTTCTGTGCAGAATTTAAGTGTTTTACATGCATCACTTATTTCAGTCCCCCACCTTGACTACTGTCCACTGAACTTGAGCAAAAAGAAAATTTACAGGTGGAAGCATTTCATTGTTAGGTGTTTGACCATAGCAGAAAGAAATTTTTTAAAATTTGGGATTCAATCCATCATAAAATCCTCTCTAAATCAAAGCATCACTACAGAAGTGAAAATTAAAATTACTTAGTTGAATATTTAAGAACTTAAAAATATTTTCCCTTGCTAATAACTTTCCCTACGTTTGTAGAAAGAAGAGAAATGTAACTAAATGTGATGCTGAACTATACAAGAAAAAAATACACTGATTTTCTCTATCAATTCGTGTATTTATTGGTCATGTTTTTAAAGCTTAACATGTTGCCACTGCTGGATAACTGTATATATTTACCTATAAATAAACTAGATATTCAAACTCAAAGTCTTTTAAAATGCTTATTAAAACAATACATACGGTTTTTTTTCTAAAAACCCATAAAGATTCCCTGTATATATATATATATATATATATATATATATATATATATATATATATATATATTAACGTTTGTTTATTATTGAGAGACAGAGAAACACAGAGCGTGAGCAGGGGAGGGGCAGAGAGAGGGAGAGACACAGAATCCGAAGCAGGCTCCAGGCTCTGAGCTGTCAGTACAGAGCCCGACGCGGGGCTCGAACCCACAAACTGTGAGATCATGACCTGAGCTTAAGTTGGGCACTTGACTGACTGAGCCAGGCAGGCACCCCACCCTGTGACTTTAAAAATCTTACATTGACTTTACAAGTAAGCATTGAGTAAGTTAAAAATAGATATACAAATGAAAAGCAGAAAATATGCCATATAATTGCAACTATTAATGGGACATCTAGAATAATTTATAATTATTCGTAGGTCTTTTTAAAATTCTAGAATAAGGATGGGGTAGGGAAAATACTTTATCTTAAGTTAAAACTTTTCGCAATATTTATATTTGAACAAGAGCAATGTCTGTTGCAAACCTGTTTTCTGCCATAAACAGAGGGAATTATTTTTCTGGACTTTAAATTATTGACTTTTCTAAAACCATGTTGCATGGCTTCAAAAACACGGCAGACGAACAACGATTGTGAGAAATGAAAAGTGACAATGTATTTAACTCCCTGCATCATACTTTTGGGCAGGCAGCAGTCTGCATCCTAAATGAGTAAAATGTGATGGAATACACTGAACTGTCATCTTTTTGCCAAGGAAGTGCAGAATGACTTTTAGGGACTTTTGGGAGTATGAATTATGAAATTAAGAGTGCTGCTCTTTGGTTTGGTTGTTGAATGGGACCATGGTAATCTGACCCCTAGTAATCTTCCTTTTAATAGCCATTAAGAGCTGGATAACTCATTGCTTTCCCCCCTTTTCTGTCTAGATTGCCAGAAAACTTACAGCTTATTTTTTGCTTGTTAGCAAGAACCATTTGTAGGTTAGTCCTTCTGGTGTAATACTTTCTTCTCTTTTTTTGAGGGACTTTTCACCATATGAAAGAGTGGCCTTCCTAACAGGGGAAGCATTGTAAGCAATTATGCAAACATATCAAATAAAGGGAAGAAGCTGAAAGAATTATGCTATTTGCAAGTAGTTCTTACCACCTTGAAAATATATCACTTAAAACCTCAGACCCTGGCTTTTGGGTTAGGATTTGTTCTTTATCTCCATTCCTAGGTGTGAGAGCTGAGGTAAAAAGAGACAAATAACTTGTCCAAGTTTGCTCAGCTGATAAGCAAAGAGTTTGTCTCCCCACTTCGAAAATCTTCACTTTTCCATTGATTTGACATCTGTTGCCTCTGTTGTGCTTTGCATTTAGACCATAAATAAACAACATGAGTTTATCATTGACATAATATACCTTATAAAGTAGTTCCCGAATTCAGTGAAGTATAATACATTAGGTGGCCAATTATCAGCAACATTAATGACAGCTAGGCACAGAGCATCATTCAGATCTTCTAGGAGAGTCATGGGTTTAAGAAAATGTAATGTTTAAATTATTTTTTATTTTTCTCCAGGCACTACTTGTATCTTTAGGAACGAGCATTTTCAAAGGGCACATTTTAGGAAGCACTATTTTGATTGTCTTTGTTTTATATATTCTGCTTTAAAATTAACTATGGCAGACTGGGGATAAATAATCAATATATCTGATGAGATAAAGACACTTTCCCCACATTTTAATTTTATTGCTTTTAAAAAAAATCTTTATACTTCTTTTTTTGAAAGTAATCTCTACACCTACTCTATACCCAGTGTGGGGCTCTAACTCACGATCCTGAGATCAAGAGTCACATGCTCTACTCACTGAGCCAGCCAGGTGCCCCTGATGTAATTGCTTTCTAAAGAGCACAAGGGAAGACTAAACAGTCATATAAATTTCCCAGGCTACCTCTAATAAGCAGAAGTAATCAGTTCCTTAAATATATGCAGAAGAATAGTAAATATAGGTGAAAACATTCTCCCATGTATCAGAGACAATCAAGTGAATGTGCATTGGAACCTGTCTCAATTCAGTCATCAATGAACCCCACTACCCCCTTCTGTTATCCCAAGTCATTCTCAACTTTACACCTGGACTGGATGCATCATATAAATAGAAGGACAGGTGATTGGTGTCAGTGACATTACGCTGTATAGTCTTCCAAACTGAGGTCCACAAAAGGTGCTTCCCATGAGGTTCTCATGGTGGGTGATGGAGAAAGCGCGTGTGGCCAAATGTAAATTGCCACCCTGAGTGAAGGCCCTTTCAATTTGCTGTAGGTTTGAAGGTTTCCAAAATCAGAAGGGTGGATGTGGTGGAGGGAACACAGAAAGCAGAAGCTGTTTCCAGGAAGGTAACTGGTGTTAGAGATTAACTTAAATACAGTGAAGGCAATAGCATGATTTAGGGTCATGATGGGAAAACCTACATACTGGTGCTTATGAGGAGAAACTTTATGTGCATTTATTCCACACTTATCTCCCTTTAAAAAATGTTTTAATGTTTGTTTATTTTTTATAATATAATTTATTGTCAAATAGCTAACATGCAGTGTATACAGTGTGCTCTTGGTTTGGGGGTAGATTCCTATGATTCGTCACTTATATACAACACCCAGTGCTCATCGCAACTGGTGCCCTCCTCAATGCCCATCACCCGTTTTCCCCCCTCTCACCCCCCCCACATCAACCCTCAGTTTGTTCTCTGTATTTAAGAGTCTCTTTTGACTTGCCCCCCCCCCAGTTGGAAATATTTTTCCCCTCTTCCATCCCCCATGGTCTTCTGTTAAGCTTCTCAAGATCCATATATGAGTGAAAACATAAGATTTCTGTCTCTCTCTGACTGACTTATTTCATTCAGCATAATACCTTCCAATTCCATCCACATTGCTGCAAATGGCATGATTTCATTCTTTCTCATTGCCAAGTAGTATTCCGTCGTATATATAAAACGAGAACCCTCTTGCACTGTTGGTGGGAATGCAAACTGGTGCAGCCGCTCTGGAAAAGTGTGGAGTTTCCTCAAAAAATTAAAAATAGATCTACCCTATGACCCAGCAATAGCACTAGTAGGAATTTATCCAGGAGTGCTGATTCACAGGGGCACATGCACGCCAATGTTTATAGCAGTGCTTTCAGCAATAGCCAAATTATGGAAAGAGCCTAAATGTCCATCAACTGATGAACAGATAAAGAAGGTGTGGTTTATATATACAATGGAATACTACTTGGCAATGAGAAATAATGTTTGTTTATTTTTGAGAGTGAGAGAGAGCTAAAGAGAGAGAGTCTGAGCAGGGAAGGGGCAGAGAGGGGGGGGGTACAGAGGATTTGAAGCAGGCTCTGTGCTAACAGCAGAGAGCCTGATATGGGGCTTAAACTCATGAACGTGAGATCATGACCTGAGCCAAACTGATTGAGCCACCTAGGTGCCCCCACACGAATCTCCTTATCTAAAAGACAGAGGACTAGTGGTTGAGCTGCTAAGGCACAGCCTTCCTGTCTATGGTGATCTGCTGTATTCATTCCTTCTCCCCCTGAATTTAGCCCAGTGCATATTTGATACAAATGTTTCTATGGCCACAGAATAATGGACTGATGATTTTTGCATCATAACAACTTGACTTTGAGAGGTCATCAACATACGTTTTTCTTTGAGTATAATCTAGAGATACTTTGAATGCAATTTTTTCAATGTGAATAGTATAAAAATTTAGCATGTGGTACACACGTTTATCTAGATAAGTAAAAATTTATACAGATTTTCCTTTGTAGTAATTTAAACTCAGGTTTTAAGATTGTATATTGCAGTTCAAATAAAGCCATCCCTTATAAGACAGTATTAACAAATATAGTGTCTTCTGTATGTTTTTTTAAATTTTTTTTAACGTTTATTTATTTTTGAGACAGAGAGAGACAGAGCATGAGCGGGGGAGGGGCAGAGAGAGAGGGAGACACAGAATCCGAAGCAGGCTCCAGGTCTGAGCCATCAGCACAGAGCCCGACGCGGGGCTCGAACTCACGAACCGTGAGATCATGACCTGAGCTGAAGTTGGACGCTTAACTGACTGAGCCACCCAGGCGCCCCATGTATGTTTTAAGACCTACCAAAATTAAGCAGATATTTTTGTGATTTTTTTCGTTGATATTAGGAATATCAATTTTCTGTGTTTCACATGTGAATTGTTAGTGATTCGTAAATTAAGCAGTTCATTCATTGGGTTCAGGTAAGCACAAATACTCTTTTTATCATCAAAACAACACCTATTTTGAAATGTCTAAATAGTTGTTAGCAGAGAGATTTTAACAGAGAGAATATTTAGTGTTTATCAACTTTATTTTGATTTCTTGAATATCCTTCCATAAGAGAATTGTTCTCCCATGTTCCTTGCCATTTGAACTCACTTGCCATATTCACATGGTTAAAAACTAGCTCCTCGGTTCTTATTCTTTTGCTTTCCCTGTCTCTTAAAGTTCAAAACATATTGTCTCCCATCCGAATACCAAATGTTTAACTCTAAGTGTGCTCACTTATTGCTGAGAAAAAAAATTATTTTGCTTAATCCCCATTGTGTATTTAATATTCTAGCATCTAAGAAATGCATACAGGAAATTAAATTAAAATCAGGACTACTTGGGGCATGGGAATGTTTTACGGTCATCAAGAACTCCGGTTCATAACAGCAAGGCAGGTATGTCAATGCAAGTCAAATCAGTAACTGAAACAATATCCCAGCCAGGTTCTTCTGGTTCTTCTAAGCTTTGCAGGATTCAGCTCCTTTGAACAGATGTAATATTGACCTCGTTTTAGGGACACTTTCATGTATTTGCTGAGGCATTTGTTGACTTTCAAAAGGCAACTTCAATCCAAAGCATTCGTACATACATGGCATACTGTTAGTACAGTCTTACAAAGGGTTTCAAATGTATCCTAATAAAACTCCTGTCTCTTTGGAGTTACATAATTATAAAGCACAGAAAAGACAGAGATTTGACCCGATAAGAACTTAAAGGAATCAAGGTTGGCAGTGAGAGTGCAAAAATAGACTTGCAGGAAATCCTTTAGAATTTTTTTCATTATTCAGATTAGTATTAAAAATAATTGGATTAGATGTTCCTCCCACATTGCCGTAGCACCATCCAGAAGTCTGTTATCTTTAATTCCAATCACAGTAACTAACCTAGACCTCATCTGTCAGCCAAAGACTAAAGAGCCTCCTTTGTAGTTGTCAGTACATAGTGCAGTTTGAAGCTCTCTGGTGGTCAGCAGATGGTCATTGCTAAGGTCAGCATTGCCCTGTTCCTACTTCCTTTAGGACATGCACACAAACTATTTTCCTGGTCATTAGGCCTTTAGAAGAGTTACAGCTCCAATGAAGGCATGGGTGTCTTTGTGAAAACATTGGGTCCCTGAGCAATACAAGACAATGGGTCTTTCTCATCCTTGTGGAAGGCAGCTTAGGAATTATTCACTGAAGATTTGTGCTCTCCATAATTCTCTGAAATTCTCCAGTGTTGACATAGTCACAATGGTTTCCCATAAGTAGAATGTATATGCACTATGCCCTTTTTGGTTATTCACTAAATGAAGTCATTTCTGAAATTGAAATAATATGCCATGTGAATTATACTGAATTGCCAAATGATTATTTTCTCTGCATCAGTTTTAAAGAAAGATAGTGAAATTCCCTTGCACAGCTGGATGTACAGGTTTAGTCTGTGTTTGTTTGAGGAAGGGATGTGTATTGTTTTGGTCATAGTACTAGCATTAAAGTGTGACACGGAAAATTTCCAATCCAAAGATGAGAATATGCGCTCATTCCTTGAACACGGGCAGACTGTCTTTGCTGCCTCAGGTCTTAGAGTAAGATCGTTGACTTGAAGCCACGTCCTGAAAGGCTTTACAGCATCCATCTTGGTCTCTTGGATTGTTTCAGTTGGGGAGGCGGGCACCCTGTCATGAGGACCTTGAAACCACCCTGTGGAGGGGGGGGGGCGTATGGATGGAGGCCCTCAGCCCCCAGCCTGCACTGGCTTGCCAGCCTTTTGAAGGAGCCTCCTGGGAAGCTAATGCCTAAGCCTCACTCAAACCCTTACTGGATCCTTCAGGCTTAGCCAACGCATAACTACAGCTACATGAAAAACCCGAAAGTGGACCCTCCCAGCCAAATCTTTCCCAAGTTCTCATCCAGCAGAAACCACATGAAGAATAATAACCATTAATATTGTTTGGAGCCACCTGGTTTCGAGGTGATTACTTTATAGCAGTAGATCGCAGATACTGATTTGGGTTGGGCATATGGGTTCATTATATGTTCTGCTTTTGTGCATGAGGGGTAGTGAGCTTTCTGGTTGCTGAAAATCAGGTGGTAGGGACATTCTGGATAGAGGCCTTTAGGCTTTGAAACCACTTTTTCCTTCCAAGAAATACGTGGCCTTGCAGACGCTGAGCTTGATTTAAGCAGTAGGAACTCTCAGTGTTTCTAAATACTCCCATACAAAAGTTCATACATTATTAGATTAAGTCCTTCTGGAAAGGTCATATAAGCCCACAGAAGAAGAAGTAGTGGTCTAGCAAAAAAATTGAGTTTCTCAGACCTGGCAAAATCCTTTCTTGGGTGTAAAATGTTATTCCCCCTGTAGGTCTGTATGGACTCCTGGGTCCAGGGAGTCCCTGCTTTAAGGGACTGAGTCAGCTCCAGCCTTGCCTTGTAAGATCAGACATCATAATTAATCTACCCCCCCCCCCCCGTGGCTGGTGTTGTGTGGGCTCTTCCCACCTATCTAACTCACGTGGAGAGCAGCAGTGAAATAAAAAAAAATGACAAAAATCAAGTTGATTGCATCTGTAGATGTATTAATCAGGGTTCTCCAGAGAAACAGGAAGTAATTTATAATAAGAAATTTGCTCATGCAGTTCTAGAAGCTGAGAAGTCCCAAGATCTGCAGCTGGCAAGCTGGAAACCCAGGAGAGCCCATGGTGTAAGTTCTAGTCTGGATCCAAAGGCGGGAAGACACTGATGTCCCAGCTCAAGGCCTCAAGCAGGGAGAGGAAATTCTCACTCTTCGTTTTCCTCTTCTAGTCTGGTCCCAATGGATTGGATGAGGCTTCCCATACTGGGGAGAGCAATTGACTTCACTAAGTCTGCCGATTCAAATGTTAATCTCGAGAAACATCCTCACAGACACACGTAGAATAATGTTTAGTCAAATATCTGGCACCTTGTAATCAGTCAAGTTGATAAAACCTTAACCATCACAGTACATAATATATATGTTGTATGTACAGGCATATAATGGTTTTCTTTTTTTTAATTTTTTTTAATGTTTCATTTATTTTTGAGAGAGAGGGAGACAGAGTATGAGCTGGGGAGGGACAGAGAGAGAGGGAGACACAGAATCCAAAGCAAGCTACAAGCTCTGAGCTGTCATCACGGAGCCCGTCGTGGGGCTCGAACTCATGAACCAAGAGATCATGACCTGAGCCAAAGTCGGATGCTCAACCGACTGCACCCAGGCACCCCTCTTTTTGACAATATATACACAACATATAGGTACACAGCATATACAATACATATATACTCGCATGTATCTAAACCATTTATTGACCCCTTACAATATTCAATAAATAACCATTTTCAAATCAGAGAATAATAGCATGCTACCTACTTAAATTCTTTCAAAAATCTTGATGACGACTATTTACGTATGTTATAGATGAAGAAACTTAAGATAAAGAAGTTATTTGCAGTAGGCTCATCCCTCAACTAATTTCAGAGCTACAATTCGAAACCAGTCTGATTTTAAAATCTTCCCATTATGCCTCAGAAATGTGTATCATGTGACCTCAAGAAATAATTGTATTTGTTAGTTTCTTCTAAGACTTAAAAAACTCCATAGTATAAGTGTGCCTAGCACCTAACGGTCTTGATTCAGAGTATACCAGTGGAGGGACTGACCACATTTCAAAATTACGTAACGAAAAGTTTTGTGGCAAAGTAATTCCAAAACCTAGGCTTAACTTTTAGAGAGTGAATCACAGGCAACATCTTATTCCACAGCTGTGCCTGTTATCTGAGCAGAAATTGGTAATGACATTCTAAATGGTGACCTGAAGTTCATGCAGAATTATCAAAGGATTTATGCCATGGAGTTACTGCAAAATAGGGTATCTCTCTACAAATGCCCGTTCGGCTATTAGTGCGTTATTTGATCAAAAACAGTTCATTCTGTAGTGATTCCAAATAAGAGTAAGTACTGTGAACTTTTTTAATATCAAAAACAGGGATAATGTCTACACGGTGCAATGCAAACACTGCCCAGAAATTTGTCACAGCGATCTTAACGTGCATTCTGTGGTGGAAGAACCGGGATGTTGTTGAGTGATGTGTCCTGCTGTTTGATGGGCAGACCATCGTGACTCCTTTCTGTGGTCTCATAATTTGCCTTCCCAGGTGTATTAGAAGATAATGTTTAGCAGAGTTAGGAGTTGTACGTTATGCTTACATTTGGAGTTTCTCACTCTCTTTACACATTCAGCATAATCAAATGCAATCAGCTAATTCTACTGAGAAATCGTGAACAATTCTTCTGACCCAGTTGTGTTTCCTTATTGCCCACATGTATGAGACTTTCGACCTGGGGCCTTCCGTGAGGTCTTGTAGTAAAAGGACAGTGGCGTGAATGTAGAACCAGAGACACAGATACATGGGCGTGTGTACTTGTCCAAGTTCCCATTGCTGGAAAGCTTAACCTCCACCTCTGCACTTTACTAAATGGCATCCTCAGGATCCCACGCAGATGCCCTACCCCCTCGAAAGGCTGTCCTAACTATCCACCTGAAGCCACCCCATCCCCCATTGTTTAATTGCATCTTCCTGTTTATTTTCTTCGTAGCGGTTGTCATTGTGTGATTCCCTGTTGATGTATTTGTTCACTTGGGTGCTGTCTGTCTTCCCCGCGAGCATGTCAACTCCATGTGCTTTGTATTCAGTGACCCACCCAGGGCTCTTAGCAGAGGGCTTGGCGCACAGTAGGCATTCATTAGATAGTTGGTGAATTAATGAATGATTGGCTTTTATTTGAGCCTAGTGTTTCATCAGCTATAGAATTATTAATATTCCATAATAAACCTAGTACTTTTATTTATCTATTTTTTTGGTATATCCTGTTCCTTGTCACCAAGGAAGGTGCGGCACAGTGAGACTTCTTGAATCCTAGAATCCTGAAGACCAAAGTAGCCTTATCATCTTGTGAGTCCTGCTCTGTCATTTAATAGCTGAAGTTACAGATCTTAAAGGCAAAGCTAAGTCCAGGTTAACCAGCATTAGGAGCACTTGTCCAAACTAGGCATCTGGCTCATAAGCCACTACTCTAGATACTTGCAGTGCAATAAAAAATTAATTTCTCAGCAGTGATGCTTTGCAAATGAAAATATCATTTAAAAATTACAGATAAGCTGATGAATGCAGATAGTCGGAGTGACAGATGTGGTTGAAGACAAAAATAAAATCTGAATCCTTTGTCCCCCATATGTGGAAATGTTTTGTTAGCTTAGCTTTTTTTTTTTTTTACATTCCCATTTGGTGTCTCTCTGTTATTATCATATTATAATTCAGAAATTCTGATTTTGGCTTATTTTCTTGATCAAAATAGAGCCAGGACCAGAAATTAAGGTGCCATAGAGGCCCCCAGTGACAATTAGCAAGTGACTACTGTGTGTTAGGTAGAACAGTACGTTTCAGAAGGACTGAATGCAAAAACGAGATGACAGAAAGTAAGATGGAATTAATGGGAAGAAGCAGTGTGGTGTCAAATAAAACATTGTTGTTTGGCTTTTTTTGTGTGATTTTGTGCAGAAGTTACAATCAGAAAAGGCATGCTCAACTCAGGAAATAGAAGAAATAAAAGAATAAATTAATAAGTGCAATATTTGTGAGGTGAAACCAGACAGAGGATATCGAGTCAATGAAATCTGTTAGAAAGGAAGACCTATAGGGCAGAACTGATAACCAAGTGCCTGAGTCCTGGCTCTCCTGTAAAAGGTAAAGTCACATTGCTCAGCTTTTAAGTATTCAACCCACCAAAAACATTAAGTCCACATCCCACCTTTTTTAATAGACCTGCCCAACTTATAATTCTAGACCCTACTGACTTAAAAAGAATATATATATATATATATATATATATATATATATATATATATATGAGTTTCTCATAAAATTATTTGCCTTCCCCCCACCAAAACAGGCCTTCTGTGATTTTCTAAATAAATGCAAATTTTACTGACAGCATATATTTTTATCTCTTCAAGAAGACGGTTCCTTGTCATTGTTCTTTTCAACAATCTGTCATTTGATTTAAGCAACTTATTCTCCACTTTGTAGTACTTGAGGTATCACCCCAATGAAATTGCTCTGTATCTCTGCAGTGGGTGTTCTCTTGAAAACACGGACAGCGCATTCCATTATTTATTACCAAGTCCTTCGGCACGGTTGGCAAACCACATGCCAGGCTAAAATGGGATAAATGCAGCTAAGAACGTTGTTATAGTAGGGGATTTTCTGTTAAATCCAATCAGTGAATTCCACAGATTGAATTTATAACGTGACCATGAAAATCAGGTTTCCTTTCCATTTTTTTTTTTAAGATTTTATTTTTAAGTAATCTCTACACCCAACGCGGGGCTTGAACTCACAACCCCGAGATCAAAGAGTCGCACGCTCCACCGATTGAGCCAGCCAGGTGTCCCCTCTTCCGTTTTTAAATTCATATCAAAGTGAACCATGTCTTACCTCAATAATAAATATACATAAAATTAAATGATTAAACAAACAAAAAAATGTGAAAAAAGACAGTGGTAAAATCAAAGTGGATTCTTTTTTTTTTTCAGTATATGACATTTATTGTCAAATTGGTTTCCATACAACACCCAGTGCTCCTCCCAAAAGGTGCCCTCCTCAATACCCATCACCCACCCTCCCTTCCCTCCCACCCCCCATCAACCCTCAGTTTGTTCTCAGTTTTTAACAGTCTCTTATGCTTTGGCTCTCTCCCACTCTAACCTCTTTTTTTTTTTTTTTCCTTCGCCCCCCCCCCCCCCCATGGGTTTCTGTTAAGTTTCTCAGGATCCACCTAAGAGTGAAACCATATGGTATCTGTCTTTCTCTGTATGGCTTATTTCACTTAGCATCACACTCTCCAGTTCCATCCACATTGCTACAAAAGGCCATATTTCATTCTTTCTCATTGCCACGTAGTATTCCGTTGTGTGTATAAACCACAATTTCTTTATCCATTCATCAGTTGATGGACATTTAGGCTCTTTCCATAATTTGGCTATTGTTGAGAGTGCTGCTATCAACATTGGGGTACAAGTGCCCCTGTGCATCAGTACTCCTGTATCCCTTGGGTAAATTCCTAGCAGTGCTATTGCTGGGTCATAGGGTAGGTCTATTTTTAATTTTCTGAGGAACCTCCACACTGTTTTCCAGAGTGGCTGCACCAATTTGCATTCCCACCAACAGTGCAAGAGCAATTTCTTACTTGACACATCCCCAAAGGCAAGGGAATTAAAAGCAAGTGGATTCTTTGAGCTATAGTCTCTTCACCCTTCTGTGTAAGCCTGGCACAGGTCAGAGGCCTGATCAACAAAGATTACTTCCAGTACTACCCTTTGTTCTGAAACCTGTTATTGTTTAGGGAAAAAAAATTAATTATTCCCTCTCTAGTTGGATAAATTAAGAATTTTTCATATTGGGTTTTGCAAAGTGAAAAACTGAGCACATTCAAGCATTGCAGTCTGTTCACATGCACATCCTTATATAACACTATCCAGAATATATTATTGTGCATTTTGCTTCATTTTTCTTACACAGGTTTTTGTGTTTTGAGATAGTCCACCTAATTTTTACTTTCTTAGCCACGTAATACCGTGTTGCTGTGTCCTAACTTGATTATCAGCTGTTGTCTTGCTAAGCATTTTGATTTCCTTTTCTCTCTCTTTTTAAAAACCTTTAAATCACATATAGTATAAGCACTTATATACAGATTAGGCTGTTTATTTGGGGTTGAATAGAAAAGTTCAGCTGAAGTTGAATAATACAAATTACAACACATTCCCAGATTTTTTTTTTTTTTTTACAGAGAGGGGAGAGGGCAGAAGGAGGGAGAGAGAGAGAAGGAATCCCAAGCAGACTCCACACCCAGTGCACAGCCCCACACGGGGGTTTGTTCCCGTCACTCCAGGATCATAACCTGAGCCGAAATCAAGAGTAGACACTCAACCAGCGGGGCCACCCAGGCTCCCCTCCCAGATTTTTCTTAGAGAAAATGAACAGATTAACTGGCAACATGCGTGTCTATACCACCCCACCTTCCCTCATCCTCTATCTCACGACAGCTTACATTTTTTGTTTTAATGCCTAAAAGATTAAATTTATGGCTTTTTAATTATGGCAGGAAATGAGATAGTGTTCATAACATACTGTCAGGCCCAGTGGTTCTCCACCTTGGCTGCATATTACAATTAACTTGGGGGACTTTTAGAAGCCCTGATGCTCAGGACACCCCAATTCCAATTCCACTTAAGTCAGAGTCCTTACGAGTGGAACTCAGGCATCAGTACATTTTTTTAAGTTCGTCTATTGGGGCGCCTGGGTGGCTCAGTCGGTTAAGCGTCCGACTTCAGCTCAGGTCACGATCTCGCGGTCCGTGAGTTTGAGCCCCGCGTCGGGCTCTGTGCTGACAGCTCAGAGCCTGGAGCCTGTTTCAGATTCTGCGTCTCCCTCTCTCTGTGACCCTCCCCCGTTCATGCTCTGTCTCTGTCTCAAAAATAAATAAACGTTAAAACAAACAAACAAAAAAAAATTTCAGTTCATCTATTTATTTCAAGTAGGCTCCACACTGTCAGCACACAGAGCCCGAGGTGGGGCTCGATCTCATGAACGGTGACATCATGACCTGAGCTGGAAATCAAGAGTCAGACACTTAACCAACTGAGCCCAGTCATCCCTACATTTTAAATCTGCTTAAGTGATTCTGTTGGAATCAGGTTTGGCTGGGTTTGGGGAGCACTGGACTAAGCTGGTTGTGAAGTTGTCTCTGGGTTTGACAGGGGACTGGAAAAAGAGAAATAGCCTTAGTTCCATCTTCTGGGGCAATCAGAATTAAGCAGAGTTGCTTGTCTTACTTGGTTCCATTCTGCGGAAGCAAACCCTACCTTGACCCTGAATCTCCTCGTATTGCTTACACCCTTGCCTGGCTGGTCTCTCCGTATTGAGTATCCTTCCCTATAATGGTCCCTCCTTACTGTTGTCAGCCCCACTGGTACCGCATCTGACTGCTTGCACACTTTTCTCTGATTCTTTGCCTGCGGAGCTACATCTTGCTTCCCGAACCTCCAAACCCTGGCTGAAGTTGTATTCTCAGAGAATACTTGATATTTTTATATTAATCAGGAGCCACAACGATCCTACTTCATCCCAGTAGTTTTAGGGCACACCTTCTACATGATTTGACCTTTGCAATGAATATGAATGCTACTGGCCTGGGCACCACTACTTCCTAGAGGCCCGGGGCTGGGTTGGCCTCCCCATAGCTTTAATGAGTAAGACGTTTTCTGGCCTCAGCAAACACACTCCTACTCTGATTCCTTTACCACAATTAAGTGCAAGTGAAATCCAGCAGCTTTTGCTGTATTTAATAGGACCAGCTCGCAGAGCAGGGAAGAAAAGCCCATTTCCATTTATTAGTCTTTCCTTTTTTTACTTTTATTTTCCACCAGCTGCAAACTAAGTCTGTCTCATCCGTAATGACAAGAACCACAATGATGAAAATAACTCACTTTCATCAGATTCTTTCTACATCTACACACCCTGATAAGCCTTCTACACCTTTTATATCTCATTTGCTGCTGTAACAACTTACAAAATAAATTACTTTACTCAGTCCCATTTTGCAGATGAGGAAACAAAGTTTCTTGACCAAGGTAACATATTTGATAAATGACAGAGCTAAGAGGATCCAGCCTAGGAGTGATGAGTTCCCAGAGCCTGAGAATTACCCGTGGTCTTGTGAAACCGGGGCTGCTTAAAAAATATGCAAGATCCTCAAAAAACCGACTCTCCAACTTCTGTGTTCTCACGGTCATCTTCACTTATCGTTTCCTCAAGTCCTACCGACCTACTGGTTGACCCCAACTGTGACAACGGCGTGTCTTTCCACATCTTGTTTCTTAAGCCAGAAACTTTTGCTCCCTCCTTCAAGGTGGACGCCCACTCACAATTTCAAACCTCGGTTCAAGTGTCAAACGACTCTATGTGAAGCTTCAACTGAGCTCCCACATTGGCTATTTGCTCTTTTCTCTGTGTTCTTACAGCATATGTTAAATGTCTCAATCACAGCATTCATCACTGACTAGCTAATTACTTTTTTAAATATTTATTTATTTGAGAGAAAGAGAGAGAGAATGCACGAGCAGGGAGGAGGCAGAGAGAGAGATGGAGAGAGCAATTTCAGGCAGGCTCCACACTGTCCGTGCACAGCCCAATGTGGACCTCGATCCCACGAACCATGAGGCCGTGACCTGAGCCGAAATCAAGTGTCCGATGCTTAACCGACTGACCCACCCAGGCACCTCTAGCTAATGACTTTTGATGATTCATTTGTCAGACTCAGTTTCCTCAGTTAATCAGAGGGTTCACCTCAGAGTCTTATGTGGATAAAAGGAGATAATGAATTTAAGATATTTAACAACATGTTGTATAGTAAGCATTTTAAAAAATATGAACTATTATTATTTTAGAAAGAGAGAGAGCATGAGAAGGGGAGGGTCAGAGAGAGAGGGAGAGAGACAACCTTTTTCTTTTAAGTTTATTTATTTATTTTGAGAGAGAGAGAGAGAGAGAGAGAGAGCACGTGAGCAGGGGGTTGGGGCAGAGAGAGAAGGAAAGAAAAAAATCCCAAGCAGGCTCTATGCAGCACATGGAGCCCACCGTGGGACTCAATCTCATGAACCATGAGATCATGACCTGAGCTGAAATCACGAGTTGGTCACTGAACTGACTGAGCCACCCAGATGCCCCTCACTATATTTTTTATTATTAACCATCTCTTCATAGCACAATTTCTTTCTGTTTTTAATATGAAATTTATTGTCAAATTGGTTTCCATATAACACCCAGTGCTCATCCCAACAGGTGCCCTCCTCAATGCCCATCACCCACCCTCCCACCCCCCATCAACCGTCAGTTTGTTCTCAGTTTTTAAGAGTCTCTTATGGTTTGCCCCCCTCCCTCTCTAACTTTTTTTTCCTTCCCCTCCCCCCGTGGTCTTCTGTTAAGTTTCTCAGGATCCACATAAGAGTGAAAACATATGGTATCGGTCTTTCTCTGTATGACTTATCTCACTTAGCATAACACTCTCCAGTTCCATCCACGTTGCTACAAAAGACCATATTTCATTCTTTCTCCTTGCCAAGTAGTATTCCACTGTGTATATAAACCACAGTTTCTTTATCCTTTCATCAGTTGATGGATCAGGCTCTTTCCATAATTTGGCTATTGTTGAAAGTGTTCATAGCACAATGTCTTAAAAAACTATTTTCTCTTTCTGTGAGGATGGGCACAGTGATTTGTATTTTGTATTTCCATATTATGTAAAGTGCTGAGCACACAGTAGAAAGTTATGAGCTCTTGCAAGTTACCTAACTCCTCCAGCTGTCAATAATGAGGACCCCATGAGGTTATATGTGGATTAAGAGAGAATGTTAAACTGATTAGCATGGAAATATTTTAATAAGTGTCAGCAACTATCGTTATGTAATAAGTTTGAATAAATGGATGGATGAATTCAGGAGCGAGTAAAACGTTCTTATGCTGCTGGTTTCTATTTATTATACTGAGATGATGGCAAATCACAGCTGTCTGTGTCAGCTGTCTCCTAGATAGACCTCATTGTGTGATGGGATATGACCAGTCTTTAGACTTTGTCTTACCAATATGCAGCAGGACTGAGTTTTGCAGTCGTCCAGGGAGTAAGTATTGTATTGATCAGCGAGAGACCTGGCAAGTCTTGCCGAATGTCTCTTTTGACAATAAGATAAACCCTTTCCATAGATTCTTTCTGTTCTGCCCTGGAATTTTGGTAGACCATTTGTTTGAAGGTGCAGGACATAATGGTGACCAGGGAAATAAGGTACTTTCCTGCAAATTCTAGTAATTCATCTACAGTAAATTCCAAAACATGACTTGAAGAGAGTACCTGCTAATCTCTGTTACAAGTAAGCTTACACATTCTGGAGCAGCAGAGGTTGGAGATGGAACTAAAAGGACATTCATTTAATTTGGGATGTAGACAACCATAACAAAATTTTTTCTTCTGGAATAACTCCCCAAAACAGTATGAATATTCCTCTTCCTATTCAAGCTTAAAAGAGCAGTCTTGGGGCGCCTAGGTGGTTTGGTCGTTTAAGCGTCTGACTTCGGCTCAGGTCATGATCTCGCTGTCCGTGGGTTCGAGCCACGCGTCAGGCTCTGTGCTGACAGCTCAGAGCCTGGAGCCTGCTTCAGATTCTGTGTCTCCCTCTCTCTCTGCCCCTCCCCTGCTCATGCTCTCTCTCTCTCTCTCTATCTCAAAAATAAATAAACATTAACACACATATTTTTTAAAAAGAGAAGTCTTTATTTGTTGGATCCTCTTGCCCACCTTCCGTTCACTTCTCATACACTCATGCCTTTTTGAGCAATTTGCTTGGCCGTAGTTGCCTGTAGAGAAAGAAAATGTGACTGGAAAATTGTTACTGAAGAAACACTTGCAGGTCTTGGCTTTGTTTGTGGAGAATATTCCATGTCAGAGAATATAGCAGATCATCAGTTTAGTGATTATCAGCTGCTTTGATGTGGTAGTTTGAGAAGTAAATATATGAAGTTCTAATTCCAAATGTCTTTCATTTTTTAAATTTAAATAGCTAGTATATTAGGAGATGTCTTGTTAATTATTTGTCACTTTTCTTGATTAATTGCGCATTTTCTCATTTTTGTCCATTTATCATTCATCTTTACATCAACCCAATCGTCATTTGGGTCAGAGATTACCCCATGCACGTTCAGTGGTAGCTGCTTCGGGTGCTGGTCTCACCCCTGTTCTTCTAATAAAAACACTTTTAATTTATGAACAAGTTCCTTTCTTAGCCCTACCCTCCAACCCTACCGAGCTATCATGTCTTTCATTACTTTTGATAATAAACTTCTCCATGAATACATCAAGTTAAATAATTGCACACTTGAATTAGCTACTAAGTTCCTAATTCCTCAAATTCAAATTTCTATCCCAACATATGAGCAAAAACTAACTTGATGTATTTTTTATCTATATTGGTTATTCCAGTACAATTTATATTGACCTTAAGACAGGGAACAGCTCTAAGTAGTGTGCCTATAAAAATTAATAATTACAAATTTTAAGGAAAGTGGGACTTTAAGAGTGTGGTCCATACAGAAAGAAAGAAAGAAAGAAAGAAAGAAAGAAAGAAAGAAAGAAAAGAAAAGAAAGAAAGAGTCATTTAATAGATGCTGTCAATGTGAGGGCCAGGAGTGGAATTTAGCATATAGCGACTTCAGTGGAGCTATGATAAATATGTTCAAAGAATGAAAGGGCTCTATGCTTTAAAGAAGTAAAGGGAAATATGTGAATGACATATCACAAAATAAAAAATATCAGAAAAAAGGAAGAAATTATATATTAAAGCCCAATGAAAATTTACTAGACAAACTAAAAAATAGACTTGGATGGTAGAAGAAAGAATCAGTGAACATGAAGATTTATGAATAGGAAGGAATAAGTCATGAAAAACAGGAAGAGTGAAGGAATGAACAGAGCCACAGGAACTGTGGTACAACATCAGATGTACCAACATTAGGCATTCCAGAAAAAGGCAGAAAACATAGAAAAAAATATTTGCAAAAGTAATGGCCATACTTTCCAAGTTTTATGAAGAATATCAATCTACATATCCAGGAATCACCACAAACTCCAAGTCAGATCAATACAAAGAGATCCATGCCTGAACACATCATCAGCAGACTGTTGAAGGCCAAAAACAAAGATAAAAACTTGAAAACAGACTACCAGAAAGACCATAGACATTTACTAGAGACAAAGATATTTATAATGCCAAAAGTGTCTATTAAAGAAGATAAGAAATTTGAAAACATATAGACACCTAACAATAGAACCCTAAAATATAGGAAGTGAAAGCTGAAAAAATTGAAATGAGATACAAGCAGTTCAACAAAAATAGTTTGAGAATTCTGACCTTAATAATTGATAGAATAAGACCAAATCAACAAGTATATAAATACTTGAACAACTCTATCAACTAACTTAAAACAAAAGAACAAGTGGAGTGTAGAACACTCCACCCCAGAACATGAAAATATATATTATTGTCAAGTGCAGATGGGGAATTTTCAGAAAAAAACATATGCTAGGCCCGTAAAACAAGATTCGATAAACTTAAAAGGGTTCAAGTCACATAACCTGTGTTCCCTCACCCTAACAAAATTAAATTATAAATCAACAATACAAAAATTGGGGAAATCTCCAAAAATTAAAAATTGAACAAAATACTTTTCAAATAACCAAGGAGTCACAGAAGAATTCACAAGGGAAATTTAAAAATATTTTGAAATGACTGAAAAAGAAAATATAGCTTATCCAAATTTGTGAGATGCAGCTAATACAGTGCTATAGGAAATTTGTGTTTTTAAGTGCCCACAACATAGTAAAATGCAATTGAAAATTAATAATCTAAACTTCATAACATACTAGAAAAAGAGGAGCAAACTAAAATAAAATATGAAAGAAAATAATAAAGATTGCAGTGGATATCAATGAAATGAAAGGCAGTAAAGAAAACCAATAAAAACATAGAGAAAAGAAAATCAAAGTTTGGTTCTTTGAAAAAAATCAAAACAAGGGACAAACTTTTAGCTAGAATGACCAAGAAAAAAGAGAAAAGATACAAATTGTCAAAATCAGGAACATAAGAGACACCACTACCAATCCTATAGAAGTTAAAGGGATTATAAGAAAAAACTTTGAACTATTTTCTGCCATCAATGGACAATTTTGATGAAATAGACAAATACCTACAAAGATAGAAATCCATAACTGACTCAAAAGAAATAGAAAATCTGAATGGGTGATGATAAGTAAAAAAAAAAAATAGAATTAACAATTTAAAATCTTCACATAGGAGGGGAAGGAAAAAAAAAAAAAAAAGAGGTTAGAGTGGGAGAGAGCCAAAGCATAAGAGACTGTTAAAAACTGAGAACAAACTGAGGGTTGATGGGGGGTGGGAGGGAGGGGAGGGTGGGTGATGGGTATTGAGGAGGGCACCTTTTGGGATGACCACTGGGTGTTGTATGGAAACCAATTTGACAGTAAATTTCATATATTAAAAAATTTTAAAAAAAAAAAGTTAAAAAATAAATAAATAAATAAAATCTTCACATAAAGGAAAATCCAGGCCTACGTGGCTTCCTTGGTGAATTGTCAGATATTTTAGGAAGAAATAATACTATTCTTTTACAAACACTTCAAGATTTAAAGAGAATATTTTCCATATAATTCCTTGAGTCCAGTATCACTGTCATACCAAAGCCAGATAACACATCACAAGAAAACTAGACCAATATCCCTCATAGATGCAGGTGCAAAAATCATCAACAAAATAACAAACCAAATCAATGTGTCAGTTGACCAACATGTATAAATTAATTGCAATTTGTCATTTTAAAACAAAATCAGTTTAATATTCAAAATCAATTAATGTAGTGCACCAAATTAATAGAATAAAAGGGAAAACACACGATCATCTTAAAAGATACAAAAAAGCACTTGACAAAATCCTATATCCTTTCCTGATTTAAATTAAAAAAAAATTTAATGTTTATTTCAGAGAGAGAGAGAGCATGAGCAGGGGAAGGGCAGAGAGATAGAGGGAGATACAGAATCTGAAGCAGTCTCCAGGCTCCAGGCTGTCAGCACAGAGCCTGACACAGGGCTCAACTCACAAACCATGAGATCATGATGTGAGCCAAAGTCAGACACTTAACTGAGCCACCCAGGCGCCCCAACATTCCTAATTTAAAAATAAAAATGAAGGGGCACCCATGTGCCTCAGTCAGTTAAGCTTCGGACTCTTGATTTTGACTTACATCATAATCTCATTGTCATGAGATTGAGCCCCAGGTCAAGCTTTGTGCTAGGCATGGAGCCTGCTTGGGATTCTGTCTCTCTCTCTCTCTCTCTCTCTCTCTCTCTCTCTGCCTCTCCCTCTCTGTCTCTCTCTACCCTCTCCTCACTTGTGCTCTCTCTCTCTCTCTCAAAAATAAAATAAAAACAAAAATGAAAACAAAAACTTTCAACAAACTAGAAATAAAAGGGAACTTTCTTAGTCTATTAAAGGGCATCTACAAAAAACATACAGCTAACATTATACAAAAGGATGAGAAATTGATACTTGCTCCTTATGACAGGGAACAAGTCGAGACATCCAATCTCAGTGTTCTCCTCATCATTGTATAGAACATGCTGATCACTTGCAGTAAGGTCAAAAATTAAATTTAAATAAAATAAATAAATGCATCCAGATTAGAAGAGTAGTAAACTGCCTTTATTGGCAGACGATTGAGCCTGTGTGTGAAAATCCTAAGAAATCAACAAAAATACTGTTAGAACTAATAAAAGTGTTCAGCAATACCAGAGAATATATTATCAACAAGCACGATCAATTGCATAGCTATTTACTGTCAATGAATTTTCTGAAAATGAAATTAAAATAATTTCATCCCCCCATAAATATGTAGGAATAAATTTAACAATGAAGTACAATACTTAAACAACAAAAATTACAAAGCACTGCTAAGAAAAAGAAACTTTCTGAGAGAAAGAACAGGTTAGCTGAGAGAAATTAATGAAAATTAAATAAATGGAGAGACATTTTATGGTCATAGATAGAAAGACTCACTATTGCTAATATGGCAGTTCTTGCCAGCTTTATCAATCAATTGAAAAAGTCCTATCAATTTCCGTCTAGAATCTTTGCAAAAGGGATAAACTGATCCAAAAATTTATGTGGGAATTCTGAGCATTGAAAGTAATCCAGTGATTTTGGAAGAGAAGAACAAAGTTGGAGGACTTAATATTTCCTGATTTTAGAATTTAATGTAAACTACATTAATCATAGCAGTGTGATAGCATTAAAGACAGATGCATAGAGCATTGATTTTACTTAATATATGCTAAGTAAAAGAAGCTGGATACAAAACACTTTTTTATCTCTATGATTTCATTTGTATAGCCTTCTGGGAAAACTTAAAGAATAGAAATCAGAGCAGGGGTGCCTGGGTGGCTCAGTCAGGTAAACGTCTGACTCTTGGTTTTGGTGTAGGTCATGGTCCCATGGTTTGTGGAATCAAGCCCTGCATCAGGCTCCATGATGAGAGCCCAGAACCTGTTTGGGATTCTCTCTCTCTCTCTCTCTCTCTCGCTCTCGCTCTCGCTCTCTCTCTCTCTCTCTCTCAAAATAAATAAACTTAAGAACACAAAAAAAAGAATATACATCAGAGCAGAAGTTGTCAGGACTGGAGTGGGAGAAGGGCACTGACTACAAAGAGGCACAGGTAACTGGCTAGCGTAATGGAAATGTATTTTGTGGTATTAGGCATGGCTACTGTACCATGAACATTTATAAAAACCCAACATGCCATATGATAAAAAAAGGGGTGAATTTTACTCTTTGAAAATTATTTCTAAACAAATCCAACTTTAAAACTGAAGAGAAAACATCCTGAATTTATTTATAATTACATGTTAGCAAATATTGACAATTTCGTGAAAAGGGCATGAGCCTTTGAATCAAAGCACAGTGATGCATGTGCACATAGGCTTTGCCACTTACTGAGAAGCTTATTTTCTCTTCATTAAAATGCAATAGCAATATTTCCCATGTAATAAATTTGATACTTTTTCTCAGTTATTGGAAATGACACATCTAGAACAGTTATGTGACTGCCTCATAATTTTGTATTAATTTTCTTTATCCTTTATCTTAAAATATTGAAAGTATCAACTGAAAGTGGAGGGCTTTTTCATTTCTTTCTTTTCTGTTTTTGCCATTTCCAAGATACAAAACTTGAATGAAGTACATTTCTCTTCCCTTCGCCTATCCTGTTCAACAAACTTTATTTTCTAGTGCAGGGAATTTGGTTCCCGACACCAGACTAGCTGACAAAGACCTTTCTCCCATGCTCAGAACAGGCCATCATTTCTTGTGTTTCTCTGTGGTCCAGTCCAAGCTCAGACAGATGTATTGTGGGAAGTTTTTATCAACCAAACCAGTTTGGCATGCATGGCATGTCAGTATCTCCAATAACCTCTCTCATTAAAATGTACACAAATTTGGATATATGTTATTTCTTTTATATATTGAATTATTTGTCTTACTTGTTCACATCGTGAAGTTAAGTCAAGACTTATCTCTTTGCATTGCTAAATATGCTCTTGAAGGAGTAAGATTTTCTGCAGCCAAAGCCTGTGAGCCTCATGGTGCCTAGAATCATGGTTTGTGCCAAGCTCAACATGTTAATGTGTTTGATAGTGATAATAAAAAAATAGGACTCATTTAAGAACTTGTTTTATGCCATTGCTGTTGACCACTATTTTTTAAGAGTTTTGAAGTCCAAAACAAGTTTGAAAAAACTACATATATGTGATAGAGATGATGAATTACATGAGGAAAATTGCATTTAAAAATGTTGGAGGATCATGAGAACATCTGATCAGAAACTTTTAAAAGTAGTTTAATGGCAACCAATAATTGTATTTAGGGACTGAACATAAATCATATAGTTAGATGATGTCGGTACTCCTAAAATGTCAGAGAGCAGCATTCTTTGTAATTCTACTTAAAATGGATTTATTATGAATTAAGTATTTCAAGATATCATGAACTTGGTTAATTCTAAGAAAAAATATCTATTATTCACTTTGTGTTGTAGAAAAGAACATTTCTAGAATTGGTTTCTAAGATGAAGAAATCGTCTTACAAGATATGTAGGAGTTCCACTCTATTTGATAAAGTTTAACATTAAGACCTTGAAACAAAA
This sequence comes from Panthera onca, assembly GCF_046562875.1. Classification (NCBI taxonomy): domain Eukaryota; kingdom Metazoa; phylum Chordata; class Mammalia; order Carnivora; family Felidae; genus Panthera; species Panthera onca. The sequence continues at coordinate 79,334,395 of NC_138349.1, forward strand.
GCAGTGTAATGAAAACTGAGAGGTTAATAAGCATGGAAGTAGTAGAGATTATACTAAGCCAGAAGGGAGTGACATGATATATTCTAAGTGCTCAGTGGGAAATATTTGCAGCTAAGAATACTCTATCCAGCAAGTCTATCATTCAAAATAGAAAGAGAGATAAAGAGTTTCCCAGATAAACAAAAACTAAAAGAGTCTGTGACCACTAAGCTAGCTCTGCAATATTAAATATTAAAGGGGATTCGTTGAGTGGAAAGGAAAACCAAAAGTGACAGTATAAAGGTAGAAAACACAAAAGTAGGAAAAATGAATATTTCTATAAAAATCAAGTAACTCACAAAATAAAAGGATATAAAATATAATAACATATACCTAAAATGTGGGGAGGAGAGGAGTAAAGAATGGGTTCAAGCTTAAATGACCATCAACTTAATACACACTGCTATATGCAGAAAAGGTTAGATGCTAACTTAATGGTAACTACAAATCAGAAACTGCTAATAAATATTCAAAGAATAAAGGGAAAGAAGTAGCAAATACATCACTAAATAAAACCAGCAAACCGTGAAAGAGAAAGACAAGGATGAGAGAAAATCTTCAGAAATGACCACAAAACAAGGAATGAAGTGACAATAAATACATATCCCTCAATAATTACTTCAAATGTAAATGGACTAAATGCTCCAGTGAAAAGAAATAAGGTGGCAGAATGGATAGAAAAGTCAAGAGACTCATTCAGACCTAAAGACACCTGCAGACTGAAAGTGTAGGGATGGAAAAACATCTATAACGGATTGCAAAAGAAAGCCAGAGAAGCAATTCTTATATAAGACAAAATAGACTTTAAGACAAAGAGAGTAACAAGAAACAGTGAAGGACACAATATAATCACAGAGGAGACAATTCAACAAGAAGCTATAACAGTTGTAAGTATTTATGCACCCAACATAGGATGCTCAAATACATTAAACAATTAATAACAAACATAAAAGAACTAATAGTAATACAATAATAGTAGAGGACTTTAACACATCACTGACAACAATGGACAGATCATCTAAACAGAAAATCAACAAGGAAACAATGGCTTGGAATGACACACTGGAACAGGCGGATTTAAAGAGATACATTTAGAACCTTGCATCCTAAAACAGCAGAATACACATTCTTTTGCACATACAACATTCTCCAGAATAGATCACACATTAGCCCACAAAACAAATCTTTACAAATTCAAGGAGATCAAAGTTATGTCATGCATCTTTTCTGACCATGAAGCTATGATAATAGAAGTAAACCACACACACATTATCACACACACACACACACACACACACACACACACACACGAAACAAAATTTGGAAAAGTCACAAATAAATGGGGATTAAATAACATGGTACTAGACAATAAATGGGTCAGCCAGGAAATAAAAGATGAAATACGAAAGTACATGGAAACAAATGAAAATGAAAACACAATGGGACAAAACTTCTGGTATGCAGCAAAAATGGTTGTAAGAGGAAAGTGTATAGCAATATAGGCTTACTTCAAGAAGCAAGAAAAGTCTCAAATGTATAACCCATCCTTACACCTAAAGAAGCTAGAAAAAAAAAAACAAAACACAAAAACAAGCAAACCCTAAGACCAGCACAAAGAAGGAAATTAAAGATTAGAGATGAAATAAATGATTTAGAAACTAAAAAACAATAGAGCAGCTCAGTGAAACCAAGAGCTGGTTCTTATTATGAAAAAAAGAGAAAGGACTCAAATAAATAACATCACAAATGAGAGAGGAGGAATAACAATCAACACCACAGAAATACAAACAACTATAAGAGAATATTATGAAAATCCATATGCCAACAAATTGGACAATCTAGAAGAAATGGATAAATTCCTGGAAACATATGACCTACCAAAACTAAATCAGAAAGAAATAGAAAATTTGAACAGAATGATAACCAGCAAAGAAATTGAATCAGTAATCAAAAAACTACCAACAAACCAAAGTCCAAGACTAGATGGCTTCACATGTGAATCTTATTTTGAAGAAGAGTTAATACTTATTTTTCTCAAACTATTCCAAAAAAATAGAAAAGGAAGGAAAACTTCCACATTTATTCTATGAGGCCAGCATTACCCTGATACAAAAACCAAATAAATACACCACTAAGAAAGAGAACTATAGGCCAATATCTCTGATGAACATGGTTGCAAAAATCCTCAACAAAATGCTAGCAAACCAAGTTCAACAATACATTTTAAAAAATACCACCACTATCAAGTAGGATTTATCCCTGGTTTACAAAAGTGGTTCAATATTTGCAAATCAATCAACGTGATACACCACATCAATAAGAAGAAGGAAAAGAACCATATGATCATTTCAGTAGATTCAGATAAAGCATTTGACAAAATACAACATTCATTCATGATACAAACCCTCAAGAAAGTAGGTTTAGAGGGAACATTCTTCAACATAAAACCCATTGCTAACATCATCCTCAATGGTGAAAGACAGAGCTTTTCCCTTAAGTTCGGGAACAAGATAAGGATGTCCACTCGCACCATTTTCATTCAACATAGCACTGGAGGTCCTAGCCACAACAATCAGACAACAAAAAGGATTGAAAGGCATCCAAGTATATAAGGAAGGAATAAAGATTTCACTATTTGCAGAAGACATGATACTATGTGTAAAAAACGCAAAGACTCCGCCAAAAAACTACTAGAACTGGTAAATGAAGTCTATAAAGTTGCAGGATACAAAATCAACATACAGAATCTGTTGCATTTCTACACAACAATAATGAAGCATCAGAAAGAAAAATTAAGGAATCAATCTCATTTACAATTGCACCAAAAACATTAAGATAGCTGGGAATAAACTTAACCAAAGAGGTGAAAGACTTGTACTCTGAAAACTATAAAACAACCATAAAAGAAATTGAAGACAGCACGAAGAAATGGAAAACATTCCATGCTTATTGATTGGAAGGACAAGTATTGTTAAAATGTCTATACTACCTAAAGCAATCTACACATTCAATGCAGTCCCATCAAAATACCTCCAGCATTTTTCACAGAACTAGAACAAACAATTCTAAAATTGAAACCACAAAAGACCCTAAATAGCCAAAGCAATTTTGAAAAAGAAGAGCAAAACTGGAGGCTTCACAATTCTGGACTTCCAGTTATATTACAAAGTTTAGTAATCAAAACCATACAGTACTGGCACAAAAATAGACACATAGATCAATAGAACAGAGTAGAAGACCCAAAGCAAACCCACAATTATATAGTCAATTAATCTTCAACCAAGCAAGAAAGAATATCCAATAGGAAAAGGACAGTCTTGGGGCACCTTGGTGGCTTGGTTGGTTGAGCGTCTGACTTCAGCTCAGGTTATATCTCACAGTTTGTGACTTCAAGCCCTGCATTGGGCTCACTGCTGTCAGTGCAGAGCCCACTTTGGATTCCGTGTCCCTCTGTCTCTGTCCCTTGCCCACTTATGCTGTTCTCTCTCAAAAATAAATAAACCTTTAAAAAAAAGCACAGTCTCTTCAACAAATGGTGTTGAGAAAACTGGACAGCAACAAAAGAAATAAACCGGGCCACTTTCTTATACCATGCATGAAAATAAGTTCAAAATGGATTTAAGACCTAAACGGGAGACCTGAAGCCATAAAAATACTAGAAGAGAACACGAGCAGTAACTTCTTTGACATCAGCCATAGCAACTTCTTTCTAGATATGTCTCCTGAGGCAAGGGAAACAAAAGCAAAAACAAACTACTGGAACTTCATCAAAATTAAAAGCTTCTGCACAGCTAAGGAAACAATCAACAAAACTAAAAGCAACTTACAGAATAGGAGAAGATATTTGCAAATGACATATCTGATAAAGAGTTAGTATCCAACATGTATAATGAACTTACAAAACTCAACACTCAAAGAAACAATCCAATTAAAAATGGGCAGAAGACATGAATAGGTATTTCTTCAAAGAAGACAGGCAGATGGCCAACAGACACATGAAAAGATGTTCAACATCACTCATCGTCAGGGAAATGCAAATCAAAACTACAATGAGATACCATGGCACACCTGTCAGAATGGCTAAAATCAAAAACAGAAGAAACAGCAAGTGTTGGCGAGGATGTGGAGAAAAAAGAACACTTGTGCACTGTTGGTGGGAAGGCAAACTGGTGCAGCCACTGTGGAAGACCATAGAGAAGTTCCTCAACAAGTTAAAAACAGGTCTACCCTACAATCCAGCAGTTGCACTTCTATTTACCCAAATAGTACAAAAGTACCAGTTCAGAGGGTTACACGTACCTATGTGTTTATAGCAGCATTATTTACAGTAGCCAAGATACGGAAGCAGCCCAAGTGTCCATCAATTAATGAATGGATAAAGAAGAGGTGGTGTATATCTATGTACCTATGGATATAGATCTATGTAGAGAGATAGATATATAGAATATTACTCAGCCATGAAAAAGAATGAAATCTTGCCATTTGCAATGACATGGATGAAGCTAGAGATTGCAATGCTAAGTGAAATGAGTCAGACAAAGACAAATGCCATATGATTTCACTCATATTGAATTTACAAAACAAAAAAAGCAAAGGGAAAAGATAGATGATGATGATGATGATGAAGATAGATAGATGATAGATAGATAGATAGATAGATAGATAGTAGATAGATAGATAGGTAGGTTGATGATAGATAGATGATAGATAGATAGATAGATAGATAAAGAAACAGACTCTTAATTGTAGAGAACAAAATTGATAGTTACCAGAGGAGGGTGGGGAGATGGATGCCATAGGTGATGGAGATTAAGGAGTGCACTTGTTGTGATGAGCACTGGGTGATTTATGGAATTGTTGAATCTCTATATTGTACACATGAAAGTAGTATAACACTGTATGTTAACTAACTGGAATTAAAATAGAAACTTTAAAAAAAACCACAATATGCTAAAAGAAGGTAATTAAGAAAGAAGACTGTCTGGTGAAGTTTAATATAATCTTTGCTACAAACGTAGACATAATCACCTGTAAGAAAATGAGAACAAAAATGACCGAAGCAGATTACTTTAAAATATTATTTATGGTTTTAAGCTGATTTTCACTTGAATTCATCTGTTTCATGATTTTTTTTTTTTTTTTAGTTTTGCAAAAGGCCCCATAATCAAAACCTTAAATAATTCTGGAGTATCCTTTAACTATTTGTGGAACTCTGATGGAAATAACATATTTTGATGTATTATCATTCTCCTTTAGGGGAGGGAACAAAAGGTCAAATTATTCCAAATTTTTAGAAAAGAAAAGCATTGTATTCCTTCCATTCCTCAATTTTTGTGGGAACATGATGAGAAAATATACTAAGGTCCCCATGACTAGGCCAAACTTTCCATGTTGGTAAATGGGCACATCAGCGATGAGGCTAATCTGGTTGTCACCTGTGCTGCCCCACTGAACGTGGGGCTGACTCAGTAGCCTTGACTAGATAGCCGGAGATCCCTTCCTCCTTCCGCGCCATTACACGCACGTCAAAATGGCGATGTGCATTTCAGGTGAGCGCACACACTGATTTGCATTTCTAGGTCTTTAACTTTCAAAACTTTTTCACATGCATGTTGCTTTTTTGGATCCCACGTAGTGGATTGGGAAAGGGGTCCCAGGCTAGATCACTATCATAAGTCTAGGTGCTGAGGGAAGAATTAGTTACCACCTCTCACATCTAGAAGTCTACCAATCATTTCCAGCTTCAGGGACATTCTCTGAAACAGAAAATAAACAAAAACTTAAGTTTTCATAAGGTGGAGGGTCAATGGGATTTGGCATAATCCAACCTAAGTTTGAATCACCAGTTTTCCCATCTGTAGAAGGGGGCCAATATACATTTTCAAGGTAGTAAGGAAGACTAAATGGCACAGTCCGTATTTGGAACAATTAGCATTTGGTCTAGTTCCTGGGAGAACCTCAGTAACTAACAGTGTATAATAAAAGCAATAAACTCTGATTGCAGTAAGGTTCTCCTTAACTGAAGGGTCCTACCACTGCTGGTGGCTGCTGAACTTGAGTAATGGCTTATTTTGAAGATAGCATCTTTCTGTAAGGATGCTCCTCCATCGAGAACTGTCCCACTACGTGTCAGACTCCGTGCCAGGCACTGGAGATGCAGCAGTGAGAAAGAGCCTCTGCTCTCCTGCAGCTTACCGTGTCTCTTAGCATGTGCACATTGCTCTGCCTGTACAACTTTCTTGCACCAAGTGATTGAACTTTTAACAGAACCTCAGTCCTGGAATTCATTCAGCACCAAGTATTCATTGAGGGAAGGAAGACGGACAGATTAAAACTTGGCATTGATGAGGATGCCCACAAGTCGGTGCCAGTGGTCCAGAGTCTGCATGCTGTGGGCTTAAACTCAGTTGGGAACAATCTTCTAATAGTTAATATTGGCACTATGCACTCATCACATCTGGGGCAAAAAGCTCTTTATAATGCATTTTGTCTCCTCTCTCCAAAGGGGAGAGTTCACCATATTGCTGCCATGTTACCATGTTGAGAACTTTGAGTGGAACCCATTTAGTATATATTTATTTCCCATTTAGGATATATTTTAAGTCCTTTACATTTCTTTTTTCCTATTTGGGCCCCATGTTTCTAGCACCCCAGACCATATGGAATGTGGGATCTGCCTTGTGAAAATGCTTTCACATTCTGGTCAGGCAGTTCTTCAGGCTCCTGTGTTGCCCTTGGCTTTGGCTTAGGTTAAAGTAACCTGTCTAATTGGGAAGATTATTTCTCCCTCTCCTGCCTGCGTTTGTTTTTCTGTTTGGGGATCTCTCCCATCGGATTCGTGGCCTGGAGCTGCTGTCGATACTTGTGAGGCATGTTCCCCAGCATCAAGGAGTCGATGTCATGGAGGTCAGTCGGCTGTTGAGAGCAGGGCTATTGTTAGGCCTGAGCAAAGGTGAGGACTGTGAAACTGGCTGTCACCTGGGCCCTTGGGCACAGGCTGCTGCAGCTTGACCTTGACCCAGAGAGATCCCACCTACCCTGGAACTGTTAATGAAGCAGACTGAGTATTTTAAGCAGGATAGGTGAATAGTGTGCAGTGCTTTCAAGCTGCAAGCCTGCTGCGCACGTGAAGAGACACTGTTGAGACTCCATCTTCAGACTACGGGGTCTGAGAATGGTGTGAGCATCTAGAGGTCTGTTGCTTCCAATTCCACTCTACGCTTGGGGTCCAGGAGGCGGGACTAACACGGGACTTACACGGTGTATCCTCAGGGTTTCAAGTTTGCTTTGGTTGGATTAATTACGAAAATTCTCACCGTGGCTTTGGTTTTCCAATTCCCACAATGCAGAGTATTTGAGGGGCCGGTGGTTTGTGTGCCCTCCATTCAATCTCAATCATTTATTTCCACGTTCTAACTGGAGGACGTGGTTACTAGTTTTCTCTTGGCCAAAGCCATCGTCCTCCTATGGCAAGCAGTCTCTGTTGAGATGGAGACCATAGTTTTGAGATTGATACTCGGGAGCTATGGACTGGGGAAAAGGCGATGTGTGAAAGGTGCATTCGACCCACTGGCCCTGATGGTTAGTGGTGAGGCTTCCAACTAGCGTGTTTCTGCATTCATTAACCAGCTGTATGCTTATGGAATTCAGTGGATCCCTGCCCAGAGGTTGATAATCTTATTGAGTGTATTCATTGTATAAATGCATAGCTTAAGAGCAGCTTAATAATATGCACATATGGTGCATTTTTATATGGGGGGAGGTTCCTTTCCAAAGCTTGTATGCCCCATACCACAGGACTGTTGCTTGTCCTTAGTTTCTTAGTCCTGTCCTCGATATCAATTTGTAGGTGGACTGGAAACCTACTTTCTCTAATGTAGTGGAAGTCCTTCCTTCTATCCACATTTTGAGTGATACTTTCCTTGCTTAAATGTGTAGGGTAGAGAGGGGCTTTGCCCAGAGACATCTGCTTGAAGCCACACACTGAAATCCTGAATACATTTTGCCATAAGCAAACCTTGCTGCCACTTTAAGCCATGAGGACGTCCTCTTTCTGCCCCAAGAGCGCAGTATCCTATTGCCCTCAACGTTTGCTGTAGTCTTCCTTACTTAGTCAAGAGAATGCTGAGTATCAGCACTAAGGAATGCTTATGCATTTGTCTTTCCGTGACATTAAGGGAAGTGTTATCACTTCCAAAGACTTCAAGAGCATTTGTGAAATGTGTAAATGTTCTGACTGCAAAATGTACCTGAGACATCTCTTCACCCAAATTACTAGTAAACTGTCATCATTTTGAAAACTGTAATATCCATGTGAGGTAACTGTGTGATTTCAGAGTCCTAAATCACTTCCTTTCAAGTGCAAAACTAGGAAAGTGTCCAAAGGCATTCATGATGATAGCCATCTAACTATCCAGGCTGGTAAGGCGAAAAGAGAAAACCCCAACTTTAATCATTTCTGTGTTCTCTTGGCTGCCTTCCTCATTACCGTGCCTCCAGGAAACCAAGGCCTTTCCAGGTTTCAGAAAAATTTGTGCACTGGCTTCTCAGTCCTGGAAAGTTACCATGCACTCCAGCAGACGGCATTAGAAGTCCTAAGGAAGCCTTTCTTATTTAGATATAAATGCAGATTTTGTCTCTGTTGATCTATTCCAGTCGAAAGCTTCCGCATTCCAGTAGTAGGTTCTATGAGGTTTTAAGAGGACAATGAAGCTTGTTTTGTTTTGTTTTTTTCTTTTCTTTTGTTTCTTGGGCTTCAAAGATGACTTTGAAGTTTGCTTTCCTTGGGCTTTATGTCTGGAATCCTTAGCAGATATCAAATGACTGAGATATTCATAGATTGCTAATTTTGTTGTAGTTCGGTAAATAAATAAAAAAAAATACCCTAAATTTTAGCCACTCCTTCCAGTCTAGACACCTCTTGGTCTGGTAACCATTATTTTATTTTTGTTTCCTTTTATCATCCGTAAATTAACTGGAATGTTGGTAGTGATCATGGTCCTTTTTAACATGAAGATTCAGACATTAATTCCATTTGCTCTGGAACTATTCTGTTGCTGTGATTTAAGAATGTTTAATTGAGTAGCTCTCTGATATGGAAGTAGGTTCTGAAGGATAACAATCCAGCTGCCAGTTTCCATCATGATTCCTTACATGCTCAGGGGCTGCAGTGTCGCAGTGAGTTCTGCATTTACACAGAGCTCTTACTTTTCTCACTAAAAGAATCCGTTCAACTGGGGTTTGGTTTCTACCTTTGCCACTCAGTGGCTCTTTGGCTGTGAAGTTCAGTCTGGAAGAACCTCAGCTTCTGTGAAATACCAGTAGCAACAGTTTTGGAAGACTGAAAAAGAAAACAAAGATGCATGTGAAGTACCCATCAATGTGCTTGGCACAGAAGTAGGCTCGTGAGTAATGACTGTGATATTGCTCCTGCTAAAAAGGACCGGGAGAAAGACGAGAAAAGAGAGGAGAAGGAGAGGAAGGATAGAAGAGAGAGGAGAGGAGGAGCTTGGAATGGCCCAAATAAGGAGATTCTCCATTGTTCGATAGCCTTTGGGGAGGGTTTTCCCAAGCATCTCTTTCTTCAATTTACCTTAGCTCTCATCTTCAGTGTGATTACAAAGGGTGATGAGAGCCTCTGAAAGGCTTTTTCTTTTCAGACAGATGCTGATAGAAAATGCTTCCCACCTCCCCTCTATTGGTGCTTTGCCCCAACTGTAGATCGCCTTTCTGCATTAGCTAACCTCCACAGCACCCCTCCTTCAAAAGGCTTGGTCACTTCTCTACCATCATGACAGCTTTGATTCATAAGAGAGCCCTTTATCCACAGCTTGCCAAACTGGATGTCTCAACCCAATCAGATAATATTGGAGTCAGATTTAAAATTTAAATAGAGTTAGAAGCTGCTGTCTGTTTTGTAAATGGCATATGAGAAAATCTACTGATTTTTGTCTAGCTAATTTAACAGTCCTTACTTAAAATTAATATAAAAGACTAATTGGCACATCAGGAAAGCAAATGTAGAATAAGCATGGAAGTTAATTTTCAGTGCAACTAGTCTTTAAAGTTTAATAGCCAATAAATATAAACATGAAGTGACAGTTACCTCATTACAAATGTAAACACATATAAACCTACCCAGTAGCAAGTTAAAACAAACTTAGAAATAAAAATATACCTCCTACTTTGGCTATGCCTGAGCCTTTCTTGCCAAGGCTATCATTCTTTTTGATTTATTATTTCCTACCTTAACACTGTAGCTGTCCACAGCAGTTACTAAAATAGTTAATTCGTGCACCTGGGTGGCTCAGTCGGTTAGGCATCCGACTCAATGTTCCGGCTCAGGTCATGATCTCATGGTTGATGGGTTTGAGCCCCACATCGGGCTCTGCACTGAGTGTGGAACCTGCTTGGGATTCTCCCTCTCCCTCTCTCTCTGCCCCTTCTCTGCTTGCTCGCTCTCTCTCTCTCTCTCTCCCTCTCTCAAAATAAATAAATGAACATTGAAAAATAAAATAGTTTTCATGAAAATTAATTTTAAAGTCTTAACAGAGAAGGAAAAATACCCATCAGATTATCCTTTATATAGTGGGAAACCTAGCTAAAATGTGTATTTTCATCCGGAATATCACCATGTACACTGGGTATAACCATTAGTGCGCTTAAACCATGTATATATCAGATGTCGGTCTCTGGGCATAATCATTTGTATGGGAGAAAAGCCACCCACTCACACAGAAGAAGCTGCTCCTGATTCCTGGATGATTAGGTTTCATGGTTGTATAATCAAGATCACTTTTCTGTACTTTCTTTGGTAGAAGATGCCTTTTTTAAAAAAATGTTTAATGTTTATTTATTTTTGAGACAGAGAGAGACGGAGTGCCAACAGAGGAGGGGCAGAGAGAAAAGGAGACACAGAATCTGAAACAGGCTCCAGGCTCTGAGCTGTCAGCACAGAACTTGACTCGGGGCTTGACCTCACAAACAGTGAGATCATGACCTGAGCTGAAGTTGGGTGCTTAACCAACTGAGACACCCAGGAGCCTCCTAGAAGATGCTTTTGATTAAATAGACTTCTTTACAGCCACCTGGGTGGCTCAGTCAGTTAAGTGTCCAACTTCAGCTCAGGTCATAATCTGGCAGTTTGTGAGTTCAAGCCCCCCATTGGCTCTGTGCTGACAACTCGGAGCCTGGAGCCTGCTTCAGATTCTTTCTCTCCTGCTCTCTCTGCCCCCTCCCCTCTCTCTATCAAAAATAAGTAAACAGATTTCTTTAAGTTTTTGTGACTTTCTTCTGTTGTAATGCAATGACCATAAGAGAATACTAATTGCTTCATGAGTAAGTGACACAGGTTAGAACTGCCTTCAGATGAAAGTTGGAGATGCAGGTGGTCTGTGACCTGGGCATCTGCTGGTGTGGATATCAGGTCCTGACTAAGCACGCGTCAACATGTTTTTGAGCCTCAGCTGTTGCTCTTGTCCAGTATGGTCTCCCTTTTTGGGTAAGAACTTTCATCATTGTCTTTGCTGTGGTTCTGTTAAAATAGCACGCTCCCTATATGCGGTATGCATACACACACACACACACACACACACACACACACGTGTGTGTGTGTGTGTGTGTGTGTGTGTGTGTATTTTTTTTTTTGCAGGAGTACCATAGTCAGTATTATCTTGTGTTGATTGCTTATCCTAATTGGCAAATGTGAAGGTAAACTCTATTTTAAGTCGAGTAGATAGTTTAAATGACTCCATTTCAGAGAGAACTTAGCTCCAGTAATCCTTGTTTTTTAAATCCGCCTCTAAATGTTTCCATTTCTGGTAGCAAAATAAATAGACAAACTAATAGCTCTTACTAAAACCGCAGTAAGTATTTTCCTGCTCAGGGAAAAAGTGAGATTTCAAATGTGGAGAAGTCTGGCATGTTACCACCACTCTTAGAAATGTATACATGTCAGCTTTTTTAAAATATAAATTTGAACTCATGCATGTTTGCACTTTTCTCAAATAAATGGATGAATTTCAAATAAGTTACCTATAATCACACGGTCTTGCTTTCACCGTACTGTCTTCCAATATTTATTATTTATTCTACATGAAATTGCTCATAATTTTGATGAGCCTTCTTAGCTTTTTGTATTCTGCATTTATGGACACAGATCCTTATGTTAGCATAACTTCGATACTTACAGCAAACAAAGCATAATATAAGTTTCACATTATAACATTCCATAGTGATAAACTGTTTCCCTTTTGTTGGGTTATAATAATTGTAGTAACAACAACTATCACTTATTGACTGTTTATACAAGAAGTCTTCCGTTAAGAGCATCTTTTAACAAAGTAGACACCAAAAAGGAGTTTTAATGTGGAAATGCCTAGACTTTGATATACTTAAGGTTCCACTCACTGTGTGACTTTAGTCAAGAAAAAGCTTCCCACTCTTTGCTCCCCTTCAACTTCCTCCTCTGAAAAAGAATAAAAATGGAAATAGCTGACTTAGAGGCTGTACCCACTGGAGTCTGGTACATAGTAGATGTTTGGGAAATTGGGAAGATTGTCATTGAAATCTACTTCAAAAGCTCTTTTGCCCAAATCTATAAGATGAAGAGATGTATACTACTTTGTGTCTATTTCCAGATGGATTTCCAGGGTAATTAAGCAGTCAGTGTTACTGAGAACTTGCTAAGAGTCCATTTCTTACATATCAGATCCTTACTAGGTTTGCTGTTGCATTCTTCCTGCACTCATTCTTCACTTACTCTTTCAACAAATAACCAGTGTTTGGCCACCAGACATTTCTGAAGTCGCCATTACACTCAGGTTGCAGCTGGCATGAGGAAGGTGTTGTCTATTCAATAAGTGCCAGATGACTCGGATGTGGTCTCCTACACTAGGCCAGTAATAGGCAGGCAGGAAGGTATGGTGTGTGTGTGTGTGTGTGTGTGTATGTGTGTGTGTGTGTGTGTGTGTGTGTGTGTTTATATGTCTGTGTTTCCCAGGAGGCTATAGTTGGTCATTTTGCTATCACATCATATCTTACCAATGAAAATGACCAAGATACAGCGTCCTGGGCAAGACAGATGTTAACAGATAACACACTATGACTTAATAATAACAGATTTTTGCACAAAAAGGTTGTGCCTGTATATTTCTGCCCAAGGGATTAAGAATGGTTACAAAATTTATTTTTTTCAAGTGAATAGCAGTTTACCAGTGAGATGAGAAAAGATTCAATGTTAGAAAGCATAGTCTATGCAAAGAAAGCAGAAAATGCAAAGGCAGGTGAGACTTACATGTCCAGCACCGATTTTCCTATGGTCGTAATTGTCATGGCGGATGGATGAGTTTTAGAACAGGAGGGTGGGAAGGTGAACAGGGCTAGACCAGAAGGAAGGTAGCAAGCTAGTAAATATCATACTTCCCATGTAACAGGCAATATCCTGGACATTTTAGGCATATTTTGTCTCACAACTTTCAAAATAACCCTGTTTCAGAGGTAATGGAAATGAGACTTTGATTATGAGGTTGTTCAAGGTCATACAGCAAGAATATGGTGGATTTGGTGTTCAGGGCCACGTCTTTGAGATCAGAACCTCTCTTTTCTTCACCAAGATGCAATTAGTAGTTAAATGGGAAGCCACTTAAATGTCTTCTCATTTATTTGGGTTTAATTAATTTCTGCGAAGAACTGTGGGATTTTGTTCTGTGTTGTCTCAAACTTCACTGAGAGTCCAAAGAATGTTCTAGAATGTTTAATTAATTAATTAATGTTTAATTAATTTCTGCGAAGAACTGTGGGATTTTGTTCTGTGTTGTCTCAAACTTCACTGAGAGTCCAAAGAATGTTCTACAACACTTTAACTTTCTTTGGTGTCTTTCAGATGTAAATGTTTCCTCTTCATAAAGATGGCATGGTTTCCTTGTGCTTTGTAGCAGATTTTTTTTTTTTTTTTGGTTTTTAAATAGGATTTTTAAATTATGTTTTACTTTTTTAAAGTTTTTATTTAAATTCCAGTTAGGTAACATACAGTGTAATATTAGTTTCTGGTGTACAGATTAGTGACTCAACACTTCTGTACAACACCTGGTGCTCATCACAGCAGATTCTTGTTTACAGGCTTTATGCTTTTTTGTCTGTTTATTTCCGTCTCCCCTTAATCCATCCTTAGACATGGCCAGTTGAGAACACCGTGGCCCGTTTATCCTGGTGGCCAGATTTCTTCATCCATCCTCATTGGCACGACCTGTATGCCAGATTGAGTGTGGCTGAGTCTAACCTTTCCAGTGCCTCCTCCAAGGAAAAGCCCCACTGTCCCCAGAGGAGCCTGGCCATACTCAGTGCAGCCGTTGCATTGCCCCTGGGGTTCTGCATCCTCTGCGAGGATTGGATTCCCACCCCCTACCTCTAGTCTGCCTGAAAACACCCATCTTTCTCTAATATCATCCCCGCCCAAAGGAGAGCGATTCTTTAGATCAGAAGCCAACCGACCATTTCAATAAAAGGTCAGATAGTCTGTATTTTAGACGTTGTGAGTCATGCTGTTTGTCACAACCTCTTGACTCTGCCGTTGTGGCACCCAAGCCGCCAGAGACGATATGTAAATGAATGGCTGTGGCTGTGTTCCAATAAAACTTTATTTATAGACTCCGAAATTTGAATTTCAAATAATCTGCATGCTTCTTTTGATTCCTTTCAGTGATTTAAAAATGTAAGACCCATTCTTAGCTCAAAAACAGGCGGCAGGCTGCATTTCGCCAGGCCCTGCTCTAGACAGACAGTCAGCCACAGCACTCACTGCTTCTTCAGTGGGGTAAATTGGGTCTGACCATCGGGGTCTTTGACGTGGCTCTTTCTCTATAGCTTCTCCAGCTTTTCCTAGTTCCTTGTGGTCACGCAGTTTCTTCCTAGGGTCTTTAGCCATTTCTGTTTGCCCCCGTCTTTGTGCAAGGGAAGGACTGCATGAAGAGATCTGGCCGCAGGGGAAGGTGGTTAAGTTCTGTTAGCACGCTGATATCTGATCCAGGAGTGAAAGCCGAATTCTTTTTCCGTCTCTGGAAAATTTCTTTGTTATTGACCTTTTGCTGTTCTTCAGGAACCTCTCCAATTGAGGCAAATTGAACTGACTCCTAATGAATTTGTAATTCTTTGAATGAGGGCTATTTGACTTTAGCTCACTTGATGTTTCAGATTATGTATTCTGCTTTTTTTTCTCCCGAGACTGTGTTGCAGACAGGAAGGTAATGTCGGCAAGTAAATGAAAGGGTTGATCAAACAAAAGTGTGAACTCAGACAAAAAATATATGCCAGTTCCTACTTTTGTTGCCATTTATTCATTCGTTTACTCAGCAAATATTTACATGTGCCAGACTCTGCACCCCCACACGAGGTCTCTCGCTTTGGAGGTCTACATACAGTGATGAGCAGAGGACCACGTTTGTCTCCCGAGAACCCCAGGGGAGGCAGAGATCAAGGAGACCCATCTTTCCTTGAATCTCTTGGCATCTGTCACTCATAATGTAGGACGTAGGGGGCACAATTAAGCATAGGACGACACGTGTTCCTACACGTTGCCCATGATAAGTGAAAGGACATGGCTCTAGAGGTCAGAGTCTGGGGCCAGCTGCTCTACTATTCTGAACCCTAAATGCTGTAAACGAGGAGACTACCTGTGTTGGAGCTTTGTTAGGAGGACTAAAAGAAATGTCATACACAGGCAAGATATAAATGTTTAGCACATAGGCCCTAAAAAACCACCCACATCCAAGGATGTCAAATTTGCCTTTTGTTTGTTTTGTTCTTTATTGATAAATTTATAGCCTTCCAGTAAAGTCCTACCGATTTACTGCTAAACTTACTACTAAATCAGACTTATTTATTGACTGCACAGTGCGTGTCCATGGCTGTACTATGCATTGTGGGAGAAATCAGAAAAGTGTGATGTATCATCAAACATTTTTTCAAGCTGGAGGTTGGAAACATACTCTTATATGAATGATGCGAAATACTCTTTACTGACGTTGTTATCTCTTTGTGTGTCTTTTTTAGATCTGAACAGTGATGGCACACATTTCAGTTACGAGTCGCTCAGAGAGCTGTGGATCGACAGAACGATAAACATGCCTGTCGTGATGTATGCCACTAAGCCTCTTCACTAGTAGGTATTTTCTATTCAGTATTGTTTACGTGGTTATATATGGAGATTGTCAACAGAGTCTACATTTATAATGAAAGAGAAGCAGAATACTTGTGTTCGTGTTGTGGTTATGAACGTGGCTAGATTTATTCTGGTTATGTGGCAGCCAGTTGCAAAATGAAAGAGAAGGTTAAAATGTACCTGTTGCGTATATGTGTGTATATGAGTATGGAAGCGTATATGTATCCCTATAGCAGAGTTTAGAAGTATAGAACTTTCCCTCTCTTTTAACTGAGTAAAAATAATGTCACTGGAAATTTTCACTGTCCTTTGGCTCTTTAATATCATCATATAAATCTGGCAGTGAAAGCCTAAAAAATTTTACCTAATGTGATGTTTTGAAACGGTTCAATTTTATTGCAGTTTTAACTAACAAGATATCTGATAATGTGTCCACTTACACAAGTATCATGTGGTAATTGGCATGTGATGTTTATGGTGTCATGGAAAGGGAATTATACTGTGTCAGAAAACCTTAATTGGATCATCCGACCAGACCCTCAGGTCTCCAGGCATCAGTTTCCTCATCTGCAAAATGAGAGAGAATTTCTGTTTTACCTGATTCATAAGGTTACTTTATAGGTCCAGTGAGATAATAATGTGAAGTCATTATTTAACTACAAACCCCATAAAAATGACGTTATCTGTGGCTGATTAATATTTCAAGGAGGGAGTTGGATAAGAGTTGTGATCATACTTTGCTTTTTCTTTAGTTTTTCTTTTTTTAATTTCAATTCTAATTAGTTAACATACAGTGTAATATTAATTTCAGGTCTACAATTTAGTGATTCAGGACTTCCATACATTTGGTGCTCAGCTTTTTAAATTGGCCAATACAGTTTGATATTTTGTGTGTTATTCACCCAAAATATAAATGATAAAATCATACTTAACTTTAATTCATGAACCAAATAAATTTCTCATATTTGAGAAAATTATGTGTAAATTAAACATGAAAAAAAACCAACCAACCATGTTTCTCACACATACTGTGCACCCCAGTCCCCACCAACTATGGGTGTTAGATGTCTGCTTCTGTTCTCCTGGATACACTTTATTAGACTACTTTTGGGTATTTACACTGTTCTCCTGGATACACTTTATTAGACTACTTTTGGGTATTTACACTCGGAGGAGAAAAGATACATTAGATGCTTTTTGTATACAGTTTAATTTCAGGACATTAAGAGATAATGGAGAAATTCAACCAGATATTGTTCATTTAGCTTACTATATTACATTCCTTTTTACCGAAACCTCTTCAGTGCCTCATATAGCCATTCTTTTTTGCTAATGGAATACAGTTAGTGTGTTTAAAAGATTGAAAATGAGAATCTTAACGAATATATTTAGTAAGACGGAAAAAGACTTTTTCACTAAAATTTTAAAAGTTGTTATATAACCGGGACCATGCAATGACACTGGTTTGCAGATTATTCTCCAGGAATTGGATATGATTATTTTTGAAGGGACAATGGCTTATTACATGAATAAAGTGTTTGCATTTAGGTGAAACAAAATCTTTAATAACAGGTAATATATATTCACTTGCTAATATTGTAGCATAGTCCCTAAGGGGGGATGGGGGTGGGGGGGAGGAGCTGTCTAAAGTCAGATTTATGGGGTTGCAACCAACCCAGTTGTTTCATTTTCCAGCTTTGCACTGTTGGACAGGTCCTTTAACCTCTCTGTGCCTTAGTTTGCCCATCTGTAAAATGGGTCTAATAATAAGAATGATTTCTTTTTCTAAAAAAAGACAGAGAGAGAAAGTAAGAAAAGAGGTGGAAAGGCAGAATGTATGTCACAAAACGATGTGGAGGACGGTTTGCTTTTCACTTCCCCCGATCATTTTCTCTAAACCATATTGTATACTTATTCCTGTTATAAATAAACTTAAGGTATTGTCCATTGGGCTCATATTGGACAAAGTTCAGTGGTTGTACTGGGTGGTATATTTCAAATGAGTCATCATTTGTTCCCAAGATGGGAAATACTGATAATCTGGGGTGGTGATCTGAGCCAAGAGCCAATTGCCTGTCTGCTGTGTATGACTCAGAACAGAAAACCAAGTCTCTTTGTGTCACGTGTTAATTATAACCCATTTGGAACAGTGACAGTGCTTGGTCACCGCATCTCTGTGTCCATCTGTATATCAGCACCCAGGATTATCTCATAGGGTTTTTGCGTGGATTACATGAGTTAATAGGGTCAAGTGCTTAGGAGCGCTGTGTGATGCTTCGTAACTAATCAATATTTATGGTTATTATTCACTGGACAGAGTGAGGGATTATGGTAACCACCACAGATTTTGGAATCAGAAAGCCCTAAGTTCAAAACCATTCATTATGTTACGGTGGAAGCTAAAGTAGTTACTGAACCTTTCGAAGTCTCAGTTTCTGGAAAAAAAAAAAAAAAGAAAGAAAGAATTTAAAAATACTCCATACTGCTTTTGTTAGGATGATTTAACACAACATCTGGCAAGCAGTGGTAGCCAACACCTGAATCGAGAGTTGTGAAAATATAGTCACAAATTATTATAGAATGCATTTTTAAAGTCATGTAAATCAGAGATACTCCGATTCTGAAAATGTCCTTCTTGCCATATGTTATATTTAGGGGACTTTTAGAAATGTGCCCAATTATATGATTTACTTTGTGAGATCCAGAATTTCAAAAAAGACAAATGAATAACTTAACTCAAATTAAAAAATGCAAACATAACTTAAATATGGTATCCTGATTAAAAAAAAAATTCGTTGCCTTTTTTAAGCCTATCAGGGAATATCAACTCAGTGTTTATTTTGTTATAAAGATTGGGCTGTTACCACATTTAAAATGATTTGTTTTCTAAAAAAAAAAAAGTGGGGGGGGAGGAAAGAGGTGGAAATGCAGAATGTATGTCACAAAACGATGTGGAGGACGGTTTGCTTTTTCACTTCCATGAACATTTCGTCTAAACCATATTGCATACTTATTCTTGTTATAAATAAACTTAATGTATTGTCCTCTGGGAGCATATTGGACAAAATTCAGTGCTTGTACTGGGTGGTATATTTCAAATGAGTCATCATTTGTTCCCAAGGTGGGAAATGCTGATAATCTGGGGCAGTGATCTGAGCCAAGAGCCAATTGCCTGGCTGCTGTGTACGACTCAGAACAGAAAACCAAGTCTCTTTCCATCACGTGTTAATTATAAACCTTCTGGAACAGTGACAGTGCTTGGTCACTTCATCTCTGTCCCTCAGTATCACCACCCAGAGACTCTTTCACATGCAAATTTAACCTGACTTGTTGACAATTCAGATAGTGATATTATCAACAGTTGCTTTCTACAAGCCTGTTATTCTTCTTGTTTATTTTTGCAATAGCGTTAGCCTTTAAGAGTTTGCCCACGATGAGGACAGTCATGGTTGTAGAGGAGATTTTTGGGTGTAAACGTTTGGGAAGTGCATTTTTTTTTAATGTTTATTCATTTCTGAGAGACAGAGCGTGAGCGGGGGAAGGGCAGAGAGAGAGGGAGACACAGAATCCGAAGCAGGCTCCAGGCTCTGAGCTGTCAGCACAGAGCCCGATGCGGGGCTCGAACTCACAGACTGTGAGATCATGACCTGAGCTGAAGTCAGACGCTTAAGCGACTGAGCCCCGCCCCCCCCCCCAAAGCGCCCCGGGGAAGTGCATTCTTATGTCCACGTATGCAGACATAGGCTTTGCTGTCCCTGCTTGGGGCCCTTGGTGAGAGATGACCTTGGTCATTCTGACCTCCTTCCGGAGGGCCCTGCATTGCTGCATACTTCAGGCCTTCGGTATGGTCGCCATTCACGTTTTGAAGTCTCGTATTAGGAGTTAGAGTGTAATAAAAAGAAGCAGAGTCGTCGTGCTCATCCAAACAAGTGGATTCTCACATCGCCCTCCTTCCCCCCTCCTTCTTGCCGCGGCCATTGCGCACTTGCGATGTTTGTCTCAAAAGTGATTTGTGGCTTTAGAAGTGTCCTTTTAAAGGGGTCTGATCTAGTCAGTTATCACTCTAATACTTCATCAAATCGTGTCTCTGAAAACGAAGAGACGTTTCATTCCCTGTCACAGGGCCAGAGTTTGGAAGAGGTGGGGCGTCCAGAACTAAAGTCGGCTGTCGTTCGGAGACAGACGTGAAATGAAATCTGTCTTGGCGGGACTTTCAAGAAGAGGTTGTGACTGTAAGCATAACACACTCACGGAGGGAGCGGGAGAAGCTCGGAGCGGTTGCGGGTGAGCCGGATGGGCGGCAGGACAGGCGGAAGAGGAGCTCATGAACAGCGAGTGTCTGCTGCCCAGTGACCAGAAGTAGCCTCAGATGAGCCGCAGACGCCCCCAGACGTGGATGAGGCCCCCTCTCTTTTGTCGGCTTCAGATCTCAGCCTCTGCGCTGACCGCCCACCCGGAGGCACCCCCGTCTCACCTGCCCGTCGCCATCTCCTCGTGCTCGCCGTCCATCAAATTCCAGTTCTTCCTTCCAGACTCATTTGGCATTCGCTGCCGTCTGTGAAAGCTACCCCCATCCTCCTCTTAAAGTTGACCGTCCCCTGCTGTCCTTCCACCTCTGTACTGCGGACGCGCCTTAGTGAGAGATCACATTCTTCACTTCTTCTGCAATACTTGGCTTCCATTTCACCATCAACCGAGTGGCTTATGAACAACAGAAATTTCTTCCTCACTGTTCTGGAGCCTGGGCACTCTGAGATCAAGGCACCAGCAGACTTCATGTAGGGTAAGGGTCTGCTCTTTAGAAAGCCATGTTTTCCGCGTCCTCACATGGTGGAAGAGGCGAAGGAGTTTTCTGGGGCACCTTTTATAAGTTTCCCACGTATTCTTGTATAACTATAATCCCATTCATGAGGGCTTCACCCTCACGACTTAATCACCCCCCCAAAGACCCCGCCCCCCTCCACATGCCACCACATAGGACATTTGCATGTGACGTCTGAGTTTTGGGTGAGAGGTCCACAGTCAGTCTATAACAAGTATCCATCTGTCCCTTTGCAGTCTTGTTGAGGGCATTCCTCGTCTTACTCAGTCTCTTATGTCCAGGGTCTAGTGCTCAACAACT
This sequence comes from Panthera onca, assembly GCF_046562875.1. Taxonomy (NCBI): domain Eukaryota; kingdom Metazoa; phylum Chordata; class Mammalia; order Carnivora; family Felidae; genus Panthera; species Panthera onca. The sequence goes on from NC_138349.1 coordinate 79,355,712, forward strand.
AATTCCTGATTAAATTAATGGTAGAAACAATACCATTCTCTGTCCTCAGACTGAAGAGGAAATAATTGCATTTGCCACATCAAAAGATTTCTACGAAATGTTATTCAGTATGGATATTACTTCAAATTGTTATTAATATAAATCTGCAGGGGCACCTAGTGGCTCAGTTGGTTCAGCGTCCGACTTGAGCTCAGGTCACGATCTCACAATTCATGAGATCGAGCCCCACATCGGGCTCTGTGCTGACGGCTCTGAGCCTCGAGCCTGCTTGGGATTCTGTGTCTCCCTTTCTCACTGCCCCTCCCCTGCTCGTGCTCTGTCTCTCTCTGTCTCTCAAAAAATAAAATAAAACATTAAAAAGTATATATATATATATATATATATATATATAATTTTATATTATAATATATTATACATTATATAATTTTATATTATATATTACAGTATTATATGTTATATATAGATCTGCAAAAAGTATAACCAGAAAAATGAAAACTGGCAACTTTTAACATATTATGAGATTTGCATCATTTTTAACACTTTTAGAAAAACAGAACACAGTTTTGAAAATGTAAAACTGATTCTACTAACTTCCTTATGGGTTTACCATTAAATGTATTATTTTTAGAACAGCATTTCAACAATAATGAGAATTATTTGACCTTTTCTTGACTGAGAGGGAAATGATTTTTTTCATGTAAGTTAATATGTAAGAAATTATTTATATATTAATTAAGGAATTAATAGATTAATTAATAGTTTACTAATATATAAAAAAAATTAAAGAGTTCTTAAGGTTTTGTTTTATTATAGTAATTATTACATATATTTAAAATTGATTTTGTTCAATTCATTATAAAATATATTAAAATGTGTAAGATATTTTAACATAGTTTACCCATGGAAACCATGGAAGACACCTACTATTAATCTGAATGGGGAAAGGTGGATGTATATATTGTGTAAGTCAACATTCCTCTAGGTTTGAGCTGTTTTTGAAGAAATACAGAGAAAAACAACCAAACCAAAAAATTCCCTCCAAGTCAATAAACGAAACCCTCATGATGTAGCCGCATGAAGTTCTATCTGAAACTTAACTTTGGTGGCCGTATACGACACAGTAGTGGACTTACAATTGTTTAGTTTAATATTTATACTTGAATAGTACCATGTTAACAGGGAAGACCATCAAATCCGCTAAACTAGTATTTTCACACTCGACATTCATCTTTTGTTACTTCGCGTACATCAGTCTCACACAGAGGAGTCACTACAGGCTAACGTAGAATTGTGACACACTGTATCTTAAGCCATTCAGCTTTCACAGATGGCTGTAGATAGGTAAGCGGAAGGCATTGAGCCAGTAAAGACGTATTTCAGAGAGGAAAATGGGCTGACAGTTTTCAGTGCATGAGCTATTTTAGACTGACATGCTTCTGGCAAAAAGGGATAATGTTTGAATGAATCATGTATCAAGAATATTCATCCAGTTGTGTAAGCAGAAATACAGGACTAATGTAGGAGTGATGAATATTCATCCAGTTGCGTAAGCAGAAATATACGACTAATGTAGAAATACAGGGCTCGGGTAATCACAATATTAAAGCTTTGGTATGCTCCAATAAGTAGCGCATGGTATGCCAAGAATAACATATTATCGGAAGAAGTAGGGGTTTTTATTTTGTTGTTGTTGTTGTTATTCCCAGAGGTAACACTTGAAAATTTTCGAGATTGTTTCCTGGTAACTTTTTAAGTCTTTATTTTATGTATTTGAAGATTCGACTATCTTAGTGACTATTTCCTGACATTCTTTTTAGCTAATGAACTTAACAGTCATGTGGCGAAACTTGGCGATGACAGTGATGGCTACCACGTACTGAGCTAGTAACTGTGCAGTAGGCTTTTGTCTCATGTTGTGTCACATCATTGTGTCATCCTCACAAAACTCTGCAACAATGGCCTCATCATCTTCCTTTCACAAAGGAGATGAGTACTGTACCCTGTACCCCACTGATTCACACCCATACTTACATAACCTAAATTTGTAACAGCCTCATCCCTACAGGGGGGCACATATGTATGGAGGCATATCATATCTTATGAAATTAGAAAACTAATTTGATTTTTAAAATAAAATTAGTGTTGAAAATATAATGTGCTTCGGGTTTTGAGCCATGCTTCTCTCATATCCTGGAGAATCAATAGCTTATAAAATTATAATTAAAGATTTCCCCTTCTATCCTTCTGCAGCAACCGATATGAATAAAAATGAGAATCTGCAGTTATTTCAGTCATGTCTTCAGTAACAGATACAAGCAGGTGTCTTCCAGGAAAATGCATCAGAAATGCATTTTTAAGACTGGACAGTTTATCCGCAAAGTTCAACGACATCCTTATTCAACATGTTTCCTTATATCTTTTTTTTTTTCATATTAACAGTCAGTGTAAGTGCCATGAAATCAGCATGTGTTTCATACTATAATTAATTGCTCCCACAAAATTCAGACTAAAATTCTTATTCTCAACAACTGTCTTCTGTACACCAGTCACCTCACCAAATGCTTTCACATTAATTCCCTCTTTTCAGCTCAGTTATGCTTGAAAAGAATTTTGTGGATTCATGTCATATGCTGCCTCTCTCTCTCTCTGATGGAGAGACATTAACAGTGTTTTACTGTCCCTTAGATGCTCACTCAGAGGGTCTGTTAACCCCAGCAAGCAACACCTAAATGGAATAAAAAAAATACAATAAAATAAGCCTGGGAAGCAGAGAGAGTTTTGAAGAAACACTTGCTTTTAAATAAAGGAGATAATTATAATATTTTGAAGTCATTTAAAATTCGAGGGGATTAAACTATCTGGAAAGAAAATCATGCCCTACATGACATGTTAAATATTTGAAGCTGGAGAACTGAGGTATTCTGTTTATTCATTCAGCAAATATTTCTAGACCTCCTTCTATGCAGCAGGCCCTGCCTGCCGCTGTGAACAACAGACAAAATCCTTGTCCTCGTAGTTTTTCCAGGTAGCCACTGGTGAGCAGGAGGCATGGAGGACGAGAGTAGAGTGTGTGTGTGTGTGTGTGTGTGTGTGTGTGTGTGTATACATATATATAAAGTCCTTTTCTATAGTGACATAGATCATTAAATATATGTATATACAAATAGTAATGAATTTAAGTTTACATAAAAGCAGTTGCTTTTTGTACCAGCAAAAACTTTCTTCAAAGCATAATTTTATTTATTTGTTTATAATGTTTATTTATTTTTTTAAAAAATTTTTAATGTTTATTTCTTCTTGAGAGAGAGAGAGAGTCAGAGCATGAGTGGGGGAGGAGCAGAGAGAAAGGGAGACACAGAATCTGAAGCAGGCTCCAGGCCCTGAGCTGTTAGCACACAGCCCGACACAGGGCTCGAACCCACAAACCGTGGGATCATGACCTGAGCTGAAGTTGGACGCTTAACCAACTGAGCCACCCAGGCGCCCCTGTTTATTTATTTTTGAGAGAGAGAGAGAGAGAGGAGCAGAGAGAGAGGGAGACATAGAATCCAAAGTAGGTTCCAGGCTCTGAGCTGTCAGCGCAGAGCCCGATGTGGGACCTGAACCCATGAACCGTAAGATCATGACCTGAGCCGAAGTCGGACACTCAACCGACTGAGCCACCCAGACGCCCCTCCAAAGCATAATTTTAGATTACAAACTTGGAAATTCTTACTCACCAAAACTTCCTATTTTGATTGCTTTCAGAAACGAAAATTTTGATAACCTATCTCAGCCTTCGTTGGAAAATGATTCGTGTGTTTTCTGCCTTGTTTTCTTTACTCACTGTAAGATAATTTGGTAGGTGCTCCAGAACCTAAAGGAGAAAACTTCAAGACTATTGTGTACATCATCAGATTACACCGAGAGTGGCTAAAAGCGACTGAGGGGGACAGATAGCTTGCACACCATGAGGCCCAAAAGGGAAAAAATAACAGAGAGAAGAGAAGCAATTCCAGTGTTTTGGAACTTCGTTCGAAGTTCAAGTTCTTCCTCTGCTGAAGCACCGAGTGGCATGGATGTGTTGCCCTTGTATCACCTAATCCCATGAAAGTTGGGTATAGAACCAGAACCCTTCATTGATTGATATCCATCACCTAATTAGAAATGTAGTATCTGATGTAGAGCTGGTGACAAAAGGAAAAATTTAAAAAAATTGGGTAAAGTGACAGCCATGCACTGTGCTGAACCAGCTTTCCAACAGGAAAGTGAGTCAGAGATTTTTAGTGATTTTTGGATGCCATATAATGACCTCTTAAGCTCAGCAAGTAAGTAGATATTAAACTCTGTTTACTTAGATTGCAGTGATAAATAAAAATAGCCCATTCCTCTTGGGGGAGATGATAAACATCATAACTGCATTCATTTTTTAAAAAAATATTTCTTTTCTTTGCATGAAGCCCAGTTGCATGTTTGACAACTTAGTCTACTTTCTAGGTTTTCTGAATACGTGGTTTTGGTGGCTCTCCCAACTCCAGATCACTTAACTCTCATGCCACTGATGTGAAAATCAATGCTTGATGCAAAAAAGTGCTACACAAGACTTTGCAGCCATTCTTGAGAGTGCATTTTTAAAGTTAGCTCTTTAAAATAACCTAGATTAAAAAATAATATGGTAATGTAGTCAAATGGTAATGTCTAATGGCTTTTAGACGATGGGACGAAAACAGGGCCGAGGCGGAGGGCCATGAGTAGCTCATCAGTGCTAATTTTGCCTTTTCCCTACTACTCTGTATAGAGAGCAAAACTAAAGAATTTCCGCCAAAGTGAAAATTGTTGACAAAGTGATTATCACCAAGTTCCCATCCTGTGTGCTAACAGCCTGCAAAGTGTAGCAGTCTAATAAGGAGAGTAATTAAAGCTGCATTTCAGTGTCTCATACTCCTAGCATTTGTCTATTAAAATACATTAGACATGTTATAGAAACGTCAGTCTTCCTTAAGCTGGAGATGTGTCTCCAGCTTCCTCGGGGAGGAGGTATGTAAGATAAGTTGCAAGATACAACCAGTAAGCCCAAGACAAGGAAAAACTCATTGTGTAGAAGGAGTTCCAGGTTGTTTTTTTCAGTTTTGTTGTAACTCTCAGGGGGGAATTCACACCAAGTGGGGCTCATAGGAGGAAGCAAATAAATGTTAGTTCAATCGAATGATGCCCCTGCTTTTCAGTTTCTTTAAAAGATCGGCTACAAGCTCAGACTATATTACTAAAGGTGTTTATTTTTTTTTTTTTAACTTTAAAAAGTAATTGGATCATGGACTTTAATCTCATTCTTTCATTTATGCCTTGGGCTAGGAGATCCTCAGGGGCTGTGCAGATTAAGGAAAAGCCACTTAATTAGTGGAGAGAGCCCTCTCCCTTTGTTCAGATTCTCTGTTGCCTGCTAATGAGAAAGGCAACTCAATCACATCTCTTCTGACACTAAAACTTCTTTGTTCAGCTGGCTGCTGAACAAAACTGGTCTTTCCATCTGAGTTCTCTGTCAGCCTTGCTCATACTTCAAGGCTGACCTGCGAATCAATCATAAAATCAGGTTGGTAGATTGCCACCAGCATTTTAAAATGCAACACAGCAAAGGAAAAAGTGTCAGAGTGTATCCCATGATGACTTTCTATAAAGTCTTTGTTTCATTTATATCTGTATGTATATGTGCCGGGTCAAGGGTACAATGTGTTTATTATTGGGGGTCACAGTGGAAAAAAAAGTTAGAAAACCCCTGTTATTTATCTAATCCCCTCCCCTCTCTTCTTAGTTCTGTCTTCTTAATTTGTCTTTTCTAACTCATACATTTTCAAAATTTTCATTTCATTAACTCTTTTTTTGCCAGTGTAGACAGCTCCTTAGTTCCTCAGTATCTCTGTCATGATAGCCAACACTTAGTACAGAGATCACTGGAGTGATCTCGTAATGTTGTTTGAAATAATGAGTTACTGGCATTCTTAAAAGCAGTTACGACTTTGTAAGTCCCAACTGTGAATTTAGTTTTTAATCCCACCCTCCTTTTCCTCTTTTAATCCCTATTATGACCAGTGGTAATCACCAGCAACCATGCAGTTACCCAGTGGAATTTCTGAGTCATTTTCTAAGTTCCCCGGCCTCTTTAATCAAAATGAGTGATCAATCCAGATGATTCTATCACCTAATATCCTTTAAAACAATCCTATTCTTTACCTTGTCAGGACTACTATTTGGCCCTGTGATTTTATACCTAAGCTATTACAGTAAACATTGCAATAGTCTATTTGACTCCCTTCTGGTATGTCCTTGCTCTTGCCGTTGGAATCTTTTCTAACACACAAACCTGAATATTTCACTCTTTGCATAAACATTTCCCATAGCCACATTCCCTTTGCCTTGAGATTAAAATCCAGACACATTTCAGTGAGAATAAGAGGCCCTCCAATATGTGACTTCAGGAAATTCTCCAAACATATCCAGCCCTACCCACTTCTACACCTAACATTTGAACTCAGGTCGGTATTCTCAGCTATTAAGCACGTTAAAATCTTTTGTGTGACTGGACCATCGGGCTCACCCACGCTCTCCTTGCCTACAATGCCTTCACCTTCTATTATGCCTGGAAAATGCCTACACATCCATTAACATATTGGTTTAGGTTTTTTGCCTTATGTAAGAATTCCGAGTCACCTGAGTCAGCTTCTCTGCCATTACTTACTATTTACGAAACTGAAATCCCTCAATGTCTATATGCTCGTCTTCCTATCCCTGATTAGACTCAGAGCTTCTCTTGCATACCTATTGCCAGTTTCCCTTTGTAACCAGAGATAGAAGCTGTCACAGTGCGGAACACTAGAAGGATGCTCAGGGAATATGGGCTGAGTGAACTCTTGTGCCAGAATCATTGAAGATATTTGCCAGTCCTCTTTTACTGGTACGGCCTTCCTTATCCTCTCACTCCCACTATACCACTGACACAGATTCTTGCTAGACTCATAAGTATGGCACAAAATAATATTCACCATAGCCATTCTCCATCACTTTCCCTATATCTGTGAGGTTTTTTTTTTAATTTATTTATTTATTTTGAGAGAGTCAGAGGCAATGCAAGTAGGGGAGGAGCAGAGAGAGGGAGAGAGAGAGAGAATCCTAAGCAGGCTCTGCACCGACAGCATGGAGCCCGATGTGGGGCTCAAATCTGTGGACTGTGAGATCATGACCTGAGCTGAAATCAAGAGTTGGATGCTTAACCAACTGAGCCACCCAAGCACCCCATCTATGACTTTTATAATCTTTGAAAAGGTCATATAAGCAAAGCAATATGTCTCCATTATTCACGTTATTCCATCGATACTCTGGACTTGGGTTAAGATCATCTTACATGGATTCACCAGTTTATGCTTTTACAGTGTATATCCTAAAGTAATGTTCCAATGTGGGTACAAATACTTATTTCAACACTAGAATTTAAAATGAAATCTTGGGTTTCAGCTTACCCTTGACCTTACCCTTCATCTTGAACAGTGTTATACAACGCATTTTCCCTGATTGTTTTATTATAGTCATTTTTTTTTTCATTGAATGTCAACAACTGACCGTTTAACCACCGCATCAGATTTAAACATCGAATTTTGAGGAGCCGATTGCTTTAAGTATAATATTTTCTTCATAAGACTTCAGGGAAAGTGAGGAAGAATTTCAAGAGAGAACACTGATTGGTTTAATTTAGTAAAGAAGACATTCCTGTTAGTTCAGGAAGCTAATCAGCATTTCTTGTGCATGAATTGATTACCTTGTTACATTTCACTGGCCATGATAGGATATGTTTAATAAGGGAAAATATTGCATTCATTCTATAATTATAAATATATATAACATTGTCCCAATGACTATGAAATGTCTTATGCACACTTTCCCCCTTTTTTGTCATTGCAGAACTCACACAATTGATCACACAATTGATCATTTCCCATGCTTCATCCAAATCAACCGTTAAGGGGAAACAAAACATTTCATGGCCTTTTTGTTTTGGAATGAATAGCAACGGATGTCACAATTTGTTTTTCCAAGTAGATTTAAGAGTGATGGATAGACTAACTATATACCATTTATTTGTAAGAAAAGATACAAATGGTGAAGTGTATTAACTAGTGTGCAACAATTCTCTGGGACCAAAAATTTATGTATACAAAGAATAGGGAAAGATACAGAGAAATGTTTTGTGTTGTAAAAACAAAATTTTAAACAATACCATTCTATAAGCACATTAATTAGAAAATATATCAATATGCTACTTCTCAATTAATAAATTTATAGTAATGTTAGGAAATGAAATACCGTTAAACTGGTTTTGCTAAATCTTTCTTTAATATATTCTGCTGTTTTCTTGTAACTCATAGGCTAACTGAAGTTTTTATGCTCCTTATTTTTTCCAGATTTTTATAAAATATAAAAATATAAAATATAAAAAATATAAAAAGAGATACAAAAAGTAATATAAACACCTCAAACCTTACCACTGAAAAACTACAAAGTAACTCTTCAAATATTTTTTATATTCTAGACTTCTAAAGTTTACATACTTTTACAGAACCGGTGGGATTACAAAACTCCTACCTTTTTCTTCTTAGTAGTATAACGATACATTCCTATGTAACAAACATGCCATCATCACGTGAGGGCCTAATAGATAGTTAGTGATAAATTAACATGTGCAGAATTGGACTATGGATTTTCCCCCATTCCACCTCCAACATGCTTCTCCACAATGTCTTGTTTCCCTTTTCAAACTTTACTGCTTTTTTTTTTTTTTAAGTTTATTTATTTATTTTGAGAGAGAGAAAGAGAATGCCCACAAGCATAGGAGGGGCTGAGAGAGACCGAATCCCAAGCTGGCTCCACACTGTCAGCATAGATCCAGATGGGAGGCCCGATCTCCTGACCTGTGAGACTGTGACCCGAGTCGAAATCAAGAGTTGGACACTTAACTGACTGAGCCACCCAGGGGCCCCCAAACTTTACTCCTTTCCCAGGAGAACCAGGCAAAGCCTAGGTGTTATTTCTCTTCTTTCTTCATTTCCCACATGTAATTCACCAGCACATTTTATTAAATCAGCCTTCATAACACATCCCGGATGTGCTCTCCTCCAGCACTGCCGAGTCCGTCTGGTCTCACCTGAGCTGGTACCTGGCACTTCCCATCAGCTCTCCCTGAGCCCACTCTTGGCCCCTGTCACGTCTCTCCTTCCCTCGCCATCGTGCAGGGGCTTTCGGTATACCCAGATAAAATCCAGACTCTCTTCCACAGCTGCCGGGACCCCATGTGACCATCACCAGGCGTGCTTTCCCTCATCTTTCACCACCTTCTTCCTCTTTCCCGCTTTGTCTACTGACTTCTTTCTGCCTCATAGAAAATCCCCTCCCCTCACACTCCCGCTGCCTCTTCCTTTTTGTTCAGGATTCAGCAGACATGCCATTGCCCTCAGTGGCTTCCTGCCCAACGAGTAGGAAAGAAGGCCTCCAACAGACCTGCACATTTTGTTTCCTGTGTATGTACATTATTTCTTAAATACTCCTGTGTTTGTTTATCATACATCCACTCATTAGAATGTAAGCTCTGTGGAAGCAGAGAGAAAACTCGGTCTTACTCCCAACTCTATCCCCAGAACCAAGAATAGTGCTTACTGTGTGGAGAAGACTAAATATTTACCAAGTGAACAAATAAATCCGTGAAGATTTACTACTAGAATTTGTATTAAATAGAATTTCTCAGTCAAAAAAAAATTTTTTCTTAACCTTTTGCTTCTCAGTCTTTAGTCCCCGCGCATTATGTGGCAGGGCTAAATTTACCACACTGCCTTCCCCATCCAACACTGCATGAATAATATTGTTTTGCCAGCTCAGCGCACAGCATTTAACCAATGGTTTTCATTTTCACATTAGTGTCTGCTAATGGGGCCCAAAGAAGTTTGGAAATCTTTCTCATTTGAAGCCCACTCACTTCTGACCCAATCCAGGCTTCTGATCCAATCTGAAGACTTCCGGAAGGAAAGGATAAAGCAAATGGGGACACATTTATTGAGAGTCTGTTAGGGACCATATACTTGCTGTTTTTCATTGAAGTATTTACATTTAAGTCATTTGACCCTCATAGTAACCCTAGAAAATAGATGTTATCCCTTTTTTAAATTTTCATATGAAGAGATGTTCTCTGAGCGATTATGGTTCATGGAAACTAACAGGTTGTATAGTTTAAATCTGTACCCAAGTCTGGCTGATGCCGAAATCTGAAGTGTTAATGCGACATCATAAACATAAAGGTTTATATCCATCACCACACAAGCTTTCTGAGCCATAACCGTTACGTTTTAGTGTGGATTCTGGATATTAGTGCTTTATTCAGAACATTTTTTAAACAAACAGGTGTCATTCCTTTAGGAGATTTCCACAGACTCACATATCTGTTTTACTACATAAAGGGAAATTTCACAGGTAGAGACCTGGAAGTGACTGGAATCCATCATTTATATAAGCAAAGAAATGGTAAGCTGCTTTTGGAGAGTTCAGCAAACCTTTTATTTACGCATTAATAAAGTCATGTCATCAGAATTGGTGCTGATGAGATTTCTATCATATTCTAGACATGCTTACGGGCGCAGAGATTTGCCTTCCTTCCTATGAAGGTTAAGATGTCCTTTACTCCAAGGTTGGTGTGGAGCGACATATAAGAAACCAGGAAGGGATCCATCCAGGTGCAAACTCTTTCTCTCAGATGATATAATCAAAATTATGAATATTTATTTGTTTCTAAGAATAAGCAGATCATCACAGAGGTGGCTTAGTTCAAATCAGGAAGATGAGGTCAGTGTGGCGTGTGCATGCAATTGTTCAAGTTCCCCAGATAGCTAACTTCTAAGGAGCCCTCAGAATGTCACTAACATAATGAATGTTTGGGTACATAAAATGAGAAGAGTTAAGAATGGCTTAAGCTAAAAATAAAAATTAAAAAAAAGGAAGAGGACGAATTACTTTTAGACTAGTTCTTCAGATATACGAATGACCTTTTCATTTTTGTTCTTTTTTGATCCCAAACATTTCACAGTATAATTCAATAATCATGAAGAATTCCAGATGGGTTCGCAGAATTTGAAGTTTTTATACTATAGAAGTGATCTATCTCAAGGCAGGGAGGAGGCAACACTTTAATGAAAGGGAGGTGGGCATTGTGGACTAGAGTGTCTTTATTTATGGTAACTCTGTGCAGATTGCTCAGTACACATTTGACAAGAGGCTATTTGTAGGAAGCTAATTTAAAGTAGAAACAAATAGTTGTGAAAAATGAGGAAATCCTGCTGGAAGAAAAAAAAAGTGTGACAGGATCACATCAAATAGGAGTGTTAGAGTAATTTACTATTCTAGGCAATCCAGCAGCTGGTTTATCTAAAGCGTTCCTCTTTTTCATGAGCACTGGAACAAGGACAGGAAATCGTTCAAAAAGCATGCTGCCTTTTCCTCTAACAGATTTCTGTAAAACTTTAATAGCAAAAAAAATGAGTTTTAGAAGCTCAGTTCTTAGCCATTTGGGGGACTCTTTAATGAGACAATGCATATATTTCTAATTTTAGTTACTCAGAAATTATACTAGAATGGAGATTTTTCGAATAGCATAAAGATAAGAGGAAAGAAATCTCTGCTTATGTCATTCATAGAAAGTGTTCTGTATTGAACTCAACACTTAGAATCAGTTTTACAGAATAATGAGTATTTTAGCTAACCATTGAGAAAACGATCCAGAGACCTAATGTAAAGTAGAACATACATAACATTTTATAGAACTGCACTTAATTGTTCCAAATAAAGAAATATTAGGACTGGTATAATTAGGAGTTGGAATCCCAAAGACACAAGAACTGAAGGAAACATAAATCATACAATGTAAAAATGTATTTGGAAAAATATTTTAATGCAACTAATAACCTATAGGTAGGACTATATTTTTTAAAATGATTCCAAAAGATTTGAGTGGAATCTCTTTATGAATTCCCTGCCCCTCTCTCCCACAACAACAACAACAAAAGAATAAAAAATATTTCCTTACTAGGGGCTGGGGGAAGGGGATACTAGGAAAGGGTTGGTTAAAAGGTACAAACTTTCAGTTATAAGATGAATATATGAAATATATATATATATCTTAGGATATACGGTTCTATTGCAGTAGTTAGCCACCGCAACTATATTTTTAAGTAACAAAATGCATTTTTCACTGGAGTTGTTGTCTTATTGACTCTAGATTTTATTTGGGTTGTGGGCGACAAAAATCAAATTCTGTGTATTAGTTTCGTAATGCCAGCGTAAAAAAAAATTACCACCAACTTGTTTATTCTCTCACAGTTATGAAGGACATAAGTCCAAAATCAAGATGGTGGTAAGGTTTCATCCCCCATGGGAGTTTCTGGGGGAGAATTCTTGACTCTTCTAGTTTCTGGTGGCTGCAGGCATTCCTTGGCTTGTTGCCACATCACTCTTATCTCTGTCTGGATCTTCACATCACCTCTTCTTCCAAATGGGTCAGATCTCGTGTGGCCTTCCTCTTAACACATGTAACACATTCAGGACTCACCTAATCCAGGATAATCTCCCCATCTCAAGATCCTTGACTTAATCACATCTGCAGAGACTCTTTTTCCAAATAAGGTCACATTTGCAGGGTCCAGGGATTAGGGCCTGACATCTCTGTAATAAAGGGAGGCATTATTTATCTACTACAGGCTGAGGCATGGAGTTTCCGATTCTCAAGTAGCTTTAAATCTAATGTAGTCTGTGGAATATATTAAAATGTAGGTGTTAACTAGAACTTTTAGTTAAATAAAACTAATCAAAGCTATCATAGCTGTAATAGGGTGAAAAAAAAACTAGCTTTGTACCCAGAGTATTTTTTACCCCCCGTACTTCATCTGTTCTCAATTACTGAGGTCATGCCATAAAGCTCTATTGTTCTGTGCCAATTAAATATGATAGAAATCAAGTTTTAAATGTTCGAGTCACATTTATTTCATCTATTAGAAATTTATTTCCCAAAGTTCCTTGACCCATTTTGCCTTACTGGTCCTTGGTGATGTATATTAGAAGTAGATTAGAATACCTGCCATTAGGCCTTTTTTAAATTCCACAGTTAGGTGGTTAACTCTCCCTTTTTCTTGTTCTGTTTTCCAGTGACAATCTCCTCACATTCAGGCAATTTGTGATCACGGTAAAGGAATTAAGAAGACAACATAACAGCTCTGATCTGGTCTTGTTTTTATAGCACGTCCCACTGAGAAAATGATATATGTTAAAACACCACCTTCGCCAAACACTGTTTTCATTCCAAGCATCTTTGATTTTGATTCAGCATTGTGTCTGCCAGAGCAGACCAAGCTATAGATAATAACGCGAATCCGGAGGTTAGGTCATCGTATCTGTTATTATGTTAATTAGCTTAAGTGAATTACCAATGTCCAGCAAGACATTACTCACTTTGGAATGCATTTCACTAGCAATTTATCATAGTAATAAGAGCTCGAAGAGACATGTGAGTTCCCTAAGTGGCAGCAATTATACCTACTAATGGAAAGGGAAGCTGTTTATTAAAACACACTCTATCTTTTGCATCAGAGTTGTTCATCTTTACTTGGATGCCTGGTTTCAGTTCCTTTTAATTCGAGTTCTTCTGTGGATGTTTATTACCTTGAAGGATTCGTTGGTCCCAGATTATTTACTTTTAATTCTAAATTGCTGTCAAATACAATGGGACATGAATTCCTTGTGGGACATGAACATTTCTCCTAGGAGTGTGGATTTGCAGGGTACTTTGAGGAGTCTAGTTTGCTCCCACTTGACCCAAATTTCACAGAGAAATGTTGGTGATTCAGTTAGGACGTTTCAGGCTCTTCAGAGCAAGCCGGGCTCCTCGCTTACGGAACAGTAAGGGTCTGGTGTCAGAGAGGCAGGCGGTCAGAGAAGGAAGGTCCCCAAAAAGCACGACTGCATTTGGTAACAAATACGATCCCTTTCACTAAACACAAATACGAATTGTGTCCGATGCGAGTGCATTCACAATGATAGATTAAAAAGTCTCTGCAGGGGCGCCTGGGTGGCTCAGTCGGTTAAGCGGCCGACTTCGGCTCAGGTCACTATCTCACGATCCGTGAGTTCGAGCCCCGCGTCGGGCTCTGTGCTGACAGCTCAGAGCCTGGAGCCCGTTTCAGATTCTGTGTCTCCCTCTCTCTCTGCCCCTCCCCTGTTCATGCTCTGTCTCTCTCTGTCTCAAAAATAAATAAACGTTAAAAAAAAAATTAAAAAAAATTAAAAAAAAAAAAAGTCTCTGCAGAAATGTACCAAATTTGTGCAAGGTGAAATTACCTAGATCGAGATCTTTATTCCAGGGTGACTGGAAGAGCTTATTCTAAGGAAAGCATCATTGTATTAGGATGATTATGTGCTATAGTTACACATTTCATAGGTATCTCAGGAACTTAAAATTAATTCTTTGCTGGGGTGCCTGGGTGGCTCAGTCGGTTAAGCATCCGACTTCGGCTCAGGTCATGATCTGACAGTTCGTGAGTTTGAGTCCTGCGCTGGGCTCTGTGCTGACAGCTCAGAGCCTGGAGCCTGCTTCGGATTCTGTGTCTCCCTCTCTCTGCCTCTCCCCCACTCGTGCTCTGTCTCTCTCTGTCTCAGAAATAAACATTAAAAAAACTTTTTAAGAACTACTCTTAGGGGCTTCCAGCCTACCTATGACCTCATTAAAAGTGATTGCTCTCTAATTTAAATAAAGAACTTGGTGACATCCTCTTGGTGCTATAGTTAAAATTTTCATTCTCATTGCAACGCAGATATGCAGAAAAAAATACATTTTATTTATTTTAATCCTAAACTACTGATTAAAACATTTTCAGGATTTATTTTGGGGCCATAATTTAAGCAGTGCCTTAGATACTGCCCATTGTCTAGGGGACGTGATCTTTAAGTTGTCCGCTGGTGAGGATTACTTCTGTGAGCAAAGGTGAATGTGGGGCTTCCGTTATATCACGGAGCGTGTGATGCCCATCTCTGGGCCTGGGGCGGTCTGCTTTGGGCTCCAGGATGCTGACCCCCCCATCCCCACTTGTCCTGTGGCATCTATGAAACCTGGATAAGTAGTAACATAGAGGCTGGTCTGTTTTGGCACAGGGTCTGTTTTTCCCTGGCTCACTCCCCATCTCCCTGGCACCCGCTGGTGGGTTCTCCCTAGGCCCTCATGGGGTCTTCACTTTATCCCCTTCGGCTCCAGCTGGGCTGGCACTTAGCTCTGATTGGCCTGCCCTGGCTCTTCTTCAGGCAGCCCCTCAGCCACCTCTGAGCCTGTCTCCGTCTCTAGGAACCGAGCCAGGCCATGAAATGGAATTTGCCTGGTCTCCCCCACCCAGCCATGCTGGACAGCCAAATTCCCATTCATGGGACTGTACCCCAGGCTGGTGTGGGCAGCCTCTTTTGAGGTAAGGAAGTGAGTCAAAAGCCCTACTTTGCTTTGCTTTAGCTCTCTTCTTTAACCTGCACTCCCACCCCATGGACAACATAGAGAGAAGAGCAGAATGGGAGAGTACATACCCCTCACTCTTAGCCTCCTGCCTTCTCTCTTCTTGGCTCGGCCTCCTTTCTTACTCCACTCTTCCCTAAAGGCAGATTTTCTGGGATCACATACTTCTTCTGGATACAAGCCTAATCATTAATCCCTGAGGAGGAGTAGGGGTGTTCTCTCTACTCCCCGGGGTACCTGGGATCCAAGTACCCCTCTGCTTAGCTCTTGATGAACTAAATGAGAGCAGCTGCAATTCAGACCAATACGTCTGGTCTCCACGTATCAGGCCTGGCTCCCTTTGCCTCTTGCTAAAGAGAATCGGGTTCTTTGCCTTTCGCACCCTTGACAGAAAGGAGAAAGCGAGGAAGATGTTGGTTTAATATTTACAGTCATTATCTCCAATATTTATATATGTGATGTGTATATACATACATATGTAAATATAACAGTCTTGTCACCTGCCAGCTATATGATTGTAAGAAATTTGCTTTACTCTGTAAGCTTCGGTTTGCACTAAGATATAGCTATAAAAGCCCATAACTCTGTAGGGCTTTTTTTTTTTAATGTTTATTTATTTTTGAGAGATAGAAAGAGAGAGAGAGAGAGAGAGAGCAGAAGAGGGGCAGACAGAGAGAGACACACAGAATCCAAAGCAGGCTCCAGGCTCTGAGCTGTCAGCACAGAGCCCGATGTGGGGCTGAAACTCACAAACAGTGAAATCATGACCTGAGCCGAAGTCAGACACCGAACCAACTGAGCCACCCACGCGCCCCTGTAAGGTTGTTTTTTTTTTTTTTTTTTAAGTGGTAAACAGGGTTTAGTAGGTGAAATGACAGGTAAGGTCTTTAAGAACCTTAAATTCAGATCTAATGATCTTTGACTATACTCAGAGACACTTCAAACAGGCACAGTTAACTCATTGTGTAATAACTCAGATGGCTGCTGTGGAAATCTATCAAAAGGGCCCTTGTACTTATTTTAAACTAAGAAAATGTAAATATGATAGTAATGCAGATTATTAGGCAGTACATGTATGTATTGGCGGTAGGTTAGTGATTTCAACCAGTTTGTCAAAGCTGTGCCTTTGGAAAGTGATTGTATCCATTGTTGTTTAAGAAATCCACTTTCCAGGGCACCTGGATGGCTCAGTCAGTTAAGTGTCTGATTCTTGATTTCTGCTTAGGTCATGATCTCATGGTTCATGGGTTCGAGCCCCACATCGGGTTCTCCATGAACAGCTCAGAACCTGCTTGGGATTCTCTCTCTCCCTACCTCCTTCCCTCCCTCTCTCTCTCTCTCTCTCTCCCTCTTTCTCTGCCCCTCCCCTGCTTACACTGTCTCTCTGTCAAAATAAATAATAAAAATAAACATTAAAAGAAAAGAAATATACTTTCCTTCATACTATGAGTCCTGATTTTAATGAGAAATAAAGAATAATTGAGAGGAGGCAGAACAAGACATCATCTTTACCTGTCTTTTCCCATCTTTGCGATCAGAGAGAATCCCAAATCCCAAAGCCAAAGCAGAGGAACGTTGGTTGATGTGGGTACTGAAGAGGGTTTCCCGATACTGACAGTCAGAAATAGATGGCAGGGCTGGATGAGTCCGGTGCCCCCCCACCCCCCGCGGTGGTGGAATCGTTCATATGAACATTAGGAGAGGAAGGACGGAGAGGTGGCTCACTTGAGCCCTAAGAGGTTTGTATTTTAAGATGACTTCTGTAGGTTTACGATTTCCCCCACTGTGTGTTATTTCAGTAGTTTAACTGAATTCTGAAGATCCGTCTAAAATTGGCTACCTTCCTAGGAAATCAAAAAGGTCATTTATGTTTTACGTTTAAAAAAAACAAGAACAAAAGAAAGAGAGGTCAGGGGGACGCTTCTCGAATGGACTCATCAGAAACTCCCACTGTCCCCGGGAGAGGGGAGAGGGGCTGACACAGACATGGAAAATCTCCTCCTTTCACTTCCTTTGGGTTTCTACCAATGTCAAACGGTGCAGCGATTTGTGAAGGGCCAGCTTGTCAGGCATACGTGAATCTCTAGTAACACTTGCAGATCAGTTTTATTTTCTTGAGACCAAACATTGATAGGCTCATTCTTTCCAATAATTGATAGTTGAGGGCGCTTTTTAAATAAAAATGGTGAACCAGATAAAGGATGTTCCCTTCAATCATATAGTTTGCTCAAAAATGTGAGGTAGGTTAATATGAAATACACTCTGGAGGGAAGTAAGTGACTCGGCTGGAGGTCACCTTAGCGATAAGTGACTCGGCCGGAGGTCACTGTAACGAACAGGGCATATTCAGATTATGGCAACCTCTAGCTTTGAGATGGAGTAAAGATGTTTTCAATCCTTCTCATCTTAAATAAAGAAAATAACAAGATAAACTCAAAATAACAAGAAATAAACCCAAACTCCATCTTCTTTGACAGTAGGAGGTATGACTACCAATAATACTCGGAAAATGGCAAGAGGGGCAGGGGCTGGATAAAATTCAGGGATATACATGAAAGTCTGCAGTGAATGGAGACCCTGGGGCCAAACCTCTTGTCTGCCCAGTTCTAGCTGACAAGCAGCTGCCTGAACAGGGCAGGACCTTTCTCTGGATATACCGATTCTACCCAGAGAAATCACCTAAAGATCGTAACAATTAAAGGGCCACCAGTTAAAAATCTCTGTACCATGAAGTGGACAAGCCGTCCCCTATGTACCAGACCTTCCAATGAGCTTGTTAGGGTTTTGCATGTTAATAAGGACAGACAGCCACGGAGCACAAGCTATTTGAGGAAAGCTTCGAACAGAAGTGTTCCAGAAACATAGTGTAGAGAAAATTGCAGGGAAAAATTTTAACAAGGAAACAATGCAAAAACATTTCTCAAAACTAAAGGACAAGAGTCTCCAGTTTTTCTTTTTCTTTCTTTCTTTCTTTCTTTCTTTCTTTCTTTCTTTCTTTCTTTTTAATTTTGAGAGAGAAAAAAAAAAAACAAAACACGTTAGTGGGGGAGGATGGGAGAGAATCCCAAGCAGACTTCGTACTGTTAGCATGGAGCCCAATGTGGGGCTCGAACTCATAAACCATGAGATCATGACCTGAGCCAAAAGTGGACACTTAACAGATTGAGCCACCCAGGCACTCCGAGAGTCTCCAGTTTGAAGAGGCATGCCCTTGCCTTGCACCAGAACGAATTAAGATCGACACTGAGGCACATGACCGTGAAATTTCAGAGCATCTGGGAACCCTGCTCTTTGGTACAGAGAAACCTCAGAGACATGTCCTCCATTACATCCCTAGGAACCACCATGGACACATGTCCGTTTGGGGGTGGCTGGGTGAAGACCAGGTCACCATCAGTTGTCCCTTCCCATGGTAACATTCCCTGTGGCCCCTTCTGCTTCAGACTTCTTTTATTCTCCATGATTTCCGTCTACCACAATCCCTTACTCTCTCCTGCTCTGTCAGGGCAATCTCAGGCCATCAGAGAGGTCTCAAAAATGCTCAACTCCGAATGGAAGTGGCCAAAGCTCTAGTTACCTTTCTCTTGAAAGTAATCAGTGCACTAATACATAAATTCATAAATACATGTAGATATGTGGGCATTGGGCAATAGCACATTTCTTCCCACTAGAATTCAACCTCTCCATAACTGATCAATGCATTGCAACAAGGCTGACTTCTTGAACTTCTTTTCCCAAGACCTGGCTCAGCCAGTATGTCCCGCCAGCCACCATTTAATTATAAAAGTATTATGTGCCAGGCATGCAAAGTAACTTGCATATAATGTCAAATTATTTTTACAAGCACCCTATATGGAGGTTACAGCGTTTTGCATTTTAACTGGGATTTGACCTAAGGCTGTATGATTATCCATTTCGTGACCAAATCTCCTGCAAGTTGCCGCCTGGGACTTAGACTTGTGCTTGCAGGAGTACAGGTGCAGGGGCTGGGGGTAATGTTCCTTTACCCAGAATGATTCTGAGCCCTTGGGGATTCCCACAGTGACTGCTGAAGATCCTGGACCATCTTGATGAAGTGGAGAAGAGATCCCAATGAATAAGCTTTTCATAAATTCAGTCCTGTCTTCCAGACTCTTAGGTGGATCAGAGATACTGCTAAGTTTCTGTCTGAAATGTAGAAGCTTATCATTTCTAGACAGTGTATCGGTAAATTATTGTTAGAAATGTGATGTTGACGAAGGTCATGTTGAATGAGATTTCCTAATTCAGTATAAAGTTGTATCAGGAGAATATATGTGTTTTTCAGCCAGCATGCATCATACTTAATCATCATCAGCAATGGGCAAATTCATCCATTTTTATTTGTCTACACTGCTCTTGTAAACCAGTTTATTTAAATGAAGCCTTCTATTTCCATTAGGTACTTAATACATCAAATCTTTCTTCTCAAGAATTATTTGATTTTTATGCATCGTTTTGATGTCCTGCTGTGCCTCTGGTCACTAAGTAGTGACAATGAATGCCATTCCTTTAATGGATGTGATCTGGGATGTTTGTGACATACCCATATCCATTGTTTCATATTTCCTTTACAGTAACTATTTTTATTTAAGAGAAATGAAATCATGTTGTTAAGGACTACACAAAACATGCGAAATACAGAGAGAGTAACAAGCTGGCCTACTTTATACTGAGCCCTTCCTTGTCTGTGATTCTTCATATCCCCTTTGAGTTTACCTTTCACTTCCAATACTCTTTCTTCTCCAGAACATTCTTACCTTCTGCTTCACTTAACAGGTGGTGCTTACCCCTCCCATTCCTGCCAGGTTTCCGGGGGTTCTCTGGCATTCTGAGGGCTTTGACGCGATCCTCACTACTCCATGGGCATATAGAGCACAGACTCCCCCTCCCCATACTTTTTCTTCTTCTCTGTATCTCTTTTCATTACCAGATTTGTCTTGTCCGGCATCCCTTCTCTGACTACCCTTCACTGCCAATTTCTCCCAACATTGGACTTCACTTTCCCTTTTCCCTTCCAATCTCTGCTTTCCCCCTTCCAGCGTTGTGCTGATCAGCTAGTCAGGCAGTTTTGCTAAGTGCCTTCTGTGAGATGAAACTCAAAAAGATGAGGCTTCTGGGTAATATTATATTGAAATATCATCAAGAAAACATTCTCTATAGAAAATTACTCTGATTAACTTAACACCGATACATCCCAGGGCCAAAACTTGGCCGTGGCTTTCTAGCATGTCCTGGAAATTCTCTTCTCTAAGCCATATTCTTCCCCCAAGTGATTGCTAAAGTCCTTTAATGATTTTACTATGTAGGGAAGAGTTATTGGGTAAGAACAAAATTATATTAAATGCACATAACCTATATTGAAAACAGTCGCTTGTCAAAGCCCGTAATCTCATAGAGCAATGCAGTAGAGGTCCCCATAAACCATGCTTTTTATCTGCTTTAATTCTCCTGTGGGTAAGAGCTCTTCTGGCCGAGGATCTCCTTTTCCTGGCCCGCAGGCCCCCGTTAAATCTCCTCCCTCTGTAATTGTCCTGTTCTCTTCTAAACAATGTCACTGAGTTTTGCTCAAAGCATATCTCTGAGCTGAAATCCCCATTTTATAGATATATTAATCTTGTCCTTCTTTTAACTTTCTCCTTTCTGAACACAGTTTTCATATAACCCTTCACCAGAGCATTAACATTCTTCACCTCGTCTTCCATTCCAGGTCACCACCACCCCCTAGAATGAATGACTCCTAGTTAGAGGTTCGGTGAGTGGTGGAGGCTGGGTCTCGTCTCTTGTCTCCTGATCTAACACTCATTGCAAAATGCCAGGACTTCCCTGCTGTCATCATGTCTGAGAGCAGTCCACACCAGCCCACCCTGCTGGTCCATCAAGAGTTAGTCTTGGGGGGCACCTTGGGTGGCTAAGCATCGGTTAAGCATCCAACTTCGGCTCAGGTCATGATCCCGTGGTTTGTGAGTTCGAGCCCCACGTCAGGCTATATGCTGACAGCTCAGAACCTGGAGCCTGCTTCTGATTCTGTGTGTGTCTCTCTCTGCCCCTCCCCTACTCACGCTCTGTCTCCCTCTGTCTCTCAAAAATGAATAAACGTTAAAAATTAAAAAAAAAAGAGTCTTGCATTCCTACACAACTAGTTTTGGGTATGGGGGAGAGATTATTTGGTCTTCCTATTCCTTGCCCCATTTTAGCTGATGCTCAGCAGAGCAGTTGAAGTGTTTCTGTAAAACAAGCCAGAGCACACTACTTCTCTGCTCATCAGCTTGCTGTGGCTCCCCATGTCACTCAGAGTCAAAGCCACAGTCTTTACAGAGTCTGAAAGGCCCAGCGTGGTTGGATGTCAGTTTCCCATCTACTTCCCCTCCTGCTTCGGCCTCTCATGACTTTCTAGCTCATGGGCCCCGCCGGTCCTCGTACATGCAACACATACTTCCCCCTTGGGACCATGCTCCAGCTTTGGGCCCGGAACACTCTTACCCAGATACGCACGGAGACAACCCCTTCACTCCCTTCAAGTCGTTGATGAAATGTCACTTCCTCTACCAGCCCTGCCTAGACTGTCCTGTGGAATAGAACAGGCTATCCCCCCTCCCCCACCCCAAAGCCGCAACGGACACTTCCTGTCACTCTCAGCTCACTCTACTTATGCCTTTTTTTTTTTTTTGCCATGTTCCTATCACTTTCTGTCACTCTAAATAATTTACTTTTTTTTCTCAGCTCACTCTACTTATGCCTTTTTTTTTTGCCATGTTCCTATCACTTTCTGTCACTCTAAATAATTTACTTTTTTTTTTAAATGTTTTAAACTTTTTTTGACGTTTATTTATTTTTGAGAGAGAGAGAGTGCGAGTTGAGGAGAAAGAGAGGGAAACACAGAATCTGAGGCAGGCTCCAGGCTCTGAGCTGTCAGCACAGAGCCCGACACAGGGCTCGAAGTCACAAACTGTGAGATCATGACCTGAGCTGAAGTCAGATGCTTAACCAACTGAGCCACCCAGGTGCCCCAATAATTTACTTTTTTTAATAAAATGTTTCTGTTTATTTTTGAGAGAAAGAGAGAGCGCGTGCATGTGGTGGAGGGACAGAAAGAGAGGGAGACAGGATCTGAAACAGGCTCTGTGCTGACAGCAGAGACCCTGACAAGGGCTCGAACTCGAACTTGTCAGAGAGCCTGACAAGGGCGAACTGCAAGATCATGACCTGAGCAAAAGTCAGACACCTAACCAATTGAGCCACCCAAGCACCCTGATAATTAACTTTTTTTATTTGATTTCTCGTTTATTTTCTTATTCCCTCTGCCATAATTTATGTCCAGTAAGTGTAGTGATTTTCATCTTGTGATTATGATTATGACAGTTGCCATCAGCAGCAACAGCATCACCTCGAACAATGCCTGGCACATAATGTGTATTCAAAACTATTTGTTGAATGGAAGTACCCATCTCACCAATTGACAACTTGGCCCTAATGTTATCCTTAGACTACAGACACTATTTCAGAGTTTACAATGCTAATTTTATAGTGTCAGAAACTATGCCTTGATTCTGATGTCAAATAAATGTCAGTATAGTGAAACTCTTTACTTTCTTAATGTTTATTTATTTATTTTTGAGACAGACAGAGAGAGAGAGAGAGAGAGAGAGAACATATGTGGAGGAGGAGCAAAGAGAGAGAGACATACACACACACAGAATCTGAAACAGGCTCCAAGCTCTGAGCTGTCAGCACAGAGCCTGATACAGGACTCAAACTCACGGACCATGACATCATGACTTGAGCTGAAGTCAGATGCTCAACCGAACTGAGCCACGCAGGAGCCCCAAAACTCTTTAATGCCCTCATTATGTACAAAGATAAGAATTAAGGGATTTAAATTAAGTAGAGCTAAGTTTTTGGGTTTTTTTTTTTCCAACTGGGGTATTATTAAATCTCTCCTTTTATGAAAACAGATTAAAACATATAGATTCCCTATGTTTATTAGCATTCATTCTTTTAAAAAGGTAGAGGGGTGCCTGGGTGGCTCATTTGGTTAAGCTTCTGGCTCTTGATTTCGGCTCAGGTCACAATCTCACAGTAGGATTGACCTTCATATCGGGCTCTGAGCTGACAACATGGAGACTGCATGGGATTCTTTCTCTCTCTCTCTCTGTCCCTCCCCTGCTCATGCTCCAACTCTCTCTCTCTCAAAGAAAGAAAAAAAAGAAAGAAAGAAAGAAAGAAAGAAAGAAAGAAAGAAAGAAAGAAACTAAACAAACTTAAAAAAATTGTTTAAAAAAGGTGGAATACTTTGAATAAAGAACAGAAAGCGGGAACGGTTCTTACGCCTCTGGTTCACCAAAGTCATCATCAGTCTGTTGTGAATGAAGAGAGAGAAATTACAAGTCTTAATAATGCCCAGGGGCAACTGAAATAATTCATATTATTGTAATCCTAATCTTTTATAAGAATGTCAGAGGAGGAAACCAGAGTATTTTTGACTTACTGGGTTTCTGAATTTGTTGGATCTCACCACATCTCATTTTCTAGAGAAAGTAGAACACCTTTGAGAGTAATGATCAGCTTTGCATCACACCCAGGACACAGAGTTAATTCTGACTTCTGATTTAGGTCACTGTAGACATAGGCGTGCGTTACAAGTCCTGGATGCTTTGTGGTGTCTTGTGAAGGGATTTGTGTTTTCTCTTAGGGTGAGCCAGTCGTTTGGGTTCTAAGCTAAAATCATCCTTTCTAGAGACTGGAAAAACTATAGGCTGTCAGAGCCAGAAAGGTGGCTGGTCTGACTCAGACAGCTGTGCTCAGTGACACCCATGTACAGCCACTAGTCACCAGCCGCATGATAACATCCTGAATCGGGAGAGGGTGTGCAGTCCCACAGGCTGTGTACAATTTACAGTTTTTAAACACACACACACACACACACACACACACACACACACACACACACACATTTTAATGATTTTTGTTGTGACAAAAAACCCACATAATATTAAATTTACCACCTTAACTATTTTCATGTGGTGGTTCAGTTTTTAAAAAATGTTTATTTATTTATTTTGAGAGAGAGAGAGAGTGTGTGAGCAGGGGAAGGGCAGAGACCGAGAGAGAGAGAGAGAGAGAGAGAGAGAGAATCCCAAGCAGGCTCCATGCTGTCTGTGCAGAGCCCCACACGGGGCTTGATCCCCAAACCGTGAGATCATGATCTGAGCTGTAACCGAGAGTCAGAATTTTAGCTGACTGAGCCCCCATGGAGCCCCCCAGTTGAGTTTTATTCATTGTTGTTCCACCACCTCTAGAACTTTTCATCCTGCAAAACTGTAGCTCCATACCCCTTGAACAGTGACTCCCCTTCCCCTCCTCCTCCTAGCCCCTGGCAACCACCATTCCACTCTCTGCATCTCTGAATTTGGCTTGTCTAAGTACCTCATAAAAATGGAAACATACGGGTTTTGTCCTTTTTGCGATGGGATTATTCTACTCAGCTTAATGTCCTTTCCGTTCATCCATGTAGCCTGTTTCAGAAGTTCCTTCCTCTTTTAGAACTGAGTAGTATTCCGTTGTGTGGATATACCACATTCTCTTTATCCATTCATTCTGGGAGACTAGACTTCTCCCCTCATCCTACGCCCCTCCTCCCAGGGTCTGTAGTTAGTGGCAATTATAAGTGAAATTGTGATGGTTAGAAGAGGTACTTGAGATTATTTTGGGAAGTGTTATCAGAAAGAACATTGGAATGACCCTTATTTTAAAGCAAGTTTGAGAGAAGTAACTGGTGAGAGGTTTGGTCCACGATGAGGGAATAATGAAAGTACACAGTGTCTGCACAGTTACTGTGGGCCACGTGCTTCAACGCAGCAAAGAGACCAACAGGGCACCTGGGCGGCTCAGGCAGTTAAGCGTCCAACTCTTGATTTTGGCTCAGGCCATGATCTCACAATTCGTGAGTTCGAGCCCCAAGTCAGGCTCTGCACTGACAGTGCGGAGCCTCCTTGGGATTCTCTCTCTTCCTTTCTGCCCCTCCTGTGAATATTCCCTCTCTAAATAAACAAATAAACTTAATTAAAAAAAAAAGACCAACACCTCCTCTTTGTGACCCTCTGAACAACACTCCTTGTGCTCGCAAACACGCACCAGCAAAGAGTAAAGAG
The DNA here is from genome assembly GCF_046562875.1 of Panthera onca. Taxonomy (NCBI): domain Eukaryota; kingdom Metazoa; phylum Chordata; class Mammalia; order Carnivora; family Felidae; genus Panthera; species Panthera onca. Next base: position 79,381,431 of record NC_138349.1, read on the forward strand.
TAAACACATAGAGATTTTACCTTTAAAGATAAGTTACTTATTTCTCGATATAAAAACATTTCCAGGGGGAAAAATTATCACAGACAGTTCAGAATTTTCAAGACCATTTGAGATCTTTAAATTGAAACTGACCTATTAGAAACTTCATTGGTTTGTGATTCCTCCTCTAAATTATTTTTTAATGTTTATTTTTGAATCAAAGAGGACATTTGATTCTTTGAATCAAAGAGGGGGAGGGGCAGAGAGAGAGAAGGTCAGAGGATCCAAAGAGGGCTCTGCACTGACAGCAAGGAGCCTGACGTAGGGCTCCAATTCGTGAACTGCGAAATCATGACCTGAGCCAAAGACGGACCCTTAAGCCACCGAGGTGCCCCCTTTTAATTTAATCTTATTTTTGAAAATTTTTTTAACGTTTTTTTTTTATTTTTGAGAGAGAGAGAGAGAGAGAGAATGAGAGGTAGAGGGGCAGAGAGAGGAGACACAGAATCTGAAACAGGCTCCAGGCTCTGAGCTGTCAGCACAGAGCCCAACGTGGGGCTCGAACTCACAAACCGTAAGATCATGATCTGAGCCGAAGTCAGAGCTTAACTGACTGAGCCACCCAGGTGCCCCAATTTTATTTTAAAATGAGAAACCGTTCCCTGTTCATCTACATCTCGAAAAACATAGTGGAAAACAAGCTGTTTAGAGAATATTCATAACGAATGCAGTTCTCACATCTGAGATAAGGATGGGCCAAACCTGCAGGCCAGCTCCGTTGGGATTGATGCACGATCTTCTCATGCAAGGGGGTCACGTCCCGGTGTTGTCACCACCACATGCGCCACCCTCTCCCCTGCCTCACAGTTAAAGAGTGACGGGTTATACAAATTCTTAAAACTGTTAACAACGTGCACTTGGGTTTTGGAATAATGATTGCTTCTGAGTACAAACTGTTTACTAACTTTGGCATTGGTACCTATTCTGTTATAAAATTCTGCACAAAATTCACCACGTTTCAATGTTACATTCTAAATTTTTTTTGCCCAAAGCGTGCTTCCTGTCGGATTTATGTATTGGTTGCCATTTCCAACGTGCCTCAGCCATGCATCATCCTGAAGGAGGCAGGTCTCGTTTACAGCACGCTCACTTTCCTGTCAATGGCACTCACCTAAAGTGCCCATCACGGGTATTCTGACCCCTCAGGAGAATCATTACAGTTCTAGCAAAACCCTGTTCATGAAGGAAATGACAGACTTATTAATGTGAAGACATTAATATGTGAGAAGGCTTATTATGTCATTGTTCCCAAGGGTATGTGCATTTTTATAACGATCAATGCTTTCGGCCTGAGGAATAGAACGCTTATGGTTGGATTTTTGGTATCTGCAAGGGACCAAAGAAATGAGATTTTTCTTTTAAGATGTAAACTCTGGAATACCCCTGAAATCAGATCACAAAGATGGTTGTCCTTATGGAAGACCAGCTAATTCTTTTGACAAGTTACAGTATCTTACGGTCGCATCTATAGGTGCAATTATAGTAAATACATTTCTGACTCTGTGTCTTGTGGCTTTGCAGTTCCTGGTACAAGAAATGTTTGTGCACATTTTTGTATGTTTTCAATTAAATTTCATATTTTTATATTTACCAGAAACATTCCCTGAGTTTCACTGATATATATATATATATCAATATATATCAATATCAATATGTATATATCAATATATATCAATATCAATATATATATATATCAATATATATCAATATCAATATATATATATCAATATATCTATATATATATATCAATATATATATCAATATATATATATCAATATATATATATATATCAGTGAAACTCAGGGAATGTTTCTGGTAAATATATATATATACATATAGTGCATCTACCTCAGTGATACCACTTTGTTCCAAAAAATAAAGTTAATGATGCACCTTACTGGTATTATTTAACTCTGAATAACTGGACTTTTTCCAAAAGTCAAATCTATCAATAAAGGTCAGAATCTACTAGCATGGTCAACATTCAAATGATGATGCTGCAGAATCAGAAGGACATTCAGCAGAAGCAGTCTTTTGTATTTTAACTCAATGATACTGTTTTTGTCATTAGTATATGACTTCTTATGTGACTGCCTTGAAAATGACCTGAATTACCAGAATGGATAGAGAGGGGTGTGTAGGGTTTTATAAAATGAATCTCATTATCCTGGGTTAAGCTCTTTACTAAACACCGTCTTTTCAGCAGTTCCAAAGCCCAGATAAATTTCAAAACCACCTCAAGAGCATTTTACACGAAGAGACCACCAGGACTCAGCCCGGAGACCTGACCCAGAATTTCCTGGTCTCCCGCCCAGAATACATGGTTGAAATTGGTTCCCTAAGTGATTCCCATGCTTCCAGATCAACACCAGTGGGGGTTACTGAGAACCATTGATGTACAGCTACCCCCATTCAGGAAACTTGAAGAGACTTGGATGTTTTCATCCCCGTTTTCTTGAGTAATGAGATCCTATTGACTTTGCATTTTAAATATCTCACTGTCTCGTTATTATATTTATGAGCATGAATGTCTCACCACTTGTCTCCAATAAGAGACTTGAATTCTATTCTGGCATAATTTGAGCATTTATGAAATAGCTGTTGAATGAATGATGAAGTGGCTGAATGAAGGCATCAAGACAGACCTTATTAAATGCTTTTCTGGCCCCAGGTTTTATTTTATCCCACATTTCCCTAAATTACCAATCTTCCAAACCTAACAAAGAAAGTGTTAAAATTAGTTTGACATGTACTATCTTACTAAACCCATAGTGGTCCTTAGGGATTCCCCAGTCTCTTTTCATGATGTCCTTTACTATGCTAATCTGTTATAGAATCATTCCTGGAATATCAAACAGATTAGTCTCAATATTTGGAAATGACACTGCTTTTGGGGAATTGGAACAACATGTATAATTTTCCAGAGCCATTGGAACTCTTGATGTTCTGTATATGGTTTTAAAGGTCACCAGTCACAGCTAAATATTCTTACTTGTGGATTCTTCAGTGCCTGTAAAGGTATTTCACCGGAGGCAAGGATAGTAGATTTTTCCCTTGGAGCAGCCTGTGTAATCCCTGCTTTCGTGTAGCTGACTTTGAATTTCATCTTAGCAATTTTCACATACACTTAGGAGCTCATTTTTCTTGACAGAGAAGACAAAAAAAAAAAATACGTTAAAAGCTGGAGATGTTTTAGTCTCTTCCACTTTCACTTTCTCATCCAGTAACACAACCCGATTGTCCAGAAGCAGTCCGTGCGAGCTTTCTTACTCCCGAGATAATTCTTCTTGCCTTTAATGAGAGTTGTGCCCTATAACTTACTTTGAATTTTAGATCTTCTAAATTGTTTTTATCAGTCTTTCCTAATAGTTAATACTTGGTCCTCACTCTACGGCAGGCATTGCTGTATTTTATACTTCTGTATGAACTTATATATCTTCCCCAAAACACTAGGAGGTAGGCAACTGTGGTTATCACCATATTGTAGAGGAGGAAACCAAGGCACAGAGATGTTAAGTGATTTGTCCAGGGTCCTACAGCCCAAAGATATTTGAGTTGAGATTTGAATTCAAGCAGCCTACCTCCAGTATTCCTTTAAAAATTTTTTTTTAATGTTTATTTATTTTTGAGAGAGAGAGAGACAAAGTGCGAGCAGGGGGAGGGACAGAGAGAGGGGGAGACACAGAATCCGAACCAGGCTCCAGGCTGACAGCTGTCAGCACAGACCCTGATGGGGGGGCTCGAACCCATGAGCTGTGAGATCAGGACCTGAGCCGAAGTCAGACGCACAACCAACTGAGCCACTCAGGCACCCCACAAGCCCGAGTATTCTTAACCACTATGCTGAGGACACTATGCTGTCCTCAGTTGTGTGCCCTTTGTCCATATATTTTGTCCATAGTTTGGTGCTGTATGGACTCAGTGAAGATTATTGGATGCATCCACATCGCTTCTGTTAATTACCTACCCCTCCTCTGTCACTAAGGGGATTTATAAATACACAGATGACATTCTTTCTCCCCATATTTTAAACCCAAGTCTCTTTGAACCAGGAACTAGACTCTGCTCTTCAGGAAACAATGTGCACTCGTGCACACCAACACATTGTTAATTGAGACGAAATTGACTAAATAAATATATTCAACTGAGTATTATGATCAGTTTCCATGTTTTCTTTTTTAATCAAATTATTAAGATGCTATTATCTAACAAGGAAGGAAACTAAAATTCCTCCTTGCTGTTCTCACTTGGTGACTATTTATATAATATTCTATTTTGGCAAAGAGTTTAGTGACTGTTTATGCCTTGTTGGAAAGTCACTCTTAGATTCTCACTCAACGAAAGAAAAAACTGTTAAATGATTGATTTGTAGTCATTGAGAGGTTATCAAACCTGACAGCACAGTTGAATGTTTCTGCTCTGATTTTCAGACCCAGTGTCAGAATATCCACCTGTGCTCTCTCCCTGTTGTTACCTGTATGTGAGATTAGATGCACCGCTTTGCCAAATATATTTACTATTTATATACTATATACTATATATATACTATGTATATATATACTATATGTATATATGTATATACTATATATATATATGTTCACATTTCTTATACACAAGTTAAGAACTTTGATATGATTTTAACATGTGGAGGTTTTCAGTGAATGTGCTTCTTCAGATTGGCTTTTTTAGATGAACATATCTCTCTGTTGGAACAGAGTTCCTTACCTCTAGGGCATTTCACTACCAAACATAGGCCTTTGGGGTCATACTCCAAGCACTTGGCAGTGACCCAGGGACATGGCCCTTTACACAGACCTCACAGTACTCCAAAGTTGTGGTTTATCACCTTTTTTTTTAACCCTCTCAAGATGGCCCTTGCTGTTCATTTTAATTAAGGATTGTTTGGTAAGAAATTATTATAGGAACCACGTAGTAACTCCACAGAACTTGTAGTTCTGTATGTGTGGTTTTGTTTCTCGAACGAGAATACTAGTAATGAGGAGGAAGAGGAATATGGTGAGGACTTACAATGAAAAAGGTACCTTTACCAAATAAACTGTACTGCTCAAAAAAAAGTTCTTATTTAAATTTTAAAGCACTGTTATGAAGCAGATATGGTTATCCTTCTGTTTCAGAGGGAGAAATCAAGGCTTAGAGGGTTAGACGTTGCTTAACATCACACAGCTAGTCAGTGGTAAAGCTGGGATTTGAATCCAGGCCTGTCTGATACGAACACTCTCTTCTTAAGGAGAGTTATTGCTGAGACTTGCCTATTTGTGCGTGCGTGTGCATATGTATATGCGTGTGCATGTGTGAGTGTGTGTATCAAATGCTTACCGAGTTTCCATTGGGTAAATATTTATTGAGCACCTGCAAAGCCAGACTCCCTGTACTGGTCACCTTGTGGATACGGACATGATGAAGGCACAATCATTAACTGAACACAATTCACCATGGTTAACCATGTGTTGAGTGATCTGTGGGTGACCAGCTCTATGCTAATGCTTTAATTACATGATCTCATTTAAAGCTCACAGTAACCCTAAAAGTTAGGTAATATCCCATGCTATAGATGATGGAACTGAGGTTTAGGAGATTAAGTTAGGGCGTTATTCAAGTTCAAGGCTTGGACTTAGGTTGCCTGATTCCAAAGCCTGTGCATCTATTCTGTGCGTCTATTCACTTTGCTATTCTGTAAAGAAATTAGAAGAAACATTTTCATACTTTTCACTATATACAGTGCAGAGAAAATAAATTCTACGAATGATTTATAATATCTTTGTTTTTATCCTTTTTCATCTCTGCCATAATGTTGTCACAATAATATAAAAGCATACATAGAAATGAATACATATAACTATCCAATATTTGTAGGACTTTTTAACCTAACCGCTTTGCAAGTAGATGTCACTTAAATAACTAAAATTTTGAATTTCTTGAGCGAGAGCACAGTGAAGGTAGATTGTGTGCTGAGTGAAACCATTTGTGTGCTACAAACATAGGATACTCTTGGATAGTATAAATTATGCCAGCCTGCCAACCTTTATGACTTTTTCCTCTGTGCTCTAACCAGCCTGAAAATGTCATGCTAAAGAGGATTTCGACTGCACCATCAGCTTAGAGAATTAGCAGGCTTACTTTGCTAAAAACACTTATTTTTAATCAATATATTGTCTCATTCAAAAAAATGAACCATCTCTGTGTAAAATAAGGAGGTCCATAGTACTTACCTTTTTAGTGTTTGAGGTTTTTTTTTAAGTTTATTTATTCACTTTGAGAGACCGAGAGCAGGAGATGGGGCAGAGAGAGAGGGAGAAAGAGAATATCAAGCAGGCTCCACACTGTCAGTGCAGAGCCCGACACAGTTCTCGAACTCGGGCACCACAAGATCAAGACCTGAGCCAAAATCGAGAGTCATCGGTCACTCAACCAACTGAGCCACCCAGGCACCCGAGTATTTGAATTATTTTATCACAAACTCGGTTTTCTACCTGTAGAATCACTGTTCACTCAAGTGGAAAATCTCCCAGTTGAGAGCCCATGCACAGTGTGGCTTCGGTTACCAGCCACATGCCCCTGGCTCTCAAACAATTTCTCCGGATAGCAAAGATGTTCTGGGCTCCAGAATAGTACATCCTACATTTTATTGCACATCACCCCTTGCATTCTGCAGGCATCTCAAACATACCACCTCTCAGACTAAACATGCTTTCCCCCTCCAGCCTCTGAAATTCATCTCCCCAATGCCGTCCAAGTCCATGCCATCATGGTCTGTCACCTGAGTTACTGAAACAGCACTGTAGCCTGCCCCCTAACTAAGTCATTCCCCTCTAGAATCTGTTCTTTACACAGCAACTAATGGGAACCTTTCAAATCACATGGATCTTCCTGACGGGTTCAAGCTGTGAATTCTCTCAGAAGTCTTGAGTGTCTTCCATTGGGATCAAGTCCTATGGCTTTTATTTGATTTGCAAGACACCTTCTGATACCTTACCTGGCGAGCTCTCCAGAGTCCCCATAAGCCACTCTGTCTTTTCCTGCTACCTCTCGAGAGGCTGCATGTGTCTGGGCTTCTCTGGCATGAGAGCTCACTCACACCCACGCCTACACTCAAGCTGGCTCACTGGGCTGGCTAGCATCTCCCCTGTCACCCTTTGAGTGAGCCTCTGCTCACTATGGACCATGTGACTTGCCCACACCACCACTCACCACACTTTAGTTCATAGTTCAGTGCCTATTTTTCCTGGGAGAGTGAAATTCTATGAGGGCAGGTCTCATGTATGAATGAACCATATGGAAACCAGTATGTTAATACTATTTGTAGTATTTTATATTAAATGTGCATATGTATTTGTTTATAGCTTAATCATGAATGATTCATTGAGTTTATAAAACATGGAAGCAGTGGAATATATCATCAGTCTCAAAAATGCTTATATTTACTAAGTCTTACTGAATGCTAGGCATAAGAAAGAATGCATTTGTTCAAAAAGTATTTAGTAAATGCTCTGCTATGCTTCGGACTGTGCTAAATATAGCAGGTATAAGGCACAGTGTGTCTTCAAAGTTTTGGACAATGTAGTTGAGAAGATAGGACACAGACACAAAGAAATGGTAATGTAGGTCAATTTAGTATAGGGGTACTAAGTCTCAGTATCTATTTTTACTGGTTAATTACTTAGCCAAGAATTACTTTGAAAGTAATTTCACAATTTTTGAATTGTTCTTCTCTCCCTTTCTCGTCCCTTTCACCCCCTTTTCTGAGCAGTAACGTAAGATTTATTTAATTCCTCTCATTTGGCATCATGACAGTATAAAGTCATCAGTGTAATCACCATAAGAGGACTTTGTTTTAATTTTTATCACCCAGCACATTTTTATTGTCAGAATGGTTACTAATCATTCATTTTTATTTACTCTAGCTGGGGAAGTTTTGCAAAAATCTTGTGACTATTTAGAAAATAAAATGTTTGGGGCGCCTGGGTGACTCAGTCGGTTAAGCGTCCGACTTCGGCTCAGGTCATGATCTCGTGGTTCGTGAGTTCGAGCCCCGCGTCGGGCTCTGTGCTGATGGCTCAGAGCCTGGAGCCTGTTTCAGATTCTGTGTCTCCCTCTCTCTGACCCTCCCCCGTTCATGCTCTGTCTCTCTCTGTCTCAAAAATAAATAAACGTTAAAAAAAATTTTTTTTAAAGAAAAAAAATGTTTTAAATTATGGGTTCCCTCCTAGCCTGCTGCCCAATGGACACACCATAGACTCAAACCTTATGACTCCATGAAGATGAAGAAGCCTTGGGTAGTAGACAAGATCTGCTTCTGCCCTTGCCAACTGGCCCCAGAGCCCTCCTTCCCCCTCCCAGACCATGCTCAGCACCAGAATGTCAAAGCCAAGCTGTGTTTCTCTCAGGTTTGATTGGAATAGCCATCTGGGTAGCTGATATGGAAGACACAAAAATACTGATGATTAGTGTCTATTTCAAATTCTCGGGCTCTTGAGATTTTTAAAAATAACCATTATTTTATAGTTTTGTTAAGCTTAATTGAAATATTTTAATAGTGTGCTTCAGAGCCTCTAGAAGAAGAGAGAAGGTAAGGGTGAACATGAAATCGTCTAAAAAAATGCTATGATATACATCAAATCGGAAGCTGCTGAGAGGGGTAAAGCCTTGTGTTGAGAAGAGAGTCAGGAAGATCTAGGTTTAGAGGATTCCTGTTCCTGTTCAGATTGAGCCCCCCAAAGTGTCACCTGTAGTGACACCTTCTGTCCTCAGTTCAGGGTGCATTCCTCATAATTCGTTCAAAATGCCAGTTGGAAAAGCGTCTGTCGGTTGTGTGGGCATTGTGTTGACCAGCAATATGTAAGTTGTCTTCTCTGATAGTCTAGAAGCTCATTAAGACCTAGAATTCATATATCAGATACCAGTGTTATAATTCTAAGCTCAGATTATTTTGTGAACGTTTGCACTTGGTTCTGGTTAGAATAATTCAAATAGGCCCATGACTTACGGCCATAAGAGGCAATAGTTCTTCATGAAATCAACCCAATGAAAGTTGAAAAATGACCTACATGATTGTTTGGAGACACAGTGTATGCATATAGATCTATGCATACTTTCAGTCATAAATTAACAGGAAAATGCCGAAAAACTTTGATACTAAAAGGATGATAAACTGGACATGTCATTTGAGTAAGAGTCACTGTGGCTCCTGTCTCGTGAATATCCAAATGTGTTTTCTGGGAGAAAAAAAAATAGGTGGTCAAGACCTTTGTGAGGGTCAACCGGCTGGTCAGGACTATAAGGTATTTTGTTTGGTGATAGGAGAAAGAGATTGGAAGCTGAGGTCAATAGGCAAAGATTTTGAGCAGCATATCTAACATTAGTAAAACAAAGACCAAGATGATTACAGGAAGATAAGATGTGCTGTATTCATGGGCTGGGACCCGGGCAGCCCTTAGTAGTTCGGAGGTATGTGGGAGAAACACCTTGCCTTTGATCATGTTGTCATCAAAAGCACCCATGTCAGCCTTTCCCTAAGCAGCAATATTCAAGAGTAAACACTGAGCTGAATGGGTCCAGTGTAGCCTATATCTAATGATCACAGTTGAAGGTGGCTATAAATGCTTGGCAGGCCGATCTTTCCTGATTTGCAGGCTGAATGTTATGAAAGCCAGTGGAGAGTTGTACTTCAAGAAGTCCTTGTACTTTGAGAGACAGAATATGAATTCTAAATGGCCACATCAAGATTAACTCGGTCTGTAAACTGGTCACCACTTCCTTTTAAATCTTGCACAGGATGCATGGAGAAAGGAAAAGAACCCAGTGTTCATGTGCCCTTGCTTCCACTCTAAAAAAAAAAAAGGTTTTCCTCTATGATGTCAGTTTTATTTATTATTCCCAGTTTCGAGATGGGAATAGTTAAGCCCAGGGGCACAGTCTTGCTAGGGGAACTCAGCTAATCGATCGTGATGCAAATCTTGATCTGATGGAGCAGCGTTCCATCCACTTTCCACCCTCCATGCTCCATAGGAATCATTTCTATCTAAACTGCTGTGCCTCAAGAAGTAGACAGGCCCAGAGACCCTGGTGTCTGTGAATTGATGTGATAAGATGTTTAGATTGTTCATAAAACAGTATCTGAGGCCAAGCCGAGTCGGAACTGATGGAAAGTCATATCGTTTTTTTTGTTGCCATTTCTTAGTGGATTTCAGCTCTGGAATTACACCAAAGCCTATTAATATATAACTGTGGTCCACACAGCCACAGGTCTTTATGCAAAAACTGCCGAGGTGAACTCGGACTGCAGTCTATTTTTTGCAGCATGGAAGTTTCTCAAAGCAAATGTCAGGGCTTTGGATACTCATACGAATCAAAACACAGGCAGAAATAAAATTATAGTTACCTCTTAGAACCAAAATTCAAGGCCAGAAAATAATCCCCTTCCCATTCTTCAATGTCTCAGGGAGATTATTCTTAAATTCGCCATTAATTTATTTAGAAATTATTCAGGTGTTCTTTGAGAAACACTTCAACGCTTTTCATTATATATTTTGGGATGTTATAAAGCAGATATGCTTCATGCTTCCTTCTTATTTCTGTGTGAAGATTATAACTTTGGCACTCAAGGAAAAAAATGTGCTAGGAGGCTTCTTAAATTTTTGGAGTAAGTTAAAATCATTTTCTTGCACTTTCTGAGCTACATAATGAGCTACAGCCAGTTCTAGGATTGGTCCTGGAGGTTTGTGGTGCTGGTATATTGCCTCTTCTTTCTAGATTCTGTCTGGTAGACAGGAAGAGAAAAAGGAAGGTGAAAGCTTAAGTTTTATTTAGGGTGGATATTGGCATCTCCCAACACAGGTCTTTTTGGTGAAGTTGGATTTGAAAATATGACTAATGGAGAAATCTGGGGCTCCTACTAACTTCTGAGGGCTGTACCTTTCTGGGCTTGTAGAGAAAGCTTGGAGCATGTCCTCTCACCTGAACCAGGGGAGGATTGACCTCAGCTCTACCCACCACAGTCTGTCACAGGAAGACCAGAGTCAAGCCCCCGAGCTCGGTGTGACCCTCCAGGCCCTCCCTCTGGCAGGTGCGCCCTCAGCCTTACCCACAGGTGTCCATCGGAGCAGCCAGTTAGGTCCCGGTTGCTTCCTGCAGGGCTGTGACACTCGCCACAGACAGACATGGATCGGAGGTCAGTTCCCACTTGAGCGGAGAGCTCAGCCCTCCGTCCTGTAAATACCATGCACCAGAGAGATTAGCCTCTTACCAGTCAGTTTACTGCTGCTCTTTTCCTTTTCATGGAAAATATGGTGGAAAGCGAGATAGAAGGATCTCCTCCTCCTACTTCACCCCACCCCCAAACACACACACACACACACACACACACACACACACACACACACACCAGAAAGAACTTTGCTTCTCATCAAGAAATTCCATCATTTACAGGCCAGGTTGGGACATGAGGAAGCAGAGGGTGGCCTTGGAGTCAGCACCCTGGGGAATTTTAAGCCAGCTATGCAATTAAAATAGTGAGGTTGGCAAAACTGTTTAAATTACCTACAGACACTAGTCTTTATTTTATTTTTCTGTTTATCTGCCTGTCTCACTGCCCTACACTCCTCCCTTCCTCTCTCCATTTCTCTAACCCCTAAGCAGCAACAAAGTCATTTTTCCAGGGCTTAATTCAGGAATTATAGCCACAGTTACAAAAGCGTGTTCTGGCAAAGAGAAACATTTTCTGAGATTCATTTATAAAGAAACTTTCTCTGGGGCTAAGCAACAAAAGAAGCTTCATATTGGCTTAAATTTGACATATCTGATCCACCAATATAGCTTTCTTGCAGGTGCTAAGTATACTTTTAGTAGACCGGTAAAACAAACTCCTACATTCTGGTTTTATTTTTCCATTTTTACTTAAGTACAAAGGTCTCTTGAAGTTTGGTTTTTGAACATTCTATTAGACCCGTACACGAGCCACACATCTCTGCTCTCTTAATGCAAACCATGTGGCATATTTTTAATTCTATGTGAATACTGCATAAAAACTTTTGAATACATTATGCCATTTTCTAATTTTAAACAAACTTGATTTAAGCATGTATGCAGATTGGTTCATTTGCTAGTTAGAATACCATTCCTGCAGCTCCCAAGGAGTGGATGAGCCTGGGGACAATATTTATGAAACTGTAATCTAGAATATTGATCAGCCTTCACACTGTCTGGTTGAAACTGGTCTTTGGAGATGAAGGTCCTACGTCTGGAAGTGCTTATATACCATATGGAGGTATTTTTATTATCCTTAACAGAGTGTTGTCTCTAGAATTCATAGACCTCCAATAGGTAGCATAGTGCATAGTATGAGAGAAGCTCAGTAAGCAATTATTGACTGAGTAAAGGATCATCTGTTCGATGTGTGGCTATAATCAGACCCCCACTAGGAGTGTTCAGTCGTGTCTTTTCATTTTCCATTTTCAGATGTTCTATTGCAGGACGTGAGTAGACAATCATCTTACTTTTGCGAACAAAGGATGATTTTGAAAATCAAAAGGAAAATAAAAGGAAAAAATCAAAAGGAAAATAAAAGGAAAGGCACTGGGATACTTAAAAAAAATACATATATGTATTTTTAGCTCTCTTGTGCTCGTCATGCTCTGCAACAGAGGAACCAGAAGGCCAGCAGTGTACAAGCTGGGGGAAATGCTTCTTATAACAGCATTTTACAAAAAAAAAAAAAAAACACACACACACACACACACACAAACAAACAAACATACAGGCTTTAGCTGTGTAGAGAAGTGGATTGCATATACCCACATGTATATGATAGCTCACAAGTGCCCGTACAACTTTGTAGAAAAGGAAGTGGGTTTATAAAGCCATCATAGACCTTCAGGTGTTACAAAAAAGCAAAACACTTACTTTATTGAGTTTTTGAAGCACCATTATAAGAGAACCAAACAGTGTATTAACTTACGAATAGTTAATGTACTGATTTCAATGAGGAACCAAATTTCGTATCTACTAACTCACTCAACTGAGTGAAAATAGCCTCCTACATTCGTAGACCTCTCTCTGCCAAAGATGATTCAAGGTACCAAATGCAAGCACCGTTCATGAAAAAAAAATCATATATTAGTACATGAAAATTACATAAAACTATATATTTCTGACTTTGTGTCTGAAGTTCTACAGAAGTCCCTGTGAAGTCCATGACTTCAGAAGTGAGACCATTCATTTACAAGTGCCATAAAATACCTTAGTGATAAATATAAAATAATAGGGTCTTTGATTTTTGTATGAAAACCCACATTTTAGGCATCACTAATTTTTTTTAAATCTTCTATTATTTTATATTTCTCTCTGAGGCATGTTATTATATTTGTATGTAAATGGCCTTAGACCTAAATTCGTGGGTGTGATGGATCCACAAGACTCAAGGTCACCTTCATAGATTATCTGGTCTGTCTGACTCGCTTCCTCGGGTCAAGCAGTGGCCTTGTCCCTAAGGATCTCAAGCTCAGTCAGAGATGCTGAATGTTTGTAGATGAAATGACTGATTCCTTTTACCTCATACTTTGCCTTCAGTTCATTCAGTGATTTATTAAGTCGATCATTAAAAAATCTAGGGGAGCCTGGGTGGCTCAGTTGGTTAAGCATCCGACCTCAGCTCAGGTCATAATTCCATGGTTCGTGAGTTTGAGCCCCGCATCGGGCCCTGTGCCGACAGCTCAGAGCCTGGAGCCTGCTTCGGATTCTGTGTCTCCCTCTCTCTCTGCCTCTCCCCCACTCGTGCTCTCTTTTTCTCTCTCTCTCTCTCGCTCTCAAAAATAAATAAACATTAAAAAATTTTTTCAAATGCCCATTATACATCTAGGGATTTCAAGACCAATACAATATCCCCAAGACCTCACAGTTGAGCATAAAAAGTAGACCAATGGGCAAAATGGGCAATACATCTTACCAGTATTATGACCTACATATAAAACAAGATACATTTGGGACACAAAGAAAGGGTGGCCAATTCTCCTTGAGGCAGGGATACAAGTTTACTTAAAGAACTATGTTTTAACCATTTTGCATAAGATGAAACTTTATAATAAAAAAATGTCTTTAGGGGTGCCTAGGTGTCTCAGTGGGTTGAGTGTCCAACTCTTGGTCTCATCTAGGTCATGACCTCACGGTTCTTGAGTTCAAGCCCCATGTCAAGTTCTGTGCTAACAACATGGAGTCTACTTGGGATTCTCTCTCCCCACCTCTCTCTCTTTCTGCTCCTCCCCTGCTCTGTCTTAAATAAACTTTAAAAAAATGTCTTGATAATTTCATTTTGTACAAAGCAGAGACCAAAAACTTTCCCTGTATCTATTCTGCCTCTCTGACCCTTCTTTTAAGAAATTCTTTATATCTTACTGAAATTTTTCAGGATGCATTTTTAACTTGAAGTTCCTTAGTTTCTCCAGGGAAGATGGAAAACTGCTGATTGGTATCCCTTATTTAGCAATCTGAATTTTTGGCAGGCTGAATTTGAATTGCTGGATCAAAACCAAAAAGATTAAATATAACAGGAATAAACATAAAATCCTATATTTAAATTAAAAATGTTATCACAGATAAAAGACAGGAGAAGCACTGACTTAAATGAAAAGGTCTGAAGATTTTAGCTGACCACAAACTTCAGTATAAGCCCATTGTAAGATGTAGCTGCTGAAATCCCAACTCAACCTCTCGTCCACAGTTACTGTTAATGGAAACAGGCTTCATATCACAGTAAGTATTAAGCTCATTATCCCAGGCACTGGTCAGAGCACAGCTGGAAAATAATCCGTTTGGTTCTGTGTGTCACATTTAAAATAACAGAAAACCTGAAAGCTCTGTATGGAGAAGACCTCCCCACCTGTATCTCTGGAGTAACCTTGGCCTCCATCTTGAATTTCAGTTTCAACCAACTGCCAAGCTTCTGAGTGTGTAGCATCTCGTACTACCCAGTGATACATGGCCTGGTTTGTAACAACTCTCCATTGTTCAGTCAGTTCTTCACTCCCAGCAATTTTCAGTCAGTTCTCTAAAACTGAATCACTCTTCCTTCCCTGTGACACACTCCTCTCCTTCTAAGGCATGCATCCATTTTAGACACCACTGCTCTAACATCCACCCAGATGGAAAATGTGGTGGTTGTTGTTTTAAAAACACTTTCCCCTTGGCCTCTGCTTTTCTGATATCCCCCGGTCCCCGAGACAGGCGGCTTACACACTTCACTGTCTTGCCCATAGTGTGAATCATCCTGTCCTTTTGTCTCCAATAGATAGTTCATGGCAGAGGTGAAAGAATATGGTTATACCATCTGAGTGGGAGAAAACAGAGACTTATATTTACTACTTAAGATGTGTTATTTCTTTTCATTTTAAAGCGCCGTAGCAACCTTTACCATGCTAGTCTTTATTGAAACAAATGAACAGAAAGATTACTCTGAATATTCTGGAGTTTTCATAACCTCTTAAGTAAATGTATGGACCGTCAGCTCTGAGCTCAGAATAAATAAACATTAATTTTTTTTTAATTAAACAAAAAGAAAAAGAAAATTTATTCTCAGAAAGCATCATTGCGGTGAAGAGGTTTTGGCCTTTTTCTCTCAAAAATATAGCTAATCTAGAAACGTGCTCTTTATAATTATCTGAGCACAAAGTGATCTACCATGATTGATTGACCTTAAAACTAAGATTTTATTCTTCATCCATAATATACCTGCCATTTTTTTTTCCTTACCAGAAATTGTCAAGTTTTTTGTTTTTTGTGTTTGGATCTTCACTCTAATGCCTGAAGGCCTTGATTTCTCCTTTGGTCTCCAAAATCAGTTTGGGTGTCAAACAAAAGTAATAATTGGATTTGCTTGAGTTATTTCTTACTTTAGTCCATTCCTTTAAAAACATAATAAAGCTCATATATTTTATTTCATTTGCCTGAGATCAATTTTATGATCTGTTTAGGAGGTTGTTATAATTCAATATTGAATTCATACTACCTAGGAAAACTGTGTTAACTTATATTAGAAAGTATAATAACTATGTTAATATCAGTAGCTGCCCCAGCCTTTTCCCCTGTCCATTTTCAAAGACAAATGGCCAGGTTTTTATCTGTTCTCTTATTTCTGTTGATTTCTCTCAAAGAGTGTACTTATGGACCAACTTCTATGCAGAAGGTAACAATTTCAAACTTGTTGCCTCTTTGTAAACTCATCCAAGAGAATATACACACTTCTTTATCAGGCTCAGAATTTTACCAGAAGCACAACCTGCAGTGATTTGAGGTTAAAGACGATGAACACTATGACTAGGCCAGCAAGGTAGCATTTCTCCACCAGAAGATACAGTGTCAAACACTCAGGGAACCACCAGGTTAAGCAAGCATCACTGAAAGGGAGACCTTCATCCAAGCCCAAGGAAAGCAGAAGTCATTAATGCATCTGATATATCACCGCAGTTGATTATAATCTCCTTCAAAAGCAATCCTTAGCACCTATAATCCTTACTTAGCGGCACTTGCCATTAAGTTGTAAATAAATCTTCAGAATTGTAATTAAACCCTGATGTTCAAATCCACTGATAAGCAAGTTCCTCATTTACTGCTCTATATAACCACTTTAATTGTGCTCTTAGGTATTTTCCATATTATTAATATGTTTCCCCCTTTTAAGCCGTATTAACAGTTATCCAGGCACAGCATGTGTCAGAAAGTATTGTAAAACACGTAAGTGGATCAGCTTTTTCTCCCTTTTCATGTCTAAATTATTTTTGCCAGGCACAAATTATTTCTGCATTCTGTGTTATGATATAACTTGATATTATTAGCTTTAACATTTGGAAATCAGAGGTCACCCGGGTGGCTCAGTCAGTTGAGCATCTGACTTCGGCTTAGGTCATGATCTCACAGTTTGTGAGTTCGAGCCCCCCATCGGGCTCACTGCTGTCAGCACAGACCCCGCTTCAGATCCTCTGCCCCCCTCTCTCTGCCCCTCCCCCCACTTGCACTCTCCCCCAAAATAAACAAATATTTAAAAAAAAAAAAAAAGAAAATATTTGGAAATCAGAAGCGAAGGACTTTTCAATATGACTCATTTGATTTACAAGCACGGGAATAAAAAGTACATTTCTAAAACCAGACAAATTTGATAAGCACAGTTGTACTACTTGGGGAGTTTGTTGACTTTTGTTTAAGAGAGACTAAAAGTGGCAGCAACAAAGCTTTTCCCCAAATGTTTGGATTTTCTATATTTGGTATGGATCGTGAGATGCATTGGCAAAGAATACATTTTGCAAGATGTTTGTGTTTATAAGAAGCAGTGTTTGTATCTATACGGGCACATCTCTGTTGTGAATATTAGCAGTGGTACTGTTGTACCTGTGAATTTACTATTGCAAAATCAACTTGTCATTGGTGTCAAGGTTCACTTAAGTTCAACTCAGTGTTTCAGACTTTTAAGGTGTTTTGAGAATGTATAACTTCAGATACATTTGTGGCCGTTTCTCAGTTTGAGCAAATCCTCACTGTTTCAATTTCAGTAGATAGAATTCCAGTAGCTTTTAAGAAAGACTTTTAGGGAAGGAAATAGTATTATTTTTTTTAATTTTTTTTTAACGTTTATTTATTTTTGAGACAGAGCATGAACGGGGGAGGGTCAGAGAGAGGGAGACACAGAATCTGAAACAGGCTCCAGGCTCTGAGCTGTCAGCACAGAGCCCGACGCGGGGCTCGAACTCACGGACCATGAGATCATGACCTGAGCCGAAGTCGGCCGCCCAATCGACTGAGCCACCCAGGCGCCCCAGGAAATAGTATTATTTTGATAACTGAGAGAAGAGTATGTCTTCAGAAATATCTCCCATAACTTAAGGTATTCAACTTAATCATTTATTTATATTTTTATAAGGCACAAAACCATTGGATTTATTTAAGTATTTGAAAACCATGTATTTCCAAGATGTTTTGTTCAATCAGAGCATCTCTTTATTTTTCTTTCTTTCTTTCTTTCTTTCTTTCTTTCTTTCTTTCTTTCTTTCTTTCTCTCTCTCTCTCTCTTTCTTTCTTTCTTTCTTTCTTTCTTTCTTTCTTTCTTTCTTTCTTTCAGAGAGAGCCAGCATGAGTGGGGAGGGGTAGAGGGAGGGAGAGAAAATCTTAAGGAGCCTCCATGCCCAACGTGGAGCCTCATGCGGGGCTCGATTTCACAACCGTGAGACCGCGACCTGAGCCAAAATCAAGAGTCAGACACTTAATTGTCTGAGCCACCCAGTCGCCCCTGTTGTAGCATTTTCTAAACTTCCCTTTTCAATTCTCCAATGCTCTGAACATTGTAGGCTTTTGAAACAATGTTTAATGTTTATCCATTTGGGTGGCAGAGATTAGAATTTTCTTTAGACAAACAAATCTAAATCTGTTTTAACCATTTTACTCTAAAATGGCCAAGTTAGTGCCAGGGTGTTTGAAAATTGAATTGTGTACCAGGGGAAATATGTTCTGATATAAACATCAATGCCAAAATTTACTACTATATTCTTCTACTTTCTATTTCCTTAATTTTAGAGTTGGTTTTTAGAATACTGAAAGTCTTTACAAGTAGTCCCATGATTTTGAATACTAAGTTATACCAGTCTGTTGTACTATATGTGACTCATGTTATGTTTAGGAAACAGAACGTTGCCCAAAACATTCAGCGCCTTTATACTAAGAATCAGTGTTAGTTCATGCTTCTTAGTTTTAATTAGAAAAAAAAAAATCCTCCTTAAAGTATATTTCACCTGGCTGGATTTACAAAATTCAAAGTTTGAAATTTTTTATGTGGGCTGTTTTTTCCATCTCTCGTTTCGCTAGACTGTGAGAAGTCGCAGAGAAATAAAACAATGTTGAGATAATTCCTACCTTCTTCTTCATTCTTTAAATCCAGTAATTTTCCATCTCTGATTCTACATGAAAAGCGTTCGCAGTTCCTGGGACATTTCAGCTGTTGACACTTTAGGAACTTCCAACTCTGTGTAGGTGTTTTCAAGTAAATTTGAAACCTGGAGGTGGAAAAAAAGCCATATGTCCCTAAAAGTTTTATTTTATTTTTTTGAGTGAAAGAATTGTTGCCAGTATGAGAGACAGTCAGCAGCTCGTACGTAAGGAAGGTCGCTAAGAGAACTGAAGTAGAATGTCCATTGTTTAAAAAATTCTGAGCAAAACTAACAAACTCGGAGAATACGACACATTAAAAAAAAAAAAAAAGCTACATACCAAACTATGCTGTTTCTTCTTCATGGATAAAAATTGTACTATCAAAGACAAGTGTATCCCCTGATAAATTTTAATTTCAATTAAGAAGTTGATTGATTGTAAGTCGGAAGATGGATCCAGCCCGAATCATCCCATTCGGAGAAGAATCCTTTCTTGCAACAGTGCACACGCCGCTGTTCCAGAATGTGAAGCAGTCTCTGAGGAAACGGATGTCATCTCTTGCTGATTTTTTAAAGAGATTAAAATTTAATGGATAAGAGGCCCCTAAATGGTTTTTCTTTGAGTGTCTGCACATATATACAGATACTTTGTGTGAGTGTAAGTGCTGCGCAAGTGACCGGAATTGTTTTTAAAACAAGATTCGGGACAGAGAAAGCAAAAGAGGCTTCATTTCACTCTGTGCTTCTCTAGGAGGGAGTGAGGGGGAATCCAAGAACACGAACCTTTTCACAAAGAGATGAACTAGGTTCTGATTTTCCAGAGGGCTCACGGTTTAAACGGAGGAGTCAAAACAAAACAATAAAATAAAATAAACACAACTGAGTAAATAAAATCAAACCAAGAGACTTTATGGATGAAAATTCAACTATAATTCGCTTCGGTGTATTTGGGGGGAGGGGGTGGAACATTCCTGTCTTTCATCATCCTGCCATCTTATTATCATCATCATCAAAATGCATCCTGGGACATTTCCTATGAGTTGGACACTCTGCCCTTCCGTGATTCCAACGTTTTGATTCTTTTGTGTGTTACAGAAAAATAATGGCACGTTCAGTTTCGTTTCACTGGCTTCATCAAGAGGGCGATGTATTTCAGAAAGCTAAAATGGCATACGATAAAACTATGTCAGCAGCTGACCTGTAGCAGATTCTGATCGAGTGGGGTGTTTTGCTGAGGTTTTTTTTTTTCATGACATGACTGAAGTTCCGTTTCTCATCATAATTTGTTTCTAGCTGATACCTTTTGATTTGTTCTTTTTCTTTTTTTATATTTATTTTTTTTTAATTTTTTTTTAACGTTTATTTATTTTTGAGACAGAGGGAGACAGAGCGTGAACAGGGGAGGGGCAGAGAGAGAGGGAGACACAGAATCTGAAACAGTCTCCAGGCTCTGAGCTGTCAGCACAGAGCCTGACGCGGGGCTCGAACTCACAGACCGCGAGATCATGACCTGAGCCGAAGTCGGCCGCTTACCCGACTGAGCCACCCAGGCGCCCCTGATTTGTTCTTTTTCATGTCCTGTGAAAATCAAGGCAAGGGATTGTAGTGTTGACTTGTGTTTATTCACCCAACTGTCCCTCACCTCACTTCGAGCAGAGACCCATTTATACTTTAGCATTTCCTTACGTCTCCGTTTGTGTATTTTTTTTTTTTTTTTTTTTTTTTTTTTTTGTCAGTAGCATCTCAGGGCTTCTGTAAAAGCCTAAACTTGTTGATGGGGTTTTTGCTCCTGTAGGTCTCTGAGGGCAATGGGAAGAGAGCACAAATGATTTGCCAGAGCCTCCCCTGCCCCTGAAATACAATGTTGAGAGTTGGGATCTCTGAGCAGAGGGGTCCCTTGAGTAATTCAGTGGCATTGCCTGGGGACACGGCAAGACTTCCGAGGATGCTCTAGCAGGAGGCTGGACTCAGACCTGGGTTCTTAATTGTAAAATCAATTCCTGTACCTCATCATGGCACAGAGCCAGGGGCTCTGAAGGCAAAAGCCAGTGTGGACAGCAGGCAGGACTCAGAGGCGGGGGGCGAGGGGCTCCCTCACGCTTTGGTTCTATGGGAGACACCAGGACCTTGGAAAGGCCCCAGTCATCATTGAGATTGGTGTGGTTGTGTTATTGTTATTGCTTGAATTTCCCTGCTGGGCTGGCAGGATCAGCTGGATCTTTGTTGAGCCAAAGAAAATAAGAAGTGTGTTTTCCTTGGCTTCTTTGCATCTTGAATGTGCCCTGAGATACATCCGTACCCAGTACCTTTGTGTTCTTCTGAAACTGGTATCATGAAAAGGTTGCTGACCGAGCACTCGGGAGACGGATTCTCAGCCTCTCGTCTCGGCTCTGTCTTTCGATCGCACCTTTGTCTCAGGAGAACGCGACACATACGTGCCTCCGAAACTCTGTTTTGGTTGAAGTGGCATTAAACCAAGATGCTTCATCCATGCCCCCAATTTAAAACTTTTTTTATGTTTATTTATTTCTGAGACAGAGAGAGACAGAGCATGAGTGCGGGAGGGGCAGAGAGAGAGAGGGAGACACAGAATCCGAAGCAGACTCCAGGCTCCGAGCTGTCAGCACAGAGCCCGACACAGGGCTCGAACTCATAAACCGTGAGATCATGATCTGAGCCTAAGTCGGTCGCTCAACCGACTGAGCCACCCAGGCGCCCCATGCCCCCCAATTTAAAGGTGGGGCTCCTGAATTAAAGGTTCCCGATTTAAGGATAAGGCACAACTGTGGTTCAAAGAGCGAGCGGAGTCACTGGTCAATCAGAGCGGGGTTCGCACCTGACTCGTTTGGGGAAGCAGTGACAAAGTTTTCAGTGTTTCAAACTTTCTTTGGGTTTCCTGATTTTGAAAGTCTACAAACTGTTCTGAACCAAATTTTCTCATTTGCACACCAACGTGCTTCTTGCCTTTCTCCCTGTCCTCTCTCTCTTTTTCCAAAGTGGAGAGTGTGGGCTCTGGGGTGGGAATAGGTGAGACTACGGACTAATTGTGCTCCCCCCACCCCCGCCGGCCCCCAGCCCCAGCCCCATGCACCATCAGGTCTGCACAGAGGCCTTCAAGCATGAGCTACTTCGACCCCCCATGATGGATGTCACCTGAAATTGCATGAACCACCTGCTCATGTTTTGGCTCTTCCCTCATCTGTTCCCAGCTGCTCCCTCCTCTTGTGACATCTCTCTGGGGATCTAATTTCTTCTCTGTGTTTTCAACCCCTCTCTTAGCCCCCTTCCGCAGACTGTCCTCAACTGTTATTTTGAGAAGACATTCCCCCGCCCTTGGTCCTGCCTCCCACTGCAGGCACCTGCCTTCCACAGCTGCCCAGCAGCAGCAACCTTCTCAAAAGGTTAGAGGACTTTCACTTTCACTTCTGGGTCTCCCGTGCTCCGCCCTACCGATGGCGATGGATTCTCCCTTGGTCGCCCGGATAGCTGCTCTTCCCAAGGTCGGCATGACCACCTCCTCAGCAAACCCACTGGATGCCCCCACACCCTCTTACTTCAGTTATCTTCCACGGTGATGCCCTGCACAGACCTCTCCTTCCTTCTACAGTTTCCACCACTTTTCATCCTCTCTCGGTCTCTTTGGCAGGCTCCTGGTGGCCTTTTTCCTTTCTTGGAGTCAAACATTATTAATGTTCCACAGGGGTCCTCCCTGACCCCCTGCTTTTCTTTTCTGATGTCATATCCACGGGCTTTGCATCCATTCCCTTGGCTTTAACTTCTGTCCATTTGATGATTATGCCCAAAGCTTATTTCCTACCCATGCCTACACTGGGGTACTGCAAAGGCCAAGAATGTACACTTTATGCCCACTGGGCTGCTTCTCAGACCTAACATGCACCCGGAAGAACTGATTTTTTCCTCTAAACTTACACTGTAATGTATGTGCCTTCTTCTGATTAAAAGCAGTGCCCCCACCCCCAAAACCAGAAACCCCAGAGTCATCTGTGAATGTTCCCTTTCCTCCCTCCTCACATCCAATTCAGAACTGAGTCACACGGACTTTAACTCTCACATAATCTCTGCTGCCTTCCCCTTCCTGTCTGTCATCACTGCCGCTCTCCTTGTTCAGACCCCTGGCATCTGTCCTGTGACTCTATCAAGAGTTGTTTGGATGGTTAGTTCCCACCGGCCACCCCCACCCCAGTACATTCTCTGCCCTTCATCTGGGATTGTGTCCTGGGACAGTGACCTCCATGTGGGCTCTTGTGCTTGAGCTAAATCCATAGGAGGCCCTAGAAGATGGCAGAGGGCATAAGGGGAGAGATCGGTCCCCGTGGTTCTGGCTTTGGTTGTCTTCCTCTGAGGATACGGCTCATCTGGGGAGCTGTTCATCCACCCCTGGTTCTCTCCAGCCTCCAGCTACAGTGTCCCTCCTTCCCCTTCTTCTTTGGGCTGGCAACTTCCCTGGGCACTTCACCCTTGGTGGTTTTTTACCTCTGTTTGGGTGTGCCAGTGGGTTTCCTGCCGGGACTCGGGCTGATGCACCTTCTAACTGGTCTCAGTCTTCAGCTCTGCCCTTCCCCCATTCGTCCTCCATGCTTTTATGCAGAATGAACTTTTAACTGTAAATCTATCATCCACATACTTAAAATTCCGCCATGACTTCCTTCAGTTGAAGAATGAGGATGGCAGGGCGGTTTCTGTGGCAGTGTCCTCCATGATCTCCTGCCTCTCCAGGATTCTTCTACCCTGCTTGGCCCTTTGCAGGGTGGAACTGGCTGAGTCTAAGTGCTTATAAACCTGAATCGGTAGGGAGAGCCCTGCTCCATAGCTCTGAGGACTCTACACTCTGGCCATGCTCCGTTTGACCTGCTCGTTCACCTCTCCCAGCGTTGCTACCACCATGTGAACCGATAGGGAGTTTTTCAGATTGTTGTCACTTAGGTGAATGTTCCAAAAAACAGTTGAAAACAAGAAGTTTGACTGTTTTTCCCGATGGATGGCTTGTTTCCTCCAATTTGTTAAGTTGGAAATAAGGCACTTTCTGTTTAAAAAAATTTTTTTAATGTTTATTTATTTTTGAGAGAGAGAGAGAGAGAGACAGAGTACCAGTACGGGATGAACAGAGATAGATGGAGACACAGAATCTGAAGCAGGCTCCAGGCTCTGAGCTGTCAGCACAGAGCCCGACATGGGGCTCGAACTCGTGAAACGTGAGATCATGACCTGAGCTGAAGTTGGATGCTTAACCGACTGAGCCACCCAGGCACCCCGAGGCATATTTTATTTTAAACAGAGAAGAAGTTTGAAATGATGGGTTACTCATGGAAGCTCAAGACAGGTATTTTCCCATATGTGCAGTGACCTCTGAACATATTAAAGGAACATTTCCCCACATTGTACGAAGTATATTTGAGATTTTTGAACCCGTTGACTTTGAAGTATGTGGGCTCAGGGAGTGGGAGGGGGAAGAGTGATTTTAAAGCCCAGTGATAGGAGGCTGAACTCATCTTTCTCATCTGAAATATTGCCTTTAAGAACCCAGTGGAGAGGATTATGTCATTCCTTAAGTGAAACTTCATATTTCAAGAAAGCTAATTATTAATTATCCCAAGGGACTGAATCCCATGCTGGAACAGCTTTCCCTCATCCTCCGCTCTCAAATCTTATGTTTTCCTCGGTTAATTCGCTGAGGTCTGCGCTGTTTGGTGATTGATGGGAGACCGTAGAGAGGCCCGGGATGTGAGTCGTGGTGACATGACCGATGGCACTGTGGGGTTGTTTCCTGATCCATAAAACAAGCAAATAATCTTTGTGACCTGATTGATCCTCTGTGATGGAAGTGGTTTTTAAACTGTGTTTTCTTCAAGGAAATGTCAATATGCATGAGCTTACTGAGTAATAAAGTGGGAAAGAGTAAGAGTGAGGTTAGAGCCAGATCAAGTTACATGCATTTCAGAAGAACGTCCAGCTCTATCGGTTTGATAGACCCCAAGACCAATTAGAAAAAGGGTGGTAGGCTCATGGATACCAACTGTGTGACATTGGGCAAATTACTTAAATTCTCTGGTTGTCAGTTATGCTTCTAGAACATGGAGGCAACAGTCCCCCACGTGTGCTTATTGTGAGGAGTAAATCAACGGATAACCTATCAAGTATTGAATACAGTGCAAAGCATAAGGGCTCAATATATGGACAGATGATGACTTCTGCTGTGTTCCCGTGGCTGCTTTCATTGCTGTTGCTTAGACATTTCTATGCTTTTTCATGTGCTCCATTGTTGTGCTTTTTTATGAAATCCACTCACTATCCTTTGTTCTTCATTGTGCAATAACTGTTTTCCACTCTGTTGATCGGCAGGTTATGACTTCCATGGTAGCCTCCTTCCTTCTTTTGTTGCTCACAAAACTTTCAATATATAAATGCCCACAATGCTACTAAATTGGCCCTATTTAAAAAAAAAATGTTTTTTAAGTGGGAGGAGTCACTTTGGACTTTAAGAATATGATTTTATAATTAAAATCCCATCCTGGTAACAAACCCAGACAATTTGAGGTATTGTTGGAGATGAAGTACCCGTTTAAGATCATGGATTTTGGTGTGAAAAGAAAGTAAGTAACTGAGAATGTGAAATGCTGAACTAATGAGAGATTTCCATTACTGAAGAGTTTAGATGAGAGAAAATAGACAGTCTCTCTGTGCTGAAAAGCCCATCCTGAGCTCTAGAAAAATTAATGAAAGTGTCTATTGATAGCTCTTTATGCAATAAAAGTAACATTTTCAACAACAGGCAAATACTAGGAGCTGAATATGTATTTTTTTAATTAATGCTTAGTGTGCAAATAATTATTTTTGAAACCTGCTGGAAGTGTGTCCATATAAAACTAGAAGCATTTCCCTAAACATCTGTAGGACAATTCATTTTTAGAGCTATTTGCAGTGGCACCGTGAGAAACATTTACCCTTTCTAAGTACACAGTTCAGTTATGTTGAGTACATTCACATTGCTGTGCAACCAATCTCCGGAACTTTTCCACTTTGCAAAATTGACCCCTATACCCACTAAACAAAAATTCCCTATCACCCCCAACCCCTGGAAACCACCCTTCTACTTTCTGTCTCTAATAAAGACTACTCTAAATACCCCACCCATATAAGTGGGATCACACAGCATTTGTGTTTTGGTGACTAGTTTATGTCACGAGCATAGTGTCCTCAAGGTTCATCCACATTGTAGATGTCAGAAGGCTGAACAGTACTCCATCGCGTGTATATACCACATCTGCTTTTCCATTCATCTATCGATGAGCACTTTGGTTCTTCCAGAACTTCTGACTATTATGCACAGTGCTGCTGTGCACATGGTATGCAAACATCTTTTTGACATTCTGCTTTCAATTCTTTTTCATATATATGCCCGGGAGAGGGGTTGCTGGATCATATGGCAATTCTATTTTTTTAATTTTTTGAAGAGCCTTCATACTCTTTTGCATGGTGGATACACCATTTTATATTCCCACCAACAGCACACTCCTATTTCTCTACATCCTCAGCAACTTTTGTTATTTTCTTTTTTGATAGTAGTCACCTTAATGGGTGTCAAGTGATATTTCATTGTGGTTTTGATTTGCATTTACTTAATGATAGTGATATTGAGCATCTTCTCATATGCTCGTTGGCCATTTGTGTGTCCTCTTTGGAGAAATACATATTCACGTCTTTTGCCCATTTTTAAATTTGTTTTGTTGTTGACTTGTAGTAGTTATTTATATATTCTGGACATTAATCTCCTATTAGGTTATGAATTACAAATATTTTCTCCATTCTTTTTCACTCTGTTGTTTATGCTCTGTAATGCACAGAAATTTTAAATTTTAGTACAGTCTGATTTTCTGTTTTTTATAATTATTTAATTTTTGTTTTCATTTGCTGTGAAGAAATATGGAGTCATTATAACACTTTCATTTGTTATTACTGTTTGTTGTTAAAAGCAGTAAGAATATTTAAAAATCCCTTATCATAAAAAGAAAATGTTTTTTTTATTTTTTTAATTATTTTTTAAATTTATTTATTTTTGAGAGAGACAGAGCACGAGTGGGAGAGGAACAGAGAGAGACAGGGAGACACAGAATGCAAAGCAGGTTCCAGGCTCTGAGCTGTCAGCACAGCGCCCAACATGGGGCTCGAACTCACCAACCATGAGATCATGACCTGAGCCGAAATTGGATGCTTAGCCGACTGAGCCACCCAGGCGCCCCAGAAAATGTTTTTTAAAAATATAATGCTTCTTATTTTCATCTCAAGTTTTTGTAAGGAATTCCTACAATCAAAGGCAAGAACTTAGAAAAGTTAACTTTTTGGAATGGATAGGTAAAGGAAGAATAAATAACATGGCAATATTTCAGAAATAACTGGGTTTTTCTGAACAGATGTGAATGTTATTACCATTCAGTGATAGGGCCATTTATCCTGTATCCTGGTAGGCATTCTGTCTGCTTGGACAAAGAAGGCACATGCTATTGCTCTGTTCTACCGGAGTTGATTGTTCAGACTTTCTCAGCCTTTGTTGGTAAGTTTACACTAAAGTAAGCATGGATCTTGAGAAACTTAACAGAAGACCATGGGGGAGGGGAAGGGGAAAAAAAGTTACAAGCAGAGAGGGAGGGAGGCAAACCACAAGAGACTCTTGAATACAGAGAACAATCTGAGGGGGGTTGGGGGAGAGGTGAAAATGGGTGATGGGCATTGAGGAGGGGACTCGTTGGGATGAGCCCTGGGTGTTGTATGTAACCAATTTGACAATGAATTATATCAAATTGACAATGAATTAAATAAATAAATAATTTAAGTAAGTAAGTAAGCATGGATAGTAAGCCAATGAGCTCTGAGTTTGACCTTCTTATAACCAATGGTTTTTCTTTTGTTCTTTTTGAATCTGCATCTAGAAACTGACTTTCTTCTTTACCAGAGAAAATATATTAATTCCCCGTGAAAGATAGCCTTATATGATTAATGTAGACAGATTGATAGGGAACCTCAAAGGTAAGCTGAGTT
The DNA here is from genome assembly GCF_046562875.1 of Panthera onca. Classification (NCBI taxonomy): domain Eukaryota; kingdom Metazoa; phylum Chordata; class Mammalia; order Carnivora; family Felidae; genus Panthera; species Panthera onca. Next base: position 79,409,444 of record NC_138349.1, read on the forward strand.
ATGGGTGCATGGGTGTTTTTCTTTTACCTTTATGCACACATAACACACACACATGTAAACACACATGCATGCACACATACACACACACACACACGCACACACACATTATATAAACACATTACGGACAGTCTATAGATACAATAAATTTCATAATAAAAAATGAATAGCTTTACATTAAGTTCTGTTGGGAGTGAAAATTAGAACTATAAGTAATTTTCTATAACTTAGACATTTGCTACTGGAGATGGTAGTTTATGGCCCAAATTCTGTTTGATTTTCCTCAATGGTATTATGAGGCTTCAACAATGTAGTAAAAGATGAACTCGAATAAGAACCACAGGTTACCTAGTTATATGTTAGTAAAAATGAAGAAGATCCATAATACGTAAATTTTTAAATTGAAATACAGTGTTAAAAATTTCTCTCCTTGGGAAAATCCTTTTCCTTTGAATTAAACATTGTGAGGGGTGCCTGGGTGGTTCAGTCAGTTGAGCATCCAACTCTTGGTTTCGGCTCAGGTCATGGTCTCATGGTTCAAGGCCCATCTCGCACTGGTGGTGTTGAGCCTGCTTGGGATTCTGTCTCCCTCTTTCTCTGTCCCTCCCCTGCTTGCTCTCTATATCTCTTAAAGTAAATAAAAATAAACTTTAAAAACAAACAAACAAACAAACATCTTTGTGGTTCAAGTTAGAGATTCAGATGATGGATTAAACATTTCCTGCCCGTGCTTTTGTGCTCTGTGCATGAAAGATGGTGATTATTTGCACCTTAAGAAGTAGCATTTATTAAATTGGAAACTTAATGAAATTCAAGTGGAATAGCAAACTCTTAGCCCATCTGGGAAAACTGAGGCTAGTTGTTTTTTTCAATCAAGGAAAAGCAACCAGAACAAAGTCAGTTTCACTAATTACAACTTCAGAATACTGTCATGGTGTTTGTCCATGACATTCACTCCATCTAGCCCCTTCCTGTATTTCCCGGGCTTGATGAATTCTTGAACATATTTCCACCTCTCTTCAGATAGGACTGAAATGATTAAAAAATGGAAAGATCCTCTCCAGTCTCTGACAATATGTCTAACATTATGCTTACTTGTCTAAGACTCCTGTCTAGAGCCACGTGCATCTTGGCTGGCTCTCTGCATGTCAGACAGCAACTGCCCTCTCATGAAGTGACAGACTGTGGATCTCCAGACAGAGGCTCGGTTTCTGTGGCTTACGAATAGTCCCAGAGAAGTCGGTCCCAACGTAGATGTCCTCTACAACATTCTAGCTTCAGAGTATTTGGATACGTTTATTGTTCCTTTAATCCAGGGATTTGCAGCTCATTTTCCTCTGAAATGGTACAGTTGGGGAAAATGGAATGCCAAATGATATTTTTAAATTTTTGTGCCGTTTAAAGATTGTTAGACTGTTTAATTGCAGAGTGAATTCCTTCCGTTTTACCTTGTTAGTCTATGATTATATGCGTTAATTTCATTAAGGTCTCTTTATTTTCAATCAAAGTGCTCCCTTTAATGACTAAGATTTTTAATAGAAAAATTTGATTTAATACTATTTTTATAAAGTTAGGATGAATTCTGTATCTCAAGAGATCATATATAGGTTGAGTAACACTGGTTTTTATGCCAGGAAGAGCTACATGAGTAATCCAAAATTTTATCAGGTATGAGTTTAAATACTTGTACGTTTGCATAGTCCAGATAATGTGGATGAATGAATTATTTTCAAATTCAAAGGTCCTTAGGTAAGAAGACATTTACATAGTTTAAGATCCAGTCGTATTCAAAATCCAATCAAGCCACCAGCCTGTGTGAGAGTATTAGACTTTTCAATAGAAGGAAAAAATAGGTCATGCCCATGTAGGGTTATGGGCTACATTCTTTCTCCTTCTTGATGGTACAGAGCCATTGATATATTGACCATGTGGAGTCTAGTACCTCTCATAAGATCAGCTAACAAAGTCCCATGAAAACATTGGCCAAAGGAACATGTCAAAGGGAATCCCAATGAGACTGAGAAGATGGTTGTCTTCCCTAGAAAGCAAGCACTTTTCACCTCTGAGAAGATAGGGAATTAAAATATAAATGTTTAAGAGAATCAAAACCATAATGCTAATATTTTTGTTTAAAGGAGAATCTGTGCACAACTGGTAACTTACAGACATGTAATTTTAAGGTCACCCTAGTGTAATTACAGCCTGATAATTCCAGTTTAAAATATATAATCATTTAAACTTGGGATTTGGGGCAGAAATCTCAACCAAGTTTATGTTCTTCATTAGAATGTTTAAGATAACTTAAGGTTTGTGGCATTTATAAGGTTAACTTATTAAATGCATGGGAACTACTTATGTGCTTAGGGAAGTTTCTCATCTGGGCATTTGTGACATTTAAAAAGGATTAGACATATCAGCTGGTAACAAACAGCATTCAAGGTCATCACTGCTGTGAGTTTCCAAGGCGTGCCTTGGGATTCTGTGGGGTCCCCAGGTCCATTAGGGATTTCACATGGTCAAAACTATTTTCATAACACTGCTAAAATTTTAGACTACTTGCCTTTTCACTCTTGCTGCCTCAGCATGTCCAGTGGACTCTCCCAGAGGCTTCCCCAAGTGCGATATTGCAACAGACAGAATTCGGAAGCAAATAGGAGAATCCAGCTGTCTTCTGTTAAGCCAGTCATTAAAGAGATTTGCAAAAATGTAAAACAATGCCACTTTTTTACTGAAATTTTTTTTGCTTTGGAAAGTCTAGTTATTTTTCACTGAAAGATAAATCATTCATGCTAATTTGGGGGGTCAATTTATTTTTTAAGTGAATTAATTTTTTTAATTTCTAGTTTTTATTTCTAATACAGTAAATATTTATAGGCATAATTAACATAAAGAACAGCTGATTGGTGTTATTTTTGAGCATATAAACGCATCCTGAAACCTACAACCTTGAGACTACTCTAAATTAATTGCTAAAGTTACCACATTCATGGGGTGTAGAGGTGGTGGCTAAGTAGAATGCCTAAGAAAGCCATGATTTTGATTTGTAACTCTAATGAGTCAAAAATTAAATCTTGGGGTGCCTGGGTGTCTCAGTTTGTTAAGTGTCCAGCTTCAGCTCAGGTCATGATCTCACAGTCCGTGAGTTTGAGCCCACAAGCCCACGTCGGGCTCTGTGCTGACAGCTGAGAGGCTGGAGCCTGTGTCAGATTCTGTGTCTCCCTCTCTCTCTGCCCCTCCCCCGCTCATGCTCTGTCTCTCTCTGTCAGAAATGAATAACGTTAAAAAAAAAAAAGAAAATTAATTCTTAAATCCAAAGTCAACCTCTAAGTAGTCTCTTCTATGCACCCTAGATGCCCTTAAGACCATCAAACAATGTACCATTACATAAACAGGATTGCACCCAAAAATGTGAGCCTCCTGACTGCAGTCCTATCCCACACGCCCTCTGAGAAGGAACACTGGCTTCTTACTCTCATCCACTTGGCCTCTCTTCCCTCTTGCCACTCAGATTCCATTTAGGTGGAAATGTATTATTTTCTAAACTTAAACAGCAAAAAAAGGTTTCCAGATCAGCAGAATGATAAAAAAAAAGTTCATGTGCTATGGGCCAGCCCAACAGGCTAAACTCATTCTTTCCCTAGAGCCAGGGATCACTCTGGGCCCCTGGCCTCACCTGTGCAAGGAGAAGAGTAAGGCAGTAATCCTGCATCAGGTGGTGGTGAGAGATGAATTCATACATTTAAGGAGCTTAGAATAATGCCTAGCATAAGACAGCTGTACAGCAAGTGCTGCTAGATCTATTTTGATTGTTAAAAAAGAGTTGTCTAGTTCCCTTTAACAAATACATAGGCATCTGGCTGGAACAACGGCTTCTTGGGGTGGAGGCTGCCTGTATCCCTTGCTTTTATGTCCCCAAGGAAAAGAGAAGTACCTGTAGGACCCTTATTAATGGTGGGATCAGTTTCTTCAATAACTTAGAATGTTGGCAGAAAAAAATAAAATTCTGACTCAGCTTCTTTTTGTTACAAGAAAGTGATTTTATTTTTCCATTTAAATTATTTATCTCAGTGGAATGCCACCAATATGAAAAACTAAAATGAAAAAGACTCCGTTTAAATCAACCTTTCTGTTATGTGTGTGTGTATCACAAATTAATTTGGGAATTTATTACTTGACCTGAAAAATACACAAAAGTTAGCATGCGTTCCTTAGATTTATTTGAAATTTTTTTTTCACTGCAAGTCATGGTTGTAAAATTTGAAAGTATAAGATCAAGTGGGATTTATTCCAGGCATGCAAGGATGGTTCAACCTCATCAACCCTCAATGTGATACACTACATTAACAAACTGAAATATAAAAATCATATGATCATATCAATAAATGCAGAGCAAAAGCATTTGACAAAACTCAACATCCATTCTGATAAAAACTCTCAACAAACTCAGTGTACAAGGAAGATCTCATAACATGATAAAGCCCATATATGACAAGTCCACAGTTAGCATCATTCTCAACATTGAAAAAAAACTGAAAAAAAAAAAAAAAAAAAAAAAAAAAAAGAAAAAAAACTGAAAGTTTTTCCTCGAAGATCAGGAAGAAGAGGAAGACACCCACTCTCACCACTTCTACTCAACATAGTACTGGAAGTCCTAGCCAAAACAGTTAGGCAATAAAAATAAATAAGAGGCATCCAAATAAGAAAGGGAAATATAAAATTGCCTCTATTTGCAGATGAAATGATGTGATATATAGAAAACCGTAAAGATTCCACCAAAAAAAAAGTCAGAACTAATAACTCTATCAGTAAAGCTGCAGGATACAAAACCAGTGTACAAAACCCAGTTGCTTTTCTGTACACCAACAACAAACTAAGAGCGAAATTAAGAAAAAAAATCCCATTTGTAGTTGCATTAAAAAAATAAAATACCTGGGAATAAATTTAACCAAGGAGGTGAAAGATCTATACACTGAAAACTATAAGACATTGAATGAAAGAAATTGTAGAAGACACAAGCAAAAGATATTCTGTGCTCATGGGATGGAACAATTAAAATTATTAAAATGTTCATACTACCCAAAGCAATTTGCAGATTCAGTGCAATCCCTATTCGAATTCCAATGGCATTTACCAAAAATGGAACACACCATTCTAAAATTTGTGTGGAATCACAAAAGACTCTGAGTAGCCAAAGCAATCTGGAGACAGAAGACAAAGTTGGAGAGATCACACTTTCAAATTTCAGACTATACTGCAAAGCTAAGTTATCAAAGCAATATGATATTGACATAAAAACATAGATATAGATCTGGGGCGCCTGGATGGCTCAGCTGATTAAGCGTCCTACTCTTGATTTTGACTCAGGTCATGATGTCATAGTTCATGAGATCAAGCACCATGTCAGGCTTTGTGCAGCCAGTACACGGCCCACTTGGGATTCTCTCTCTCCCTCTTTCTATGCCCCTTCCCTGCTTTCTTTCTCTCTTGCTCTCAAAATAAATAAACATTATAAACATTAAAAAAAAAAACACAGGCATAGATCAATGGAATAGAATATAGAACCGGGAAATAAACCCAAGCATATGTGGTGAATTAATTTACAAAAAAGTAGCTGAGAATGTACTGGAGAAAGGACAGTCTCAATAAATGGTGTTGGTAAACTGGACAGCCATGTGCAAAAGAGTGAAACAGCCCTATCATATAAACAAAAATCAACTCAAAATGGATTAAAGATTGCATGTACGACTTGAAACCATAAGACTTCTGGAAGAAAAACATAGCTGGTGAGCTCCTTGACATTGGTGTTGGCAAAGATTTTTTGGATTTGATGCCAAAAGCAAAGGCAACAAAAGGAAAAATAAACAAGTGGACCTACATCGAACTACATATACAGCTTCTACACAGCAAAGGAAACTATCTATTCTGTTAACTTGATAATGAAAACATGCTTCACATTATTCCCTGCATTCTGTTTTAAGATTGTAACATAATTATGCCTTCTTTTATTTGTGTTTAGAATTGGGGAAACCTTTCATTAGGTGGCTTCCCATGGGCTCCTAAGAGTTTATGTATTTACTTTTAAAGGAAGATGCTTTTTCACTGGAAGAAATGACCAAGTATGTATTAATAAACAAAGTAGTTTTCAGACTTTCTGAGGTCCTGTGTTCCTTTATTTAATAAGCCCCACTCTGTATGATAATAAACAGAATAAACTGCACCTTAACTTAAATATAATTTTTGTTGTGGATAAACTTTGAAGTTTATATATAATTCTATTTTGAAATCATTTAGTTATAAATGAATCAAACTCATTTATCACTCACTGGCTGAAGTTTCTTGGTAAATATCATGGTAAATGCAGGATTAAATAATTCTGCCAGCTTTATGTGCTTATCACATGTACCTACTTTGTTCAAAGGTTGTTTTGGAAAATGTTCCCCACATACTTATTGTTTAAATAAACTTTTGTGGACTTTAATAATTCTGAGTTTCAGAAAAGAGCAGCTCTGACAAAATCCTTGCTGGCAAGAATATGTCCTTCTAAATACTTCCATCTGTTTTAATTGTTCTGTACGCTCTAAGAGAGCTAACATAGATACTTTCACCTGCAAGAAAGTGCCAGAACTGACTTGCCAAACCATAAAATAATAAACCTTGATAGTTCTGTGGTTTAGAATATGGACAGGTTCGTTTGGTACTTTATTTTTTTTTTAATGTTTCCTTATTTTTGAGAGAAAGACAGAGTGTGAGCAGGGGAGGGGCAGAGAGAGAGGGAGACACAGAATCGGAAGCAGGCTCCAGGATCTGGGTTGTCGGCACAGAGCCCCATGCAGGGCTCGAACTCCAATGGCGAGATCACGACCTGAGACGAAGTCAGGACCCTTAACGGATTGAGCCACCCAGGCCCCCCGTTTGGTACTTTATAATATCACCTTGCAAATGCAGATAGTGACCATGGGTACCAGTAAGCAGTAACACATGGGCAGAAACATTAATGAAAGTCAAAGTTGATTAGTCCCGTTACTCAGTTCTGGGGAAAATGTGGCGATTTTCACCAGGACAAAGGTTTTTAGTACAAAACTGTTAGGCATACATAAAGTTTGCTTAAAGAAAAATTTTAACCTCACAAATAAATTTGACATACTATATAGATAGCAGTTCAGCCAAAATCATTTTTCTTATAGAGCCTCACTTTTTCTTTATTTTCTATCATTGCAGGACATTGGAAAATACAATAAATGGAAACATACAGTGGATTTTTTTTATTTTTTTCCAGCTGTATTGAAACATAATTGAATCTCCGAACTGCACATATTTAAAGCAACCAGGTTGAAGTTTTGACATAATATATACATTTGTGAAGCCATCAACAAAAACAAGACACTGAGAATGCTTTGTCACTTTGTAATGTTTTGTAATGTAATTTTTTGCAATCTTTCCGTTCTCCATTCACCCTTAATTCCCTGTCATCAACCAACCACTGATGTGCTTTCTGGCAGTATAGCTCAGTTTGCATTTTCTAGAATTTTATACACATGGAATCATATAATGGGTACTCTGTTTTGATCTAGCTTCTTTCACTCAGAATAATTATTTTGAGATTTCCTCATACTTTTATGCGCATCAGTAGTTTCTTCTTTTCTGTTGCTTATTAGTATTCAAGTATGCTGATATGCTACTATTTATCCATTCACCTCTTAGTAGACATTTGGGCTGTTTCCAGCATTGAACTATTAAAAAAAAAAAAAACTACTGTGAATAGTGTGTACATATCTTTGCATAGAAAATGCTTCCTTTTCTCTTAGGTTAATACCCAGGAGCAAAATGTCTGAATCATATGGTAGGTATATGTTGAACTTGTTAGGAAATTGACACACTGTTTTTCAAGGTGGTTATAGGTTTTACATTCCCAGTAGCAAATGAAAGTCCCAGGTGCTCTACATTTTTGCTAACGCTCACTGTGGTCAGTGTTTTTCATTTTAGTCCTCCTAGCAGATGGATACTGGTATTTATTTTTATTTGCATTTCCCTAATGGCTAATGACCTTGGGCATCTGTTCATGTTGCTTCTGTGCCATTCGTATATATTTTTTTAGTGAAGTGTCTGATAAAATCTTTTTTATCGTATTGTTCATATTTTCTCTTGGGCTGTTCATTCTATTATTGAGTGTTAATAGTTCTTCATATATTTCATGTAAAGTTCTATAAGCTAGAATTTACAGCTAATTTGATGCTATTTAAACTTTCATCCATAAATTCATCAAACTAAAGTTCTGTAACTTTTTTTAACGTGTATTTATTTTTGAGAGACAGAGAGAGACAGAGCATGAGCAGGGGAGGGGCAGAGAGAGGGAGACACAGAATCCAAAGCAGGCTTCAGCCTCCGAGGTGTCAGCACAGAGCCCGACATGGGGCTCAAACTCACAGACCGCGAGTTCATGACCTGAGCCAAAGTTGGACACTTAACCAACTGAGCCACCCAGCTGCCCCAAAGTCCTATAACTTTTAAAATTAATGCTTTTTAAATTGATTCAACGTATGAATCATCTCTTGTTTTACTGTGTATGCTCCAAGCACTATGGTATCAGGAGGCACCTGGTGGCTCAGTCGGTTAAGCATCTGACTCTTGATTTCAGCTCAGGTCATGTTCTCAGGATTGTTAGATCAAGACCTGAGTCAAGCTTTGTGCTGGGCATGGAGCCTGCTTAAGATTCTCTTTCTCTCTCTCTCTCTCTCTCTCTCTCTCTCTCTCTTTTTCTTCCTCTACCCTTTTCCTCTACACTTGCATACTTGTGCTCTCCGTCTCTCTAAAACAGAAAAAAACTGTGCTATCATTATTTATGCCTCTTATTTTTTTAATGCCTATGTCTTCTATATATTAGATTACAATTTCTCATGAAATGGTGTATTTCTGTCCCCTTTTTTATGCCATAGTTATCAAGTTCTCCTTGATGCTGTTCCTGATCTATTATGTATTTATAAAACCTTGTAGCTTTATATAGATATGGTAAAAGCTAAAAGTGAATAGCACTTTTCCTTGCCAGGCATTATTCTAAATCATTCTAAGGTCTTTACATACATTAAATACTTTGGTCCTCACAACACCATGAGTGTACTAATGTGACCCCATTTAGAAATGAGAAAGCCTAGTAAAAGAAAGGACAGACATTTGCCCAAAGTCACGAATGAGTAGGGGGCAGAGTTAGGACTCACTTCACATCTGGACTGTCTGGTCTGAGTGTACAAACTCTAGATCTCTGTTAAAGGCTTGGAAATTTTCTTTTAAAAAAAGCTATGGATGTTAATGATTTTTCTGTCACCAAATTAACCTTTGTATAAATAAACAAATTTGAGTGCTAGCTTTGTTGCCCTTTCTAAGTAGTGGAAATATCAAAATGTATAGGAGAAAAGAAAACAAAGTTAAGCTTACTGGAAAAATCTATGAATTCTAAACCAAGCTCTTATCCATTAAATTCACTGAGTACCATGCACTCATGTGCTAATTTTTCTAACATGTAAATAGAATAAATAGACAATGGAAGTAGTATAATATCATATAAATAGACAATTCTTTAAACATTGGATAAATCCAGACTTTATTTTTTCAAAGTAACCATTATGCCTAAGGTGGGGCTCAAACTCACGACCCGGGTATCAAAAGTTGCGTGCTCTGGAGACTGAACCAACCAGACGCCTGTAAATCCAAATTTTGTAAGTGACATGTTTTGCATCCAAGAGAAAATTTAAGATTGACCATTTCTGTAGACAAAATTTCATAACATGGCAAATTCAGACAAGTCTACTAAAATTTATTGTCAATGGGTTATAATTAAGAAGTGTGTGATATTGGGGCACCTGGGTGGCTCAGTTGGTTAACCATCCAACTTTTGATTTTGGCTCATGTAGTGATCTCACAGTCATGGGATAGAGCCCCTGATGGGGCTCTGCACTGAGTGTGGAGTCTGCTTGAGATTGTCTCTCTCTCCCTCTCTCTTTGCCCCTACCCTACTCATGCATTCTCTCTCTCTCTCTCTCTCTCTCTCTCTCTCTCTCTCTCAATATTAAATGTGTGATATTGATGTTAATGAAAAATGAAGAGAAAATTCTCACAGATTTAAAGAATTCTAAGTACAATTTATAAAATTCTAATTTACAGGATTGAGTTTATACACATGGAGTCATTTGTAAAATAACTTAATCGTTGGGTCATGGAGGTGGGATTGCTCTCACGGGTTTCTAAATTGGTTCTTTCCCTTTACCATGTCTTCATGAATCTGACAATAAACTCTCTCTGCTTAAAGATATTCAGAGATGGAAACACCATGTCTTTATTTTAAATCATAAATCTGAGTGTTTTGTCATATCAGAGGGATAATCATAATTCCTACTGCCCTGACTTTCTTAGAGAGGAGACTCGTAGAAGACATGGGCCAGATTTTTAATTTTTATTTTAATTAGTATGTCACGAGACATAATACCACATCTAATTTAGCAGTTCTTGCCTAATTATTAGGTGATTTTATTAATTGGCATATAGCTGTAGAGAGCATTTTTGTGTCTTGAACGGCCACTTCTGATGAATCAAGGGTATCAACATTTTCTGAGTTTTGCATTTAGAACTCTTCCTTAAAGCAGAAAATATGTTTTTCCCTCTTCTATAAATTGCATGCCGTCTTCCTCAGACAGATAAGGAAAAAGCAATCAAACCCACAGATAACAGAAACCGGCCTATTCCTCACTGCCTGCCAACCCCACTCTTCATTACACACTGAGAAATGTCGGTCTGACAGGGTATCATTCACAAGCAGTTTGATTTCTAGTTGTTTCATTTTTTCCTTCTCCATCATTTTTTTTTTTTCCATTTCCTACAGGATGCACTTAAGGAAATGCTGCCCGTTGTCTCACATTAAATGTCCGGAACCACTATGGAACTTTGTCCCTACTGAATGTTTCCCTGTGGTGTGAGCTGGCAGTGGTGTGGAAAAGCACAGCGGTTAAGCGCCCCAGCCGTGGAGCCGCACGGTCCGGCTTCAAACTCGGCCACTGGCACTTACTACCTGGGTCATCTTGAGTAAGCTTCCCTTCCAGACCTTGATTTTCCCTTCTCAGGGGCAGGGAGGATAAGAACACCTTGGCATAGAGTTTTTATGAGAATTAGAGGTAGTTCCTGAGGACCGTCTGGAGTACGTCAGATGCTATACGGCTAAGCTAATCCACTTCTCTGACCATGAACTCGAGACTAGGAGAATGCGCCCTAAAAGCATAGCACAAAATAGGCCGATGTGACTTGGGGCGTCCTCACCTCATCCTCCCTGTGGCTGTCCCCGTGGTGCTGGGAGGACGTGACAGGCAACAAAGAGCTGATGTGATAGCTCATCAAACACAAGTTTTTGCCAAGCTGGGTGCAGATTTCACCTCTGTGCACACAGGAAGCAAAGGCTGAACGCGCTGTCATTCTTAAGGCCAGTTCTGCCACTTTACTGATCATCGCTAAGGAGCCATGAGTGAGCTGGAGGAGAACGAGCCATTTCAGAGCAACAAAGTGCTGTGATTTTTTTTTAAGTAGAATTAAGACAACATATAGCTTTATGCATATTTAGACATAGGGTTTGTAGTTATAGAAAAATGAGTATCACACAGATTATATATTCTAAAAATCTCCCAATCTCAGGTACCACATAATATAGCACTATTCACTGTCAGCCTCATGCACATGGACAAAAAGTTGAAGCCTAAGGAGTTACAGGTCTCAAAACAAGTGATGTTAGTTGATGAAAGATCTGTAGGTAAAGAGAAATGAAACTAAAAGGGCCGTAAGAGAATAAAAACAAATCTCAGTCATTGGGTATGTGTCCATCTGTCTGTGTGTCAGTCTGTCTCTCTCCCTCTGTCAGTCTTTCTGCTTGTGTGTTTCTTACTCTCTGTTGCTGTCTCTTTCTTTTACACATACATGCACACGGGCAATGAGACCCACTCTCTCCACATTAATGACTCTAATCACTAATCAGAAATGTAAAGTCATGACAACAGTAATCAAGAAGTATGCAGTATCTCATTTAAGAGAAAAAGAAGAGTCAGGTCGCTGCAGTACCTCTGTGTCTGGCCTGTACTTTCTTAAAGACCAAGTTTCTAATTATTTCAAAAGTATGTGCAATCTTACTGATTTCTTACAACTAAGCAAATAAAAATATCAATTGGATAACATTATTAGAATGAATAACCAAAAGATACAAGACAACAGTATTCTCTGTAATGTGAAATTTCAAATAAAATTCCAAGGTGGAGCCTGGGGGGCTCAGTCGGTTGAGCATCCAACTGTCGATTTTGGCTCAGGTTATGATCTCATGGCTCATGAGATGAAGCCTCTGCCCCTCTCCGTTGTCCATGCTCGCTCTCGCTCTCTCTCTCTCTCTCTCTCTCTCTCAAATAAAAAAACAAACAAATAAAAATCCAAGTTAAGGATTCATCACGTTGTATATGTGGGAGATTGGTTGTCGAGTCCCATTAGGAAGACACAGAAATAATGGTTATAATGTTAATGCTGATGCACAGAATAGGTTCACACTGGGCTTGAGAAAAATAAATCCTGAACCTAAGTTTAAATGTCTTGTCTTTTGCTGTACCCCAGATTCCCAGTGACTCCTCGTGTCTACCACAGGCAGTCAAAATGTCCAGTTTTTCCCTCATCCAGTAAAACCTGTGCTCTCCCAGAATGGCTGGCACTCCATGTGGTTGAAGGAAAACTGTGCTTTAATTCATGCAAAGGTGGAGATGATTTCATGGATTACGGAAGCATTTACATATAGAGTATTTTTAAATCCTTAGTTGAGTACTTAATTGCCAAAAATTCATGTCATCTTTTTCAACGTAATGAATATCTCAGATATAATAGGATCAACAGAATTTTGAAAAGCAAAATGGAATACAAAGATATTAGATTCAAATAAAAATACCCTTCTATTAGCTTGAAAAGTATTCACTTCTGTCTAGTCTTCATAATATGGGAAAAGTTGATATATTTTTTCAAGAGTTATTATTTGGTTGACTATTTTTTTTGTCTTTTTAAAAATTATTATTTTAATTCCTGTGTACTTAACACACAGGGTTGGTTGACTATTTCTTAATTAATAATTCTCATGGGTTTTTTTTTTTTGAATGACTCGTAGTTTTATTTCAGTCTAATTGTTTTCTTCTCCCCCCATCTTGCTCACGTTTTTGGGGGGCGATCTCAATAAAATGGGTGTTACTAGAAGGAAACCATCTCTGTGAACTCCAGATGGCCCTCTCTAGGGAAAAATACAAATGCCTTCATGCCATCAGCCATCAGTCAGGAATAAGCTCCTCCCATTGCCCAGCTCCCTGGGGAGAAATGACACTTCTTTCTAATGAAAGCACTCCCTTAGTCTTGAAGCATCACCGTTGTGACTCTGGGGATCCTTCAGGCTGCTTCTGATCTGGAAAGACAAGAATATAGCCTTGGTTATGAGAAGGCGGTATGTGTTAACCTTTTACCTACCAAAGATACTGTTCAATCCAGTAGGGAAAAGCCATACTAACTCAGAACACTTGAGCATTTTCTGAAAGATATTTAACAAGAAAAGCTCCAGGGGAGCTGATTAAATCTGTTGCTTGCACCCCCAACAGTATTCTATTTCCCAAGAACAGCTGTACAATAGGAATTGCCAAAATTGTAATTCATCACATCAAAATTGACCTTTCCAAATATTTAAGAGGTTGAGATTTTAGCAAACTACAGTTTCAGGAGCTCATTAGATTTTCAAGAGTGTATCCTAGAATATCATGGTTACATTTCAAAATGTGGCATTTAAAAATATGTATTTTGAATATTGTTATTGAATTTTTTTCCTATCCCAAATCAATTAGTTTTTGTTGTGTAACACAGCAGGCAGTATTCTCTTTTCAGACAGACAAATTTATTTTTCATGATGTTATAGAGTCTATGAATTTGGAGAAAATACCAGTCCAGACTCAAGAGCAAATTCATTTTCAAGCTAGGCTAGAAAAGAAATAGATGTCTTTTTCTGTAGTGAAGTAGAAGAGTCCTGAGCTGTGCAATGCAGCATTTGCCCTTGTCCTCCTAGGAAGTCTTCACATGGCCAAACAAAATTGGACGAGCAAGTATCAGAATGCATCTGTCTTTAGGAAATTCATGATGTGTACCTCAGTTTTAATCTCTGAATGACTCTGTTGTAAAGATAATGGTAATGTAGTATTTAACCCAGTAATTTCCAAATTTATTTGAGCACCAGATCTCTTTTTTAAATACTGTGCAGCTCCTAGATGTCAGGTGCAGTCTAGAAAAGGTTGTAAACACCAGTGAAGAGTCTTCTGATCGCCTGATTTTGTCTACTCCAAACACTATCCTCTTGGTCACGTATCAGAATCTAGACAGTTAAGGTGGCTCACTACAGCAATGCCAGCACAAGTTAACTTTTATAAAATTAGATAGTTTTGTGCCAAAAAATTTGAATCTACAGTGTGGTGTTAAAATGTCTATATTTTTAGGGGTGCCCTGGTGGCTTGGTCGGTGGAGCATCTGTCTCTTGATTTTGGCTCAGGTCATGATCCCAGGGTCTTGGGATTGAGCCTTGCATCAGCCTCCACACTCAGTGTGGAGCCTGCTTAAGATTCTTTCTCTCTCTCCCTCTGCCTACCTCCCCTGCTTATACAGTCTCTCTCTCAAAAAAAAAAAAGGTCTATATTTTTATATGTATATTATATACAGTATGCTGTATATACTAATACTAATTTCCTTTGCTTGCCACACACACACACACACACACACAAAATGGATAACAATCTGTAGCTAAGAAGACCACTGTAGCGGTCCACTGGAGGGTCCTTTTGTCCTTTTGTGTCTGGATTTGAATAGTCTGTGATAGTCCCTTTTACATCCCCACACTATTACTGTTTCAGGTACTGTGTCCCTAAGTATTGTGCTTCTCTTGTGTCTTATAGAAGCATTTAGAAATCTCAGACTCTGCCTGCAGTTGTTAAGTGTCTGCTTTTGTTTGCTCGTTTAATCAGCCACATCCCTGAGGAATCTGGCTTAGCTGTAGTATACTCTGAGAAGTGTCGCCATTAAGAACTTACCAGGCATGACTTCACTGTCTCCTCTGGCCTTAGCTGTATGTCTACCTGAGAAGCAGTGTCGACTTCAGGGAACATTTGGTGCACGCAGTCCTTATCTACAATCCTGTGGAAGAGCTAGACACAAGAATAGGAAGTAGGGCTGATTTTTAATTACAGGCAGCATGGTAACCACAGATGAAGCGAGCGGCACAAAGCAGGAATGTTGGAAAGAGAGGAAGCGCAGAGAGGGCGTCAGGCATGGAAGATCCTGTCAGACTTGAAGGTGAACTCAGGCTTCATATTGCAGAGGATTTGTTTCAGATTACTTTTGCATCAAATGCATCTGCTTATAAAAAAAGAAGTTGAAAACAAGAGTGATACAGAATACAGAACACACATTCCCTTTATTCAAAAGACAGCCATGTTGTCATTAGGAGGTAGTATTTCCTTCTCTGTCTTACAAGTTCTTTTATCACTTCTCTGAGCTGAGTTCATGCTTTTAACTTCAGGCTGTGGGTGAGAAAACCAAAACACTGAATCAAGCGCCTGCCCAAAGTCCAGACTCAGCGAGGGCTCAAGAACATGGAAACTTCCTGAGTACTGAAATGAAGACTAAAGAAGGGGGGAAAATGGGAAAAAAACTCTTCTCCAAACAAGCAAATAATAGGCATAGAGCAAAGTCTATTTTCATTATTATGTTTTAAGGAGTCTATCTACCTGAGGTGTGGTAAACTAAGCTGGCATTATGACTAATTGTTCATCACAAATCTGTTCCAAAGTGTAGTCAGTGAGTGTGGGTGCCCCACTACTAAGAAATCTTGGGCTCCACATTCACCAGTGGTCTTTTTGGGTGTCTCTCAGATGCCTAATGGAAGTCCCCAAAAGAATATCCTTTATAAGAATCTAGGCTGTAGGTACATTTTCCCCCTTAAAATTCATCCCGGTAAACACAATTATTTGCTCAGGCTTTGTAAGACTGGTTTGACCAAAAATAAGAAATACTCCTTTCTGGCTTTTACAGTTGTATTATGACCTAACTTCAAAGAGAGAAAGACTGAGCTTTAAGGGCTATAATTATAAGCCACCTGAGTAAGGACTCCTGAAAGGTTACCTGAAGAAAAGGGTGATTAACATTTCCAGGCATGTGAACTGAGTCATTTCTGGCTGAAGGGTAGCATTTTAAAGATACAATATTGTTTATAAAATTAAGGAACTTCAAGACTGGACCTTTTCCTTTGTTATATATTTTTTTAAACTTTTAGAGAATACAGGAAACCATTGGGTGGGTTAGGCATTTTTAAAATTATAGTTTTATGGAGAAAATAATAGCAGTGGCTTTTAAATCAGAATGTTTTTTCCATTCAGAGCAACTCACTGAATGGAGCACTTACTTGTTTTCACTCAGTACAAAAATTCTATCTCTGAATGGGTTCCTGTTGTTTTTCCTAAGATACATTTTCCAAGGATTATCTCCCTCTTATGCCACCACATTGGAACATTGGCCAAAGGTGCCCCTAGAACAAAACTATCTCTGAATCCCAACAGATAGAGGTAACACTGAGAACACTGATTTTCTTGCCAAAAATAAGATAGATTTACTGATTGATCGAAAGATAGAGAGAGATAAATACACAATTATGGGAAACGGGAAACAAAACTGCTACAACCTTTTTGATAAGTAACTGGCATGATTGACTTAAACATAAAACGTGAAGACCGTATGATCCACAAATTATAGCTTTAAGAAGATATAACTACCAAAATGAACATACTATGCACAATGATGGTTATTGCTAAATTGTTTTAATAGAAAAAAAGGAAACAATCCTAATCCCATGAACAGTAAAAGGATTGAATAAATTATGGCACTTTGTGCCGAGGTGGGTTCACCAGCTCTTACAAAGCATGAGTCAGACCTAGACCCACTGATGAGGAATATTACTGAGAACAGCATATGCTTTGTCACATGAATGTTAGGGTAATAGTACAGAATGACAAGACAAGACACCGGGAACAATAAATATCAAACTAGTAAATTCAAGGGATTGAATTTGGGAGTGAAAATGAGGAAAAGACAAATTTATTGATTTTTTTTTCTCTTTATGTAACTAGTATATTTTGGTTTATTAAATGAGCTTTATGACTTTATAAATACAAAATAGACAACATTTTGTTATGTATTATTGTGCATGAGTGGCCATTGAATCCTGTTTCTAAGAGGTTAGGTTGCCTGGGATTTGGGCTGACCGAGATGAAGTCTCCAGAACAAAAAGTTAATGGTGGAACCCAGGTGAACAAAACTACCTCCTGCCCCCACCTTATTCTTCCCACTCAATTTCCATAGACTCCTTGGAATTATAGATAGGTTATTGTCCTAGGCTTATCCATAAATACATGTCTCGACTCATAAATACCTCTATATCCAATGGGGATACAAAGGGGGAAAACTGGGGCACCTGTGTGTCTCAGTCAGTTGAGCATCTGACTCTTGATTTTAGCTCAGGTCATGATCCCAGGGTCATGGGATCGAGCTTTGCCTCGGACTCTACACTGAGCATGGAACCTACCTGGGATTCTCTTTCCCGCTCCCTCTGCCCCCTTTTCTTGCTCGTCACTCTCCCTCTCTCTCAAATAAAAAAAAAAAGGTGGAAAATAATAGTTTTTCTGTATAAAAGGAAAAGTGGAAATGTACAAACCCATGGCTCTTTTTCCTTCCCACCTCATTTCTTTTTTTTTTTTTAATGTTTTATTTATTTTTGAGACAGAGAAAGACAGAGCATGAACAGGGGAGGGGCAGAGAGAGAGGGAGACACAGAATCCGAAGCAGGCTCCAGGCTCTGAGCTGTCAGCACAGAGCCCGATGCGGGGCTCAAACTCACGAACCGTGAGATCATGACTGGAGCCGAAGTCAGACGCTTAACTGACTGAGCCACCCAGGAGCCCCCTTCCCACCTCATTTCTACCAGCAATACAGATTAACTACTTTTCGACCAACCTAACTCACAAGTTTTAGAACTATCTTGAGGGGCACCTGGTGGCTCACTTGGTTGAGCCTCTGACTTTGACTCAGGTCATGATCTCATGGTTCGTGAGTTCAAGCCCCACATCCATCTCACTGCTGTCAGCTTGTCAGCACAGAGTCCCCTTCTGATCCTCTGTCCCCCTCTCTCTGCGTCTCCCCAGCTTGCACTCTCCCAAAAATAAATAAATATTTTAAAAAACAGATGAAAATAATCATGAATCACATGTGATAAATGACTCTTTCACTCTTTAATTCAGATATAGGCCACACATAATATTCAATGTGGTGCATTGGCTTCAAATTAATTATGTTACAAAAGGAACTGATGTTTAAACTTTCTTTTTTTATCCTTCTCCTGAAAGATGCTAGCAGAGGAAGATATTTCGTTTTGTCATCATACATACTCCACATAAAGTTCAAATTTCATTTTAAATCCACCACTTGTGACCAAAGGACAAAATTCAAAAATGGGAAGTTTCGCTCTAAATTGTCCTTTAATTCTTGTTAGCTTCAGAGTTCTCGAATTCGATGATTGTAAAGAAAAATTAAAGCCAAAACTACCGGTGAAGCCAGACATAATCTCCAGTAGGTTTTTGCTCACTGGAGACCTGAATGGAAGTGTATCAGTCTATTCAAGCTGCTGTAATGACATATCCCAGATGGGGTGTTTTATTTTTTATTCTTTTTAAAAAATCTTTTAATGTTTATTTTTGAAAGAGAGAGAGAGAGCGAGCATGAGTGGAAGAGGGGCATAGAGAGAGTAGGAGACACAGAATCTGAAGCAGGATCCAGGCTCTGAGCTGTCAGCACAGGGCCTGATGCAGGGCTTGAACTCACGAACTGTGAGATCATGACCTGAGTCGAAGCCAGATGCTCAGCTGACTGAGCCACCCAGGAGCCCCTGCTCTCACAGTTCTGGAGGCTGAGGGTCTGTAGTCAAGAGGCCAGAAGAACTTGTTTCTGGTGAGGCCTTTCTCCTTGGTTTGTTGACCGGGCTTTCTCACTGTGTCCTTACATGCTGTGTTCTCTGTACCTAAGCAGAAAGAGAGTGAGCAAGAGAAGAACAGTCAAGCTGAGGTATCTCTTTCTCTTCTTATCTCAACACCAATCCTATTGTATTAGGGCCCCCCCTTATTATTTAACCTTATTACTTAACCTTAATTACCCCTTTAAAGACTTCATCCCAAATGCAGTCACACCTGGGGCTTAGGGCTTCAACATATGAATTTCAGGGGGACAAAATTCATCCATAACAGGGAGAAAAACAAACATAGGCTACCACGGGATACAAAATTTGTGTATATTTTACATTATGCTAAGTTTCTCCCTTCTAAGTTTTTTGTGTCTTTTAGTGAAAGAAACAAATTGAACTGACATTTAACAGCTTGCCACAGCCAGCAGGTATAATCTACAGGGTCCAATTTTAGAAGGTCATGAATTATTTCATTACATTGTTAAAATGTCTTTATATTGAACATAATATGTGAGATACGTACGTACATCTTTTTTGAAAGTGATATTTGAAATGATGCCTCTTTAGAATTATTTCTTTTGCTTTTAAAATAGCTTCTGGGGAAAGCACTGGTTAGCCTATTACATTCTAGCCATTTCGTGGGCCCCGTAGAAACACTAGTTAGTTTATATGAAAGACATTTTCTTCTAATTTATAGAAACAAAGAAGTACACAAGAATCACATCTAATTACAGAAAGAGCCAGCCAACAGGCGTTAATATTATTGGTGAAGCTCCTTTTTGTTACTTTTCTGTGTACAGACGGAGAAAGGCGAAATTGTAAAGTCTGAGTAATACCCTTCACACTGTTTTGTACGTCTAGTCGAATCTAGCCTCCAACCTTTATCTCAACGGTATGAGATTAGGTCTGCGAAAATTGGACTGGCAGGCGGTCCTTTTCCACGAACGTAGGAGAGTTTTCTTCTCCCATTACCGCTTTCTACCAAAACTGAAATTCTCTTCATTCAATTGTCTGCTGATGCTGCCTCAAATTTCCAGAACTCTGGGTGTAATGAGACTTTATAAGAATCTCAGTAGCCACTCCTACTGACCTCAGGCTCCGGGAGCCGTGAGAATTGACCACTGCCAGCCACCAAGACTCAGCCGTGCCCAGGTCCCGAGTAGTAAAGAAGCAGACTCGTCCTCTCCAGTTGGCAGCTTCTGAGAATCCTGTGACCTCCAAGAGGTCCAGGGTGGGCCTTGGTAGCGCCAGTGTTTACAGTTCATCATCCTCAAATCCTGGTTTGCTCTTCTCATTCTTATTTAAAATAGATGCCCCACCCCCCCAATTCAACACACCTCTGAAGGCTAGGGACCCAGGGATCTGCTTCACTATGACCAGGGCACTCGCTCCAGACTACTAAACCTTGCCCGTGTTCCCAGCCACCGGCTGAGGTCTTGTCAGCTCAGATGAGCCACCGAGTCTGCTCCCATCCTGACGATGAGTACGGAACCTGCCTTGAAGGCTTCTAAGACTGTGTCCCCCATCAGGCGGGTCCACTGCCCACCGTCTTGGCTTTGCAACGGCTCCTTAGACACTGCAGTGTGGCAACACTCTCCTGGACAGCAAACCCCCAAAGTGGGAGCTTTTCTTCAGCTCCCAAATGCCATTCCCACTTACTGCCCCTCCCCTTCCAGCGTGTTCTGTTCTCAGGAATATGAAAGTAGAGCCTATCTATCTTAGAGGGCTCAGGATCCACTAAAACTTCTCACGGTGCTGCCCGGATCAAGATCCATTGACCGTCAGCACGGGCAAAGCGACGTCTCAAAAATGTTTTGGATATTGCTGGACCTGCCGCACCTCTACCCATTCAAACCGAGAGTGGTGTTAATTGTATGTCTTGGATGAAGTAAATAAGAAGGAAAGGACATCGAAGGGGAATGGTAAATGGAAAAAGATGAAGCAACGCCAAATTTGGTCTCAATGATCCCTGTGGAGCTGTGGTGCCCCAACACAGAGCAAACAAGTAGCTGTTTCTTTATCTATGAAATGTAGACAACAATAGTTAGGGCTGTGGTGATTAAAATGACCGGGTGTATACAAAGGGCTCGGGGGGCGCCTGGGTGGCTCAGTCGGTTAAGCGTCCGACTTCAGCTCCGATCACGATCTCACGGTCTGTGAGTTCGAGCCCCGCGTAGGGCTCTGGGCTGATGGCTCAGAGCCTGGAGCCTGCTTCCGATTCTGTGTCTCCCTATCTCTCTCTCTGCCCCTCCCCCATTCATGCTCTGTCTCTCTCTGTCTCAAAAATAAACAATCGTTAAAAAAAAAGGGGGGGCTCAGAATGGCACCTGCAACATGGTGAGCGTTCGTAGATACTTGTCGCTGTTGTGGTTACCGCTACAACTATGTGCGACTGGAAATGCAAAGGAGCCAAGCTTGGACAGCAGCTCTACCCACCACTCACAGGACAACTCTGAGACAGTGATTTGATCCCCGAGCCTCATCTGCAAATTGGGAAGAGTAACAAAAGAATGAATCATTTCATTCATAAGAACAATTTCATGTTTTAATTATCTGTCTTTCCTTTTTCTGGATAGGCTGGCTCAAAAATGAGAAGACAGACTTTGAAAGGAACTAGTGAGGGTCCAACACAACATCTGAATGAATGTAGATACTTAGTGAATCCTGTGTTTAGATAAGAACTTAATGCGAACCAGACTTAGCATAATATATACATTTTTAGAACCATATTTATCCTATTCCCATAAAGCAGGCTGTCAGACACAACTTTGTCAAAACACGTGTTATTTTGGTCTTTGATAAGCAAGTTAAAAACTAAAGCTATATCATGAAATTAAAAAGGAGAATATTCTAGATCTTTCCGAAGAGGCTGGAATCTAATTTCAGCTGAATACCAGAAGTTAAATTAGTTAATTAAGCTTATTCATTTCGGAGCTGTGAGCAGGCATGATGCTGTCTAAATCAGATGGCTGTGGGGCACCTGGGTGGCTCAGTCGGTTAAGCATATGACTTTTGATTTTGGTTCAGGTCATGATCTCACAGTTCATGAGTTCGAGCCCCGCGTCGGGCTCTGTGCTCACAGCACGGAGCCTGCTTGGGATCCTCTCTGTCTCCCTCTCTCTGTCCCTCCCCTGCTTGCTCTCGTGCTCTCTCTCTCTCAAAATAAATAAATAAACTAAAAAAAATTTTAAACATCAGATGGCTGTGGGTTCAGTTATCACTCACTTAGATTGCAAAACATCTGCTCAAGTGTTCTGTGTCTCCCAGGAGATCAGAGCAATATGCATGCTCACAATAATTAGAAAGTAGGCAAATAATGTGAGTTTTTGGAAAAGATTGAAGGAAATGGGACCGTTCAGATGGTTATACTAAAAGTCCAGACCTGCCACCTTGTTGCTATCTCATTACCTCTGTAAATACCCACTGATACGACACAAAGAAACAATTAAAGACACTAACAAAAGAGCGTACACATCCTAAAAGTAATGTTTTGTTGGCCTATTCTCTATACATCCTAAAAGTAATGTTTTGTTGGCCTGTTGAAAGAATCTTCTCATCTGTGGTTCCTTAATTATTATTCTGTGTCTGGCTTTGTGTTTCTCTTTATTTGGCCTACTGCAAGACTACGACAACAATCTCTGGAATCGCCAATCATATTTTCATCATATAACCCTTTGAGCCGTGTCTACTGGGATTTGGTAGAGCCTGTCATCTACACTCCGAGAGCTGACGCTCACCCTCAATGAATGTCATGTGCGGTTAATTTGCGTTAGAAGTAATTTGAAGTTATGACGGAAGCCAGCTCCCTCACTGGTTCTCACAATGAGTGCTTTGCCTAGTCAAACACTAGAGAAACTTAGAGATTCTTCGAGGTATTCAGTCTCAGTTATTGTTCTCAGATTCATGTAGTGAATGAGATATTTTTATTAGCAGACACTTGAATGACTGGATAGTGTTTATTTTATCATTAAATGTGTGACTTAATTTTATTATATTGAGATACGTATTTACATATTCAAGTGATCATAATCCTAATACATAGGCATGTTAGGACTTCTACTTCAACTGTGTTCTGGAAAACCGTTCATTTGAACGATAAAATCCATATGACAAATACGTATGGAGCAATTACTGTGCGTGGGGGACTTTGCAGGTTACGGTGACAGGACTGACACGGGCCTCAGTGAGATCCACTTGCCCTTGGGTTCCCTAGATTCTATAAGGAATCACTGGTGAAAGATGAAGTCTAGGCTCCCTGGCATGCCCCACTTGGCAGAAAACATCCGGTTTGTTAGAGACCAGAGACAGAAAAGTCTGCCTCCTCCCACTGACATGCTAGTTGATGCTTTTCCTAGCACTTCTCTAGTTACAACAGGAGTGTTAATGCTGCCGCACATTCCCTTGAAGTGCCATAATACATGTATTATTTCCTGAGGAGATGCTGGGATCTACCAGAAGCAAGGCCATAGGTGGAAAAGGCCAGAGAGCCTGGATTCAAGTGACCTCTGTTCACTCACAGCCACGGCCTCGGTTTCCCCATGCTCTCGGGAGATGATCAGCTTCAGCTGTTCCTTCCCGAGGATGCCCTCCTGGGCTGGGGCTGCAGGGAGAGGAACCGTGTGAGGCTTCACTGGGGTCCGGGGCCCTCTTCCCAGAGTGGGAGAGGTCCTTTGATTGAGAGCTCCGCCAGTGCAGGCAATAGCAGAGTGAGAGGCCCTCAGGGAGAATGAGACAGCAAAGGAGGAATGTTCTCTAGGATAATGCTTCTCAGACTGAGGCAGCACCAGCGACTTTTTCCTTTCCTTTTTCCCAATCTTCTGCAGATCGATACTTTCAACAAAAGATACACACAAGACACGCATCTATTTTGCATTATGAATGAAGTATTTCTTTCTGTCTCCAGGCTTATCTTGCAGACCACACTCTCAGAGGCTGCCCTGAGCTCCTCTCGTCCTGCGCACCCTGGGAACCCTCACCCTCTCACCTCACGGCCTCTTCCCCTCCTATGGTCTGACCTCACTGTCACCTCTCAGGAAACTGCAAGGTTCTCCTTTTAAAAATCCAGCCACATCTTGTCAGTCCCCACCCCCAATTCTGCCATAGCACTTATGGTTCCCTCCCGACCCCGTGTTGTCTGTGACGTCCTTCACAGGAGCACGCTTCCTTCACTCTCTCCCCGTGGAACATGGTGTCTCTTTTTCTTTCTCTAGTCGACCTTCTAAAAGCTTTCCTAAGGTTCTAGCCTAAATGTCAGGCTCTATGCACTTTAAATATATGAATGTCAAGGGTGCCTGAGTGACTCGGTCAGTTGAGTGTCTGACTCTTGATTTCGGCCCAGGTCATGATCTCACGGTTTGTGAGTTTGAGCCCCGCATCGGGCTCTGCACTGAAAGTTTGAAGCCTGCTTGGAATTCTCTCTCTCCCTTTCTCTCTGCCCCTCCCCCACGTGCACTCTCTCTGTGTCTCACAATAAATAAATATACTTTTAAAAAAAAATGTGAATGTCAGTGTCTGAAACGGGGTTGGGGGATGTTAAGATTTGACTCTCTCCCAATGTGAAAAGGGGGCTAAGCAGGAGTTAACTGCGTGTATACGTGTCCATCGTGTCTGGAGAAGGTAGCCGACCAAAGCTTCTGAGGAGGGTAGATGGCATTAACCCACTTGCTAACAAAGGAGGGTACCATTTGTTAACCCTTTGCTAACAAAGGAGGGTACCATCACTAACTTGTAAAATGAAGGGATGTGCAATATCTTTTGTTTTCTGTTCTTCTCCCTTTGTGTCCCTTCACTCTGACGGGGGCTTCGATGGGTATGAGGAGTGGAACTGTACAAAGATCCTTTTGTAGAAAGTCAGTAGATGTGTTTCTTCTGCCAATGACAGGGATCTTAACTCTCTGACCACCTGTATCCTCATCAGTGATATGCGGTGGTTCAGTACTGGGATCACATTCCCTAGAAAGTTCCATAATTTTCGTACATTGCCTCAAATCTTTTGTTTAAACTATTGATTTTTTTCATCCCGGGGCTCTATGTTAACCTTATGTTCTTAATTCTCTTCTAGCAACTGTGTTCTGCTCAGAGGCCAAATAAATGACATTCAGAACTTCTACTGAGGTACTATGAGGTAAGATCTTTTTCTCGGTTGAGTTCTTTGGTTTAAAAAAAAAAAAGGATGTATGGCTTGATCAGTGAAACAGATTAATGAGGAATAGGAATTTCTAAGTTGGTGTTTTCAAGTATGATGTATAATTGCTCTCTGTGCATCTCAACATAGGTAACACAGTCATGCTCGATTTTTGTCTTAATACAGATACTTTTTTTTGGCTTTTTGCTCATAATATTCAAAATTACAATGAAAGCATGTCGGTTAAAATATGAAATGTTGTTTTCTTTCAAATACTCATTTGTCTCTTAAGTGTAGCAAGACGGGGTTACTGGAAATTAGTGCCAAATGTTTGAATTTTTAGCGTCTATAAAATGTTATAGCTTGTCTAATTTACAGAAGCTTACATATTATCCCTTGATTGATATCACCTTATATAAAACGCCATACAAAATCTGATAGTGAATATAAAGACAGAGCAACGTTGTGAAAAAGCTCCATTTCCTCTCAATGTTATTGTTAATCCCTTCTCTATTCAGCAGACAGTGTTATTGTCCTAGTCAATATCCCTTCTCCCTTCTTCCTTCCAAAAATCGTCATCATCACCATCATCATCATCCTGGTATTTTGAAAGGCAGTGAAATACCTTGTTTAAATACCGTCACGTTCCCAGACTCCTTTACGAGGCCACGTAACCTGGTTCTCACTAATGACCCTGGATGGTGGGCCCCAGGGAGGGCTTCTCTTCCTGAATTTATTCCCTTCCTGCACTCATTCCCTTCTTGACTTAAAAGATCAGAGCTTCAAGAGCAGAATATTTTGGGAATATTGTTACTACTTCATCTTCTTACCTGGAAAGCTGTTCTAACATTTGTAGCCGCGGATTTTAATTTGTGGAGGTGACTGAGTGTTGACATGGAGAGGTCAATGCCATTGAAAGAAGAATTTCTTCCGTACATATGCTGAGAGAAGGGCCACTCTGTGCCACCAGGAAGCACCGGGTTTGGTCAAGAGGCAGAAGACGGGAAGAGGAGAGAGTCTGAGTCAACAGTCTCTCCTGGGAGTGTCTGTGGGAACAGCTGTGCAGGGTGGGGCATACGGTTGAGGATTGGCCAGTTAAAACCGTGTGAGGGGCTCTGGGCTGTAAGGGCGGTCCCTGGCCGCTGGGTGACTTAGGGCTGAGGAAACACCGGCTTGGTGTGTGAGTTAGAGGAGAACTGGGACTGTGGATCCAGGGTTGCTTGGTTTACACATGAAAGATGTGCTCTGGGCCACGCCCTTCGCTGTCTCTAAGACCTGGGTAGCCCTCTTGTTGGCATGAGCGCTGGGAGTTGTATGCAAGCGATGAAACCTAGGAATCTACTCCTGAAGCCAAGAGCACACTGTATACACTGTATCTTAGCTAACTTGACAATAAATTATTTCCAAAAAAAAATAGAAAATAAAAATAAATGAAAAGAACTGGCTAGCCTTGACAGAGGCAGGCTCTCCCTCAGCAGCAAGGTTTTAAGATCTCAGAACATCATAAAATACAGAAAGGAAAGAACATGCCTGATACACAGCACAACCCCCCCCCCCCCCATCTTGAGATCCCAAGGACGAAAGCCACAGCCAGAGATGTTAGAGCAGGAAGGTAAAATGAACTTGACTCCTTGATGACATTCTTGCCCTCCAGTGAGCCTACCATCAGCTCTCCTGTGGGATGACTCAGATAAATCCCTGATTCTCTAGATCTCTTGACACTCGGAGCCCAGTTCTTACAGCACTGATTCACAGGCGTTCGTACCCGGGGGTTGTGCTAGACATGCCTGTCTTTAATCTTGGCAGTAGTGTGCAGTCAGGGTAAGTGTTATTATCCCCATCTACAGATGGGGAAACTCACACACTGAGTGTTAAGGTTGAGGTTTGAGCTGGACCTTCCGGTGCCCTTCCCTGTCCTCTGTTACCCTGATGCCTATCCTAACAGTATATGCCAGGAGCCTGTGCTTTCGGTATTCACATCTGCTGGCTAGTCAGCAACATCGCCAATTCATTACCCCTTTGAATGCTTGCTCTTTGATAAGCCAGAATTTCCACTGGATTATCCACTTATAAAACCAAGTGAACTTAGGCTATTCCACATTAAAAAAAAAAAAAGAAGAAGAGAAAAAACTCTAATTTGGGGGGATCAGATTTGATTGGAATTGCCTGTGAAAGCAAGTGAAGGAAATATTAATTCCAAGGTGGGTTTTTTTTTTGTTGTTTTTTGGGGGTTTTTTTGGCAGTAAAAGTTTAGAACTCATGGTCTCAATAAGGCCACCACAATTCAGCTTTTAACCTATGGTCCAAATACTAAATGTTCTCCTTCCAACAATCTCTGTTTCTTTACTCGCACTTGTTGGGATCGGGGGAAAATGCAGGTAAGAGATAAATTATATAAAGAACTCCTTTCCAAAGAAAGTCATGCACGATATTGAATAAGGTACTGAGCTGAGTCAGGGAAGGAGGTGCTTATAATGGAAAAGTCTCTGGGCTGGAAAATACGAGAGGGGCAGTGCAGGTGACAGCCAGCTCTTCCAAGGCTTGAAAAACGCCAGCTCACCTCTCTGGACCTTTGTTCTTTATTTGTAAATGGAGGGTGTCAGATATTCTGATATTCTCTTCGTGTAAAATAATAGCTTTCTTTGTCAGATCTCCTTTGCTAAGGCAGGGAAATGCTGCATCTACTAAAGTCAAACTTTCCTTTTGGCCACGGAAGCTATGATTTCTCAGTACTTTCCCTTTTCCTTTCCTTTCTTTCAAATAGATGCGGAATCTCTTCATTTCTTTGTGTCTCTTCTGTCACGACCCTGCCCTAGGTCATCATTCTGTCTTTCCTGGACAACTGTGTGAGCTTCCCAATGGTCTCCTGGCTTCCAGGAGACTGGGGAGCCCGGAGCACATCTCATTACTCTCCTGCTGGAGACCTGTTGCAAACCCTTCAGCTCCTTCCTCTACATTAAGAGCAAAACCCCCAGTGCACAACAATGACCTATACATCCCATACGATCCGGTTTCTACCTGTACTTGACTCCTTGCTTCCCAACTCCAGCAAGTGTCCTTTTCACTGTTCCTTGAATGTTTCTTTGTGTTCTTTCCCCCGACACCCCCGGGGCCCTGGCAGTATAGTCCCCTGGCTGACATTGTGTGTCCCTGGTCCTTCCAATTCGGATCTCAGCTGCTTCAGCCTTCCCTGACCACTCTCTGGATATGAGCGCCAGCCCAGGTACCCAAATTGAATTCCTTTTAAAAACTAGAAATTTTATTTTGTAAAGCATACAAAAATACCCATGTATGATATCTATGTATGCATAGAACTTAAGGGATCTAGGAGAGACATGAAAAATAAGGGATTTAGGCCAGACGTGAAGAATTCAGCCCTGCTTGTTTATGGTTTATTATCTCTTGCCATAGTGTGATCTAAGCTCGGTGAGGGCAGGGCCTTATCTGTTCCTTCCTTGCCAAAGCCCACAGTGCCTACAAGGATGCCTGGTCCCTGCAAGAAGCTTAGTAAATATTTAGTGAATGAATGAATGTAGAGGCAGAAAATGCTGTAGATCAAATATCCCCCCAAAATTAAGCAGTGCTTACAGATGTCCCTGAAGAGTTTATGGCTTAGGAAGGAAGGAAAAAAAAATAAAAGTAAAGATGAAAAAAAAAATTCTGGGGAGAGGGACAGACAGCAGGGCACAAGGAAAGAACAGTAAATCTTTGGGAGGGATCGCTTCAGGTATTTTTACGAGCAGTATTTCTGATCTGTGGTGATGGGTGGCGGAGGCCAGTTCTTTGGATCTTACAAAGATTTATTAGCTAAGCCTGACATGTGGACGATCAGAACTGTTTGTTGAATGAAGGCCCAAAAGAATGAAATAATAAATTATTGAACTGCTAAGAGCATTTTGCCTTTTTTTTTAAATGGGCAGGATAACATTCCCTTGATGCCAATATTTAGTCCGTGTTAGTAACAGCCATTCCAAATACACTGAGTGTGAAGAATGTTCCATGAAGCAGAATTCGGTTACTGCGCTAGGCATCTC
This sequence comes from Panthera onca, assembly GCF_046562875.1. NCBI lineage: Eukaryota > Metazoa > Chordata > Mammalia > Carnivora > Felidae > Panthera > Panthera onca. The sequence goes on from NC_138349.1 coordinate 79,438,686, forward strand.
CCTGAGAGCATTTCAGAATTTATTCTATCTTCAAGTAAATTGTCACAGTGACTCTCCAGGATGGCATACCGTGGTAACGTATTAAAATGCTGATGGGAAAATGGAAACTAGAAAAATGTCTTATCTGTCAATTAAATGATGTAGCCTCGTGGGTCGATTACAGCAATTCGGGGGCTTTTTGTTTTCTGCCAATTGAGATTTGACAGCTGTTTATAAAATATTTACATTCTGATTTCAGTCACATTGACAACACTTTTGGGTCTTTGGAAGATGATAATTATATGTTAGGAAAACGTTAAAAAAATTCTGAAGCTGATCTGTTGAGGGGAAAAAATATCTGGCTTTTTTCAAATTGTACAAAGGAAGGAAATCTACTTTATTAAAGGATGTATTTCTAATAAAAGTCAGGAATAATAGACATTTGTGATCCAAAGACATACTGCGTGTAATACGAGAGAGTATCTTTCTTCACCTCGCCTGTTCTGGGAACCTTACCTTTTCTCAGTCAGCTCTGGCTAGCTAGACACGTGTTTCTCACCTTTCTTTACTTTATTAGGCATACATAATGTTTGTATGGTACTTGGGTGAATTAGACAGGATTTGAGAGCATCTCTATGGAATTTTACAGAAAAAGAATTCAATATATATTCTTAGTACTTGAAAGAAGAGAAAATAAAAAGTATTGGGGATAATACTAACTATTGAATTTATATCGAATTTTCAAATAAAATCATTTTAAATGTTTTTCATGAGAAGTGTAAATTTACATGCAGCTTTTCTTTATCAGGTATCATGTTAGAAACAGTGACCTCTAATTCTTGATCAGTATCTGTCTAAAATCTTGACAGCCACTGTCTGTGTGATGCTTTGTAAGAACAAGTAGGTGATAGAAAATTTGAAACCTAGTTTATAGCCATTCAAGGGTTTCCTGTAACTGACATTATGTTTGAAGTATCTAACAGCTATTACTTTCTTTCACTGATGAATGTTATGTTGAAGTTTCTTAAGGTAAGGCAAATGATTTTGGAATGCAACCTAACTTTTTAGTATCAAGTATATTAAGTTTGTATAAAACATATATTCTTTTATAGCCATCACCCTGCACATAGTTTGGACCCCACTAAAAGGGCATGTCAGTCATAAATGGGCCAAAGTGGGCTTGAGTTTATTTGTGGAACCAGGAGAAAAAGTGCAGTTGGAGGCCCAGGGCCCACCCCCTTCCCGTCCCTGGCTCTTCCCTGTCTTTCCAGGGGCCTTGCTCTGGGACCATTCATGTAGACACTCCCTGTGAAAGTCTAACACGCCCCCTCCCACTGTGTCACAGCTGTCCCTTGGCCAGCCATGGGGTCCCAGCAGCACCTAAGGATGCATCTGGTGAAGCCACCACGTAAGCCCTAGAAATGAGCAGACCTTTGGTGAGAGATTCTAGGGACCTGCAGAGATGAAGCCTGGTCTAGAAGAAACCCAACTCCCTGTGGGCAATTCCCATGCAGAGGGTCATGGCCAGAGGAAGTCCAGAGTGGACACAGATACAGCACTTCTCTAACACTAACGTGGACACACCTGTTAAAATACAGATTCTGATTCAGAAGGGCTGAGGTGGGCCCGAGCTTTGGCGTTTCTGATATGCTCCCAGGTGAGGCTGATGCTGATACTGACTAAACTCTGAGGAGCAAGACGGTGATGCACAAGGTCAAGGCCAGGGTCCTACTGTTTGGGTTGCAGGGCAGTACTGGACAGAAGTATCTGCTTTGGGTGAACACAGAGACATGGGCCTGCCACAGACAGCTGTCCTCGCCCCCAGGACCTCCCAGCCCAATTCTATGTCATGTCCCTTGGCAACCTGTGTCACCAGTTGTCCCTCCATCAGCTCCCAGCCCCTTGTCCACGTGGGCAGCAGCCCACTCAGGGGCTGGGCACTGAACTTGATGTCCAGGTGTCAGAGCCCACCTTGGCTGTGCTCAGAGTGTTGCAAGGCCAGGTGTCCCCAGCATGCTTGCAGCCAGGGAGAGCTCAGCACCAGACCGGGCTCAGGCACACCTGCCCCTGGGGATTGCCCCCCCCTCCACCACACAGGTCCCTGAGGGCATATGCGCCTATCTTACACCCTGGGGCACTTCACCCAGCTTGTGGGAAGTCCTACAATCAGGCTCAAAAAGGCACATTAGGGGGAAATGGTAAATCTAATAGTTCTCTAGCAAGATTATACCTCATTATATGAAATTGGATTACAAAGTTTTCAGAAGTGACCCAAATAAAAGCAGTGCATAAAAAAATGATTAAGTTCTCAGAGGAACCTTTGAACCAAAGAGAAAAGAAAATCCAAATTAGGAACAAAAGAAAACAAAACAAAAAAAAAGAAACATTTGGGGGCACTTGGGTGGCTCAGTTGGTTAAGTGTCCAATTTCGGCTCAGGTCATGATCTCACGGTTTGTGAGTTCGAACCCTGCATCGGGTTCTGTGCTAACAGCTCAGAGCCTGGAGCCTACTTCAGATCCTGTGTCTCCCTCTCTCTCTGCCCCTCCCTGCTCACACTCTGTCACCCTCTGTCTCAAAAATAAATAAACATTAGAAAAGAAACATTTGGGAAGTAAATATAGGTGTTACGCCATATACAAAAGAAATAAAATGCTACCCAACAATTGATCAAATCATCAAAATATATCACGGAATCCCACTTTAAAATTTTTTTTAATGTTTATTTATTTTTAAGAGAGAGAGAGAGAATGAGTATGAGCAAAGGAGGGGCAGGGGGAGAGAGAGAGAGAGAGAGGGAGAGGGAGATTCCAAAGCAGGCAAGAATCCCAAGCAGGCTCCACACTGTCAGCAGTGAGCCCGATGCCAGGCGCAAACTCAAGAACCATGAGATCATGACCTGAGCTGAAGTCAGACACTTAACCAACTGAGCCACCAAGGCGCCCCTCACAGAATCCTGTTTAAGACAAACACACAAACAGTATCGGGAGATGGGAATCAAAAATTAAAAAATATTATGGGATGACTATAAAAACTTATAACAAAAGAGCAGCTCTAGAAAACTAGAGTAAATCAGATAAAGTAATAAAGGTGATTAATTTCATTAAAATCCAAGTTTGGAGTTAGTAGGTGATACTTTTTAAATAAAAGAGGGTTTTAGACATAATTCCATAACATGGAGAAATTCAGTTACGTTCCAAGAGAAATGAAAAAGCTCGTTAGAATAAAAACATCATAGGGGCTCCTGGGTGGCTCAGTCAGTTACACGTCCAGCTCTTGATTTTGGCTCGGGTCATGATCTCAGTTCCTGGGATCAAGCCTCACATCAGGCTCTGTGCTGATAGCACAGAGCCTACTTGGGATTCTCTCTCCCTCTCTGCCCCTCCCTGGTACATGCTCTCTCTCTTCCTCTCTCTCTATCTCTCTCTCAAAATAAATAAATAAACTTAAAAAAAATTGTAGAGGGGCACCTGGGTGGCTCAGTCAGTTAAGCCTCTGACTTCGGCTCAGGTCATGGTCTCACGGTTCATGATTTGAGCCCCATGTCAGGCTCTGCGCTGACAGCTCAGAGCCTGGATGGAGCCTGCTTCGGATTCTGTGTCTCCCTCTCTCTCTGCCCTCCCCTGCTCATGCTCTGTCTCTCTCTGTCTCTCAAAAATAAATAAATGTAAAAAAAATTTTTTTAAACCCATAGAAAGGAACATTAAACACAAGCCACCGTCTTCACACCAGACAACATGCAGCGTACATGGAAGTATAAGAAGAAATAAATTCAAAGTGCGTATAAGGATGACTTGGAAAGAAAAGATCTCATAATGTGATCAAAGGCAAAAGCTGCCGAAGTGCTATATTTACATTCTAGTGTGTCAGAGGGGAGAAAAAAAGAAAATCCGTCTACACAGTTTCTTATTATTCCAAGACTGCAAACTCTATCCAGTTTTCTTTACAGCAAAGGAGTTATTCAATTCCTGCTGGATGTTCCTAAGAGAAATTTTAGATGATCTATACCAATGCTTTAATACACAGGGTCTATCCTCAAAGAACGTGCAGTTCCATTTAGATGGGAAGCCATACACATTTTTTTTTTAATGTTGTAAGTGTTAAATACAAGACCAAGTATTAGCAATGTAACTAAGTAGTTTAAGTACCAAACAGATCATTGACCTGTTGTGGTCATGGGCTATAGCCTTAGCGTGTTTACATCCTTGATGCTTTTCGTAGTGATAGACCTATGTGAGCTCGTAGAACATGTTTATGAAAAGGATGTGTTAATGACATGCCAAAGCAGAATAAAAGGTAACATTTTTCATGGCCTCAGGGGCACAGAGACACCCCTCAATAAAAAGGGATGACATATATAGAGGCTGGAGAGAGAGTAGGACTTACATAGGCAGAAAGAAACCAGAGAACATTGCAAAGGATCACAGGGCAGGTATCATCCCTGTGTGTGTGTGTGTGTGTGTGTGTGTGTGTGTGTGTGTGTGTGTGCGCGTGTGCGTGCAGGGGGTGGTTTTCAAGGATGGTGAGAGAAGGGGACGAGCAGAATGAAGAGGACTTTGTAATTCTAAAGCAGCTTGGATTTTATCTGAAAAATCACGGAATACCACTGAAAGAATATGAACTGGGGGATAACGTGAGAAAAATTAATTAGGCAACACTATGTGGAGCTAGATGGAAAGTGGGGAAAATATGTGGGTGACTTTAATCAGGAACCAGAATGTCAAAGGCTGAAGAGAAAGCTACCCCCAGGAGGGAGGAAAGCCTGGATTCAGAAAACAGCACAGCGAAGTCTCTGTCTTCTTTCCTAGTCGGTGTGGTGTTTGCTCTCTCCTGTCTTCACACCTTTCTGTTCTTTTGGTGATTTGCCTTTCATATGTACATGTCAAATGGGTTCAAATCATAAAGAAAAAGCAAACAACACCCTGCCTAGGTTCTCTTTTGATTTCTGTCTCTCCCTCCTTCTCTTCCTCCAACCCGCCAGTGACCCTAGTTCCTTCCTTAGGTTTCCTCCTCCTCAGTCCTCAACCCTCCATAGCCTGGTGGCTGGTCCCCCTGCCTCACTGGAACTGTGGCTAAAATGAGCGAAGATCTCCTGGTTGATGAACCCTAAGAATTTTTGATCCACAACTTTTTTGACATCTCTGCAAGTTTTGCTGCCTTTTTGAAATTTTCTCTTTGCTTGGAATGCAAGGAACTTCCTCTCCTTGAATCTCGTACCTTTTTTTCCCTCATTGCCATTCTCCCTCCCTCCCTTCCTTCCTTCCTTCCTTCCTTCCTTCCTTCCTTCCTTCTCTCTCTCTCTCCTTCTATCAGCTGCCTAAGTGCAAATTCTCTCCTCTGCCCCCGCAAAGCTTTGTTCAGAATTCTCCTTATTTCATTTAACTTCCAGGCTTAGACTATGACCTCAAATCTGTGCCTCTAGCTTAGACACCTTTCCCTAGTTCACATCTATCTGTATCTGTAGAGACCACTCTCTCTACAGGGTTTCACCACATGCTCCAAATTCAGAACAGCAGAACTGAACTCCCCTGTTCCTCTTTCCACTCCCTGCTTCTCCATGTCTCTGTCTCAGTGCTGTGTGTGTTATACAGGTGCAACCCAGAAACTAGATAAACCCTTTCTGTTTCTGAAGTGAAAATCTAATCTTAATTCCACTGAGCCACTTCTTAGCTATGTGACCTTCTACGTTACTTACCTTCTATGGCTCTCAGTTTGCTTATTTATAAAATGGACAGAATAGTAACACTTTTCTCACAGAAGGGCTGTGAAGATAAGAAATGGCACGTTGTAAGCCCTCAATACATATAGCTATTGCATTGTTTGAAATAATCTGACTCCCCATAGACTTGAAAAGAAAAAAAAAAAACCCTAGTTTTCTTAGCATGTGATTTGATTTTTGCCTAATTCTCAAACTTCTTTCTCACCATTTCCCAGCTTCCACCCTGCTCTCCACCCTTATAGAAGACACTCTGAGGTGCCATTCTCTGCCCACCATCCCCCAAGCTCATGAATGCCTCTTCCTGGTATCAGATCATGACTTAACCATGATAATTTCCCCTGATCATCAAAGTGTATGTGGGTAGGGGTGCCTGGGTGGCTCAGTTGGCTAAGCGTCTGACTCTTGATTTCGGCTCCGGTCATGATCTCATGGTTCATGAGTTCCAGCCCCATGTTGGGCTCTGTGTTGACAGACCGGAACCTGCTTGGGATTCTCTGTTTCCCTCTCTCTCTGCCCCTCCCCTGCTTGCTCTCTCTATCTCTATCTCTCTTTCAAAAATAAATAAACTTTTTTTAAGTGTAGGTGCTTAGCTCTTCTTGCATTTTTCTCTTCGATCTCAACTAGTTTTCCTCCATGTGCCTCTGGAAAGCCGTTGCCTCAGAGATTGTTCCTTCTATGTTGTCATCAAGCACAGATCTTTATCTCTACCTCTGTACTATCAGCTTCTTGGTGGTAGAGGATGTCCTATTTATCTGTAGGTGGGAGTGGTTTTGAGAAGAAGTATAACCAATAGGGTGTGGACAAAAGAGAATAACCGTTGGATGTGCCAGTTGTGCACCTAGAAATGGCCCCTAAATATGGTTGAGTCAGCCTTCACCTCAGCGGAGTCTGAGGTGGCTGCAAAAGGGAAAGTTTGAAGAGGACAAGGCAAAAGGGATATGGGGATCCTGGGGAAAAGCTAAGTCAAAGATGTGAGGAGAAAAATGGAAGCCAGCTGGTAGATGGTTCACAGTGGAGGAGAGGTCCATGGGGCCCAGTGGAAGGGGTGGCTGGCAAGAAAGGAGAGCTCATGCTGACCTGTGATGGATTTATATCTGCATAAAATCTTCCAGAAGAAGATTCCAAAAAAGAGAGGCTTTCAGTGTCAAGAATGAGGAAAGGACAAAACATACATAAATTTGTGATATATAGGAAGTTGAGATATAACAATATACACACAGTTTTAATGAGTTACAGGGGTTTTTTTTGTTATGGTATTTGTGGATGTAATGCCATGTATAATAGTATATTATAAATATACATTTTTATATGCAGCTGACCCTTGAAAACACAGGGGTTAAGCGTGCTGACTGCCCCATGCAGTCAGAAATTCATGTATAACTTTTGACTCTGCAAAAACTTAACTACTAATAGCCTACTGTTGACTGGGAACCTTACTGGTAACACAGTAGTCGATTACCACGTATTTCATATGTTATATGTATCCTATACTCTATTCTTACAATAAAGTAAGCTAGAGAAAAGAGAATGTTCTTAAGGAAATCATAAGGAAGAGCAAATACATTTCTCACTTATTGTCGCCCCAACCCTAAGAGACTGGGCAACAGGGCTCTGTGTCCCTGAGTTCAAGTGGGGTGCAGATTTAAACCTTCTGGATTTAGAAGAACAGGTCTGGAGAAAGCACGCCGCGTGCCCAGCAACTGACCTCAGGGGCCTTGTTTTCAGGCAGACCTCTGTGTCCTGACTCTGCCCCCTTCCTTCAGCTTCAGGGCTCTCGTCACGGCTGGTGGTGGTGAGGACTGGACCGGGTTGGTCTGGACTCTGGAACGGACTCCTGTGCCAGCCCCATCATGACTGTCCCTATCAACTTGGGCCAGGCACTTAGCCCTTTCCACCTCAGCGCTTATCATGTAACATGGTGATTAAAGCTGGTCGTGCAAATGAGCAACAAATAAGAACGCTGCTATAAGAGCGCCTGGGTGGCTCAGTCGGTTGAGCGTCTGACTTCAGCTCGGGTCATGTTCTGAGTTCAAGCCCCACTGCTTCCGATTCTGTGTCTCCCTCTCTCTCTACCCCTCCCCCACTCATACTCTGTCTTTCTCTCTCTCTCTCTCTCTCTCTCTCTCTGTCAAAAATAAATAAACATTAAAAAAAATTTTTTTTAAAGAAAAAGAAATTGCACATAAATTTCCCAGCACACAACAAGAGAGTATAAAGAGAACGGACAGCCAGACACTGGTGACATCCTAACAGAAATGGGGGAGAGACAAAGTGATTAACGGTTTGAAGGCAAGGTTTTTAAAAACTTAATTTTTAACCAAATGGCAGCCAATTAAAGCCTGGTGAGGTGGGCAAGGCCCAGCTTTTGTTTTGAAGCTGATAAATTTAATAAAAATTTCTCCATTTTCACTTCAGTAAAGGCCAGGGGAGATTTTGTGTGTGCACAGGCACATTTCCAAACACGTATCTGTAATTGAATGAGATTTTGTACTGGGAAAGGACATTAATTACCACGTTATATCAGAGCATCATGCAAAACACTTAAAACTAAGTAAACTAACTAATTAAAATACTCTGGGTTTTTTTTAATGTTTATTTATTTTGAGAGAAAAAGAGCATGAGCCAGGGAGGGACAGAGAGACAGAGAAAGAGAATCCCAAGCCGGCTCTGAGCTGTCAGTGCAGAGCCCGACTTGGGGCTCAAACCCATGAATCGTGAGACCGTGACCTGAGCTAAGATCAAGAGTCGGATGCCCAACAGACCCAGGCGCCCCTAAAATATACTGTTCTGTAGCATCATGGATATAATATAAAAACAGGGTGTTAAAAATGTGCATATTATGTGTCTTGATTTCCAGATGGAACCACCAGTGTCCAAGGGCAAATCTAGAACAGTGCCTGGGACATGAGCTACCAGATGGTGGTGGATGAATAAATGAACAGATAAAACCCCTGTTTGCAACCTACGTAGCTTACATTGGAGGGTCTCCATCTTAGGAAAAAATAGCCAATGCATTCTATTTCGATTCTTACAAACTAATGTAACACAAAATTGTGCTTAATGCTAGAAAGCACTATAATGAAGGAATTTTGTATGAGTTGATGTATCAAATCCAAGAAAAAGGGCAAGGCATTCTGAAGTACATATCATGTAAGCATAGGTAGGATTGTGTTCCAGACTGTTGGAAAAAGGTTTATGGTACAAAATCATACCATTAAAGTATTACCTGAAATAATGTTGTATTTATTGCAAAATCAAAACATTCCTATGAGAGAAGAAGGAAGGCAAGATTTTAAATTTTTTTAACTTATTTTTTGAGAGACAGAGAGTGCTAGCAGGGGAGAGGCAGAGAGGTGGGGGACAGAGGATGCAAAGTGGGCTCTGTGCTGACAGCAGAGATCCTGACGTGGGGCTCAAACTCGTGAACCATGACCTGAGCAGAAGTCGGATGCACAACCACCTGAGCCACCCAGGCGCGCCAAGGAAGGCAAGATTTAAAGCTGGAGGTGATGCAGCACAGCACGGGAACAGGGAGGGGGTGTTCAGAGAAGCTTGAATAGTAGTCCTGGCTAAGACAGAGTTGGGGATTCTCTGTCCTTCCTTCTTCCCCTTCCCCAGGCTAGTCTCCAGAATGAGAACGTCAGTGACCTGAGTGACTAGCTTAGTACTTTCTGAGGGGAGTATGAAGAAACTGGTACTTTGGGAGTATGAAGAAACTGGTACCCGGGTGGCTCAGTCGGTTAAAGTGTCCGACTTCGACTCAGGTCATGATCTCATGGCTCGTGAGTTCCATCCCTGCATCAGGCTCTGTGCTGGCAGTTGAGAGGCTGGAGCCTGCTTCAGATTTTGTGTCTCCCTTCTTCTGCCCCTCCCCCATTCGCACTCTGCCTCTCTCTCTCTCTCTCTCTCTCTCTCTCTCTCTCTCTCTCTCTCAAAAATAAACATTAGAGGGGCGCCTGGGTGGCTCAGTCGGGTAAGCGTCCGACTTCGGCTCAGGTCATGATCTCATGGTTTGTGAGTTCGAGCCCCGCGTCGGGCTCTGTGCTGACAGCTCAGAGCCTGGGGCCTGTTTCAGATTCTGTGTCTCCCTCTCTCTCTGACCCTCCCCCGTTCATGCTCTGTCTCTCTCTGTCTCAAAAATAAATAAACGTTAAAAAAAAATAAAAATAAATAAACATTAGAAAAAAATTGAAAAAAAAAAAGGCAACAGGTACTTAAAGTGTGATCCATGGACAAACATCAGCATCACCCAGGAACTTACTGCAGATGCTGAATCTCAGACCCCATAGCAACTCTTTACTGAATTGGAATCTGCTGTTAACAAGTTCTCAAGGTGTGTGGGCTTCAATCTTAAATTAAAATTTGAGACGTATTGTTCTAGGGATTAGAAACGTGGGCTTTAATGCAAGGCGATCTGAGTTCAAATCCTGATTCCTCCTCGGGCAGGCCAGTTATATAATACTGTTTTATCATCTGCCCTCTGCACTTATAGGTAAGTCATAAATACCCTTATCTTGCTGTAAATGAGATAGGTACACATAAAGAATTTGTGTAGTACCTGCCTTTCAGTAAGCAATCAATAAACCTTAGCTATGTTTATTATTTCTCTAATGCAGAGCAGGAAGAAAAGGAAATAGTGAGGAAGGGTTCTCACTATGACCTTACTCTCTCCTTTCCCAATCCCAGACTCAGCAGGAACTTGCAAGCAGATCTGATAGTTTCTCAGAGTTTCCTTCTGCCACCACAAGGTTTTTTTTTTTTTCTATTTACATTCCTATGGACAAGTCACTTAACCTCTTTGAGCCTCAGTGTCCTCCCCAGTAACATGGGATGGCCACATTAGCCTGTATCACAGTTGTGGGGAAAAAAAAAAGTGAAGGGGTCCATAAGACAGTAGATTCTTTTCATTGTTCAAAGAGCGAGTCTGGAGAAGGTAGCATGATGGATTTCACAATTAGAAAGAATCCTCCCGGGTGCCCGGGTGGCTCAGTCAGTTAAGCGTGTGACTCTTGATCTCAGCCCAGGTCTTGATCTCCGTGTCATAAGTTCAAGCCCTGCGTTGGGCTCCATGCTGGGCATGGAGCCTACTGAAAAGAAAGAAAGAAAGAAAGAAAGAAAGAAAGAAAGAAAGAAAGAAAGAAAGAAAGAAAGGAGAGAGAGGGAAGGAAGGAAGGAAGGAAGGAAGGAAGGAAGGAAGGAAGGGAGAAAGAAGAAAGAAAGAAGGAAGAAAGAAAGAAAGAAAGAAAGAAAGAAAGAAAGAAAGAAAGGAGAGAGAGAGAAGGAAGGAAGGAAGGAAGGAAGGAAGGAAGGAAGGAAGGAAGAGAGAAAGAAGAAAGAAGGAAGAAAGAAAGAAAGAAAGAAAGAAAGAAAGAAAGAAAGAATCATCTTACCATGAGAGGCTAAATAACTGAAGGTGGTGAATTACATCACTTTAGAGTAATGCAGGGTGGAATAAATGATAGGGCGTTCCCTTTTGATAAGAGGAGAGCAGGTGGATTCTACTGGCAGATGGGGAGGAGAGGGAGTTAGTTCCGTCTTCAGAGACAGAGGCCTCTGAAGTTTGTTCTTGAAAAAATAACGTAGACTTTCAAGGGATACTTAAGTATTTTGCTCTTTACCTATGTAGCAGCAGCAAAAAGAGCGAGACAAAATTAAGGAAGTAGGCATAGAGGAAAAGTTTCTAAAGAGGATCAGAGGAAGGAATGATTGCATCTGGTTGGGTCTCAGCAGAGCTTCTGAGAGAGAAGATTTTTATGGTTGGCCTTGGGGGATGGAGAGAATGTTGAGAGGGAGTTGCAGTCTTAGTGGAGGAAATAGCATGAGAAGAACAAGCCAGAAAAGCTTGATGCTCATGAAGGAAGAGTGAAGATTCTAATTTGGAGGCTCCAGATTGCACAGAGTTGGAGAGGAAGAATCAGTCGTGAAGGTAGGTGGGGATCAGATTCTGAAGGACCCTGACTGTTCGACTCCTAATTTCTGCGTGACGGCTGGTCATAGATTGTTCTTGATTTGGGAGCTGACATGATCAGGGATGTGTGTCAGAACATTTATTTGGCATCCATGTGTGATGTGGCTTAACCCAGGAATAAGTAGAGAGACTAAATCCGTATTGGAGTGGCTCAGGAAAAGTAATCAGGCCCTGAGCTGGATTTGTAATGCTGGGAATGAAAAGGAAAGGACAGTTTCGAACAAATGCCTTTGTAACATGACTCTTCCTCGTCAGCAAGAAGCATCAGTGTTAGAGGAAAATAGAAATCACTCACTTCATAGTGAGCAATGCTCTTGCCAACTTCCATGTTTCAATATATTTTAAAGTCAGTGTGAGTAGAAGTGCAAATATACTAGTTTCTTGTTCTATTTTTATGTCCCTGTGTAAGGAAAAGAGAAAAAGGAAGAGTTCTTTTGATGTGTCATACTCTGAGACTTATGGTAGTTTGCTAATTATAAGTTCTATTATAGTAAGGTCTCCCAGACCCCAGTGATTACACAGCTGCAAAATCTGTAGCCGAAATGTCAGCCTGACTTAGTATTTTTTCAGGCCAAAAGGCCAAGCAAAGTAAAGTCAAACCGTTTCTCGTTTCTCACCAAAATTTGCAAGATCTAACAATAGATCTCAAGACTGCATCAAAAAACTTGCATCCATTCTTTGCCCTCCTGAACTGTTGGCTGAGCCGGGGTTTTTCCATCTGTTGAATGGGGGATAATCATACTCTTCATCTATATCCCTGTCTTTGTAACAAAGGCCTTTTGAGTGCCTTGGTTTCCAGGTATTTCCAGATACCCAAAATTAAACATAATTTCGATGTCCTCATACACATGGTGGCAGACCAGCTTTCTTTCTTGGTGTAAATTCTTGAAACCGATTAGCCACTGTCGTCCACTTACTCTCAGAGCTGGGTGCCCACCTGACTTGTCATTTCCTTGACTTTTGTTAACCTGCCCCATCAGGCTCGATCTTAGATCTTAGTGTCATCTCGATGTCTTCTCTATAGGGGCAGTCTTTCTAACGGCTTACCGAATAGTTTGAAATGAAACATTTAACTTAATGCGATCTCTTTTTGTTTGTTTGTTTGTTTGTTTGTTTGTTTGGTAAAAGTCAATATTAAGAAAATGCAAAGAAAAAGTATTGCCACGTAAAAATATTGATTTGGGATTGTAAGTGATTTGTAAAATGTTTTCATTTTTTCTTTTCAAATCTTTGTAATGAGAAAACCATTTCTTAGAGCTACGAGAGATAACTGACATATGAGTGATGTTAGTTCCTGGCGTGTAACATAAAGATGCAGCATTTGTATATACTGTGAAATGATCACCGTATTAAGTCTAGTTAGTGTCCATCACCATACCTACTTACAGAATTTTTGTTTTCTTGTCATAAGAACTTTTAAGATTTACTCTCAGCTACGTTCATATATACAGTATGGTATTATTAACTATAGTCACCATTCTGTACATTATATCCCAGTACTTACTTATTTTACAACTGGAAGTTGGTGCCTTTTGACCACCATCACCCATTTCACCCACCCTGTACCCCCACCTCTGGCAACTACCAGTCGGTTCTCTGTACTTCTGAGCTTGGTTTTGTTTGTGGTTTTTTTTTTGTAACATCTTTCTGTTTTTTAGATTCCACATATAATCGAGATCATATGGTATTTGTCTTTCCCCATCTTATTTCACTTAGCACAGTACCCTCAAGGTCCATCTGTATTATCACAAACAGAAAGATTGTGTTCTTTTTTATGGCTGAGTAATATTTCATCATATATATGTATACATATACCTATCATCTTTTCTTTATCATTCATCCAATGATGGGGAAAAAAAATCTATTATTTAAAAAGCTTTTTCCTAAGCATAACCATCATACTTTATTTTTATAATTTTGATGTGTTTTTTTTTTTGAGAGACAGAGAGTGTGCTTCGGTGAGGGAGGGGAAGGGTAGAGGAAGAGGGAGACAGACAATCTTAAGCAGGCTCCATGCTCAGTGTGGAGACCGATGTGGAGCTCGATCCCATGACCTTGGGATCATGACTTGAGCCGAAATCAAGAGTTGGATGCTTAACTGACTGAGCCACCCAGGCGCCCCTTGATGTTTTATTTCTAAAAGACACATCCTTTGGTACGTTTTGGTGATTGTGCACATTATTTTATTCTATAGTAACGATTCTTATGAATTTTTGGTTTTGAAAACAGAATAATGTTTTAAAAGCAACTAACCTTGTGCTGTTAAGTTTTAAGAAAAGGAAAGGATATTTTAATACTATACTAATATAAAGGACTTGGTCTAAGAACAAAAAGGACCCTTCAGGAGAAGGGCCAATAGGTATATTTTTACAAACTTTTATGAGGGCTATATTAACACGTATATACACCATTTCAAATCCATTGAAATTCTATTTAATGACATTAGTGTGAAATAAAGTTATTTTGGAGACAGCCATTTTACAGTGAAACATGGAGATGGAGTGCCTACAATGTCTCATTTTCTCTCTGTGTCATTGTGACTATAAAATTACCCAGCTCTGCACAAGAATATTGAAGAAAATGGAACAATACTCCGTAATATTCACTGCGCTCAATTTGGAACGTTCCAGGTAAATTGAGAGATACCAAGGTACAACCACACATCCTGCTAAAATTTTCCCCTTGAAGAACCTAGAATTTCAGGAGTCAGGTGACTGGCTGACAAGGTGGCCTCAGCAGTTAAGGACTCTGCTGATTCAGCACAGAAAAGTCAGCAGCTTATATGAACGATTCATCAAGGTTGGTACCAGACAGGCATTTGAGAATCCTCTTCTTTCACTGCCTTTTTATCCTCAGTCATTTTCCCCCTGCTGTCCGAAATATATTTTAGGTACTAAATCTCATGATAAAGCCATTTTAACTCTAGCTAGATTCTGTGATTTGAAGTATGGACAGGCAAGTCATTGGCCCTCACATCGGTAGGTTGCTTTTTAAAATAAGGCAAAAGCGGGGCGCCTGGGTGCCTCAGTCGGTTGGGCGTCTGACTTCGGCTCAGGTCATGATCTCACACTCCGTGAGTTCGAGCCCTGCATCGAGCTCTGTGCTGACAGCTCAGAGCCTGGAGCCTGCTTCCAATTCTGTGTCTCCCTCTCTCTCTGCCCCTCCCCTGCTCATGCTCTGTCTCTCTCTGTCTCAAAAATAAATAAAAACATTAAAAAATTTTTCAAATAAGGCGATATCCCATTAAGAATAACATCTGTCTCCACTGCCCTTGGTGCCTTTGTCCTTTATAGAGCTAATATGTCTATGTTCTTCCCTCTACGGTCCTTGGAGAGAAATTACAAGATTTATCTTATTACTCTGACAGCTGTGTTATTGCATAAGTACCGAAAAACTGAGAACAATGCAATGTACTTCATTGGGGTTATTCTTAAGGGGTCTGGTATGTGCCCCTTTGTTAATATTAATTTGCAGTTCTTAGCATGCTCTGTGTGTGGTTCTCTCAAATGAGGAAAAGTCCCTGATTAGGGATAAATGTCTAATAGAGTGAGACCAACTGTTCAGATCTACTTTTTTATTGCAAGTGAGTGATTAACTTTTGGATTTTTAATAATGAGATGAGTTTATTATTGGAAAAAGAAGCTGTTGCTTCACCAAGGGCTTCCTTTGTGTGACTCACTACACAATTTTAATATTATTTGTGCTAGATTTACAAATAATCTTTAGTTCTCATACTAAGTGGCAGGCTCCATAATGGGTATTATGGGGCACCTGGTGGGAGCTCAGTTGGTTAAGCATCCGACTCTTGGTTTCAGCTCAGGTCATGATCTCACAGGTTCATGAGATTGAGCCCTGCATCAGGCTCTGCACTGACAGTGCTTATGATCCTCTGTCTCCCTCTGTCTCTGCCCCTCCGCCACTTATTCTCTCTCTCTCTCTCTCTCTCAATAAATACATAAACATTCAAAAAATGTTTTTTTAAGAAATAATGGGTATTGTGTTGAAAGGCATCCCAAGGCTTCCTTGGGCTCAACCAGAAAGAATATCAAGACAGATTCATACTGTCTACAAAAGACAGGAACCACGAGGTGCACCCGAGTGCCAGGGTGTTGTTGTGCCCAATCTGAGGTAACATTTTCAAACTGTACTCTAAAATTTAGTATCTTTATGTTGTTCTCTAAGCTTCTTCTGTAAGTCCAGACTTTTCAATTTCGTTGTACGTTTTCCCAAAACATCTGGTATGTTAGGAACCAGTAAGCAATGATAATTGATTGGTTAATTAATGGATTGACAAATTAGCAAATATTTAGCACCTAAAATTTGCCAAATTGTACAGCATATCTGTGTGTCCTCGTAGCTTCTTCAAAATAATACTACAATTTTGCTTTTCAGCAAGTGCATTTATCCCATGCTCTCTTTGTGTAAACACTAGCAAAGTCTAAATCTTTCATCCTCCATGGTGGTTTGTTCAAGGTTAACAGGTGTGAGTTCTGGGGTGCCTGGGTGGTTCAGTTGGTTAAGCGTTCGACCTTGGCTCAGGTCGTGATCTCACAGTTTGTGGGTTCAGAGTCCCACATAGGGCTCTGTGCTGACAGCTCAGAGCCTGGAGCATGCCTTGGGTTCTGTGTCTCCCTCTCCCACTCTTCCCCTCCCCTGCTTGCACTCTGCTTCTCCCTCTCTCAAAAAATAAATAAAAATTAAAAAAAAATTTTCAACAGATGTGAGTTCTGTGGCTTTTATTTCAAACTCACTGTTTTTGTACCTGCTGTCTGCTCCTTATGTCTCTGGGGCGAAGGCGCTTCTCTCCTTCACCTCTAAGTATATACCTGCTCTGCTCTTACCTTTTCCTGCCCCTCCTGGGATCTTGTGCCTCAGTTGTTCCCAAGATTTGTAGTAACCGCCCTGTCTTTCTCTTGTCTGGAGCCTTTCCCTCTCCTTAAAGGTCTACTAGTCTCTCTGTTTCAGTAGAAACTTCACTTCACTTACCTCTGTCCCTCACTTCCAGCTACCATATCATTTCTGTCCTCTCACAGGACAGGCCTCTCTGGCCTCCTGACCTTCTTTCACTCGAGGTACTTCCTGAAGTAACGGAAATGTTCTGTACCTGTTCTGTCCAGGCCACTCAGCACTTGTGGTTCTTGAACAGTTGAGATGTGACTGCTGTAACTTGAAGAAATGAACTGTGATTTCTTGGCATTTAATTATTTATTTATTTATTTATTTTTGATTACACATTTTATTATTTTTTTTTTATTTTTCACTTTTTTTATTGAAATGTCTTTTCCAAATTGCGGTTAAAATGGTATAGTCAAACTTTAAAAATGTGGCATTTCCATTAAAAAAAGGTATAGTGCATTTATATCAAATATATATTTTTTTATTTTTTCATTTTCTTTCCTCTTTATTTTTTTTTATTTTTTGTGTTTTTTTTAATTTAATTTTTTTTAATTTACATCTAAATTAGTTAGCATCTAGTGCAACAATGATTTCAGGAGTAGATTCCTTAGTGCCCCTTACCCATTTAGCCCATCCCTCCCCCACACCCCCTCCAGTAACCCTCTGTTTGTTCTCCATATCTAGGAGTCTCTTAGTTTTATCCCTCTCACGGTTTTTATATTATTTTTGCTTCACTTCCCTTATGTTCATCGGTTTGTCTCTTAAAGTCTCATAAGAGTGAAGTCATATGTCTTTCTCTGACTGACTAATTTCACTTAGCATTATACACTCCAGTTCCATCCATGTAGTTGCAAATGGCAAGATTTCATTCTTTTTGATTGCCGAGTAATACTCCATTGTGTGTATGTATATATATATATATATATATATATATATATATATATATATATATATATATATCTTCTTTATCCATTCATCCATCTATGGACACTTGGGCTCTTTCCATACTTTGGCTATTGTTGATAGTGCTGCTATAAACATTGGGGTGCATGTGTCCCTTCGAAACAGCACACCTGTATCCCTTGGATAAATACCTAGTAATGCAGTTACTGGGTCGTAGGGTAGTTCTATTTTTAGTTTTTTGAGGAACGTCTTCGCATTTAATTTAAATTTAAAGCAGTCATACAGGGCAAATGGCTGCAATATGGGACAACGGGTAGACTTTCTAAGCCAGAGTCCCTCACCTGAGCCACACAACACAGAAAATTATTTGAATGTATCGTCTCTATTCTCCCAGGGATAGTACATAGCAGGTATTATCCCAAGATGCAGAGAAGTTAAATCAGCACATGTAGTAGGTGCTTGAGGGCGTCAGGACTTTGTTCTTTCTGCTAAGGTAACTGAAGTCTTCCTTTCCAGCCCCTTGAAAGACGAAGTTCAAATATATACCATTTGCAAAGGTCATCAGCATCTCTAAAAGGCAGTCCAGTGCAAGTTTCTCAATCCTGACTCTTAATTCTCTGCCTTAATGGAATTCATCACTATCCTCCAAATGCTAATTTTACTTTTCTACTTTCCAGCCTCATATTATACTTTATCCTCAGACTGTTGTATTCTGCCTCCTCTCTATGCTTACCAAACTATATAGATTCTCGGAGGCTCACATCTGGGTTTTTCTAAAAAATGAAGCCTATGAAAAATGGGAATCCTTCAGTCTTTTCAAGAATATCTATTGAAGTTTTGCTACATTCCAGGCAAGGACCTCCTCCTCTCCTTCCCCCTCCCCCCTCCCCCCCATTTTCCCCTCCCCCTTCTCTTCCCACTCCCTCCCTCCTTTTTCTTCTTTTGTTAAATATCTCACGTAGATTCATGTGTTTGGGGAATAGAAGGTCTTGATTCAGTAGCTAGGCTGTCATGGTGCTGAGACATCTATCAAGTTGGAGCTGAGGAGGAGTTTCTGCCCCGTTTGCTTCATCAGGGCTTTCAATCTCACCTCTTTTGCTCTTCCTTTGTCTTCCCCCTTCTTTCTTTTTTTTAAAAAAAAAATTTCAATCTTTATTTATTTTTGAGAGAGAGAGACAGAGTGTGAGCGGGGAAAGGGAGACACAGACTCCGAAGCAGGCTCCAGGCTCTGAGCTGTCAGCACAGAGCCCGATGCAGGACTCAAACTCAGGAACCGCGAGATCATGACCTGAGCCAAAATCAGTCACTAAACTGACTGAGCCACCCGGGCGCCCTCCCCTCTTTCAATACAGATCACCATGAGACCTGTGACTTTCATCTTAACACACTTATAAGGATATCAAAAGAACGGACATACCGAATTTTGTCAACAATGTGCCAAACTCCCGGACTCCACATAATTCACTTTCGACACGCTCACATTTCTTTTCCTCGCTGTACATCCCCAGGAAGAGGAAACATGAATGCCTCCTTGAGGCAAATATGCTGGAGGTGATCTCATCCCATATCAATGTCATAATAGTCAATGGAGTGGAATCATAAGAGAAAGGAAGAACATACAGTAAATTTACTTCTTGTTTACTGCCTAATTATCTTTAAACCTATTTATATTTTTAAGGAGGAATAACTAAAACCAGAACCATACATACTGGATCTCCAAATGAAACAAGAAGCTAATCCATCTGGGATGGTAGTTGAGCAATGTCAATTTACTCTTACATTTTGTACAATTCCGGAGTGCCTGGGTGGCTCAGTCAGTTGAGCGTCTTACTTCCGCTCAGGTCATGACCTTAGTTTGTGGGTTCGAGCTCTGCGTCGGGCTCTGTGCTGACAGCTCAGAGCCCGGAGCCTGCTTTGAATTCTCTGTGCCTCTCCCCCATTTGTGCTCTCTCTTTCTCTCTCAAAATAATAAATAAACATTAAAAAAATGTGTACAATGCCAGTCAAAATATATTTTTTTGCAGCTGATTAATTATAGTCAGTCCTTACCAGTAGAAAACTCTTTCAGGATTCCTTTGGAGACTTTTTTGAAAAATACATATTCCTGTGGCCTGCCCCGCACCCCTTTAATTAGAGTCTCTGAGCGTGGTACCTAGAAATCTTTCCTTTTCAAGGAATTTCTTCCTCAGAGTGCCGGGGTGGCTCAATTGGTTAAGCATCTGACTCTTGATTTCAGCTCTGGTCATGATCTCATGATTTGCACTGATAGTGCAGAGTCTGCTTGGGATTCTCTCTATCCCTGTTGCTCTGCCCCTCCCCAGTTCAGGCTCTCTCCCTCTCTCTCTCAAAATAAATAAATAAACTTTGAAAAAGAAAGAAAAAAGGAAAGAAAGAGAGGGAGGGAGGGACGAATGAAGGAAGGAAGGAAGCAAGCAAACAAGCAAGCAAGCAATGTCTTCTTGAAAAGGAATTTTGATGATTTCATCAGGTTAGGGAACCAGTGGCATGCAATCTTGGGTGGTAAGTGAAAACTACTTAAATATCAAAAAGCTTTTAAAATATATGTAACCCTTTTTAAAATTGGCTGATTTTTTTTCTTAGTCGTGAACCCAAGTTTTACAAACGTGATGGTTGGCTTTACCCTCTGGGTGTCCCTTCTGGCTCCCATGAGGAATTGAAAGCTACCAAAATCCTAATGCAGTCTTCATTCAAAAAATATTTTCATGACATCAGAAAGCAATAGACCACCAATCACTTGTCCAAGAACCCTCTTTGTCTGTAAATATTTACAGAGTTCTTTCTGAGCATAAAGCACTATCTTCAGGGAAGTCATCCTACTTACCCAGCTCTGTTAGCCCGTGCACATAGTCTGGGAGGCAAAGTAGCTTCTGATCCATGTTTGATTTATCCCTGATTGAACACTATCAAAAGCATTTTTTAAATTCTTGCGTGTATGGCCCTGTTCTTTGGGCTCTACAGTGAAAGTCACAAGCACCCTGGTTCTTGCTTCCTTAGAACAAATTGGGCATCCTACATATATCCAGATACTTTCCACACATGCTTACGTTTTATTCTGTGAAATGGAGAAGACATTGCCCTTGCCCCTTGGGCAGAGGGACCAGTACAGTTTAAAAGTTTATTTTGTTCTCCTGCACCCCTTATCTTCAGAATCTCTCCTCACAAGAAGATTGCAGGTCCTTTCCTTCCTCAGAGTCTGTGGAGACTGCTCTGAGAGTCCCTTTCAGACTACACAGGTGCCTCGTCCAGCCCCTTCACTGCCTTTCTCTCACACTCCAGCCTCCAGCCTCTTTCCTTCCTCTGCCCGGCCCCCCTCCCCACCCACCACTCAGGGGCTTCCCCTTTTACCCTCCTTGAAGCTTTTCCCATGTTTCGGTGGCTTGAGAACACTGGAAACTCCCACAAGCCTTGTAGACAAGTCCCGTTATAAATGTGGGTCTGCCCACTGTCCATAATGGCCGAGTCTACTCTTCACAGTGGCTTTTCCAGTTCTCCTTCACTCTTTGCCCCCAGTCCTGTACATTGCCCTTCCAACCTGAGTTCTCTTGGAATGGGATACCTCATCACCTGCCTGACTGAGAAACCCAGAGCTCCCACATCTGCGCTCCAGGCATCTTCAACACGTCGGTCCCTTATTCCGCTCCTGTCTCATGTCTCCCTCTGTCTCTGGAGAAGTGTCCCTTCAAACTAACCGATTTCCAACCTAGACTCTCCGTCCTGTCTCTCTGGTCCTCAACATCTGACCTTTTAGCCAATTACTGAGTTCTAATCCTCCTATCTTAAGCATTAAAAATTTGTTCTTAAAAGATTTAAAATGCGTGTTGACCTCACCTCCCTGTCTTTTCTCGCTTGTTCAAAAAGGTGTGAGTGCCCTAGTGCGTGCCCCGTGCTGTCTCCAGCGAGCATGCGTTTCCTCCAGACTCCATGGTGTCACCTGCCCTTGCCGGTCCCCTCTCTTCTTTAGCTCACTGCCATTTGACTTCTCCTCCTTCATTATCTAGAAACATTGGTCTTAAAGGTTTTCAGTGAACCCTTCTCTCTTTTTAAACCTATTTTTCTCCATCTTTTCTACCTGAAAACTTTTCAGAAGTTGAGGCCATAGTTACCTATTTGTTTGACATTGCCATCAGTCAGATCTGTGAATCCTTGTATTTTTCCACTTTCTCTGGTTGGTTCCTGGATTTTGGCTGGAGTCTTCTTTTCCACCTCCTGCCCTCCTAAAATAGTTATCCCCTAAGACTGAGTCTGCCTCTCCTGTCTTACATGCTTTTCTTCCTATTCTACGTGCTCTGTTCACATAACTCTCATGGGTGTTGGGCAGGTAGGTCATCTTTATATTTTAATCTTTAAACTATCTCTCCAAGGCTTAATTCTTGTGCTATTAATTGTTTCAATGGCTGAATGAGTAAAAATCAGCACTTCTGAAACACAGAACTATTTACCATTTTTCTTGAAATTTACACACACACACACACACACACACACACACACGCACATTTTCTTCTCCTTTTTATCTCAAAGAAATTGCTATTCTCCTAGTAACTTGGCCTTATCAAAATATGTGAATAATCTCCTTTTTCTTTTATATCCAGTTAGTTGAGAAGTTGCTGTGTTGATCTCTGCCTGAGGGACTCACCTGGGCCCCTCCTACCTGTAGCCATTGAGCCAGGGGCTTATCGAGCCCCCCTTGACATTTCCCCAGTCGGAGCCTGTGTTGGGGTTGCACTGGCCTTGTGGTTCTTCTCATTTCTAAACACATCTTAGCAACAAGGTGAGGGAAGTTTGAGGAAGAAGACTTATTCCTCACAGGTTCTGGAAGGAGGAAGGCACACCTAAGGGCCACACATTGAGGTCACAGGTAGAGAGAGAGGGAAGGAGCATGGCCTGAGGCTTGGCCTTTTTTGGAGTCCAAGGGTGGGGTGCCCATGGTTTAGGGGGTTCAGTATTGATAACTTGAAAACATAAGAGTGGGAATTAGAATGTAGGAAGGGAAGAGTGGGGTCACCCAAGTGGTCAGTTACCTAGGTTCCCCGGGGCTTTCTGGAAGGGGAACTTCATGCGTGGGAGAGGCCTGGCTCCTTATCTGGTGGTTTTATTAGCATCTCAGTCACACAACAGCTGGTATGCTGAGTTGAGATGGGGGTCAT
This sequence comes from Panthera onca, assembly GCF_046562875.1. Taxonomy (NCBI): domain Eukaryota; kingdom Metazoa; phylum Chordata; class Mammalia; order Carnivora; family Felidae; genus Panthera; species Panthera onca. The sequence goes on from NC_138349.1 coordinate 79,461,314, forward strand.
TGAAAAGGAAGCCTCAGCGATCAAAAGTGTCTGGTCAGGTGCTTGCACTACCAAAGCCTAGTCAGCTGTGTCCTTCATGAGGCCTTTTGGCATATTCAGTCCTTCATTTTCCACCCCAGCCTCAGCACCTGCATCAGTCACTGTGTGCCTAGACCCTTGGCATCATTCTCCAGATTCTACCAAGGCCTCATTCTTTCTCATGATCCCCAGTGTGACTGACTCCCATCATGACTCTGTTTCACCTCTCTGTAACAGATTGATTACCGTTCAACTTTTTGACATGTCTTCAGTGTGAATTCAAGCCATAAAAACGTAGAGCTCCATGAGGAGACTGAGGCCCAAAAGGGAAAAATAATTTTCTCAAAGAAGCATCGCTTCATTCTTTCTCCTTTTGCATGTGCCACCTTCCAGAAGTATAGATGCACCAGGAAGGCTACCTGTCATGTTCCGTGCCGCAGCCTGTGGACATTTTCCTGTGTTCCTCTGTACCTGAATCCCATGTCTCCCATGTCTTCCTGCCAAAACTCTACCCCACCTTGCAGGATCCAACACAGATCTGCCATTGCCTTCTCATGCCTGATGAGAACAGAACTCATCCTTCTCTGTGTTCAGGTAGCTTTGTAATTCTGTCACAAACCCTGTTGTCTTCCTCCCACAATATGCAGTTAGTGTTTTGTGTTGAATTGCTCTGAAATTCAACAATATGTGCAGACTTGAAGCACCTAATTTTATTGGAAGTTTACCACTACTTAGAAATGTTATTCATTCATCACTTAAGGATACACTTTCCAAATTTAATTTGGCCTCTGCTTCCTTAGTCCCTTGTTCTTTGTATCTACTAAGCATTGCTTACAGATCTTTTTTCCCAGAAAGACCATCTCTATCACATGAACCTTCTACTCAAAACATTCAGTGACTCTGCTTTGCTCTCAGGATAAAGCACAAATTCCTAATGACTAGCATTCAAGACTTTCTCAGTCTGGTTCCAGCCTAGATGCCTGTAAATCAGTTCAGTGTTGTCCTCCCCTTGGTCTTGCAGTATATCATCTTGATTCTTGATTCTGAGTCTTTTTTCTTATTATCCACCCCCCAGTCCCTGAACCACTTCCCTCCTCTTATTTTATGAATTACATTGAGAATTTAAGATCTAGCATTTTCTTCCTTTTTAGTTTATTCTTTATGAATCTACGCCTTTCCCATGGCGCCGTAAGACTCACTGCCAATAACGCTGAGCACCACATTAGAAGATGGATGGATGGATGGATGGATGGATGGATGGATAGGTAGATAGATAAATAGATACACACCATATACACATTGTATGCATATATGTAACTTTCTGTTATTTTCCCAACATGATTATCTTTTTGCTGAAAACATCGTGTAACCTTCCCAAAGACAAGGATGATGACTTACACTCCTTTATATCCCACAGAGACACTAGATCCCTAGTGTATCATACTCTCTATTTGAGTTTTTTTGGAATAATTAAATCTAGAGCATCTTGAAAAAGAAACACATGCAATGTCTCTATTCTAAAACTTTTCTGACCTTTGTTCTATATAGTCACACTCTTTCTATTGGACTCCTTTAAGCTCCTATTACTAAGACGAAACATTTTTCAAGCAGATAAAGTCAATTTTTTAAAAAAATTGTGTCCACAGGAAAATTAAAGCTCCAAAATAGTGGGATTATGCATTACTTCTCTGCAACTTGCACTCTTAAATATCCTGGTGCTTGATTGTTCTAGTTCAACAATAAGAACAATTCCCAGTTCATCCATAATGTGTTGGCTTCTGGAAAACAGAATTCTAATTTATCACATCAGAGTGTGATTGCAGAAGCTTATGTTCTTTGCTGGTAATTAGTCATGTTTTTTGTGTCCATTCTTGCTCATTAGTAAAACAGTTTGGGGTCTTATTCACAGAAAGAACGGGTAGTTCTAGAGATAATCAGATCAAGCAGGAAGTGCCATATTCCATTTTATACAACACTGAGAAACTGAAAGGGACATTAATTTCTCTAAAGGGCATCCCTGCCTACATAGCTGAACACCACCTTCTACATCGTTCATCAATTTCTATTCTGACTGACCTCATCCTGAGCTTCAATCTCCCTGGAAAATTCAGGAGGCTCTGTCAGCATGGAGCCTGTTCACGCTCCTGTTAGTCAGGAAGGGGCTCAGCACTTCCGGACCCAAACCCCACTCATGTGACTGCGAGCCTGCAGCCAGCTTTCCCCAAAGTTAGCAAGCATTCTAACGCCTTAAAAGGGAAAAGTAAGATGAAAACAGTGAAGGCCAATTTCCATTCCCTTTAACAAAAATTCTTTGCACCGGCTCTTTCTTGATGTTCCTTGTGTTAAATTGGTGTCTTGGTTCTGTTTGTTTCGATCAACTGGTGAAAGCAGACTCATTATTCCCCTTCATTTAACAAAGTGGGCGTTTCTCTGCACCTTGCTTAGTTTATTCCTAAAAGGACCTCTCTTCTGCAGGCCAAGCTTTACTGAAATTCATTACTGTTTAATACAAAGAACCAGACTCTGACTTAACCAATTTCTCCTCAAATTATTCAGAATCTCACGTGTACATGTGACACACGCTGATTCTCATCTGAGAGCTGTGGTCGACTAAGCTATGAAAGGAGATAAGGAAAGGACAGTAAAGAGGATGTGAGAAAGACCCAGAAAGACTTCACCACATAATCCAAGAAGAAGAATGTGGAGAGGAGGGCATTAAGACATACATCTAATGCCACCTGCTATATCGATGATACTCTTTTAAAGAAATGCAGTCCTCTAGATGTTTAAAACATTTTAAATTAAAAAAAAACTACAGGCTTACTCAAAAGCAGGCAGAACATAACCAACCCCCTGTACTCACTGCCTCATTCAGTAATTAGCAGCACATGGCCAGCTTGTTTCTTGTAGATGGCCCTCTTTTCCCACAAACACTGGATTTATTTATTTACCTACTTATTTATTTAGAGAGGGGGGGGGGCGAGGGGCAAAGGGAGAGAGAGAGAATCTTAAGCAAGCTCCATGCTCAGCACAGAGTCTGACTCAGGGCTCGGTCCCATGATCCTGGGATCATGACCTGAGCCAAAATCAAGAGTGAGACACTCAACTGACTAAGCCACCGTAGCTCCCAGCACTGGATTACGTTAAAAGAAATGCAAGATATGCATATTTCCAAGTGTCTCTAAATTGATATTTTAATATTAAAAATTAATTTTAAAAATAAAATATTTAATCTTTAAGAGATCATCTCTGATATTATATAAGAATTAAGAAGCCAGTTAAGGTTCTGTTTAATGAACTATAGTCAGGTATAATGTATATACAATACTAAGCACCCATTTAAATGTATATTTGGATGAGGTGAAACACATTCATCTAACCATGTTATTACCAGTAAATCAAATCTTAACAGTGCACTTCCATCCCACACCTTGTTCCTTTTATGCCCCTTCTTTGTTTCTTGACACACGCCCTCAGCCCACCTTAAGCCCCAGGTGATCACTGTTGTGCTTTCTGCTTTCTAGATTTCCTTTTTCTAGAGTTTTCTAACAATGGAATCCTATGAGGGGTGCCTGGATGGCTCAGTTGGTTGAGCGTCTGACTGTAGCTCAGGTCACGATCTCACGGTTCGTGAGTTCGAGCCCCACATTGGGCTCTGTGCTTACAGCTCAGAGCCTGGAGCCTGCTTCGGATTCTGGGTCTCCCTCTCTCTCTCTGCCCCTTCCCCACTCATGCACTGTCTCTCTCTGTCTCTCAAAGATTAATAAGCATTAAATTTTTTTTTAAATGGAGTCCTACGATATATATTTTTGTGCCTGGCTTCTATTGCTCAGCGTAATATTTTTGAAGTTTCTGCATAGTATTGTGAATATGAGCAGTTCATTCCCTTTCATTACATTTTTTTATTCCATTGTATGAAAGTATCTAGATTTGCTCCTCTGTGTCCTCTGATGGACATCTGCTTTCTCAGTTTGGTATAATTGTGAATGTAGTTACTCTGAACATGGGTGTAAAAGTTTCTGTATTGATATATGTTTTTATCTCTCTTGGGAAACTAACTAGGAGTTTAATTGCACAGCCTTGTACTAAACATGTTTAACTATACAGTAAACTGCAAACCTGTTTTCCAAAGTGGTCACATCACCTTACATTCCCATCAGCAGTGTATGGAGACAAGAGTGGCTTCCTGTCCTGTCTGGCCAGCACGAATATAGTCAGTCGTTTTAATGTGAGCCATTCTTGTGGGGGCTTGGTGGCTTCTCATGGAGGTTTTATTTTGCGTGTCCTGATTACTAATGGTGTTGAGCATCTCATTCGTCGCCTTACCGGACTCCTCAAACTCGGGTCGTCACTTTCTCAATTCAGTGAGGCAGCTGTGCTCTGCCCACTTCTTCTGTCCACTTTCCAGAAATCTTTTCCAAACAGGGAGCCCAGATGTTGTCTTCCCTCATTGGTTTCCCTTCCCTCAGTCATCACAGTCCTGTGTACCTGTTGTCTGGTTCTTGAAAACAGTTATTTCGTTTGTTTTGCACAGTCTTCTAAGGTTCTTTTTTTGGGGGGAGGGGGAAAGCCGGTGCCGTGTGCAAAGGATTTAGGTTACTCTCCATCCTTGTTACTCTGTCATGGTTATAAATAGAAGTTCAGGTTATTTTCGGCAATTTTCTATATTCTTTTTTTTAGTTTATCAAGGGCCAAGCCCAGAAAACTCAAGTCATATTGTATGGAAAAAAAAAACCCAAAAACCCTTCAACTTATCACTTCTGGGCTCACTGTCTGATGGTAAAAGAATATGACACCAAGAAAGAGAAAGGAAAGCGTGCCCCTTTGCTGAGCCTGAGGAACTCTGCCAAGCAGGAATGGCAGTGGCAGGGAGGAAAGTAAGTGTGCCTGCCAACTTTCTCTCTTGGGGTTTTAGCCCAGAAAAAGAGAGGTGTGTCAGCGAAAACGAGGTGTGCACAGGACAGGGAGCTATTTCACGTGCAGCCCCGTGCAGCAGCATAGTGAACTCGGCAGTTCAGCCTGCTGGGTCACAGGGAGGCCTTGGAACTTAGGTTCCCGTGTGGCACAGAAAGGACCCCGAGATAGCCGGAGAACCTGTCACTGGGGCTGGGGTTCCATCACGTGGGTGAGGGTGCTTCTGACCTGAGGGCTGCAGCACTCGAGGGCTGAGTTTGCATCACAGCCACACCCTAGAAAAGGCTGCATTGTCAGCAGGAGGCAGGATGAGTTAAATAGAGATGTCTACCCACCGTAGCAGGGCAAGAAAAAGCAGATGGCATACCTACCAGTGGTGAATTGAACTGTAAAGTCCACCAAGCCGGGAGCACTCAGATGGATAAGGAGCCTGGTCCCGTAGGGCAGAACAGATAGAAAAAGTCATGTCTGGAGACAGAGACCCTTTTTTCTGTTCCTAGATTTATTCTTTTGCTGTTGTTCTTTTTAAAGTAATCTCTACGCCCAATATGGGGCTTAAGAACCCTGAGATCTTGAGTTGAGTTTTGGGAGCTCAAAACCCTGAGATCAAGAGTTGCCTGCTATACCAACTAAGCCAGTCAGGTGCCCCTGTTCCTAAATTTATTGAAGGCACACCTCTTTCCACTCTGCATAACACACACACACACACACACACACACACACACACACACACACATTTTAGAAAAGAAATAGAGGAAGTTGACGGAGATGCTAACTTGTCCAAAAAAGATTAATGGTACCTGAATTACACTTAATTTTGTGTTTCTTTTTATACACAAATGCATAAATACAATGCAGGCAGAGGGGCAGGGATGCGGTTTGTGAATTTCTAATGATCTGTAAGATTTATACACTTAGAAAGTGCCTTTGCTTTCCAAGAACTGTTGACATGAGATGGGTAATAGTTTCTCTGCATTCATCTCTAGAAGACAAGGAGTGTGTTGGAGCAGCAAATGCCATGACTTTACTGCCTAGAACCAAGAATGAGACCAAGAGTGGACAGGGGTGAATATGACACCATCTAAGCACTTGCTTGCTCATCCTTAGTCTTACACAAGGCAGAAGGAAGCACCAAGACTGGCTCTTTTTTCTTCAAATGCTCCTTCTTCTTGCCCAGCCAAAGACAAAATGTCTTCCCAAAGATGGAGGAGACCTTGCTGGGGCCAAGGGTGATGTCTTAGAGCAGAAGATGAAGCAGTGGGAGAATTCTCCAGCCCACCTACTTTCCCTAGAACATGGGATGGAGGGAATGTGAGAAGATGAAAGCATAATACATAGTGGGAAAGACTACTGGTCGTAGATCCATTTCAAATCACATTCATTAGCAATTATGTCAACAAATCTTGTAATCTCATCTTAATTTCCAATGGCTGCCATAATACTAAAAACATTTGTTTACACCATTATGTTAAAATATGTGTATTTTGTCCCAGCATTATACAAACCGTGCCTCCTTCCCTCTTCCTCTACTATCAAATAGTTAATTATGTAACAAAATAATATTGTGTATGTGGAAATCATTTAACCATATAAACACGTACTCCAACTGTATTGTGTTTGTGGGTCTATATTTTAATTTAATGGATACTTTAAATGAGTACAGTTTTAAATTATATGGTACGAAGGGGATTAGGATTTCTTAAATGTATTCATCCTTACTCTACCCCTAGCACAACTATTTTCTTTTTCTGGTCACCAGCTAGTATTTACTCACATATGTAGTTTGTTCCTACTTATAATCAGAACATGTAATTTTGTATATAGCTTTCTTTATCATTCTCTATATTGCAACTTAATGGAGTTAATCTAGCAACATTTTCTTAGAATCTCCCCTGTTGGACACACAGATTGTTTCCATTATTCACTATAATGAATAAGGCTGCAATATACATTTTCCTAAGTATGCCATTTTCTAATTTTGAATTATTCCCTTGGGATAATTTGTAAGATTAATAGTCCAAAGATATGAATATATTTAGGGAGTCTTAATATAGAGATGCATCAGATGGGGGGGGGTCCATGGGCTATATATATGTATAGTACCACCAGAACTATATGAATTTATCAGTTGTTTTCCCAGTAACCTCATCTGCATTTATATTTTCTTGCTTATAATTTTAACTAACATAATATGTGTCACTTTTTAAATTTATTTGTATTTCTTTAATTGCCATTCAGATTTTGAAAGTTTACATATTGCTTTACACATGCCTTACTATTAGTGAGCTTAATCAGGGAAATCACTGAAGTATCATTCAAGCATAGGTTCAAGTTCCAACTCTGAATTAGCCTCTCAAAAAAAAATAATCATTTCTTCAGTTACGACTTAGTGACAATGAGGCTTGCATTACAAAGTTGTTGAAACGATTGGATGAATTAATCAATGCCTCATGAGTTAGCAGCACATGGGGAATTGTTACTTCTCTCTCTGTCTCTGCCTCCCTCATCTCATCTACCAACCCTCGTGCCCCTGACTTCCTCTCGCATGGATTATGCACTCACGCTCTCTTGGTACACAGTTTTATAGGACCCGCCTTGTCCTTCCAGAGTTTACATCCATGGGAGCTCTTTGTCAGCGTTCTCTAGAGAACCGATCTCTGACTTGCCAGCAAGGGCTGACTTATATTGCACATCACTGAAGCCAGATCTGTTGGACCACGTCTGAACTTACTTGAGCGTTCACACAAACATGTGGGTAATACACTCAGTATGAATGTCTTTCTATAAATTACTCACTTTAGGATTCTGTGTATAGTCCAGTTTCTCTTTTAAATGTCTCTTCTCCGAGTTTCCTTCCACTGGTCTTTTCAGAGATATTTTTATTTGTTTATTTGCCTCTTTGTGCTGGTTTCGGGTAATACTTTATCTTAATCTTCCACTTGTTGTGTCCCACCTGAGAACAAGCGTCCTTCTTCTGGCAACAAGTGCAGTTGGTCAGACAGTCGTAAGACAAGCCGATCGCCAGACGTTGATAGATGATGCTGTCATCTGCATTTTGTCCATCTTGCGTCTAGTGTGTTTTCCAGGCGTTATCGCCCAGCGGTTGCCTGAATTGGTTTCCATCTTGAGGACCTTTGTGGCAGGAGCTGTCTTTTCAAGCGGTCATTCTCCCTTAAACCCAAAATAATTCCAAATACATTATAAAGTATGAGAAAGCCTGTGAGCAAGCATATGGTTTCTCAATTGGAAAAGCATCGAAATTGTAAGTTCCTGTCCTCTTCCATGAGGGCAAGGCGGTTTGGGGTCTACCAGAAGATCTTCCAATCTCTCACCTTCATGACGAGAAATCGAACTGAGTAAGATGTGTTCTAAGCAGTTCCACTTTGGGATTTTAAAAAGAGCAAAAGGGGAGGAGGGAGAAGAAGGGAGAAGAGTTCTCTACAGTCTTTTCCAGCCTCGGCAACTGTATTTCTCATCCTCTAGAGAATGCCACGGGCTCCTTTCGATTTTTTATTTCTTACATAAGCCTTCTCTTTATGTGTCACAGGCAAGGCTTCATTTTTGCATTGCTAAACCTGCTTTCCTGCATCTCTGTGCCCACTCTCCCCATTTTTAGATGTTACACATGAGTGCTGGCCTCTTTTCCTATCTGAGCAGATGCAACAATTCTACCTTCTTACCCACATCCAAGCCCTTCATCTGCACACTGCACCGGCAAATGTTCAAGTACTGATGATTTCCACCAAGCCTGAGAGAGGCTCCTGTGTAATAGTTAAATCAACAAAGGGAATTCAAGGATCACAGCTGGGTTTAGACACAAAGACCGGTTTTTCCATTGCTGGTGAGTGGTACACAGCAGCCACCATGCCCGCAATATGCCTGCGCAGAGACATCTAGCACTGAAATTCCCAAACTCACAAGGTGAACGAAACGTGCACTTACAATCACGGTCTTGTTTCTCTGCCCCACACTTGCATTCATGAAGCTGGGACCAGAAAGGGTGATATTAGAAACGCTGTACTTGTGCCCAGAGCCCAACTTGCACACAGCAAGAAAGCTGTTGACATGAAACAGGACAGTGACTGTAATGGCCACACCACGTTCATCGCTGTATCGCACGCACTTCTTCACGAACCCTGGCATCCTGAGCCTCTCCCTGCGGCTGACGGAGGACCGGCCCCAGCTTGAACCTCAGTCTGCATGACTCGCTTTGTGGTTTGATCAAGTCCCCTTAGCCACAGTTTCCCCTACACAGTGCAGGTAAGGTCACACTGTCCTGCAAAGAGCTCATTAAGCTAGAAGGAGATAATGTGCATACAGGATTTTGGAACAGGGTTCAAATTCTCTACAATTACCAGGGTAGTTGTTTTTGTTAGCGCCGTTAGGCTGATTTACAGTAATTTAAATCTGTAAAAAGATGTTCTGCCGTTTGTTTGTGTATGTTCCACTTTCCTCACCCTGTTGTGCACCAATTAAGGCGGCTTTCAGAACATGCCGTTCTCCCTCACAGCTTCCTGCGTTTGAATATGCCGCTTGAATATCCTTCTCCTCCCCTCCACCCCCATGTCCCTTTGTCTGTCTGCCACTTTCCTACTCAGCATTCAAGACTCAGCTTAAAGACCTCCTGACTGGTGATGCCCACCTCTGTACCCTCTCTGTACCGCAGTCGGGCAATTACTTGCCTGTATTGGGATGATCTGTGTCCAGTGTGGTCTCTTCCATTTGACTGGACCAGGCTTGTCGAAGGCAGAACCAAGTCTTACTCAGTTTTCACCCCAATACCTGGTTCATGTTATTCACTCAATAAATGTTGATCAAAATGGTGAGTGAAATGTCAAATACTTGGTGCCATGAAATCAATTGTATTAATCAGGTGAGCGATTCTTTGCTTCTTTGCTATAAATTTATGAAGGAAACTCATCACTCAGCTTTCTATAAGTGGCATACATATATATTCATTTTGTGTACATATTAAAGGGGAAAGCTAATAAAATACTCCCGGGGCTCCTGGGTGTCTCAGTCGACTGTTGATTCCACCTCCAGTCGTGATCTCACAGTTTGAGACTTTGAGCCCCACATCGGGCTCCACAAGGTGGAGCCTGCTTGGGATTCTCTCTCTCTCTCTCTCTCTCTCTCTCTCTGCCCCTCCTCCTCTGCTCATGCGTTCTCTCTCTCTCTCAAAAAAAAATATAACTTTAAAAAATACTCCCAATTATTTGAAGTTTCAAACCGAGGACATGTGACCATGTGACAGAGACCATAAGATGTGATGTTTATGTGGAGAGGTAACTTATACAAATTCATTGTTTCCCCAGTAGCTGCCACGAATCACTCATTCAGCAAGACGCCAACACATATAGAAGAATAGGGTTTCTTGATGAACATTTGGAAAATTCTGGGAAAATCTCTATTTATAAAATTTATCATTTAATTACAATGTCATCTCTGGAGGAGTAGGAGAAGGCTGGTCAAAAAGTAACAACCTTCCAGTTATAAGATAAAAAAATACTAGGGATATAATATACAGCATGATGACTATGGATAATATTGCCATATGACATATATGAAAACAGTTAAGAGAATAAATTCTGAGAGCTCTCATCACAAGGAGAGAGAAATTATTTTTCTTTTCTTTTTTGCTTTGTTTTCATTGTATCTATATGGGATGATGGATGCTAATAACTACACTTACAGCAATAATGATTTCACAATATATGTAAATGAAATTTATTAGGCTGTACATCTGAAACTTACACAGTGATGTATGTGAGTTATATCTCAACAGGACTGGAAGAAAGTGAAATGCCATCTCACAATTTAGCTTTCCGAGTATCATTTCGTCTTTTGTTTTGGTTTAGATTAACTTCCTCTTTCATTATTATGTTCGATTTTCAGCTTTCGTGGTAACATGGCCCCTGTTTTCCTTCTACAAGAGAAATTCAGCACACAGCAGAGTCCTTGATAAACTGGGTTAGTTTGATGATCCCACTTGGAATAGGTATGTAGAACTTCAATATTTTCTTACTTAGTGTTTTGAACCCTTTTTATGATTCAACAGGAACCATTCCTGCTCACTGAGAATGGAATTTGCTATGAGGGGTAAAACTGATGGGTCAGAGATGACCTTTGTCTTTTCTGCTTCGAAGTCTGTGTTTATGACTTGCAAGGCTCCGGAAGATGCCTTTCTTTTCTTCCTCGTGTGATAAATACACATTGAGAATACAGTCATTCCAGGAGAGGGAGGAAATTCTATGCTCGTAGGATTCTGAAAATAATATTTATCTGCAACTCTTTGAACATCAAGCATATGAAATATGACTGATGCTCTGGTATGTTTATGAGTATAATATCTGTAGTTCAGTGCTGTAATGGAAATATACAAACTTCTTTTTCCCCAAAATTAGGCCAGGCTCAGACAAAACTGAATACTAAATTACAGACTGAATAATTGCACATGTGAATTAATTAATCATCCCCGGATCACTGAGGTTTTGTGACAATTACTCCCTTGGTGTATCATCATATAAATATGATATAAAAACCACAAAATACAGTATCTGACAGTTTTTCTATATACAGAATTCTTTTGAAGGAAATATTCTATAATTAGATTCTTATAAGGTATAAGCCTTGTAACTCTTGATTTGATCCAGTTAAGACTACTTGGATAACTACTGTGTGTGTGTGTGTGTGTGTGTGTGTGTGTGTGTGTGTGTGTGTATGAGAGAGAGATATTATCACTAAGGGATATTTTATTGTAAGATTCATTGCTTTCTTGTATTCGACTTTTAAAATATTATTAGGAATATGGTAGGCTTGTTGAGATGCTGGCAAAAATTTAGAAAAGTGTCCCATCTATATAAATTATATTTTCAAAAGTAAAACTCTATAACAACTCTTCCGTGCCCCACCCCTCAAAAAAAAGTGTTGAAAACCACATTTCAGAAGTAGCACAGACTTGAGAGTTAATGAGACATGAGGACCTAGCTTTACTACTTAACCCATTACCTTAGGAGAATCTTTTATGTTTCCTTAGGAAGAGTGTTATCACTTAATTTGAATGGGAGGAAGAAAATAAATTAATTCACAGGTACAATGTATGAAGTCCACGAGGTCACTTTTATTCTTAATGAAGTATCTGGTAATTAAGGATTGTGTTTCCAAGAGTCTCCAAAGAATTTCATTCCTACGTTCTGTGAGAGTCTGAAATCCATAATTAGAGTTTAACTGCCTGATTTAAACAGAATTTGCAGCTGGTCACCTACATGTTAGATCTGTCTTCGTTTGTTTATTTTTACAAGGTTTTGTTTTGGTTTTGGCCCACACAAAGTTGATACGTATGTATGTTAAACAATTACCAAATCAAAAAACCCAGGAGAGTTCACATAAAAATCTAGGTTCCCAGTCTTCTCTTTCTTGGTCAGTGACACTACAATTAAACCAGATACTTATTTAAGAAATCTAGTTGCCATACAAGAGACTTCCCTCTTCTTAACCTCTCCACATCTACCCCATCAAGTTCTCCAAGTTCAGCCCTGACTCCGTGGTTCTCAACCCTTATGGAGAAAAGATGCTGGTTCCCAGGTTGCCCCCAGAAAAGGAAGGCAGAATTTTTTTTTAAAAAGCCCCTCAAAAGATTCATACGTGCAGTTGGGGTTTAGAGCCACTGCTCCAAAATCTTCATTCGTGTCTGTGTCAAATGCCACCACCCCTCCCCCCACGCAAGTGAGACCTTCCCGTGTCACCAGTGCCCTGCAGTGGTCCTGAATTCACCTTCTCACTTCTATTCTGATCCCCAGTCAACCCATTCTCTGCCCAACAGCCAGAACGATTGTCTGTAATAGAAAAATATCTGGTCAGTGCCTGCTTACACCTCTTCAGTAATAACAGCAATAATGAAGATCACGGATAATGATCATTTATGCTTTGGTGGGATGAAGTTCAGGTTTGTTGAAAGACTGAGTCACCGAAGTGGTGAATTTCAGGACAAATGGGGGAAAGGACATAAAAGGTATAACTGAAAATACCAAGGCAGTTTTGTTCCACCCCACCCCCCCGCCCCAAATCAGGCTTCTGGCCGAATCTTCTGCTGGCCTGTTCCTCTAGGCAGTGACCCAGAGGCCAAAAATAGTGCTGACCTTTCCCACAAATTGCCACCCAGTCCATATCCTGGTCTCCCATGACCATCAGGAGGAGCAAAGGGATTTCATAATTTGTCAGTGACACTATTATAAGATTAATTTCATGGCACAGCCACCAAAGTTTATTAAATGTCACTCCCTCAGAGTTGCACGATTCACCCAGCAAAATACAATGATATTGGTAAATTTTTAGGCAAAATAACAGAAGTAAGGGTGTGTATTTGTTGGGGGGCGGGGGATGATGGTTACAGCTAAGATCTTTTTTCCTATAGCTCATACGTGTAGGTCTTTCTTTTCGCCAATAAATAATGTAAATCCAGCTATTTATTTGAGATGCAGTGGAGACATTTTTTCCTCATGTGACTGTATCGCGATTTTATAGACCACTGTATCAGCCCCTGAAATCTTTTCTTTAGATTCTAAGCACCCCATCACTGTAGATGTTGCACTTTCCACTGGGAGGGCAGAAAATAAGGTTTTCATCAAAAAGTACACTCTTTGAGGTATAGTGATGTTGTTTCATCAGAGTTTTAAAAGATACCAGTAAATGCAAACCGCTTTGGTGCTGAGTGGAAACTTGGATCCCTGTCGGCACCCCATGCACATGGCATAATCAACTTTTATTTCGTGCTTTTATTTCATGCTGTCTTATATACAGAACCTTCTGCTGTTCACCATTTCCATTATTAAAAAGTTCAAGGAGCTGCTTTAAGAACCTGACAAAAATGTGCATTTGACATTCCAGCAATGGAGACCAGTAAAGAGGTTATAAATGTAGCTACCTAGGTGTTGAATTAAGGCCGGGGGCATGGCTACCTTCTTTACCCTACATTATTTTCATCAGTGAAGCTAAAGTGTGTTTGGGGACCTAATTTACCCAAATAATATGCCTGTGCAGAGTTATCCTTCATTTAAGAAAACAGTTGATATTTTAAGCTTCCCCTAAACGTTTAGTTTGGGGGAAAATGGAAAACAAAATGTACGGAGAGAAGCACACATACATGCACGCGCACACACACACACACACACACACACACATACACACACACACACACGGACCATCCCAAGAGACACTGGACAGGACCCTGCTTGCTAATGAGATGCCCACGCATTTCTTTTTGGGATCAAGGTGGATTGGTCTTGTATGGAATTCTCTGTGGTGAATAGAGCTTTAATAAGGCCACAGATTCCTTTCATGCTGTTTTAGGAATTTCTTTGAAAGGATTCAGGCAGTGACACCCCTTGTGTTTTAGAGTTTTACATTTGTACAGACAAAGCTTTTCAAATAATATAAAGCCATTTTTCTAAATTCCTTATGTCCCTGAGTCCCTGGGTTCTGGACAGAGGAAGATGAAAATCTCTATAAAATGTACCATATTGCGACCACATGAACCAGCTATTGAGGGAGAAATTAATAGCATCTGAAATGAGCCTTGTGTTAAGCGTCCTTCACTTGGTATTTTCTACTACTTTGCTCGTTTTCTATTAAGTCTTTTTAATCAGAGAGCTCCCTAAAACATACAGTTGATTCAGATTAATCTTTAAAATCTAATATAAAAGATAAATACATATTGTGTTTGTTAAAGAGCAGACACACCATGAATGCTTGTGAATACTGAATTCATTCTGAAAATTCATATTATCTTGTATTGTTATATCAAATGGCTCCAAAAATATACGTTTGTCACAGATATTTACTACTGCATCAGACTTTTTCTTAGTACTGTCATTCCTCTAGCACCTCGTGTTGACTCTCTTTTTGTTGTTGTTCTTTTTTTTTTTTTACCTTTTTTTAAACTTCAATTCTTTTTAGTAAACATACAGTGCAATATTGATTTCGGGAGTAGAATCAGTGATTCATCACTTACATACACCCAGTGTTCATCCCAACAAGTGCCCTCATTTGTACCCATCCCCCATCTAGCCCATCCCCCACCCACCTCCCTTAGTCAACCCATAGTTTGTTCTCTATCATTAAGGGTCTCTTGTGGTTTGTTTCCCACTCTTCTCTTTTCCACCGCGTATATTTATCTGTTTTGTTTCTTAAATTCCACATATGAGTGAAATCATGTGGTATCATACAGTATTTGTCTTTCTCTGATTGACTAACTTAGCTTCACGTAATACATTCTAGCTCCAGCCACATCTTTGCAAATGGCAAGATTTCGTTCTTTTTGATGGCTGAGTAATATTTCATTGTGTGTATATATATATATATATATATATATATATATATATATACCACATCTTCTTTATCCATTCATCAGTTGATGGACATTCGGGCTCTCTCCATAGTTTGGCTGTTGTTGATAATGCTGCAGTAAACATTGGGGTGCATGTACCCTTTCAAATCTGTATTTTTGTATCCTTTGGGTAAATACCTAACATTGCAATTCCTAGGTCATAGGGTAGTTCTATTTTTAGTTTCTTGAGAAACCTTCATACTGTTCTTCATAGTGGCTGCACCAGTTTACATTCCCACCAACAGTGCAAGAGGGTTCCCCTTTCTCCACATCCTCACGAATGCCTATTGTTTCTTGTGTTGTTAATTTTACCCATTCTGACAGGTATAAAGTAGTATCTCGTCATGGTTTTGATTTGTATTTCCCAGATGATGAGTGATATTGAGCAACTTTTCTGGTGTCTGTTAGCATCTGGATGTCTTCTTTGGAAAAGTGTCTATTCAGGTCTTCTGCCCATTCCTTAACTGAGTTATTTATTTTTTGGGTACTGAGTTTGATAAGTTCTTAATAGATTTTGAACATTAACCTTTTATTGGAAATGTCTTTGCAATTATGTCTTATTCCATTTTGTCGGTTGCCTTTTAGTTTTGTTGATTGTTTCCTTCATTGTGCAGAAGATTTTTATCTTGATGAAGTCCCAGTAGTTCCTTTTTGTTTTTGTTTCCCTTGCCTTTGGTGACATGTCTAGTAAGAAGTTGCTGTGGAAAGGTCAAAGAGGTTGCTGCCTGTGTTTTCCTCTAGGGTTTTGATGGTTTCCTGTCTCACATTTAGCTCTTTCATCCATTTTGAACTTGTTTTTGTGTATGGAGTAA
The DNA here is from genome assembly GCF_046562875.1 of Panthera onca. Lineage (NCBI taxonomy): Eukaryota > Metazoa > Chordata > Mammalia > Carnivora > Felidae > Panthera > Panthera onca. Next base: position 79,477,442 of record NC_138349.1, read on the forward strand.
AAAAGTGGTCCAGGTTCATTCTTCTGCATCTAGCCATCCATTTTTCCCAGAACTATCTGTTGAAAAGACTGTCTTTTTTCCAGTGAGTATTCTCTCCTGCTTTGTGAAGATGAGTTGACCATATAGTTGTGGGTCCATTTCTGGGTTTTCTATTCTATTCCATTGGTCTATGTGTCTGTTTTTGTGCCAGTACCATACTGCCTTGATGACTACAGCTTTGTAATAGAGCTTAAAATCAAGAATTGTGATGCCTCCAGTTTTGTTTTTCTTTTTCAGGATTGTTTTGGCTATTTGGGGTCTTTTGTGGTTCCATACAAACTTTGGGATTGTTTGTTCTAGCTCTGTGAAAAATCCTGGTGGTGTTTTGATAAGGGTTGCACTAAATGTATAAATCGCTTTGGGTAGTATAGACATTTTAACAATATTTGTTCTTCACATCCATAAGCATGGAATGCCTTTCCATTTCTTTGTGTCCTCTTCAAGTTCCTTCATAAGTGTTCTATAGTTTTCAGAGTATAGACCTTTTAACCTCTTTAGTTAGGTTTATTTCTAGATACCTTATTGTTTTTGGTTGCAAATGGGATTGATTCCTTGATTTCTTTTTCTGCTCCTTCATTATTGGTGTATAGAAATGCAACAAATTTCTGCACGTTGGTTTCATATTCTGTAATTTGCAGAATTCATGTATCAGTTCTAGCAATTTTTTGATGAAGTCTTTTGGATTTTCTACATACAGTATAATGTCATCTGCAAATAGTGAAAGTTTGGCTTCTTCTTTGCTGATTTGGATGCTTTTCATTTCTTTTTGTTGTCTGATTGCTGAGGCTGAGACTTCCAGTACTATGTTAAATAGCAATGGAGAGAGTAGACACACTTGTTTTTTTTCCCCGTTGAGGATGATATTAGCTGTGGGTCTTTTTTATATGGCCTTTATTATGTTGAGGTATGTTCCATCTATCACTACTTTGTTGAGGGCTTTTATCAAGAATGAATGCTGTATTTTGTCAGATGCTTTTTCTGCATCTATTGAGAGGATCATATGATTCTTACCCTTTCTTTTATTAATGTGGTGAATCATGTTGATTGATTTGTGAATATTGAACCAGCCCCAAAGCCCAGGAATAAATCCCACTGGTCATAATAATCATGACCTCTTGAGAACAATCATGTTGCCTCTTTTTTTTTTTTTTTTTTTTTTTTTTTTTTTTTTTTTCATGTTGCCTCTTGAGAGTGAATATTTTAGAATGAAACATATAGTCTTCCAGTATCCTCCATGCTTGGACTCCACATTAGATTTTAGTAAATATTTTTAGAATTTGTAGAATGAATAATTCAAATGCATTTTGATATTAGACACAAGCAGAGGAAATACCAAAGCTAGGAACGGACTTGGTACATAGAATAATGAGCAATGGAAATGGTAATTCATCAGATCAGAGGCTATATTTGATACACTCTGCTGAAGCAGAGATGGACATCATTTTTGAAGGATTTGGATAAAGTAAAAAAGCCAAGAAGGCTAATATTTTGGTTAAGAACTCATCCTGATTTTATTAAGGCCATGGCCATTGACTTCCTTCTTCACCAATATTTTCATCTTTAATTTTTTTCTGCCATGTTGAGGAGATGTTCTAGCCTGAAGATTCCTAACTGAGATGCCTTATCTTTTGAAACTTTTCTAGAGTCATGTGGACAACCATTAAAGTGTAAAGTACTACAGAGTGGCTATAAATACTAGTCTGGTATAGAAATAGCTGCACTAGTGAATAGTTTGGTGGCTTCTAACGCTGTCCAAGTAAACTCTAGGAAGTACTTGAATCTCTTCCACATTTCCATCTACCTATCCATTAAATCTCTGACTTCTCTTGGCAAAGTTCAAACCCAATTAAAGAAGACAGACTTTATATCACTTCTCTTTTGCATTTTAGAAAAAGAGTAGATGGTCCAAATGGATATGATGGTCTTCATGATACTATAAGCCCTTCATACGGAAAGTTATTTTTCTCAATAGTAGTGAAATTTCATTTCAAAATTAGACTGCATTCATAGTGTAACAACACACAGTGCCTTGGGAAAGAAACAGTTTCATATATTTAAGGTTCCTAAATCATATCCTCATATTTGGGAGAATTTAAAAACAAAGCAAAACATTTTCTTTATCAGAATAATAATATGATCAATGATAACTTTGATACTGAATATTTTGAAATAAAGAACTTCCATATTTAACTTTGCCTTTTCAATGTTCAATCATATTTTTCTTTACATTATTAATATTCTAAAACATTTTCATCTACTCTTCTTTTTACTTGTGTATCTCTACTATGCTTTTCTAACCTAAAAAATAAAAAGACTTTAGATGGGTTAGCACAATAATAAAATAGAATAATTATAAATGAAATAAAAAATTAGGGAAGGGGTGCCTGGGTGGCTCAGTCAGTTAAGCGTCAGACTCTTGATTTGGATCAGGTCATGATCTCATGGTTGGTGAGAGTGAGCCCCACATCGGGCTCTTCGCTGACAGCTTGTTTGCAATTCTTGCTCTCTGCCCCTCCCCAACTCAGTGTGCTCACTTGCTCTCTCTCTCTCTCTCTCTCTCTCTCTCTCAAAAATAAGTAAATAAACATTTTTAAAAAAAGAAAATTAGGGGAGGAAAAAAGTGTAATTAAAACCACAGAACCAAGAAAGAAAGAAATATCAGTCACAATTTGCAGACCCTAGGGACCAGAAGTTACTACTGTTGGTCTTTAAGCTTGACTCTGAGTTTCCTGGCAGCAAAATTTAGTTAAGCAATTTTGTTATCTGAAAAAAAAAATCTCACAAAAAGCAAGTACTGTACTGCCTAACATTATCATATTCATTCTGTAAAAAGAGAAATTGCACACTTGAAGGAATGGAAATTGTTTATGATGCTGTGGGACGATTGAACTCATATTAAACCATCACAATAGGAGGAATGAGCTACAGCTATCCTGAACTGTGTGTATCTATCATCAGCATCTATTTATATTTGAAGTCATGTTTCAGCTAATAGTTGAATGAAATCCATTGAAGTCAGGAATTTGTATATTGAATTACATTAGCCTTTTAACCTCAATGGGCACAGAGGTCTTGATCATATCTTCTGTTCTCTACCACCGTCAACATTAAAAATTTTTTAAAGATTTTATATTTAAGCAACCTCTACACCCAATTTGAGGCTCAAACCCACAACCCAGAGATCGAGTCTCATGCTCCACTGACTGAGCCGGCCAGGTGTCCCTGTCAGCATTAAATTTTGAATGATGGTTTATGGAATCAGGTTGAAGCTATAGTTTCAAAATTGCTGTCTAGATTCTCACAAAAGTGGAGGTAGTTTTATTGTTTCAAATTCTTTAGTTTATTTCATTTGGCATAAAATCACATGGCCGCCTAACACTGTTTTTATTAGGTTGGCTAATACCAGACATACATATTTTTAATTTTGTTACTCTGTAAGCTTTGGGGGAAAAAAATGAATGAGTCTTTATATTTTTTTGATTAGGATCATTGAACAAAGAGTAGTAAACTGCTACATATTTCCCTAAACAACAACTTCCTGCATTAATCTATTGCAATATGAATATTGTGATTAATTCTTGTAAAAGCATGGCACACAACTGGATCATTTTAAAAAGGAAAAAAAGGGAATCACATATTATGTAAGCCACATGGTATAAGATAGAGTTAGGAATCCCTATGCATGAATTCTGGTCTTAAAAGATTGAAAGGACTACTTTCAATAAGGAAAAAACAATGGAAATGAATCCATAAGAAAGAATGAATCGTCAGTAAAACACGCTCTTCTATGTTAACATATAGCTTGTTTCCAAATATTGCATTGTAACCAACACAAAGTAGAATTAAGTAATGAGGGGCCAAAATTTGAAATTTATATTCTTCTTCCACTAATTTCTTATGACTTTGGGCATATTCTTTTTTTTTTCCTAACAACCTTTTTATGTTTTTTATTTTGAGCATATTTTTAACTAGTGGCTGCCTTATAAGTTCTCCCTATTTAGAATAAAAGATAAGTTTGAGAGCCTGTCTCCAGGTATTAAACAAAAGGTCAACATGGTGGTACTGAATGCTGTTTTTCTGGGACATTTTTTCAACTTACAAAGACCATTTTAAATTAAATTGATTATTTTTGCAAACTGGTGCAGCTGCTCTGGAAAAGAGTGTGGAGGTTCCTCAAAAAAATTAGAAATAGAATTACCCTATGACCCAGCAATTGCACTACTAGGAATTTATCCAAAGGATACAGGAGTGCTGATGCATAAGGGCACATATACCCCAATGTTTATAGCAGCACTTTCAACAATAGCCAAAGTATGGGAAGAGCCTAAATGTCCACCAACTGATGAATGGATCAAGAAGGTGTGGTTTATGTATACAATGGAATACTACTTGGCAATGAGAAAGAATGAAGTCATGCCATTTGCAGCAATGTGGGTGGAACTGGAGGGTATTACGCTAAGTGAAATAAGTCAGTCAGAGAAAGACAGAGATCATGTTTTCACTCATATGTGGAACTTGAGAAACTTAACAGAAGACCATGGGGGAAGGAGGGGGGAAAACATAGTTAAAAACAGAAAGTGAGGGAGGCAAACCATAAGAGACTCTTAAATACAGAGAACAAACTGATGGCTGATGGAGGCAGTGGGGGAGAGGGGGAAATGGGGGATGGGCCTTGAGGAGGGCGCCTTTTGGGAGGAGCCCTGGGTGTTGTATGTAAGTGATGAATCAAGGGAATCTACCCCCAAAACCAAGAGCACACTGTACCCACTGTATGTTAGCCAACTTTACAATAAATTACATTTAAAAATATAATAATTAATTAATTAACTAATTACATTGATTATTCTGAGGGTGCCTATGTGGCTCAGTCAGTTAAGCGTCCAACTTCAACTCAGGCCATGATCTCGTGGTTTGTGAGTTCAAGACCCATGTTGGGCTCTGTGCTGACAGTTTGGAGCCTGAGGCCTGTTTCAGATTCTGTGTCTTCCTCTGTCTCTGCCCCTCCCCCCCCCCCATCAAAAATAGATAAACATTTTTTTTTAATTTTATTAAATTGATTATTTTTACTGCTATGCAGTTAAAACTTGAGTATCACCATTAATCTGCTCGACTCTTTCCCATTTTCCAAACACTGCTATGGTCCAGTCCCCATGTGGGAACCCTAACACATATCATTACTTCACATTACCTGATTTCAGAGCAGCACTGGGAGATAGGTAATATCATCTTCACTCTGCATGTAATAAACAAAAATGTATTACAGGAAAGTTATGTCATGAGTGATTCCCATCTCCTTACTAAGAAGGATAACCCAAGAAAACCAGAATTTTTGCTTTCCCAGCACAAAACTCTTATCCTCTACATCAGCGCTTCGCCATCAGGGTTGTGTTGTCCCCTGTGGGACATTGGGCAGTTTATGGAGCCGTGTTTGGTTGTCAGGGGGAAGTGTCCCTGGCATCTAGTGGGTGGAGGCTAGCGATGATGCAAACTTCCTGCAATGCACAGGGAACCCATATCCCCAACAAGGAATTATGCAGATCAAAATGTCCACATTGCTGAGGTGGAGACGCCCTGCTCTAAAAAAGTGCCTTGTGAGGGGCTCCTGGGTGGCTCAGTCGGTTAAGTGTCCAACTTCAGCTTGGGTCATGATCGCACAGTTCGTGGGATCGAGCCCCGCATCAGGCTGCTGACGGCTCGGAGCCTGGAACCTGCTTCAGATTGTGTCTCCCTCTCTCTCTGCCCTTCCCCTCCTCATGCTCTGTGTCTCTCAAAAATGAATAAACATTGAAAAAAATTTCTTTCAATAAATAAATTTTTAAAAAGTGCCTTGTGGAGAGTATTGAGTAGTTAGTGAAAGGCTATAGATGTGCATAAAAAAGGAAAGTGTATAGGAAGTGAGTATTCTGACAGGGACACTGGGGAGAGTGAGTCTGGGGGCTGAGGGGGAGTGTCAGGGGCAGGAAGGCTTTGCGGATGGAGCCAGGAGACACGTGGAAACATGTATGAAAGGGAGCTTTTCTCCTCCTTTTTAATTTTTATTATTTTTTTTTCAACTTTTTTTTTTTTTTTTTTTTTTTTTTTTGGGAAAGAGAGAGACAGAGCATGAACGGGGGAGGGGCAGAGAGAGAGGGAGACACAGAATCGGAAACAGGCTCCAGGCTCCGAGCCATCAGCCCAGAGCCCGACGCGGGGCTCGAGCTCACGGACCGCGAGATCGTGACTTGAGCTGAAGTCGGACGCTTAACCGACTGCGCCACCCAGGCGCCCCATAATTTTTATTATTTTTTAAGGTTTATTTTGAGAGAGACAGCACAAGTAAGGGAGGAACAGAGAGAGAGAAAAAGAGAGAGAATCCCAAGCAGGCTCTACACTTTCAGCTCAGAGCCTGCCACGGGGCTCGAACTCACAAAACTGTAAGATCATGACCTGAGCTGAAACCAAGAGTTGGAGGCTTAACCGACTGAACCAGGCAGGCGCCCCCTCTCTTTCCTTTCAAATGCAGGACAACCTGTCTGCCCTCTTCATGCTCCAGCCTCACTCAGCATCTCGCTGGACTTTCTTGGCCGTTTCCCCTCTGCTGCTCATTCTGATTCCACAGGGCATGTAAGCTCTAAGAAGTGTCAGGACCCACTACCTACTGGGGGACCCTGTCTTACTCCAAATCTGCATTTCAGCTGTACCTTGCATACAACCCCAGCCGGGAACTGGATGGCTGTATCTACTCTGAGGGAAGATATTTAACTTCCCTGAGCTTTGGTATCTTTATCTGTAAAAATGGAAATAGTAGTATTTTCTTCCTGGGATTGTCGTAAGGAATAGAAGAGTCTCTACTACAAAGCAAGTTCTTCCTAAATGTCCTATTAGCTGCTCAGTTAAGTGGCATTTCATTGGCTTTCTCAAAAAAAAAAAACAAAATCAAGAGTTCTAACCACTGGTGCTCTGTGGTCTGCCATTCTCATCCCCAAACAGTACAAACAAAAGCAATAATAAAAACTTGCTGCTCTGCTTCCTCCATAGGCTGGGTCTCGCCAGCTCTCAGAATCGGGTTCCGTCTTTGACACACCCCTCCCCCGTTGTTGTGCGAGTCGTCATCACTGCAACTGAATGACTCTGAAGTCTTCTTTAACGATTTCTTCAGTTATCTCTCTGCCACCAGTTTTACCTCACTCCAGTCCTTCCTCGGTACTGATTCCAGAGTAATCTATATGTTTTTAAATGAGCCACATAACGTTACGCTTCTACCTTAAAAACTGTCGACTCCAGGGGCTCCTGGGTGGCTCAGTCCGTTAAGCACCCGACTTCGGCTCAGGTCATGATCTTGCGGTTTGTGGGTTCAAGCCCCGCGTCAAGCTCTGTGCTGACGGCTCAGAGCCTGGAGACCGCTTCTGATCCTGTGTCTCCCTCTCTTTCTGCCCCTCCCCTGCTCATGCTCTGTCTCTCTCTCTCAAAAAATAAATAAATGTTAAAAAATAAAAACTGTTGGCTCCATGGTGCCCACAGGCGCCTATCCTACAAACTGAAATTGGAGAATTTTATGCAAGCTCCTAAGAGCCACCCCCTTCCATTAATCCTACGTAAGTTCTATCACGCTGGTGTCTTACTGTTCACTGGGAATTATCCAAACGCTGTGCTTGCACACGGTCCCCATTCTGCCTGCAGTATGCTGAACCTCCTTTCCTGCCACGTGTGTCTTCTTCTCAAGACCCTGATTAAATCTCACTTTTTCATTGATGCCTCTTCACATGCCTGGCTCATCTTCCCCAAGCAGAGTTAGGTTTACCATGCTGTGTCCCCAGAACTCTTCCTTTATAGTTACCCAGCACTTAGCACCTTGTATTGTAACTTATTGATTTCCTCGGTCATTTCCCTGGGACCGCCCTCATATTCATCATAGTATTCCTAGGGCAGTACATAACGGCCACTAAATACATGCTTTATTGTTGAATAAATGCTAAGCGACCCATGAATCCCTGTTAATTTATCATTCCCTTGCAGCTAGGGAAATGGTGCAATAAATTAATTTGCCCAACGTTCTGGAGCATCCAAAAAGATTAGCAGTGAGTTTCATTAACTTCAGCTTTTACCCTCCCACCATTTTTCAGCTGGGAAGAAATGCAGAGAGAGAAAAATGTAATGTACCTACCTCCTAAGATTTTGACACTTTTTGTAAGATGTGGTGTCATCCAGTTTCTTTCAAAATTATCAACATAAGTACTTAGGAAGCGTTTAAGATATTACGTTCTCTCAAGAAAAAAAGCTATCACTTAAGGACAGATGTCATCCATTCATTCAACAGATTTGTGTTGATTGCTGAATATGTGCCAGATTGCCTGGAACATTATTATTCTATTAATACTATATTTGAATAATAATCATACTATTTTTTGAAAATTAATGAGATGTAGGGCGCCTGGGTGGCTCAGTAGGTTAAGCGCCAACTTCAGCTCAAGTCATGATCTTGCAGTTTGTGAGTTTAAGTCCCACGTTGGGTTCTGTGTGCTGACAGCTCAGAGCCTGGAACCTCCTTTGGATTCTGTGTCTCCCTTTCTCTCTGCCCCTCCCCCACTCATGCTCTGTCTCTCTCACTCTCTCAAAAATAAATAAACATTTTTTAAAAAAGAAAATGAATGAGATGTAAAATGTATCCTCTAATGCCCAAGAATAATTAATTGACTCACTTGTGCTAAGAAGATATCTACAAGTTTTATATTTGATCTAGGACTTTAAATTTATTTGTTAATAAACTCCTTCTAAAGGAAGCTGATGTTACCTATATATCTTGGTGCTGGGTTCAGAGATTATTCCTCACTCTACTTTATGAGCAGAAATATTCCAGAACAACAACATCATGTGGTATTGTTACATCATGTCTTTCTGAGTTAGATCATATTTATACTTAGATATACTTTTTAAAAATTAGTTCACTTCAGGGGCACCTGGGTGGCCCAGTTGAGCATCGGACTTCAGCTCAGGTCATGATCTAATGGTTTGTGAGTTCAAGCGCCATATGGGGCTGGGTTCCAGCTTGGAGCCTGGAACCTGCTTCAGATTCTTTGTCTCCTTCTCTCTCTGCCCCTCCCCTGCTCGTGTTCTGTCTCTCTCTTCTCTCAAAAATAAATAAACATTAAAAAAAATTTTTGTAATTAGTTTACTGCATAAAGCCATTCCTTTTACATTCCATTGAACAAATTTAACAAGTTTATGGTCTTCATGTCGCAAAATTGTAAAAACCTGCCTTTACTAATATAAATGTGACATGTTTATACACTCAAGAAGTATATGCGTTTGAGTATATAACTATATTCTGATCACTACCAAATACCACTGTTATTAATGCATCACGCCATGCTGGATGTTTACACTGATGTACAAAAGTCTCTGCTCTTGTGGCCTCTGGGTGATTTAGTGAGTTCAGCGTCTGACTCTTGATTTCATTTTGGGTCGTGATCTCGCACTGAGTGTGGAGCCTGCTTGGGATCCTCTCTCCCTCTTTCTCTGCCCCGCCCCCTCTCGCACGTGCATGCTCTCTCTCTCTTTCTCTCTTTCTCAAAATAAATAAACTTAATAAAAATTCTCTTCTCTTAAGATAGTTGTGAGAATGAAAAAAAAATTGGGGAGTTTGGTACCTTCTTTTACTTTTTCTTGTAATATATTGCAGTGTTTTTCATTGATCTATTTGCAGAAAGCACCAATATAAATATGTTAGTGTATAACTGCTAGTGTATATAATTATATGTTATTATTATATAGTATATAATATATTTTTATATATGTATTTCTCGCTGACTTCGAAGCATTGTCCTGGATTTTTTCCTAAAAAATATGTTACCATACCGGTTTTCAACACAGATTTAATGACTGTTTTTTAACTTTATTCAAACTGCATTATCAGTGCAAAATTTCATTTTTTATATGCTCTGTATTTTGCTAAGATTATTCAAGTCCACTAAGTGCATATTTGTGCATATTTATTTGTACACATGCCCATCTAAGACTAACAATGTTGTAAGTCGATGTATCAGCGATTTAAAAAGTACTTCCAGAAGCATACTGTAGCGGTTATGGGCATAAACTTTGCACCCAGAAGCTCTGGGTTCAAGTTCCCCATCAAAACCTATCCATGGAGTTTCCTTGTTTCCTGACTTATCTTAGCCCCCGTTTTCCCATTTTGCCAAGGAGGGTCATCAGGCCCATTTTATGGACAGACCATGGAAAGGATTCCATGAGATGGGGTGTATAAAGTTAAACAACTGTCTGCGTGCCTGTGCAGGTTAGAGTACAGAGAATAGTGATTTGAATTTAGACCTCACAAAGGCCTTTAATAGTTCAATTTTGTGTCAAAGGGAGAGAGAGAGGGAAAAAGCCATGTCCACAGCGATTGGGAAGTATCTGACTCCAGGTCACGGAGCTTTGGAGTGCCCCTGAATGTGGGCTTCCCTTAAGCTTCCCTTAAAAGGGAATGCCCTGCCCTGCCTCTAGCCCCGAGCTCCTGGTGGGCCTGCCCTGCCTCTAGCCCCGAGCTCCTGGTGGGCCAGATGGATTTTTACATCCTCAATGTTCTGAAACATAGTAAGCACTCCAGAAATGCTGGGTAATAATGCAGTTAAAGAAAATTTTGACAATTTAGTGATTGTAAGAATTCCTATGGGAAATTAAAGTTAGGGATGAATACACTGAGAGTCTTTGAGCCACACTAGTACAGCAGAAGGTAGTCTTTTTGCTAAGGTTCTGTTACATCACATCCCAAGGGCAAGAATCTTGTCTTAATTGATGTAAGAGAGTGCCTGGTATAGACAGACACTCAATATCTGTTCGTTTCATAACTGATAGAGCAAATGGATAAACTTGAATAACTAGAAGGAAGTGTTAATAAAAACCTTTTGAAGTTTTGAGATAAAAATTTTATTATTCTTACTATTGTTTTGCCACTAACGTTTTGGAAAGAATATATGCCTTTGGGTGGGTTTTTATCATCAGGTCTCCTTGTATTCCTCTTTTCTATGTGCATATAAAATTCTTCCTTTGCTTTTTTCCTCCATTTGTTTTGCTTATAAACAACTGGACTTTGTTTTCTCATTATTTTAAAAATATTTATCTTTTTCTTAAGACTCTTATTGAAATAAAATAAAACTTTGTTAATGTGTACTAAATGAAGAAAAGTTGAGACATAGTCGTCTGTTTTGTTTTTTATTTTTTTTTTAATGTTTTTATTTTATTTTGAGAGAGGGACCAAGTGTGAGCAGGAGGAGGGGCAGAGAGAGAGGGAGACACAGAATCTGAAGCAGGTTCCAGGCTCCGAGCTGTCAGCACAGAGCCTGACATGGGGCTCCAACCACAAACTGTCAGATCATGACCTGAGCTGAAGTCGGACGCTTAACCGACTGAGCCACCCAGGCAGGCGCCCCTGTTTGTTTTGTTTTATGCATAAAATGTAACTGAAATTCCGGGACTGTGGATAGTGGTATTTTTGAGGTGTCTATGTTAGGAAGTGAGAGAAGAATGATCCTTAAGGAACACCATGACTTTCAATAGCACAGATACTTCTGAAGTCCTTTAAATTATTGTGTATCCTTAGGATAGTCAAGGAGGAACTGCTGTCTTACTTCTTCTCTTGTTTTTGATATTTAAATAAGAGAATGGATCACTTTGACCCGAGGACTGTGATAAATTCACCATCGAACATCACAATTGAAGATTTAACTCAAAAACCACAAGGCCCCCGCGGGCTCAGCCAGTGGAGCACGTGATTCTTGATCTCAGGGTTGTGAGTTCAAGCCCCACGTGGGGTGTAAAGATTACTTAGAAAATAAAATCTTTTAGAAAATATTTAACTCGAAAACCAAAGTTTGAAGATAATAATTTAAAAATACTCTATAAGATTTATATATATATATATATATATATATATATACACACACACACACATATATATGTGTGCATACATATGTGTGTGTGTATGTATATATATATATATATATATGCTGATTTGTTTTAAAATAAAGTAAACCTCCTCAATTCTCTCCACTGGAGTTTTTAATAACAATTACAGTGAAAATGTGATCTGTTTGAATGTTACTAATTTGTTTTGTTGGAAAACACAGAATGAGATTTTTCGCAGTTAGTTTTTTTTTCCCCCCAGGGGAGGATTCTAACTGAAGCGTCACAAATTAAAGATACAGGAGGTTGATGGGGGGATGGGGGAGAGGAGAAAGTGGGTGATGGGCATTGAGGAGGGCACCTGTTGGGATGTGCACTGGGTGTTGTATGGAAACCAATTTGACAATAAATTATATTTAATAATAAAAAAAGACAAAAAAAGATGCAGGAGGAATGACAAGTAATAAAATATTAATGGGACCAATTGTTGCCTTAACTTGAAGCACTTCCTTTGTGCACAGACAGGTTTACATTCAGGCATAGGGTAAGTAAATGTTTGCATAAGAAGGTGATAAGAATATGAATAAAAATGTAAATTTTTCTAGTTAGAATTAAAAAAAATTTTTTTTAAGTTTATTTATTCTTGGGAGAAAGAGAGAGACAGAGCATGAGCAGGGGAGGGGCAGAGAGAGAGGAGGAGACACAGAATCCGAAGCAGGCTCCAGGCTCTGAGCTGTCAGCACAGAGCCCGACAGAGGCTCGAACTCACGAACTGCAAGATCATGACTTGAGCCGAAGCTGGACGCTTAACCGACTGAGCCACCCAGGGGCCCCTAGAAGTTTTTTAATAGTGAAAAGAATTATAAAATAGCAGAGCTCATGAATTAGACTTATGATAACGCTGCGTGTTAAAACACATAAAATCGGTCCCCAAATGTAAAATTATTTTGTATTTGGAATTTCCTGTGCTTCGTTAGCCTTGCTCCGTGTCTTCAGACATGTTTCCTCTTTCTGAGAGATCCTAAAACTGGGATTTTTACTGACCACGTGCTTTGGGTCAGACATCCTTACACACTGAGGCTGTGACAGCAAATGAAACAAAAAGGTTGTGCCTTTATGGAGGTCATGTTATAGTAGGGGCAGATAGAAAGTACAGAGATACACATACAAATGTTGAGTGTGCAGGGAGATCAATCTTAATAAGCATATTAGGGCAAGAGAGAATCTTGGCACTAAAGGGATATGGTGCAGTGTTCTTTTAAGGAGAGTGTTCAGAGTCCTTTTTCAGTTAAGGTCACATTGGAAGGGAAACCCCAGAAGAAGCCAAGGCAGGGGACCAGCATCAGCAAAGGCCCTGAGGTAGGAGCATACTTGAGATGTTGAAGAGAGGCAGGGAAGAACCACAAGCTCAGGATGGAGAGGAAGAAAACACTGAGAAAATGGAAGCAAGTCAGAAATTGGTGGAAGGCCAAGTAGACCATCATAAGACTTTGAATTTTAGATGAAGTGACCTGGGAAGCCTTCGGAAGATTTTGAGCAAAAGAGTGACATAATCTAAGGGTTTTATGGAAGGATCATTCTGGCTTTTCTGTGAAGAAGACTAGACGGGGAAAGGGTTGCCGACCATCGGTAATAGATGGGAGCGTGAGGAGCAGACGTGAACATTTCTCCTTGCACAGCCACGCCCAGCTGCAAGGAAGGTCACCGTGTGACCAGCTGAGAGTCAGGGGCTTATTATTACAGGAACGGGAAGAACGGATGTGAGTGTGAAAAGAGCAGTTTCGGTGTCATTCAGAGGTAGGACATGGGGTAGAAGGACCAAGTTTGTGGAGGGGAAGTCATGAGGGTTTGTGCAAGAAAAATACGAGATGCTCAGGTGAGCCCCAATGAAATATTTAGGAGGGGCACAAAAGAGTTGTTTGGGGAATATTTGGGGTTCTTTTGTATTGTTATATGTCAATTCAAAGCTTGGAAACAAGAGCATGTAAAGGGAAAGAGACAAGAACCCTAGGGATGTCCCTGCTTCTGAGCGTGGTTTGAGAATATATTTGAAGAGTCACCTCACCCACAGAGGGAGAGAAGGTGCTGGTGGGTGGCCTTCTCTTTTTCCTCAGGGTCTGCACATTTCCTTTTTGCCCTAACACTCAGAGTGCTATGGATTCCCATTCCAATTTCTCTCTCCCAACTCAGTGTGAGTGCAAGCTTTTGCATATATAATACTTGAAATCCCTAAGATGATCCCAGGAAGGCAGAATAATCATCAAAAGAAGGAGGCTGTGTTAACCTGAATTGAACATAACTTCACGCAAAAGTACTTTCTCATCTTAAAGGGTGAAATCACTTAAAAATAGGACTGTTTTTCTCAAAAATTACCCCTTATATGCAAATCACAGTAAATTATTTTGTCTGCTCTGGGAGAGGATCATCATTTTAAAAAGTTGCATAGGGTTGTTTGTGTTAGTATTCCTAAAAATTCATAATGTTTATGTGACATGTAGTAGCTGGTAATTTTGAAGTATATATATTTAGGTGTTTTGTTATAAGCAGATGAAATATGCATGTATATACCTAGGTAGATAATTACTTAGGTATTATAAGATAAGTACGTATAAGATATATACATGTATGTATATATCTTGGATTACTACATATATAGTTATATAAACATATTTACTGAAGTATTTTACAGGCATTTTGTTATAAGCAGAGGAAATATATATAATATATATTTACATAGATATATACTTAAGTATTTATAAGATAAGTATATATGTAAGAAACATGTATATCTCTTAGATTAGTATATATATAGTTATATACCTATATATATATAGGCATACTTAAGTATTTTATATCTAAGTGTATGTGTAGTTATATAACTATAGAGACAGAGAATCCAAGAGAAAGGAATCCAGCTAATGAAAAGCTTTAAAGTGTCCAAAGTTGAAGTAATTATGACATTTGGATACCAGCTAAGAGCAGCAGAAAACAGAAACCTTTGGTCCAGCATCGCTCAGGAACATTTGCCAGGCTCGGATGGGAGTTGTTAAGGGCTGAGCCCTTGAGCGTCAGCTAGAGGAAGCCACTCTGGGGTTGGAGAAGCCACGAGATTGTGCAGATCGGGTGAGGAATAAACCAAGAGGCAGAGTGAGCTCTGGGCAATGAGGGGCTTTAAGGGCTGACTCAGGATTTTCAGGAAGAGTTGGATTTCATTTTAAGCCTGTAGGAAGAGCTCATTAGTCTTATAAACAGAGGCATGGGTAAACGTGATTAAGAACTTTCTTAGAAGGCTTGCTTCTAAGAGTAACTTTTTAAAATGTTTTGGCTTTGCCTTGTGTTTGCTCAAAGAATTTTACCTTACTCAACATGTTAGAAAATTATCCTGACTCTTACCAAAAAAAAGGAAAAAAAGAAAAGAAAAAGAAAATATTTTAAAGGTCAGAGGCTACAAGCTTTTCATCATTTAGCCAAGAGACATAGATAATATAGTCCATGTATTCAGTTTAATTTAAATAAAATGTCAGCTTGAGGGAGTAACAACGAAGCAATTATCTGAAGATAGATTAGAGTGACATTAAGCCGTGTCCCTCATGTCCACCTGGGGATCTCATCATATAGTAATTCATCCATTTTACGTTTTAAATATTGTTCCTAGGGAGAAAATAGTCAATCATAATTTTAAATGAACTCTAAACGTTTTACGTCGTATTCGCCTTTTCTGTTCAGTCATGCTGATGTCTCCCAATTTGGATGTGCATATGAATAGTGGATTAAATGGCTCTCTCCATATTTTGTTGTGAAATAGAATGTCCACTTTTAGGCTCCGGGCTTACAGCTCCCCAAGGCACATCATTTGAGGATTTTCCCCCAAGACCAAGTGTCTGGAAAGATCAGTCGTGAAGTAATGAAATCAAAGGGTACTTATTTCAGTGTTTTGACAAGGATCCTAAGGCAAGAGACCTTAGGGGACAAAAGTATCTCAAAATGAATTAGCAACTTTAGATGTCACCAGTATCTCGTCCGTTCCCTCTAGGCTAGTTGCCTGGAATCTGTTCCAGTTTCTTTCTCTTGAGTCTGAAAGGTGGTCTCTCTCTTAGGCATCTTGAGCAAAACACATATATCTTTGAGATAAATATTCAGAGGCTAGAATCAGTCAGGCAAGGAAAAAAGAATGTCTTTTGAAGAAATCTGCCTTGATGATGGTGCCGAATCATTTTGCCTGTGCTCAGGCCAAATGACTCTGTAGGGGGCAGTGTGTCTATGGAGTTGAAGAGAAATTAAGGTTCCAGAATCAACACTCTGAAATGTAAACTCTAGTTAGAGGTGATTTGCATGTCAAAATAGTGGAAGGCCTAGGGTTAGTTGCAATTTTGAAAGAGAAAATAAGACCAAAAAAAGACAACATAAGAAACAGCAGTTGAGGTACGATAAGGAACCTGTTGCGCCTGGCTGTTTGGGAATGTTGTCAGCCATTTGCAAAAACAGTGAGATAATCCTGCTGTCATGCTCAATACTGAAAAGACCCTAATGAGTGTATTGGTTCCATAACTCCAAAGGAGCGTGGAGATTTTGAAAAAGCTTTAAAGGGTAATCACAAAGGTGAGTAACAAAACAAAAAGCAGGAAAAGTTATGAAAAGCAAAGAACTTCTCTAGAAGAACTTGAGTGATCTTTGAAGTCACCAACAGCTCCTTGAGAGATGGTTACGTCTGCGTTCTTTCTGCAGGACCAAACAGACTGCAACTAGGGGTAAGGGCTTTTACACTCCAGGACCAAACTGGTTTCTTGACCGTGAAACTTGGAAACAGCAGGAGTGGGAGCCAAAAGATTGTAAAGTTTAGTTGTTCAAAGAATTAGGGTGTAGAGAAAATGTGTTTTCATCTACTTGTTTTTGCTTTGGTAAGTCCTGTCCTCAGATTGACTCCTTAATCTTTTCTAAGCATTGCTATGACTTTCTTCATTGCTCCAGAGAAGGACGTCTCAAGTGCATTTACAAGTAAGAAATCAGATCGTCAGAGGTTGCACAGCTTGGGCATCACTGCTCTGAATTCGTGTACGCCCCTGTTTGCCCCCATTTTCTTCACACAGGTGTTTAAGAAAAGTACTGTGATTGCTACCCTCAGCTCTCTACACAATCATGACCCAATAGTTCAAAACAGATGCCACTTACTTTTTTTTCACAAATTATGATAGCTTTTTGACTTTTCAGAGCACTGTGGATTGAATTGCGTGCCCCCAAACCCATATGTTGGAGCCTTAACCCCCAGTGCAATTTTATTTGGAGATAGGGCTTTTAGGAGGTAATTAAGGTTACATGAGATCCTAAAGATGGGCCCTAATCCCATAGGATTGGTAGCCTTATAAAAAGAACCCTCCCACCAGGAACCAAATCTGCCTTATCTTTGACTTCCTCGACCTCCAAAAACATGAGCTGTCTGTATTTGTGAGCCACCCAGTCTATAGCATTTGGTTGTGGTAACCTGAGTAGACTAATAAGAGGAAAGTTTGCTGCTCGACTATCATAATCTCATATGTCTGAAGCTGGCTTTAATTAGCAGAAACCTTAGAAATTAGGCAAGGCTTTTCTCATAAGTATCTCCATAGAGTGAGGGGCAGGGCGGAGTTCTGGTTGTGGGGGCAAAAGGAGGGCGATAGGAGAAGAAAGGCTCAGGGCATGTCCACCTTGGAAGGTTTCTCATTAGAACAGAAACAGACTTGGGTTATTTATGCCATACTTGGGACGTGCCAGAACACTCTTTAAATCAGACTTGTTTAATACTTTGGTGAACAGATCAGGAGATAAACTTACAGGGTTTCCTTTGATTTCATACACGGTGGGAATTATTCTTCCATTAGGAATAAAAGACAGGCTAGCCTCTGGCCAATATATAAATGACAGACAGCCACATTCAGAAAGATGATTTTCGATTCCTTTTCACATAGCAATAATTTATATATTAGACACTGTGTAGTGGGGTGCATTGAGCTTTACACTATTTATATGGTATGCAAGTTTCAGGCCTTTACATATTTATGAAGTTTAAGAGAATTAAGAACAGAAGTCAACACTCAGAAATTCAAAATACAATGAGACAAGAATTACGTATCAAAACCAGTTAAGAAAGTAGTTGGCAGTTGAAGACTTTGATCCGATACCTACTCCCAGTACAATGGGAATTCAGCCAAGAAAGGCATCGTTATGAATAACGTTTTGAAGATAACTCAAAGAGATGGAACTTAGGCATGTTTTCTTCTAGGACATCATCACTGTTTAAGAGTTTTTGTTCTGGGGCGCCTGGGTGGCGCAGTCGGTTAAGCGTCCGACTTCAGCCAGGTCACGATCTCACGGTCCGTGAGTTCGAGCCCCGCGTCAGGCTCTGGGCTGATGGCTCAGAGCCTGGAGCCTGTTTCCGATTCTGTGTCTCCCTCTCTCTCTGTCCCTCCCCCGTTCATGCTCTGTCTCTCTCTGTCCCAAAAATAAATAAACGTTGAAAAAAAAAAAAAAAAAAAGAGAGTTTTTGTTCTTACATTTGTATATGCATATAGATGACAACAGTTGCGCGTTAATATCTTGAGTGAAGGAGTGAATGCTCAGAATGAAAGACTGCCATGAGGTGTAGATGTTAATCTAGGCACTGACTCACACATTTGCTATAGAAGCTTGTAATTAAATGTAGTCTTTATGACAGTCTTTGGATTCCGTATGATCTGGTGATTTAGAGAAGCATCAGGCCCAGCCTACACCGAGCCACAGAAGTTCCAAAGGGTTTTGCAATTATTAATTTCTCTTTTCCTCTTAGCGCTCTTCTTTGAGGTGGGTGTTATGATCATCACACCCATTTTTCAGATAAGGGAGTCAAGGCTGAAAATAACGGCTTGCCCAAGTCTCAGGATAGGGGCTGAACCTCAGCAGTCTGGGTCCATCGTGCTTCTAGCCTGTATACTGTGTCAGCAGTTCTGGTCTACAGGCACTCAGTACTGCTTACTCACACACTTCTCCACCTCTTAAATTTGTGCTGATCGTAAGAATGAGATCAGTATGGAACCAAACCCTATGGTTACAATGAAGATAACTTAACATCATCTTAAGATGTGAAGAAACAATGAGGCACGGTCTGCTTCATTTTCCACCAGGGCACACAGGAGCTCCCCTGGGTCAGAAAGAACAAGGCACAAGTCATGTGTCACAGGTTGTAGGAAGGGAGCTCAGACAAATCGGGCATACGACCGTGTCTCTGCTTCCACAAGCCTCATGCAAATGGGCCATCCAAGTTCTGAGACTTTCAAAGGAGCTTAGATGTTCCAAGAAATAAGAAAAGGTCTTTGGCATTCCTGGGTAAAGTGCTTATGGAATGTGAATTTGTTCTTGCGTGATGGTAAGTTAAATATTGTATTTTCTGAGTGGTGTTAGAATAGTAGAGACTGCCATCTGTCTGTTTTAAAAATATTTTATTTTATTTCATTTTTACCTTGAGACTCTGGGCTTAAAAATCAAAAGAATTAAAATGTCCCATTCTCTTACACATTAATAAGCATATAAAAATGATACTGAAGAAAAAATTCTGAGTCATCATCTGCATTTTAATACAAATTTAACATCCTAAAATAATTATACTAATCTTGATCTGCATAATCAATGTATTAAAAAGGGTATCCTTTATTAATATGTATAGCTACTTATAATAAAAACTTTCACTTTCAGATATTTTTACCTTTTGGAGTTATATATTGATTTTTCTTTTTTAAAAATTTTTTTAATGTTTATTTATTTTTGAGAGAGAGAGAGAGAGAGAGAGAACACAAGCAGGAGAGGGGCAGAGAGAGAGGGAGACAGAATCTGAAGCAGGCTCAAGGCTCAGAGCTGTCAGCACAGAGCCTGACACGGGGCTCTAACTCACAGGCTGTGAGACCATGTCCTGAGCTGAAGAAGTCAGACACTTAACTGACTGAGATACCCAGGTGCCCCTATACATTGGTTTTTCATTGACATCTATGTTGCAGAGCAAAAAACTACCCTACAAAAAAAAATTGCAATAGAAATGACGTGGGTAAAATTGGAGTTGATTATTAAAGATGCTTCTATTTTACTTTGGGAAGATATTCATATTTTGTGTATTTTACCTTATATACACCACTAGCAAAGTAAATTACTATTTTTTTTAGATTGTTTTTAATTGGGAAAATTTAGTTTACTGCTTTGACATGTCGGCACATTGTTATTACTCACATATTTAATTTTTCTTACTTTCACAAGAAATCTGGAAGATCTTGAGGGACCAGAGACTAAAATCATCACACTATGCTCTCTGTGGTCAGCTACAGTCATTACATGCAAAATTACATTGTAAACAAGAAAGGCTTTAGTGCACATTATAAGCTTTAGTGATCGAAATTCAAACTTAGGCTCTAAGAATTTTTAAGCTATTATGATAGTTACACGAAATGACTTTTTCCCTCAGAGTAGTCCTAGTTAGAGGAAATGAAAAGGAAAGAAAACTCATTTAGAAAATTATTTTTAAGAAGCAGAGAAAGAATTTTCATTACCTTTGAATTATTTCAGATTTGCTGTTCTTTAATTAGATGTTGAACTAGACTCACACAGCTATTTAAATTCAGTGGTTGGGGAACATGCTAGAGAATACGCCCAACTCAAGTGCCCTTATTACCTCAAAATTATTTATCTTGATTTCTGTTTCCTTTTCTAATGAATGGATTACCTCTGTAGTCATCATAATATATGTGTTACCTCCAAACCCAATATCTTTTCCATGCTTTCCATATATGCACTAGCATTTTCTCTTAAGACTTTGATTTACAATACAGTGAGGGTGTAGACCATCTTTATCATGTTAAGTATAGAAAGTACATATCTGGATTTGAAGCCAAAAGACATGATTTCTGGCCCTGACTTTGCTATCTGTTAAAATGTCTGGCCTTGAGTAAGACACTTAACTTCATTAAATTCCAGGTTCTGCCCTATTAAAATAGAGACAATAATACCTGCCTTGCAGCTTGAATGAAAATCTTATGTCAGAATAAGTGCTATATCTAATAAACCATAAAATACTATAAAAATGCAAGGTCTTAGAAAAAGAAGAATGAACAAAACCCAAAACCAGTAGAAGGAGGGAAATAATAAAGATTAGCGCAGAAATAAACAAAATAGAAACCAAAAAAATAGAACAGATCAATGAAACCAGGAACTGGTTCTTTGAAAAGATGAATAGAACTGATAAACTTTTCTCTAGACTCATCACCAAAAGTAAAAAATAAAAAAGAAAGAGAGAGAGAGACAGAGAGAGAGAGAGAGAGAGAGAGAGAAAGGCTCCAATTAACAAAATCAGAAATGAAGAGGAGAAATAACAACTAACTCCACATAAATACAAAAGATTATAAGATGTAAAATATATAACCTCCCAAAACCAAGATTCAAAATCAGAAAGAAATAGAAAGGGGCACCTGGGTGGCTCAGTCGGTTAAGCGGCCGACTTCGCCTCAGGTCATGATCTCACGGTCCGTGAGTTCGAGCCCCGCGTCGGGCTCTGTGCCGACAGCTCAGAGCCTGGAGCCTGTTTCAGATTCTGTGTGTCCCTCTCTCTGACCCTCCCCCGTTCATGCTCTGTCTCTCTCTGTCTCAAAAATGAATAAATGTTAAAAAAAAAAATTAAAAAAAAAAGAAAGAAATAGAAAATTTGAACAGACTGGTTATCAGCAATGAAATTGAATCAGTAATCAAAAAACTCCTAACAAACAAAAGTTCAGGGCCAGACAGCTTCACAGGTGATTTCTACCAAACAATTAAAGAAGAGTTAATACCTATTCTTCTCAAACTATTCCAAAAAAAATAGAAGAAGAAGGAAAGCTTCCAAATTCATTCTATGAGACCAGCATTACCCCATTACTAAAACCAGATAAAGACACTACAAAAAAAAGAGAACTACAGGTCAATACCTCTGATGAACGTAGATGCAAAAAGCTTAACAAAATATTAGTAAACCAAATCCAACAATACATTTAAAAAATCATTCACCACAATCAAGTGTGGTTCACTATTCTCAAATCAATCGATGTGATACATCACCATCAACAAGAGAAAGGATGAAAACTATATGATCACCTCAATAGATGCAGAAAAAGCATTTGACAAAGTATAGCACTGATTCATGATAAAAACCCTCAACAAAATAAGTTTAGAGGGAATATACCTCAACATAATAAAGGCCATATATAGAGAACCCACATTTAGGGGCACCTGTGTGGCTCAGTCAGTTGAGCATCTGACTTCAGCTCAGGTCACGATCTCACAATTCTTGAATTTGAGCCCTGCATCAGGCTCGCTGCTGTCAGTGCAGAGCCTGCTTCGAATGCTCTGTCCCCCTCTCTGTCTGCTCCTTCCCCACCCATGCTGTCTCTCAAAAAATGAATAAACATTAGAAATAATGAAAAGAAAAGAAAAGAGAAAGAAAGAAAGAAAGAAAGAAAGAAAGAAAGAAAGAAAGACATCCCACATGTGACATCATACTCAGTGATGAAAAACTAAGAGCTTTTCCCCTCAGATCAAGACAAGGATGTCCACTCTCACCACTTTTATTGAACATAGTACTGGAAGTCCTAGCCACAGCAATCAGACAACAAAAAGAAATAAAAGGAATCCAGAATGGTACAAAAGAAGTAAAACTTTCACTATTTGCAGATGACATGATACTATATAGAGAAAATCCAGAAGATTCCATCACAAACTACTAGAACTGATAAATTAATTAACATTGCAGGATACAAAATTAATATATAGAAATCCATTGCATTTATATATACTAATAATGGAGCAGCAAAAAGAGAAATTAAGAAAATAATCCCATTTAGAGTTGAATCAAAAATAATAAAATATCCAGGAATAAACTTAACCAAGGAGGTGAAAAAACCTGTACTCTGAGAATAATAAAACACTGAAAAGGAAACTGAAGACAACATAAACAAATGGAAACATATTCCATGCTCATAGATTGGAAGAACCAGTATTGTTAAAAGGTCCATACTACCCAAAGCAATCTACAGATTTAATGCAATCCCTGTCAAAATATCAGTAGCATTTTTCACAGAACTAGAACAAATAATCCTGAAATTTGTCCGGAACCATAAAAGTCTCCAAATAGCCAAAGCAATCTCGAAAAAGAAGAATAAAACTGGAGGTATCACAATCTCAGATTTCAAGACATACCACAAAACTCTAGTCCTCAAAAGAGTATGGTACTGGCACAAAATAGACACACATATCAATGGAACAGAATAGAGAGCTCAGAAATAAACTCACAGTTATGTGGTCAATTAATCTTCTTCATAAAGAAGGCAAGAATTCATAACGGGAAAAAGACAGTCTCTTCAACAAATGGTGTTGGGAAAACTGTAGATACATAGAAAAGAGTGAAACTGGGCCACTTACACCATACCCAAAAATAAACTAAAAGTGGATTAAGGACCTAAATGTGAGACCTAAAACCATAAAAACCCTTAAAGAGAGCACAGACAGTAATTTCTCTGACATCAGCCAGAGCAACTTTTTTCTAGATATGTCTCCTGAGGCAACAGGAGGAAACAAAAAGCAAAATTAAATTGTTGGGACTACATCAAAATAAAAAGCTTCCGCGTAACGAAGGAAACAATCAACAAACGAAAAGCCTACTCAATGGGAGAAGATATTTGCAAAGGACATACCTGATAACGGGTTGGTATTCAAAATATATAAAGAACTTGCACAACTCAACACCCAAAAAACAAATTATTTAAATTGGGCAGAAGTCCAGACCAGATGTTTCTACAAAGAAGACAGACAGATGGCCAACAGAAACATGAAAAAAGTGTTCATTATCACTCATCATCAGGAAAATGCAAATCAAAACCACAATGAGATATCACCTCACACCTGTCAGAATGACAAAAATCAAAAACAGGAGAAAAGACAAGTGTTGGTGAGGATGTGGAGAAAAAGGAATCCTTGTGCACCATTGGTGGGAATGTCAACCAGTGCAGACATTGTTGAAAACAGTATGGAGGTTCCTCAAAAAATAAAAATAGGGGCACCTACCTGGCTCAGTCAGTTAAGCCTTTGACTTCGGCTCAGGTGATCATCTCATGTTTCATGGGTTCAAGCCCTGTCTCAGGCTCTGTGCTGACAGCTCAGAGCCTGGAGCCTGCTTCAGATTCTGTGTCTCCCCCTCTCTCTCCCCTTCCGCTACTCACTCTCTGTGTCTCTCTGTCTCTCAATAATAAATAAACGTTAAAAATTTTAAAAAAAGAGTACACTTATCATCATGAGCACTGAGTAACGTATAGAATTTTTGAATCACTGTATTGTATACCTGAAAATAATATAACACTGTATGTTAACTATACTGGAATTTTTAAAAAATGCAAGTTCTTGTATGTTGTCACTTTTATCGGAAGTCGAGAGGTGTTAAGAGAGTAGATCGTAAATGTTCTCTCCACCACAAAAAATATGTAATTATGTATGGGGATGGAGGTGTTCATTCACCTTAGTATGGTCATATTTTGCCGTATATGCATGTATCATAATCATCCTGTACACCTTTAACTTACATCTATGTCAATAATAATATCTCAGTAAACTTGGAAATATTTTTTAAAAAAATAAAAAAGAGTAAGTAACAAAAACAGGCATTATAGGAAATAATATAAAATTATGTGTCAAGGGGCGCCTGGGTGGCTCAGTTGGTGAAGCATCTGACTTCAGCTCAGGTCATAGTCTCATGCCGTGGGTTCGAGCCCCGCATCGGGCTCTGTGCTGACAGCTCGGAGCCTGGAGCCTCCTTCAGATTCTGTGTCTTCCTCTCTCTCTGCCCTTCCCCTGCTTATGCTCTGTCTCTCAAAAATAAATAAATGTTAAAAAAAATTTTTTTTAATTATGTGTCGAAAATTATCTGTACGTAGAACTGTAGTATCCGGTATGGCAGCCACCAACCACCTATGACCATTCAGTGCTTGAAATGCACTACACATGTGAAATAAACCATATATTTTTTTAATTTTTTTAATGTTTATTTATTTTTGAGACAGAGAGAGACAGAGCATGAACGGGGGAGGGTCAGAGAGAGGGAGACACAGAATCCGAAACAGGCTCCAGGCTCTGAGCAGTCAGCACAGAGCCTGACGCGGGGCTCGAACTCACGGCCCGCGAGATCATGACCTGAGCCGAAGTCGGCCGCTTAACCGACTGAGCCACCCAGGTGCCCCTGAAATAAACCATATTTTAAAGACTATGAAAACAATGTAAACTACCTCATTAGTAAATTTTACTCGATTAAATGTTGAAATTACAAGATTTTGGATATATAAGGTTAAATAAAACACATGATTAAATATTTTTAAAAAATACAAGTTCTCACGGGGGCAGTAGTGTAGGTATCTTGGTTGACAGATGAACACTGGTGTCCTCCTTGTGTAGGTGATCTCTCTCCAGTCATTTCTGACAATTTTGTGACTTGGGTTAAGATCCTGAACCTTTGTGAGTTTCAGTTTCTTCATCTTTAAACTAGGAATTTTGAGGATATTCCCCTCTAAAGGCAAAGTGAAGTTTAAGCTAGAAAATGCATGCAAAGTACTTACAGACAAATCTGGCAGGTAATGAGCATAAAATAAATAATAATTCATATTGTTTTGTTTTAAAACACACATATTCAGCATCATACTAGCACAGTTTTGTAGCTGGCATTGGTATTACCTGCTCAGAATGGGATATGTGTTAAAAAGAAAACATGAATTTTTATTTTAGTTTTGTTAAGACTTATTTTTCTGTTAACTGAATAATACATCTTTGCTGTAAACTCTCAGAACGTACAGAAAAGCAAGAAGAAAAGAAAAACAGCCATCAATCCAATTTCCAGGTAGAATCATTATTTAACATGCTTCAGATGGAAAAGTACTTGAACAAAAATAATTTCAGAGAAAACCAAAGTTTTCTCTGATAGAAATGGGATGGATTTGGGTTGCAGAGAAACCAGTCCCTAAGAATGGAAACCAGTGGAGGGGGAGGAATTCAGGAAGTACAATATATGAGAGAAAGAAACAACTGACTTACAAAACTATGGTTGTGTTAATAAGGACTGAAAACTACTTTAAATAACTAAAACATATGCCCTTGCTTAGGGTAGAATCACCCTGATTTCACCATTTCCCCTGTAGTATTTGACCACTCTACTGGCAGGGATGCGACCATAGCCACATGGAGGGGGTCAAGAGATACACATATAAACCATTTTCCATGGAGCTCCTGGCTCAGTCGGTTAAATGCCTGACTCTTGATTTCGGCTCAGGTCATGATCTCACAATTGTGAGATCGAGTCCCTCATCAGGCTCCATGCTGAGAATCCCTACTTGGGATTCTCCCTGCCCCTCTCCTCTCCTCCCCTACTCTCCCTCCCTCTCTCTCTCTCTCAATAAACAAACATTTAAAAAATAAAAAAAAAATTAAACCACTTACCATTGTTTTCCCTAAAAAATAAAATAGGAAAAGAAAAGAAAACCAAGTCCTCTGAATCATTCCCTTCACACCTGTGACATCAGAAACCATTGTCCTTGGTGGATGGGGAGGGAAAAGTGGCCGCAGAGAAAAGCCGGAAGAGAAGAGAAGTGACTAAATTTGACATCTCTGGCTTTGTGCAGACAGAACTGGAGAATTATTCATACACAGGGGCAATTAAGAAAAAAAGATTCTAAGAAAGGAATTACACACCAAGTTTGCCACATTCGTTTTGTGAAAACAGGCATTAAGAGGTAATTATTATTTTGTGAAACTGCACCATGACAAGCATTAAGAATGCTACGACGTCTACATTTGACATTACTGCATAATTAAGAAGAGATTATTGCAGATCTCGAGAAATCACTCTCCCATTTCCTCCTCAAAGGTCATTATTTCTAAGTCATTAATCTGAAATGAAATTTAAGGTACTTCAGTAGCATATAGGAAAACAGCATAAAAGTTTAAAGCAGATTTATTCTTTCCATGCTGCATTAATTTAATTTATGGCGTGGACCCCTCAAAGAGCAGGATCACGCCTACCTGACACGCCTCATATTCAGGAATTATACTCACTATTTCATTGACAAAGAAGGATGTGAATCAATTGCATTTTTTTGTTTTGTTTTGGAAATAAAATACATATTGTTATGAGGCTACTAGATTGTTCATTAGAACATAGGATTTAAAACACAATAAATAGGGGCCCTTGGATGGCTCAGCCAGTTAAGCATCTGACGCTTGATTTCAGCTCAGGTCTCGATCTGAAGGAAGTGAGATCCAGCCCCATGTCAGGCTCTGCACTCTGCACTGGGCACGGAGCCTGCTTGAGGTTCTGTCTCTCCTGCTCCCTCTGCCCCTGCCCCACTTGCACTCTCTCTCTCTCTCAAAAACAGAAAATAAAAATAAAAGCTAAAAAACACAGTAGGGACGCCTGGGTGGCTCAGTCGGTAGAGCGTCCGACTTCGGCTCAGGTCATGATCTCACGGTCCGTGGGTTCGAACTCCATATCAGGCTCCGTGCTGACAGCTCAGAGCCTGGAACCTGCTTCGGATTCTGTGTCTCCCTCTCTCTCTGTGCCCCTCCCCAGCTTGTGCTCTATCTCTCTGTGTCTCTTAATAAACGTTAAAAAAAAATTTAATATAAAATAAAAAACCCACAATAAATATACTGTACTTCCAGTGAAGTATACAGTTAACTGGCAGAACTTAATTCTTCCAAACAGAAAAGCTAATTAACTACAACACAGACCCTTGCTTGTCAGAGCGACACCTACTTCCGGTGGCCCTTATAATGAATGGTCAGCCGCTATCTTATTGCAGAAACAGTGAGTTCAATGAACAGTTACTGAGGGTCAACTCTGTGTCCTGTGGGCTCTGATTCGGGTGTGGGGGCCCTTTATCTCCAGGTGGCCACGGTCCTGACCCTCTGGTCTCTCTTGCTCCTCAGGGCCATTTACCTAACAAAGGTAATAGACTCTCAATCCAGGTCTTGATGAACTGATTAGCAGGAGTGTTCCCACAAACTTAACTCTCCTAGCACCGTGTTCAAGTTGTACATTTCTCTCTTGAAGCCTGGAAAATAAAAAGGTTTAAAAAAAAAGAAAGGAAAAATAAAAAAATAAAAGCCATTCATTAGTCCTACCACACTAACACAACCACAGCTAGCACATTGATACTTTGAAGACTTTTTTTCCTATGTCTGAGGTTTTCTCAGTGTGCTTTTAGTAATATTATATAATTTCTGGATCCTGTTTTTTATTTAATCTATCAAAAGTTATGTTCCGCGTTATTACATAGTTTGGGAAAACTCATTGTTGAGTGCGTGGTGTTATGGAGTGAATGTTTGGGTCTTTCCCCACATGCGTATGTTGGAGCGCAAGCCCCCAGGGTGATGGTATTTGGAGGTGGGGTCCCTGAGAGATACTTGGGTTGAAGGGCGTCACGAGTGGGGTGCTGGTCTGAAAAGTTTAGTGCTCTTAGGAGAAGAAACACCAGAGAGCTCATTTTTCATGCCAATGCAAAGAGGAGGTCATGTAAAGACACAGTGAGAAGATGCCCATCTAAAAGCCAAGAGAAGAGAGCCCTCACCAGCCTGAATTGGTGGGCACCTTGATCTTGGACTTCCCAGCCTCCAGAGCCATGAGAGAGAAATTTCCATTGCCTGAGCCACCTAGTCTGTGCTATTTCCTTACAGCAGCCTGAGCTGCCTAGGACAAGTGACTCCATCATATATAGCTTGATTATTTCTAATTGTTCACAGGCAACCTCTGTCACTGTGGTGTACATCTTTGTGCATAAAATATTTTCCTGTAGTTCACATTGCTTCCTTTGTGCAAATTCTCAGAAGTGGAATTATCTGATCAAAGACAAGAATACTTGCTAAGTGTTTATAAATCGGTTGTACCAAATTACATAGCCAAAAGGAATATGGAGAAAGCATGTCTTCGGCCTAACAGCACTAAAAAGAAATGCGTGACAGAAACCCTCAAAATATTAGTTAGAATATCAGAACCGTGTTCAGAACCAGCCTTAAGAAAATAGGGAAGAAATTTAAGTTTCTTTTCTTCCGTCGTTCCTTTTTCCTATGCCTGCCATTCAGCAGGGTTGTTTTCTCCTTCATTCTGGAAGGAAAAAGAGTCGTGGATCCTATGCCTTCAGATTTTTAATTCACTCTTTCACGGAGGAATATGGTGTCTGATAAATAGAGGCTCATGACAGAAATGCTGGACAAAAACTCTGGGCTTGTCCCTCACCGACTCCTCTACCTTTCTGTCAAGGGACCAGTGTTCCTTTCCGCTCTCTCCCGCCTGAGACGTTGATGTCATACAGTGTTAGAATTTTAGATTTGCAAAGGATCTCGCAGGCTGTCATCCCAACATCCCATCTACAATGTGTTATTCCCTCTATCACATCCTTGCCAAGTGTTCATTTAAACTCCATATGAGCCTCTTCAGTGACCGGAAACTCGTCATCTCACTGGTCAGTCCCGTTTGCTGATATCCATCCTCTGGAGGGATCACAAACAAATCTAATTCCACTTTGACTCAAAAGCCTTCAGAAATTTGAAAAGAGCTGTCAAATAAACCTTCTCCTGGATAAATCTTATCAGTCCATCCCCTTTCCCTTGGGCGATGTGGCTTTGAGTCCTATTAGCATCCTGTCACCCTCAGAATGCTCTCCATTGTAGGCATGTTCCTATTAAAGCAGATGTCATAAACCCATAGCCTGCAGGCTGGCTTTTGATCCTTGAGTATTTGGGAGGGGAAAAAAAAAAAAAAAAAAAAGGTAAGATCTGAGGGGCTTTATTTCTTTAGTTTGGCATGTTCCTCCCAATTTTCTTAACTTCTTGAAGTTATTACTCATCTAAGTTACCTGCAGACTTTTGGACGCCTGTCTGTTTGTGACCTCTGTCTTAAAGGGCAGGTCCCTCAAATGAACACAGCACTGTAGATCTGATTTGAACCGCTTGGAGGAAAAGAGAGCTGTGATCTCCCTCATTTTAATGACATGCCCCAAATGTGTATCAGCCATTAAGACACTTGGTTTTTGTTTACTCTTCATTTTAAGTTCCTAAGACATTTTTCCACTGTTCGGTGTCCTGTTAAGTCCTTTCTCTGCCTTTACTTGTGCAGTCGGTTTTCTGAACCGAAGCATAGGAGTTCGGACTCATGACCAGTGAGCATGTCTTCCTAGAGCTGGTCCACCAAGGCAGAATACTGACAACTTTTGTGTCCTGCATCTGTCAGTCCCTTGCAGGACTGTGTTGTCTGGGGAAAGCTTGTGGTCTCTATCGTGTCCTGGCGCACAGGTGAGCAGGACCCGACTGAGGAGAGACCCACGAGCAGGGTGCTGTATACCTTCCTCTTCCCCGTGGGTTCAACATGCTCCTTGCTCTTCCTCTGAGTCTGTCCTCCTTCCCCAAAGCTTGTCACCAGGGTGTGGGAGGTCTGATTTCAGAATGGCCACCAGACTGTCCCCTTCGTGCTCATGGTTCAGAGCTGTCCCTTATCAAATTAGGCTTAGGGTTTTGCCAGCAATTACCTGCCTTGTTTGGCTAGCTGGCTCTTAACTCTGAATTTCAGTGCACCTTGTGTGGCATTGCCTGATGATTTTCCTAAAATATCACGTTCATCATGTCTATTCTGCTCTTGATATTTTAATAGATTGTAGTTAGAAATGCACACTCTTCGGGGTGCCTGGGTGCCTCAGTAGTTGGGCATCCAACTGGGTCATGATCTCGCAGTAGGTGGGTTCAAGCCCCACTTTGGGCTCTGTGCTGGCAGCTCAGAGCCTGGAGTTTGCTTTGAATTCTCAGTCTCCCTCTCTCTCTCTACCCCTCCCCTGCTCACACTCTGTCTCTCTCTCTTTCTCAAAAATAAATAAACATTAAAAAAAGTTTTAAGAAATGCACATTCTAAAAAAAAAAAAAAAAGAAAGAAGGGGCGCCTGGGTGGCGCAGTCGGTTAAGCGTCCGGCTTCAGCCAGGTCACGATCTCGCGGTCCGTGAGTTCGAGCCCCGCGTCAGGCTCTGGGCTGATGGCTCGGAGCCTGGAGCCTGTTTCCGATTCTGTGTCTCCCTCTCTCTCTGCCCCTCCCCCGTTCATGCTCTGTCTCTCTCTGTCCCAAAAATAAATTAAAAAAAAAAAAAAAAAAAAAAAAAGAAATGCACATTCTTCCCTGTGGGTGGCATGGCCTCAGTGACCCCATTCCATTCTGACCCACCCAGAGTCCTGGGCAGCCTAGACTCTTCATGTTTATTTATTTTGGAGAAAGAGACAAAGAGCACAAGTGGAGGAGGGGCAGAGAGAGAGAGGGAAACACAGAATCCGAACCAGGCTCCAGGCTGCGAGCTGTCTGCACAGAGCCCTACTCGGGGCTCAAACTCACAAACTGTAAGATCATGACCTGAGCCTAAGTTGGATGCTTAAGCCTCCCAGGCACCCTATACTAATCAATGTTAAGTCATCTCCTAATGATTCTACTATCACTTCTTTAATAGTTCCAGTTGGGTTCTATTCCTCCTTCTGGGCTGAAGGGTAAGCGCGTCGAAAAGGAGCCATGTCCTTTAATGCTTTGTCTAAACACTTTTCCTGAAATAGTATTAAACACATGATGGATGCCTGGTGAATGTTGCTCTCAAGCTGATACACTTACACTTAAAGGAATGTGGTGCTTAAACTTATCACTGATCCATTGTGCAACTAACTTGATTGATTATGGAATTTCAGAATGAGGACAGTGTTTGGGGGCAATTTCTATCTGACCCTTCTAACAGTATTTCTGAAGAGCCTTCTGTGTGCCCCGGAGACATGGCTATCTCAGATTCAATCCTGGCATTCATGTGAATGTCAGTAGTTCTTGTTTTAAATACTTTGTCCACAGATTTTTCCCTTTACTGAACATGGGGTGCTACTCTGAGCTAACGTTCACAGATGTCATTCACGGTACATCACATGTATTTTTCACTTCACATCTAGAAAAGAGAGCATTGTCTTTATTTTTTTTTTAATTTTTCTTTAACGTTTTTATTTATTTTTGAGACAGGGAGAGACAGAGCATGAACAGGGGAGGGTCAGAGAGAGGGAGACACAGAATCTGAAACAGGCTCCAGGCTCTGAGCTGTCAGCACAGAGCCCGACGCGGGGCTCGAGTTCACAGACCGCGAGATCATGACCTGAGCCGAAGTCGGCCGCTTAACCGACTGAGCCACCCAGGCGCCCCAACATTGCCTTTATTTTTATTCTTTTTGTCTTTCATTTTAATTCCAGAAAGGAACGCAAAAGAAAAACTTTAGTATTATAAAGCGTTGTAGAAATTTCTTGTCTTATCTATTAATTCAGTCTCACCTTTGCAAGAATAAAATTCATCTCTTTTGCTACATGGTAACTTAAAACGTGAATTCGATCCATTGAGTTCCTATGGTGACCTGAATCTCTATTCCAAAACAGTGGCGTGCGACAGGTAACTTTCTTTGTCTGTCCCGATTTTCAGTGTTTCTATGTCAGCCTCACATATAGTCTTCAATAGATATCTTCTGTGGATTGATAGCATTGCAAACTGCTTCCAAAATTTCACAGACTGTTATCTCATCCTCCTATATCCTGTGTTGTAATTAATTCAGTTGTACCACCACCGCAGAAATATATTGATTAGGCCCCTCCAGGCATGGCGCTGGGCTCAATGCTCTGTAAAAAAGAGCAATGTGGATGAGCCATATTTTTGCTCTCCTGGGAAACTCTATTTTGCTTGATTCTCTTACGAGTTTACATCAGTTTCTGGTTTCTCGGGAGACAGAGGAAGTTTCTACATTGTCTAGAGATTGCATATACCCACATACAGAAATCCCTTTAGCTAGATGAGTTAACTTTCCCTGCTACTGTGCCTTTGGACTAAAAGCAAAATGGAGTCGGGTTTCGGTTGCATTTGGGAGGCATCCATGTTCAGGAAAACAAAACGACAGATACTTATTAATATGATCTTTGTTCTTTGGGGTAGAAGTGTGAGAAATGACTACAGTACAAATCAAGAAATTCATAAAGGCACCCAACTAATGACTGTTACTTGGCAATCTGTCCTTTTCTTTTTACCCCCAAATATATGTCCTCTTATTCAGGTTAAAGCAAGCAAAATCTTATGGCTTTTGTGAGATGATGACATAATAAGCATTACATTGAACCTGTCCCAAGTTTGATATACTTGTCTTCAAAGCTGTAGGCCATAAATGGTTTAATCAAATTAAGTGAAAATTGATAGATCTAGGAATCCCTTTAATGAGTGATGATGTCATCTTGTAAGCATGAGTTGGTGAATCTACCTAATATTTGTATTTGTTCCCTCCTATTCAGAATGTATTTGTTTATTAACTAATGTGAGAGCAACTCATTTTTGCATCAATTTTGACATTTCACCTGGAAAGAAGTGGAATAACTTTGGGGGAGCACTTCTTTGGCTAATAAGCATTTAGCCTCTAGGCTTTTCATGAAGGTCACAGAGGCTTTATCCAGCTTTGTTCATTTAAAAAAAATTAATGTTTATTTATTTTTGAGAGAGAGAGAGACAGAGTGCAAGTAGGGGAGGGGCAGAGACAGAGGGAGACACAGAATCCGAAGCAGGCTCCAGGCTGCGAGCTGTCTGCACAGAGCCTGACGCAGGGCTCGAACCCATGACCTGAGCTGAAGTTGGATGCTTACCCAACTGAGCCACCTAGTCACCCCCTGTTTTGTTCATTTTAAAGAAGAAATTCTGGTGTAAAATTTTTAGAAATGCCCTTCCCCAACTATTCTGTAATTATGCTTTCTGCATAAATAACTTTGAAAATAAATAATTCCTCAAGAAGGGCAGAGGAAGATGTATGTGCAAACCAGAAGCATCTGCAACTGTTAAGGCGGGTCTGCACCTGGCCCTGTTGAGAGGTGTGGGATGTAACAAGAGATGAAATGCTGGCCGTGGAAATTATGAAGAACCTGCAGTTCTTTCTTCCACTGAACTGATGAATCGGTTGAAGAAGACCTTCTGGCAGAACTTTGACTTGGATTTTTGTATTGATTACAAAAAAGGAAAATCTGGGACACCAGACCCAGGGAGAAGATATACCATGAAAGGACATTGAGAAGAGAATAAACAGTCAGAAGTGTATTTTAGCTTCTTATCACAGAAGCAGAAACGCAATTCACCACAACCTTTTCCCAAGTAGCTGGGCTTCTCTTGTGCAATTCAGGTAACAAAATAAACACGAAGTACCTTCTCTGTGCAGAGTGCTGTGAGCAGAATCATGAACGGTACCAGAAGGAGGAAGAAGTAGTCCTTGCCACAAAGAACTTGGTTTATTTATTAGAGGAAGATATGTATACAAGTAACAACAAAGCAAGGTAGAATTTATTAATATTTATATTAAGATACAAATAAAGCGCTACCGGGAGCTTGGAGGAGATACGTTTATGCCAGCTAGCGATTTTGCAGAATTTACGGTAGAAGCCATCTTCGGGCTAATCATAAATGATAATGAGGAATTGTCTAGGCGTATATGAAATAAATGAATTTTGGAAAAGGAGAAGTATGGAACATGGCTGGGGAAAAGCAAATCGCCCTTTTTGAATGCAGCCCGAGTTGCTACTTTGCTAGGACCGCTTTAACGAAGCACCACAGCCTGAGGGGCTCAAACAATAGAAATTTATGGTCTTGGAGCTCTGGAGGCTGAGCTTGACATGGCCTTCTTTCATGCGTTTGTGTCCAAATTCCCACTTTCTATAGGGACACTAGTCACATTGGATTAGGACCCACCCTGATGACCCTGCTTTTACTCAGTTGCCTCTGTTAAGATCCTACCTCCAAATAAGATCACATTCAGAGGTCCTGAGGTCAGGACTTAAACACATCTTTTGGGAAGGACATAAATCAACCCACAAGAGTACCTAAAGGAGGGAAAATGACAGACTGAGAGATTCACTGTCTATATCCAGTGGCCCTGATTTTCAAAATAAGAAATATAAACATTATTCTAAGCATTGGAGTTCTGTGGGCAATCTGTACAAGGTGTTTAAGTGACCTTGGGATACTAAGTAAGCTTTCATACACAATTAGGATGCAAAGTTGTGAAATGAATGGTGGCAGTAGATGATATTGGAGATAAAAGAGAAATTATAATTAAATATTTGACATATGAGAGGAGGGGGTTGAATGTCAAGGACGGTGGCTAACTTATTGAGATGGAAGGAATATTAAACTGAGGAAAAGAATACCTTCATTCAACTTCCAAGAACTGTTAAAGGCACTGAACACAGCTAGGACATCCCATGATCCAATGTGCAGACCATCTGCCCACTCCAAATTTTATATAAAATACCTGAAGCACTGTTACGAGGTACCACCTCCTGCGTCCTGGGTTAGATCGTCTGTCTCCTTGCGGATTTCAAAGAGGTAGAATTTGTTAGTCATGAAGCATGATTTGGAGAGGTTTCCACTACTTCCTGATACTTAAATCTAGAAAAAAATTTCACTCCCATTCTGCTTCACACATCCCCTCCATACGTGTGCGTGCGCACACACAGAGGCGTGTACAGGTAAGCACACATGTATAAGGGTGATGTTGGGAAGTACTAAGGAGGTACTACAAAAACTCGACTTATTATCATGGGTAATTTCCAGGGAAATGTGAAAAAGAGAATGCTATTTTTCAACTTGTATGAGAAAAGTGAGGGCAAGGTATGGTAGAAGAAAGAGCAAAGTCTTGGAGTCTTGGGGCACGTTGGTGGCTCAGTCGGTTAAGTGTCTGACTCTCAGTTTTGGCTCAGGTCGTGATCTTACAGTTCGTGAGTTTGAGCCCTGCATCGGGCTCTGCACTGACATTGCAGAGCCTGCTTGGGATTCTGTCTCTCCCTCTCTCTTTCCCCCTCCAGTGCTCGCACTCATTCTCTCTCTCTCTCTCTCTCTCTCTCTCTCTCTCTCTCTCTCTGTGTGTGTGTGTGTGTGTGTGTGTGTGTGTGTGTGTCTTTCTCTCTCAAAACAAATTTAAAAACAAAAGGCTTGGAGTCTGGCAGGCAGCCTTGTATATGAGCTCCATCAACATTTTCTAGGTGGCTGTGCACATATGAGCCTATCTTACAAACTTTGGTTAATGTGCCATGTAAGAAGAGGACAAATATGTCATATAGTCATTTGGACAATTAGATTAAATGAGCTGTATGAAGGATACAATAAGTGTTATATCTCTCTTTCATTATCATGAATTATAATTTTCATAACCAAAAGATTCCAGACATTTCTGCCTATAGATTTAAACACATGCATATGCACAGACTGATTTGCTGTCATATTCATAAGGTGAAAATAAACTAGCTGGACAATAAAAAAATAAATCTGAATCTCCGGTGGAAAAACCCATAGCTATTGTAGGACTGGGATGATTCTCAGCAAAACTGGCAACTATTGCTCGTGTCAAGTTTCCTTCTGTTTGTTTCGTTTTGCAAACCTAGATGTTCTGAATAGTGAGATACTTGTTTCAGAAGGAAATAAAATCTACATTTTCAAATGAATATACCAACGTTTGTTGGAGGAAAACTTAAGGAACGATTTTAAACTTTTCATGCAGATGTGTGATCTTGGTCCCACAAAGACATTAATCACACAGAGGCACTGGTTTTGAAAAAAGATGTAAATAAAACATCCTCCTTTTTTCATTGCTTTTGTATTTTTTGGACTCAATAATTCCAACCGACATTTTCTGGGCAACAGAGTTTGTCAGCAATTACTCTGTTGAGAATGCAGAAAAGAAAACAGTAATTAAATACCTTCACTTATCCTACTTTATCCCTGACTCTGTAGCTAAACTTAAGCATGGACTGAAAATAAACATACCTTGGGATAACTTAATATAGAAAAGTACTGGGCATCTTTGGTCTTGGAGTAATTTTTTATACACTTATAGACATTAAATGCCTTTATGTACACTAGTTTAGCTATTTCCCTCGACCTGTCTTTAACCTGCTAAATAAATACTATGGAATATTTCATTACATGAAATACCTACTCATCTCCTTAAAAAGGACTGTGTCAGTATCTGAATGTAGTAATTCTGCAGCACGGGAGAAGATACGACCTTCAGGGTGTTTGAGTCTATGTAATAGAGATGGGTTGGAAATGGGTGAAGCAGGTGATGGGGATTAAGGAGTGCACTTGTCGGGATGAGCACTGGGTGATAAGTGTGGAGTCACTGTATTATACACCTGAAACTAACATTACCCTGTATTTTAACTAATTGGAATTTAAATAAAAACTAAAAAAAGAAACATAACCGGAAGATGAAATAAAACAAAATCCAACACTAGCAATGTAACACTATATAATTTTTTAGAAAATAGAAGCAAATACTCAACATCGCTTCACTCAGCTCTTCGCATGTTTCTCCTTGTCCCTATTTACAACACATTATGTATAAAAGTTTACATACATGCTGCAAACCTTAATTAAACTTCTCATAATAGTGGAGTTTTCTGGTGCTTCATTGGATTCATGATTCTCGTTTTGTCGGATCTGTAATATTTCAGAAAATAGTTCTCCACCTAGTTGAGTAAGTTTCTATTGTTGGGCATTTATAACAGTCTTAGTGTTTCAAGATTTTCAACATAATGAGTGACCATGCAGGGAGTTCCCTTTTAAATAGCTGAGAATTCATTGTCTCTGAATTGCCTTAGAATGCCGTTCCTGAGGTTGGAATTTTTAGGTTGTCACTTCTCAGAGCCACGAAAGAAAATATATTTCAAATTACATGAATGTCATGGTAGAGTCACTATGAATGTGTGGATGTTTGAAGGACCGAGACCCCTACAATGTAAGCATTAAACATTCCATGAAGAAATAACGAAATTAATTTTCTGAAAAATGGGAATGTCCAAATGGATATTACTTTGTAGGCCTAAGCCAAAAGAGGCTGAGAAAGCTTTTCTTCCGTCCTGGAAATGGTGTTCATGAATGAGTAAGACACATTTTTAAGTTTCTTTTGTGGAATATGTAAGGATAGCTATTCCTCAGAGGCAGAGGGCTAGAATGGTTAATGAATGAAGGAACTTTTATGAGTGTCCATCTTGTTCCTCAGTTGGGGTG
Source organism: Panthera onca (assembly GCF_046562875.1). Classification (NCBI taxonomy): domain Eukaryota; kingdom Metazoa; phylum Chordata; class Mammalia; order Carnivora; family Felidae; genus Panthera; species Panthera onca. Next base: position 79,515,490 of record NC_138349.1, read on the forward strand.
TAAAAATGGTTTCCAAACCTGAAGGCTAAAGGTAGACTTAAGTTATTTATCTGTGTCTCTCATGGGGCTATTAAACTGTTTCATTCATAGTAGTTTGTTCTTTGGGTCCCATGACAAGTTCAACAACGTTAACCAGCTTTCAAGGTCCACGTTGGCAAAAAGACATTGCCATTAAAAACAAAAGAGCTTACCAAAACATAAGTCTTTTCCATCTAGTCCTGCCTGGTTATTTACATATCCTGAGAAATATAATGCTTTCTTTTGCTTCCTATTTTCTGCATCTAAGCTTGGTATTTATCAAAGATTTTATCAAACACATTCACATTGATCTTGCTGCTTCTCAAACAAGCCAAGTTTGTTCCCACCCCAGGCCTTTGTTCTCTGTGTTCCAGCTTCTAAACTTTTTTAACATTTATTTATTTTTGAGAGAGAGAGAGAGAGAATAAGCAAGGAAGGGGCAGAGAGAGAGGGAGACACAGAATCTGAAGCAGGCTCCAGGCTCCAGGCTCCGAGCTGTCAGTGCAGAGACGGACATGGGGCTCAAACCCAACAACCATGAGATCATGACCTGAGGTGAAATCAGAAGCTTAACCGACTGAGCCACTTGGGCGCCCCTGTGTTCCACCTTCTGGAATGTTTTCATAGACTGCCCTCTGGTGAGCAGTGGTCTGCTCAATGTGACTCCACCTCAGGCAGCTTTCACTGGCCACTGGATCCAAAATGGCCATGGCCTTGCCAGCCCATCCTCTTCTTTTCCACTGCCCTTTTTACCCACACGCCCTGCTTTGTTTCTTCAGTAAAGCAGCTAATGTATCATATAAATTCAGGTGCAATTTTTTTCTCCCCTACTAGAATAAAATTCCTTTTAATGACTGACTTCATCTCTTTTACCTATATGTCCAAAGCTAAAACAGCCCTTCCAGTGTTGTAGAGACTGTATTTGTTGAAATGAATGAATGAATGAATGAATGAATGAATGAATGAATGAAATCCTTCTTATAGACATGGAATTGCTTAAAGGAGTATACAAGTCCTTTTATCCTGTTCACTAGTTGCTTTTGGAAATAATGTTGTCAGAGACAGGCTTTTAAGAGTCCTCTATGAGGCCATTTCTGCAATTCATTATTTGTTGTAAAATTGTATTCAGTAGCTAAATTCCAAATAAGCTTAAAGAGATAACCATTGGTACACCTAAATTCTTCACTACTAACAAATACTCCTTGATGGCTAAGTGACCTTGCTTTATCTTTAAAGCCTAAGTGTTTTTAAAAAGTTGCTATAATATATTGAAACAGTATCCACATGGGGATAAGTTAAAAATGATTTTAATGGGCATTTGGCATGAAATGTCACTGTATCATGAGATACTAATAAAAGAAACTGCAGTCCTCTTATACCCTGATCAGGTAAGAAAGGCACTGATCGAAAAGCTCATACTGGCAATTTCTTTTTGCCGACATTGACCTTGAAGGCTGGTTAATGTTGTTGAGATTGTCATGGGACCCCAGAAATAAACCATTGTGAATTAGACAATGTAATAGCCCGACTAAAGACCAAGAGACAAATAAATAGTCTTTCCATCTGTTGATATCTACACATCATCTTTACAACTATATTCTTTTTTTTTAATTTTTTAAATTTATTTTGAGAGAGAGATAGCACACAGGCAGTGAGAGAGGGAGACAGAAAACCAAGCAGGCTCCACACTATCAGCACAGAGTCCTATGTGGGGTTCAAGCTCAAGAACCATGAGATCATGACCTGAGCCAAAATCAAGAGTTGGATACTTAACCGACTGAGCCACCCAGGCACCCCGTATACAACTATATATTCATATCAAGATCAATCATTGAAAAATTCCCTGATCTAAGTTAGGCAGACATTTCATAAAGTTATAATAATTTCATATCAATAGGTAAGGCCGTTAATGCAAGAAAATACATTGTGACAGTCCAAAGAATGACATAGCATTCTACATGATTAAGATTGTTAAAACTGCAGAGATAGATGTGTTCTGGGTCTGTGTATGTGACATGAGGGGAGGCAGACGTGAAGAGGGGGCTGGGGTTCACTTCAGAACAAGCTTCAATTAAGCATGCAAATTAAAATAATTTGCTGAATATTATTTAACCAGATACAGTACAGAGAATTTGATGACTATAATTGAATACCAAGTTTGGGTTAAGTCATTTAATAGATTTTCCCTATGTCTCATTCTGGAGAAATCACTTCTTCCTAAGCATGGGGACAATAGATAGAGCCTTTAAGTGCTGCCTCTAAGCACTGCTCAACCATGTGCCCAGCACCTTTCACTGTCCCCCAAATGACCTGTGGGTGTCCCTGGCCCACTTCATTTGTGCTATATCCTTTGCTTGGAAAGCTCTTCCTCTTCTTTTCCAGTTTTGTTTGGCTTCATTTGAGGGAAGTGAAGGGATACGGTCCTGAGTTTTCTAAATTACTTGACCACTCATGCTCATCCTGCAATACCTACCAAAAATGTCACCTCCCTGATGACACCTCCCTGAGTCCTAAGATAAGATAAAGGAGCCCTTCTCTGGGGCCACATGGTGTTATGTGGACACAGCCACTGTGGCACAGGTGACAGTATTGAGGTTTTGTTCATTGCTTGCCCACCTGCCTTTCCCTCCACACCATTGGGGTCCTGTATGGATTGTCTCTATTACCCTGATGGTTAAGTTGGGTTTTTCCTGCTCCTCTGAGATTTGGTAAGCAGTATTCACTGCATCCAACTTTGCATCCTCTTATGGTCCAGAGTTCTCCCTACAAGTCCTGGAATTTAGTGAAGAGTTTATTTCTTTGTTTTTGAGAGAGAGAGAGAGAGAGAGAGAGAGAGAGAGAGAGAGAGAACACGAGCGGGGAAAGGACAGAGAGCAAGGGAGACAGAGAACCCCAAGCAGGCTCCATGCTGTCAGCACAGAGCCCGACTGGGGGCTCAGTCTCACGAACCACGAGATCATGACCTGAGCTGAAATCAAGAGTTAGGCGCTTCACTGACTGAACCACCCAGGTGCCCCAAGAGTTTATTTCTTTGTATCACTGATGTGTTCGTTCCTACCTCCATGTGTCTAGCAATGATCCAGTGCCCAGACCCACCACTCAGTCCCTTCGCAATTTTCCAGGAAAGTAGTATCGACTTTCTCTGGAATTTGATGAACTAGTTAATGATTTGTCAAAGATTTGAGGGTTTCCAGGAGAAAATCCTCAAACAAAACACAGCAAACTTCCTTCCACCCAATCCTGAGTTACCTGCCAGTCTCCCTCTGCCTCTATCTTCTTTTCCCTCTTTCCCCCCTGCAGCCAGGTGCCTCCCCAGACCTCACTCAGGGAAGCCCACTTAGGCAGACTCCTTATTATCTCAGCTTTTATCCCCAGCAAGCTTGTTCAGAAGTGTCCCTTCCCCCACCCCCAAAAAAGTTCTTCTTTTAAGAGAAACTCTCAGACATTCCATAAAGAGAATAATTCCTTTTATCTCACTTATATGTCTTATTCATCTCTGTCATGAGCATAGGATCAAGATTTTTGCAGATGTTAAAAAAAAAAACAACTTTCATTGATTGTTATTGTCTCAGTTAACTCGGTCCCTGATCAATTTCAGGTAATTTTGAAAGCCTTCTATTTTAGTTATCCTTGCTTGTGATTTGAATGACTTCATTGATTGGTGAGCTATTTTAATTTACTTTTGTCCTTTACAGAATTCTTCTCAGATCAGAAGAGAAAAAAGATGGTGTGAAAACCATCTCTTACTTAAGAAATATTTTCCTAAAATAAGTGAAATATATTATTCTGAAAAACAGAAAATAACAAAATTCACCTTGGAGTTTATTACTGGGATCTTATACTAACAGAACTCTGTCATTGGAATGAATGAAAACCCAGAGGTCTTTGTATCTGGGGGGTGGGGGTGGGGCAGGGGGGATTTGACTACCAAAAACTCTCAACATTGTAATGAGTTCCTCTTGCCAGCATTTAGGTGAAAGTAGCATGGTGACACGTTGCCTTTAACACCCTGATCGCAATCTCAAAAACGATTTCCCTTGAGAACCTGAGAACAGAGATAGATGTATTTTGTAAAGACTGAAGAGGAACCCCAAAGCACCAATAAATTAGAATTCATCTGGGGGCGCCTGGGTGGCTCAGTCTGTTAAGCATCCAACTTTTTGGCTCAGGTCATGATCTAGAGGTTCATAAGTTCAAGCCCCACATTGGGCTCTGTGCTGACAGCTCAGAGCCTGGAGCCTGCTTTGGATTCTGTGTCTCCCTCTCTCTCTGCCCCTCCCCTGCCCATTCCCTCTCTCTCTCTCTCTCTCTCTCTCTCTCTCTCTCTGTCTCTCTCTCAAAAATAAACAGATATTTTTAAAAAAGAATTCATCTGTTAACTGCAAGGTTGAAATATTTCATGGACAAATCCTGGCGAAATACCTACGTTTCGTGTCGTACAGGTGGTGTCTTGTCAACAAGACTAGAGTGACCATAGCTGGGCTGTTTCATTGTCCTGTATGAGATTTGACCGCACAGTAAAGGACATATTTTTGCCCTTTTAATTTACCCAGGATTTAAGTACAGGTATGATACAAGGACAAGCCAATCAGAGATTGTGCATTTGACATTTTAAAGCCCCTTTAAATCCTCATCGCAGGGCCAGTTCTCAGCACCTAAAAAGGAAGTCTGCACAGACACCACAAATACTGCCCGCTGTGCGTGGGCACTGTCTGCCTCTGCAAAGATTGTGTGAATGTTCTTTACGGGCATTTCTGTGCAGTAGCAGACAAGGTCATAAAATACTTTGAGGTATGCCATGTCCATTTTTGGAGGCAGCTTAGCAAAATGAACCGATCTCTGAACTGGAAGTCAGAGACCTGATGGCACCATTCCAGCTGTGCAATTTATTATCTGCGTTTTGGAGTTCTGGGCGCCATTTTCTTCATCTGTAAATATGGGCAACACTACTTGCTTTGTTTTTAATGTTTATTTTGAGAGAGACAGCATGCGAGCAGCTGAGGGACAGAGAGAGAAGATCCCAAGCAGGCTCTGCACTGTCAGCGCAGAGCCCGACCCAGGGCTCGATCTCATGAACCGTGAGATCATGACCTGAGCCAGAACCAGGAGTGGGTTGCTTAACCGACTGAGCCACCCAGGCACCCCGATACTACTTGCTTTATAATGAAACAATAGCTTCTCTAAGGATGGTCTCTATCTTGTTCTTCCTTCACATGGGCCCCGTGCTCAGTAAATGTTTTGAGAGGAGTCTGGGTTTATTGCAGGGGGTTACCAAATAATGTGCCAAACGGCATAAGCTCCAGATAAAACACAAATGATTAATGCAATTGTGTGATGGCTGCTGCGGATACACTACCGACTGCACAGTTTGCACAGAACCAGCACCACATTGCAAGAAGCTCTCTTCTGTGATGGGTTTGGTCCTTCTGTGACCCCAATGACGGTTCACCATGGACAGAGAATTTTGCATTTACCCATTTTGTTCTGCTCTGTCAACTGGCGCTAGGGTGACCATGAATCCCAGTTGTCTGGAGAGCTCCATGGTTTACCTCTCTTGTCCTGGCATAATTATTAATATCACCTCCCGTCACTGACCAACATGCCAGGTGTGAATAATAAACTGTATTGTTACCCTATGTGAGCATATATCATGATATTCCATCGTATTTTATATGGAGGACAGACTGAGCATAAAACTAGAAAAGTGTATATAGCGCTTTATGGTTTTAAACCTTGATCTTGGGGGGAGACATGGTGTGAAGACGACACATTCTTCTGCTGTCATTTCAGTAACTCATCTTGTCTGTGCCTTACCAACGATGTTTACTAAATCAGGTTATATCTCTGTCGAGGCCTTAATTTCCTGGCTTAGAACTGCTTTCTGCTTGTCTGCAGGAAATCTAGCATTCTACCAGTTTCCCCACCTGAAGAAATTTTGGAAATTCCCAGGACCTGCACTCGAGCATTCAGTACATATTCACAAGACTAACACTGTGAGCGTGACATAAACTGCTGGGTGTGTATTTATGAGCAAGAAGGGACAGTCTCGGCCTTCAGAGAGGTCACCATCTAAAGAGAGAAACAAATATTATTGTATTGAATAAATGTGGAGGGGGCAGACTGAGGAAAGAACATAAATGAAGGCTCCCTGAAAAGGACCCTGAGAAAAAAATGACAAGAGATGTAAGGAGAAATTCAAGAAATGTTGATATCCTAGAAGCTGAGGCAAGTGATTATAAGGAGGGAGTTGCCAATAGGGTCAGATTAGCTTAGTAACAACTGCAAAGCAGCCATTAGATTTATCAACTGGGAGGTTACTTATTACTTTCAATTTCAGTGAAGAAATGGTAAGAATTAAAGGCATATTTGAATTGGTGAGGAAGAAATTACAGGCTGAGTACACACTACAGTTTTTTCTTATTTATTTTGAGAGAGAGAGAGAAAGCAAGAGCACAAAAGTGGGGGAGGGGCAGAGAGAGGGAAAGAGAGGCTGCAGCACAGAACCCGATGGGGGGCTTGATCCCACGAACCGTGAGATCATGACCTGAGCCAAAATCAAGAGTCATACACTTAAGCGACTGAGCCACTCAGGCGCCCCCACACTACATTTTTAAGTCGAATATAAAAGGAAAAAGAGAGGACATAGGCTAGACACAATGATTTTTTTTTTGTCAGTATTTCTGTTTGTTTTGAGCAGAGTTTATGTGCAGCGGCGTCCTGATAAACCAGCTCTCTCCGAGGTGGGGTTGATAACCCAACCCCTGATTTATAGCTTTGGCTCACTGCCATGGTTTCAGTTCTCCACCATGGCTGACGTCAGGCTGTCCATGTGATCTTAGTGGTGCAGATACAAGCAGAGACACAGAATCAGCCACAGCTCCAGCACAGTGGGAGTGGCTGGAGCTTTGTGTGCGGAATGAAATACGCAATAGAGCAGGTAGAGAGGAAAGGGGTAGCAGCAAGAATAAAAGTGGAAAGATCAGTGCTGGGCAAGAGAAAAGACATCGCTTCTAAGGAGTTGGGGGACACAGCACGGGGTTGGAACAAACTCAGAGGAGAGGGAGCTGAAAGAGGTCTCGCTTCTTGGGCTATTTTATCTATAAAATAAAGTGAGGAAACGAGGGCTTTGCTGAGAGCAGGGAAGTTGTGGTCGGTATATCATACTGGTTTGGAAGGAATAGTCCAAGTTGGAAGGAAACGTCCATGTGGTAGGTTAGTTGGGGTTCTACCGATATCATGGCCAGGGCTGTCTCTAGCAGGGGCATGTGGGTTTTTCCAGAACATAGCAGCACAGGTACTGGAACACAGAAACCAAACAATTGCATTGTCCTTGGATTGAAATTTTGCTGGAGAATGTGGAGGGAGGGCAAGAATTCAGGGAAACAGTGGCTATTGACAAGAGAATGTTTGAAGTGATAGGCTAGGGTGTCTAGGATGAAGAGCAAGAACAAAAATGAGAGCCAAGGGGAGTTTTTAGACTGAAAAGAAATGCTACTTCTAAGAGATTGAAAGTCTTAACGAGGTTGTAGAACAGATCTAATAGAAATATGAAGTTGACAGCTGAAACATTGAGAGGTGCAGGTTGGACAATATCACAGAGTAAACAGGTACAGAGATAACCAAGTCCTGCGTGGTCATGACTGTGATGGGCCAAAGCCCAAGGGAGGGTGGGGACCATAACAACAAATAAGCAAGGGTGTTAGTCATTCAAAAGGACACTGAAGTCACCCAGGATCTTGTACTGGATATTAAGACTTTAAACCCTGTGTGAAAGTCTTTGTTAGATGTAGGAGGAGCTCACTGAGACTGTGGCCACTTGCAGGGAGAAATGGGGTATAGCTGAACAGTGTGCTCCTTAGAAGGGAGCGTGAGTTACAAGAGAGTGAAGAAATATTATTTGTTAAGGTGGTAATGAAGAAAGCTAGCCAAGGGGTCCTGAGAGAGTAGGAATTTTTTCCTAAATTTTTCCTTTATTTTTTAATTTTATTTAAATCCATGTTAGTTAACATACAGTGTAAAAATGATTCCAGGAATAGAATTTAGTGATTCATCTCTTACATGCAACAACCAGTGCTCATCCCAGCAAGTGCCCTCCTTAATGCCCATCACCCATTTAGCCCAACCCCCCACCAACCTCCCCTCCAGCAACCCTTAGTTTGTTCTCTGAATTTAAGAGTCTCTTATGAGGCAAAACATAGGGATTTCTTTTAATGAAGAGCCTGAACTTTAGAAAACGTGAGTAGACACAGAGAAGAGCCCAGGTACAGCTAAGGGGGAAAGCAGGAGAAGGCAGCTCTCTCTGAATACAAGAACACATAGGAGGGTTGTGGTTGGTTTGTGTGTATGTTTGTTTGACTTGGTTTAGGCTTGTTAGTTTCCTTTGATTTTCACCATCCACACAAGCATATTTGAAGACTGTTCAGAAGATAGTTAGGGAGTGACACTTTCGGGAACGATAATTGAAATGTCTTCAGTTTCAGAAAGACATAGGTGTTCTTAATCACCTTCATTTTTCTTGCATGAAAATGTTGCCATGAGTACATCTTCCAATAAAAAAGAGAATGTTTAAGGGGTAAGATCCAAGATGAATGATGAGGTTCTCAAAAAGTATTTTTGGATTCATTTTTTTAATGTTTATTTATTTACTTTTGAGAAAGAGAGAGAGAGAGAGAGAGAGTGCGAGCGCACAGTGGGGGATGGGCAGAGAGAGAGAGGGAGACACAATTTGAAGCAGGCTCCAAGCTCTGAGCGGTCAGCACAGAGCCTGACGCGGAGCTCTAACCCATGGACCCTGAGATCATGACCTGAGCTGAAGTCAGACACTCAACTGACTGAGCCACCCAGGCGCCCCTGGGTAAATTTCTTAACTGCGAATTTTGGGACCCTGAATAAGGTTTATACACATGTTGGACCTGTAGCTTGATAAGGAAATAGCCACTGACTTCAAAAGCAGTCAGTTGTATTGATTTTGTAATGCTGGCACTGGGAAAGCATTGAACAGATTGTTTTTGAAAACCCAGAGCCTTGGGGTACCTGGGTGGCTCAGATGGTTGAGTGTCCGACTTTGGCTCAGGTCATGATCTCTCAATTCACGAATTTGAGCCCTGTATCAGGCTCTGTGCTGACAGCTCAGAGCCTGGAGCCTGCTTCGGATTCTGTATCCCCCCTCTCTGCCTCTCCCCTGCTCTCTCTCTCTCTCTCTTTCAAAAATAAATAAACATTAAAAAAAATTTTTTTTTAATTAGAAGAAGAAAAGAAAACCCAGAGTCTTGCTGGACATTTCAGTGTCACAGAGGGGAGCCAGGACTATTTCTTGGGCAGATTGAAATATTTTATTAACAGACCATTCCATCACCACTGGAAAATCCTAAAACAAAACTTAAGAGACATATACACAGGGCGCCTGGGTGGCTCAGTCAGTTAAGCGTGTGATTCTCGGTTTCCGCTCAGGTCATGATTTCACAGTTTCAAGCCCCACGTCAGGCTCTGTGCTGGTGGTACAGAGCCTGTTCAGGATTCTCTCTCTCCCTTGCTCTCTGCCCCTCCCTCACTCAGTCTGTCTCTGTCTCTCTCAAAATAAATAAATAAACTTTAAAAAAGAGAGAGACAAATATGCACACACGTTTCTCACTGTTGTTAGTAAACAGTAACTAAACATGGTTGATGGTTATTCTCCATTGGTTAGAGATTAGAATTATGTTTCTTCAGATCTGAGAAATGATCTATGTAGTAAGGACCTTGTGTGGACCTTATTGGGGGTCAAGTGCTTAAACCATTCCCTTTCTCGAGGTGTAGTTTACTCTTTTATGCTACCTGTCATTTGTGGCTTAAACTTTGTCCGGGAAATTCACCTCCACTGAACAAAGAACCGGCTCCCTTGCTTGAGTTTTATCCTTCTTCCTCTAAACTTGACATTCCCTGAGGCCATGTCCTGAAATGACTCATCCTGCTATAGCTAAATGGTAGTAATCTGTGTTTAACTAAAGCACTTTATCAAGCAATCTCGTTTTAGATCATGTCAGCATATATAGTGACATAGATTTCACAGGACAGGGAGGTTGATTTTGTACACGTGTTTCTACTTCATTTGAAACATGATTTTGTGGACTGACAAGTAAATGGTATAGTGTAGGGGAAAGAGTAGCAACCACCATATTATTTTGCCAGAACTCTCATGTGACAGTATCAAAAACTGTCGAGAAAGATAACAGTGGATGTTATGATGTTCCGTTCAAGTAATAACAAAGCTTTAATCAACTGATAGACCCACTCAGGATTGAAATGCACCTTTCAAGGGTGAAACATGACAAGCGTTTCATTGAATGCTGCGCAGAAGGTAAATGAAATATATATTTTCCAATCACAATAGGAATTTTAAGTGAGTGGGATGGAATACACTTGGTTGGGAATTCGAAATAAATGCAGCCTGGAATGTGTCTCTGAGAGCAAGGTTTACACAAGAGCTGTACAAGACTCTCAGCATGAAACATGACACTAGGTGAAATTTTCCTGGCATCTGAGAGCCAGATAGGGTTTTTGGAAAGTCCAGGGCTCAGACATTTGGTCAAGAGCAATTTGTTTCTATTTGGGAAAGGAAACGTAGATGCTTATTTAAAACCCTGGGGCAGGAGTAATATTCCACCTGACAGATGGAATTGTGCACACTTTCCCAGAAGGTGGGGTTTTTAGTTTGGTGTTCCCCATAAAATATTTTCCTCATATTTCCATTTTTTTCTTTCTCTTGATATCTGCTTCGGTAGTTCTAAGTAATGTCATATATCGCACATAGTAAAACTGATTAGGAAAAAAAAGGGGGGGGGGATGAGAAAACCCAAGAGAAAACACAAGAGTCCACTTCCAGTAATTCAGAAGTAACCATGAGGAGCAGTTTACCTACTTTCTTGCCAAAGCTATTTTCTCAAAGTCTAGATTCCCATGAGCTGGTAACTTTGCAGGGGAATCGTAAAGGGAGAATAGCCTTTGTGTGCAAGGATGAAGAAGCAACTGGTAACTAACAATACATCCTTTGTAAGGTAAATTCAGGTCACAAAAGACTTAATCTGCAGTGTTGAACGACTTCTATATTTCTTAGGAGCACAGAAATACTGGGTCAGGTGGGACTACAGGCAGGTGCAAGGTGCTGGGCTTCAACAAAAGAAATCGTCTGTGGAACACAGAAGAAAGGGGTAAGGACGAGAATCATGGAGAAGATAAAGGGTGCAGGGCCGTGGATTAAATGTTCATGCGTAGACCTCCAGCCTTTTGCAAGTGAGATGATGAAGTCGGTGAGCTCCGGGGATGCAAGATGTAGAATTAATAATCAGGGTTAGTGGCTTGCATGTTCTGAGTTCGTCGTTGATTGGAGGGATGGAATTAGTCCCTTGTACCGCTTGTAACACTTTTCCACTGTAAACAGCAGCTTGTGATTATTTAGCCTTCGTCTGCATTCAGGTAAAAACCAAGATAATGCCCTATAATTCAGCAAATATTTATTTCTCTGGCAGTGACGGATCTGCCTGCATCACAGTTTCACGGGCAGTTCTACAATGTTTACAGTTTCCACTGCTTGGAGCTTTCTGTATATTTATCCCTGGATTAGACTCAAAGTAAGCTGATTTTATCAAACCGCTGGGTAATTCTGACCATTTCGTCTGGCGATTTTAGTACTGTATTGTTGCAGCTGACCTGTATATGTAGAGAATTACTGGGTCACCAGCTCACAGAAATGCCTTCGGATTATGGACATACTTTGAGCACGCATCCATTGAACACAAGGGGTGGGGGGGAGAGTATTGCACGATCTGCCTTAATGCCGATTTCAGTTAAATAAAAGTGGGATTTCAGGCATGGCCCGGTTGTATCTTCTCAAATTCAAATAGAAGTTCAGCGACTCAGTGCAGAAACAAGAGGTCTTTGAAGAACTGAACATTCAGATGAAGCAAGCGTGTCCCTTCAAACCACATCCTTCCTGCTGCCTGTGGGAAAGGGGTGGTATTTGTGTTGCACTCTGAGCACATGCAGAATAGATCTGTGTGTATTTCCATAAATAAAAGGACATTGTGTGTGTGTTTGGCACCTGTGATGGCAAGGGCAGTTGATTGCTTCCGAAAGCTTTGTTCCAACTCCAGGATCAGCAGGATTTTTAAACACTGAACTAGGAAGTGGGCACTAAAAATACATACACAGGAGACTTATGATAGCATTAAGTTTTGAAGAGCAGGGCGAGGGCTTGCAAACTTTGTTATAGCTGTGTTATTACTCTAATTATTATGGTTCAGGGGAAGGGATTTGACATGTCGTGTATCCAACCTGCAGACTAATGAGCCATGTTTTAGGAACATTTTGAGTTACTGCTTGTTGTTTCAGTGAGGACGTCCAGAACAGATAGAACGTGAGCGTATGTTTTGCTGGAACCGAAAACTATTCCCTATTTCTTCTCTTTGCTTGTTTTGTTCCTAGCATGTTCATGAAGCCACTAGCAATTAATGATTTGGTTATTTATTTGGAGGCAGAGTAGCACCCAATCCCAAAACAAGTGTAAAGTAGAAATGAAAGTTGTATTAAAAATGAAGCTTGCACAGCGCCTGGGTGGCTCAGTGGGTTGAGCATCCTTCAGCGGACTTCGGCTCAGGTCATGATCTCACAGTTCGTGGGTTCGAGCCCCGCGTCGGGCTCTGTGCTGACAGCTCAGAGCCTGGAGCCTGCTTCGGATTCTGTGTCTCCTTCTCTCTCTGCCCCTCCTCTGCTCACGCTCTGTCTCTGTCTCTCAAAAATAAATAAATGTAAAAAAAATTTTTTTTTAATGAAGCTTGCATTATTGAAGTAAACTAGTAATGCTCCCATGCCCATCTGCCTCCATCTTCCTCAAGGTGCAAATCAAGAACTTTCCACATTGCAAGTAAACGTGAGCATGTTTTAAATGCTCCTGATATTTTCAAAGGTTTAATCCCAAACTTTAATGGGCTTGTCTGTAGAGATATGGGAAATTTGAGTGGGGTTTTGGGGGGGTTGTGTTTTGTTTTGTTTGATTTTCTATTATGCAATTCTCCAGAACCTTTACTATAAGATGCATGGAACAGGCATGATTTGAAGAGAAAACAGGGCACCTGGGTGGCTCAGTCGGTTGAGTGTCCAACTTTGACTCAGTTCATGATCTCGCAGTTCATGGGTTTGAGCCCTGCATCAGGCTCTGTGCTGACAGCTCAGAGCCTGGAGTCTGCTTCAGATTCTGTGTCTCCTTCTCTCTCTGTCCCTCCTCCACTCACGCTCTGTCTCTGTCTCTCAAAAATAAATAAACGTTAAAAAAATTTAAAGAGAAAACAAAGCCTTATGTAATTCATGTTGGAAATCATGACTATTAGGTCTCTTTACATATGATCAGAGGGGTCATCTCCTTGAATATAATGAAAATAAAAACAAGTGATAGCCCCTTAGGTTTATTTGAATGCAGTTTTTTCTGTGTGAATCAAATTTCCTTCTTTAAACATCCCTGCCAGAGAGTGATTTTGTTGAGAGGCAGTGTGCACTTTTTAATTTTATTTTTGTTTCACTTACATTTGACCGAAATAGATCTGTGAGAAGAACATTTATTTATTTAAACGAGGGTCTCCAAAAATTATGTGGAAATTATGTATTGTGAAATTGAAAATAATTATAATTGTATTCAGATTATCCAATTAAAGGAGTACTCACGTGAAGGATGAGAAATGTGTCAAAAGCCCAAACTCTGTGCAGTGAAATGATGCCTGTTTCTCAGAAAACTGAGTGTGTTTTAGATCTTAAAACAGACAGAGTAAAGGAGTTCCTGTCTAACGCTGTGAGTGAAATTCTCTTTGGAGGGAACGTTGAATACAGAAGATGAGATTAGTGATCGATGGGAAAGAACTGTCTTCTCCGGTTCATCTTGTAGGTGAACTCACCTTTCCCACTGGCTCAGATGGCTCTGCTTAGATCGCAACCCCAGGTATTTAAGACCAAGTGGGAAGAAGCACCTTTCAATGACAGGCATGGCATCGAACCTTAGCAATGGCGTTTATACCGAATGATCATTCATGTTTTCAGGGCTTCTGAAACATTAGAAACCCACGGGTGATATAAACACATTTCATTAACAAGCAGTACAAAGTTTCAAACTGAAAGTCAAAATAATAGTTTCTATTTTAATGGAGTACAGAAAAACTACCCCCTGATAGATCAGAAGAATGGGAAAAGATCTCTTACATACCGTCAGCTCAAATGAAGAACATTTCACCGAAATGGTTCCTACATTGAAAATTCATCGTGGGATATTCAATGTATATTATCTCCGTACAGTATGGGAAACACAAAACAAGAAGTGCCTATAACCTGCATGGGAATTGTATGCACCCGTGTGTATTACATGCACTCGTGAAACAGCTGGAGAAAGATACAAACAGGACCCCAAAAAATGTTAACAGTGGAGCATGAAAAAAATAAGTATCGCAGAAGATGAGGGAGGGGACCAGCGGTGATATGGGGAGTTTCCAGGACAATGATTTTTACGATGGACCTTGAAAATGAGCAAAATTTGTCCCCTCAACAGAAGGTAGGGAAAGACATTCCAGACCACGAAATCCTAGGAAAAAAAGGTGGAAAATAATTACTTTTCCAATCCACATTCAGCTTTTGGTTCAAGGGACAAGCATTTAGATATGGTGCAACTTATTTGATCTTTTCCTGCATAAATCATTCCATTTCTTTCATGTTCCAGCCAAAGTCTGTGAAGCAATATAACCACTTGGTTTTTGCCAGGAGATTTATAAAGATGTACTCGCCTAGAAAATGCTAACAGGATTGGCTGAAACCAATTTTCTTCCACTCTTGTGACATGTGCCTTTGTTTCAGTCAGGTTGACTTGACAGTTTTCAGCAAAACAAAAAGAACCCGGTAGACATGTTTCTTAGTGCCTATTGGCCATATGTGCTCAACCGCTCACATACCCCCAGTTAGTTGCATGAACAGACATTATAGTTACCTGCTCTCTCCCCCGTTTAAGTATTATTTTTATCGGCCTACATAATCTTTCCTCTTGCAGTTTAACTGGTGACTTTGGTAGTCATTTAACGTGTCTTCAACTTAGTTTTTCCTCACTGAGCACTTACTCACTAGGCACACTGAGAAATGTACATGCATTGTCTGCAATGCAAGTACGTTGGCGTTAGGAATCTTCATTGTTTAAACTCGTAAATACTTCGTAGAGATAATACATTTAATTTAGAGCCAACCATGCAACCAAGCGTGGCATTTAAGATGATCATTCAAATGAATGCATTCTTGCCTGGAAAAGCCACGCACTTATTGTGAGAACATCTGTAAACGTGATTGTGCTTTATTGAATTTCATATTTCTTTTACCTTGGGTTCTTAAATGTGAGTACAAGAGGGAAATAAAAGTCGAACTAAGTTCTGGCTGGTTAATTCGTTTTGAGTAAAGACTGACAGTTCCTTACTGACGTATATATGGTACTTAGATTAGCTTTTGGAGTTATGGAGACAAGAATTTACTCAACATCCTCTGTTTTCTCTCTCTTACTTCCTGATGAGAGATTTTGCTGGGTTGCCTTGTTGGTGGTCTCTAAATCTGCTTTCATGAGGAAGAGGTCATCACTTGAATTTATTAAGCTATATATAATGCATCATGACTCAGCTATTTGCCAAAAATACTAAATACGTATTAAGTGTTTATTACTAAATACTAAATACTAAATACAACAGTGCCTCAGTGATTTCTATAGGTACTTAATTATGAGAATAAAATTAAGTGTCCCCTAAAGTATAATTGAATTATGACTTTTACTTTTAAGAATTTTAATATATCAGTATTTTTTGGAAGGTCAATAGTTTATGTTATCTTTAATAGGGATGATTTTTTTAGTTCAGTTTGAACGTGTTATTTTCAACTTTATCTTTAAAGTACATAACAGGTCGTGGGGGCTGGCAAATTCAACCATTAGGCAAATGCGTATTAAGCTCCCGGCTGGTATTACTAAACCATACTTCAGCTAACAACTTGTAGTGATAATAGCTAACATATATTGAACAATTTGCGTATGCAGGCGGAGTTTGGTACATCATATGCTGTATCTCACTAGACCAGTCCCGTAAGATGTAAAGTGGCTAAATATGATCCCTGCCCATTGGGGCAAATTTCATGAGATGTTTCTAGAACTAGATTGGGAATTGCCGTGTTCAGTGTGACTGACCTAGGGCTGATACACCACTTATTCTACTGATTCTAGAACATGAGGCCCCAGGGTACAGACCAGTAGCATTTTGCTTCCTTACAACAACAATTCAATGGAGTGTCAAATTGTGGAGCTTGCCAAAAATCCGGGGGCTGTCACCCCTAAATATATTAGTCAGGAAGCAAACTCCATTTTACGAATGGGCGTATTTTGGCCCTTGGTTGATATTCACTGAAACCAAGCTGCACAGTCTCTGGGTATTTCAAATATGGTTGAAAGCTTGCAAATCTGGCTTTTGGTCTCTCTGTGCATCAGTACTGGCCAGAGTCAGAAGGCTTGCCATTGTTGGCCATGCGGTAGACGTCAGAACACTGGAACAGTGTCACTTTGGCAAGAATGTTGACCTAGGAGGATAGGAATACATTCTCGTCCTTCTATAAACCTCCCCAGTTTACAGAATTGTGTCTTGAGCTCTCGGTGGAGTGCAGGAAGTGTAATTCTCTTTATCAAGTCATTTGCTGATAAGACATATGGCAAAGCCCAAACAGCACACCTGTGCAGCTGGCCTGGGCAAAGGAAATCATTTCTCGCAGTTTTCTTCGGACAGAGTTGCTTTATTATCACAGTGTGGTAATGGTTAAGGCTCAATTTAGGATTGCAGATGAATGAGTTAAAGTCCAGGTATGCCCTTTATTTAACTGTTTATGCTTTGAAGTTACTAACCCTCACTAGACGTTTGTTCCTCGGCCTGTAAGTTGTGCACACCAGTAGAGCTTTTGCGAGGAGTCAGTGAGGTTATACACGCAAAGGGCTTAGCACGGTCCCTGGTACAAAGGACTCATTCAGTACACACCAGTGTTAGGATAGTTCATGATGATGAGTTGCCAATCTGGCATTTTCTCCATGCAGATGCTGCAAACATATCTCAAATAGAGTTCCTTCCTCACCCTCCCCTGATCCAGTCATTTCTTTGTGTCACATTTCAACTTTTCACCAAATCCTCTCGGCTGGGAATTCTCGTTGCTTACTCTTTCTTATCTCCCACATATCATCAATTACCAAAGCCTGATGATTTTGCCATGGAAATATTTCTCATTAGGGGGCTCCTGGGTGGCTTGGTCGGTTAAGCAGCCGACTCTTGACTTTCACTCAAGTCATGATCTCACGGTTTGGGAGTTCAATCCCCGTGTCGGTCAGTGCAGAGCCTGCTTGGGATTATCTCTTTCCCTCTCTTTGCCCCTCCCCTGCTCACTCTCTCTCTCAAAATAAATAAATAGAACTTTAAAAATTTTTTAAAAATATTCCTCAATCTGCTCTCTTTCCTGCATTCTTATACCAGTGCCTTCTTTCAGTCCCTTATCATCTCTGGACCTGATTACTAAAGCAGTCAATCATTTATTCTCAGGTGCAGTCCTGCCTGACATCTCTCATCACCTCCTCCCCCAGCACGTCCCCCACGGACACAGTGATCCCTGTGCCGCCCTCCTGGAAATGGAGGGCATCTTCTTGGATCTAGCTACTGTCTGGCTCTCTTACATATTTTCCTTCTTCAACATGCTTTGCACTTTGGAAGTTACTTAGGAAAGGAGTTTTTACAGTCTTTCGCTATTAGAAAAATTCAAGCTTTACCATTGCCTGGGGAATAATGACACTATATTTTCTTTGCTTTTGTGGTGTAACATAAGATACTTTACCAAATAATTATTCCATTTGTCTACTACTACCATTGCAGTGAAATTGAGGCTTGGAAAATGAATATTAAGAGCCTAAAATTAATAAATTACTGACCATTTGTCTTCGAAATATTGTAAGTTTGAATATATTAGGTAGAAATGTTCATACATAAAGTAAACTTGACTATACTTCTATGGATGCAGATATAGTACAGTAATTTTTAAACTATACTACAGTATAAATTCTTTGTATACTGGAGTGATTCCACCCTATGCAGTTTGATGTACTTGTTTCTTGTTGTTGGATGTACAAGTTGTTTCTCTCGATGTTTTTCCTTTTATGTCAGATGTCTCACCACATAAATAATGCAGTTGCCTCATCTATTACATTCTAAGCTTTTTGACAACAAAGGAACTCTTACAAGTGTGTGTTCCCACTGTGCTTAGAAAAGGCAAAACACTTTGTAACTAATCTGTAAACGCCTGTTGCCTCACTCACTGACAGTCAGATAATTAATTTTCACTTACGTAACAAAAAATTATGAGAGTTTTGCTGCCTGGCTAAACATTTTAAAAAGACTCCTTTCTGGGGCACCTGGGTGGCTCTGTCAGTTAGGTGTCCCATTCTTGATTTCTGTTCAGGTCATGATCTCACGATTCATAAGATCGAGCCCTAGCTCGGGCTCTGTGCCGAAACCATGGAGCTTGCTTGGGATTCTTTCTCTCTGTCTCTCTCTGCCCCTCCCTTCTTCAAAATAAATAAATAAACTTTAAGAAAAAAGAAAAGAAAAAAGAAGACTCCTTTCCCTAAAATCTAGGCTAGAATTTGCAAACTATTTCAAGGGGATAAATGTGGACTGGATTTTTTTTTTCATGCTGCTAGTTTGAATTCAAATGAGCAAATGCATACCTCGATTATTGAGATGAGCGCATCTTCCCCTTTTTGAAATGTATTAAGCAATATCAGAAAATATTACTACAAACACTAGTGTAAATGTCTTTAAACTCTTTTGGTACTCCCATGTAGCACATACAACCCTCAGCCAAAACCCGCTCTACTTGCCTGTTTTGTAAATAAAGTTTTATTGGAACACAGCCACACTCATTCATTTGCACATTGTTCATGGCTGCTTTTGCACTAAAATGGCAGGCTTGACTACTAATTGCAACAGAGGCTGCAAACTAGAAGCTCTCAGGCCCTTTAATGAGAAGTTTGCTGACCACTGATTTAGTATATTAGCTGTTGTATGGTTTTTTTGTCTGGATGTGGTTATATTAACAGGTAATTTTGGTGCATCATAAGTAGTTATGTTTTACGTATGTGGTAAAATAATGTTCACATTAGTACTGAACTTTTGGATTAGAAGTTATGTAAATCTGTAATACCCATGGAATTAATGTGCATATTACTAAACAAAGCTTCATTTATTAACCATTTAGGTTTTTTTCTATTTTCTTGTACTTTGAATGATTCTGATTTACCTTTTTAAAAATATGACTACCATATAATTTAAAGTATTAAAATAGCTTCTTTATCTAGAGAGTTCCGACCAAGAGGTTGTACCAGGTTTGGGAAGACAGAACTCATTTTTATGGCCTCAAAAATTATTTTCCTGATTCTCTACCAGACACAGTGATGTTTAGTGGACAAAACACTTGGCCGAAATCAATGGGCAGGAATTCTATTACCAACCCAGTGTAAAATCCTGGACAATCTCTGTTTGGGTTTTCCTTCTGCGAAAACAGACATGACAATAAATGTCTTACCGAGCCAACTCCAAGAAATCATGTGCTCATGAAACTGTGTGTTTGTGAAGAAATAAGATCAATTTCTTATTTATTATCACAATGCCTGACAGATAGCAGTGCTTATCAGGTATTTGGTATCTAGACTGAATTGTCTACATTAATACTGTTGCAGTAGGGAACCTTCCAGAACAGTACTTACAAGTGTAGCCTCTAAAATCAGCAGCCCTGGGCTTGGATACCGTCTCCATCACTCACCACCTTTGTCACTCCACACATGTTAATGAAACTCTGTGTCACAGTTTTCACAGAGTTTAACTGCAGTTAAACTCCCAGCCGCAGCCATGTGTATGAGAAGGGTAATGACAGTGTCCCCTTCATAGACCTTTGGTGAGGATCGAATGGTAAATTTCAAACAAAGCTCTAACAACGCACTTGGTACATAGGCAACTCTCAGTAAATGTAAGTTATTATCATGTCTTAATATATAAATCTTAAGTGAAGAAGGATAACCTGTTCTGAATGTAATTCTGCCTGGAAGGTCTTCATCTTCTGTTTGGATATAATTGTTATTCTGAGTATCTTACCCCTGACCCCCCCAGAAATGAGTATGAAAATGTTCTCTCATTTCAAAATGTCAGCTTCACAATTTCTTTGCCAATTGAACCCTTGAGAGTGAGGCACTCTCTCTGACCTTTTTTGGCATCCCCAATTGTTTAAAAGTCTCTATTTAATTTTAAAAAGCTTTTGTGCTCCTTTTCCTTGATGCTTATTATAGGTTTGGAATCATGTGCTATAAAAAGTATTTGGCTGTATGTGCTTTTATAATGAAAGTAATTTAATTGGGCACTCTGCCTCCACAGATCAGCAAGGGTCAAAATGACTTTTTTAAAAACATGAGAGAAGTAATACAGAGGGGGAGGTTAACAAAAAAAAAGAAAAAAAAAACAACCTTACCATTTGCTTTCAGCACTGAATTATGCATATGCTTCATTAAGGCCAATGGTGAGTCTCCCATGTTGGCTATTTGCAAACCTGTTCCACTGACAGACAAGTTCACCACATGCATTCTCCTAGAGTGGACAGCCCATCACCCCACGTCTGTTAAGTTTGCGCCTGCCCAAATTTGACAATGCTGGGACCAGGGCACGTCAAACACACAATACCAAATACACTTACTCACTATTTTGTCGGGAATTCTTGCTGCCTCCCAAGATTCTTTGTTGAACTTTTCTAAGATGACCCTTGTCACTTCAAGAGTACAAGGAAGAAATCCCTCTCTTACAGAGGGGACACCCCCAGCCAAATAATTTACATAACCTACTTCCTTTTCACACGGTGTCAGCAGGATTATAGAGTTCACCACCTCTGCCTCTTACTGATAAGGGTTTCCCCTAAGTGGAGCAAACGCTGTGCCTCTCTCAGGATGGACACACACTCCATGTCACCCCCACTGACAGAAGCTAAACTTAACATTAGTGGTCACAGTTACACACCATTTGAATGAGATTAGGATGTAAGAGAATGAGATCTCAGGGGTTCTGGTGAAAATCCCAAGTTTGTGATTCATGTAACATTAAGATCTACATATTTGGGGCCAACTCTCTAGGAAAGGAAGTAATGTAGATACAATGGTAGGAGAGGAAGCTAAATCGCCTGGAACATGCTATGTCCATCTGTCAATATTCTTGGCTCAATTTGGTTGAGCAAGTCTTTCAAATCTTTCCATCTTTGTCCCATATTTTATAAGTTCACAAGAGTAGTTCAGTTAAAGATTATGTAGATTAAATTGCTTTTCAAAATAATTAAAATAGCACTAATTGACAAGTCTATATAAAATGAAGCAACAATGTTGTATTTCCTTGTAGTTGAAGGCAGCACGTTTAATGGAATAACCTAGACCTTTCTCATTAGCACGTCCCCAAATCAGAATGGAAATTTTTGGCACAAAGTCTGTCTTTTCTTCTAATCTTGACTCAAGGGTCTACTAAACTGTACCTCAAACAGACAAGGTCTTCTCTGTACACACACACACTTAGATGCAACGCACTCACATATGTCCTTCAAGCCATCAGAAGGACTATCGTTCATAGATGAAACCAACATGGATCCATTCACTCGGAATATTCTGAGTGCTCACTGAGTTCAGACCAGCACTTCTCCAAGCTGTGGTCTGTTGAACTGTGTGTGTTTTCAAGACTCTCTCAAGGAGTACACCAGGTCAGAAATCATTAAGTTATAATACTAAGAGGATGTGCACTCCGTTGACATTCGCACTGATGGTGTTAAGTCAATAGTACGTAACACTGCTAGTTCCTTAGCAGGAATCCAGGCAGGGACACAGAACTGTACTAGTTGCGGCCATCCTCCACCACTACCCCTTCCCACACATTTTCACTTAAAAACATTTGCAGTGTAGCAATTTTTTTCTTTTTTTAAAGCCAACTAATGTCGCTAAATCTCCATCCTTCAGCCACAAAACTTTAAAATATGTAATATTTTTAATATGTGTGAGGTATGCACAAATTTCTGTTTCATACTGAAGTGTGATGTTTGTCTTAAAAGAACATGTGTGGGGCCCCTGAGTGGCTCAGTCGGTTAAGCGTGTGACCCTTGATTTTTGGCTCAGGTCATGATCTCATGGTTTGTGAGTTCGAGCCCCACGTTGGGCTCTGTGCTGACAGCATGGAGCTTTCTTGGGATTCTCTGCCTCTCTCTCTCTCTCTCTCTCTCTCTCTCTCTCTTTCTCTGCACCCCCCCCAAAATAAATAAGTGAACTTAAAAAAAGAAGAACATGTGTGCTTGTTTGAGATGCAAGCTGAACTAACCATTTTTTTCATGGGATCCCATTTGTATTTCCCATTAAAAGAATGGGAATCCCATTAAAAGAATGACTAACAGATAAACTTGGGTTATTAAGACTTGGGTATTTTACAGCTATTTTCTCAATAATGAATGAAATGAGCTGTTACTTTGAGGAAAATACTTGACTGCTTGTTGCCAATGACAAAATTTAGGTTTGCAGAAAAGCAAAAATTAAAATTTTGAAAAAATTATATTCACCACTGTGAGTTTGATGGCTTCATGGTATTTAAAAAGTTTTCTGATGATATTGTGTGATATTGATTAATGTGATTTTTTTTGTATTATATAATGAAACATGTTGAAATCTGAAAGATCTGCATAATTCAGTGGACCAGTGTTTTTATTTTTGTTTTTGTTTTTTTAATGCAAGAGTCATGGGTAAAAATTCAGTCAAAATACAAGGGATTCAAATACAACATCGTGAAAACTCTATAGATACGGTTTTGGATTCTGCATTGCATCTCATATTTAAGAAACTACTGTTGAGTTTGAGTGTATTTTCAAAGTAAAATATCCACAAGTATCTGAAGAAGCTATTAAAATACTACTCTCCTTCTAACTATATATTTGTGTGAAGCTGGATTTTCTTCGTGTATGTCAGCCAAAGCTACATCTCTCATAATACATTCAATTCAGGAGCAGAAACAAGAATCTGGCTGTCTCCTATAAAGCCAGACATTAATGCAACTTGTAAAAATGTGAAAGAATACTATTCTCACCAATACATTTTTTGCTTTAGGAAATATGGCCACTTTTCAATAAAAACACATGATTTGTGTTGACATAATCGGCTTATTTCTAGATTCTTTTTTAAACTGTCCGTTTTAACTTTTAATATAGTAAATATTGATACACACATACCCCACACACAAAAGGTCTTTGGTGTGCTCAATAATTCTAATGGTTTAGAGAGGAATAAGGCCCAAAATTTTGAGATGCAGTGGTTTAGATATGGGCAATGCAGACTCAAAACCATAACCTTCATCTTCACAATTTAGTAGAAGTAGAACGAGCAATTCAGCTACTCCCTTGCGTGTGACACTGAAATAGAAGTTCTGTAAGGAGGTTATGGGAAGAGAGGCAGGACTCATAAGTCACAGAAGTTATGGGGAAGGCTTGCTTGTTTGTTTATTTATTTATCATTTATTTTTAATTTTATTTAAATCCAAATTCGTTGATATATTGGTGTAATAATGTCTTCAGGAATAGAACTTAGTGATTCATCACTTACATATGACACCCAGTGCTCATCCCAACAAGTGCCCTCCTTAGTGCCCATCTCCCATTTAGCCCATCCCCTCACCCACCTCCCCTCCAGCAGCCCTCAGTTTGTTCTCCATATTTAAGAGTCTCTTACGGTTTGCAGAGAAAGAGAAAGAGGGAGGGGTGCAGTGAATGTGAACGTATATGGAAACTGAACATTTTCTAGTACAAATCTACTCTTTTTAAATATCTGGCAGCATTTAGATAATTTAAGACATCTTAATTTTGGTTTATATTCAAATGTATCTTTTGCCAACCATTTATGATCTGTAAATAGCCATTAAGATTTTCAACCTCTCTATTTTTATCTTATTTTTCCTTCCCTTCTACAGGGAAGGCTTCTTAAAGGACATAACAATGTGCCTGAGTCTTTAAGTTTATCTGACTCTTGATGTTTGTCTGAATCTTGACATTCAAGTTCACATTCAGCCCATAAGAAGAATATGTGCATTCTTGTAGAGAGAACACACTGTTTAGAGAAACTGATGGTAAGAGAACATGCTATGTTCTGGAAACTGCAAATTCAGGTTGCATGAGTGAGCCACAGTGCGGACACTGGAGCAGTATAGCTTGCACATGGTTCTGACCGTGGAGGAAACAACAGAAACATTCCCATCCTAAGAAGCCGACTCCAGTACTACCCTGGAGACTGTTGTGGGCAGTGAGAAAAACTGGCAGTAGCAGGTGGAAGCAGGGAGAATGAAGAGATGGATTTGATCCGTGTCAGTGAGGTCAGATTTATAGCTAACTGAATGCAGAGGATGAGGAAGAAGATAAAAAATATATGGCTTTAAGCTTTCGGCTTGGGTGGTTGGATAACAATGGTGCCGTTCTTTGCGTGAAAGAAAAAAATGAGGGAAAAACTGGAGAAGGATGGTGTTGATCAATATATTGTAACATTTTGAGCTATTGATTGACTGGATCATCAAATGGAGAGAGCCAATGAGCTCTTGAATGTCCACCTCTATTAGGAAAAACACAGAGGCTGAAAATAAAGATGTGGATGCTATCGGTACAGAAACGTTAACACCTACTGGCTCCACGGCTCTGGCTGAGATCACTTAGACATCAGGCATAGGATGAGAGTAGAGCAGCGTCAGTGTCAAAGAGCTACATGGGACAAAAGGAACTATACCGCAGATGATGTTGTCTGTTGTAGTGACTGTTGTGTTACTTAGGAGAGTTTCATTTTCAACCTTCAGTTTCCCTGAGATTAAAGAACATCCCAGATAGCTTTCACATGCTATCATGTATGTTGAGATCTGTATGAATTCTTGCACATGAGTAAGAATAAGAGAGTGAGAAGAGAAAGAGAAAGAGGGAGGGGTGCAGTGAATGTGAATGTATATGGAAAATGAACACTTTCTAGTACAAATCTACTCTTGTTAAATATCTGGCAGCATTTAGATAATTTAAAACATTTAAATTTTGGTTTAGATTCAAATGTACCTTTTGCCAACCATTTATGATCTGTAAATAGCCATGAAGATTGTTCCTTCAGAAACACTTAGAAATCTTGACTGGGTGGCTCAGTCAGCTAAGCGCCCGACTTCAGCTCAGGTCATGATCTCACAGCTTTTGGGTTCGAGCCCCACATTGGGCTCTGTGCTGACAGCTTAGAGCCTAGAGCCTGCCTCAGGTTCTGCGTCTCTGTGCCCCTCCCCCACTCGTTCTTTCTCTCTCTCTCTCTCTCAAAAAAAAATAAACATTAAAAAAAATTAAAACACTTAGAAATCTTTACTGCTGTGCTGGCCTCAATGGTCTGGCAGAAACACTGGTCCAAAACTGAAAAATTAACCAGTAATTAGCTATATGTGCTTGTGTTTTATATTTTAAATTGTAATGTAAAATGTAAACTAAACTGCTTTATGAGGATTATGGTTTTACAATATAAAAAGTAAATATAAACAGTTAGGTTCAAACACATTTAGCAACCTTTAAATTTAAACCTTCTAACAAAGAAAAATCTCTGAGTCTGAGTCTAGAAAATGTTCAGTGACATAACTATAGGACACAGCTGGCTTGAGCAGAAGACTTTCTTTCACTTGGTTGACCCTTTATCCACATACAGATAAATTCAATGATTCATGTGAAGTTGTCTAAAACATATCACATTTAGATAATCATAGTTAATATCTCATTTAATTTGATTAATTGGGATAACTTCATCTAAAAAGAGGAACAAATGTCATTTTAACATTGCTTACATTCTTAGAAGTGATCTTTTCCCTCCAGATGTCTCCAGTGTCTAAATGCCATTTTATTCCAAAAAGATTTTATGTCATCTGACCCTTTCATCATCCATTTTTCTGGGCATTTAATCAAGTTCCCCAAATTCTTCCATTCCCCCTAGCTCTCTAATCTGTCTGAGTTACTTCTCCGTGGCCTGTAATCCCGAACCATACCACCAACTACCTCAGTCAGCCCTGAGCTAAAGTGGAGACTGGGTCCAGCACCAGCATCTGGACAGCTCCCTGAGTATGCAAAGGAGGAGGAGGCTCCAAGGGCAAGAGAGATGCAGAGTAGAACAGAAATAAAGACCCCCAAGGATTCTCCAGCTGTCTCAAAGACTTACAAACAAATGGAAGGAATTGAAGCAAAAATTTCTATTAACAGTAAGGCACATGGCGATTTGCAGGTATATACTGGGCATACACTATGCATCCAAGAAATATTTTAGTAGTAGTAGTAGTTAGTAATTTTCCAGGTAAAGAGTCTTAAGTTAGAGACTAGCAATAAATCCCTGATTTGTTATCACCTCTTTAGATGCACACAGAGGTACTGTAGTTTTATCACAAAGCACATTTATTGTCATTTAACAGGGGAACATTTGAAGTAAAATTAAAGGGTGAGGACTGAAGAGGAGATTGAGTGGGGCTTTAGAAGAATGTTAGGAACTCAACGCAGCATTCTGGAAATTGGTAACTGAAGGCAAGGACTCAAGTGTTTCTCCTGACTCCTCTCTGCAAACCGGATCTCAGGCTATCCCAAGCAACTGATGAGGGAAATGTTATCCTTTTAGAAGAATTCCAATTAGTAACTAGAATATAACAAGTGGAAAAACTTCAGACATCACTATTTTTTAACCAGTAAATGAAATCATGAATCTGGGCAATAATCCTCATTCACTGTCAAGACGATTAGCAGAAAAGCTGATGAGAAACTTACACATGATAAATAAATCAGGATTTTCAACAAAGGAGGAGGGCAGGGGAGGAAGGGTCATGCATAGATTAAAAGAGAACTAAGGCCAAACAAATGTAATATGTGGACCTTATTTTGATCCAGATTTTGAGCAAACCAACCATAAAATAACACTCATATATAATGAGAGAAATACTATTAGTGGGCATCAAGGAATATTTGTTAATTTTTTAGGTGTGGTTTTGACATAGTGGTTATATACTTGGGATTTGCTTCAATACAATCCAAGATGGAGAGAAGTAGGTAGGAATTTAGATGAAATAAGATTGCCATATGTTGGCAGTTGTTAAAACTGAGTGATGGAGCTCAATACGATATCTCTACATTTGTGTACACTGGAAATTTTCCATTATTTAATATAAAAATAGATATTTTTTTATTCCATAAGGTGTACCCATTTGAAATACATCAGGGCATTTGCGCCTGCTCCCAAAAAAAGGTGGTGATGTCAGAACAGGGAAAGAATTATCATACTTCTAATTTACCCATTGTGTAGGCAAGAAAGCAAACAGAATAAAGGTGCTCAGACACAGAAACATAAAACTTTGATATAAAATCAGTGTAACATGAGTTTATCATCCCTAATATCACCCTGGTTGAGATCATGTGACTGATATCAAAGTCCAGTGGTCCTTTATGGGTCTTCTCTCAAAGCAAGCCAAGTAGTTTCTATCATTGCTTTATAGATGATGCTGATTTGCTTAATGCAGAAATTGGGTATTCAGAACATACTGTCTGTGTCTGCTTCCTGTATTGCCAAATAATCTTGTTCAGCCCTGTCTATCCGCTGCAACTAACATGTTTCATGTCACTGACAAGTATAAAATGAAAGACCGTTTTTCCCCTGCTTTTATTATTCTTTTAAAAATGATAACTCCAGCTTAAAAAATCACGCAGTAGTTCTGAATGTTTTTGTCAAAACAAGGCACTGTCAACCTTTTTCTTTCCCAGGCACAGACTCATTACTTTTGAATAAAATTGAAGCAGTGAATAAAAACAACAAATCGTAAGTGAAGCAGTAATTTGGCTTGAGGTGTAAATTGTTGTCACGTTTCTTTTTCTGACCACCTATGTTACAGTGGTCATTACTTCCTGAGGACTTGGTTGAGTCACTTCTTTTCTTTTCTCCTTGAAATTTGCCATCCAGAGAAAACTGCCTCCCCTAAAATGAATGCTGACAAATTAACGCCATTATGTAATTTGCACAAATAAAATGCATCGGAAAAGCAGTTACGCTGAAATAATTTAGCAGCTGAGACCATACAGGGGGGTTTCCTCAGAGACGCATGGATGTGCTGTAATGTGCATAATGTCCACCTTCAGCAGTGAGGGCTCCTTCTGTAACACTGGGGACAAATTATTGACGTGCTGATACCCATCATCACTACTGCCCTCGTGAGATTGGAGCCTAGAAGGCAAGGAGAAATAAACCAACTCTATAATGTTATATTCTCGATTACATGGCAACAGTGGATAGAAACGGAACCCTTCCTGTGTGCCGTCCACAGAAGTTCCATGAGGAAGGGGTTATGTTATTACTGCAGACATGTATCTCGTATGAGGAGCTGGTGGTATAGGATAAGCTGCCCAAAGCCAATGGGCTGGACTGTGACAGAACCAGGATTTGAACTCTGAAGTCTGAGCTCAACCTTGCACTTTTCATCTCTACTCGGTACAGCCTCCTTAAGGGTGAATAGCTTACTACTATCAGCTGGAAAAAAACAAGGTGTAGTTAAAAACATAACCAGAGGTGCCTGGATGGCTTCGTCAGTTGAGCATCTGGCTTCAGCTCAGGTCATGATCTCACAGTTTGTAAATTCAAGCCCTGCAGTTGGGCTCTGTGCTGACATCTCAGAGCCTGTGTCTCCCTCTCTTTCTTTCTGCCCCTCCCCAGCTCATTCTCCCTCTCTCTCTCTGAAAAATAAATAAATAAACTTTAAAAATAAATAAATAGGGGCGCCTGGGTGGCTCGGTCGGTTAAGGGTCCGACTTCAGCTCAGGTCACGATCTCACGGTCTGTGAGTTCGAGCCCCGCGTCGGGCTCTGTGCTGACCACTCAGAACCTGAAGCCTGTTTCGGATTCTGTGACTCCCTCTCTCTCTGCCCCTCTCCTGTTCATGCTCTGTCTCTCTCTGTCTCAAAAATAAATAAACGTTAAAAAAAAAATTTAAAAAAAATAAAAATAAATAAATAAAAATATAACCAATCACCAAATAACACAGGAATGTGCAGGAAAAGAAGAATTTAAAAATGTTGATCTATCATTTAACTCCATCTTGACCGTAATACTGCCCAGAACACAAATGATACCAACCTCATTTGTGTTATACATAAAGACATGGGTGTGTCCACAGCTATTGCTCTGGAAATAAAGGATTTATTTTAGGGGCGCCTGGGTGGCTCAGTCATTTGAGCATCCAACTTCGGCTCAGGTTCTTGCAGTTTGTGAGTTCGAGGCCACGTCCAGCTCTGTGCTGAGGCCTGGAGCCTGCTTTGAAAACTGTGACTCCCTCTCTCTCTGCCCCTCCCCTGCTCATGCTCTGTCTCTCTCTGTCTCTCAAAAATAAATAAATGTTCCAAAAAATTTGAATATATAAAAATAAAGGATTTGTTTTAGGATATACCATCAGACACTGAACCTAATGACTGCCGGATGCACACTGAATGCTGTCAGTTTTGCTTTGTCATAGATTGGAAATTCAATCTCATTTTTGTTGTTCTTGAAAATTTTGTAAGCTTAATTGCTGATCTTGCTCATACTGGTTCTGTAACAAATGATGTCAATAAAATTTACATTTCCAGCATCAAATTGGCAGCATTCAGTTTTTAATGTTTTATTTCCTTAAACATAGTAAAGTCACTTGTAAAGAAATTGCCTATAAAATGGCTCCAACTTACAACTTACAACAATCCATTGGGTTATCACAGAAATCAATTCTCTGCTCTTAATTTAGTTTTGTGTGAAAGTTCAGTCTTACCAAAAATGTGGGAATACATTTATATAAAACATTTATATTTGTATGGAATTACCACTACTGCAGAATATTTTTATTTTTTATTTATTTATTTTTTAATATAATTTATTGTCAAATTGGCTAACATACAGTGTGTGTGAAGTGTGCTCTTGGTTTTTGGGGTAGATTCCCATGGTTCATCTCTTACATACAACACCCAGTGCTCATCCCAACAAGCGCCCTCCTCGATGCCCATCCCCCATTTTCCCTTCTCCCCACCCCTCCCACCATCTACCCTCAGTTTGTTCTCTGTATTTAAAAGTCTCTTATGGTTTGCCTCCCTCCCTCTCTTGTAACTATTTTTTCCCCTTTCCCTTCCCCCATGGTCTTTACAGAAGTATTTCTAAATAGTTTAATGTTTGGGGTTCCTTTCAGGAATTTTTTCCCCGAAACACTAACTTCTGGACAATTCGTCTGTATTTTATTTAATACTTAATTTTTGGGGCGCCTGGGTGGCTCAGTCGGTTGGGCATCCGACTTCGGCTCAGGTCATGATCTTGCAGTTGGTAGTGGGTTTGAGCCCCGCGTCGGGCTCTGTGCTGACAGCTCAGAGCCTGGAGCCTGTTTCAAATTCCGTGTCTCCTCCTCTGTCTACCCCTCCCATGCTCATGTTCTGTCTCGCTCTGTCCCTCAATAATAAATAAACATTAAAAAAATTAATACCTAATTTTCCACATATATATCTCTTCAACCATGTCCCTGTAAAGTACTATATACATATTAAGGATGATGTGCCTGAGTCTGCTCACCACCGTTAGTCATCCAGGACGTCTTTATCTTAGTATATTATTTATGACAATTTTTAACTACATTTTGACAAAATAACTTATAATTTAATTGTTACCCTTTGTCGCTGTGGGTAATGAGTATAGCCACTTTGTAATGATCTACTTAGACAAAATGAATTTTCCACAGAAAATCTGAGCAAATAATGGAACTTGAATCTAACTACTAACTACAGCATCAGTCATAGAAAGTAATAATGTTACTGTTGCTACAAATCATTTAGAGAAAAAGGAGGTCAGAAAACATGACTAACCATAGGTATAGGTGCTCAGATGTGTCCAGCACCATTTACCAGTGTCCCAAACACATAGTTCAAAGCCAGAGCTCTGCCAGGTAGTTTTGACCTCGCTAGCTTTTGTCGAAATGTCCTCTGCTCCTCACCCTTAAAAACACAACCACTTTCTTCTTGCATTTTTGTATCATTACTTTTTGCAGCCTCAACCTGGCCCTGTGGGGGGGACCCGGGGGCAGAGCAATGTTTTCCAGAACAGAGCATCACAGCTCAGCACTGCTCTCTCTGCTCTTTGGAGTTGTTTGAAGTAACAGCTAACTCCGAAAACTCTAAAACATTCCAACAAAGAGAGAATCATGATGGATTACAAAGATGCCCGTCCAAGTATCTGAGATCACACCGCCAAGAGTCAGCAAATCAAGTAAACTGACCTTTCTGAACACATGTGAACATTGTATTTATTTCTCTTGGTCAGTTCATTCTTGAACTGAAATTTTTTCCTAAAAAAATTACTCACGGATATAGCTTCTTGAGTTTGCCTCTTTCTTTTGTTGCCAGCAAGAATTAAGAGGAGCAGGTTGAATACCTAATAGGGTTTGAGGTTCATGAGGTTTATTTCCATGATGGTTTTGCAGGGAAGCGTCCGTGTAACTGAACTTTCCTTTAATCATACTCTATATCTGCATTTTGGGAAACAGCTTTTGATCCGTTCTCTCAGCCCCATCCTCCGCCCCGGTGACCCCGTGCCCTTCGTCGCCTCATTCTGGTGCCATCTGTGGTTGCAAGATCCACCTCTGTTTGTACAGAATTAGAGAAAAGCTGGATCCTCAGCACGCGAGCACCCACGCCCCATATGGACAGCCCTGGCTGGTGGTCAGCACCGGGGCTTAGTGGTAGGGACAGCGGGTGATCGCAGCCAGCCAGATGGGGATTATCATCCCAGGGTCAGGCTCAGAGAGATTTGGGGGGCCAGGGGTTGTGTGCAAATGAGACATTGACAGGATGGCCCCAAACCCGTTTGTCCTCGGGCAAGTGTGACTCTGATGTTTGGCGAGCGAATGACATCAGTTTGGTATTAGAAACGCGTGAAGTAGATGTTTGGACATAAGGGATGAAATGAGAGAGAGGGAGAAAGAGAGAGAGAGACAAAGCCTGGTCCAGACAGATCCACGACTCACTTTCTTTTGCTAGTTCTTGTGCTCCGGGAACAGACACTGAAAATTAACCACTTCGGCGCTCTTTCTGCTCTCTCTAAAGGTATGTAGTGTGGACTCTGTGTGCTGGGCCGAGCACCGTGTAAATACGGAGTGGTGGATCTCTTTGGAAAGGACTGAAAAATCCACACAAGGCTCTGGAAAAGATAGGTGTCATTCAGGACACGTTTTTGATGTAGAAGTCCCCGTCCACACTAGGAAGCGTCTTACACATTCTGTCTTTTTTGAGGTTGCTCCCGGGGCGGGGCTGTGGAAGGGGGGGTCTCGCTCTCCTCCGGGCTCTCCTCCCCATCCCTACCTGCCTCCGTCGATTTCAATCGTTTTGTTAGTGCTCACTACAGGAAGCACCTAAGAATAGACTTGCTGCTCGGAGCAGATTCTATCTTGAGACAGGATGGGTGGAGAACAGCCAAGAACATTGCAGCGAATAGGTGTCCAGTTGGGCTTTTCAGTAGTGTGTATTTGACATTGCACGGCAGCACCAGCCCGGGTAGGCATTGGAAAAATGCACTGCCCGGTTCTGTTTGAAAGCTCCCTGTCATTTCAGAAGCACTTGAAAACGGGTGCGTACTGGGCTTTGCTGCGGCACTTGGACGGACTATTAATAGGACTTCAAATCTCGTACTTGTTTTGCCCTTTTCATCTGGAAGAAAAAAATCCGAAAGCCTTTCTCTTCCAAAACAGTACAAATCAAGCCAACGGTAGTGGTCTTTGGACAGAACATCACGTAGCTGCTAAAACTTTGGTCAGGAGAGCTGAGTCACAGTCACTTTTAGGCAGGATACTTCCGTTGTGCCCGAGATAGAGAATTTATAGTGAATGAGGATGGTGAGTGCAGAGATCCCCCTACTTAGTCTGGAAAACACCCAGCTCAGTTGTGACGTCAGGCATCAGGGCTTTGTACGATTGTGAAGAGCTCAGCATCATATTATGTACCCAGAGAGCGTTGGTCACACGGGAGGAGGTATGTTTTAAACACTGTCCTGGGTACAATGGGGCATGTCCCAGTCATCTCGAAGAACGGTACACATGATGTCAAAAAACTTAATGTCTCTTTTCCTTAGCAGCCTAATATTTTTTTTCAAAGAGACTGATTTCTCTTATACTTTGCTAGCTGGTGGGTGCTTGGCATCTGGAAGCCAGTTGACTTTGCTTTTTGTCCTGGTGCTTCATGTGAGCTGCTTTTTTTTTTTTTTTTAAGTGTATTTATTTTGAGAGAGGCAGAGAGAGTGAACGAGGGAGGGGAAGAGACAAAAGAGAAAAGAGGATCTGAAGCAGTCGCCGCACTGACAGAAGAGCGCCCCATGTGGGGCTCCAACTCATGAGCTGAGCGATCGATCGTGACCTGAGCCGAAGTCAGATGCTCAACCAACTGAGCCACTCAGCTCCCAACACTGCGAGCTGCTCTACATGGGACAGCTATCGAGAGAGGTGTGTGCCCGTGTGGGACGTCACTTCTCTGTGGGCGTTCACGGAGTAAGTGTGCTGGTTTCCAAGTCAGAAGGGCAATAGGGAAGGGGGGGAGTATTCCAGAAAGAGTGGAGCACCGTGAGAGGGGTTGTCGCCAGAAAAGGGTTAGTCTGCTCTGAGGCATTTGGGTGTCTCTCGTAAGGTCACTTTCTGTCATACAACCTTCTTCCTGTCAGGGAATAGGATGTTCTCCAGGCCAGGAATTTTTGAGGCTACAACCAAAGTTGAGAGAACTATTGTTTTATTATTTAACACAACAACTGGAAATCTCCTCAAAATAATATTGTGAAGTGCTTTGTTTAGGATTTGAGGAAAAATTACGTTTTTGTTTTTATTTTAATTACCATTGCTTTCCCGTTTTCAAAACTGGAAGTCTGGAATTTTGACAAGATGTTCTAGGCTCAGTCTGAGGAGCTTCAGCAGGAAACATGCAGGCTCCTTGCTCTGAGGTCCCACTGGCTACTGAGGAAATTGACACTGAGGGTGTTTTCACAAATACTTGCTGAGGTGAGGGGGAAGGTCAAGTTTAGTAAAAATAAATCACCGTTGTTTTTAAAAGCGTTTCCCCCAGCTTAATCTTGTTATGATTCCCTGTTTTTCTTTTTTCTTGATGTATTCGTGTATTTTCTTCCCAGCCCTTTGTATGTGATCTATAAGCAATCTCGTATCCTTTTAGTAAGACATCTGGGTTTGAACAAATAAATAAAAGGAATTCTGACACTGAAGCCAGTTGAGTAGTGGCTGAATTCAGTCAGTTAAAGCCTTTTTATCTATTTACAATAAAGCTCCACGCCCCCTCCTGTATACTTATAGTCACGCTATGCACACACCCCTTATATTTCTGTGTCATCGTCCAAAGCTATATTTAACTTCACAGAGCGAGAGTTGTGGCAGACGAAAGAAGACTTCTTTGTACAAAGTAAATCTAATTCCATCTTGCTGGTCAACCGCATCTCTGCCTATGTCCCTTCAAGGCAGAATCGGCCCCACACATCATGGCACTTCTTGCTCCCGCCCGTCTCTTGGTCCCCTCACCTCGTCACCATCTCCTCCAGCCCCCGTTGCCAGTCAATGCTTCCGCCCACGGCTCCCAACCCCAGGCCTCTCTCTCAGTCTTGCAAAGGTCGGTTGCACTTCGATTTTGACCTGTAAGCCCCAGTAGTTTGCATTGTTTATTCCTTAAATAATTGGACGTTACTGCTTTCTAATCATGTCATGTGTAAAAGCGTATATGAATTCTGGGCCTCATGAGTCACGGATCCGAGGACACCGCGAGGCACCAAAAAGGAACGTGATAGTTTGAATCAGTGGAAACCTAATATAAGTGTTGGTTTTATAATACACCTTTGGAGAAATTCCTTTACACTTTTGAATTTCTTCAGTGAAATAATGAATCCAGCTCTTTTTTTCTGGGAAAATAAAAAGGTAAGCCAAAACAATTGCCATACGTATTTGTCCTGAACAAATGTTACCGGTCTTGTCTTATCATGGCAATCTGCATACATTTTTTTACTCCTTCTCTGTTTATATAGTTTTGGCTGAACTTGATACCAGAGAAAGTTTATATTAAAATGACATATTTTAGGGGTGCCTGGGTGGCTCAGTCGGTTGAATGTCTGACTTCAGCTCAGGTCATCTAGGGGTCCAAAATGGGGCCCGATGGTCCAAGCTTGTCTCACTCACCTGTATGGCAGTTAGCAGGACTTTGTGCAGGTATTTGAGTTCCCCTCTGCATGGCTGATCCAACAGGATAGTCAGGCTTCTGATGATGGTCTTGCCAGTCTGAGAGGGGGGGAAGCAGAAACACAGGCCTTACGAGGGCCACACTTGGATGTCACCAATGTCAGGACCTTCACATCTTCTTGGTCAAAGCAAGTCCCGAGTCCAGCCTGGATTCTAGGCTGAAGAAATACACTCCCAAGATGGGAAAGACAGGAAATCATCTGTGACCATGTTTAATCTACACCATCTTGGGGAGCCTGGGTAGCTCAGTCAGTTAAGCCACGGACTCCTGCTCAGGTCATGATCTCGCAGTTCTTGAGTTCGAGCCCTGTGTCGGGCTCTGTGCTGACAGCTCAGAGCCTGGAGGCTGCTTCGGATTCTGTGTCTCCCTCTGTCTCTGCCCTTCCTTGCTCTCTCTCTCTCAAAAATAAACATGAAAAATGTTTTGAATAACATTTTTTTAAAAATCTACTACCATCTTAATTTTTGTCAAATTCATTTCGTTAGTAGTAGACACGCAAATGAAAGAAGCAGCATGTCGCAAGTCTGAACATTAAGGAAACAAGAGTCTGGTGTCATCTTTAAACTTCTGACAAGATTCACTTAAAACCCGTGACCCTGTGATAATTGAAAGAAAACCAAACATCTCTGTTGCTATTGCCTATGTTACTCATCTGTACCACCGTCTGCCTTCACTAACCTCACCTCTTGAGTATAGGTCTTTTTAGAAAGCTACCAGTTTCTATAATTTGTCGAAAGGGGAAACAGTCTGGGGATATGTTGAATGCCTAGTCATATTCAACAGATGCCATGACTTGGAGCCCAAAGTAAAATCAATTAAAAAAATAACTTCTGTTTAAGTGGAAACCCTAGCAATTGTCTAAGTAATGAGGATGGCTCCATTTTACTACTCATTTTATTTATAATTTGAACTCAAAGTTGAAACTGGTTTCCAGAAAAAACAATGTTTTCTAATATTCATCACATAATATAGCGCAAGCATTGGGTGCCGTTCCTCATTATTTATTCTTGTATCCCGGGTGGTTTTTTTTTTTTTTCAATAAACTCCAGTTAAGCATAAATACCCTTTAATCATTTTAGCATTGATGTTTTCTTGCTGGGGAGAATCAATTCCTAATAAAATTCACGCGAACCTATCCACACTGCGCTTTTATGAGACATGGCAATGAGATTGCTGTGTGTGAGAGACCCATCAAGTAGCCCCATCACTTCAAATCTCAGCTACAACCGATAGAAAGACAGCATACATTTGCCAGTTGGGCTTCACGAGAGCTGGGGGTAGACATCGTTTGGGAAAAAGGGACGTCTCTACAAAAGATGATATTCTTACTCATGAACATAGCATATTCCTCCATTTGTAGGGAAAATTTACAGTAAGATTTCACAATTTCCTTCATAAAGCTAAAAAGAAAAGCGGCATACGTTTCTTTCCTGAGAAGAATTTTCCCTACTCCCACCACCCAAATAAAGAGGCCAATTACAAATGTATGGCCTATGACCACAGAAGCTTACAAGTCATTTTGAATCTGTGAAAAATATGAATATTTTGTCTCAAATCTGGAAAATTCCAAACAATATTGTTAGAGAGAGGGCATTCTGTTATATACATGCAGTAACCAAGTATAGTCCCAGGAGCTCTATCAAACAGTCATTGATTCATTCAGCCACTTCTGTGGAGAGTGTGCGTGGCTGGGGTGCCAAGGACCACACTTTCCTTGTATCCTACAATGTGATCCAGTCTATGCCATCAGTCCAAAAAGTGTCGCTCTCCTGGTTCAGATGAAAGAACCAAGCCTCGGTGCCCTCGAGCTAACTTGCTTCAGGTGTAGCACTTGGCGAGTACTCAGCTGGTATTTTAACACAAATACATGTATATCTTTTTTCCTACCAAATCTCTGTGCCTTGTTGTAATTTACAGTTTTAACCTTTCACTCTTTGCGGCTTTCTCCGTATGTTCCTTTTCTTCTTGCAGCCCACCTGCTTTTATTTGCAGATGGTATAGTAGCAGCCCCAGTGTCCTTCTAACCAAAGTCTTTATTCCGTGAATGTTTTGGAAAGAAAAGGCGTCCTTAATTAACAGCACATACAAAAGGACTTTAAGCTTCTAGAAATGGTGGGTCCTTAAGAAAAAACAAAGTTAGGGTGGGGACAGTTCAACCAGTGGTCCTGACTCTATCTTCCTAAATTTTCTCTTCTTTCCTCTTCTTGGGGAGGGGGGGAGGGCAAGTATCTTTGCTTTTAACCATGATTTAGGCTACAATGATTTCTTTCACAAGCCCTCCATGTTTCTTTCTTTTTTGGGGAGGGGGTGGGACAGAGAGAGAGGGAGAGAAAGAATCCCAAGCAGGCTCCACACTCTCAGCACAGAGCCCGATGTGGGAGTTGAACTCACGAACCCTGAGATCATGACCTGAGCCAAATCAAGATTCCAATTCGTAAACAACTGAGCCACCTAGGCACCCCTGTCCAAGTTTATTTCTTAGAGGGTTATCAGTTTGAATCATCAAAGGTGAGATCATCTGACCACGTGCTAGTATACAGTTAGCTAGTGGTGAAAACGGTAATGGCCGCTGCCATTGCCCTAGTATTTATTGAACACCTACTGCACTTTGGGTCAGCTCTCCCCTGTAATCCCAGGTCACAGTAGATGCGTCTTGAGGATCGTAAAGACTGTGCACAGAGCGTAGATGAGAAGCTGGGAGGTCTAACTCCTACTCCCCAGTTAGAATCAGGGCAGGCATCACGCCTCCCATCAAACTTCCTCTGTTGGCCTCCCTGAACTGAACTTCTAGCCCATCAGGCTCTGTTTGTTGCTTTACACATCGGTGTCCTCTTGGTCAAGTGTCCTCTCTCTTGAGCACAGGGGCCATTTCTCGTTTGCATTTCAGCTCCCAGACCCTGACAGAGCACCCAACTTAACGTTCCTTGATAACTGACCTATGGAAATAGTGGAGTGGTCTTAAAGGGGACGGTCTGAAACTACCGTTTCAGTTGCATGCGATCCCAGTAACAGCTGACCTTGATGGAACCGTTATGACCTGCTGGACCACTAGCAGGCACTTGACACACGTGTCCCCCACGGCCTCCAAACGAGGGGTCTCATTGCTCCCATTTCACGTCAGAGCAAACCGAGGCAGGGAGGCTTGGCCACATGTTTGGGGCCCCTGGCTACCATGTGGTAGGGCCAGGATTAGAACCCAGATCCAAACCTATGCTTCTAACCACCAACTTTTATTCCCTTTCCAGACTACTCAGAAGTGACCATTCAATTTCTTTCTGTCTCAGTGCCTTCCTTTTTTTTTTTTTATATAAAGAATCAAATTATTTTTATTTATTTAAATCTTAACATACATGTTTTCCATTTTTAATGATACAGCTAATGCCTCCCTCATTCAATGTGTATTCATTGAGCCACTGTATGCCCTCAGCACTACTGTAGGCCCTAGGGATTCAGCAGTGACCAAAACTGGCCTAGTTCCTGCTATTAAACTTACATTCAGATCATGGGTACAAGAACAACAACAAAAGTAAGTAAGATAATATACAGCATATAAGTAGATCATTAGTACTATAGGGAAAGTAGAAAAAAATAGGAAAAGGGAGTGTGTGTGTGGGTTGGGCTTAGTGATGGGGAGTCACCGGATTGTGGTTTTAGGTAGGGAGGTCAAGGAAAGCCTCACTGAGAAGACGGCAGCTGAGCAGAGGCCTGGAGGAGTTGGGATAGGGTCCAGCGGCTAGAGAGGAAGGCTGTTCCCAGCAGAGGGAAAGGTGCAAATGTCTGGAGGCAGGAGCATGAATGGCTAGTTCCAGAAAGATCAAGGAGGCCCGGGTGGCTGGAAGGCAGACAGTAAGAGGAGGTTTACGGAGACTGGGAAGGACAGGTGGGAGGGGAGGGTTTGTTTTAGATGTTTTCATTTTGAGATGCTTATTAAACATCCATAGGGGAGAGGTTGAGGAAGCACATAGACAGATGCAGGAATGAAGGATGTCAGAAGCACATCTGGACTGGCACACCGTGTGGGACTCCTCAGTTCATAGACTGGTTCAGTCTGTGGCAGCCCAGACAGGGGAGGGAATACTAGGAGTGGCTAGATCCTGAAGGACTTGCATTAGGTCAAGGAGCAGAAATTGGGGATGAGGACATTGCAGGTGAAGGGACTGACCTTGAGCAAGGACCCCGGGCGAGGAGAGGTTTGGCGCTCAGGGAGCGGTATCAGATGTGGCTGGATTGCAGGACAAGACACTGAGGGGGTGGAAGGGGGTGGTGGGGAGGTTAGAGAAACAGATTGGAGAGCCAGATTGCGACCATCTTTATAGGACGTGCCGAGGAATTTAGTATTTCTTCTGCAACCAGATGGGAGCCATGGAAGTCTTTGAAGCAGGCATGTAACATGACCGGACACATCATTAAGAAAAGTAACTGGCAGCACAGTGAAGGTTAAATTGCAGAGGAGGAGACTTAAGTCACGTACATCATAATTACCAACAAGGTTGAAAGTGACAGTCATGCAATGGACAGGTCAAGTGCTATGCAAAGATGCTATGTACCTCTTCGTGTTGAAAAAACACTCCTGAAAGAAACAATAATGGCCTGTGTTTACTGTTACTTATTGTTGTAATTTTTGTTAGAGCATAATATGATATGACTTCTTTTTCTTGAAGGCCTTACACAATTTCCCTTCTGAAATGATGATCTATTTTGAAATGTGAGTACCTTATAAACAATCACATTTCTCTGCACAGAGCTGGACCCTCTGGTGTCACAGTTAATTACCCTCTTTACTGAGTTCCTGAAGAAACTGATCCAACTTCCTTGCGACTAAATCCCATTTTTATTTAGTATATGAAAAAGAAAGGCGACAATTCAGAACACCCTCATATTTTCTATCCCTGAATACCATTACCCGTATCATACTGATCAAATTGCAGTATTTCATTTTGGAAAAATAGCACAGCATTTTCCCCAAACACAAGCCAGAGGAGCTGGGAATATGCATGTCTTAAAGCTTGTTGAAGGGAACTCCCCAGGATCAACAGAAGCTTATCCTTTGTGTCCATAGAGACTGAATACCAAACCGCGTTTCTTGCGTGTCTTTTCTATGCCGGGCACTTTCACATGAATTTTTATTTAATTTTTAAAAAGCTGTGTTCCATGTGTGATTTTACAAGTGACAGTACTGAGGCTCAGAGATGTAAATAACTTGGCTAAGGATACACGCCTCTTTTCCAAAGCGATGTAAATAACTTGGATGCACGCCTCATATCCAAAGTGATGGCTATTTCCACTTGCCTCTGCTTTGCTTGTTATGAGAAAGCGTACTCGGGTATGTAAAGCAAAATGCACATCGACAGGTAGAAGGGTCCTGCCAATACTGTTTCTCATAGAATGTTTGGAACGCTCTCAGGAAGATTTATCCATCTCGTCGGTAAATATCAGTTCTCCTTCTAAGTAGTTCATTCCCTCCCTTGTCAACATGCAGGTAGAAGAGCAAAACGTCCATAAACAAAATTAAGTAAAGAGATTTTGTTTGCTCTCCCAGACTGAAAAGCCTTACTAAATAAATTTAAATTTAAATTTAAAAAGGCGGGGAGGGGCACCTGGGTGGCTCAGTCAGGGAAGCATCCGACTTCGGCTCAGGTCATGATCTCGCGGTTGATGAGTTCGAGCCCCACATCGAACTTCAGCTCAGGTCATGATCTCACAGCTCGTAGGTTCGAGCCCCGCTTCAGGCTCTGTGCTGACAGCTTGGAGCCTGGAGCTTGCTTCGGATTCTGTGTCTCCCTCTCTTTCTCTGCCCCTCCCCCACTGGCACTCGGTCTCTCTCTGTCTAAAATATAAACATTAAAAGTACATATTAAACAAAAAAAGAATTGTCCATGGAACAGTTTGAAGATGCACAAGACCCCAAGACGTTTGTGTGATTTAAAAGACACAGGATTCTGATTAGGACTGGGACCGGGAAACTTTTGTGGAAACAAGTGGTGATATATTGGTCCTCCGTTACAAACCATTCTTGTGCTTTTCTTATCACATTCCCAGCTTTTGGTCAAACATGGAAAGCAACTTGAGAAAACACAGGGCACAGAGTTCTTCTTTGAGAATGTGTAATTTTCAGTCCATTGATTGATGAATGGATAAAGAACATGTGGTATATATGCAATGGAATATTACTCATCCATAAAAAAGAATGAAATCTTGCCATTTAGAACGACATGGATGGAGCTAAAGTGTATTATGCTAAGCGAAATAAGTCAGTCAGAGAAAGATAAATACCATATGATTTCACTCATATGTGGGATTTAAGAAACAGACAGATGAACATATGGGAAGGAGAAAGAGAGAGAGAGGAAGCAAACCACAAGAGACCCAAGGAGAGAGAACAAACTGAGGGTTGATGGAGGGAAGTGGGTGGGAGATGGGCTAGATGGGGGGTGGGCATTAAGGAGGGCACTTGTGATGAGCACTGGGTGTTGTAAATGATGAAGCACTAAATTCTACTCTTGAGATCAATTTTACCATCTATGTTAACTAACCAGAATTTAAGTAAAAACTGTTAAAAAATGTGTAATTTGGTCAGTATTTTACACGTGTGAAATGTTTCAAATCAGTTTTATAAGTAGAATGGTGTTTTTAATCCAGCAGAAATAGTGCTGTGCAAAGGACCACTATCAAAATAGGAATAAGGAAATGATGTTATTTTAACTTGAATAGACACCTGTAGATTTCACCGTTCTGTAAAACTGTACTAGATTATCAACTGTTGGGGTATCTCAAACCACCACCCAAGAAGAAAGTGTGCACATGCTCACCCGTTATAGGCACTGCTTCAAAATGTATTGGGTATTATTAACTACTTATCATTCATTCT
This sequence comes from Panthera onca, assembly GCF_046562875.1. Taxonomy (NCBI): domain Eukaryota; kingdom Metazoa; phylum Chordata; class Mammalia; order Carnivora; family Felidae; genus Panthera; species Panthera onca. The sequence goes on from NC_138349.1 coordinate 79,557,791, forward strand.
CATCTTAAGAGTCACATTCCTCATTTTTGTTTTATTTTGGTTTTCCAAACATCAATTCTCTCTTGTTCTGTAGACAGAGTTTTATGGGCACTTTTTTCCCAATTCTCAGCCCGATCAACCTCCCATTTTATGGTGGACTTTTGTTCAGCCGTTATTCCCATAAAAGATAAATCACAATACCCATCTGTCCTTGACTCTCTTTAATTCCATAGAATTTTTAAGTATACTGTGTTTTTCAGTTAATGAAATGTCTGGACAGTTAAGTAATAAATTCTGCACAGAAGTCGATTTCTAAGTCAGAAAAATTTAAACTATGAAGTTATTAACTGGAATCAATTTGCATAGATCTTGTTTCATTGTTACTTCAGTATTAGGAAGGAAAGAAGGAACAGCCAGGGAATGTGTGATTAGTCCAAAATGGATGGATTGAATTCACTTGGTAAATATAATTAGCCCTTAAACACCAACGTCGTTAAACAAGGAACAATTTGCAGAAGACAAAAGAGGTTGATGCAAATTCTAGCGTGCCTTCTATTTTGCAAGTTAGCCTTGTCTAGATTTATGCAGGGCTGAGATATTTAACCTTCACGTGGAGTGGATAGCTTTATTGAGGGAAAATGATTTCTGTGGAATACCGAGATTGTACTGGCAGTTCTGTGAAAGAGGTCCAACCCTGTGAAAACAAGCATGGAAATGAGCATTGATACTGAAATGCACAGGAGAGATGACTCCTCATTACGGTACAGGTGAGGCAAACCCAGGTGATGAGCGGTGTGGGTACCAAGACCACAGGATGTGTTCCCCACCGGTTCAGAAGGCCAGGGACATACTTTTTTCCCCTTCCATATTTGTTTTATATTTTAATAAAATGTGGGTTTGGATTCGGCACTCTTTGGTAAAGAAAGAGGAATCATTACCAGTAGTGAAACTTTACCTTTTGACCCTTGACAACTTTGCTGTAATGAGCTTAAATGGAATCTTCCCCCCAACCCCGCCCCCTTTTGGGAGACTGGTTTTGATCAGGCTGCTGTGCATGCCAAATTATGCCAGATAACTCCTAAAGCAGGAAAACAGACCTGTTCTCATTATCACTCCAAACTCTGACGTGCTCGGCGCAAAGTTTCAGGGGTGGCTTTGCATCGTGTGTGAGCCTCCGGGCTTCAGGGAGCATTCGAACAAGGGCAGTTTAATCACCAACCAGAGTGATGGCATTTGTTATGTAAGGGTTTTTATTGTAAATAAATTAAAACATAGGTAGGACATCCTGACCTCAGATTAGAGAATGTCTACTGAAGGCATCCAAGAACTTCCTTGCCCAAATGGAAGGAGGCTACTTGAGTTATAAGGGCCTGTGTGAAGGATACAAAGGAACACAAGACTGTGGCACTGAGTGGCAGTTAAGGGTTAGGATAGTCCATGACTGCTGTTGAAGAAATAGTTATTTGTAGATTGAATTTTTATTAGTGGAGACAGTACTGGTTGTATAACGTCAAGCTTCATCTTCACTATCACCCGTCCTGTGACAACTTTTCTTACCCCTCCCTTCTGGAGCACTGACTTTCCTCACTGTTCTGATTTGTATATACCCCCATCTTTGTGCCTGTAACTCAGCATCAGGGTTTGCAACCTTCTTGATGGACCGGCTGCAACAGGGTTTGGTAGATATGTGCAGGATATAAATGGAAAACCGATAGACAAGTAGATACGAATGTGCTTGAAAGAAGGCACAGCAGAGGCTATGAAAAGGAAAACGGAAAAGAAACATATGCAAGACCTATAATGAATGAATAGGAAGTCACCAGTGATGTGCATTTATTGTCAAATGCATTTTCGCAATTTATTTGGAGATTTCTTTCTGTAAGGACTTGTGTTGCTGCCATCATTCGGTCAACTCTTCAAATTCCATGTCTGTGTGAGGACTTATTCAAGGAATCTACTTTGCCGTCACCCGAAAGTGTTCTTCTCACCAGATGTCTCCTAGTGGATTCTTTCACCTTACCCTAAACAGAGATGATATGCCAAATGATGATGTACAAAATAATTATCCTCCGAGGGGATGTGACTGAGGAGTCATTGCCACCTCCTGTTTTCAGCTTTTGAGTTGCTTCCAAGGGAAATGAGGGTGAGGTTTGGTTTCTGGGCTAAAGGCACCAACCACCTGTCGATGTCTGCCATTTGATTTCTGCTGTGTACATCTGCAATTCACATCAGTCATCTGAAACTGACTTGTGCTGGTGAGCTAAGAGCTAGTAGACTTCAATCCTCTCAATAAAGTTCGTGTTTTGGGGATTCTTAAGGACATTTGTATCAAAATGTTTTTACTTCTAACATCTTTCTTTGAGACGCTGGAACCATGGGCCGCTGCCCATTTACAACATAGCCAGCTAGTGTAACTCCATAGAAACAAGCAATTATCAGCTCAGAAGAAAGAGCATAAGGAGTCAGACAGACGAGGACCCTCATCTCAGCTCCACCAAGTTATTCAAGGACCTTCAATATCCTCATCTACAAAATGGGGCAACAATACAATCCTCCTGAGAGGGTTTGTGTGAATAAATGATATGACCCGGGCCAAGCGTTTGACATTGGGTGGAGCACTTTTTAAAATAGGAGCCATGCTAATAACACATTATTACTTTAAAGCAAAGTGGCAAGACACAAATTTGTCTGGAAGAGTCCATCAAGACTGTGTGTTAGATAGGGAATGCTATGCCATTGTAGCAAAAGATCCCTTATAGTTCTAGAGCTCAAGGCATGCAGAAGTGTAGGTACTGTTTGCTTAAAGATGCTCAACAGACGTTCCAAGTCAGCGAGTTTCTACTTCATGAGGTCATTTTCAAGGTCTCTCTAGTTCATCCATTTCAGGGAAAGGACACAGAACATGGAGCAGCAAATGTGGGAGATCAGGGGTCGGGCGTGGAAGTGACACCTGTCAGGTCCATCAGACTGCACCGCGGGGGGGGAACGATCACAGAACTCCACACAACTGCTGGGCGCCCTCACTTCTGCTCCTGTGGAAGAGAAGGACAGTGAATTGTCCTTGAGCCATCAGTCTTCTGTTGGGAGATTGGCAGAGCGCACACAGGTCCCTGGAAATTGCCTACGTGGAGAGTTTGTGAGTCAAGCCTGTCTAAGTGTATAGTTTTGTGGTTTTCTTTTTTTAAATTTGTTTAATGTTTATTTTATTTTTGAGAGACAGAGACAGAGCGTGAATGGGGGAGGGGCAGATAGAGGGAGACACAGAACCAAAGCAGGCTCCAGGCTCCGAGCTGTCAGCACAGAGCCCAACGCGGTGCTCAGACCCACAAACCACGAGATCATGACCTGAGCGGAAGTTGAGCACTTAACCAAATGAGCCACCCAGACGCCCCTGTGGTTTTCTTCTTTTTTAAAAAAAAAATATTTTAATATTTATTCATTTTTGAGAGAGAAGAGTGGGGGAGTGGAGGGGCAGAGAGAGAGGGAGACACAGAATCCAAAGCAGCTCCAGACTCTGAGCTGTCAGCACAGAGCCCGACACGGGGCTCAAACCCACAAACCGTGAGATCGTGACCTGAGCCGAAGTTGGACGCTTAACCGACTGAGCCACCCAGAAGCCCCTCTTCTTTTTAAATGAGGAATGGGAATAAGTCATCTATGAGATAACTTCCAGTTCTCAGTATTAGAGAATTAGAGACTACTGACTTTTAGCAAAACACCACTTTGGTTAAATATTTTCCTAATTGAAAAATTGCCAACAAAAATACAGGGTAAGGATTATTTTGTTTTCCATTTTCAAATATGAAATAACATTAAGTGAGCTTATGACAAACAACTGCCAAATTTATCCATTCAAACATTTCTAAAAACAAATAGAATAGTTTAGCTATGCCAGTTTTCCTAAGCTGTTTTTCTAAATTGGAAAATCCTGAAATTCCTATGATTGTCTATTAGATGTGATAATCGTATTTTTTAAATATTTTTTCACTAGGCTTCAGAGAGGAGTGCCTGGGTGGTTCAATCAGTTAAATGTCTGACTTCAGCTCAGGTTATAATCTTACAGTTCTTGAGTTCAAGCCCTACTTCAGATCCTCTGTCTCCCTCTCTCCCTCTGCCCCTCCCCCATCTCAAAAATAAAAATGAAACATTAAAAAAAAGAAACAAATCAAAGCAAAAGGGGGTTAAGGTCGGGGTTAGTGTTAGCTTATTCTTATCTTGGTAAAGAGAATGTGAAGCTTCAAGATAACGCATTATTTTTATTGATATTTATGCATAAGGAGATAGGTGATGTTTTTTTAAATATCTCTTTTGGACAGCAAAAGTATTTGTTGGAAGAACTACTTTGATAAGCCACCAAAGGTAGAGAGCAAGACTGCATAGTCTACTATGTGTAAGATTAGAATGATTTATATTCTTTCTGAAATCCACAAGAGTGAGCATAGAAACCTCTTCCAAGGAATTTGGCACTTAGAATATAGAAATTGTATTGGTGCAGCCGCTCTGGAAAGCAGTGTGGAGGTTCCTCAGAAAATTAAAAATAGACCTACCTATGACCCAGCAATAGCACTGCTAGGAATTTATCCAAGGGATACAGGAGTACTGATGCATAGGGGCACTTGTACCCCAATGTTTATAGCAGCACTCTCAACAATAGCCAAATTATGGAAAGAGCCTAAATGTCCATCAACTGATGAATGGATAAAGAAATTGTGGTTTATACACACAACGGAATACTACGTGGCAATGAGAAAGAATGAAATATGGCCTTTTGTAGCAATGTGGATGGAACTGGAGAGTGTGATGCTAAGTGAAATAAGCCATACAGAGAAAGACAGATACCATATGGTTTCACTCTTATGTGGATCCTGAGAAACGTAACAGAAACCCATGGGGGAGGGGAAGGAAAAAAAAAAAAAAAAGAGGTTAGAGTGGGAGAGAGCCAAAGCATAAGAGACTGTTAAAAACTGAGAACAAACTGAGGGTTGATGGGGGATGGGAGGGAGGGGAGGGTGGGTGATAGGTATTGAGGAGGGCACCTTTTGGGATGAGTACTGGGTGTTGTATGGAAACCAATTTGACAATAAATTTCATATATTAAAAAAAAATAAATAATAAACAAATAAATAAATAAATAAATACTATATTAAAAAAAAAAGAACATAGAAATTGCATTATAGTGTCCTGAAGGCAGGAGTTACATCTGTCTTGTTCACCAGAGTACAGTCCCAGGATTTAGAGGGATGCTTGAGACATTATAGATATAAATATATAGATATAGCTACATATATAAATATAGATATATAGATATAGCTACCAATATAGATAGAGATGGCAAGTTCCCATATTTTGTTGAATGAGTGGATGATTGTAGAAGTCTGAGCATCAGGGAGGCCTCGGTTTACTCCTGGGTTGTATAAGCCAAACCTGCAGATGGGGAAGGTGTCATTAGGCAAATGACCATAGTCACTACAAAGACAACAGTGGGTATTTCCCAAGGGATTTTTTTAAAAGACACTTTGGACAGAGTAAGAAAAGTAACTCAATAGAAGACAGTTTCATCTGTCAACCTTTTTAACATCATCCATCCTGTGTATCTGTTGACCTTTTTAATACAGTCAATCCTGTGTGACAGAGCCCATTGGATTGTAGGTGTCCTGGATGGTCGGTAGAGGCTTTTCTGTGTTCATTCGCTTACTCATTCATTTGTTCTCTTTTCAGTACTTACTATAGTGACACACGAGGGAGGCGAGACTGCCTTCAGTGAGCTTACAGCTCAGAAGCAAATACCAGGCTGTTAGTATATGCAGACTGTGTAACAGAGAGACTCCAGACAAATGTCTTTTAATTGCAGTGGTCAGTACCAAGGAGATGTGTCTGGTAACCACGATTATAAATATCTGAGTACTACGTGAACAAATAACTTAGAACCTGAACATCTTCTGCACATTGGCTCAAGCGGCTCTTTATTGGTACCACCAGATAGCACTTTTCCCCTGTGTGGGTTTTGTTGAGATGGTGGTGGCTGTGATGGTTTCTGCAGACATTTCAGCACAGCACCGTGTCTAAGTGGTCCTCACGTGGGGCCAGAACCACCTCTCTAGGAGGCATTTGCAAATATGTTCGTGCGTTTCAGTTCTCGCAATGACTGCGCACCTCGGACAGAGGCTGAAATCCCTACATGCTGGCAGCACACGGACAGCTCAGTACCATGAGGGACTGTCCTGTCCAGATTATCACTGGCTTCCCATCCAGAAGCATACGGGGAGATCAAGTCAGTCTTCGTCCATTTCTATGTTCTGAAGATCCAACTTTAGGTATCTGTCTCAGGCTAAGCGTGGGCAGACCATGCACACACTGGAACACAAGACAAAAAGGATTCTACCAGAATCCGTGATAATTAATGCTGCATTCAGGAAGGGAAGTGTGATCCTGGGGTAACCCCAACCAGAGGGCAATGAGGAAGAAAAACTTAAAATCCATGAGTTATGGGCTAGTCCTCCAGAGGCTGAAAGAGGCAGAAGGAAGAAGGAAGACTTTCTTTCATAATTTGTCTGATGATGGAAAAAAATGCCCAGTCTTATTCTCAGGTTAAGACCATTAATGAATTTTAAATGTGCAGACTCAAGGCTGTCCTACCCTGTCTTAAAAGGATTATGGATTGGATTAAGGGACTTTTCTGTTCCAGCCAAGCTTACAGAACTTTCCTACTTTATTGAGGTAGAATTCTCTTTAATTTTAATGAGATTTATCCTTTCTTTGTTCTCTTAAAACTGAATCCAAAGCAGGTCCTTATCAGTGCTTTATAACCAGGTTAAATATTCCAGCTGACTCTATCCTTCTCTTTTTTAAAGGAAATCTGTTCAAAACCATTGGGGATGTTGTGATCAACATTCTGAAAAGTTTCATTTCCCTTAGGTATGTCAAGCAGCCCCCAGGCTGAATTCTGTAAACCATTGTGTTTTATTTCAGTTCACACAATAAAACCTCACTTACCAGGAAGTGCCTTATCTGTGAATCTCGAATATCTAGGATATAGTAACCCAAGCAACAAAGCGCCCGATTTTTATGCCAAAAATGAGAAACTTCAGGCTCTCTTGGGAGTCGATGTATTCTCAATTTACACACTGTCGTAAGAAGTTTTGTTATCTGCTTCCCTGGCTCGCGACAGATTGAAAAATGGACAGCCAGGGAGTTATTTAGTTTGGGTTAAGGATTGCAGCAGGACCTCCTATAGCCTGGCACGGAAAAGGTATGGGCAAAGGGTACCCCACTTTTATTGGAAGACAAAAAAGGAACTCTAAAACCATGTGAGTTTGGAACCAGGGTGTTTTGTTCAGAGAAGCCATCCAGCTAGGCATTTCCTACAGCACACTGCTGGTTCCCTAGGTGTAGACACTGGTGGTCACACTAACCATATGAAAAGAAGCAAGAGGGGTACCTGAGTAGCTCAGTCCATTTGGTGTCCGACTTCGGCTCAGATCATGATCTCACAGTTCGTGGGTTCGAGCCCCATGTCGGGTTCTGTGCTGACAGCTCGGAGCCTGGAGCCTGCTTCCGATTTTGTGTCTGCCTCTCTCTGCTTCTCCCTTGTTCGCATTCTGTCTCTCTCACTCTCAAAAATAAATAAACATAAATTTTAAAAAAATAGAAGCAAGAGAAGTTTGTAGCCCCTTTTACAAGGTTTCCCTCAAATTTCATAATTTTTTTCCAAATTTGTAATGTTTTTACAATTGTGCCGGCTATAAGACTAACTGTAACAGTCTGGGGGGAAAACACCACTGATTTAGAATATCTTACTTCCTAATAAAGCTGGATCAATGAGACGGTTGTATGGGAAATTCAGTTTGGAAATCTTCCTTTGAAAGTTGGAACTATTCGAAACTAAACACAGCAAATTCTGTACCTCTTATCCCCCATCATGGGATATGTGTCTTCCTGACCTACAGATGTCTTCATACTATATGTTATTCACTTGATTGCCTCAAGTGCACACTGGGACGCAAAGTTACTCCGTGTCATGAGAACCTGCGTCATCAGGCTGGTGCATGGGTGAAACCATAGTTTCCAATGCCCCTTACGTAAGTTGAGGGAGAGAACGTCTTTTATTCATTTTGCACCATCACAGGTAAAGAGAATTGAGGAAGTGGACTGAAATCAAATGCTACCAAAATGGGAAATATGTGTTACATAATAATTAAAGCTTACAGATTAGGTTATTCTTCTCTCTTTGTTAGTAACCCTTAGATTAGGGTAATTGCATTTATGGAGTATGTCCTGCCTATGGATTTATTCCAGAGAAGGACTAATCAATGCAGATAGAGTACAATGCATAGCCCTAAAATGTTTGTATATACTGGACCACTATTGTTCTAATACCCAATGTCTAATAGGGAAGAAAAATATACTAGTTACTGAAATAATGATAAATCATGAGAGAATGAACTGGATCCTATGAGAGCAAAGGTGGGGAGGGGGAGGGCTGACCTGTTCTCTGCCTAAAGTTTTGAGGTGTAGAACCACCCAGTTGGGGTTAAATTGTGGTGCCCACAGTGGGCAGCAGAAGTAAATCGTTGTCCTTACTCTCTTCTCATCTTATTCTTGCCTGAGTTTTTTACATAATATTTCTGGCCTTTTACTACACAGAGGTAAATATTGTAGACTTTCATATTAGTTTATGAGGAAATTCTGAGATATAGGTAATCTGCATTTTTAAGCATTCGATAAGTGACTTGTAATCATTGGAGAGTTTTGGAATTATACACAGTCTATTAAATGGAATTTAAAATAGACCACATGCTTTTCTATGGCCTCCTACTTCTTGCCTGAGACTAAAATACCACTTTCCCTCACATGACAATGTCATGAATATTATTTGTGAGGGACTTTGAGAATTTCAAGACAAAGGTGCTGAAGGTTTTTGAGAACAAAAATGAATGTTGTTACAATTTTTACTTTGTCTCCCTCATCCATGAGTGTCAAATTCATATTTATCCCAAACTTCCTTTGATTGTTAATTCAAGGAGTGAGATACTGAAAATCAACTGTTCACATTTCTTACCTTATCCCCTCTAAGTAACAAGTGTATATGTCCTCATTCAGTCTATACATCCTATTTAATTTTTTTATTAATTTTTTAAATTTTTTAAGTTTAGTTATTTTTGAGGGAGACACAGAGCACGTGAGCAGGGGAGGGGCAGACAGAGAGGGAGACACAGACTCCGAAGCAGGCTCCAGGCTCTGAGCTGTCATCACAGAGCCCGACACAGGGCTCCAATCCACGAACCATGAGATCTTGACCTGAGCCGAAGTCAGAGGCTCAACTGACTGAGCCACCCAGGCGCCCCTGCACACCCTATTTTAAAATAACTGTAGGGAAGATGTCCTTATTAAGAATGTCTGGATGGTAGATGTGAAAGTTGTTTTTTATGTACTTGCCAGGGGCTATCTAAAGTAGAAGTTCAATATAAGCAATCCATTTTAATCCTTTGCTTTTCTTACTTTAAAGCTCAATAAACATTTGGTAAATGAATGTTGAATGTTAATGCATTCCGTTTGCCCATCTCATGAAATAGACAAAGGGAGGCAGTCCCCTTAATACAAGCAGCAATGACTTAAGCGCTTAATCCTAGTGAAATGAAGATGTTTAAGTGCCACTCACTCTTCCTGAGTGACTCATAGGTCAGAAGCAGTCAGTCAACTGCAAACATCTTATGTGTGGTTAAGAAATCCAAGTTAATTTGCAGAATTAAATAATTCCCAGCACTGCCCAACCCAACAGTGCTACATCTCAGCAGTTTGTTGCATAAATAGCAACTGCTGATAGTGGCTTGTAACACCGCGAATCTTACTGCGTAACTCTTCTGAACTTCACATGGGCCAAGACTGCCTGGTCTCATTGGCCATCATAATCAAGACTGACACCTTGCAGAGGAATACTTTCTCTTGCGTGTCACCAATGTAACTTTAGCCTCTGACCATCCCCCCCAAAATCCATATATGAATATAAAAATTTAGCTATTTAGATTTTTTTAATAAAGAGACTCAGAGATGCGTGGGTGGTTCAGTCAGTTAAGTGTCTGACTTTTGGTTTCGGCTCAGGTCATTATCTCACCGTTTGTGAGATCAAGCCCAGAGTCAGGCTCTGGGCTGACAGGAGCCTGCTTAAAATTCTCTCTCTCTCTCTTTCTCTCTCTCTCTCTCTCTCTCTCTCTGTCTCTCCTAGCCCCTCCCCCTCTCTTTCTCTCAAAATAAATAAGTATTTTTTTAAAAAAAAAGAGAATCAAATATCCAAGTTTAAGACCCCAGTTGAGGGTAGGCTGGGGATAAGGAAAAGCTTGAGTTGGCTTTAAACAGTTCTTTCCAAGGACTGTAGCTCTTGAAACTTTAAATAAATGTCTTAAGGGGCACCTGTCTGGCTCAGTCGGTGGAGCATGTGACTCTTGATCTCGGGGTTATAAGTTCGAGCCCCACGTTGGGTGTAAAGATTATTTAAAAGTAAAAATCTTTAAAAATAAATAAATAAATGTTTCAAAATCATAACTAAGAAAGAACCTTTTGCATCCAGGATTTTTAATAATTGTGTCCTAAATGGTAGGCAGGAGATATATTTTGTTTTCCCCTGGTATTCTCCCACAGCTTCTAGGGCTGTGCCCCACCTAATAGCCCTTGGGGAATGATTGCTGGATGAGTCAGAGAATGGCATCTTGCATGGTGTCTCCCCTTGCCACCCCAGCAAACAAGGTGGTATATAATGATTGTGATGGCATTGTAGGAGAATCAGCACATTTCCATGAAAATGGTTGACGATTGCTTATTGGAACAGGAATATGTAAAGACGTATATGTACATGATTCCAATTTTATCCAAATTGTAGGAGTTGTCTTCATGCTTCATAATTTTGAGGTTACTGAAATTGTTAAATGCTTGAATTTTTTTTAATTGGCTTGTCTGTTAAAAACAGTTTGGAATATAACTGACTCAAAGGAAAGATTATATTTTGTAATTCTATTGTTTTTTTCCCCCTTGAGAAAGCTCTTATCTTCCTGAGTATATTGTTTTTTCATATTGTAGTTATGATGAATTTAAGATGTGGATGACTTTGTTTTGTAAACATTCACATAACAGAGCCGGGGGTTGGTGGGGGGTGGTGTGCACCTGAAGTTGAGCTCCTGACTTTGGCTCAGGTCATAATCTCACAGTTAGTGGGTTCGAGCCCCACTTTGGGCTCTGTACTGACAGCTCAGAGCCTGGAACCTGCTTCAGTTTCTGTGTCTCCCTCTCTCTCTCTGCTCCTCCCCCGCTCTCTCTCTCTCTCTCTCTCAAAAATAAATAAACATCTAAAAAAACTAAAAAACAAAACAAAACAGAGCTTGGACTTGATGTGGTCCCAGTGCTCATACATCTGGCCGTTGAAGGAGACCTTTCAGGAAACTCAAAGCCTTTTCTAAGAAATCAGGGAATGAGGGGTGCCTGGGTGGCTCAATCAGTTAAGCATCTGACTTCAGCTCAGGTCATGATCTCACGGTTCATGAGTTCAAGCCCCGTGTTGGGCTCTGTGCTGACAGCTCAGAGCCTGGAGCCTGCTTTGCATTGTGTCTCCCTCTCTCTCTCTCTGCCCCTCCCCCACTCGTTCTCTCTCTCTCTCTCTCTCTCTCTCTCTCAAAAATAAATAAGACATTTTTAAAAATTAAAAAAAAAAGAAATCAAAGAATGAGCTGTATGGATTGTCTTGTAATCAAGTGCTTGGTTCTTGAATGTGTAGGTTTCCCAGAGTATATGCAGTGGAGAGTCCGATTTATTAAATGACTCCATACCTACATCAGAAAAGCAGGGGCGGAGGACCAATCAGCACCTCGACATCTTCCTCCTAACTCAGTGTTTCGCTTAAGAGCCTTATCCCACAGGTCTGTGGGCTTTTGCAGAGAGGAAACTCCTATTTTAAAACACTTACATACACAGTTTGGGCTGGATTTTAACTCAGTAAAAATAAGCTACTTTGGAACAAGTTTTTAAAAATATATTATCTGTTCAATTTTACCTAGACTTTTGTGTTATGTTAATGTATCAAGGAGCGAGCGACGATAGATATGGATGCCTGTCATCCTCTGAGGAAGGAGTTATAAGCACAAGTAGTCACAGGCCTTTGGTATGCCAGGTAAATCCTGTGTAACCACAAGACCAAAGACATTAGACAATTAAACTGCAGCCTGTCGAGCCAAGGTGAAATAATACCGACCATGTCTTTTTAGATGCCTGAATTTGTTCTTCAATCTGTGTACAAAAATAGCAACAATAATCATATTGTTGCTTCCAATTTGTTTTAAAAGAGTCTGTAAAATAAGGAGATTTTGGAAAGGGAAAATGGGTGTGGTTGTGCCCTCTGTGGTGCATTTTTACTCAGCTGGGAAGTCACAGAGAAAATGAGCGCGGGCCCCCTGCTCTTTCTCCTGTAACAAAATGTCGAGTACTGAGTTGATCAAGGAATAAGAACGTTATTTTTTTATATAGGCATAGTGGAACAATTTTGTTTAAGTTTTATGTATTTATTTTGAGAGAGAGAGAGGGAGGGGTAGAGAGAGAATTCCAGGCGGGCTCCACACCATTGGTGCAGAACCTGACATGGGGCTCAAACTTCAAACCAAGAATCAGACGCTTAACCGACTGAGCCACCACCTTCTAACATGTGCCTTTTAATGTCTATTGATACATTTGTATTTAATACTTATATTTAAGATAATTATATTTTTTCTATAATGTATAATATTGTTATATAGTATATAATTTCATATATTTACACACACACCAAAAATTTGGCACACCAATTAGTTCTTTAGTCTTTATTCAGGACAAGGTTTCTAAAATACTGTGCAGTATACCATCCCATTTTTAAAAAATATTTTGTAATGTTTATTTATTTTTTAGAGAGACACAGAGACAGAGACAGAACAATAGTGGGGAAGAGGCAGAGAGAGAGGGAGACACAGAACCTGAAGCAGGCTCCAGGCTCCGAGCTGTCAGCACAGAGCCTGACACGGGGCTTGAACTCACAAACCGTGAGATCATGACCTGAGCTGAAGTTGGATGTTTAACTGACTGAGCCACCCAGGCACCCCTTTTTCTGTAGAAGTTTGATTGGTTCTTTTTATGTCTTGTGTGATTCTGTTACCATGCTCATACTTTACTTTCTCAGACATTGTGTGTGTGTGTGTGTGTGTGTGTGTGTGTGTGTGCGCGCGCGCACGCGCGCGAGCTCCTTTAATGTCCTTGTCTACTAACGATGCCATTTATTTCATGTCCAGACCCATTTCTGTGGATTCTCTCTTCACTAGGGATTGTGGGTTTCTTCTTGTTTGCATGTCTGAGGATGTTAACATCTGATGCCAGACATTGTGAATTTTATTCTATGGGGTCCTGATGTTTTGTATCCCTCTAAATGTTTTCTCTTTGTTGTAGGATGCATTTAAGTTGGAAACATTTCAATCTTTTTGAGGCTTGCTTTTCAGGAAAGACCCAAGGTCTTTAGTTCCCCATGACTGACTGTGTCTTCAGAGTGCTTTGTTAAGGTGTGTGTATGTGAATTCTTCCTGGCCTGTGTGGTCTGAAGATTGCTTTGCTGCTCCTTCCCTGGGATGCATTCCCCAACCTCAGATAGTTTCCTTCTACACATGCACCGGCCAGTCACACCTGACGGATTTCCGGAACCCTCTCTCTTTGCAGCTCCTTAAACCCTGCTTCAGCCATCACATCCCTAATGAAAATCTAGGAGTCTCTTTTTTTCCCCAGGAGAATTGATTGTGACTTCATCTACAGTGGTTCAGTTCATCATTTCTTCCAGCATTATAGCACCTCTCTGGTCGATTTTGCGTTGCTCCTTGAGTCTTACAAATGACCTCTCAATAAACTGTACCTGTGATACACCCTTTTTTTAAGTCGCCCACTGCACATCACAGAATGTGTCCACGGTGTGTCCCACAGCCCAATAGAGTGAATGAACAAAGGCATTTATAATATGTTCACATTAGTTAATACGTGAGAATTTGGACCTCTGTTTAACATTGCAGATAAACGAAATACATTTTCCAATAGTTGCCTTTGCTCGGCTTTCTCCCCTCAGTCCTTCTGCATAATTTTACCAGTGACAGGAAGGAGGGAGTAAGAAGCATGTTCATTAAATTTGTAGAGAATACCAAACCCGAAGGGGATCGTAATCTCAAAATATAAGATTAGGGTTAATTATATCCTTGGCAAGTAGGATGAGTGATCACAAAGTAAGTAAAATTAAATGAAACTACAAGCTATTAAGTTTTAGAAAGGAATTAAGCCACCTGCCATGATAGAGAGGGTTGGAACCACATAAGATTGTAAGAGCCGTGGTGAATCACAAGCTGAAAACGCGTCAAAAATGAAATTTCCTGTTGTTATAGGATGCTTTGTAAAAGTGGCAAAGATAATTATCCTTTCACAATCATAATTATACAACCCATATAAAAATCCTGTGGCATTTTTGAGATCTATTTTTATTTTAAGAGCATTAGCAAATATAGGGTTTTAAGAAGAAAGCTGTTAAACTCCCGCAAATGGAACCCACGAAGAAACCTTATTCCCGTTTTCCCTTTTTGCTTTCTTGCCTCTCTGTAAGAACGAGTTGTGTGTACAGAAAAGTAGCATGCTGTATCAAAGAAAACATGCAAACAAAAAAGAACAACCACTGCCTTTAACCGAAACCAAAACAGGAGCCTTAGCATTGGGAGCCAGTAAATGAAAAACACAACAAACTGTTATGAACATCAGAAAGGTTTTCAGCAGGCCCTGCGCTAACCGTGTGCGGGTGTGCAGAAGAAAGCCCGACGTCCAAATAGCTTTTTTTGACTTTCTCAGTGTCTCAAGAATGTATAATATCATCTAAACCTCACAGCCATTTCGTGAAATATTATTTCCATTTTGCAGATGATGAAATTGAGTGGTCTCAAAGAAATGAATCCCATTTCAAGGCAGGTAGCTAATTAACAGCACTGTCTGCACAGACATAAATTTCTACAAACACTGGGTCAAACAAATGGTAATCCCAAATGCCTGGATGGATGCATGGTGGAGTACTTTGAAGGCACCAAAATGCTATAAAATGGAAGATGAGAAATGTGTCTGTGGTCTGGAGACTGGATCTTCCCCAAAAAAGTGCTGCTGTGAATTCCCATGAATTCCTTCTACTCTCAGGGAAAAAGAAAACCTATTCGTCACTTTCCATACTGTGGCGCTAAGAATTGAAAAGACAACCTAAGACGTTTGTCCTCAGTGAGCGTTTAGTTCATTAACTCCTGGGTGGGTAGGATGACCGTTAATATTGTAAGCCGACGATGCCACCAGCTCCTTCCCCGTTGAGCTTGAGTTAGTGATGTAGGTTACCGTGACACCTCCGATCATTTATCTATTTTCAGGTTGTTTTGTATTCCTCTTTAAAAATGACAAGTTAGGGGCATCCGGGTGGCTCACTCGGTTAAGCGTCCCACTCTTGATTTCAACTCAGGTCATGACCTCATGGTTCGTGAGTTCGAGCCCCATGTGGAGGTCTGGGCTAACAACGTGGAGCCTGCTTGGGATTCTGTCTCCTCTCTGCACCCCTCCCCTGCTTGCCATCTGTATCTTTCTCAAAGGGTAAAAAAATAAATAAATAATGATAAGTTAATAACAGGGTCTCTTGAAGTGTATGTTGAAAATTTGGACAAAAAAAAAAGTGGGGGGGGATAAAATTGATGTTGACTTGGAAGAATTATCCTTTGCATGCAGAAGACTTCTCTCCCATCTGAACAGAGGGGGACAGGAGTGAATTAGCACAGAGGGTTGTGTGGTAGGTGGACCTTGAGTGATTTCCAGCTGAGGTGGACTGCTTTCTCAGTGAGCCCATGGGGCAGATCAGCTGTCCACAAATGTGTGCATTGGGCATGAAACTTGGGTACAGGACAGGTGGCAGAGTGGGGTGGGGTGTGAATGCAAGGGGCTTTATGCAGCTGCTATGGAAATTCCACTTCTCAGAATCCCTTCCTGTCCTCTCTGTATGCTCATGCAGTTTTTCACAACACACAAGGATTCTGCTAGCTTGTGAATGTCCAGTGATAGCAGAATGGGTTGATAAATTAGGCTGCAGGAACTCAATAGAATATTTTTAGCAAAGAGAGGCTATTCTAGCCACTTCTTCTCCTCATAATTATCTCCTGGCTTGACAAATTCTGAACAGGTAAAGACTTAACTCTACACACTACTATTCAAAAGAGTCTTGTCCAGCGAACCCAAAATTGCCTCTTGTTGGACACGTGTGATCGTGTGAAGGAATTTAGTCACAACGTCGACTGGCCATCGCTGAGGTGAAGTTATATGACTCTAGAAAGTATTTTTCTGCCATTTTGCCATACTGTAGAACTCAGGATATCCCAGGGAAAAGAATTCCTAGGTCTGCCTGGAAACATAAACTTATAATAATCTGGAAGTGAAAAGAAACTTGGAGATCATCGTTTTGTTCCCTCCTTTTAGAGACAAGAGAACTGTATCAGTCACAGGGTGCCTTACTCGGAATGTTCTGGAAGGTGCTAGTGGTGCCGCAATTGTGCTGGCCAGGCTTCTCCAGGGAGATGTTGATCTTTCACAGTGGAACCCAACAAACCTCTCTACAGATCTCTGTCTATTCACAGAGACTGGGACCCCCTCTCTGCCCCCAACCCTGCCGTTCTCCATTGCCTCCTGGGAAGCGTGAATGTCCCTCTGCCACTGGCCTTTGGTCTTAGCTGGCTGCTTTTAAATCCTCATCCTTATGGCAATAAGTCCTGTTCAGGGTCAGGTGCATTTAATGCTTTATTATTTTCTAGTTATGACATTTATAATGCCAATAGTTTATAGCAACAGACAATAGAAACGTCTGCAGACTCTTATTTCGACAGCTATATTTGACAGAAATTAACTGACGGCACATTTTGAGGCTAAAAGACCAGTAGTTTAATTTCCTGGTGTTGCTGATGTCAGATTGACCATAAAAATTGAAATCTCCTTCTTACCTGACACCAAAAGCGGCTTTGTAGGGGAGGAGCCCAACTTCTGACTTTTACCTCTTTTATTTGATGTAAGAATGTGTGAACCATAGTAGAAAGACTCTCAAGCAGTCAGTATATTCAGTTTGCATTTAAATGGTCAAACGAGAATCAAACTGGCAATGAAATGAACTTAATAAAATGAGAGGATATTTTCTTCCCAAAAATAAATGCGGGAAATGGGAGAGATACCTAAGAACAAATGGTATGCATAAATAACTGAAATTCTGAGAGCTTATCATCAAATGTGGGATTACTGTAAATGGATATGTTGTCATATAGAGAAAACAAAATGAACAGAAAACGAGAAAAATCAGTACGCATACCACAGCATAGTGTCTCTCTGAGGCTTGTTGAAACACACGAGGAATAACAAATTCCTTTAAGCATCATAAGTAAATATGGACTGCCAATACTCTGAGTAAAGTTTAAAATATCATCCTCTTCAACTTTAGGAGACAGTAGACTATTAATGTCATTTGTGGTTTTGCTTGACATGTGTTAGGTGCGCACAGGGAACTGTGGAGAGTTCATAAAATACCCTGCCCTCCTGCTCACAGACGCTCTGTCTTTGTGACATGCCATGTAGAGAGTCCAGCGGGAAGATGCTGTCCCCATCGTGGCTCATGCTCACCCTCCTGGCCAGGTGGATGGGGCGGGGGGTCTCGCATAAGGAAGGCAGCCAAGCTTCCAACAGCTAAGCCACTTTCAGAGCGTGCAGACTCCCACGCGGTAGAATCAAACTTCCGGTGGGGGATGGGGGGTGGGGAGGAAGTTGGGTTTTTTTTTTAGTAGACACACAGTGTTACATTAGTTCCAGGTGTGAGACATGGTAATTGGACATCTCCATAGTTTAGGCTGTGCTCACAAGTAGAACTACCAACTGTACATGGACTGCCTTCCTTATACACATCCTTTCATCCCCGTGACTGATTGGTTCCAGAACTGGAAGCCTCTGTCTCCAACTCCCCTTCACCATTTTTGCCCATCCCCTCCCCCCCACCCCCGTCCCCTCTGGCAACCACCAATTTGTTCTCTGTGTTTATGGGTCTGTTTCTGTCTTTTGCTTGTTTGTTTGTTCATTTGGTTTGTTTTTTTTAGACTCCACACAGAAGTGAAATCATAGTCACACTCTGACTTATTTCATGTAGTCTAATCCCATCTGGGTCCATCCATGGTGTCGCAACTGTTAAGATCTCATTCTTTTTTGTGGCTGAGTAATATTCCATTGTACATTTATACCATATCCCAGAAGATGTAGCGTTGATGCAATACTAGGTTTAGAAAAAGTCTTGAATACAAACAACAGCAGCGACAGGAACCACGCAGAAAACCTGAATTCTTATCCTGGCTTTGCTTGCGAAACACTGTATTCCTTTGTAAGTCCCTTATGCTCCCCAAGGCCTCTGAAATTCCCTATTAAAAAAAAACTGCCGTGTCTCTTCTACTTCTTGGGAAATAATGCGAGATTTAAAGAGAGGTCATTGAGAAAGGACCTTCCGAGCTTTCAAAAATATATATTATATGTGTGTTATATGTGTTATATATTATACATAAAATATAGCATACAGAGAGAGAGAGAGAGTGAAACACATGATTTCTGGGACTTTGTAATCTTAAGAAAAAATTACAATGTTGACCATTTAAAGCTTGTGTGGGTACAAAATGCAAACAGGGTTCACAAGGTGTATATTAAATAACATAGCAAATCTAGAAATGTGGACAGGAAGGATTTTCGCTTGCTAGTCAAATTTTTTTCATTTAATTTCACCTCTTTCCCAACTGACTTGAATACTTTTTTTCCTTTTTTCTTTTAGAGAGAGAGAGTATGAGTGGGGGAGAGGGGCAGAGGAAGAGAGAAAGAGAATCCTAAGCAGACTCCACACCCTATGTTTGGGATCCTAGGGATCACGACCCTGGGATCATGACCTGAGCCAAAATTAAGAGTCGGATGCTCAACCAACTGAGCCACCCAGACAACCCTTGAACATTTTTCTTTCTAATTATAGTTCAGTAAATGTCTGCTACATGCTACATGAAAATCAGGCTGCTGAATTTTTTTAATGCATATTGTTTATGTGCCTAAGATAAACTGAAGTTCAATGGCTAATTAAATATTAGATTATTAATTTAATGGCATAAAATCTGGGTCTCAGGAGTGTAAACCTTTCAGATTCAAGACTTAAGTTCCAAGACTGTGTCCTTCATTTCTCCTGCAGGAAAAAACAAACAATCGCAGAGAACTTTCTAGAACTTCTATAAAGCAATGTCCTTTTCCTCTAAAAGTGTAGGTCCCTATAATAAAAACAACTCCTGGAGCCCTAGTGTCCATTGATAGATGAATGGATACAGAAAAGGTGATACACACACACACACACACACACTGGAGTATTATGTAGCCATAAAAAGAATGAAATCTTGCCATTTGCAACAACATAGGTAGAGCTAGGAAGTACAGTGCTAAGCTAAATAAATAAGTCAGAGAACGACAAATACCATATGCTCTCACTCATATGTGGGATTTAAGAAACAAAACAAAGGGGACAAGACCACAGAGAGACAAACCAAGAAACAGACTCTTAACTATAGAGAACAAACTGATGGTCACCAGAAGGGAGGTGGCAAAACAGGGTGAAATAGGTGATGG
Source organism: Panthera onca (assembly GCF_046562875.1). Lineage (NCBI taxonomy): Eukaryota > Metazoa > Chordata > Mammalia > Carnivora > Felidae > Panthera > Panthera onca. The sequence goes on from NC_138349.1 coordinate 79,577,492, forward strand.
GGATTAAGGAGGGCACTTGTCATGATGAGCCCAGGGTGATGTAGGGAATTGTTGAATCACTATATTGTACACCTGAAGCTAATACGACACTGTATGTTAACTGTGCTGGAAACGAAATTTAAAAATTAAATTAAAAATAAGTGAATAAATAAAATTCCAACGGAGAAGAATCCAAGGGGACTTGCCAGGATTATGAAATTCCCCTTTCATTACAGTAAACATTAGTTACACTAATGTGTACTTCTAAAATCAAAACTGTTAACAAATTAATTCTGGTGATCATTTGAAATGAAAAACTATAATTACATATTATGTAATATCTAATGAGTGAAGTACATATAGAGCATGAATAGTAACCATAATATTAATTCCTAGAAGTTATTTAGTACTTATTGTGTGCCAGGTGATTTATATATTATCTCTACAACGACCACACAAGATATATATTTTCTTGCAGGAGCTCGTACAATTTGTAACTGATGGAATCAGATGGATCTACCTGGTTCCAAAGCTAATGAATGCTCTTTCCAGAACACCAGAGTTTCCTTAGATATGTTCTACAAACATTGATGTGTGTGTGAATCCCTTTGAGTATTTCTAACAAGCTGTCAGATGTCAGTGCTAATGACCATTGGCCACACTTTGAGTAGCAAAGCTGTAAAGTGCAATAATCCCAGAGTATTTCCCTAGAAATGACCAAAACAAAAAAGTAGCCTTTAATTTGTTAATGTGCATTGTGATCTAAAAGGAGGGGAGCATATATCCCATTTTTCAAATCTGTTTGGTAATAGAAATTTTTCCCTATCCAGCATACCTGAGGATTAGGGTTCTCTTTAGAAGTGCTGCTTTCCATCATGCTGACTGACCTTTTCTGGAAGACACTGAAACAAAGACTTGGCAGTGGTCAGAATAAGGTAAAGTTATATAACCATTATTATGCCTAGTAGTTACTGGAGCTGGGAAGGCAATGGCAGGGGCGGGGGGGGGGGGGGGGGGGATACAAAAAAGAATAAAGCAGGACCCGTGCCTTCAAGGAGAGCTCAACTTGGTGAAAATAAATGTGTAAAAAATTAACTTCAGGGCAGGATTAAATGAATTCTAAATGGAGGTTGAGAAAAATGCAGTAAGAACTCAAGGGAGCTGGCTGGGCACCTGGGTGGCTCAGTCGGTTAAGCGTCTGACTCTTGGTTTCAGCTCAGGTCATGATCTCACAGTTGATGAGATCAAGCCCCATGTCGGGCTCTGCACTGATAGCAGGGGGCCTCTTGGGATTCTCTCTCTCTCTTTTCCTCTCTCTCTGCCCCTCCCTCACTTGCTCTCTCTCTGTCAGAACAAACCAACTAACAAAACTTAAAAAAAAAAAAAAGAAAATGAAAGAAATAGAGGGAGGAATTGCTCATTGTAAACTTTATTAGTAGTTTCAAATTCTCCTTTTTTCCTGTATCTGATGCTTCCTTTACTGAAGCCCTTAGACACTGCAGGGATTGTTTGTGGAGACTGTAGGAGCTAAGAACATTTTCCAGATTGAACCTCTTCCCGTATTAGAAACTCCTTCCTTTCCTTACTTCTCCACGGGGGCCAGACCAGAACATCAGTGATTTTTTTTTTCTTCAGAACACATCCTGCATGATATTTGCACATCAGCATTTTGAATTTTTTTTAAGTTTATTTATTTTTGACAGAGACAGAGTGTGAACATGAGCTGGGGAGGGGCAGAGAGAGAGGGAGACACAGAATCCGAAGCAGGCTCCAGGCTCCGAGCCGTCAGCACAGAGCCTGACGCGGGGCTCGAACTCACGAGCTGTGAGATCATGACCTGAGCCCAAGTCAGATGCTCAACCGACTGAGCCACCCAGGCGCCCCGCACATCAGCATTTTGAATTTCTTCTTTAGTTCAGTTGCTTTATGGGGGGAGTGATGAAGACGGGGATCTATTTGCTTTTCCCTTCCAGTGTGGGAGGAAGCAGGGCAGTGGGTAGCAAAGGACAGCTGTGCATCACCACCTGCCTCTGGCACCCTTGACTGGTCATTATAACCAGGATTTGATGAGTCCTACCCCAGTTCCCTGGATCTGACCTCAGAGGTCTCAGGCAAAGGCACCATGCTGCCATTATGTCATTCAGAGCTAAGAACTCTGGTATCGGTTTCTGGTTCTCACATACAGAGCCACAAGATCTTCTTTGCTTAAAAATGTGAACTTTCATCATATGGTTACTGACCTCTTCAGTATACGGAAAAGTTGTATAAACACCATGTTCCAAAAAGAATCATGACATTTTGCCATCAGCTTTGTTGCTGTAACTCTTCTCCTAGATCACTCAGTAAGCCCATCACTTTTTCTTCTCGGGATCCAGAATCATTTCTTTTCTGGGGGTCCATCTATTCCTTTTAGGCCAACGTTTAGCTTTCTTTTAGTCAAATTCCATTATGGTGGCTCCTTTCCTCTTAAAAATTGTAACAATAATGGTGCCTGGGTGGCTGAGATGGTTAAGCATCCAACTTTGGCTCAGGTCATGATCTCACAGTCCGTGGGTTCAAGCCCCACATCGGGCTCTGTGCTGACAGCTCAGAGCCTGGAGCCTGCTTCGGATTCTGTGTCTCCCTCTCTCTCTGCCCCTCCCCTGCTTGTGCTCTGTCTCTCTCTGTCTCAAAAATAAATATTTAAAAAAACATTTAAAAATTAAAATAAAACAGCTAACATTGGCAGTATAAAGAATCACAAATCTCTGTTCACAATGTCACTTATCATGACATGAACGTATACGTGAGTTTTACATCGATTTGTCAGAAAAGTGATGTTCAAGAAAATATATTTCCTTAAATTCACATTTCTGGTGGTGTTCATCCTTTCTTCTCAGGGGATGAGTTACCCACTTTTTTATTTCAGTTAGGATTTTAACCCCAGAAGCTCTTCTTACCCCCTCTTGCATCTTGACTTTAGCCAGTCTTTTCTCAATATTTCCTCCTTCAGTTATTTTCTTTTATTTAAAAAAATTTTTTAATGTTTATTTATTTTTGACAGAGAGAGAGAGAGAGAGAGACAGAGCATGAGTAGGGGAGGGGCAGAGAGAGAGACACACACAGAATCCAAGCAGGCTCCAGGCTCCGAGCTGTCAGCACAGAGCCCAACGCGGGGCTCAAACTCATGGACCGTGAGATCGTGACCTGAGCTGAAGTCGGACGCTCAACCGACTGAGCCACCCAGGTGCCCCGGTTTTTTTATTTTTTTTAAGTTCATTTATTTATTTGGAGAGAGAGCACAAGTGGTGAGGGGCAGAGAGAAGGAGAGACAGAATTCCAAGCAGGCTGCATGCCATTAACGCAGAGCCCGATGTGGGGCTCAAACCCACAGACTGTCAGATCATGACATGAGCCGAGATCAGGAGTTGTTAGCTTAACTGACTGAGCCACCCGGGCACCCCCTCATCAGTTCTAACACCTCTGCCCGTTCCAACCTTTGTGTTTCCCTCGTCTCTGTCCCGGCCGATAGGAATAGCCTCCTAATTGATCCCTTTGCCCCAAGACTCCTTACTCAGACTCTTCTCCATACTGCCACCAGGATCCTCTCCAAAGAAGAAAATAAAAATTTCTAAAGAAAATCTGTTCATACAGCAAATCTACTTGTAGAAGGCTCTTCAACAGAAATACTCAAAACATTTGTTACCATTTTATTTGTGACAAAACAATTGGGTGATCTAAGTGTCTGTCAGTATGGATACAATGAAATTTATTCTAGTGCATAATACATAGGATGCCAGGAATCCTCAAACTTTTTCTGTAGAAGTTCAAATAGTAGTATTTTGGGCTTTGCAGGACATATGATCTCGACCGTTTTTACTAACTTCTGCTCTTATATCAAGAAAGTAGCCACAGACAATACGTAAACAAATAAGCATGGCTGTGTTCCAATAAAACTTTATTTATAAAAACAAGGACATGCTGACTTGGCCCCTAGACCTGTAGGCTCCCAAGCCCTGGTATAGATTAAGGACTGGATATTTAGAACAATTAAGTAAGTCTGCATGTGCTGACCCGGAGGGATATCCACAATATAGTCTTAGGGAAAACAGTATACTACTGATATATCCTATGTTTGTTATGCTATCTTTCTTTGCCTTTCAATCTTTGTTAAAAAGATATACATGTATACAGACAGAAGGAGATAGAAACAAATGCAAATAGAAATAAATCAAATAACATGATACATTATGCACAAAACAGAAAAATCCAGAAGAATATGCACCAAATATTACTGAGAGCTCTTCTGAGAAAGGATAGGTATAAAGGCAAGGAAATTTTCTGTTTTTATGTGCTTTATGTTTTTATATACTTCTATATTGTTTAAACTTGTACATGATTATGTGTTGTATTTCCATTACAGAAAAATACTGAAATAATGAATAATCTCCTGAAATCTGAGCCTCTGTCTCTCCACTGGTGCCCACATCTTTCCCATCTCCTAAATCCAGAAGCTGTTCCCATCATTTTAATATATAACTGTTTCCATTTTCACACCCTCCATTAGGCTGGGTTTCTTCAGGCAGGGCTTCTGTCTCGCCATTTCTGAATCTCCATACTCAGCACACAGCTTAGCGCACAGTAAACACTCATTAAATCTGTGCAGATGAAGGCTCCTAGTTAAGGAAATATTTTAAGAATCTTAGGGATGTGATAGGGAGATTTTTACACTGAAATTTTAAAATGTTCAGTGAAGTCTACAATGCAGATTCGTATGGCAAAATGTTTTAAATATCCCCATCTAGAAAAGGGTTATTCGTGAATGATCTGTAAGAGAGGGGTGCACATGTGGGTCTGCCTTATTGCTTTGTGGACTCGGATGTTTTCAGCATCACCTGAGTGGCCAAGACAACCCAAAGCTTTTTGCATTGGAAGTCAAGTAGCACCTTCTAAGATGTTGATTTTATAGCTATATTCGTAGTGAATGTATTCAGCTGCAAGTAAAGGAATCCTCTATTTATGGCCCAGATAATTAAGTGCTTACTGTTCTCAGATATGCGGTCTGGAGGAAGGCAAGTGTTGATGGTGAATTACCGGCTCACTGCTTGCATCAGGGGCAAATGCCCTTTTCGTCTTGACGTTCACTGTTTCTTAGCAAGCTGGCTTCTATCTCATGCGTGTTGCCTCATGGTTGCAGGATGGCTATGCGTCACCAAGAATCACATCCACACTGGAGGCAGGAACTAAAGTATAGACGCAAAAGACCTCTCTTCTTGCTCTTTTAATTATGACAGAGAAGTCTTTGCGTTACATTTCCTTGTCCCCTTACCCGTGGCCACTCACCTCTCAATCATTAGTCCAGGGCAGTGAAATGAAGATAACTAGTTTACATCGAATGTGAGTCAACCCCTAGACTTGGGGGGATGAGTATAGCCTCCCTTAATTAAAGGAATCTCTCCTCGTTACCTCTGGACGTAAGGATTTTGTTAGAATGGAAGAAGGAGGGAGGAAGAGTGTCTGGTGAGCGAAGATTGTCTGTGCCGGTGTTGATTAGCACTGTCAGATTCGTAGATCACTGGATTTAGACGTACTAGAGAAAAAAAATCATGAAATTTGAAGTTAGACAGGAGGATTCTAGGTCTACTATTTAGCAGCTAGGGGAACCTGAGGTAATTATTTAACTTCTCTGGGCTTTTTGTCCTAACTACGAAACAGGAGACAATACCGTGTATCTCATGGGATTATCGTGAGGACCGAATCCAGGTGGCCGGCCTCAGGCCAAGCACCATGAGCCACATGGTCGGCATGCTAGCAACACCTGGCCCCTTGCCACTGCTCTGGGGCAGGGATTGCTCTCGATAGACTCTTCGGTGCCCTTGAGCTTTCGTCTCCCTATGAGTCCACTGGTGTCATTGTTCTTAGTATAGTCATGGCTGTGTTGCCTCATTTAGGCGCTCTTAAAGTTCTAAGTCAAAGTAGGAATACCTAGGCAATGTGTTTATTTAAAGAGAGGAGTGGGGCAGGGGCGCCTGGGTGGCTCAGTTGGTTAAGCATCCGACTTTGGCTTAGGTCATGATCTCACGGTCTGTGGGTTCGAGCCCCGGGTGGGGCTCTATGCTGACAGTTCGGAGCCTGGAGCCTGTTTCAGATTCTGTGTCTACCCCTTTCTCTCTTTCTCTCTCAAAAATAAATAAACATTAAAAAAATAATAAAAGAGAGAAGTGAGGTATTTACAACGCATAGCGGTTCCTGTGTTGCTTAATCATGAAAGCTAAATATAGTTTCAGTGTGGGGTAAAGAAAGACTTGTACAGTCAAGATATAGAAAAAGAACATTTAATTTAGGGACCAATGCAAAATAAAATTTCTTTTGAATCCAAAGTTCTTGGATGACATATTTTGATAAAATGGAATGACAGACATACCAAAAAACAAACACAATGACAGACATACCATTAAATAAAATACGAGTCTGAGGGATTGAATCCTGTTTCAGAATAGTGCTGACTCTCCGGGGTTCTCCACCCAGACTTTCTATCCAGCAGCTTTCTCCAAAATCTGGGGTTGCATTGGCTCATAGAAAGATGTGGGTGAAGTTTCTCAATTTAGAAACAAGAATTCTCTGATCCCTGCCTTGTCAGATATTTCTACTAATGAAAAGAATCAAGAAGGTATTCCCTTCACAGAAAAAAAGGACATCAGGTACCACTCAGGCATTTCCTAATAGCCAGTCTGGGATGCAGGAAAGGAAGATTTGGGGAAGGAGAGAAGGTCAAGCTTCGTGGAAAAGAACATCTGAAAATAAAAACCCAAAAACCTCACGTGTATTCTTTATATGAATTCTGCCTTTTTGGAACTCTACTGCACTGAAACTTTGCAAGAAATGCTCTTTGATACTCTTCCCTTATCTGACAGCCTCCCTTGTCTGATCCAATTTGGGATCATGGCCTAAAAGAAGTTTATTTTATTTCTTTAGGTGAGTTAAAAAAAGATTTTAGATCAGTTTTGCAAATTACTAAAATATCAAACAATGACTTTATGTCTGACGTCCACGTTAATAATCCAGTAACACTTTTATAGTTATTATTAAAGAAGTAGTTTGAAGCTTGAAAGTTTTCCTACTTACTTCTCCAACCATATTTGAACTGCAGCCTTGCACAACTAAGTAATACTCCCGGAAAAGGACTTATTTGGGAAACTCCAGGTACTGTTTTTCTATGTAATACAGTCAGCTTTCTAAAAGGACCGGGGCACCTGGGTGGCTCAGTTGGTTAAGTGCTTGACTCTGGATTTTGGCTCAGGTCCTGATCTCACTGTTTGTGAGATCGAGCCCCACATCAGACTCTACACTGACAGCCCAGAGCCTACTTAGGTTTCTCTCTCTCCCCCTCTCTCTCTGTCCTTCTCCCCACCCTGCTCCCCGCCCAGCACCCTCTCTCTCTCTCCCTCTCTCTCTCTCTCTCTCAAAATAAGATAAATTAACTTTTAAAAAAATCAGTGAAAAAACATGAAGGACTGTCTGCAAAAATGTTCAGGATTTCTACCAAGGTGGGAGGGATTTTCTTCAACTTTCAAACCTTACTTTAAAAAATTCTGTTGTGAGGGGCGCCTGGGTGGCTCATTCAGTTAAGCGTCCAACTTCAGCCCAGGTCGTGATCTCACAGCTTGTGGGTTCGAGCCCCACATCGGGCTGTGTGCTAACAGCTCAGAGCCTGGAGCCTGCTTCAGATTTTGTGTCTCCCTCTCTCTCTGCCCCTCCCCCACTCGTGCTCTCTGTCTCTGTCTCTCTCTCTCTCAAAAATAAAATAAAACATTTTTAAAAAATCCTCCTGTGAAAAATGCCTTAAAAACACATATTATCTTTCATAGCATGAATAAAGAAGTGTTCCAAGCCCCCTTACACAGAAAATTCAGTACAGCTTTAGCTTGTACTCCGAACTTCCCAGAAGTCCTCACCAAGCAGTAGTTGCTGTGTCCCCGGCCGCCTGTGTACCTGGGGGGATGCCTGTAACACGTTTGCTCAAGATTTCCATTTTCAGGTGGAAAAAAGCACAAGGTATTGTGAAAGACCAACTGTTGAACATATCGTGTTACCATATGCCACAAACCTGTGGCATATTGCAACCGTCATTGTATTATCTGTGGAAAACAGAGAGGAGAAATAGATAATCCCAGAGCCGAATTTGAGGAGAAGCCTGAGGTTTAATGCAGCCGGTGTTAGTGACAGCAGACAGGGCTGGCGGTGGGGGCGGCAGGTGGAGTTTTTAGGTGATGGATCCGGCCCTGGTGTGGCTTCTTAGCCCTAAGAGGCTTTTACCTTGCAGAGGTATTTGTACACCTGAAGGCTCATCATACATGTTGTATACATGTTATACATGTTTTATGCATGTTGTAGTTCGAGAAGTCTGACCCGTTCTGCGCATGTGGGCTCTCTTGTGTGCTTTGTCCATTTCTCCATGCATTCTGTTCGCGCTGTCTTCTCTGTTGAAAAAGGCATCACGTGACGATACAGCCTCTGTGGATACGTCTCCTCTTAGCTCCGGAGCAGCATAGTAGAGTGGCCTAAAGCACAGACTGTGGAGCCAGACTCCCTCGGTTTGAATCCAGGCTCCAACATTTACCAGCTTTGTGCCTGAGTATTCTCATCTGTAAAATGGGGGTCATACTGGTTTCTACATTATAAAGTTGTTGCAAAAGATCACATGAAGTAACGACTCTAAAGTCCTAAAAACCATATCGAAAACATGGTATCTTAAGTAAAATTTTCAAACTAGTGCCAGGTATTCAGTAGGATAATGCTATAAAGGATCGTTCAATACATTCTCGTCTCTCTCAACATTGCCGCTCAAAACTAGACGCCATAATCCGTGTCTCCCTTTCCCCTTCACACAATTTTAAGAAAGGGAAGGACAGGAAAGAAAGACTGAGCCCTAGGACAGGATCTGCTAGATGAGGTCCACGACCGGGGACTGCCCATCTAGTACAATGTAAAATGGTACATCCTTCATCCATGAACTGGAGCACTTACTCCCTCAACCAAAGCTTTTGGCTGCCTCTGTAATGCACTGTACCGTTTGTATTCTAGAAAAGGTTATTAAACACTGTTGTGAACAATGGATAACTAGAAGTGGGACGAACAAGAGCTCACCAAAAGTCAAGCCCCAACAACATCATCACGGATTTGACAGAAGAGATCGGTATCGTTAAACATTGTGCATCTTGGTTTCAGATGAGAGCGTCTTGATTTCAGAAAGACAATTGGCAGTTTTTCGGGGCACTGTGATTGGGGACGAAATATGGATTGCTTAATAATGCAGTGAGATGGATGTGGAATTAGACCAGTCATTGCCATCACAAATAACAAAGAGAACTAATGTCATGCCATAAAACTTTGTTCTGGGATTGTGCTGTTTGAGGTGGGATAGTTATAACCAACCGAATTGCAGCAAAGGTTCAGGCCGATAAAACATTAAGTATATCACGTATAAGTCAGTAAACAGTAAGCTCCAGATCTGAGAAAGGTACAAAGTTTTGTTTAAAGGGATTAGGGCACGGGTGTGCACAAAGCGAGAAGACACGGGCTTCTGTTCGCTGAGCACACAGGTCATAAGGCTGCCTAATAATCTGTGCTATTCAGACACCAATGAGTGCAGAAAAGAACAAAGGAACCGTCGCTCATAGAGATCAGGCTGTATTCTAGGATGGATGAAAGGCATTAGCAACACACTTGAATCGTCAAATCATTGAAAGGTCGCATTTTTGGACACCTAGATGATATACCAGCTTCTTTTCTTCAGGGGAACCCAATAGGGATATACTCTCAAAACATCAGGTTGAACTATTAGACTTGATATGACATAAGCCATCCTCTGGAGTGCTATGTATTTTCAGCCTTTACCAGTTCTTGAAGTACTGAGTGAAGGAGGTTTACTATATACTGATTAAGTGATACTTTGATTTATCCTCAGTTTACTTCAGACATCTCCAGGGCGTCACCTCCACCAGCCTCTCCCCAGCTCTGGGTTTTCACAGCATCTGGCTATAAAAGTTCCATGTTTACCCTACCCACGCCTTCATGATCTTCTAGACGTGCATCCCTTGTTGTGTAAGAACACACTCATCCTGGCAGATGAGAATTTATACAGACTTCACAGCCCCCCTTCCCGACCTTCCTCCTTTCCACCGCCTCTGTCTGGCCCCTTTCCAGCAACACTGTAGGATTCTGGAAGGGCAGCCTCAGGACTGCGCGTCCCTTGCCGCGAGGTGGATGATGGTGGGCCGGTCGGTTCGCACACAGTGTTTTCCTGATAGCAGCTAGGGGATTTGGATGTGATTCAGAAATGACTTGGACGTTACCCACACGCGATCCTGTCATTCCTCTCCTTCGAGCCACAATTACAGGGGATGCCAAATCCTATTCATTTTGGCCTTTTTTGTCCAACTTTTCCCTCCCTGATTATAAACACTCACAATGACCATAAAAAGCCCTTTCCTTAAAGGAGACTCACTTATAGGTTCAACAAGGTGATGTCTCTGACTGTGGTTCCACTTCCACTCTTATTCCTTCCAGAAGGGTAGTTTATCATTATCTTCTCGTCGCTCGTCAGGACGAGTGGACACTTTTTCCTCTCTGTATTTACAGTGATCACTTACTAATCCTAATCAACCTTGATGTATGGGTTTGTTCGTTTCTATTTGCTCATCTTTTTAGGGACCAAATTAACTTCTCAGCAGCAAAGCCTTACACAAGTCCTGTGACATGTGTCTCCTCCCTTGATAAATATTTGCGGGGGCAGGGGGGAGGCGGTCCTCACTTATTTTTGATGTCTCTCCCAGGTCTGTTTTTCAGTGGTTTTGGTTTCGTCTCTTTCTCCTTCCATTGCTTACTAGATCTGCATACCAAATTGTTAATTAAAACCAAACAGCGTTGTGTCCTACAGGTGTCCAGCATTCCCATTGTTCCCTCTGTCCCCTTGCTCGCTTTCCAATTTGTCATCTGTCAGTTTGCTGACTTGGCGAGATTTCTGCCGGCCACACGTGCCAGCTCTGCGACCGCTCAGCAAGGCTGTGGCTCCTTCTGTGTGATTTGAGGGTCTCAGAACAATCAGAACCAGGGAGATAGAGGCAAGCCTTCCAGCCTCCGCAGTGTGACCACTCCCGTATAAAGCCACACAGCCCGAGGCCAGCATCCCCAGCGGCCCATGATCATAGATGAACCCCCTGTAACTTCATTTAGGAGTATTTCTTTTGTATAGGTAAGGTGAAATTAATGCTGTAGGGAAGCCTGATGTGACTTGGTTATGTGACTTCTTAAAATTATATTCTGAGTTATAGAGGTTGTATTATTTTCAATGGATTTGGGAATTTAGTTGGGATGAGAATTTGAGGATACAAACATAGAAAAATAAATCACCTAAACCCTTGGCTTTCTGTCTGGCCGCATGGAGACCACATAGATGGATGGCTCTCTTCTTTCGCAGCTGCACTGACTTCTCTGTGCCCCTCAGTCTCCTTGTCCTTGTTTGCCTTTATCCGTTCTCTTCTTTCAGTGTGAGATTTCTTTCTTGCCCATCCTTCTTTCTTTCCTCTTTCCCTCCCTCCCTCCTTTCTTCCTTCCTTCTTTCCTTCCTTCCTTCCTTCCTCCCTCCCTCTGTCCCTCCCTCCCTTCCTTTCTTCCTTCCTTTGTTCCTTCCTCCTTCTTTCTTTTAGGTTCTAATGTCTTATTATCTCTTGATATCTTGTGGTTTCCTCAGCTAATTTTTGCCTTGGATAATGATTTCTCCTGACTCCACATGTATTATCTGGGATTGACAAGAGTTAGTTCCTTCATGAAAACATGGGGACTGAACTAACTGTGGAAGCAGCCATCGCCAGTGGGCTATGGTTTTTATTTTAATCTTCATGGAAAAGATTACTTTGTAGATCCTTCCTTCTTTGGCACTTAGGAGGCTTTCCTTCACGAGGAGGTGGAAATATTTTCTTTGAGTAAAATTACATTGTACAAACCCTGTCAAGTGTGCATGTGTGTGTGCACACGTGGGTATAAGTAATCTTAGAAAGTGGGTCCAAGTGCTTTCATGATATCAACAAATCTGATACTTTTTTCTTTCATTTGTAGAGAGGGCGTGAGCAGGGGAGGGGCAGAGAAAGAGGCAGGGAAAGTGAGAATCCTAAGTAGGCTCCACTCTCAACAGGAAGCCCAATGCGGGGCTTGATCCCATGACCCTGGGATCATGACCTGAGCCAAAATTAAAGGTCAGACGCTCAACCAGCTGAGCAACCCAGGTGCCCCAACAGATCTGATATGTTAAACACATTATCTCAGGTGACTTGTTTGAGTACACAGTTGACCTTTGAACAACACAGGGGTTGGGGCGCCAACCCCAGCGCGGTTGAAAATCTGCACATTACAACTCGGGACTCCTCAAAACCGTAACTGCTAATAGCCTGCTATTGGCTGGAATTGTTACGAATCACATAAACAGTAAATTAATACGTATTTTTATGTTATATGAATTTTATATTGTGTTCTTCTGATAAAGTAAGCTGGAGAAAAGAAAATGTTATGAAGACAATTACAAGGAAGGGAAAATACATTCACAGTACTGTCCTGTATTTATTAGGAAAAAAAATCCATGTGTAAGTGGACCCGGACTGTTCAAACCCATGCTGGTCAAGGGCCAACCATACTGTACGTGAAGGGATTCAGCAGCTACACTTTGAACCATCTTTGTTTGCCCTACAATAGCATCAGCCTGTCATTCTCCTGATGTCGGTTTGGTTTCAGGAGGGCTGGGTGTTGCTTTTATCAAGATGCAGTCTGATTTAGTTTTATTTTATTTATTTTTTTAATGTTTATTTATTTTTGAGAGAGGGACAGAGCGCGAGCAGGGAAGGGGCAGGGAGAGAGAGGGAGACACAGAATCCGAAGCAGGCTCCAGGCTCTGAGCTGTCAGCACAGAGCCCGACGTGGGGCTCGAACCCACAAACCTCGAGATCATGACCTGAGCCAAAGTCGGATGCTTAACCGACTGAGCCACCCAGGCGCCCCTGATTTAGTTTTATTTTTAAAATGCACTCTAAGAACACTCCCCTCCCCAGTTATACATGGTCCATTGTATTAACATTTTCTCTCCACTGAGCTAGGCTACGGTGAGGCAAAAGCAAATCATAACTATCACCAACACTTAGAAGTACTGTGCACCAAATACCATTCCGATCACTTTACATGTGCTATCTCTTTCAACTTCACAACGTTCCTGTGGGTAGACACTGTAATTAGGCAAAACCTCAGCTCTGTGGGGTCCACCCGCTTGAGGTGTCCACACTGCACGGTGAAGGGCAGGGCGAGAACCGAGTGAGAAGAGTGCAGGAGAGGGGTTTGGTGAACAGTATGCCAGGTTGTGGAAATCCTGTGGCAGAACCAGGGAGCTCGAAGTCAGAGAGAGCCATTAAAGGACATTGTGCAAGCAAATTCAACGAGAAGACGTGCTTTTCAGAAAGACCACTCCGGCCTGAACGCAGAGACAGCTGGCAGAGGGGCCAGGCAGAAGGCAGGAAGACTAATTACTGGGTGATTGCAGTAAACCCGGGAGAACGTCAGGAGAAGATTCAGATCTAGGGTATTGGCTTTTGTAAATAGGTCAATGATACCAATTCAGATAGAGCATGCCGTAAGACCAGGTGGGAAAAGAAAGACTGTGAATTCAGATGCTGGATGCCCACAGTCTCAAGTGCCAGAGTCATCACATCATGGTGGACCCACCAGGCAGCTAAAGCCGTGTCTGGAACGTGAAGAGACAAGTGTTCCGCCTCGAGGTGGCCGGTAGAAGCAGGGGACTCGGGCAGTTAAGTAAAGCCACCCACATGCGGGGTGAGAACTTCACGGGGCAGAAGCCGTGTGGAAGCTTCGGAGAAGCTTGTGAGGAGGAGAGAACGCCAAGAGAGAATCAAGTCTTAGAAGCCAAGACAGGAGGTTCCAATGGCGGAAGTGGTCAATAGAGGGGCATCAGATTTGGCGAGCCAGAGGTCCTTGTGACCTGAATGTAGGTCAGTGGGGTGAAACACAGCCCACACTGCGGTGTGAACACGCCGACCCGTGCAAGAGGATGTGGGAACCACTTTCTCCGACTCATCTTTTAATAAGAATGAGCGTGATGATCAGCACAACTGAGTTCAGATTGTAGCTCTGGCATTGAACAAGCCTGTCCGACGTTAGGTAAGTGACCACAGACCATACCTACAGCTTTCTAGTGTGTAAAGTTAATGCCGTGTATCTCAGAGAATATTTGGGGGATTAAATGTGCCGATATGCATAAAAAAGATTTTATGTATAAAATATGTTATATGTTTATAACACAAAAATACGTACATTCACGTATATAAAGTACATTGTTAATGAGAATAGTTGTCATTTTTGCTGTCATTTTAGACTGAATAATCAAGGGTTTTCTCCTGAATCCCAAATAGGGCCAATATTTTAATACTGGGAAATCAGACAACCATTGAGCTTCAGCAACTAGACTTTCTTATGTTTTTTATTTGGATGACCCCGAATGAAAGACTCTGCAGAATATGTTAAATCACCAAAGAAAGATTAAATTTCATTGGATTATGAAGTATTTTTTATGCTACCTTAATTCTTTGAGAGGATATTGAATATGTATTAATTATGACAATTCTAGGTAATATAATTGATAAATTCCAAAAACTCAGTGGAATAAAACAGTATTGGCTTGTTGGCCATCTGTAGGTCTTCTTTAGAGAAATGTCTGTTCATGTCTTCTGCCCATTTTTAATTGGATTATTTATTTGATTTCTTGGCGTTGGGTTGTATAAGTTGCTTATATATCGGATATATCATTTGCAACTATCTTCTCCCATTCAGTAGATTCTCTTTTAGTTTTGTTTGTTATTTCCTTCGCTGTGCAGAAGCTTTTTATTTTCATGTGGTTCCAATAGTTTATTTTAGCTTTTGTTTCCCTTGCCTCAGGAGACAGATCTAGAAAGACGTTGTTGTGGCTGACACCAAAGAAATTATTGCCCGGGCTGTCTTCTAAGATTTTTATGGTTTCAGGTTTCACATTTAGGTCGTTACTCCATTTTGAGTTTATTTTTGTGTATGGTGTAAGAACATGGTCCAGTTTCATTCTTTTGCACGAAGCTGTCCAGTTTTCCCAGCACCATTTGTTGAAGACACTGTCTTGTTCCCATTGCATATTATTTCCTCCTTTGCTGGAAATTAGTTGACTATATAATTGTGAGTTTATTTCTGGCCTTTTTATTCTGTTCCATTGATCTATGTGCCTATTTTTGTGCTGGTACATACCCTTGTGATTACTACTGCTTTGTAATATAACCTGAAGTCATGAAAAGATTCTCAACACCGCTCACCGTCAGGGAAAAGCAAATCAAAACCACAATGAGACATCACCTCACACCTGTCAAAATCGCTAAAAATCAAAAACTGAAGAAACAACAAGTGTTGGCGAGGATGTGGAGAAAAAGGAACTCTCTTGCGCTGTTTGTGGGAATACAAACTGGTACAGTGGAAAACAGTGTAGAGGTTCCTCAAAAAATTAAAAATAGAACCACCCTGTGATCCAGGAAGCACACACCTGGGTATTTACCCAAAGAATACAGAAATACTCATTTGAAGGGATATTCATCCCTGTGTTTATTGCAGCATTATTTACAATAGCCAAAGTATGGAAGCAGCCCAACTGTCAAAAAGAGGTGTGGGGTGTGTGTGTGTGTGTGTGTGTGTGTGTGTGTGTGTGTGGTGGAATGCATAATGGAGCATTACTCAGCCATAAAAAAGAATGGCATCTTCCCATTTGCAATAACATGGGTGGATCTAGAGAGTATAATGCTATGTGAGATAAGCCAGTTAGAGAAAAACAAATGCCATATGATTTCACTCGTGTATGGAATTTAAGAAACAAAACAAACAAAAGGGGGCGGGGGGAAGAGAGAGAGACAAATCCAAAACAGACTCTCAACTATAAGGAACAAATTGATGGTTACCAGAGGGGAGGCGAGGGAGGAGATGGGTGAACTAGGTGATGAGGATTAAGGGACACTTATCATGATGGGCACTGAGTAATGTCTGGGACTGTTGAATCACTATAGTGTACACACTATATGTTAACTGCACTGGAAGCAAAATACAAAAAACAAATTAAAATTTTTAAATCTGAAGATTAAGATGCAATTCATGTCCATGAAGTAAATGAAAGTTACTTTTTAAGAAGCTAAAAAAGGAAGAAAGAAAAGAAAAACAGTATTAGCATATGTTTTGCTCATGCAAGAGTCCACTTTGAGTTTTCCTGGTCAGGCATCTCTTCTCTGAACAGTGATTTGATGATGATTGTCCCATCCTCCGGCTCCATCATGTAAGGGTGTCTCCACTCCAGCAATTTGGAAGAGAAAAAGAGCATATAAAATTGCTCAGGGGAGGATGCTGTGAGCCAGGCTTGGAGTGGTGCTCAGTACTTCTGCTCGTAGCCCATTGGTAACCCCAGACCCTTCCGAATTATGAAGGAGGCTAGAGAATGTTATCTAGCTGTATGCCCAGAGGAAGAGAAAATTAATGTGAAGATTAGCCAGTCAATGCACAGTATGTAAGTGATAGGAAATAATGCATATATTTCAGCTGTTATTAACCAGAGTATCACCTTCCCAGCCACACTGAATAAATACACAGTTAGTTCCATTTTAGTCTTTTGGGGATTACCCGAGAAAATTCTTCCTCAGTCTTTTGGGGATTACTTAACGATAAATACCCTTTCTTTAGCCTGGCAATTGTGCAAACCTAAACAGAGGCAGACACAAAGCTGTTAATAGCAGACCTAAAAGCGCAAGGTGAGTTCCCTGACCTCCTGCACAGAGTATTGGTTTCTAAGTCAATTAATCTCCTGGAGCACAGACACAGTAGAGCCAAGACTGGGCTTGTGCCTCAAAACGTACCTCTGTTGACATGAAAGTCACACTGGCAGTCAAAGCCACATCGACTCTGCAGCTGTACAAAGGGTGTGACTTCGTGGAAGGAACTGTTAAAAGAAAAATGTACAATGCAATTATTCACAGTTAGATTATTATCGTTAACTGGTAATAGTCCACAAACAAAAATACAGGAAGATATATGCAGCAGTCTCTTCTGAAGAAAAAAAAAAGGCACGTCCCACAGTCTGTCAAGATCAGTAGACTTTCTGGGGTGCCTGGGTGGCGCAGTCGGTTAAGCGTCCGACTTCAGCCAGGTCACGATCTCGCGGTCCGTGAGTTCGAGCCCCGCGTCAGGCTCTGGGCTGATGGCTCGGAGCCTGGAGCCTGTTTCCGATTCTGTGTCTCCCTCTCTCTCTCTGCCCCTCCCCCGTTCATGCTCTGTCTCTCTCTGTCCCAAAAATAAATAAAAAACGTTGAAAAAAAAAATTAAAAAAAAAAAAAAAAAAAAGATCAGTAGACTTTCTTTAAAAGGGGCGGGCTGAACAGTTTCAGTAATGTAATTAAAGACGTGCTGAAGCAAGATGAATTAAGAAGAGCAAATACGTCTAGATATCTCTGCATCTTTACCAGCCAGACAAGTGCTACCATTGGTGTTTCTGGTTTTCTAGTCAATTTTATCGTTTGATGTCTGAGATCATGACACATCCTCCTGGCCATCCAAAGATTTGCCAAACAGAAGGCTCAGTATGATCTCTGCCAGCTCTGAGAACGTGAGGGGGGGAAGCCAAATGTATTTCATTAGGCACGGACACTAAGATGATGTGGAAGGGGGGCAGGGGCCAGGTCCTCATGGAGTTGGGTGAAGACACAGGACAGAAGTCTACAGATTCAGCTGGAAAAGTGAGAAAGAAATGGGGCAGGAGGATTCCAGAAGCACCCTGGATAGGTGGACAGGGGCAAGGAGGTCTACAGTAGTATGTATATGTTGTCTATAAATATACGTCATTAGTCTTACAATTCTTACTCAGGATACCGATTTTAAAAAAAAAAAATTTAATGTTTTTTTGAGAGAGTATAAGTGGGGGGATGGGGGGGGACAGAGAGAGAGTGGGGGACAGAGGATCCCAAGCAGGATCTGAGCTTTGAGCACAGCCCAACACAGAACTGGAACTCACAAACCATGAGATCATGACCTGAGCCGAAGTTGAACACTCAACCAGCTGAGCCATCCAGGCGCCCCAGAATATTGATTTTTTAAAAAGAAGAAAAGGGGCACCCGGGTGGCTTAGTCGGTTGGGCGTCTGACTTCGGCTCAGGTCATGATCTCACTTTGTGGGTTTGAGCCCTGTATCAGGCTCTGTGCCGACAGCTCAGAGCCTGGAGCCTGCTTCAGGTTCTGTGTCTCCCTCTCTCACTGCCCTTCTCTCTCTCTCTCTCTCTCTCTCTCTCTCTCTCTCTCTCTCTCCCAAAAATAAAGATAAAAAAATTAAAGGAAGGACGGGAGGGAGGGAGAGAGAGAGAGAGAGAGAGAGAAAGAAAGAAAAAGAAAGCCTAGCTGGCAGGCTCTGAGAAAAGCCTTGGAACAGACAGACAAAAAGCCACTTCCTTTTCTTGTGTGGGTCCCAGCCAAACAATTCCTGAGAAACTTTCAATATTAACATGCATTTTAATGTTCACAAGTGGATGAGATCGTTTTATAAGATTGTCTTCATCTTCAACCAACTATAAAGATGACTTTCAAATTCATTGTTTTCCTGTTGTTTCTAGCTGTCTGTGAAAACCAAAATGTGTTTGTATAAAGCCACAGGATGTTAGAACTTGAATGGAATTTAAAGATGGTGAAGTTCACGGCTCAGAGAGGATAACTGGTTCTTTCTAAGGACATTCAAATAGTGGACCACACAGTCCAGTTGAACACCTAAGCCTTGGACCCTGAGCTTGACGCTTTGCTAGCCAAGTTGTGGTGTTGCTATGGTCTTTGGTAACTTACGACAGGAGTAAGTGACACAGCTCTGATTTGCATTTTACAGCAAGACCTAGCCTGTAGTTGTGACTGGTCTAGCCACAGATGCCATTCAATAGAAAATGATTATCTTTTATAAAACAAGTACCAATAGGAAGGCAAATCCTGAACTTGCTGGTCGTTCTTCCTGGCTAGAGACCGTTTGACTGGCCTCTGAGTTATTTTTCAGAAAACACAAAAAATGGGCTTCAGTTATTTCTCATTATTTGTCACACATTTGGATACCTTCCCAGCGTTAGCATGTGAATTACTGAGCTGCTTTTAAAATCTGTATCCATTCTGAATGATGGTGTGGCACTGGTTATTTTAATTCTCTAGGGATTCCTTCGGGATTGTTTGTTTTAATGTAGTTTTATCTTTTGTTTCAAAAGGTTGAGATTTTGTCAGCTCCTGGGGCACCTGGGTGGCTTAGTGGGTTAGGTGCCCGACTTTGGCTCAGGGTGTGATCTCACAGGTTCGTGGGTTCGAACCCCATGTCGGGCTCTGTGCTGACCGCTCAGAGCCTGGAGCCTGCTTCGGATTCTGTGTCTCCCTCTCTCTCTGCCCTTCCCCTGCTCGCACTCTGTCTCTGTCTCTCTCTCTCTCTCTCTCAAAAATAAATAAACATTTAAAAAAATGTAGAAAAAAACAATTTTGTCTGCTCCTGGTAGTGATACACAAAATTTTTAAATAAGTAAATACATTTATTTATAAGTTTGTAATTTATAAAATTATTAAATAAATAAAATTACAATGACCCTATCGTTTTTCGCTGGGATGGAGCTGTCAGGAGGGTCCCGGCAAGATCAGTGGCCTTCCCTTTGAGGACAGTCACCTCATGGAATATCCACGAAGTTATCCTAATTCCAGAAAAGAATGAGAGGGAACACGCCCACATTAGGGACTTTTAAAAAACTGGTGGTTAGCGGTGAGACCGTTAATATGAAACAAAATGATTCCTAGAAACAACCAAAATTTTACTTAACTGCTCAGGCAGAGGAATTAAACATATCAGATTAGCAGTCCTGCATCTAAAGCTGTTGTGGATGCTCTTATCTTTTGAGCTTCTCAGCGTGAAAACATCTCGTCTGCTTGGACTACGCAGAACACTCTAAGGTGGGAAATTGGCCTACGGCCTCGGCTTTCTGAGGACGTCGGGGAATTCTCGCTGTATCACAACCTTCTGCACCAGAAGCCAGCAGATGTGTAACTTTCAGAGAATCTAACCCGTACTTCCTCCCAGACTACCCCCCGTCGGCTGTGTAGGTCAGAAAATTTTTAGTTTCTGGACAGCAAGTATTTCCGAATGGAAAATATACAGATTACAGTAACACAAATTAGATACAGGTGTCGGCTCTAACACTGCTGACCGTACATGGGACGGAATATGCAGCAATGAGAGGTACACTATTTGCTGCGGTGACTGTATAGACATGGGTAGGGAAAAACCTCACAAGGATAGCACACGCCTGCGAATCGACTTGAGCTTTGTCTCTCCCACTTACAAGCTTGTTCCCTTCTTTGTCTTTTTCCCTTTGACTGACCTGTAATTTGTATTAGATCGTGTGACCATTCAATAACTCAAATGGATGTTTCAGTACCAAGCCAAGAGTTCAGACATTAGAGCAGGAAGAGTGGCGAGGGTCTGCTGTATACATCCTGTGCTTTGTCTTAACCTGATCAACCTGTGTTTTTATTTTCCTACCAGTAAAAACGTGGGAGTTGGGTGGGCTGTATGAGTTCAAAGGCTTATTTCGGCTCTCCGTGCTTTTAATTACCACTCTCTCTGAACAAGCAGTAGTGTTTCCGTTTATTAATTTACAAGTTTTATAAGCTATTAAACCACTTTCAATATTAAGCAAGTAACTGGTATTACATTGCTGTATGCCCATTCCATCATTTTTTTTCTTTCGTTTTACATTTTCAAGAGGTTCCTGGTCATATCAATAAATTTAATGTCTTTTAAACATCAGAACTACCATTATGTGGGCCAGATAACAGTATTCAATTGCTGTCACATTTCTGTAAACATCCAATTTTGGATAATTCCCAAATTAGCTTCTAGTATCCATACATGAGAACAGATTGTTAATCTGTTAACTCACATTTGCACACTAGCTGTTGATATTGAAAATCTGTCAATATAGAACTGATCTTATCTTTGATGACATTGCGCATCATTTTTTCCCATCTGAGAATAGCTGACACACAATGTTACATTAGTTTCAGGTGTACAACAGAGTGATTCAACAAGACTGTTCATTATGCTCAGCTCACAACTGTAGCTACCGTCTGTCACCATAAAACACTACTGCAATAGCACTGACACTGTTCCCCATGCTGAGCCTTTTAGCCTATGACTCACTCATTCCATAACTGGAAGCCCGTACCCCCCACGCCCCTTCACCCGTTTTGTTCATACCCCTCCCCCCTTCCCTCTGGCCATCATCAGTTCTTTGTTTTGGGTTTTGTTTTGTTTTGTTAGAAAAAGAGAGAGTGAGCCTGTGTAGACAAGCAGGGGAGGGGCAGAGGGAGAGAGAGAATCTCAAGCAGGCTCCACACTCAGTGCAGAGCCCTACACGGGGCTCGATCTCATGACCATGAGATCATGACCTAAGCCAATATCAAGAGTCGGACGCTTAACTGACTGAGCCACCCGGGCACCCTTGTTCTTTGTTTTTATATGTCTTATTCTGATTTTTGTCTGTTTATACATTTAGGGTTTCATTTTGTTTTTTAGATTTCACATATGACTGAGATCTTATGATATTTGTCTTAGTCTGACTTATGTCACTTAGCATTATAACCTCTAGGTCCATCCATGTTGTTGCAGGTGGCACAGTCTCATCCTTTTTTATGGCTAATATTCCATTATACATACACACACACACACACACACACACACACACACACACACACACACCCCACATCATCCTTATCCATTCATCTATTGATGGACAGTTGGGCTGTTTTCATATCTTGGCCATTGTAACTAACGCTGCAGTAAACACAGAGGTTTCAAGTTAGTGTTTTTGTTTTCTTTGGGTAAACACCCAGTAGTGGACTTACTGGATCATATGGTATTTCCATTTTTAATTTTTTGAGGAACCTCTCTACTGGTTTCCACACTGGCTGCACCAGTTTGCATTCCCACCACAGTGCACAAAGGTTCCTTTTCCTCCATACCATTGCCAACACTTGTTATTTCTTTGTAACTTGAGCCATTCTGACAGGTATGAGGTGATATCTCCTTGTGGTTTTGATTTGCATTTTTCTGATGATGAGTGATGTTGAGCATCTTTTTCATGAGTCTGTTGACCATCTGCATTTCTTTGGAAAACTATCTATTCAGAACCTCTGCCCATTTTAATCGGATTATTTCTGGGTTTGGTGTTAAGTTGTAGAAGTTCTTTATATATATTGGATATTAACTCTTTATCAGGTATATCATTTGAAAATATCTTCTCCCATTCAGTAGGTTGCCTTTTTGTTTTGTTGATGGTTTCCTGTGCTGTGCAAAAGCTTTATTTTGATGGAATCCCAATAGTTTATTTTTGCTTTTGTTTCCATTACTTTAGGAGACATAGCTGGAAAAATGTTGCTACAGCCAATGTCAGAGAGATTATTACCTGTGTTCTCTTCTATGATTTTTATGGTTTCAGGTCTCCCATTTAGGTCTTTAGTCCATTTTGAATTTATTTTTGTGTATGGTATAAGAAAGTGGTCCAATTTCATTCCATTATATCTAGCTGTGGTACTGTTTAATCATAAGAGGGTAGAATTATCTTTAATAACTATTTTTCCCTTTTTTGTGTGAAAAACAAATTATTACATTTCCTGCACCAACCACATTTCTTTTGACCAAAAGTTAAGAAAATATTGGCTTCTCTGGTGTTAACTTATATAAAGTCCTTCGACTGCTTTTTTGTTAAGTTGTATTTTGAAAGTGAGCTGGTATAAAAAGTAGGTGGGAGATAATGGGTATTTTCTGATGGTCTTTAAGAGTAATTTTACTAAAGTAGATGGGTTTAATGGTTACTTTTATGGATGATCATTTAAAGTAATTTTTCTCAGGGTGCCTGGTGGCTCAGTCCATTGAGCGTCTGAATCTTGATTTCGGCTCAGGTTGTGATCTCATAGTTCATGGAATCGAGCCCTTCATCAGGCTCTGCACTGATGGCATGGAGCCTGCTTGGGATTCTCTCTCTCCCTCTCTCTTTGCCCCTTCCCTGCTTGCGCTCACTCGCTTGCATGCACACACTCTCTCTCTCTCTCAAAATAAATAAATAAACTTTAAAAATGTGGGGTTTTTTTAAATATAAAATTTATTGTCAAATTGGTTTCCATACATCACCCATGTGCTCATCCCAACTGGTGTCCTCCTCAATACCCATCACCCGCCCTCTCCTCCCTCCCACCCCCCCATCAACCCTCAGTTTGTTCTCAGTTTTTAAGAGTCTGTTATGTTTTGGCTCCCTCCCTCTCTAATGAGGGATTTCATTCATGAGGATTTCAACCCCTCATGCTGTGAGTTAGCACATCAGTGACTCCAGGGTTGTTTTGTGATTAATCCCGTGTGAAGCGGGTCTTCTCCATGCTGTCCCCGTGGCTTTCAGTCCTTGTTAACTGTCCAAATACAGTGCTCAAAACTCACTGGAGTCAGGCAGGAGAACACAGATGAAGGCCTTCTCTTAATTATTTCATTTGTTTCTTTCATCCTATGCAATGCTTTGTTAATCTGTAATAATATGCTTCCTGAGTGGATTTACTGTAGCTTCAGAAATTGGGAAAATATTGACAAGCTTCACCATTTTTATTGAAGGTTGATCATCCTTGCATTTTTGTGAACAGTGTGGCTTTTTTTTCTTCTCAGATTTAGAAGGATCATATTTTTAAAAAATTTTTTTAATGTTTATTTACTTTTGAGAGAGAGAGAGAGAGAGAGGCGTGAGTGGGCAGAGAGAGGGAGACACAGAATTCGAGGCAGGCTCCAGGTTCTGAGCTATCAGCACAGAGCCTGACCTGGGGCTCAAACCCACAAACTGTGAGATCATGACCTGAGCCAAAGTTGGATGCTCAACTGACTGAGCCACTCAGGCGTCCCTAGAGGGATCACATTTTAAATAAGTGAAATTGTTATTTGCTTGTCTGGCAGCACATTAGGTCTGACCAGTTCATCTTTGTCAGAGTTGAGTATAAAATAAACCATGGTCTCCACATGATAAGGTATAAGGGGACTTTATGCTGTTATTTCCACATTGACTATGCTCCATGACATTTACATTCTGGCGTGGGGAACACAAACGAGACATTTTGTGGAGTCTTCTGGCTAAGCGTATTTTTAAGTTCATCAAAGAAATGCAATATGTTGAAATTTGTGTTGTTATTATGGTTTGTTTTAAGGCTTTGTTAATACTCCTGCTTTGAACTAATATATGTCAAATTTGCACCCAGATGGAACGTCATCTTTCTAGAGCATCCGAGGTTGAATGTATATATAAATGTTGGAATTTTAATGTTTTCCTCCTTCCTCTGTACTCTGTCTTTTCCTTTAGAGTTGAAGAAAGAAAGTATAGTGAGATGAAGTGAGAAGGAAGGGGGATCACAGAAAAAAGAGAAATGGAAAGCAGAGATTTTGCCCATAAGTCACAGGAGAGAGAAGAATCACCACACTTTTGAAGGGATGCAGGTCTCAAAATGAACATCTGACAGAAATGCTCTGTCAGAGAGGCAGAGTTTTGGTGTGATGTTTCCAGTACTTCCTAAATCGCTAATAGAAATTGGAAATCAGTTGTGTGGACTCCATGTACATTCTGGCACAGTTAGATACATGCTTTAGACTCGTGTGTGTGCTAGCAAACGTCCATGGTCGGAGCACTGGGCTGATCCACCTTTCAGATGCTTTCAGGTGTTGAAAGGCATCACCCCGTGATCCCTTCTTGGGCGGGCACCATGTTGTAGTAGAAAATGTCTGACCCACTGTTGTTTGGAAACTAACAGATTCACAACTCTGTCAATATTTCATCTTCCACTACTACACTGATAGTTTCTGCAGTAGGAGTAAGCAGAAGGATTGCATTGTCCCAAAATAATGTGTGTTTTAAATAATGGTTTAAAAATGAAAATGGTCAGGCCTATTTGAGGGAGTAATTCGATTATGAAATGGAAACAGCTTCATGTGGTAGATGGCTGTTTTCAGCATGTGGCATGCAAAAAAGCGGTCGCAGGTTGTATGATATGCCTCCTCCCTTCCCCTGTAGAGTCGGTTTCTTTTTGCTACCCAGCATTTGAAAAGCTGTGCTTTCAATGCACTAGTCTTCTGAGAGTGAGACAACTAGGGCATATATAACAAACCGCCTTTCTGATTCTTTACCTCCTTACCCAGCGCGTGCCTCAAACTCAGAAAGCCCGACGCCAGATTCCACATTCCAACGGCCATTAACCGACTCCTCTGTCTTTGACACCTTCTTCTTTCCAGGTCTTCAGATCTGACATTTCGTGGTCCTCCTTGTTTCTTTCTTTCTCTCCTACTGTTGACTGTCCTTTTAAAAATATATATATTCAGTATTTATTCAGTGCTACCAGCCCCACACCACTTCCCAGCCCAATTCACCATCAGCCCCCATCTGAACTATTTTAATCATCGCCTCACTGCACCGCTTGCTTCTGTCTTTGGATACAAAAGTCCTTCCAGCCTGGTCTCAGCATGGCAGCCTGAACAGCTCTTACAAAACGCAAGCTGGCTCATCATGCCCAAACACTCTTACTCAGAACTCTGTCATGGCTTCTTCTCTCATCCAAAGTCTTTGCTGGAACCTGAGGCTCTTAGTGATGTGTTCCCTGCTGCTTCTCCAGTGTCCTCTCCTCCCACCATCCCCTTCCTTCCCTGCCTGGCCCCCACTGGCTTCACCACCGTGTCCTGTCCACCGCAAGCGTGCTCTGCGCCTGGCACCGAATGCCTGTCCTGCAGATGTCTTCGTGCATGACTTTCTCTCTCTCTTTAGGTCTCTGTTCAATATCAGTCCAGCAGAAAGGTCCCTTTTACAACCCTAAGTGAATAGCCCTCCTCTGTAAACACATCATTTCCTTCCCTCTTACTTTTCCTCATTTTTCTTCATGGTGCTTATTACCACCTAAATAGGTAGGTAGGTAGGCAGATAGGTGATTGGTCAGATCCCCCTCCCGTTCTAGAATGTAAGCTTCTTGATGACAAAGTGTTTTTTATTATTTTTTTATTTATTAATTATTATTTATTATTATTTAATAATTACTGCTATTATTATTTTTATTTATTTATTTATTTATTTATTTAAATCCAAGTTAGTTAACATACAGTATAGTATTGGTTTTAGGAGTAGAACCCAGTGATTCATCACTTACATATGATCCCCAGTGCTCATCCCAACAAGTGCCCTCCTTCATGCCCATCCCCCCACCCACAACCAACCAATACGCTTCCAGCAGCCCTCAGTTTGTTCTCTGTATTTTAAGAATCCCTTATTGTTTGCCTCCCTCTGTGTTTTTATCTTATTTTTCCTTCCCTTCCCCTGTTCATCTGTTGTGGGTCTTAAATTACACATATGAGTGAAATTGTATATTTGTCTTTCTCTGACTGACTTATTTCACCTAGCATAATACATTCTAGTTCCATCCACATTGTTGCAAATGGCAAGATTTCATTCTTTTCGATGGCCGAGTGATATTCCACTGTATATATAAACCGCGTCTTCTTTACCCATTCCTCAGTTGATGCACATTTGGGCTCTTTCCATAATTTGACTATTGTCAATAGTGCTGCTATAAACATTGCGGGGGGGGGGGCATGTGCCCATTTGAATCAACATTTTTGTATCCTTTTAATAAATACCTAGTAATGCAATTGTTGGGTCATTGGATAGACGAAGTATTTTTTGGTAACCTCTTTATTCCTAGTTGTGTGAACAGTGCCTGGCACACAGTAGACACTCCATAAATATTTGTTAAATAAGTGAGTGATGCAAGGCAGAAATCTTACTCTGCACATCATTCTGCTCAGTCCTGCACTGTCCTGGGGAGAACAATAGCTCTGTGAAATACCAAAGAGCAGATATTACTATGCAAATCTCAACTGGCACACTTCAGTAGGGAGAGAGAGGTTGTTCTAGGCTTTGAGGTCATTGAAGGCTTCATGGTACTAATAAGACCAACTCTCAGCCCGGGGTGGTGGTAGTGTATCGAGTTGATAAAGGTAGATGGAGAGATTATTAGTCATATGCGAATGCCCAGGAGACAGTGGGAGAGCGTAGCTTCAGAAAGATGGGGGCTGGGACTGAGGAAGTGGCTGTTTAACAGACAGGCTCAGGGGTCAAGCCATTAAAGGAAACTCAGGAGAGAACACCGGATACATTGAAAAAAAGCAGATTAATGAGGTGCCAAAGGGAGAGAGGATGGTAAAAGACAGACTGTGTCAAATATTGGAGTAAAATCTAGTGGGAGAAGACCTTTCAGAAAGCCATTGGACTTGAGGCCTAAGAGGTCATGGGCAGAATCTGTGGGATTCAAGTGGGAAGGTGTGAGCCAGATAGAACGGGCTTAAATGAGCCTGTGGGAAGGAGGGACACTAGTCCTGGTAATGTCTTCATGACGTTAGACAGGAAAGAATCAAGACGTCATTGATACCATCGAGGAATGAGACTGCATTTGTGGATCTGCACTTCTGATGGGCAGTGTAGACGCTCTCCCTCCCCTCCCTGTACCCAGACTCCTACCCAGACTCCTAGGAACCCAGCATCGCCTCACGGAATCCCTCAAACAGCCCACCGGTTCTGTCCTTATCTTCCTCTTCTCCAAAGAGCCCGGAGCCACAGATGACACTTTGCCACCACTGCCCCTTTTAGTGACACAGTCCCACATGTGGACGTCAAGAGAAACAATCAGATTGGGCTTCCCTTGACTTTTTCCTTTTTCTGCCTTGACAGTCTTTTGTAACAGCGCAGATCCTGTGGTCTTCGGGTGAAAATGTTACTCTGCACAACATCAAACTTGAACTGCTACACGCAGGCCTGTCTCAGGGAGAACATAAGGGCTCTATAAAATTCAGAAAAACTCTCCTTCCCTTGCAACTTTCAATGAACCCATGAATTATTAGCGGCAGAGTCAAATGAGAGGGTGTCAGAAGCTTAGACTGTAAACAGGTGTCTGGGATATACAGACAACTCATTACGCACCCTAACAGCTGCCTTAAGAAAACTACTTAATGCCAGTCTGGTCAAAATGGATTTTTAGTTCCTCTTCACACCAGGGAGTTAAATTTTTTCAACACTAACGGTATGTGTAGGGATGTAAGAATAATATGTTAAAACACTAACGAGTAGGGGCGCCTGGGTGGCTCAGTCGGTTAAGCGTCCGACTTCAGCTCAGGTCATGATCTCGCGGTCCGTGAGTTCGAGCCCCGCGTCAGGCTCTGGGCTGATGGCTCAGAGCCTGGAGCCTGCTTCCGATTCTGTGTCTCCCTCTCTCTCTGCCCCTCCCCCGTTCATGCTCTGTCTCTCTCTGTCCCAAAAATAAATAAACGTTAAAAAAAAACCACTAACGAGTATTTTAATAGGGCTGGAGATAGGGAGGGAGGTGGAGAGGGGAATAGGCGAGAGGCTGATGGCCATTTCTCTAAGATTTCCAGATTCAGATCACCAACCTCCTTTATTTTCACTTCCCTTTAAAGGTGGACAATCTCTAATGAATAGGTGAGCAAATTTCCAGTGGGGCAGCTGGCAGGTTCCTGTGGGGCCAGGTCATTGCTCTTCCCGTTCCCAGCTAGAAAACCCTCAAAGGGGGGGCATGGCATTGTCGTCGCTGCGTTCCCCACGTTAATTAGCACAGTGTCAGCCTCCCACGCTCAATGACCGTGTGCTGATTTCCTCACCTGACTTAATCAGAATAGGTTAGCACCAGTGGTTCCTTGGAAACCGAATGCAATGCTTCTCGGCATTAATAGGCATACTACCACGCAGGGATCTTGATAAAATGCAGTCCTGCCCCTGTGGGTCTGTGTCGAGACCTGATTCCGCATTTCTCACAAGCTCCAAGGGGGCGCCTACATGCTGGTTTGCAAACCACGCCTTACGCAGCAGGGTTTTTGTGGAATGCACCCCCCACAGGTTCCGCCAACCGCTGCTGTCGTAGACCCACAGGATGATCCAGATTCCTCTTCCTGCAGCGTCAAATGTGGCTGAACGTAGTTTGAACTCTGGTATCTTCTTAAATATTTAAACAAAGGTTTACTATGATGGCAAATGCAAAATTTGGTTTTTAAAATTGCAAGGAAAAATGTAAACTGTAAAAAATATATATTTGTTATTATATTATATGTTTTATATATATATATATATATATATATATATATATATATATATATGATTTCTTTGTGGTGGAGATCACCCCCTGCAGGCTATACTCCCAGTTGGCCTCCAGGGGATGCTTTTGATCAGAAGCTGCTGTGGTACCTTAGAGAAAAAGGTTCAGAAGCACTAATATAATCCCAGTGAGGAAATGGGGACCAGGGAGGTTTGAATAGCTAGTCAGCCTTACAACAACATTGAGGACAACAGCTCACGTTTATTGGGTTCTTCCTGTGTACGAGCCAGGCATGGTGCATGATATATACGTTATCACATTCAGTATTCGTGGCAGTGTTCTGAAGTACATATTATGTACTTGGATACACTTGGATCTGGTTTCCACTTGGATCTGAGGAAACAGAGCCTCAGAGAACCCAGGTGGTTTGTCCCAGAGCACACATCTATCTTTCGTCAAAGTCCCTGCTGTCAGCCACAGGGTTTCTGAGCCTCCCAAGGAAGGGAGACCCGGGGCTGGGACCAGAGCATCTCACTTCCCGTCCAAGACTCAGTGGAGAAGCTGAGACAAAGCAGGTCGATGCATTTGGCAGAGTGACTTTGAAAATCATAGAGATGTGCCTTGTATGAACCTGGATATTTACTCCTTCTGGTTCTTTCATGGTAACAATCAGCAGACTGACTGGCTTTTCTGTTCAGTATTCGATCCGGGGTTCTAGGCTCATAGACAATCAATACTTTCTCACTAATGTGTGCCTCTGCCAAGCAGCCATCACAGTTAAAGGAAAAGACGGTCTGTAATGAGTTTTTATAAATTGCATTACTAGGTGACAGTTAATGGGTTTCACTCCTTACACAAATGGAATTTAAAAGGGTAGCACTGAGTGTTATAAAGAAGAAATTCTCTTCTATGCATTTCAAGTCCACATTCTAGAAGCTATACAAGGCAATCTTTTTTTTTTTTCTTTTGTTTCCTACTTCCTATGTTTTTTGGGTTTTTTTTATTTAGTGATTCATCACTCACATGTAACACCCAGTGCTCATCATAACAAGTGCCCTCCTTAATGCCCATCATCTCCCACCCCAAGCTAATCATTTGTAGTATTTTTCCATGCTTGTGATACCACTCTTTCCAGATACACACCATGCTCATTCTGGGATGTGGATGAACATGCCTGCTGCCCACAGATTGACCTGGTGGCCAAGGGCAAGTGCGGCAGGAGCCGTAGCCCCAGGCAGGCCAGTTTCTCTTATGCATTATGGGTCTGTGTTCCTCAAAAATAGACTAAATTTTCTCCTTCTCCTTATCACGAATCCCTGACTTTTCTAAAAGTGAGACACCCTGATCCTTTCGATTAAGGGAGACTCTGTAGAGGTTCAGGTTTGGAGAAAGTCAAGCTGCTTTGGAACGATGCAGTCTGATGTTGCTGAGACCCATCGGTTAGACCCCAGGGTCAACAGGAACCCTGAAGTTTTGTGTGTGGGTCCTTAAGCTAATAACCCAGAGGCTTATCCTCAAGAAAAATATTGTTCTGAACCATACAGTACCATAATTTTGCAAATTATTTTATACCAGTAGCTGATAATACGTAAAAATTCAGCACAGTTGATTACACGAGAAATGTAAGAGAACACCAGTTCAAAGTGATACCACCCCTGTGAGTTCCTTGCTAACGATCTATCTAATGGCTGAGCAGCGCCCTCTATGGTCTCCCAGAAGCAGTGAAGCAGCAGGCAGCCTTTGTGAGGGAAGGAAGCTGAGAGGCATAGCACTCAGACATGCAGATGGCACATGGAGTCGTCTCCAAATCTTAATTTGAGATTTGATTGAGAGGCACTGGGAAGCTAACTATTTCCTCTAGTGGAGCCTACAGTCCACCATATGCAATCTGATCCCATTGTTTGAAAAGACAAATGTCCCTAAGAAAGGTGACATGGAGTCCTTCACATCGTAGTGCGAAAACACATTTAGACGCTTCTTTCACAGGGTAACTGAATAGAAACTTTCACAGGGTAACTGAGTAGAAAGCTGTATTTCCCCCAGTGAACAAGGAGGCACGGAGGCATCCCCGTGTCTTACCTTCTTGCTGGTTTTGGTGAGGGCAGGTCTCCATCGTGCTGGCCCATCTTGATGGTCCGTTATTTCAACACAAAGCCCAACACACGGCAGCGAATTCCGAGAACACTTTCCTTCGAGCACGTGGAGTGGAAGTACGTGTGTTCTCAGCACTTACTCCATTGGCTGGGATGAGGAAAATGGAAGGGGGAGGTAGTTAAAATACAAGGCAAGCATGTCCATCATCACACCGCCTTCAGAACCGTGAATCTGTTTACGTGAATCTGTTTACCAACTCATTTTTAAAAGACATACATTTGGGGCACCTGGGTGGCTCAGTCAGTTACGCGTCTGACTTCATCTCGGGTCATGATCTCATGGTTCGTGAGTTCAAGCCCCGCGTCCGGCTCTCTGCTCTCCGCACAGAGCCAGCTTCAGATCCTCTGTCTCCCTCCGTCTCTGTCCCTCCCCCAAATCTCTCTCAAAAATAAACAATTTTTTTTAAAAAGACATACATTTCCCAGAGAGGGTGTTCTATCACTATGAGGCAAGAGTCCTGGGAAATGTTTTCCCTTTGTATCAGCTGAAGCTGACACAAAGAGCTTTGCATTTCAAGAGGTACTTGATCTCTCTACCCATACTTCACTGATCCTCAAAATTATCATTTCAATGTCAGATAATCACAAATTCTGGAATATCAGCTCTTTTTTCTTAGTCTGAATATTATAGCCTTAGGCACTAAACTCCAATCTGAAAGGCATAAGGCAGGTGATCGTGGCCAACAAGTTAAATGGTACAGGCTAAGAGTATATACCACATTGCCAGACAGAGGGGGACTCTGATTAATTGAAGCAGAAAAGAAAGGCCTCAGCCCTCCCTGTGAGGATGTCCTGTTGGAGATCCCGGTAAGTGCTTTACATCTCCTTAGCATTTGTCTGAATTTAACTCTCAGTCCTGCCTCAGACAGGCTGGTATCTTGCCATTCTAAGATTTGTCAGACTTGCCAAGCAAGCCGATTACCTTTAAACTCTGGTGATCAGAGGATTTATGGCCACCAGAAGCAGTAGGCATCGTGGTAATGGGAGAGAGGAGCATTCCCCCTCTCGGGAAACATTTATCTCTCCTCAGTGATGACAGCTTTATGATTTTACTGAGAAAATCCACGGAAGGTACTTTCACAAAATCAACCGTCTTTTGACATATTTCCAAGGGCAGTGGCATAGGAAAGAGGAAGCACATTATGAAGTAAAAGCTGAATAAAACTCAGGGGTGATAAACGAGATGTCATTTCCATGAAGGGAAATTGACTCCCCCCCCCGCCCTTGATTTATCCCATTGCAACTTCACGTGTCAGCCACTGTTTTCCTTTATCCATAAAGGACCGTGTTGTGGAAAATGCTCTTCCTGTGGTAAAGACCTGTGTGTTTGCTGTTTGACATTCTCTCCTGGGGAAGTTCCTCAAAGTTATCAGCCTTTGAGCTGCATATGTGGAGGACCCACCTACCACTTCTTAAGGGTGCAAGTCTCGTCTTCCTTTGGCCCAAAACTGCCTTTTGTTTTTGAAGGAGTTTGTTTTGTAGTTGAGTTTCTAAGGAAGCCAAGTTGATGGTGACTCTGAACTTCACAGCATCTTTCCTAGAGAGTCAATGGTCCACAGGGCCATGTGCAAGTTCACTCCCAAATCTTAGGATTTAGCTTGAGGCAAATGCAGCCCCTTCCTCTTAATTGGGGCTCAGGGGGCAGCAGAAGACAGGGTATTCATTCTTCTGAATCTTCTTTCTGCTCCTCTCACAAGGGTCCTTTTCGCTCTGCATCACTTTACGCCGTGTATATCTTCCCCTTTATTTCTCTCTGCCTGGCCGTGACTTGTGCAAGCTCTTTTCTTCTCTCTAAAATGTTCTCTTTTATCATGTCCTTGTGTTAGTACTTCTGTTTAATCTCTCCTCATTTATCCCAAAGATTATTAACTCATTTCCACCTCTTGCTCCTTCTCTGTTCTGCAGTCACCCGTGGCTCATTTCCTTAAGTCTTAACATTATTCGCCTTCTAGACCTAAAATAAGTCACAATGATGAGAGTGGTAATGATTGTACTTTAAGCTATTATGTTTCAGGACACACTGGGCTACACACTTCACATCTGACATCTCACTTAATCCCTGCAAATGACAGGATGGCACCGTGCCCTTTAATTGATGAGATTCGACGAGGTTCGTACCATGATCAGCGTACAGAGCTTCCGGTCTGGTGCTGTTTGTCTGACTCCTGGTGTGCAGAAAAAGGACACGGCTTGCTTAATTGTGAGCTATAACTCATAGGCCTGGAGTGAAGCTTGATAAATATTTACACCGTTTCACTCAGGGCCATTCATTGACCTGTACCCTTTGATGCAGATAAATTTCTTTTACTGCACACCTTTCAATAATTATATATTGGATATCTAAGCAGTTCATAAATTCAGGCACTAACAGGTAGGCAGAGTGGCAAAGTGGGATGAGGAAGAGAAGAGTCCGGGTCAAGAGAAGTAGCTGGGGAAGAAAAACATGTGAAAAGGATTGACGTTTCTGAGACTTGAAAGCCTCTGGCCCTGGAATCTGGGGCCTGACGAGGGGTGAGGTGAGGAGTCACAGCCTTCCAGTGGATGGGCAAGGAATGATTGGGCTCACCCCTTCCCATAAGGCTGGAGGAATTTGTGTCTGCAGTAAAGAAAACTATAAATATATTCTTCAGCTGTCAAGTTGGTTTAACTAAGCATACAAATTCACAAGGTTGGCTTTCAGGCAAAATGTACAACATTTTTACGGAGTTCACAGTCACCCTGTGGAGTGTGGAGTGGGTACCTTCGGATGGCTCGCTTCCCTCAGCTGTAATATCACCCCGCAAAATGCCAAATCCATCATGAAACCATTAAATAAGCAGAAAGAAAGAAAGCAGCAGAAAGAGGGAAAATGGTTAACTGGCAGGGTGAGTGGTTAACTGGCAGGGTGAGTGGTTAACTAGCAGGGTGAGTGGTTAACTAGCAGGGTGAGTGGTTAACTAGCAGGGTGAGCATCAGTGGAACAGACACCTGGGTCTGAGCCCCAACTCCATCCCTTCTGTCACTTCATACACGTATTTATGTCTGGGTTTACATTTTTTGGATAATGGGAACGCCGTCGTCATATATCCTCTCTGTTACTGTAAGGACTGTGTGAACTAGGGTACTTTAAAACGCTTTGTAAAGTATAAAACACCCTCCAAGGGAGACTGTAATTAGCATCACCATTTTTTATTATTACTAACGGTACTAACTTTAAAGCACTTGATTTCCCTTATTGGTCAATTCGAAAGAAGTTCACCTCCACTGTTTCTTTCCGGCATCTTAATAGTTGGCATTTCAGGGGCGCCTGGGTGGCTTAGTCGGTTAAGCGTCCGACTTCGACTCAGGTCATGATCTCGCGGTCTGTGAGTTCGAGCCCCGCGTCGGGCTCTGGGCTGACGGCTCAGAGCCTGGAGCCTGTTTCGGATTCTGTGTCTCCCTCTCTCTCTGGCCCTCCCCCCGTTCATGCTCTGTCTCTCTCTGTCTCAAAATAAATAAACGTTAAAAAAAAATAGTTGGCATTTCATTACCACATTTTAAGGGGGAGAGAGAGAGAGAGAGAGAGAGAGAGAGAGAGAGAGAGATCTCCTGAGGCTTGAATCTGTTTTTTGGAAGCTTTTGATTCCCATGGCCATCAGGGAACCCAGTCTGCTCAGAAACCTTGGCACAGCCCCACGTAAACCCCACCCCCACCCCACTCTTGCCTGCAGATCCCTGAGAGAGGTTCTGAGATGCTGTAATCAGCCCTCAGCCGGCAGCCTCCAGTTCAGTGACACCTTCTGCCTGGCTTCGAGCAACCACTTAGTGACAAAGAGAACTGAAAATCTCGAGTTTCTGCTCCTCCAGCATTCTGCACACCTACAAATTGCTTTGACCTCACTCACTCAAACCAAAAACCACCTGTGCCTAGGTGTTAAGCAGGGCCCAGCGATACGGGGCAGAGTGACATGCCACACACACATCTGTGGACAGCCAGAGATTATAATGGTTGCGTCCATCGGGAGCAGATGGCATGCTTAGCAAGAAAATAGGATTGACTTCGGGAATTAAGCCGAAAGCAGTAAGGGAATTAGTAAGCCAGACGTATTAGGCCTGCAGAGTAATGGCGGACAGACAGCGTTGCAGGTCACGTGACCTCAAGTGTGGCAAAGCCAGACTGGCAGGGCCTCCTCTGGGAGATGGACCATCACCGTGTTCACTTCCAGAAACAAATACCTTGTAGAAAACAAATACATACCTACATGCTATTTCCCCTTCTAAAATACAGATATATTTTAACTTTTTTTTTCTTTCATCGTTTAGAACAGGCAGTTTGGGCAAAGAAAGAGAAACATGGAAAGAAGAGCTAGGAATATAAGAAATCTGGTAATATTAGATGCACTTCCATTATCTTTCAGACCTCAAGATAATAAATAGTTGGCAGAAGAACCAAAAGGAAGCATGTATTCTGTTTCGAGAGTAGCACCCACCGTCTCTGGTCAGGGAATATTCCAAAAGACTATGACTCCACATGAGTTTTGATGGCGATGATAATGAAAATTCTTATTAATGAAATCTTTTTTATCTGACGTTAGCATTGGGTTGTGTCTAGCAAGATAGGGAGATTTGCCAAATGCATTTTTCTGTACGTTTTAACCACTAACACACTGAAAATATAAGGAAAGGAGCAAACGGCTCACTTAGGTAGAAGACGGTGTGACTTTTCCATCTTAAAAAATTCAGTTCCTTTTTACTTCTTTGGAAAAGGGAAGGTAGCTCAAACTCGTTACTACATCATTGTAAATAATTATCCTTCTGGCCTTTTTATTAGTGGGTTTTAGTTTATAGTTTTATGGCAAGAAAAATGTTTATAGGTTGGCACAACCTAAAAACATCACCCTGTTTAAAATTGACCTGACACTTAAACATCATCATTTTGGCAATGAGCACCTTCTAAACTTACCCTTCTGAGTTGTGGGCATTAAGCCCATAAATAGGAATGCTAGAGGGAGAAAGGAGGGGGTCACTTCCAGGAGAAGAGAACCCTTGGAGAAGTGAATGGAAAATGTTGCCTCTGTTTAGCATGAATGAGCCTGGGATTTAAATAACATTCTTCAGGCCAGATAAATAGTTTTCCTTTGGCTTAGTAATCATGCATTGCATTCAAATATTTAGGTGAAATGTTTTCTGGCTTTCCTCACTTTGTCTTTGATCTTTACACGCTCTGTTGTATTTTAACTCATCAGCCTCACCAAATAAAAGACCTAATTTATACCTTTCAGTACATGTAAGAGAGGCAAATTTGCTATAATGCATTGGAAACACACGCCATCGAGTTTCTGTTTTGTTTTGTTTTGTTTTGCTTTGTTTTGTTTTGTTTTACACACACACACACATCTCCCCAAATGCTGAAATACACTGGAATCTTAAAAGCACTTAGCAAGCGCTCAGAGGCGGCATCATGGGTGTTAAGGATGATCTCATTGATTCCTTTCTTTCGTCTGTTTCCAAGCCGTCCTGCAATGTCTATGCGTGATACTTATAAAAAATGAAGATGTTTTTTAAAGAAACCTATCCCAAAATCATTTGAATTCTTTGTGAGTCATCGCCCACCTCTTGCCATTTCGAGACACTGGCTGCTTTGACCCAAATCAGAAGAGCCTCAGAATCGCCCCTTGCAACCAGGCTCCTCTGAAGTGACTTCTCCATGGGAGCTCCATAAAGGCAGCCTTAGAGAAAGCTCTCACACACGCACCTACCCATGAAAACCCAGAGCTGAAGTCAGAGGAGCAGAAAGGAAACGCGATCCTCTCCCGTTTGCCCTGCCATGTGACCTACCAGGCATGAAAAATCCATACAGTCCTGATCTCTGTCAGTAAAATGCCAGGCTCTGTTATGGGCAGGATCAACCTGCCCCCTAGAAGGTGGGAACTCACGTGGGATGTTTGAACAAAAGGAGACCAAGTGAATTTGCCCTAAAATCGCGCTGTGGCTCAGGAGGCAATGTCATGCTGCCTTAATTACATGCTGTGTGAACCATCTTCACTCTGACACAGGTGATCTTTTCTAGGTATAGTGATACATCAAATCTAGAGGAATAAAGCAGACAGCCTCTTATTTATCACCTCGAAAATGCCTAGTGATAGTCTTTGCCGTGTCTATAGGGCTGATGAATCAAGTGTGATAAGCCTGCCACGCTTCCTGTCTCCTACAACGCGAAATGGATCATGAAGAAAAAATCAGGGCGAACCTCTGATGTTATTCATCACCTTAGACTTTACGTAGACCCTTTAAAAGCCTTCCAGACAGTTGCCCAGAGTAGTTTCATGTCTTAGAAATACACTGATTCTAAAAAGAGTTCATCAGCACTCTTCTAGAAAGCCCATCAAAGATGGTTTGTATTGATGCAGGGGACAAGCACTTGTTGAAAGGCTTGTTTGTAATAGTAATTTCCTGTTACTAACGTCTTGGCAGGTTCCCAGTTAAGCATCGTGTGTTAATCTTCACAAAAGGAGCAATAAGGGAGTTCACGGGTTGCTGGGGTTTTTTTCCTCACCCCTTTTTCCAAAGCATTTGCTCACGTTGTGCCTCTGTGGCACACTTCGGTAATGGAAACAGTATTTCAAAGATTCTATGATCAATTGCTATTATATTTGTTATGGTGATCTGTGATCAATGAAAGCTCAGGTGGTGGCATTTTTCAGCGATAAAGGATTTTTTTCATTAAGGTGTGCACCTTGTTTTTTTTTTAGACGTGATTTAATTGTGCACCCAACAGGCCACAGTGTAGTGTAGACGCAACTCTTACAGGCACGGTGAAGCCAAAAAGAAATTCACTTGACTCCC
Source organism: Panthera onca (assembly GCF_046562875.1). NCBI lineage: Eukaryota > Metazoa > Chordata > Mammalia > Carnivora > Felidae > Panthera > Panthera onca. Next base: position 79,615,684 of record NC_138349.1, read on the forward strand.
TTCGCCGTGATGTTAGCTTTCCTGCGGCCGTCTGGAACCAAACCCGCAGGATCTCCGAGGTCGGCCTCTCCGGGGGTCTTCACCCTGCAGTTCTCTTCTCCATTCCTGTCCCCGCCGCCCTCTCCCTCCCCAGGAGTGAATCTCCTGCCCACTCCTTGCTGTTTCCTGTTCGTTTCACCAAAGGCTCCTTTTTGCCCTGTGAGCCGATTCGCTGCACCTCGTGAGGAGGTCGGCACACTTGTGCACCTGGTGGTCCAGAGGCCCAGGAAAGGTGAGGTCCATCCGCTCAACAAAGGAGGAACAGGGTGTGTGGCCACTGCGTTTTTTGATCTTGAGACCAGCAAAGCTCCCTCCTTTGTCTTAATATCCGTGGTCTCACAGGAGGCCCACGTGCAGAAGGTGGCCACTGCTGTTCTTGTGCTTCTCTGCCCCGGGGCCAAGCCACGGGCTGGGGGACCCACGCTGCTCTGTGCTCTGTACCTTCCACGGTGTAATGACTATTCTTCCAAACATACTTTTGCAACACTGGGGGCCAGGATGAGATGCCAGCTCCCTTACCAAAAAGGGATCTGTGATGCTTTGGATTCCTGGGCTATTAAAGGGATGAGGGAGAACTTGAAGTCATGCTTTGCCATCCTGAGGAAGCGCTCGAGGCACCCCCGGACACATGGGGGGCCAAGGCACAGCCGTAGTTTCCCCGTGGCCCCCGGGACTGCATGGTCTTTCAGGGGAAAGCGAGGCTGGTCAGGGGAATGTTGACCTCCTGCTGTGAGACTTTTTTAAAAAGGCAGTGCCTGGTGGGACACATCCCAGGATCAAGAAGAACGGGCCTGGGCCTGGCGGACTAGGAAGGGGGAGGACTTCCAAATCAGGTGCTTAGGATCCCAGAAGTTAAAGCCACACCAGTTATTTCCAATGTTATCTCTCTGGAATTTACTGGAAGCTTCATTTCCCGGTAGCTATCTTTGAGGGCCAAGTGACAAATGTTAAGCTTTGGCATAATCACAGTTATGGTTCCTGTATCCTTGGTCAAGTCCAAAGGCACCTTCATCATTTGTTAGTAAAAGCTAACAAATGGGGTCGGCTCTGAGTTGTGATTAAACACCGCCACCTGCTTATCAGCGCTCCGAGGCTAAGGGAAGGGGCCGTCCTCAACTGACCGTTCACACCTTGTAATATGCCATGGTGGTGCTTCTGAAAACGCCCATCCGTAAGAGTGAAGTTAGCTGTCGAGTACCTGTACCAGCATGTGGTTCTGAGACACAGTTTCCAAAGAAATCCTTAGAACCACCCTAAATTTTGCTTCTTTTCTTTTTTCTTTTTTATTTATTTTTGAGAGAGAGAGACAGAGCACAAGCAGGGGAGGGCCAGAAAGAGAGGGAGACACAGAATCTGAGGCGGGCTCCCGGCTCTGAGCTGTCAGCACAGAGCCCGACGCGGGGCTCGAACTCATGAACTGTGAGATCATGACCTGAGCCGAAGTCGGACGCTTAACCGACTGAGCCACCCAGGTGCCACTCGCTTCTAAGGGCACGGAGGAAACTTGATACCTTACCTCATCCGTGGCTAAGCATACTCAATACATACGTGTGAATTAAAAGTCTCTTTCCTTTTAAAGCGAGATGCGGTGTATGATTTCGCACAGGGCCGTGATTTTTATTTTGTCGGTAGAAGCCATCCCGATTCAAAGTCCAGGTAACATTTCAGGGTTTCATTGAGAATGCTGTCTGTGAACCGTGAGCAGACCCACTCTACGGGGAGGCTCTGCCTTTTGTTTCCAAGGAAGTCTGCGATTAGATTTCTTTTAGCACTTGCGATGTGGTGGCTCCCTCGGCAGCTGATAGCATGCTGACCACGAGACCTATTGTCTCCCGTTCAGGCCGTCCCAGACCGCTGTGAAAATCGTCTTCCTCGCCAGCCACTTTGATCCTGTCACTCCTGCCCTGAAAGCTTCTCGCTGTTTCCTAAAGCCCTTTGTGCCAGCCTCAGCTTCCTCCCTCTGGCTGCTACAGCCGGGCGCTTCCCTGACTGTGGGTCGTTGCCTGCCTTCCCCTGACCTCCCTTCGTCTCCTCTAATTCAGCCAAGCAAGTTTATTCTCAGACTCCTTGGACACAATCTGATGTATCTGGTACCTCGTTTTCATTAGGACAGTTGAGCAAAACAGAATGAGGACACATAACCCAAAGTCTCTCTCTCACATGGGCTAGTTCCACTGGCCTCCTAACCTTTACGAGTTAGGAAAGGAGGCACCTGAATGAGACCTGCATGTCGTTGACTCACGCTTTGCAGGTTTTGTACGGCTACCAGACCACCCGATGTCAGAGTCCCTCCAGGGAAAGGTTTCGGGGGAGAAGGAAGTTTTCCGTATTATTTTAAGCACAGTTTAAAGATGTTCTAAAGCCATTTGAAGACAGGAGAAAAAAAAACAATTTGTAGAAGCAAAAAAGTGTCACCAATGAGGAGGCAACCAAGAATGAATAGAAGGAAAAGCTATTCAGTGGCCACTGGGTAGATTTTGCAAGTGAGCAAACATGAGACAAAGTCCAAGGCCACAGGTCGGTTTCTAATCATGTCCCCGTACGCATTCGTCCTCTATTTGACAAAACACGTCAAGAGCCTGATTGATCTGTGTCAGGTGGAATTCAGAAAATAAAAAGGCGGGTGCCTGGGTGGCTTGATTCCAGCTCAGGTCATGATCTCATGGTTCGTGGGATCAAGCCTCATGTCAGGCTCCTCACTAAGCATGGAGCCTGCTTGGGATTCTCTCTCTCTCCCTCTCTCTGCCCCTCCTTGGCTTGCTCTCTCTCACTCTGAAAATAAATAAACGTTTAAAAAGTAATAAAAATAGGGGTGCCTGGGTGGCTCAGTGGGTTAAAACCTCCAACTTCAGCTCAGGCCATAATCTCACAGTTTGTGAGTTCGAGTCCCGCATCGGGCTCTGTGCTGACAGCTCAGAGCCTGCAACCTGCTTCAGCTTCTGTGTCTCCCTCTCTCTCTCTGCCCCTCCCCTGCACGCTCTCTCTCTCTCTCTCTGTCTCTCAAAAATAAGTAACATTAAAAAATAATAATAAAAATAAAATGGCGTCCAAGACTACAAAGCAAGTCACTGGTTCCAGGGAAGAAGGACAGTATGTGACATATTACAGTGAGGACAGAAACCATAGCGGGGCCCCCATTTAAGTCTTTTTACATAAGGATGTCTACTTCGTTTAAATACTAGTTAAGATTCTTGGTTTATACCAAGAGAACTTGGGTGAGATTTATAGTAATACTAATCTCTTTCCAGTTGAGTCTGTGCTGTGTTCAACCCATCTCTTAGACTTTTGGATATCTTCTGTATATAGACCACACCTAGGCTGTGTGCTTGACCTTGAAACCATGGCTACCAACTCAGCAACACAGATCCCCAGCTCAACACCAGGAGCAAAGCTTGATTTCATTTCAGTCATGCATGAACTGGCCGATCGCCCCCGTCCTGGGGAAAGATTTTTGTCCCCTGGAGCCTCTTGCTATAATCACTATAAACCATCACTTCTTGTAGAGGAAAGGCGATCCAATTCTGCTTTTGTGACAAACTTATAATGGGACGGGCAGGGCCCTTGGTGGTTGCTGAGCAGCGAGGTCTGGGGTCTCACCCCCAGCGCTGATGGTGAAACATGAGGAAATTCCCTTAGCCACTTTTTTCTTGGTATCTTCTCTGTTAAATGGAGAATATTCCTGTGAGCATGTCCGTGTTTACTTATAAGTAGCATGTGGTAGGGCTTCCTAGAAACTGTAGAGTATATTGTGAAACATTTCGCAGAGGGGGAAAAAGATATTAATTTGATAATATTTTAGCAACCCAAGACCACCTGAGCAACGGCGAAATTAGGTAATAAGAAAGATAGCCCCACCTACTGCCTAGGATAACTCAAAAGGCTACTTGAAACGAGAAATGAGCACAGGAGGAGTCCAGGGTTTCTGCATAATGAAGTACAATTGTATTAGGAGTGCTGTCGAAGGTGCTTTAATTTCCAAGATGCCGCATCACATGCATTTGTACCATAGGGTTATAAAAGGCTGACGCTGCTGGCCACAAATCACATCTCTCTACAACTGCAAAAAATACCTAGTCGCAACCCACCGGGTCGTAATGAGCAAGCCATCAGTCCATCACGGAAATGAAGGTCGTGATGTGACCACCACCTAGTTGGGTGTCTCCCTGTGCTGGCGCTTGGCCAAGCACACTACACAGTATCCAGCCCAGCAACCTGGACGGACAGGTATTTTATTTTGCAGAGGAGACAAGAGGCTCACGGGAGTAAAGTGCCCAAGGTCACATATGTGGGAAATGGCAAAGCCGGGGTCTGCTCTCCAGTGTACTGCCTTCCAAAATCTGCCTTCTTTCCATTACTGCACCACCTCATAAAGAGGCTTCTGCAGAGGGGCACCCGGGTGGCTCAGTCGGTTAAGTGTCTGACTTGAGCTCAGATCATGATCTCGCAGCTGGTGAGTTCGAGCCCCGCGTCGGGCTCTGTGCTGACAGCTCGGAGCCTGGAGCCTGCTTCGGATTCTGTGTCTCCCTCTCTCTCTCTCTCTCTGCCCCTCCCCCGCTCACACTCTGTCTCTCCCTCTCTGAAAAACAAATAAATATTAAAAATTAGAAAAAAAGAGCTTCTGCAGAAAGCTGACCATGTGAAATTCCCTTTTAAAAAAACCCATTTAGTCAAGGATGCCCACTGTATTCTCCTGTTCAGAGATTCACAATATGTGTCAGTAGGTTAGTGATTCTAAGCAGCAAAATTTACAGTTAAAAAATGGGGGGGAGAACCTGATTTGGACTACCCAGCATTTCAATCCCTTGTTTGACCAAAAAACAAAACAAAACAAAACAAAAAAGAACTGTTTCCATGAACTAACTTTGGCAAATATTTATCTTCCTTGGCTGCTTCGGCAAATACCTTATCTCCCCGGTCTTGTTCCAAAGGGAGGGGAGGGCGTTGGGAAATCCCCACCACATAAAGTAACAGCAGCCGTCACACTTACAATTGTAAACTGCCTTCCTATTGACAAAGCCCTTTCTTTTTATTCACTCCAATTCCCCAACAATCGGGTGAAAGTTATTAAGTCTCTTTAAGAAAACATTGATGAAACCATCTTAAAAGGCCAATTTGGGATATTTTTTTTTTGGCTATTTAAGTCCAAATTTAAATGAATTTAAATCATTTTGTGTATCCATGGACTAGAAGTCAGATGGTTAATTTCAAAGTGGAGAGGAAGGTTAGTATGTGGATTCTCTCTCCTTGCCTGCCTCCCTCTCTCCCTGTCTCAATATCATAAAATTCATTTGTTACCTAGGTCTTGCTCAGGGGAGACAAAGTTTGATTTTTAAGAAGGTCACCGTAGGGTTTGTTTGATGTATTTCTCAGCAAACCCAGGCTTCTCTGCCTTACAGTCTTGGCTGCTTCTCCTCTTAGCCTCATGCCAGAGAAATAGTCCTGAGTCACATCAAAGTTGCCTGGAGAGGAATATTTGAATATGGCCCCTTTCAGAGGCACCCAAATCCTCCTTTCCCTCCCCCCACCACCCTTGGAGGTGGTGTTTTTCTTTCATCCGTGGGAACTGCCACATGTACCTGCTGGCACCTTCGGCATTGTGGAAGCTAGTGACATTGGCTTGAATGCTGATTCAGTCATCTCAGGCGTGAGGCACCCCGACCTGCCACTGAGCTCGTGAGGAAGATAGTCCACGGGAAGCACCACACAAAAGTCCTGTAAATGATAACATTGATAGCAAGTGGTTGCCGAGGGTGACTGACAGCCAGCCTCAGAGATAGGGGCAGGATTCAGCCCCTCCTGATTTCTTATGTTACCGTGCCTTTTGCCTTTCCTTCTCTTTCCTCTGGCAGCCTACCCATGGATCCCTTGTATACATTTTAGTTCTTTATCTTGTTACCAGAAGGTAGGGATAAAGTGAATTTTGCAAGTCAAAGAGTTGAAATGGATTCATGAATAAAATTGAAAATAGTTGTGTTGACAGATCTCCCTGTATTGACTCCCTGTATTGTCATGGCCGTTCGTGTGTACCCATTCTCGTGACTCACCCAGTAAAGGGAATGTGTGACTTTGAACTCGGCATTTAAACTGTCTGAATGTTGTTTTGTGCAACTTTTTCTCTCCCGTTTTTCAAAATATTTTATTTATTTATTTTTGAGAGAGAGACAGAGTGAGCGAGTGGGAGAGAGGCAGAGGGAGAGGGAGACAGAATCCGAAGCAGGCTCCAGACTCCAAGCCATCAGCACAGAGCTCGACGCGGGCCTCAAACTCACGAACTGTGAGATCATGACCTGAGCCAAAGTCGGGTGTTTAACCGACTGAGCCACCTAGACGCCCCTCTTCCATTTGTAATCAAGTTACTCTATTTGTAAAATGAAGAGGTTTGTCTAAAACACGCTGAGACCTCTTCTGCCGTTGCCTCTCATTCCATAAACTATGGATTAACCCGTATCTTTATTTAATTAGTACCCATTTTGGAAGTGACCGTAACTAAAAGCAAGCCTGTAAGCTCAGTACAATCCTTCTGAAAACCTACTTCTTTCAAAAAAAAAAAAAAACAATCTGAAAAACGGAAGAAGGTGAGCTCTCACACACCCAAGTATAAAGAGAATGCTAGAATATTTACTACAGGGTAGGTCCCACTCGGCCTACAGGCAGTCAAAGGTAAAATGAAATGATGTTAGTGGAACATCGAACAGGGACACACTGACGTCGGGAGGGGAAGACGTGTTCATCTAGACACTCGTGTGTGCCGTGGGGGCACATGGTGCATGGTCTGATGCTGTGTATACAACAGGTTTTATGTATCTTTAAATTGCACTTTTAACTGACTCTTCTGGAGTTGAAGGTTATGTAGTGACAGCAGTTCGGCCAAATCGATGCAAGCCCTTGTACCTCAGTGACAAATTGAACAGTAGGTCCCTGCCATTTGGAGGTTATCCGTGTATGCCATTCGGGTTGGGTTTTTGTTTCTGTTTTTGGCTGAGCCTTTCTCATTCGGGAACACAAAAAACAAAGCCGGGATTCCATGTCAGTCTCCTCCTCTCAGACTCTCCTCCCACGGTCATCTCTCGGGAGGATTCACCCACCAGTTGCTACCATCTAGATGCCCTGGTAGCTGGCTGAGCTGCAGGGCTGCAGAGAAGCATCTAGAATGCAGGGAAGGCAGAGCCTCAGCGTGACTGATGTTTGCTGCTGCCCACTCCCGTGAGGCTGATTCAGGCTGAGGGAATGTGTTTGCCTTGCTTCAAAGAGATAGTCTTTCCTAATACAGTCTTGCTCTACTAGTCCAGCTCTTGGCTGCTTTTTTACATTTTTTTATCCACGTAATCCTGTTTTCCTGACGAGCTTTCTTCATAATGTCTAAGCACTCGCTCACTAATCCGCGCAGCGCGTCTGTACGCAAAATCTATAGTGAATGACCCTGTTGAAAGCCAGGCAAACTCAGACACAGGTGGAGTAAGAAAGGGTTCAACGTCAGCCCTTCTAAGACCCCGCTCGGAACTTTGGCCGCCATGCCTGCCTGTCCTGCTCCTGGTCCGGGACGCATGGGGGAAAGTGGGGCTCTCCGGGGAGTCACCAGGCACTGTAATCTGGTGCTCAAGAGCAGGGGAGTGGGGCCACCCGGGCTCAATGCCTGTTCTCCTTGCTGGCTGAACGACCCGAGAAGCTACATCCAACCTCTCTGAGCCTCACTTTCTTTCCTTCCAAACTAGGGGTATTAGTACCTGCCTCACAAAACGCAAGTGGGAATGGATGTACGCCTGAAGCTTTGCACAGTACTTGGACCAGTGCCTGTCACCCTCTCCGGGGTGGTGGGACCAGGCTCTGAAGGTCCTGAGGTTGACCGAGTGCCAGGGACACCCACAGAGAACTTATGGAGCCCCCTGCACCAGCCCTCCCTCGAGGTCTCCTTCCCTGAGTCTTTTCCCCTTACTGTTCCCTGCCTAATAGGGGTTCCTCAGTCAGTTTGATGTGAAGTCACATTCCCTAACTGTCCCACCTCGAGAACCACCCAAATTCTTTTTTTAATTTTATTTAAAAAATCCAAGTTAGTTAACATATGGTGTGATAATGGAGTAGAATTTAGTAGAATTTAGTGATTCATCACTTACATGTGACACCCAGTGCTCATCCCAAGTGCCCTCCTTAATGCCTATCACCCATTTATCTCATGCCCCCCACCCAACACCCCTCTAGCAACCCTCGGTTTGTTCTCTGTATTTAAGAGTCGCTTATGGTTTGCCTCCCTCTCTGTTTTTATCTTCTTTTTCCTTCCCTTCCCCTACATTCATCTGTTGTGTCTTAAATTCCACATATGAGTGAAATCATACGATATTTGTCTTTCTCTGACTGACTTATTTTGCTTAGCATAATACTTTCTAGTTCCATTCACGTTGTCGCAAATGGCAAGATTTCATTCTTTTTGATGGCCGAGGAATATTTCATCGTATATACATACCACATCTTCTTTATCCATTCATCAGTCAGTGGACATTTGGGCTCTTTCCGTAATTTGGCTATTGTCGATAGTGCTGCTGTAAACATCGGGGTACATGTGCTCCTTCAAATCAGCATTTTTGTATCCTTTGGATAAATACCTAGTAGTGCAATTGCTGGGTCATAGGATAGCAGAACCATCAAAATATTGAAGACAGGCCACAGCCCCACCGAGATGGCCATGGGACAGAGCTCCTGTGGGTCCCTAGGGCCTCCTACAGTGTCTCAAAGGCGTGTGGACATTGCCACAGGCTACTGGGGGCGCTGCCTTTGTTTCCCTCTGCCTCCGTGTTCCCTCAGCTCTCCTCAGCTGATGCCTCCCCGGACACAGGAGTGCATGCATGCAAAACCCCCATCCCCTCCCCAGGAGAAAAGCACTACCCATCCACCTGCACCCACACACTCCCACAGCTCTTCAAATCTTAAAGAGATTCCCCCCTCTCCAGACTCGGGGAACTGTGATTTAGTCAATGAGCTCCTGTATTACTGCACCCCCTTCCCTGTTCAAATGTCTGCTGACGCTTAGCAGCCGTGCAATGTTAGAGAAATCATTTTCTTTTTCTGAGGCTCCTTCTGTGTGCATGAAATGGAGGTGAGAAGCTTGCCTTGCACGGAGGTTTTGAGAAACCGGTGAGCTAACAGTAGGTGTGCAGTGCGTGGTCCCAGTCTGCTCAGGTGGCCGTAACGCACCACAGGCGGGAGGCTTCAACGACAGATGTTTATTTTCTCATGGTTCTGGAGGACAGAAGTTCAAGATCAAGGTGCCAGCAGAGTTGGTTTCTGGTGAGACCTGTCTTCCTGGTTCGCAGATGACAGCTTTCTCACCGTGTCCTCAAGTGGCCTCTCCGTGCATGCCTGGACAGAGATCTCTGGGGTCTCTTCCTCTTCTTAGGACACCAACCCTGGGGCTCCTGGGTGGCTCAGTCGGTTAGGCGTCTGACTTCAGCTCAGGTCGTGGTCTCACGGTTCGTGGGTTCGAGCCCCGTGCCGGGATCTGTGCTGATAGCTCAGAGCCTGGAGGCTGCTTCACATTCTGTGTCTCCCTCTCTCTCTGCCCCTCCCCTCTCGCACTCTGTCTCTCTCAAAAATGAATAAAAGCGTTAAAAAAAATTTATACGGACAGCAATCCTACCAGATTAGGGCCTCACCCTTACGACCTCATTTAACCCAAATTAACCTCTTTAAAGGCTCTTTCTCCAAAAATGGTCACATCAGGAAGGGGGACTTCGACATTAGAGTTTTGACCAGGCAGGTTTGCACAGGTACACAGTAAGTGACATTTGCTCACTCTTCCCTTGCTTCTCCCACATCCTGACAGCACGTGGGTTTTCATCTTTAAGTCAAGTGCACGTGTCCCTCTTGCCCTGGAGTCCCGGGCTTCAGATGCAGCCCGTCAATGTAGAGTCATAGCCCTGTTTCAGGCACCTGCTTCATGAACGTGTTCCATGCACCTGCTTCATGCACCTGCTTCAAGCACCTGCTTCATGCACCTGCTTCATGCACCTGTTTCATGAACGTGTCCCATGCACCTGCTTCATGCACCTACTTCAAGCACCTGCTTCAAGCACCTGCTTCATACACCTGGCCAGCATCCCAGCAGCTCAAGCACTTTGGGCTCCTGAGAGTATGTTGTATCCTGGGATACCTGTTCCCATGCCATTCATTTCCTCACCTTTCTGCTGCTGGGCATGCCTGGCTGACTGGGTGTCCCCCAAGCCGAGTAGCTGTGCTCCCATGGGAGCTCTGTCTCACCTCCTTGCACCCTGGCCCTGCCCTCCCTCCAACCAGTGGCACCCCAAACAGATGAGGCCTGTGACCCCAAAGTCGCAGGTGGGTATTTTAGGTACCCTGTAAGCGGTCCCTGCTCAGGAATGTCATCACACACATAGGAAGGGGTAGGGTCAACACTGTCCACGGCTGCAAGTTTCTACTATTTCTAGAGATCAGGTGTCATCTTGGGACCTGTCATCCCTCCTGAGGGAGAAGAATAGCAGATGTTTGGGTCCATAGCCCCTTCCTCGTTCGGCCCACACTCGACCTCGATTTTCTGTTATTTCCTGGCAGTTCTGGGAAACTAGTGAAAGGTGTGGAGCTGCGCATACATGTAAATAATCAGGGAAAGCTGATCACAAAGTTAAATCAATGTATAAAAGCCCGCAGGGAAGATAAATGGAAAGATCAGATGGCGGCATAGTGTGGCTGTGGACGTAGTTGCTGGGGACACTGAAATGCTCATTGAAGAAACCTGTACGGTAAAAAATGGCGCTGGAGCCCCCAATACCGTGAGCGGAGACATATGCGAGGCTGCGAAATCGAAATGCCATCGTCTTGTGAATGTGCTGTTTACATCGAGGCTTGAAGTAGAGTGGGCTAGAGGTGCTGAAGGGCTTTTCTCCCTGCCAGTCATCTTGCGGCTCCGAGACCGATCTGGCATCCTCCACCCCCCGTCCACCCTGGCCAGCTTACGGTTCACGCACCCACCTCGCTTTCTAGACACAGACTAGGGGGCGGCCCCGGACACTGCTGTCCGCCCCCGTGCCCACTTGGCAGTGAGGACGCAGGGGAGGCTACACCCTGTGGTTAGTACGTGGATAAGACCTCTCAGGTATTCAGATCATTCATTTGTAAATCCCTGAACCCACAAGAACCAATGGTTCTAAAGTACAGTGAATGGGAAGGTGCCACTTTGGTCTTAAGACAGACATAAAACAGGGGCGCCTGGGTGGCTCAGTTGGTAAATCAGTCATGATCTTTCGGTTTGTGAGTTTGAGCCCCATCTTGGGCTCTGTGGTGACAGCTCGGAGCCTGGAGCCTGCTTCGGATTCTGTGTGTGTCTCTCTCTCTCTCTGCGCCTCTCATGCTCATGCTCTGTATCTCTCTGTCTCTCAATAATAAATGAACGGAACAAAAATAAAAATAAAAAAAGACACACAAAACAAGTGGCCAAACAGCATGCCCTTGCTGTTCTGCCTTCCAGAAGAAACTATGTGTTTCTCTAAACAATTTCACTAATGCCATTCAGAAAATAGCCATTTAGAAATGGTCATAGCTGGATTTGTATGTGACTCGTTAGAGACTCACCGTGGGGGCACTGAGTTGAGACTTCTTCCTTTCTCTCCTTACTTACACTCTTTCACACTGTCACGCTGGAAAAGTCACAGCCTGTTGTGATTTCTGTGGGCTTATTACCATCTTGTGATGTGTCTGCAAACCTTCCAAGGAGGACAGCGTGAAGAGCCACATGTTCTGACCTAACAGGGCCAGTGGCCGTCCCAAAATTGAGAAGACCACCCTGCGATAACAGTTGTTTTTAGTTTTTATTATATTTATTTTTGAGAGAGAGAGAGCACAAGGAGGGGTGGGTGCTGGCACACACACACACACACACACACACACACACACACAGAATCCAAAGCAAGCTCCAGGCTCTGAACTGTCAGCACAGAGCCCAACGCGGGGCTCGAACCCATGAGCCACGAGATCATGACCTAAGCCAAAGTCGGAACCTTAACTGACTGAGCCACCTGAGCACAACTAGTACAGTTCTCTTTAAAATTCAGGTGCACCTGGGTAGCTCAGCTGGTTAAGCGTCTGGCTCTTGATTTTGCCTCAGGCCATGATCTCACGGTTCATGGGTTCGAGCCCCGCTTGGGATTCTCTCTGTCCCTCCCCTGCTCTCTCTCTCTCTCTCTCTCTCTCTCTCTCTCTCTCAAAAGTAAGTAAACATTAAAAAGTAAATAAAATACAATTCAATGCACCTTATTCAGTTGGCAGTGTTTCCATCATGCAGGATAAAGCAGCAATACTATGGTTAGGGTCCCTAATCAGCCACATAAACATTGATCTCTGTCTGATCCAAAAGAACAGTGGCTGTCGGGATCCCCCTCCACTTAACCTACTTCAGCACGTGGGGAAGATCCGAGGCATCTCCTAGAAAACAGGGCAAGGGGGTCCTTCTGCTGCCATTACCTTGATGTAATTCTTAGTCTTTAGATGACACTCCAGTCTTATCAGTCATCAGGATATTCCCAGAAATCCTCTGGTGCACATTCTGATTGCACCTGCTTTCTAGTCTCAACAGAGAGCAGGCACTACCCAGTGCTGGGTGGGAAATAGGAATCAAGTGACAGGAGCCATGGGAGATGTGAGTGATAAGGGGACAAGGCGGTGGAGGGTGGGGACACAAGCCTTGTCTCTGCCAGTCTCCCAGGCCCCAGGCGCTGGAATGAGAAACTACCCCTCGACCTGCACACCAGTGCTCAGTTCCTTATGGAATAAAGAACAAAAAGGGTCAGATTTGGATCTACTTTACAGAAGGTTAAATTCAGCTGGAACAGAATTTTTAAATTCCAGAATCAGAATATAGTTTTCTAAAACTGCTCTGTGAGCATTCAGAACATAAGAGATAAAGGACAGGCTTTCATGTTAGGTATTTCTAGATGGAAATCTAATCCGTGAAATTATAGCATCATTCAGAAATTATGATACCACAGCCAACATGATTAAATAACAGTTCCTCTTTTATAACCAACAAACGATCCGTGGAATTCAGTTGTGACGCTGGCACTCCTGAAGAGTGTCCTGTAACTTGTATCTGTGCTAGAGACTAGTGCAAAGATAACTAAACTGAGTAGGAGTAGCAGGAAAGAAGCTTTGCTCCTTTCTAGAGATGATGCGTTTGCTTAACCAGATTCCGCTTCAGCGTATCCAGAGGTGGGTGCACCGTGATGGGTAATGATTGATCCAGCGACAAATGTGAGCCTGTTGAAGACCTGTCATTCTCCAGAAACCAATCAGCACTTCTTCAAATAACTTTTACAACTAGAAAAACTCCCGACACCGACTGAAAAGTTTAGACTGAGACCCAGATCCTGCTTTTCAGGATCAATCTGGGAAGGTAATTATCCGGTTATATTTCAGTAAATTATCGTAACCCTGGTACGCACAGAGATTCCTATTATCTACACCTTTACCTTAACATGCGAAGCAAAAGAATCTGACTTTTTTAAACTTATTTATTTTGAGAGAGAGAGAGAGAGAGAGAGGGAGAGAACGAGCAGGGGAGGGGTAGAGAATGAGACAGAATCTCAAGTAGGCTTTGTGCTGTCAGCACAGAGCCCGATGGAAGGCTCCATCTCATGAACCGTGAGATCATGACCTGAGCCAATATCAAGAGCCGGACGCTTAATCGACTGAGCCACGCAGGCGCCCAAGAATATAATTAATCAATAGGAGGTAAACTTGTGTTGTGGACACTAACACCTTTGCTGATAAATGAAACATGGAAAGGGGTTTTGCATTAAGTGACCCCTTTGAGGAACCCAGGAAATTACAAGGTTGGGATCACTACACAAGTTAACACGGGTCTTGGAGAAGCAATGACGCAGAAAACAGAGTGAAAGAAAAAGAGAAAAAGGACAGACCCAGTAGTTCTCATTTCCCCGCAGGTAAAGTGGCAAAGAAATAGATTAGAACTGTGGCTTCCCCTCCCCCAAAATGTGTTACTTAATGAGCATCGTAAAGAATTGTTCTGTCAGGTACTCGGAGTTTGAGGCTGAGGCATGACAAACCAATGGCAGAAAGTTTATCACAGATTTATGTCAGAGTGAGATCATGGCCAATATATATCACCCAATCTCCAGTAATAATCTCTAACATTTGTTTAGCTGTTTATAAATTTCGAAGCAACATGTCCTGCATCACCTTATCTGATTATCAAGACAGTTTGATGAGGGAGACAGATGACATCTTTCTGGAAAAGGAGGCTTGGAATCAGTCACCTCATCACATGCAACTAGGAATGTAAAAACCAACAACCTTACGGAACGATAGGGCAGGAAAAGCCTCCAGGCCCCATATGCTCATGCCTTGTGCCTTTAAGCAGGACGGTGACAAGCCAGTGATGATAAATCCCCCAGCCTTGCTGCAGGAAGGCCACCTGTGAGATGCCCGGGTTCTGCCCACTTGCTCTGGGTCCCGTTTCACAGCGTGTCAACCCATATACCTGCGTTCCTGCTCCCTCCCCTCTCAGCCTCAAGTTACTATCACCTGAAGAATATGTTACAATTGATTATCCAAAATATTCCCAATTAAATAACTTACTGAGGAGTCAGCTCATCTTTAGGAAAAATTCAGAAAATACTTATGAATTGATGACACTGAAAAATTATTTTTTCTCATAGGGACACCTGGGTGGCTCAGTTGATTAAGGGGCCAACATCGGCTCAGCTCATGATCTCACAGTTTGAGTTCAAGCCCCGTGTCGGGCTCTGTGCTGAGAGCTCAGAGCCTGGAGCCTGCTTCCAATTGTCTCCCTCTGTCTCTCTCTGCCTCTTCTTCCCCGTGTGCTCTCTCTCTCTCTCAAAAATAAATACACATAAAAAAATTTCAGTAAGGGACACCTGGGTGGCTCAGTCAGTTAAGCGTCCAACTTCTGCTCAGGTCATGATCTCACAGTTCATGAGTTCAAGCCCTGCATCGGGCTCTGTGCTGACAGCTCAGAGCCTGGAGCCTGCTTCAGATTCTGTGTCTCCTTCTCTCTCAGACCCTGCCCCACTCCTGCTCTCTCTCTCTCTCTCTCTCTCTCTCTGTCAAAAATAAATAAATGTTAAAAAACTTTTTAATTTTTAATAAAAATAAAAAATTATTTTTCTCATAAACGAGAGGCTGATGTGAGATGTTTTGAAGAGGAAAGGCAAAAAAAAGTGGACAACTCAAGAACACAGCAGACTCTTGTGATTTTTTTTTTTAAGTACAATAGTAAACTAGGGAAATAAAATCGTTTTCCAGAGGGATTGAAGAGAAAATGGGCAAGCAGATAGAATGCCAGAAGCCACTGAGAGACGAAAGTGGAGTAAAGGAGACCGTGGGGGTGTTAGATCAGAGGGCGGGAACTCTGCAAATACCTAAAGCTCGCAGCCCCGACCGGTAACTGCTGGGGAGTAGCCAAGGGCCCCCCCGCCCCGCCTGTACCTGCAAAGGGCCGGGCCGGGCGATGCCTCACTTCCTCCAGTCCCTCGTGCCCTGTGTGCCAGACGTCTCTGTTCTCCACTCCAACACACATGCATTCATTTCATATCCCGACTCTCGAATCGAAAACTTGGTAACTTTGTCACCAGAGGCACTTGCTGGTGAGAAGACACTACAGAGAGCAGCAGTCAGCAAATCTATTTATCGTCTTCCATTTAGGGTCCCGGAAGGCACACAGCGGACTCCATGCCTTCAGCGGAAGCTGTTCCAACGTGCCATTGTGAACGAGCCTTCCTTTCCTGGCCTGACATGCCAAACTATCAAATCCCAACCTTCGGTGCTTATCCAATGCCAATAGCATTCCGTTTATTGCTGGCTAATCACACAGCCCAGTGCGAAAAATAAAAACCTCTGTAGTTTGTGGGTAAACAGAAGATAATTAACGAATGTATTGTTTCTTTTTCCCTGGAAGAAGTAAAGATAGGCCGGTCTGAGATGGTGAAATTAGCATATCCACTAACTAGGGTCGGGTTTGTGTTTCTGCGTCCCTCAGCCTTGTATCTTCATGTGAAAATGTTGACTGCGTGTGAGAATATTGAGTGAGCCTTGTAAAGAAAAATGAATGATTAAGAGCACACTCAGGGCAGAAGGAAGGATATTAACACCTGTCAAAATACCCACCAGTGGGGCGCCTGGGGGGCTCAGTCAGTTGAGCATCCAACTTCGGCTCGGGTCACGATCTCGCGGTTCGTGGGTTCGAGCCCCGCGTCGGGCTCTGTGCTGACAGCTCAGAGCCTCGAGCCTGCTTCGGGTTCTGTGTCTCCCTCTCTCGCTCTGTTCCTCCCCCACTCGCTCTCTGTTTCTGTCTCTCAAAAATAAGTGTTAACATTTTTTTTTAAATACCCACCGGTGATAAATGAGTTTTCTTAGGACAGACCAACGTGTTTTGGGATGGACAAGAGACATAAACAAAATCCCAACCAAAGAGTTCCAGCGTTTTGTCCCGCGGACGCTTCCTTCTTAGCGTATTTCAGATTCAGTAGCTGTGTTATTTCCCACAGCCGTGCCCGGCAACCCTGATCCCTGCAAACAAAACCCTCGACTCCAGCTCTCTCTGTGGGCCCATCTTCTGCGCCACAGTCATGCCCTGCGGTTGGCTGACTGACGGGTCCTTGCTGCACATGGCCTGGTGCAAGTTCTGTGCTGGGCCCCGGATGACAGTACGGGCTGCACCTGCCTTCACAGCAGGCACCGTCTGATGGATGCCTCCTCAGTTCTGAGACGCTCACAGCTTCTTCGTCGTCTTGATGTCTTTGGAAAACATTGCAATCACAGTCGTTCCTGTTTTATATCAGTTTCTAGCTGGCCCCTCCTTCGTTCCAGCTAGCACTGTATGTTCTCGCTTCGAGAATGCCCCATCCCCCCCGTCCACCTCATCACTCAGCTCGCAGCTCCCAGGGCCATTCCAAGTGCCCTCCCGCTCTCTTCCCTTTCAGACCTTTTCTCTTGACACACTGAAAGTGCCACTTCACAACCCCCCCCCCCCCACTTCTAGAGCCCCCACCCGGCCCTAGTCCTTCTTGTGATGCGTTCTGTGCAATACACGCCTGCCCCCGGCACTGTGTGCACCTGTAGGTGTTCATCACATGTCTGTGCTGTTCTGTGAACCCTGGGCCTTTAAGATTACACATGCTCCTGGGGTGCCTGGGGGACTCAGGTGGTTAAGCCTCCGACTCCTGATTTTGACTCAGGTCACGATCTCATGGCTCGTGAGTTCAGTTCAAGCCCCAGACGGGGCTCTGCACTGACAGCACGGAGCCTGCTTGAGATTCTCTCTCTCCCCCTCTCTCTCTCTGCCTCTCCCCCCACTCATGGTCTCCCCTCTCTCCCTCTCTGTCTCTCAAAATAAATAAATAAACACTAATTTTGTAAATAAATAAACATTTTAAAAAACTATAAAAAAATAAAATTACACATGCTCTGAAGGGATCGTTGAACACCCATGTTCACAGAGCGTTATTCACGAGAGCCACGGATAGAAGCAACCTAAGAGTCTGTGGACAGATGAGTGAATAAGCGAAGGGTGGCATTTATATACGGTGGAGTACTATGCAACCGTGAGGAAGAAGGACATTCTGACGCCTGCTGCAAGATGCATGCACCTTGAGGACATTGTGCTGAGTGACACAAGGCAGGTGCAACAGGGCAAGCACTGTATGATTCACCTGTAGCAGGTAGCTAAAGGGGTCAAATCCTAGAGACAGAACATAGAAGGGTGGTTGTCGGGGATGGCGGGCGCAGTGGGGGGGCGCGGAGAATGCAGACTTAGTGTTTAATGGGGATTTAGAGTTTAGTTCTGCAAAATGGAAAGAGCTCTCGTGATGGTTGTAAAACAGTATGAATATTGGGGCACCTGGGTGGCTCAGTCATTTCAGGGGCCAACTCTCGATTTCGGTTCAAGTCATGATCTCACAGTTCTGTGAGCTTGAGCCCCATGTCGGGCTCTGGGTTGACTGCATGAAGCCTGCTTGATATTCTTGTCTGTCTCCCTCTCTCTTTCTCTCTTCCCTTCACCAGCTTGTGCGCTCGCTCTCTCTCTCTCTCTCTCTCTCTCTCTCAAATAAACTTTATAAAAAAGAAAACCCTTAAAAAATAAAAATAGTTGAGGTGGTATATTTTATATTATGTGTATTTTGCCACAACTTAAATATATGTTTTTAAAAATTACTGATGCTCATTTCCCCACCGCATTCAGTTGTGAAGAACTTAAGGGTCCCTGCCTTTTGCTATTTTACAATGCTGGTGTCATTTGTTATGTTCTCCAGGCCCTGAAAACATAAGATAAACAAAGGTACTCAATAGACATACTTGAATGACTGCAAAATGCAGGATGTGGGGCAGAGAGAGAGAAGGGGGGATGGGGAGGGAGGGAAGGAGAGTCAGAGTTGGGGAAGGAGAGAGAGAGAGAGAGAGAGAGAGAGAGAGAGAGAAGGAGGGGATGGGGAGGGTAGGAGAGGGAAAGGTGGGGAAGGAGAGAGAGAGAGGAGGGGATGGGGAGGGAGGGAGGGAAATGGGGAAGGGGGAGAGAGGCAAGGAAGGACAGGGAGAGGCAGGGAAGGAGAGAGAGAGAAATTTCTCCAACATCAAAGCATCCCTGACCTCTCTCTGACCTCAATGTTATGTGCAGCCATAGTCTGATTAAACCAAGGTCAATGTCACTGATATTTTGAGAAGACTGTGGCAAAGAACCAAATAAGCAAAAAATTACCTTAATCCACAGCGTTGGAAAAATGAAAAGAATCAGATAAAGTAATCAAAGGAAAGCTTTGAGATAAACATAGAAGCAGGGCACTTTATTAAATGGATTTTTGATAAAAGGAGGAAGCAAGCCCAATCATCAGCAAAAGCAACCTGTGAGTACTCTGAAGAAATACGGGTAAGATGAGAGAAAGTGCGTTAGTACATCGAGGGGAAAATGCAAGAAAGTATCATTTCCACAATAGAGGGAAGGATGTAAATCAGTGGAAACAACAATAATATATTCCTTTCCAGGCCAACACCACAGGCAAGTTTGCAGGGCTGGCCTGTGGTGGAACTCACACGTTTTATTGGCAATATACATAAGGAGACAAAAAGCAGCATATGGAGAAATACAAAAATATACTCTCTAGAGACACTGCCTCTTCAGATGTCAAGAAAAACCTGGATGGAAGCGTGCGGAAGAGTGGCAGGCTGCAAAGTTACAAATTCAAGGCCACCCCCAGAACCAAACCTTAAACCTTAGGCAACTCACTGCTCAAATAGTCCCATTCTTCTCTGGGTTCAGTAGAAGACGCTAGGGAACCAAGAGGGATCCCTCTGTGATGCTCAATGACTCCACCATTAAAATGGGAAAAAAGGGGGCGCCTGGGTGGCTTAGTCGGTTAAAGTGTCCCACTCTTGATTTTTGGCTCAGGTCACGAGCTCACGATTCGTGAGATCGAGCCCCGCATCGGGCTCTACCCTAATAGCATGGAGCCTGCTTGGGATCCTCTCTCTGCCTCTCTCTGTCCCCCCTCCCTCCCCCTCTCTATCTCTCAGAATAAATAAATACATTTTTTTAACAAGTGGGAATAAAGATGGAGAAGGGTCTGAGTCCTTGACCAGTGAACTATTCCTTCTTTGCATCTGCCCACATGGAGTCAGCCTCTTGGGCAGGCCGCCATCTTGTTCATACCTCTGTTCCAGGGAAGGGGAGGAGTCCCATCACTATATTGTGCCCCTCCTTACCTAACTCAGTGCCACCATATTGTAGCTATGAAAAGGTGGGTTTTTTTTTTTTTTCATTAAAAATTGGTAAGTGGAAGTAAGCAAATTGCCACTGTATCCCGACTCCACTGCTCTTTACCTGTGTGACTGATTAAGACATTTTAACTCTGTGTATCTCAGTTTCCTCATTGGTAAATTTGGGATAATAATAGTTTCTACCTCAGGGGTTTTTAAAGGATTCGATGAAAGGGAACAGGTAAAATGTTTAGACCAGTGCCTACAAAGAACATACCTCAATAAATATCAGCTGTTTCTCACACTATTTTTGTTAAGTTATTCCTTTTGCTAAGATATACTTGGAGACCATCATAAATTTCACCGTGCATAGAGAATATGAAATCTTTAAAAACACAGTTTTACCCCACCAGAAAAATTCAACATAGTTTTCACCCAACAGTGAGCCTCAACTGTTCATAAATGTTAGGTGATTTCAACTAAAAGATGGGGGTTTTTTTTTTGGTACCTAAGTATTAAACGCTAGGATAATTTTAATGTGTTTTAAATTAAAAAATCATTATGAAGTACACCATGTAATTCTTTAAGTTTTTTTCAGAACGTGTGGAAGAAAATTTAACTTTCTCTCTGTGTCTCAGATTCACTATTGTGATCATAAATTATTCAGTCCTCCGTAGACACAATGCTATTAAGCACCTGTTATGTTCCAGGCAGTGTTCTAGACACAGGGATGCAGCGGTGAATGGAACAAAGCCCCTGCTCTCATGGAGCTTATATTCCTGTTTGGAAACACACACACACACGCGCGCACGCGCGCGCGTGTGTGTGTTATGGAACAATAATGACCATGAAGGAAAATGATTACAGAGAGCATTGCATGGAGAGGATGGTTATCTAGTGTAGTCAGGGATGGACGCTGATACAGTGACACTTAAGTAAACGACGCACTGATGTGATGGTCTCTGGGAAAAGACCCGTTCAAGGAAGAGGGGACAGGAGGTGCAAAGGCCCTGGGGTAGAAGCCTGTTTCAAGCTCTTATCTCTCTATCCCAGCATAGAGAGAGCATATAAGGCCAGAGAGCAGTGGGGCAGGGGAAGAATGGTATGTGAGAAATTTAAGAAAGTAACTGGGAGCTGTAATACGGATTTGCTCTAAGTGAATGGGAAGAAACCGGGGAGATTTTATGCCTGGGAGTGATATGATTTATATTTTACAAGTGCCACTCTGGCTGCCGTGGGTACAGTGTGATGGTCACAGTTTGGACTAGGATTCTGGGTCCATTTTAAGCAGAGAATACGGGGTCTGCTGATGTGCTGGATGCACGTTGTAGATGCCAGTGTCGATTGACTGGGACACCGCCGAATGTGAGTTGCCTCAACAGGTGTGCAGAAACCTGCTTTCTCAAAATGTCCTTCATGTCAGCTCGCTTTGTTTTTGTTGTGGTTTGCTTTGGTTGTAACTTACTCCATCTCTTCGTGAAATAAATGAATCTGTGTGAACTGTGGATACATGAGGAACTAACAGTTCCAAGTCTGATTCCAGCAGTGGAAATCTTGACCTCTCTGAGCCTGGTTTCCCCAACTATAAGCTGTATGTAAACTGCAAACCTCTTTCCTCTACCAGAGGTATCGTTGCAGCTCGGTCAAAGAGCTTCCCAGCCACACCAAACTTTACCACGGTTGCTTGGATATGGGGACTCAATGCATTCATTCATTCGTTCTTTCTTTTCTTTCTCTCTCTCTTTCTCTTTCTTTCTTTCTTTCTTTCTTTCTTTCTTTCTTTCTTTCCTTCTCTCTCTCTCGCTTTCTCTTTCTTTCTTTCTTCCTCCTCCCCCTCCTCTTTTTTTAGAACTTTTAGAATTTTTAAACTTGATTAGCCTGGTTTACATTAAGATCAAGAAACAGAGGCTCCTGGGTAGTCAGTCGGTTAAGCGTCCAACTTCGGCTCAGGTCATGATCTCACGGTGCGTGGGTTCCAGCCCCGCATCGGGCTCTGTGCTGACAGCTCGGAGCCTGGAGTCTGCTTCCGATTCTGTATCTTTCTCTTTCACTGTCCCTCCCCCGCTCTCACTGTCTCTCTCTGTCTCTCAAAAAATGAATAAATGTCAAAAAAAATTTTTTTAAAGAATTATTCCATCATTGGGGTTCTAAAACACCTGCTATCCATTACCATATTTTACTTTCCATATTTACAAAGCATTTCTTTTCAAGTAAATTTTAGTCTATACCAGCCTTACCAAAAACCCTCTGACCCACGTAGTGTGTCTGCAGGTTGGAGAATGGCATGTAGCAGAGTGGTTAAAGCAGGGTCTCAGGAGCCTGACTGCTGGCATTTCAAACCCAGCTCTGCTACTTACTAGCTGTGTGATCCCAGGCAAATTAATCAACCTCTCTGTGCTCTGTTTGCTCATCTCTAAAATGAAGATAACAACAGTACTCCCTCACAGGATTGCTCTGAGGACCACAAAAATTAATGCCTGTTAAGCACTTGGAGATTGCTTGATACCTTGCTTGATGAAGGAGTTCCTTATAATTATTATTTCTTTTCTCTACTCAAATACTCTACCCACCTCTACTTTTAAAGAACTTGAAAAATGCTTGATACTTAAAATCTCTGTATCTCTTTCAAAGAATTCTTTCTAGTGGCGAAATGATACCCGTGCCCTGGACCAGTGATTTAGGACAGACCGTTTGTGAAACGTGCCTTTGGAAACACCATCGATTTTCAACTCAGAAAGAACTCCGCTAATCCCATCCCGCTCCTTTACTGGCGCTATACGTTTGGGGAGATTCTTCCTGAGGTTCTTTTCCTACATCTGTCAAATGAAGATGAAAATGTGTGCTTCTCAAGGTTGTCGTAAGGATTAAGAGAGAGAATGGATGGGAAGTGCTGGGAAATAGCTTCATCACTCTTTATCTCTCTCTTCGCTCAGTCACAGTGCGAGCACCCTAAAGCCGCATCCGTGAAATGTAACGCGGTACCCCGAGATTCCGAAATGAGGTGTCTCGGTGGAACGTGTCTCTCTCGGGTGAGGGTCGCTTACAAGAAAATGGGGCCGTGTGGGCGTGGGCGGTGGGGGACAGAGGGTGCCCCGCGCGGGGGCCCTGCCCACGTGCGGTGTCCACAGATCTCCCTGCCTGAGACTGCTGGGCGTGTGCGTGGCGTCTCCTCAGCCCCCCTTGGCTGAGGACGGGGAAGAGCCCTTTACTCCACAAGGAGATTTTCACAATTGTCTTTGTGCTTGGGATTTTTGTTTTTTAATCTGGGCTCTGTGTCTTCGGGGCACGCGTGGGAAAGGGTGCTACTGGGCACCGCTGCATTCTTTGTTTTTCTCCGCGTGTCCCCGAAAGCGCTAAGGGCAGCATTGCCGAGGGGAGGGACGTGGCCAGGAGGGGGACCGGTGAGGCTGTGCCGTGAATCGGTCGATCTCTGCATCCTCTAGGCTCTACGTGGGAGACCTCCAACGAGATGCTCCCTAAGGCCTTTGGATTCCCTGTGATTAAATTATTGGAGAAGTGAAATGCAGAAGTGGTCACACTCCGGGCCCAGATGGGCCAGGAGACGGAGCGGCAGGCTGGGGGTGTCCGAGGTTCCCTCCTCCAGCAGTCTCTTGTCACCGAGTGTTTTTATAAATACCTCTTGACCGACTTGGGGGAACAAACACACTACCTGGAAGGAGCTGTTTTTCTCTGTATTGGACTTTTAAAAATATATTTCTATCCCTGGCGGTCTGATGGTAAGTGTTCTGGCCAGAAAAATGGGAACTCGTCTTCCACAGTTTGGTCTCCAGTTATAGATGAAGGAGCAGCCCCTGATGGAGCTGTTGAGAAGGCACCAAGGAAAGGGGATGGTTTTTCATTTCAGCGTCAGCTTGACTATCCATTCTCTGAAAATGACATTCGAATTTCAGCAGAACATGAGGTCCAGAGGTGCCCTGCCCAGAGCGCCCGCAAGTGGTGGGGGATGCTTCACCCGAATATTCTGGGGGCACAATTTACTAAGTGCCACGTGATGGAATCAGGTGTTATATAGGTTGAAGGCGATATTTTTATATCTTACCAGGCATGAAACAGCAGGACTTTGAAAGCGAGTGGAAATATTTTCTCTTTTCCTCTTAGAAGCACTAATATTCTCTATATGCTTATGCTTTATATATTTACGAAAAGACCACTACGCTTTTGGCTCAGCCCTCATGCTCAGTGTTTGCTCACGACCCTTATGGAAACAAGGAGAAGAATTAAATCTTCCTGCGTGTGGTTCAGGACAGAGCCTGTCACTTACTGTTTTATGGTAAAATCGCTTGAGAGGGAAGTGCTGTGTGTGAACACCTGTGGTCCCTCCGCCGTCATGCCGGCCTCCTGACTTCCGGAGGAAGCGATGATTCTCCACCGGTGAGCTCCCAGCCGGTTACATTTCTCATGTTCTTGCCCTTCACTTATAATATTGTCAAACCGGGACAAAAGCGGACTGCTGGAATCCATGCTGCCTATGAGAACATCTAGATGTCGTGGCTACTTGTTCGACTTCGAATGCAAAATCCGTGGCATTTGTCTTCATTCTTGGAGATATAGGCACCCATCGCTGTGTCCATTCCTTATTTGGACATGCTGAGAAGGCACCCCAGCCTTCCTTAGCAATGAGAACGCAGCAGCTGGGTTCAAAGCCTTGTAGCTCCATTCTCCCAGACAGTTAGTAAAGCTCTGCTTTTGTGTTGTCTGGATTTAGGGTTCGTCTGTCTTGTAGGACGAGGCTGGGGCTGAACCAGGGTTAAATGACTTGGTGTTTCCCCATGGAAACCAGGCTTTTTCCTGGCACAGAGCTTAGTATCTTGACTCGGTCCTGCCTCAGGATAAGATCTTTCTCAGCAGACTTCTTATTGCTCATGCAAAAACACCAGGCTTGTCCTGTCTCTAGGATAAATGATGAATATGGCATAGATTCAAGATGGCGCCCTACAACCCAGAGCTTGATGTCTATGGAAATCAGGAGGTAGTGGGCCTGAAGGAGAGATCCAGAGGAGAGGAGAGGTTTCTCAAATTCCTCCAGGCGGTTACTTTTCAGAGCCTCTTCCTGGGTCACATCGTCCTATGATTTTCACACTATATCCCAGCGGAGGTCGGAACAGGACCCTCGAAGGAGGCTGATACTCTCAGACCCAAGGTCTTCATGGGATTCAGCCTCCATCCCAGAACTTACTTTTACCAACAGAGGAATTCTGTACTCTCACTAAGGAGAACTTTGTTTTAAATCCCCAAGGAGATGACCTATGTGTGTTGTTCGTGCCTGAATGCAAAAGATGCCTTGGTGGAGTCCAAGAGAGGCTCTTACTTGTGATTACTTTCGGCATAAAACTGCCTCATTACCAAGTCCTTCCGGTACTTTCTGTAGCTCAGTTCCCTTGGACCGTGTCCAAATCAAAGCTACCTTTACACCAAATTCCTCTCTGTCCTGAATAGTGAGATTATCGGGCATACCCGCCTGCTCCCACACTTCCTTCCTGCTTAATTTAAATAAACAGTGAGTTGTTTTTCTTTTTGACTAAGAGCCAGTCTATACAACAGCAGCAGGAAGATTGCTTTCTATCTATATGCAAATAGGCTGAATTCCCTCCAAGCCCTGGGAAAAGACCCTTTTAACCAAATGACTTATACTTCTGTTTCTTCATGTACAAAATTAGTGGTTTGTATAAAATAACCTGAGTCCCCTTCCAGCTGTATAATTCTACATCACGAACACTGGAGAGGACAAGCTTTGCACACACTCGACAATTAGAGAATCGACAAAGTGGTACATGTTTAAATGCTCAACACTCAACTCCCCACCATAATACTCAAGGTCCTTCTCAACGTGGTATCAACCCATTCCTGCCCCACCTCGACCATAAACCTTTAGGCAACAAGAACACCCAGCCACTCAGCAATCGCCCAAGTGTCCTGCACTTAACCTGCTGCTGGCAGCCAAGTTCACATAGTCCCCACTGACCCGAATGCCCCATACCAGTAACTTCTACTTTTGATGACTCCTGCCCAGTCTTCAAAGCCCTGCTCGAATGGCTCCTCCTCTGTGAACCCTCCGCCTCCCCACGCTACCTCTTACACTCAGCAGAAGGCTGGGCTCCCTCTCTGTGTATCCATGACGCTTTGCTCAGACCTATGGTACTACTCTTGAAATATGGTAGCAAAAGGGGCACCCGGGTGACTCAGTCGGTTAAGCATCCAACTCTTGGTTTTGGCTCAGGTCAGGATCTTGTGATTTCATGGGTTGAAGCCCCACCTTGGCAATACAGAGCCTGCTTAGAATTCTCTGCCCCCCTCTCTCTCTGCCCCTCCTTCCCTCTCTCTCTATATATATATATGTCAAAAATAAATAAATAAACATTAAAGAAAAGAAATATCGTACGAAGCTTTCTGTGGATATGGCTGCCAAGATAGACCGAGAGGTGTTCAGGTATCACCTACCTTTCTCCTGCCATGATCTAGCACCAAGTTCTTTTTTTTTTCCAATATATGAAATTTATTGTCAAATTCGTTTCCATACAACACTCAGTGCTCATCCCAAAAGGTAGCACCAAGTTCTTAATGACGCATGCTGAGTACAGCTTGAACAAGTCCCATCAGGGGAAAGGTTCTCAAAATAAATCTTTTTAGGTTAAAGTTTAACACATACACAAGGTTATATGCTTAATGTCGATGCTACAGGAAAGGCAAATGAAGATATGGGCAAGCTTTGATTTCTGGCTAATTAGTTCATTTTCATTACGTGGAGATGTCAGAGGACAGTGTGCTAGATTCTGGTGGTGGGGCTTGGGATCAAGGGAAAAGTACTAGTTTATCTTAAACTGCCATTTTGATTTAAGGTGTTTTCCCTTTAGCAAAGTTTTGTCTAGTAATGATTGAATATAAATCACATGGCACTCTTTCTGGCCAACATGAGACTCAGCAAATCTTCCGTCTTTTGGGATTCTCCATGCCAACTCATTCCTGTAACTTTTGTCTGAAGACGCACAGATCTGGTTCTGCTTTTCTTTCCTTTTTCCCCTTTCCTTATTCTTCCCTTCAATGAAGACATTCAAGTGTGAATCTTTTATAGATTTCGTGGTCTTTCAGCAAGCAACTGGCTCATGCCCACTATGTTCTGTGCACCATAGGAAGCATGGGGCGGGGAATCAAAAGATCATTTGGGCAGTGCTGTTCAGGAGGTTATTCTTTTTACTGGGGAAAAAAATTAGGTAACAACATTTCTTGACTCTCTTTTATGTGTAAAGGCATTTTAAGAGTCAGAGATGAATAAAGCATGGTTGTCGACCTCAGAGCCCTTAAACTTTCAAACAGTGGTTTTCAAATTACAAGACATGAAATCAATTTAGTAGATCAGGAAGCACATTCTTATTTAGAATAGTACAGAATAGAATGCATCCGAGAACCTCCCATAAAGCGAAGATATTATCACATGGGACTTATGCTCAGTAGAGTGGCTATGTGTGCCCCAGATAACAGTCTAGGTTGTCTTTCCTTCTGTAAGACAAAAAAATTCAGAAGCCCGCTGATTCAGAAGAACCAATGACCATGTACATAAGTCATTGTAATTTGGGTTGTAAGAGATTATTTTATTTATTTATTTTTTTAAAGAGAGAGAGACAGAACATGAGCAGGGGAGGGGCAGAGGAAGAGAAACCAGGCTCCACGCTCAGTGTGGAGCCCAACACAGGGCTCGATCCCATGATCCTGGGATCATGACCTGAGCCAAAATCAAGAGTTGGACGCTCAACGGAGAACCACCCAGGTGCCCCTGGGTTGTAAGAAACTAAAGTTGTGAGGAGAAGTATGAGAGTATCCAATGTCAAACAAGCGTCAAGGATCCACGCGACCCCAGCTGAATCATATTTGTACCACTTTGCCTCTCTCTCCCTTCCCGGGACCAGTGAGCTCTGTATAAACATCCCTTCATGCAGTAGTGAACTTTGATGAACTAACTCTTTGGCTGCCATGTTTCAGTTGTTATTCATAACATGTAGGAGGACACGGATGAAAAGATCTCACCTATGTCTTCTGCCACATGATTAATACTTACTGTCTTTATTATAGTTATAACAATAATACATGTTCACCATATTACAGTGAAATATGTAAAGAGATGACGTACAACTCATTTCCCAGAGGTAATCACTTTTGATATTTTCCTTGAGGCCATTTTACATACATATCATATAAGATACATTTATATACAGATCACTTTTTTGGATCTCTAAATGGGTCTGAGTAAAGCTCAGGTATTGTCTTCTACAAAGAACCAACCATATTCCTGACATATCTTTTGCAACAGCTGAAGGAACGCCTTAAAGATTTTCAAGCTAATAATTTTTAGTTTTATTTTCAAATTAAATGTAACAAATAAGGATTAACCATCCACGTGCTAATCAGTGGGAACACAGAGGTATAAAACATGGTCCTTGCCCTTAAAAGGTTTATAGTCCGGTAGGGGGAAAGAAAGCATTAAATCACCATCAAAACAATGCGGTGAGCACAATAAAGAAAGCTAAGTACCAGGTGCAGAGGAGAAAATGATCTGGCTTATTTGGTGTTATCAAAGGAAGTGTTCCAGAAGCTCACCTGGGTAGAGAACAGCTTTTGGAATTGCCCGGCTGTAGGGAACCTACCTAATGAAAAGCCAATTCAAGAATAATTTCTGGGCGCCTGGGTGGCCTAGTCGGTTAAGCATCTAACTTCAGCTCAGGTCATGATCTTGCAGTTCCTGGGTTCGAACCCTGCACTGGCCTCTCTGCTGTCAGTGCAGAGCCTTCTTTGGATCCTCTGTCTCTCTGCCTCTCTCCCTCTCTCTCTCTCTGTCTCAAAAATAAACATTTTTTAAAAAGAGTAACTTCCAATGCTAGCAACGAAGTTTGAAACTAGTTAAGAACAAAGTATGATGAGGGAGTAAATCAGACTCTTCTGTCTCATATTTGGATTTACAGACCCCACCTATGTCTCAGGAAACCCACGCATTTTCCCCGTGAAACATCTACATAAATGCCCAGTAAATAATACCATATATAGCCCGTACAGGCCACGCAGAAGGACAGGTGCACACACACCCATAATATATTCTGCGCAAAAAGACTGTGATTACCCAGGGTAGTTTAGAGGAGGTCATCCTGTGGGTTGATGGAGATGCATTAGTAGAGAAGAAGGTGGTCACTGCCATTTATGCACAGGCATGGATGGTATTTCATGGACGGAGCTTCCAGACGGTCACCCTGCTGTGACCTCTTGTTTCAACCGAGGAGTATGTTGGCTTCGAATTGGTGGAGCTCGCGTGACCAGCTCCCCATCCAGCAAATTCATAAGTGAGAAATAGGAACACTTAACACAGCATCAGGAAACGCAAGCTGCTCTAGGCCCATCTCTCGAAGCTGTTTCAAAAACAAAGTCTTATCCTCAGACCAAGAGAGGGTGTGGCTTCGGAGGGAGTGTGCTTTCCTCATTCTGTGCCCGGCCGAGTGTCTGAGCCTGGCCTGGTGCTTGCTGAATGAAGCCATGTCAAATCCTTCTCCTTTTTTTAAAGAGAAGCATATAAATATATTTCAATTGATAAAAATATAAAAAACCCTGTGATTGTTATTCCTATCCCAGTATATTTCTTGGCTGGGAAGCTGCCATAGGAGCCGATTCTGTCCTTAACATCCTGCTCTGAGAGAAGTGTGGGATCCTAATTCATCCCCACTGTTGCTGAACACCAACCTCAAAGCGCCTTTTCACCTGAGGGCCGACCCTCCTCGAATTCCTGGAACCCTGTTGACGTTCACAGGAAGCAGCCACAAAGGGAAAGTTTCTTTAAAGGGTAAGATGGAGAGAAGTGGGCAAGGGATCTTTGGAGCATAGAGTCACCATCATTCCCTGCTGTCACAAGTGCATAACAGATAGGGTTGTAAAGAGAAGAAATTGAGTACTGTGCCTCGTGCTTCATGGATCACCCACTGAAATGCTAGCTAAACCGTGAATTGAGAATCTGTCATGCCTCACGGTGTATGAGCAGAGAACACATCTTACTTTTCTCTCATTTCCATGCTTGCCCTTTGAAGTGTCTGTTTAGAGCCAATGAAATGACACATTCGACACATCCTTAATGATGGCTCGAGAGAGCCAGAAAAATATCCGGGGGCCTAGAGTTGCAAAATTAGAACGAATCCACAGAAGGTTGTCCAGTCCAGCCTCTTGTGTCCAGATCTTCCTGAAGCTGACATCACCGGTTAGTTTTGAGCAGGCACGGACCCTGGTGAGGGAGTCAGGTGCTGGTCCTCACCGCCTCCCCCTGTTTGCCCTGCCCTCCTTAGAAAACTACAGACCCTAGCAGACTTTTGCAGCCAATTAATTCCAGAGACCTAATGGCTACATTATGTTATGGAAGTTTTCGTGAGACACCACAGAGCTTAAGGTGAAACACTACAGGCAGAACTGTCTGATAATAGTGAATTTCAGTGCCTGCAAAATATCTTTGCACTTACACACCTAACCACACAATTACATAATGACGGCTAGACATTTCTCCTTCAGAAGTTTATAGATTGCTGACTTCACTTGTTTATCTAAAATCGCCAATCCCTTAAAGAGGGTTAGAGTGGGGGTCTCTTTTTGATATTCTGTTACCTGTATCAACTGAATGAAGCCCCTCTCATTCGTGCATTCGTTCATTCATTCATCCATTCGTTCATTCCTCATTTGCTGAGTTTCTATTAAGTGTGATGCCTCGGGCCAAGCTGTGCAGGTACAATGAGACTGAAACAGGCTGACTCAGCCTAGAAGAGTTTGCAATGCAATTGTGAGGATAAGTTGTGTGGATAGATAACAACCTTAAAAGGCAGAAATAGTAAAATGGCAAACCTCCGTGGAATTTTAAAGAAGAGCATACTTCAAAACATATGACTCAAAGAAAGATCATGAAGGAAGTGACATTTGGCTTGAGTCCTTAAGACCAGGATGTATAAAAACGGGAGGGGGCGCCTGGGTGGCTCAGACGGTCAAGAATCCGACTCTTGGTCTCGGCTCAGGTCATGATCTCATGATTCCAAAGTTTGAGCCCTGCGTCGGGCTCTGCACTGACCGCACCAACCCTGCTTGGAATTCTCTCTCTCTCTCTCTCTCTCTCTCTCTCTTTCTACCCCTTCTTCTCTCTCTCTAAATAAATAAATAAATAGGAAAAAGAATTTTTAAATGGGAGAGAGCCCTCTTAGCAGTGGATACACAGTGAGGTTGGAAAATTCAGGGAATATTTGGCAGATGGGAAGACGTTCACTTTGACCAAGAATGGGGTCTATAAATGGAAGCCTGGAACACGAGGTTGAAGGGCAGCCTGGAGTCAGACAAGCGTAGGCAACAGAGTGTCAACTTGAGTCTACGTGGTGGGTACCCACGGAAGGTGTCAGAGCAGACAGAAGCGATGTGATTGGAGACAGATGTGTGTGGTTGAAGATTCCAAGCTCCACCACAAACACCATCTGTTTTCACCCAGTTTGGGATAACACCACAATATATAGGTATCATGTCGGCTGTAACTGGCAAGCAGAACACATTCCTTATTTCATTGCTCCTCTCAACATTTGTAAACTCTTTAAAATTGCCATGCCCACTTTGCAAGCACCTGATCTTGTTTGTTCCTTACTGCCAGCCTATGATGTTTTAGCCCATCGTAGGGGAGGAAAACCATGCTCCAAGAGGTTTCTTCTGGTCACATAGCTGGTTCGTGACAAAGTAGACACTGGAATCTTCTGCCTGCAGATCGAGAGAATCTCCTAATATATGACAGGGTCCCCAGAACCTAGTTCTTATTGGACTGTTAACCACGAGCCCTGTAAAATACAATGGGGTCCTTTTATGTGTAAAATATTATCATAGGTAAAGAAGTGAGCTCTCCTTGCAGAAATGTGAAATTATTTTCTGGGAGACTGACACTTCTGAAAAAATGCGGCTAGATATTCTTTTATCTATTCTGAAGAGAACCAAGAAAATTCAAATTAGATTAAGGAAGATGTCAAGCAAAGCATCATGTCATCTAAAAAATTCAAACTTGGTTGGGGACAGATTTTCTAAGAGGTCACGTAAAAAGAAGGGAGCATTAGATTCATCTTTGAAAATACAGAATGCAAAATAAATACACCCCCTTCCATTTGATTTGCCCTCCAGGGCATTCTCAAAACACTTGATTCTCCAAATAACCCCTTAAGATAGGCATGGTAAGTATTATTATGCCTTCCTTGGTAAATCAGAATATTAAGGCTCATTAATCAGGTCATGCTGGTTAATGGGACTGGGACTGGAACTCAGGTGGTTCTTGAAGCTCTTAATTCAAAGCCACTTTCATTGCCCTTAGATCTGCCTCACAAATGAAAGTCTTTTGAGATGATTTAATAATAAGGTGTTACAGACTGTATATTTGGTTTGAGATACATAATTTATTCCAGTGGTTCTGCATACTGGTCAACCGTATCTTTTAGGTTTTATTGGGATAGATTTTTCTTTGGGCTTTGGGAAGCATTACCCAAGGCAGAATAGGATGCTTAGGAACATTACCATTTATATGCTTTAAAATATCGAAGTCAGTGAGAAGAACCTCATGAGGGTCCACTTATTCATATCCATCATTTAAACAGAGAGGCAAGGAGGACGTGGCTTACCAGGAAGCAGCTTGGGCCATAAATGCTTTGGGAACCTTGATATTGAATTCAGGGGGAGGTGTGGACAGTTCTTTTCCATAGCACTCCTGGAGCCAGAGCTGAAGCAAAGAGAGAGGAAAGAGGTAGACCCAGGCTCTTCTCCCAGCACACGAGGAAGAATGTCATCCCCCAGTGCAGAGCCCAATCTAGCTCACACCGCGGTTTTTAAATCCATTAATGCAGTCGTTACAAGTGTTATTTATTTTTAACTTCAACAATAATGAATGAATTCTTACTCTAAAAACTTCAGGGACGCCTGGGTGCCTCAGTCAGTTAAGTGTCCAACTTCAGCTCAGGTCACGATCTCACGGTCCGTGGGTTCAAACCCCGCATCAGGCTCTGTGCTGACAGCTCAGAGCCTGGAGCCTGCTTTGGATTCTGTGACTCCCTCTCTGTCTCCCCTCCCCTGCTCACTGCCTCTCAAAAAATAAACATCACAAAAAAATTTTTCAATTAAAAAAAGAAAAACTTCAAACAGGAAAGGTGGAACTGTCATCTCCCTTGACCAACACTCAGTCTCATTCTCCTACCCAGAGAGTTTTCTCCTCCCTCAATTTTGGGCATATTCATCCAGATAATCGCCTATAAATTTATCTTTATGCTCTATGTACATTTGGAAACATATCAGTCTGTTTTGATTGTGGTCTCTCTTTTTTGCATCCCATTAAAGATATTAATGGGAAGTCAGTTACCGTAAGACAGCATGTACTTTAATGAATTCTCCCCATTAACATGATCTCTAGGCCTCATAATTCATTTAAGAGCCAATCACTGGTCTGTAACACTCAGACATGTCACACGGCATTGGTTTCCTATTCTCAGTCATGCCCAAAGAAGCAGTCTGGTTCTTCCAGTTTAACTCCTAATAAACTGATACTTGGAAGACAGTGACGGTAATACACAAAACAATATTCCAGTTATGCAAACAAGTAAGTTACAGTTAATGTCAAAATGTGGTCCCCTGGCCCAGAGGAGCGGCTCGGGCAGAGGAAGTGGACACCACTGACGTATGACAAGACCTCGGAATTGTTGCTGACCAAGGTACAGACTGTTTTTCTGGGAATGAAAAGAAAAAGTTTCCATGATCCGGCTTTAAAAGCCAAATCACACAAAATCTTGGGAACAACAGAAATCTCACTCTTGCATCTATATGCTCCTCTGGCAACTCGAGGAGCAGCAGTTAGAATAAGAAAAAGAGTTAGTGTGGTGTTTTCTCTTCAGGACGTCGAGGATTGTTTCGATGTGTAGTATGTTATTCAGAGATGGAGCATGGTCACTGCTTGTTCCATTTTGGGGTGATTAATATTCATTGCTGTCACCCTGGCATAGGAAGTGATTGTCTCTTGATTCATGGTGCACGTGTGGGCAGCAGCAGACGCGGAGGAAACATCATAATTTTAGGCCATTTACAAAGGCCCAGCTACCAGAACAGATTGATCAGAAGCCACCCACCTACATTGTACGTCAAGACACCCTGCCTGTCTTGTCTGCTACAAAACTGACCCGCAGTGTCTTCTTCAATACTGAGCAAGCATTGAGAACATGAGTGTTGCCTTTTACTGATCCGTAAAGGCTGAGAAATGCCTTTAGGTGTGGTCAAGCTCCTTACACAAAGCTGAATTTTCTCATGGAATCAGCCTCTCCTTGAATAATACCAGTGTAGTATGTGTTAGATATTGGCACATGGGGGACAATTTGCCAGAACTTTCGGTATGAACCTTGAGCCAGAGTGCTCTGGAGATGAATTTGGAAGAAATGTGGGGTTTGGTGAGGCATGTCTGAACCTTACGTTGCATTTTGACAAAACAGAACGATGTTCATTTTCAATGATCAATTACAGTTCACTGTAGAATTCTATTGTGTGCAGATTCACAGACTGTCAGCTCTCTCTAAGGGAGGACAACAAAGAGTACAACTCCATTATTTGTTGACTTGCTGTTTTTTTCATTAGATGTGCAGGACCCCAGTTTTTTCTGCAATGAAGAGAAGTTCCACGTGGTTAGAAACCCAAAAGGCTGTAGGACTTGGCATCCTAAATTCTTTGACTATCAAGGTAGAAACTGAACTCAAAGAATGAGAGATGATCAAGGCCACAGAAGCTGACTAGACGCACTTCATTTTCTACTTGGAGTCCAGAGTAATGTGTGACTCTTGAATAGCACCACTTAAGGCATTAGCATAACTGGCTTATTTTCATCTCGATGGGAAGATGGACAGTCTCAGAAGCCCCAGAAAGTAGTGGCCATCTCTAGTTCCTGACAACAGGAAGTAAACCGGGTAGAATGAGGAAGTAGCCCAGAGAGAAGTTGTGCAAAATAGAATTCTAGAATAATAAGATTTTATATCTGGAAGGAAACTTGGAGTTCACTTACTCTAGGGATTGTCAGCTGCTGGGGGTAGGGGGGAGACACCTGTAGGGTAGGCTGTGTACTTTGAAAATCTCTAGGTGATGCTGAAATGGGCTGCCCCTTGTTTTACTAATGAGGTTCAGGCATACTGAAAGATTTATTTAAGGTTACATAACTAAACAAAGCTAGAATTTGAGTCTAAGTCCTATGGTTGTTGTATATCATGGAATTATAATATGTCACCTTTAAATCCCATTTTCTTCTACGTTGTTGATGATGGGTGGGGAGAGCTGAGGGAGAAAAGGAAAGAAAGGGGGAGGATTGATCAACACATTACAAGAGTACAGAATTAGAGGCATCTTTTTGGCCTGGATTTTGATCACTTTGAGTTATCAGGAATCCAAATGTCTTCATAAAATCCCAAAGTTGGATGGATCATCTAAGATCCCAACACACACATGCATGTACACACGCGCACGCGCGCACACACACACACACACACACACACACACACTAAACATAAGGGATAGCAGCAGATTTGGGAGGGGAGAGGTGTTAAAATAATGGCCCCAATATCTCAGGAACTGTTAGATTTCCATTCTCACGGCTACCATCCAAGACTCAGACCTTCATCACCCCTCACCTAGACCATAGCAATAGACTCTTCTTAAATGGTCTTCCTTCCCCTAGACCCTCCATGTTTTAACCATTCTTTAGACCACAGCTTACACTTTTGTGGTCACCTCCTTCCTCTCCTCTGTAAACTTCAGGGGATCTGATCCCACCACTCCCTGAATAAGGACAAAACCCCTTATGTGGCTTTCTTGTTCCTAGTTACTTTGTTGCTTTTTTAGGTCTTTTTACTTCTTACTTTCCAGGCAATATAGATGTCCTGCCCCAAAACAAGGACCATGCTTTGGTGACTTTGTGGCTTCGCTTGTGTTAATCCTCCTGACCATACACTCATCACCATACTCCTTACCTCTATTTACTAAATTCTGCCCATCCTCCAAAACTTCAGCAGAATTGTAAAATGTGGTATTGTAGCACTAGGGACCCATGACAATTTATGTTATAATTACTTATAGATGTCTCTTACCTACTCCATTAAGCTATAAACTCTGTTGGATTCTCACTTTTCTTAGCATCCCTTTGAGGCCTTATTAGCCTTGATGTAGCAGATTAGCTAAAGGCATGAATGACTCAGCAGTGGTCTTATATAGACAGAGGAAGGAATCCAGCACAAGATTTTGCGATCAGTAAAAGAAAAAGTATAGCCCACACTAACAGATAGTAATCCAGTACCTGTCGCATTTCCACACGTTACCAGCTAAAAAACTGTAATTGTCCACATAGAAGTACTGTGCCCCTATTCCTCTCCCAATGAAAGGAAGAAATGGACAAAAGATTAGTTTTTTTAACTCCAGTATAATCGATGTACAATGTTAAATTAGTTTCAGGTGACAATACAGTGATTCAACAGTTCCATACTTTACGCAGTGTTCATCATGATAAGTGTCCTCTTAATCCCCTTCACCTTTGTCACCCATCCCCCCACCCACCTTCCCTCTGGTGACCATCAGTTTGCTCTCTCTAGTTAAGAGTCCGTTTTTTGGTTTGTCTCTTTCTTTCTTTGTTCATTTGTTTTATTTCTTAAGTTTCGCATATGACTGAAATCATATAGTATTTGTCTTCTCTGACTGACTTATTCTACTTAGCATAATATTCTCTAACTCCATCTGTGCCATTGAAAATGGCAAGATTTCATTCTCTCTTATGGCTGAGTAATATTCCATTTTACACACACACACACACACACACACCATCCTACATCTTCTTTATCCATTCATCAATTGATGGACGCTTGGACTCTTTCCATAATTTGGCTATTGTAGATAACGCTGCAGCAAACATGGGGGTACAAGTATCCCTTCAAACTGCTGGTTTCATTTTCTTTCGGTAAATACTCAGTAGTGTAATTACAAGTGCATATGGTAATTCTATTTTAAATTTTCTAAGGAAACTCCATATGAAATAGGTAAATGTTTAAAAACCAGAACCTAAAGATGCTAGCTTTAGTTTCTCTTTCAACGGATCGTGGATAGGTCATTTATATCTAGAAGAGATTAGCTGCCAGTTTTTTCTGAAATTATGTATTTTTTCACTGAGGCCTAAGAGGGATAAGATGTGAGGTTCTACGCTTGAATACAAAAATCAAGGTTTAAAGATTTGACGTATTAATGAGTTCAGTGTGAGCCATCGGTATGGTGTACCTATTATTTCTTATGGCAGAGGTGATCCCAGACTACAGGGGAAAACGCAGTGTCTAGAATAAAGGCAGTGAGAGGAAATCCCCTCTCTGTATGCAACAAACTACACCCATTCAGTCTGAGATTACATTTAAGATGAAACTTGATTGCTCAGGCCCAAACAATGAGGCTAATGGGTGCCATTTTAACTTGAATTCACAGAGACTTCCCTGAGAATTGCAGCTATGTAATCATTAAATGGGTTGCCCTTACTAATAATTACTGTTAAACGGAGTGAACTGTGATTTGTTATTCGGTTCTATCCTTCCCATAAGTAGATTATGTTATTATCCAGCCTGTTTCACCAATAAGGATATTGAGATGCAGAGACTGAATAATTTATCCTGAGTTACTTGGAAAGTGGCAGAACAGAAAGTCACCCCATGCGTTTGACTTCAAAGCTAAGGCTCTTAACCAAGACTCTGATACCCATTTTGTTAATCAGGGTGCAGGGGTGGGGAGAAGATGGTCTGAGAAAGTTGTAGATGGAATGCAATGCCGACAAAGGGAAGGTGCTTATAGACGATTCTGGAATTTTTTTTTTCTAACCTCCAGATTCAGGGGAGGTCACAGATAGGCTGAATGGCTTGATATCTACAGGTAAGAGGCTGTAGTCCATTCACAGTGAGTTTTTCCTTATTTTCCATTTAGTCGCAGGATACAGAAGTTACATAATGCCTGTGACAGAGCCAATTAAGAAAGAAATGCTAGAAAACTGTAGGAAATTCTTCCCCAGTGAGGTGTTGACTGAGGAAATAGGATGGTATAAACAAGGTGGAGCAAACTGCAGCCCCTGGGCCAAATTAGGAATTGAACCACAAATTTGTTGGCTTTCTATAGTTTTGGGTTGATTTTTTTTTTACCCTGCTCATTTTTGTGGGGGGTTTTGTTTGTTCTTGCTTTTTAAATCGTTAGTTGCCAATATCTTAAAATCGGGATGGTTACGTGCTTTTCTTGAAGAGACAAACCCAGCACCGCTGGACCTGAATCCACAGGTCAACAGTGCCATGTTTCCAGAAGGTTCCCACCATGCCCTGTCATCTTGTAGTGTGCCTGCTTCACTCAGTATGTCATCGACCCAGCTCTTATCATTTGGGTGCTGCCCCACCCCTTACGTCAACCTGAAGAATACTTTTTAAGTTGCTGGAGTTCACTACATGGACAAGGCATAATTTTCTTTCTGAAGCAATTTTTCATAAGGGGACATACATTATGCATAAAAGAAAACAAACTTTTGGTATATCTAAAGAACATCCACTAAACAATTGAAGGCTTAGGTCTTCTAGACCACATTCCAATTTCTGGCCTGTTTTACAGATACATGCCAAAACATACTTCCAGGGTGGACATTTATATATCACTGTCAGCCATATACTTCCAGATAGATCTTACTGATTTTAACCTTACTGATTTTAACCTTACTTCCCTTTTGCTTTTCTAAAAAAAGAAAAAGCATCTTAAGCATTGCCTTTCTGGAAATACATCTTAAATTTATATTGATTTTACAGAATAAAGGTTTGGTAGAAAGTAATTTATCAATAGACAGATAGGTGGGAACATTTTTTTCAATCCACACTAATGAAATTTTGACTGTGGAAGAGGAACATGTCTCTTGATATACTTACCTCAGGCTCAGTGATTTTAAAGTTAATTTTATAGTTTTTTTTTTTAAAGCCATGATTTAATAGACATTTTCTAGGCCAGGGATCCTGTTGATATAATAAATGTGCACTTTGTTTCCTTGTAAATTTTCTGACATAGATGGCAGTGTTAATGTCATTTTTAAAGTAAATTCCAGAAAATGCTTTCTCTTGAAGGGCCCAAAAGAAAAATTATATTCTTGGGACTACTGTAGTTATCGGCCTGAACATTTATCTAGACGTAAAGGAAAATTATTACTCCTAGTATATACCTAGTAGTTTGTTGTTATAAACTCAAGAAAAATCCAACAGACTTGATCTAAATTCAGTCAAACTAATCGCCTCCATGTCACAGAAAGAAAAGACTCTCAGTCTAATGCATCAACGGACAGATGATGAAAAATATTCCAGAAGTGCCAGCTTTGCCAAGATCTGAGACAAAACTGAGGGACAGGTCCCCCCAAGCAGCAAGTGAGCAAAAGACTGAGCAATATGGACAATTCATGACAAAGGCTAATTCAGAGGAACAGCGACAGAAATAGATCGGCATTTCCCAGAGTACACTGTGTGGAAGGAATACTAATAATCCAGGATATTAGTAAGTGTTGTTCCCAACATTTAAAAACCTCTGGTCATATACATTTGGGAATCAATGCATTAATGAAGTCAAACATCTTCCTTCTATTATAGGATTCTCTGAGTGTTTAGTATGTTATTATGTTAATATGAATGGTGAATTCCCAGGGAAGATATATGGCATACAGTAATTCCTAAACTAAATCCATTTTCGATAGAATGTCTTTGGATGAGCACCCTACATAAAATACCTGGTATATTGAGGAGCGCCTGGGTGGCTCAGTCATTTAAGCGCCTTTCGCTTGGTTTCGGCTCAGGTCATGATCTCACAGTCCGTGAGACGGAGACTGAACCCCTGCGTCGGGCTCTGCACTGACTGTGTGGAGCCTGCTTGGGATTTTCTTTCTCCCTCTCTCTCTGCTCCTCCCCCCACACACACACACATACTGTCTCTCTCAAATAAATAAACTTTTTTAAAAATACCTTGTACATTGATTAAGGCTAAGTTCAGCTGTGGGAGACAGAGTTTTAAGCTTGAGTAATGATGACTTGTTTCTCTCACGTGTAAAAGAAGTCTAGAAGCAGGCCGGGACTGACATGACTGTATTTTTATAGAGTACTCATGCTCCTTCCAGTGTTATGCTCTGTTCACCATAGAATTTGATCCGTGGTATTATAATCCAACGTGGCTGCTGTAGCTCCACCCATCACATCTGTGTTTCAAAAATAAGATGAAAGTAGGTATGGAATCCCACCTGTCTTTTAAAGGAACTTTCTGTAAATACATTCAGTGCTTCCTTTTATTTCTCATTAGCCAAACTTAGTCCTGACTGCCAGGATGATAGGAAATTAAGTCTTTTTAGCGAGGTGGTCATATGCATGGCTACAAGAAGAGGGTCGTATATTTCAGACAGATAGAGAGAAGGAGTATTTTCAGACTGTTAGAATCTATGCCCTGACTCAGAAATCACTGAACAGATAATCAAAATAATATATAGCATAAGTATTTATATTTGATATAGATACATCTAAGTATTACTTACAAAGGTTTTGATTTTTTTTATTGGTATGAATTTCTTGAACCAATAATAACAACAACAAAAATAGATGTAGGATTGAACTACATGAGGGAAACAAGTAAAGGAAAAATAACTACATGAGTTCATGGTAGTGAGAAGCTGGTCTCGTTCTTTGAAACAGAAATAACCACCCTCAGTCGGTTAAGTATCTGACTTCGGCTCAGGTCACGATTTTGCGACTCATGAGTTTGAGCCCCACGTCGGGCTCTGTGCTGACAGCTCAGAGCCTGGAGCCTGCTTCAGATTCTGTGTCTTCCTCTGTCTCTGCCCATCCCCCACTCATGCTCTGTGTCTCTCTGTCTCTCAAAAATAAACGTTAAAAAATTTTTTTAAAGAAATAGAAATAACCGCCATTTAACACAGTCTTTACCCTCATATTAAAAATACCTTTTTGTTAAGACTTTTATGCATAAATTTGCCTAATTATAATAGATAACATCCATCTATCCATGGCTGGGGAGACATTGTCCTAATTCAGAAAATTTTCATTATCCAGTAATAGAATTGGCTCTGACTCAAATAAGGAATCAATCACTACCTTAATGCTTATGTGTGTGTATGGAAATATCTATTTTTTTTTATTTTTTTGTATCTTAGTTAACATACAGTGCAATACTGGTTTCAGAAGTAGAACCCAATGATTGATCACTTACATACAACACCCAGTGCTCACCACAAGTGCCCTCTTTAATTCCCATGACCCATCTAGCCCATCTCCTACCCACCTCCCATGCTTTTAAAAAGGAGGAGAGGGAGTTCTGATCAATCTTTTCTGACATTCAAAATTATTCTGGAAATAGATTGACCTCAAAATTACCTTGGTTCGCTCTGTCATTTTCACTGCTTGGTTCAGACTTATAGCAAATTACAATATACTTTACTCATCAGTATTTCCCAAACACCCTGGGGCACGGGTCGATTTTACAGTTGACCTTTGAACCACACAGAGTTTAGGGGAACTGACCCCTGCACAGTTGAAAATCTCTATAGAATTTCTGACTCCTCCAAAACTTAACTGCTAATAGCCTACTGTTGACCGGAAGCTTTACCAACAATATAAATAGTCAATTAACACATATTTTTTATGTTCTATGTATAATACACTATATTCATACCATAAAGTAAGCTAGAGAAAAGAAAACATTAAGAAAATCATAAGAAA
Source organism: Panthera onca (assembly GCF_046562875.1). Lineage (NCBI taxonomy): Eukaryota > Metazoa > Chordata > Mammalia > Carnivora > Felidae > Panthera > Panthera onca. The sequence continues at coordinate 79,657,272 of NC_138349.1, forward strand.
GGGAAAATACATTTACAGAACTGTATGTGTATTTATTGAAAAACAAAGTCCATGTGTAAGTGAACCCGTGAAGTTCAAAATAACCTGACTGATATTCCTACCTAGGAAGCAGCAAGAGCAGGCTTTGGTCTCCGTTTCTGAACTCCTATGCTGTATTTCTCCAACTTGGGAAGAGACTCTTCACTGGCTCAGAAGTATTTGTACATATTTGAATTTATTTTTGCAAGGGAATCTCAGTATTCCATGTGTGTGTATAACAGAGTAACACACGCCTATTGTTTATTATTAAGAATAGGTAGCGGGTGCCTGGGTGGCTCAGTCGGTTAAGTGTCAGACTCTTGATTTCAACCCAGGTCACGATCTCACACTGGCTGAGACCAAGCCAAAGCACTGAAAGTGCTGAGCCTGCTTGGAATTCTCTCTCCCTCTCTCTCTGTCCCTCCCTGGCTTGCTATAAATAAGTAAGCAAGTAAATAAATAAATGCCCCTTGACTCAATCTAATTATGGTGCATGTCTGTCATGGTGCTCCCACAGCACATACAGGAATACAATTCCCCACATTCTTGGCCCAATAAGATTGAAAATAATTGGATCATCTATAAATAGCTTCACCAAATCATCATTACGGTATAGAGTCTTGAAAAGAAATTATTCCATTTTCACCATATAATCTTTGAGGCTTAGTCTTCATAGATAAACTCTCAACAATTTTAAGAAAAGGGATCGAATGCTGGTTTCAGCTGATTATATAAAAAAGTGATGATGGATAAGTGGTCTTTTAAAAATCAACATCTGTTCCCTGTGTACCCTCCAGTCGTATTTGCTTAGTTTACAATTCAGGCAAAATCTGGGCTGTTTTTAGCAAAGCCAACACATCAATGGAGGAAAACGCTGAATACCATTCTGATTTTGCATATTTGCTTCACGGTCCTCGGAGTCTTTATGACTGGTGATGATTCAAGTATCATTGTAGCACGAAGTTAAGACCAACAGCCACATTCTTCCATCTACAGACATTTCCTATTATAGGTGCATCGCATGCTCGGGGTTGAGTCGTAAAACAGAACCAAAATCCTGACTGCATAATGGAGTTGTTGACTTCATCTCTTTGAATACTAGAAAAAGTGTCATAGGAAATGATAAAATTTTCAAGAAGTAAAATACAGATATTTATCATGCAGTAAAATACTAAGAGGTCCCATTAAAATATTTTGACATTCGCCCCAATTATTCTGGGGTAGTATTTAAAAGCACAGACGTTTGAAGTTGCTTGATTTTGACTCGATCAATAAAGCTAATTGTTTCACTGGCTGTGAACTTTGTAGATTCCACTCTTCCTTCCTCAACTTCCTCATTTGTAAATGAGATAACAACAGCATTTGTCTCATAGAGTTTGTCCAAGAAATAAGAGAATAGGGGCGCCTGGGTGTCTCGTTCACTTAAGGGGCCGACTCTTGATTTCGGCTGAGGTCATTATCTCAGGGTTTGTGAGTTCAAGCCCTACATCGGACTCTGCACTGCCAGCAAAGAGCCTGCTTGGGATTCTCTTTCTCCTTCTCTTTCTGCCCCTCCCCAACTTGCACATGCACTTTCTTTCTCAAAATAAATAAATACCCTTTAAATTTTTAAAAAGAAAAAGAAATAAGAGAATACCAGGAAAACAGCTAGTAAGTGCCCAATGGATGTTGGCTGTTAGTAATAGATGTAATTGCTATGTTTGACTCATGAGCCCTAGTTTTCTTATCGAAATGTATTTGATCCCTTTTCTACACTTGCCATACACTTTTTTTTCAACATTTTTTTTCTTAGAGAGAGACAGAGCATGAGCAGGGGAGAGGAGCAGAGGGAGAAAGAGAGAGAGAGAGAGAGAGAGAGAGAGAGAGAGAGAGAATGTCAAGCAGGCTTCATACTCAGCACAGAGCCTGATATGGGACTCAATCCCACAACCCCAGGGTCATGATCTGAGCCAGAATCAACTGACTGAGCCACCCAGGCACCCCACCACACACTTTTAATATAAATTTGCTGAATTACTGGGGAAATACTTAAGGAGTATATAATCTTTTCAAAACTTTCACATCATTGGTGGGAAATCTGTTGTAACAAGCCATCTATGGAGAGTAGGTTTCCAAGTATGGGATATACCAGCCTCTAACAATATGATTTGCTGTATGTTCCCATTGTTAAGATATAAACGGAATTACCCATAATGGAAAAAAATACTGATTCTACCATTCCACGTATTTATATCAAGCAGAAGAAAAGCAACATCCATGTTTTCTTGACTATGGACATCTATGACACATGTGGCACTCTTATATCTGTCATAAACCCTAAGATTCAGAGTCTATATCCCAAAGGATAGTGAAGTTCTGGAAGAAGTGAGTAAAACCAAGTCTGGCTTAGGAAAAATAATATTGATTAGGTAAACTTACTGCTATTACTTCCTAGTGAAATACATAACATGAGCTGAATGAATAAAAAAAATTGCAATTCATGTTGAGAAGTAATGGTTACCTAGCAAATTTAATCATTGATTTCAGAAATTAAAAAAAAAACTCAAGAAAGCAATCTAGTGATCTTTAATCCTTCATTAAGAAACAACTAGCTGTTGGGGCGCCTGGGTGGCGCAGTCGGTTAAGCGTCCGACTTCAGCCAGGTCACGATCTCGCGGTCCGTGAGTTCGAGCCCCGCGTCAGGCTCTGGGCTGATGGCTCGGAGCCTGCAGCCTGTTTCCGATTCTGTGTCTCCCTCTCTCTCTGCCCCTCCCCCGTTCATGCTCTGTCTCTCTCTGTCCCAAAAATAAATAAAAAACGTTGAAAAAAAAAAAGAAAAGAAAAGAAACAACTAGCTGTTTAGGTAGAATTCCCATCACCGAAATATAGAAATTCTAAGAAAAAATCATTTCCATCTTTTTCTTATTCAAGAAGGAGCGTCTCTTTACTAAATGACTGTACCTACAAGCAAAACGTTTTTATCTTCCAATATTCTGTGGCAGGAGCAAGCAAAGCTGTAGAAAACAGGCTTAAGCCTCTTCTTACTCCTTTGAGAAGAAGCTTTTCCATCTAATGCAGTTGTCCAAGAAATGAAATTTAGCTCCTTAGGAATCCAGATTTGATTTTAATCACATTCGGTGAAAAACCCTTTCTGCAACATATTAAACTCCCACAGCCCTTTCCAAATAGGAAATAAATAGCAAAATTTGACACCTTCTCAGGAACCAGGATCATGGAAATGTAGATATGGAGAAAGCGTGTGTGGCTCTCAGCAGTGGCCTAGAACTTCGTGTATAAGGAAGTGTGGCTGCCATCTGCTTGCCTGCTGAGTCTTTGCTCTGTTCCATAAAGCTAGCATAGGAAAGGTGTCATTTCCTTCCCCCTAGAGATGAGTCTCCATAAAATTAGTGACTAAATGAAAGGCTTCGTCCCAAATGGCTTTCCTTCCATCTGGTAGACGTTCACTTCTCAAAGTGACTGACAACATGAGCATCACTTGGGAGCTCGTTAGAAGTGAGGATTCTCGGGGCTCCTGGGTGGCTGAGTCAGTTGAGTGTCTGACTCTTGGTTTTGGCTCAGGTCATGATTTCATGGTTCGTGAGTTCGAACCCTCCCCAGGCTCTGCGCTGACGGTGTGGAGTCTGCTTGGGATTTCCCTCTCTGCCTCTCTCTCTCTCTCTCCCCGCTCCCCAACTCATGCTATCTCTGTCTCTCTCAAAATAAATAAATAAACATATTTTAAAAAAAAAAGAAGTGAGGAATCTGAAGTCCTAACCTGAGCCCCCAGGAGCAGAGCATGTATTTGAACAAAATCCTCGGGGCGCCTGGGTGGCTCAGTCGGTTGGGCGGCCGACTTCGGCCCAGGTCGTGATCTCGCGGTTCGTGAGTTCGAGCCCCGCGTCGGGCTCTGTGCTGACAGCTCAGAACCTGGAGCCTGTTTCGGATTCTGTGTCTCCCTCTCTCTCTCTGACCCTCCTCCGTTCATGCTCTGTCTCTCTCTGTCTCAAAAATAAATAAACGTTAAAAGAAAAATTAAAAAAAAAAAATCCTCAGCTCCTTTGCAGGCACGCTCACATTTGTGAAGTGCTGATTGGGTCATCTTCACTGTCACCCGTCACATAAGAGCAGAAACACATGACAGTAGCTCCCATTCCACACCCAGTAACTCACTCTATTCTTATTAACACTGAATGTGTTGAAGGGTTGTAAAGGAGATCTTCTCCTCACCAAGTCAAGGAATCGTGCTCTGAGTATCTTGGGAAAGGCTTATTTTTTACATCTATGTTTGTTTCATAGAAGAGAAGTGGAGGAAAGGGGGAGGCTGGGTGACAAATTTGAAAACGTGGTGAATGTGACACTGCCCTTAACTGTAATGGGAGCCTGGTCTAGTCGTTACAACTCAGCCTGTTTCCACCTCTTGAAACGATTCTCGGGTCCCTTCTGATATAATGATTATGTACAAGGCATATTATTCAGGTCTTCAATTACAGTGTTTTGAGCGGTTTCAGATACAAGTAATATCATGTCCTTCCAGAGAGGGAGTTTCTCTTTTCTTTTATTATTTTTTAAAATTTGTTTTAATGTTTCTTTTTGGAGGAAGAGAGACAGAGTGCGAGCCGTGGAAGGGCAGAGAGAGAGAGAGGGAGACACAGAATCCGAAGCAGGCTCCAGGCTCTGAGCTGTCAGCACAGAGCACCCCAACGCAGGGCTTGAACTCATGAACCGTGAGATCATGACCTGAGCTGCAATCAAATGCTTAACCAACTGAGCCACCCAGATGCCCCTATTATTATTACTTTTAATATAATTTATTGTCAAGTTGGCTAACATACAGTGTATACAGCGTGCTCTTGGTTTGGGGGGTAGATGCCCATGGTTCATCGCTTACATACAACACCCAGTGCTCCTCCCAGCAGGTGCCCTCCTCAATCCCCATCCCCCATTTCCCCCTCTCCCCTGTTCCCCCATCAACCCTCAGTTTGTTCTCTGTATTTAAGAGTCTACTTATGGTTTGCCTCCCTCCCTCAGAGAGAGAGTTTTTTATTTGAAACAAAGACCATAAAGTCGTAGCTAATGGCCAAGATGAGATTCCAGGCCTCTTGACCCAGCATTCAGACCCACAATGCCAGTAAATTCTCCAGAAAGTAATGTGTAAATGAAAAAGATGTGCGTAGAAGCTTGGATTATGGACAGCCGATCTCAGTTGTTCCACTCGCTCCTATTTTCTTCATTCTTCATATACTCCAGAGTTAATAAGCAAATACTTCCAATCATGACATAAAATGTTTTCAAGGAATTGCCAGCACAGCTGTCTAGTATATTCAGAAGTCATTGAGAAAGTAGATCCTGAGTTCTCATCACAAGGAAGAACAGTGTTTTTCTTCTTTTTCTTCTCTTTTTTTCTATCTATAGGAGGTGATGGATGTTAACTAAACCTCTTGTGATCATTTCACAATACATGTAAGTCAGATCATTATGCCATACACCTTAAACTTTCACAATGACATATGATAATTCTGTCTCAATAAAACTGGAAAAAATAAATGAACAGTGAATGAATGAATGAATGAATGAGTAAAAGAGAATGAATGACTAACATGACACGTTAAAAAATACTTTCGAGATTATAATGGATTCATAAGGAATGGTTTATTCAAACAGTGATATTGAAGAGTGGCTCAGATGAACATTCTAGATCTGTGTTCCATCATGTATGAATTGCAAAAACACAATGTTGAATAGTTAGAGCAGATCATAAAACTACATACTATTTTGATAATTTATATATATATATATATATATATATATATATATATATATATACACACATATGTATTTAAAACTCATAAAACAGTTCTATACATTATTCATGAATGCATCCATGTATTGGTCAACTGAGAAGATCTGATTTAAAAGGATTAGAATTCAGGATGATGGTTATCTCTGGGACAGACTGTATGGAATCGAGGGACTGAACTTAAATTGTATCTTAATAGTTCCTTTTTAAATTATAACGATATTTAATTTGGAACACATAGGGCAAAATGCAAATTTGTTATACCTGAGGGTAGGCATATGATTCTCATGGTACTGTGTATATTGTATTAAATGTTGAAAATATTTTGAAATTTAAAATATTTTTAATGTTTATTTATTTTGAAGGAGAGAGAGGGACAGAGCATGAGCGGGGGAGGGGGAGAGAGAGACAGAGGAAGACACAGATTCCGAAGCAGGCTCCAGGCTCTGAACTGTCAGCACAGAGCTCGACACGGAGCTCGAACCCACGAGGCTTGAGATCATGACCCGAGCTGAAGTCGGACGCTTAACCAACTGAACCACCCAGGCGTCCCTAAAATAAATTACAATTTTAAAATAAGAAAAAAATTACTTTCAAGAAATTAAATGGAAATGAAAACAAGTTTGCAGTCAGTATTACTAAAGGAAATTTGTCTAGCATTGTGCACATTCTAATTCACGTATTGACAAGTGTTTATTACATGGTAATTTTTACTTGTATCTTCACTTTCTCATAATGCCTCTTAAAAGAAATTAACATAGTTTGTTGGGGTTTTTTGGACAGTTACTATACTTATTTTTTGTTTTTTCTGTGTTAAGATAAATTTATTACTTTATTTTCACATTTTTTTCTTTCTGCTCCTTGAGATGTTCATCTTTGCTCTTCTTAGAACTTCTTAAATTGAATGCTACCATACCATGCTTATTTTCTTTGCTTTTCTTAATATAGCAAAACCATTTATGACTAAAAATTAGTCTCTTACAAAGTTTTGGTCTCATCCTGTGAGGTTTTGGTTTTTTTAAATTTAAATACCTCCTTCACAACTAAATGAATATTTGAGAAAGTGGCTTTAAATTCCTAAAGAGTTGGGGCACCTGGGTGACTCAGCTGGTTAAGCGCCCGACTTTGGCTCAGATCATGATCTCATGATTTATGGGTTCGAGCCCTGCATCAGGCTCTGTGCTGACAGCTCGGAGCCTGGATCCTGCTTCTGCTTCTGTGTCTCCCTCTCTCTCTGCCCCTAACCCACTCACATTCTGTCTCTATCTCTCTCAAAAATAAATAAACATTAAAAAAAATTAATTACGATATAACTGAAACATAACATATTAGTTTCAGGTGTACAATGTAATGATTCAATATCTGTATATATCAGGATGATTATCCCAGACGTCTAATTAACACCCATCGCCACATGTAGTTACAACTTTCTTATGATGAGAACTTTTAAGATCCACTGTCTTAAAAACTTTCAAATATATAATACACTATTGTCAACTATAATCACCATGCTATAACTGTACTCACCTGACATCCCCAGGACTTACTCATTTCATAACTGGAAGTTTGTACCTTTTGACTTCCTTCACCCATTTTGCCAATCTCCCACCCCCGCCCCCACCTCTGGCAATCACCAGTCTGTATCTATGAGCTTGTCTTTTTTGATATTGCTTATTTTTTTTTAAGATTCCGCATAAAAGTGAAATCGTACACCACACTTTCTTTATCCACTCATCCATCAGTGGACACTTAGGTGGCTCCCATGTCTTGGCTGTTAGGTGGCATGTTAGGTGTTAGGTGTTAGGTGGCTCCATGTCTAACGCTGCAGTGAACATGTGGTTGCATATATTGAGTTACTGTTTTCCTTTCCTTCAGATATATACCCAGTAGTGGAAATACTGGATCACATGGTATTTCTATTTTTAATTTTTTGAAGACCCCTGTAGAATTTTTCGTGGTGGTCGCACCAACTTACGTTCTTACCAGTGGAATACGCGTGTTGTCTTTTCGCCCCATCCTTGCCAACCCTTGTGATCGCCTGTCTGTTTTATGATAGCCATTCTAACAGGTATAAGGTGACATCTCACTGTGGTTTGGATTAGCATCTCCCCGATGATAAGTGATGTTGAGCACCTTTTAATGTACCTGCTTATGTATCTGAAAGTCTTCTTTCAGAAAATGTTTATTCAGATCCTCTGCCCACTTTGTAATTGCATTGCTTCATGTTTTCATATTTCCTTTTTACATAAGGAACAGTGAAATAGTGAACTCTATTGTAAAATAGAGCTCAAAGTATTTTTATAATGGAAGTTACTTTGGGTCATACTATGCAACTTTAGAAGTCATTTTACAAGGTGATCAGATTTGCAAATAATGACAAGGAAGTCATTTTACAAGGTGATCAGATTTGCAAATAATTATTAGGAGGAATATAGGACAGATATGCATTGAGAGCCAGCTGTGTATTGTGAATATTTTGAAATGTAGTTACATAAGAGTAAATTAGCAAATCTAAAATCATCCACATGCTGTTCCTTTCCAATTGACATCAAAGATACAGGACCTATAAAGATGATTTGAAAACTAAATTCCGTGATTCCTGCTTTTTCTCTCCTTTGTGTAAGACTGGAGATATTCCTCCAAAGGGAAATATGACAAGGGAAGCAATTATATTTCCTATGTAAGCTATTTAATATGCATATTGAATTTAATTGACCCAGATGAATCTCTTTCATCCATGAGCTTTCGACCCTGCCAGTGCTGTGGAGATCTCACTTGACAAAGGTTAGCAGTGCCTTGATAACTGTTAGGAGAGTTTATAGCAAGTACTGTATCAATTCTGTGTACTTTCTTTGTCTCACCAATAATAAACTTCTATAGTCTGTGCTGTCATTAATACTCTTTTATATTGGATCTTTTGTCACTCACTAATTGTTTCCAGCCAGATTACAAGCTCTTGAAAGGCCATGCTGTGTGCTTTTTAGGGCTCTTACATTTCACCCTAGCAATGGGCACAGAGCTGGCTCCTAATACCCACTTGATTGATCACTTGAAAAATGCATGCAGCGTGTGAACAGAACAGTCAGTGATTTATGAAAGCTTAAGTGGATTGTTCCCTGGTTATCCTCGAGATACACATTTTATTCTATGTATGAATCTCTTTGTTGATCGTACCTGGAAAGTTCTTGGCCATACCCTAGGAGTCCAAATGTAAAGAAGCTAAAGAAATAATAATTTCATGTGAAGACTTTTGTCTGTTCAAGTCATCTGGTTTCTTATTAAACAAACTCTGACATCTCTATGGTTCAAAAGCATTAAACAACACCATCTGTCATGGTGGCCATGTCCCTGTAATGAGACCGTTTATCAAGATATATTGACTCATAGGCATTTAAGCTTACATTTGTTCTGTCCGATGTGTAAAAGCTTCTACTGGGCATGTTAAAAAAAAATGATAATAAGGCAAATGCCAAAGTGCTCAACTTTTATGGGCTCTGTTTAGCCTTCAGGTGATTTACAGAAAACATGACTCATACGCCACCTGGGTTCATAATGAAAAAGGCCAAATACTTTCCAAACCACCTGTTGCCTTGTGTTTCATGTCTAAGGAATCATATCCAGCATGAAACATGGGCTCTCTGCCGTTATTATTCCCAAAGAAGAAATATAATTCCAAAGGTTTTACCCATCTGTTCATTCTAAATCACTAAGGCTATTAGAGATATCAGAAATATTTTTACGTGGAAAATTTACTGTGAGCACTAGTATGTTTCCTCCCCTCTGTGAAAGCTTAATGCTACACTACTCAAAAGAATTCAGATAAGTGGAAGACATTTTAAAGTTAATAGCTCCATTTTATAAATTGCATTGCTCAAATTCAAGAGTAAAAGCCACTTCCTAGTTTTTGTCAGGTCCTTCTTTCACAGTGTGTCAGATGTCACTTCATTCATAAAGTCTGCGAAGATTTAACAGGCTTATTATGCAGGTCTTTCTGGTAATGCCCTTCACTCTTGACTTTGCAGATGGAAATATATTTTATCGATCCAGAAGCACTAAGTGTTTCAGACACTCTCCAGCATATTCCAGTTACTTTAGTGACGCCTCCTTGAACATGAGTGTCCCTTGGATAAATCCTTGCCTTTCGGTAATGGCTTTGAAATGGTCAAAATGATCATGAGTCCTCATGCATTCCTGAAATATCTCTGCACACACAAAAACTACGGAGGGGTTTTTAGATTTGAAGTTGACCTTTTTTGATTAGCAGCTCCATCGTGAAATCTATTCAGAAACTACCTCAGTTTTACACAGAAATCTTTATGTAAGTCTCATACGAATTACTATTTCCAAAACACTCCCTCCTTTAGACAAGAATTCTCTTCACTATATGAAGACAAGGAAGACTATAAATGAACTGAATGCACATTAGCTTAATATATCAATATGCCCTGTGAAACTGGTCAACATTAATGGGTTTTACAAACCGATGGACCTTTTCTCAGATGCACAACACACACACACACACACACACACACACACTTGTGTGCATAGACTCTATTGACGGGTAAACATGTCTGCTCATAGATTGACCAGTGGGCAAAATAAGAGGTCATCTCTTTTTACGTCATAACTAGCTTTTTTCCTACACTGATTATAAAATTTTTTCAGTCCTCAAAAACAAAGAATTTTACAGTTGGCATCCCTAAACAAACCTCTTAGAGTGAATAATTAGTGTTGTGCTGTACTTGGTATAGTACATATCCGCATCTATCCATCCAACAACCCATCATATTTATTCAATGCATTTCCAAGTTAGTTGTGGGCATCAGTTCCCCTAAATATGTCAGCAGATGTATGGAATTAAGTAATTTTTATGTAAAAGTTTCGCGGAAGGGATCATTTCAGGTGATCTTAAATCTCATAAGCTACTCAGAATTTTAGTCCAGTTGTTCCGGCTTCTGTGAAGTTCCAGTGTTCTCCCTTCTCTTTTTTGGCTTCATCGACTGCTCTCTTGAGCCTGGCGCTAATTGTCCTAACTCTGCCTGTGCTCCCATCTCTATTCCTTCCCCTCTACCACAGACTTGTGTATGCAGCCATGAATCAGTTAAGAGTTCTTGAACCAAGGTGCGTGTAGCTGTGCGGGTGGTATGAAATCACCACCAGAAAGACAGTTAATGGCCAAAGAGTATTATAAACCATGAAAGGCAGGGGTAGTTGACAAAGCGCTTCACCCAGTGTCTGACACATAGGTGGGACTCAATAAACATTATGGATAGGAAAATGGAAGGAGAGAGAGGGGAAGAGAGGGAGGGAGAGAGGGTGAAAGGGAGGAAAGGACGCCATTACCTAGGATGATAAGCGAAGGCTTCTTGGAAAAGCTGACACTTACATGAATGAGATTTCATCAAGAGAGTAGGTAAGACTCATCTCAGTGGAAAATTTCAACCAAACCCTCAACTGAACACAATCTCGTTAGCATATTGATTAAAAGTGGAGGTGGCCAATGAGCACTTGTATTTCTGGTGGCTGAAACTTGCCTGGGGAAAGCTCCCTGAAGACAAGTAGCATTCAAGAGTATTTTTAAAACTTGGATGATTCCGTAGGAGGCTGTTTGAAGGACTTAAGATTCAGATAGAAGCTGCAAGGGTAGAGATGAGTGAGTGTGGGACAAGTGTGGGACATACAGAAAGCTGCCAAAGCGAAAACCAGATGCATAACTTTCAGTCACTGGTCCCAGTGTTTACAAGGAAGGTGATAATGTCTCAGCACACATCTTATACAGAGAGAGCTAAAATAAAAATGCTTTTGACATTTCCATTTGGAACCAGGATCTCTCCTGTTTGGAGCATAAAAACAAAGGTACCGGGGCGCCTTGGTGGCTCAGTCGGTTAGGCGTCCGACTTCCCCTCAGGTCATGATCTCTCGGTTTGTGAGTTCGAGCCCCGCGTCAGGCTCTATGCTGACAGCTCGGAGCCTGGAGTCCGCTTCCGATTCTTTGTCTCCTTCTATCTCTGCCCCTCCCTCACTTATGCTCTGTCTCTCTATCAAAAATAAATAAATGTAAATTTAAAAAATTAAAAAAAAAACGAAGGTACTTTCCCAAGCTGATCTATGGATGATAGCCCAACAAACAGACAGAATATTGGGGTGCTCCCTAAAAATGAGGAAAAGAGGTTTGTTGCTTTCAAGGATTGAAAATATATAATAATCAAGAAAACTGTGTGTCCATCAACTGATGAATGGATAAAGAAGTTGTGGCTTATATATACAATGGAATACTACTTGGCAATGACAAAGAATGAAATATGGCCTTTTATAGCAACGTGGATGGAACTGGAGAGTGTTATGCTAAGTGAAATAAGTCATACAGAGAAAGACCAATACCATATGTTTTCACTCATATGTGGATCCTGAGAAACTTGACAGAAGACCATGGGGAACGGGAAGGGGGAAAAAAAAAGTTAGAGAGGGAGGGAGGCAAACCATAAGAGACTCTTAAAGACTGAGAATAAACTGAGGGTTGATGGGGGGGGGGGAGGGAGGAGAGGGTGGGTGATGGGCATTGAGGAGGGCACCTGTTGGGATGAGCACTGGGTGTTGTATGGAAACCAATTTGACAATAAATTTCATAGTGATTTTCTTTTCTTTTCTTTTCTTTTAAATATGAAAAAAAAAAGAAAACCTTGTGTGTGCATATATGTATATAAATAATAAAAAATGAAGATAAAAATAGAACATCTTTCTAAAATTTGTCTTATCATTCCAAAATATTTTTGAAGTTATAAACTGGGTGTCTGGCTACTGAACCTAGTACGTGCCATTTGTTTTTATTTATTTATATCATTAAAAAAATTTTTTTAATGTTTATTTATTTTTGACAGAGAGAGAGAGACAGAGCATGAGCAGGGGAGGGCAGAGAGAGAGGGAGACACAGAATCCGAAGCAGGCTCCAGGCTCTGAGCTGCCAGCACAGAGCCTGATGCGGGGCTCGAACCCACAGACCATGCGATCATGACCTGAGCCGAAGTCGGACGCTCAACCGACTGATCCACCCAGGCGCCCCTATTTATATCATTTTTAAGTGATTCTAATTATTTTGTGTGGCCAGAAGCTCGCTTTAAGTAATTTGGACCATCACTCGAAGCGCTTTTGTTTACTTTGTCTAGGACCTTGACCACACCTGGAAGGCGGCAGGGTAAGCCTGAGGGATGAGAGCACAGTCAGACTTTCTCAACCAGTCGGATTACAAGGGGTAAAATAATTTATCAGCTGACAAAGGACTTGTTTAGTAACCTGTGGTCTTTTTTTTTTTAAGTTTGTTTGTTTATTTATTTCTTTGAGACAGAGAGAATGAGAGTGAGCTGGAGAGAGGGAGAGGGAGAGAGAGAGAATCCAAAGCAGGTACCACGCTGTCAGTGCAGAACCAGGCACGGGGCTCGATCTCATGAACTGTGAGATGGTGACCTGAGCTGAAACCAAGAGTCAGGTCGCTTAACCGACTGAGCCACCCAGGCGCCCCTACCCGTGGTCTTTAATCATGCTTTGCCACTATTGCCATCTATCTGAAGTCTTAGTTATAACATGATTTGAACTTGCTTTGGATATTATCCTTGTGTTCCCTCAGGAAAATAGGCAGTTATGTGACACAGATGTTATTTGAAATTGCTTATCTTTCGGAAATAAAGCTGTAAATATAAGGTGGAGATTATATAGCTCACTCTGTGTCCATCATAACCCTCATCAGTTGCCAAAGAGCAAAATGACTTCAAAGTAACTCACTTAATTTTGCACTGGTCATTTTATTAGAGGGCTGGAAGCGACAACAGGTAAATTCTTTGACCAGTTTTCAAGAGCTCTCACGAACTGACATCCGTCATGATTTCACAGTATTGCACAACCAGATGATGTTTTTCTTTAATCGCACACATGAATGCGTTCCCTTTAAGTGTATATTGGATCATCCCTTTCCTTCTCCATACTTCCTCCTTCAGACCTGGCTCTTAGCTTTTCTTGTCACTTGTCAAATCAGAGAATAGGAGAAAGGAATAATAAGAGGGGCATTCGCGTGTAGTTGTTCGAGCACGTGTTCTGAAATCAGACTGCCTACCTTCCTATTTTGGCTCTTCCATTAACTCCCTGTGAAACCCGCAATGAGTTACTTAACCTTCCTGTGTCTGAGGAGTTTCATTTGAAAAAATGGAAATAGTTATCATGTGTGCTTCATACAGTCTGGGGGATTTTTTTTTTTTTTAACAGAGGTAAAATTTACATAACCTACAAAACATAAAATTAACCACTAACCATTTTAATTCAGGGACATTTAGTACATTCACCATGGTGGTAACTCACCTCTGCCTAGTTGCAAGATATTTTCATCACCCCAAAAGCAAAATGCATACACATTAAACAGTCACTTCCCATATCCCCCTACCTCCAGCCCTTAGCAACCACCAATCTGCTTTCCGTCTATTTATTCTAGACACTTCGTATAAATGGAATTATACAATGCGTGACCTTTTGTTTCCTGTTTCTTACACATGGCGTAATGATGTGGGGGGTTATCCACATTGTACCACGTGTCATTATTTAATCACCTTTAATGGCTAAATAATAATCCATTACATGGAAATACCACATTCATCACCTGATGGACATTTGGGTTGTTTCCACCCTTTGACTCTTATAAATGATGCTGCTGAGAACATTTGGGTCCAGGTTGGTGAATGGACATATGTTTTCGTTTCTCTTGGGTGTGTACCTCGGATAGAATTACTGGGTCCCATGGAAACTCTATGTTTAACCACTTGAAGAAGCACCACACCGTTTTCCAAACTCACTGCACCATTTAACATTCCAACCAAGTGTATGAAGGTTCTGATTTCTTCGTATCCTTGTCAACAGTTGTTATTTTCTTTTTTCTTTTTATTTTGTACCATGCCTAACCCCCAGTGGCCATAAAGTGGTATCTCTTCGTGGTTTTTATTCGCATTTCCCTAATAATAAATGAGGCTGAGCATCTTTTCATATTCCTGTTGACTTCCTATCATTTTTTGAATGTTTTATTTATTTTTGAGAGAGAGAGAGGGAAAGAGACAGAGTATGAGCGGGGGAGGGGCAGAGAGAGAGGGAGACCCAGAATCCAAAGCAGGCTCCAGGCTCTGAGCTGTCAGCACAGAACCTGACGCGGGGCTTCAACTCATGAACCGCCAGATCATGACTTGAGCTGAAGTCGGATGCTTAACCGACTGAGCCACCCAGGCGCCCCCTCATACCATTTTTTTAATAAAGATTGATTGAGTGAATAATAGATAATATGCGTATGGTGTATTACACATTGTGTTAAGTACTTTACATATATATACACATACACGTATCATCATGTAATCTCAAAACAGGTATACTATTATTCTATGCAAAGCTTTTTGCAAATGATAAATGTGAGTTACAATGGAAAACCAGAGAGAACAAGGCTAGAAAAGAACATGACGTCTTCTTTTTTTTTATTACACTATTAATTTACATTTTCATTGAATACCCAAAAGATATCGAAGTTGTCCCCCACCCCACCGTCATTCCAGAACATGCCAGAGGTAGAATGACCACTTTGTTGCTTTCAGTTCACCAACGATGAGGATTTTGTTTAAGACCAGATGTGCTTTTAGGGTTTTGTTTGCACGTAAACCTGAAAGAAGGCTTAATTTGTCTACATGTTCATTTGTTCATTCATTCTTTCGACAAATACGCATCGTGCCTGTCATATGCCAGATGCTGTTCTAGGCGCTTTGTAATAGCAATTTACAAAAAACAAAAAACAAAAAAAAAAGTGGGGGGTGGGGAGGACCTTCCTTTTGGAGCTCACCATCCTCAGGGCAGAAAACAAACAGTAAACAGATAATAAATATGGATACATTGTGTAGCATGTGGTGCTGAGTCCTGTGGAGGAAAAGGAAAAGGGAGGACAGAAGGGATGTGACACAGGGAAGCATGACTAAGGGTCAGCTGAGGAAGTGAGATCCAGGCCTCTCCTGCTGGATCTCAGCTGGACTCGCCCTCCTGCCCCTCCTCACCTCCACTGCTGGGAGCAGGAGGGAGGGAGGGGGAGAGTGGGCACAGCAGCAACTACCTCGAAAGCAGCCACCCCTTTAATCTGCTAGGGGAGAACATCTGCACCTCTAATTCTCATACCCCTAATTTTGAGAAAGACTGAGAACACGACTATTTTCCTTCCTTCAGTGTTTGCATGTGACTCAAACATTTGCTCATTCCATCTATCACGGCCCATTTAGAGTAGCTAGAAATGGAAGCTTTGGCATCGGCAGGGACACCAGCTAATTGTTTGGAAACGTCCAGTTAGGTTGTGGGCAAACGATATGGTGCTAAGTGTGTGCCTTACGTCAGAGGTCAGTATTAAAGCATTTACCAGCAGACATGGCTGGGCTGCTAACATTCAGGAAAGACTCTGGCCTTGAACACCGGTGTGGCCACGACTGTGTATCAGCCAGACGCACACTTTGTCTGAGATCACTCTTTTCTCTTCTGTACTTGGATCCTCTGGTATGAGTGAAAGAGGAAGGAGGATATTAGGAAGAAATTATACCTGGACAGACTTGATTTCGATTCTTAATGCTAGCACCAAGTAGCCTGACCTTGGGCAAGTCCACGGCTTTACCGTAAAATGGATACAGTAACGCCTAGTTTGCAGGATTATTGTAAAAATGACATATAAATGGATAAAAAGGAGCCGGGACAACATCTGAAAGAGAGTGGGCACCCACACATCACAGTGGTCGGAATTTACCATTATGGATGGCATCTGGCCAAAATCGCCCTGACCCCAGCTGGGCATGAGAAGAGCTTCAGGGACACTCTAAAACCCAGCCTCAAGTTATGCTAAGGCTGAAATATGTAGCCCAAGAACCTGACACTCAGCAGTTGGAAAGAAGAGTCCCCCTTCTCTTGTGTTTGCAGCTGCAAGGAGAAGAAAGCTGCCTAGGAACCAGGCAGGTGGCGGGGATGCTCGGGGAGTCTGAGCTGACCCCACACTCAAGGCAGAAGATCTCAGCTCAAGTATCAGCTCTCTGTTTCCTAGGCCCGTGATCTTGGGCCTAATATTATCTCAACCAGGTGATGGAACCCTAATAATGTCTGTGAAAGCTCATTGTAAACTACAAAACACTATACAAAAAGCTGATTCTAATTAAAATGTGTGAATACCAGGGAGCCTGGGTGGCTGTCCAACTCCTGATTTCAGCTCAGGTCATGATCCCACAGTGGTGGGACGGAGCCCCATGAGGGGTTCTGTGCTGAGAACAGGTCCTGCTTAAGATTCTCTCCCTCTCTCCTTTTGCCCTTCTCCCCTGTTCTCACGCTCTCTCTTTCTAAAATAAAATTTTTTTTAAGTATGAATACTGACATTTCTGCATTTAGCAGCAAGCACAGTATCAAAGGTATACAAGCCTTTTAAACCATAAATTATTACAAATATGCTTGTCTGTTAATTGTTTCTAAATATACAGATAGAAACCGATAGGGTGGAAGTGAGAAATTAGTCCATGCAGCTCAAATGCCTGGCATCAGACACACCAGTAATATAGTTTATCAAAGAAATTTGAAGCATTTCAGATATCCTTTAAACTAATCCCAAGCAGGGGCACCTGGGCGGCTCAATCGGTTGAGCGTCCGACTTTGGCTCACATCATGATCTCAAGGTCTGTGAGTTCAAGCCCCATATTGGGCCCTGTGCTGACAGCTCAGAGCCTGGAGCCTGCTTTGGATTCTGGGTCTCCCTCTCTCTCTGCCCCTCCCCTGCTCATGCTCGCTCGCTCTCTCTCTCTCTCTCTCTCTCAAAAAATAAACTTAAAAAAAATTTTTTAACTAATCCCAAGCAGTTACCATAATATGTTATTTCGCTTTTATAATATCCTTTGAATGCTATTATTATTGTGCATATTCACAGGGTGAGAAATTAAAGAGCAAAGAAATGCAGCCACCAGTACCTCATATGTCATTTAGTGGGAGAATCACGACTAAGATTTAGGAGGTTGTGTTTTCTTCCTGTCACTGATATCTGTTATTAATAACATTCAGTTTATATTCTACCAAGCATACTTCATGGGTCGGGCCCTCGGCTAGGCCCCGGGGACACGATGAGCAAAAGAGACTCTGCAGAGCTTGCAAAGGGGGAGGGAGCCCTGTGGTCCAGGAACCATAGAACCAAGTGAAGCCACAACTGGAGAAACGCCCTTGCGTGTGGGAATCATGGGGTCCACAGTGGAAGTGGAGGCAGATGGGGACTGGGCGGGACTTCCTGAGGAAGAGAAGGTGGAGTTGACATCTGAGGGATGGCTGTGTATGGCTGAACAAGAATGGGCAGCAAGCTGGGTCCAGGCAGAGGAAACAGTCTGAGCTGACTGCAGGGAAAAGAAACAGGGTAGGGGTGGAAAGACCAACACGGCCAGGGCTGGAGAGCAAGGAGGGTGCAGGGAAAGGCCCAAGATGAGGCTGGGGAGGCCAGCGGGGCCTCAGAACTGTGCCCGTGACCAAGTAGGGCCAGGCAGGAGAGCAGGTGCGAGTCTCGTGCTCAAGGTCACATGGACCCTTTAGTCCCCTGTCCAGAGGCCGCCTTGCTCCGTGAAAGCACATCTCTGAGGACTTTGGCAATGTCCCTGAGAAACTCAGATAGAGATCCCCCAGCCCACTATTTCAATGTGTTTTCTTGTTCTGGTATTTCTTAATTTGAGTGATTTTAGTAATTGACTAAGCTGATCAAATCTAAGAAAAATCTATAAACAGGGGCACCTGGGTGGTTCAGTCGGTTAAGTGTCCAACTCTTGATTTCAGCTCAGGTCATGATCTCATGATTCGTGGGTTTGAGCCCTGCATCAGGCTCTGCACTGACAGTGCAGAGCCTGCTTGGGATTGTCTCTCTGCCCCTCCCCCTGCTCATGCTCTCTCTTTCTCTCGCAAAATCAATACATAAATATTTTTTAAAAAAGTGAAAAATACATGAACTGTTTTAGTAGAAAGGAACGGTTTTTGAAGAGAGAAACACTTTTGCAGATGTGAAACTAACTTCTCTCTGGGACTGTCTGTGGAGCCCATGCTGGAGCTATCGCAAAGACTCACCAGGACAGTTTAGGATACAGGAGGCTTTGTCCCTGGCTTCCAGTAGCCGGCGACAGGCCTCCCTCTAGACCCAGACTCTCAGCTCATACAGGATCGCTTGTTTGAACGAAGGCTGCAAAATCAAAGAGGTTGCCCAGCCTTCTAAAATCTAGGGAATTCTTAGGGCACCTGGGTGGCTTGGTTGGTTAAGCGTCTGACTTCGGCTCAGCTCATGATCTTTCAGTCCGTGAGTTCAAGTCCCATGTTGGGCTCTGTGCTGACAGCTCAGAGCCTGGAGCCTACTTTAGATTCTGTGTCTCCCTCTCTCTCTACCACTTGCCTGCTCGCTCAACCTCTCTCTCTCTTTCAAAAATAAATACACATTTAAAAAAATTAAAACCTAGGGAATTCTCTCAGGATATTGGGAGTATTATAATCTTATGTAAACACAAGAGGAAGTTCGTGATGAGTCTCAGTAATTATGCAGACTTCTAGAAAACACAACTCTCAGGCCAGCCTGTCTCCCTCTTACGTGAGAAATCCAGGCTATTAAAAAGGAAGCTGTGTCAGAAAATTGCAACGTGTCTAGAGCATCACCTTCTTGGACGTTCATCGTCCTTTGACTTCATTTACAGATAACATCAAAGAAGAACGTTGACAAGGGCAGGTTTATCCAAGCAGCGATGACTAGACTCCGGAAGTCGTTAAATGACAAGTCCAGCGACATCGTTATTTTTACTTCTTTTCTTCACTGAGTCCCAAGAGGGTGGTAGAACACGAGAGAAAAATAGGATTGACATTTTAAAAATAGCACTTCGAGTAGAGATTTTCAGGTAGCGTAGGTTTAAAAATGTAGGCTAGTCATTAAATGTAGTGTTTTGATAGTTATTAATTTGCTTTCTATAAGTGGCCTATTACTTAGTAACATGTTGTGAAAATAAATATGATGAAAACCTTTGCATTCCGGCAGAAAGCAAAAGTAGGAACTCGTGGGCTGAATCACCCAGGTGCTGCCCGCATTAATGCAGCCCTCTTCCCATTCGGCTGTGTAGGTCAAAACATACATTCCTGTGAAATTCAGTGACACTTTACAGAGACAATCAGTTTTCTCATTTATTTTCAGCCTACCAATTCTAAATCAAAAGGCTTGTGGGGAAAAAAAAAAAAAAAGATTTACAGAAGAATGCCCCTAACTTTGAATCATTAAATATGGACAGTAGGTTACAGAATCCATTTATTTTCATAAATGTCTTTGAGCCTCAGGATATCAAGAGGGGCTTTTGCCCTGAGGAGCCTTCCAGGCTAGTTCGGCGTCTTGGCTTGGGCGTCAAGAGGCTGACAGAGATGGGACCAGAGCTCAAACCCAGGCCTGTTCAGCACCAAAACCTGCACTCCTTATGGCTAAGCCACATCTTCTCATATTATTTAGATTCTTGTTTTTTTAATTTATCTATTTTGTGAGAGATAGAGCATGCATGCATGTGGCAGCGGGGAGGAGTAGAAAGAGCAGGAGAGAGAATCCCCACCCTCCTTGCGGGGCTTGAACTCATGAACCTTGAGATCATGACCTGAGCTGAAATCAGGAGTCAGATGCTCAACCAACTGAGCCACCAGGTGCCCCTATTTAAGTTCTTCATATTATTTATTTTTTTTTTTTTTTTTTTTTAATATTATTTCAAGGAAGAGACACTTGAGATCTAAGCTCGGACCTTGTTGCTCTAAAGGCACAATGACATGTTCAGCCCTCCTCTGAGAGCATGGAGATAATGGCTGGTCTAAATTCAGTCTATGACTATAATGCCTGCAGCCACCCAGCCGTCATTTCATGATGGGCAGCCCTGGCCGCTTTCTGTTCCTTCTGTGTGGGCATCTCGGATGCAGAATCCCCGAGAGCACAGTGCATCAGGTCCTGAGTCACTTTACGGTGTGGGTGACCTCTGGCCAGAGAGCCTTATTCTAGCTCCTTGGTGTCACCCAGAGGAAGCATAGCAGCCAGGGTGGCAGGTCAGGGTGGCAGGTGGAACCATCAGGGGTGACTCCTTGACACAGGAACGTGAAGAGCACAGGATCTAGACAGTTTCCCAGGGGAATTCTACCAAACCTTTTAAGAACAGATTCCCCAGTGCTGTTAATACTGTTCCAGAACACAGTGTGGAGTTGACGGGGAGAGCGGGGAAACCCTACCAACACAAGCATCCGATGTTATAAAACTCAGCAAAGGACAAAAACCACAAACAGATATTTTTGAAGAGCGATGGGCCAACCCTTAATATGACAATAGCAGGCAGGACACTGCAGCAATTAGGATTAGGAGGAAACGCCCCGTGACCACGTGTTGCTTATTCCAGGAAAATAAGGATGGTTTTACCATTATGAAACTGATTAGTACAGTTCAACACAAGAGATCTAAGGAGAAAAATGATAAGATCTTCTACATAGACGCCACTTCTTAACTCTGAGACTTACACTGAGCCTAAAGGGGAAAGACCAGAAGCAGAAATCAGGAATACGTTTAATCAGGAATCAGACAAGGGCGGTCACTACCCCCACCTCACTAAAATTGTCCTGAAGTTGCTGCAGTCAAACATGAAACCAGAAGTACGAACGTGTTACTAGTTGATTCTCTGCGATTCTCAAAGTACGGACTCACGTGCAAAGTAAACTCTCCGGGATCTCATTTGTTACCTGTCAGATCGGACAAGACTCACGTGCGTCGTGACACATGACGCGGTCAAGGGTGAGAAGGCTCTGGCGCTGTGACACGGTGTTGATGGGATACGTCTTCTCCGAATGAGGCCGTGATGACCTCTGTCACGGTCCCAAGTGTGCACGTCTTTCGACCATCGAGTCCACTGTTGGGAGTATGTAGATGTACCAGTGACACATGCTACATAAGTAGAGTGAAGAATGTAGATTACAGCATTGCGTGTAACGGCAAAAACACAGAAAAAAAACCTAAGTGGCCGTCAGCTGACTAAATTATGACCCACGAATCCATCCACCACGATCCATCGGTGAAGTCTAACGCAGGCATCCGGGGAACGAGGAATCTCCTTGGAATGGACACGGACCCATTCTCCTCCATGTCCTATCAAGTGAGAAAGGACAAGATGGAGAACAGTATCTGCAGTAAGCTCATGTTGTATGTAGCATGTTCCCATTTGTGCAAAAACATGTATATGCATAAAACATCCTCTAAAAGGAGTCATGAGACCCGGAAGGCCTTGGATGTCTGTGAGGCAGAAAGCTGGGTGTCTGAGGGATAGGATGTCAGCGAAACAGTTTCAGTTGGAGCTTTTGACTTTTGAACCATCTGAATATATTACCTTCTCAAGAAATAAATGAATAAAGTGCAAATTAAGGAAGAAAGGAGAAAGCGGGGCGGGGGGGGGGGGGGGGGGGGGTTGGTGGCAGGAATTGCATCGAGCGACTGATCTAGTCCAAGCAGCTAGAAGGGCACATCATGTGGAGAAGGGTTGAGGGAGAGAGGAGCAGTGTGGGCGTTGTCTGTGGTGGGAATACAGGAGTGAAGTGGGGGCCGGAAAGCGCAGGAGGGGAGGACATTCAAAGGGTAACAGCAATTCAGGTCTCACCAGAATGAGCAGAGCAAGATTCAAAGGTACAAATACTGGGGTGGCATTGCAGAGGACATTGGCTCCAGGCTTAAAGGGGCTGCATTTTATCTGGCAGACAATGGGAAGCCATCAGAGGCTTTTCATTAGAGAAGAGACGTGATCAAAACTGTTCTATTAAGGGCTTAAAACCTGTTACCAGCAGAGAGAACGAATTTAAAGGAACAGGCACAGCAGGTGAGTTCCTTGAGCACAGAAACTCACACTGGTTCAGCTCTTTAGCCCCCCTGCATAGAACAGCGACTGGTAGGCACACATCCAGGCAGAGCTAGCTAGAGCACTTACCACACACTAGATACCTTTCTAGCATGTTCCATGAAGGGCCTGATTTGATCCTGGCAATAACTGTATGAAGGGGCTCTACTATTGTCCCCATTGTACAAATGGAAGAAATTGAGGCTGGGATTGATTAAAAGTTTGCCCAGAGTCACAGCCAGGCAGGGTGAAGCCTGGATTCACCAAGCACTCTGGCTATATAGTCTCTGCTTTTAAAGAATATTAAATTCTGTTTTAGGGGCGCCTGGGTGGCTCAGTCAGTTAAGCGTCCGACTTCGGCTCAGGTCGTGATCTCACGGTTGGTGAGTTCAAGCCCTGCGTCAGGCTCTGTGCTGACAGCTCAGAGCCTGAGCCTGCTTCAGAATCTGTGTCTCCCTCTCTCTTTCCTTCCCCCATTTACCTCTGTCTCTCTCTCTCTCTCTCTCTCTCTCTCAAAAATAAATATAAAAAAATTTTAAATGCCTCTGTAAACCAGGATTGTGGCAGTGGACATGAACTGGAAGGCAAAAATTCAGAGGAAACCCAAGAGCCGGGAAATATTAGGGTGACATCCTTACAGTTGAGTAGGGTAACGAACGTGAAAGTAGTTTGAGAAGGAAGAGATAATGTAGCATATGCTTTTTTTCATTGAGCAAAAATTATTAATTACTGTGTGCAGAGGAATTCACTTGACTGTATATAGGATGAATAATAACTACTAGCCTTATTTCAAAAATTATGTATTTCAAAAATAGTAAGGGACACCTGGGTGGCTCAGTTGGTTAAGCTTCTGATTCAGTTTCAGCTCAGGTCATTATCTCGTGATTTGTGGGTTTGGGTCCCGTGTTGGGCTCTGCACTGACAACACACAGAGCCTGCTTGGGATTCTCTCTCTCTCTGCCCCTCCCCACTAGTGCTCACTCTCTCTCTCAAAATAAATGAACGTAAAAAAATAAAAACAGCAAATATCCGTTATTATGAATCACCAGGGATTAATAAACCTTTAGCTGGGATTTGTATATACCGTTCTATTGAAACTTAGCAATCATACAGTAAAATAGATATCCCTACTTGCATTTTACATCGGAAAAATGAATAATTACTCATGAAAACTGCCACAGGTCACACAGCTAGTGCATGGTAGGACCACGCTCAAACCTGCATCTACCTGAGTCTGGAGCCTTTGCTGGAGCCCTGGGCTGCCCACTACAGCTCCCCTCCCTGCCCACCTCAGGGCAGGAATGTTTGCACAGATCCGTCCTAACCCAAAGCCTCAATCAGGCACCCACAGTACAGAGGGACATTGCTCTATTCCAATCAAAACAGGGGGCTCCTGGGTGGCTCAGTCAGTTAAGCGTCTGACTTCGGCTCAGGTCATGATCTTTCAGTTCGAGGTCATGATCTCATGGTTCGTGAGTTCAAGCCCCACATCGGGCCATCTGCTTTCAGTGTGGAGCCTGCTTTAGATCCTCTGTCCCCCTCTCTCTCTGCCCCTCCCTAGCTCATTCTCTCTCTCCCTCTCTCTCTCTCTCTCTCTCTCAAAAATAAATAAACATTAAAAAATAGAGTTATAGGGGAGCCTGGGTGGCTCAGTCGGTTGAGCATCCAACTTTGGCTCAGGTCATGATCTCACAGTTCATGAGTTCGAGCCCCGTGTTGGGCTTTGTGCTGACAGCTTGGATCCTGGAGTCTACTTTTGATTCTGTGTCTCCCTCTCTCTGCCCACCCCCCACACTCATGCTCGCTCTCTCTCTCTCAGAAATAAATAAACATTAAAAAATAGAGTTATAAAGCATAAATAGAATGGCTTTTCCCTGACACCATCCCTAGAGGGGATAGTTTTTTAGTGGAGATTGTGCTGAGGACAGCAGACCTTGTACTTACAGAATCAGCGGGTGTGTGCATGTTCTGCCTATGTGAACACTAATCGGATGGTAAAGAATTGGAATATACCCCTAGGAGCAGGGATTTGCAAGACACAGGGAAGGTCATATAAAGTGTGTGACTTCTGTGACACAGGAACCAAGTGCATACCAGAGAAATAGGGTGTATTCCTGTGGCTGTGGCTGCGGCTGTGGCTGTGGCCTGCCCGTGGGCCCAGACACCGTGCACGGCTCCCTTCCGAGTGGCCTTAGGTTGCCTGTAGAATCTGGCAGAGTCCCTAGTCCCCAGAAGGGATGGGGGCGCATTTCTCTTGGCTATGAGTGTCCTTCCACGCGGACATTAGAGGAGCCTGCTGCCATGTATGTGTTGTGAGCGTGGCCAGACCAGGGTGAGCCACGGAGGAAAACGAGGCAGGGCGGACGCCCACCGATGGCACGCCCATGGCAGCCCGGCCCCAAAGTCCACCTTGCCTTTGACACGCACTGGAGAGAAATCCACAAGCCAGACCTCTGCAGGAGTTTCGGGAAGGACACACTACACTGCTCGGTGACAGCCTCGAGGGCTTCCAGGGAACAGAAGGGAACTGCCAGAGCAAGTCCCTGGGAGACACCTCCCGGGACCTGAAATGATTACCTGCAAGGGGGGACCCCGTGCACAGTTCCCGTGGGCATGTTTATCTTACAGCCGTCACTAAATGCTGCATGTACTCACACGGACGGCCAGAGTGCCCCCCAGCGACCACACGCTCTCTCTCTCTCTCTCTCTCTCTAAGTCATTGTTCCAAAAGTTAAATGGTAAATGAAATAGGTGCAGATATTTCAAAAGAAACACCCCAAACAAAGCCCACTTCACTAGGAACGTTCAGGGGCTGTTGTCCCTCACCCACAGCTTCAAGCCAAGTCCATGACCCCGATCGAGAAGGTTCTCACGTCCTTCTCAAGCGCCATCTGGCACTCAACAACCTCCTCCACCTCCCCGCTCCTTGCCCAGATGAATGTAAGAAGATCTGGTGCTCTCTTCCCCCACAGAGTCATCCAGGGATCAGGGAAGGGCCCCTGAGCCTGGGGTCCCCCCTCAGCCCCGCAGGAAGGGGAGAGGAATTTGTGATGCTCGATGCCAAGAGGGAGCCCTGGCTCCTAGTGAGACTGCTCCTGTCACTGTGACTTCGTGACCGTGAGCCTCAGTTTCAAGACTGCCCACTTCAAATAAGCACGCCTGTGTCATTGCGTTTGGAGCCTTAGGCCCTGTTCCCTGGAAGCAGAGCTTGAGGCAAGGGTTCCTGTGCCCACGGTGGTGGGGGCGTGCTCTCAGGAGCTGAGCAAGGATGGGTCTGGGCTGGAGACTGCTTCAGCCTGATTCCAGGACAGCTCTGGAGCCCGCCGGTCCCACTGAGGTGGCCCCACCGTGGAGCAAGGCCCAGCACAGCTAGGGGGTAGGGAGGCCCACCAGTGTCGGCTGCTCGTCATCGGGGGGCTGTGTACCAGGGGGGTTCTGTGCAGCACACCAGCAGCGTGAACTGAAAGCGGCCACAAAATGTCATACCTTACAGACTGTCGACCAGGTATGATTTGGAGTGATACGATCAAGGCTCAGGCTTGGAAGGAGATGAAGGAGGTGAGAGTCAGTCCTACAGCATGATGGAGGGGCCAGCTGGGAGGGGGCCCACAGCGCTGTCCGGCTTCTGGCTCTCACCTCTCCGTCTGGAAACCACGCGCAGTCAGACACAGCCTTGTAAGCCTGGGGCGTGATCAGGCGATTAGGTGGGACACTGGATCCACTGGATCTTGAGGCCTGTCCTTCCTTTTTGGAGGTCAGCCTCTATGGGGCCTCCCCCGGGGACACAGCCTCAACGACAAAGTCCCCCGTGGCCTGGCTCAGCCTGGGGCCCTCGGTCCCCACTCTCTGGGCTGAGCGCTTCCCCGGCCAGCCTGCCCCCAAGGTTTCTTTCCTCCAGCTCTCCAGCTGGATGTGTGCCTGGTATAGGATTTATTGCTTCTTATTAGGTATCGTCTCTTCATGTGCCCAGTTGTGAATTCCTGTAAGGAAGGGCTGTGTCTAAACATCTTCCTGTGCCTTCTCCTCCGAGGGTGTTTGGCAAATACTTTTCAATGGGATGTTTGCTGTTTGACTGGTAGGGTGCCAGGGATTTCCGGCAGCCACAAAGACGGGGACAGTTGGCAAAGAGAAGGAGCACTCGGGAGGCACTGCCGACTCTCTGATGGCTGGTTTCGTGAACATTGCCTTCTATTCAGAACAAGCAATTTTGGGATTACTGTTTGTTTTGGGCGGTTTTTAAGGTTTTATTTTTTTTTCAATGTTTATTTTTGAGAAGAGGGGAGGGGCAGAGAGAGAGAGAGAGAGAGAGAGAGAGAGAGTATCTCCAGCAGGCTCCACGCAGTCAACATAGAGCCTGACCTGAGGCTCGATCTCACGAACCATGAGATCTCTACCTGAGCCGAAATTGAGAGTCGGACACTGAACCCAGCTACCCAGGCATCCTTAAGGTTTTGTTTTTTAAGTAATCTCTACACCCAGTGCAGGGCTCAAACTTACAACCCTGAGATCAAGAATGGAATGCTCTGCTAACGAAGCCAGCCAGCCAGGCGCCCCACGGGATTACTGTTTTCACTGCCACGTGAACTCTAAGTTCGGGGCCGCTCTGGCGTTCTTGTTCTCGAGTTATTCCTAGGTACTAGAAGATGAATAGGATAGAGGTCCCTTCTCCGAGGCGCTCCTGGGAAGGTTCCACGTGTGTAAATGGCACCATCTTTGCACACAAGGAGGTTATTATCTGAAGAGGGAAAGAATAGGCATTTGTATGCAATGCTGACAGAAGCAAATGGAACCAGAGGTCGCATCTCTGTAGAGACAGGCACACGGAAAGAAGCGAGGGGTGAAAAACCGAGTGGCTGTCCACCTCCCAGGTCCGTACAGTTGTCCAAATAAGCAGAAGTGCCCCTTCCGGGCAGGGAGGGCAGAGGAAACCTTGTCTTCCAGTTTCCTGTGCAGGCCTTCAATTAAGTCATATGATAAGGATTAATATTGTTTGTTGAATGTCAGACACACAACACCGTCCCTTCCTGGGAGCGCTGGACGGACGCACAATTCAAACATAAAAGGGACCAGCTGACGGGGTGGCTCAAGCTCAGAGGTGAGCAGTTTCAGGGTTTACGGGCTAGTTCACTGTTTGTTCTCTGGTTATTTCCCCCCCCCCCCCCAAATTCCACCTGCTGTTCTGGGAAGGAAAAACCTCCCTCCCGCGCGTTTCTGTGCTCGGCATTCACTCTGTGGTTAGGCTTCTAGAAGAGCTGTTGACCTCGCTGGCCACTTTTCTTAATATTCACATCTGGTCAAAGCAAACTAACTGCTCCAAGGAGATCCTGCTTTCCATACCTTCTCACTGGGGCGTGAAATACCTGAGCAGTCATCGCAGGTGCTGGGCATGTTTATCCTCTTTTTTGACTCCGGTGACAATCGTTAGTTTTTGCCTGAGGCATTCCTGAAAGATAGTTTCGCTGGAAGGGAGCAGGCATAGAAAACGGTAACCAGCTACGGGGGTGACTTGGGGTTTCCCTTCCCTTCCTTGGCTTGTCCAGACTCCCGGTCAGCGTGCTGCGATGCTGAGCCAACGCACCGCGTCCGACCACCCCAGCAGTATCCCCTCGTCAAGATGTGCCCCCAGGGGGGGTTGCAAAGTTGGGACCGTGGAATCACTCCAAATGTACTAGTGAGAGAAGATGATCGAGGAGAGCGAAAAGTTAGAATAGTGCTGCCGTGAACACATGATATTCTGTATAAAGAGAACGTCTCTGGTTGAAAGTTGGAAGGCTGGCTGGGATGAACCGCAGACTAGCCTGTGGGCTTGTGATCTATTCACAGGACAGACGGAAAGAAGCACCACCATAAACCTGAATCTGAATACGTGGCTAGTGGTTTCCCTCTGCTTCGTTTTGGTTTGCTCCACAGTCATGTGTCCCCGTTGTCCCATTTTGTCTGGATCCTTGCTGTCTGTGAGCTACCCAGCCTAGAAGGCATTCTGGAGCTTGAATGCTTGCTTGCTTCGGAGTTTCTGTAAGTGCCGTACAGAACCTAGTTTCTCCTTTTCTCATCAGTAAAAGGCAGCATTCCCAAATATTGCCAACTATGAGGGACGCGCTGAGAATTTTAAGTGGGTCCAAGAGAGAAAAAAAAAAAAAAAAGTCATCGGGGCCGTAAATCTGCCTATGTTTATAGGCAGTCTCGGTACTTCTCACTAATTAATTAGAATAACTGTGTGGATTGGATTCTGAAAACAGAAACAAAGATCAGTTAGTCTGTGGTTGTTCTGGTAGATTTGGTCAGGTGGCCAGGACACCTCGCCCCTGGTCTGGTCGCTTTGGGGACGATTGGTGTTAAGGATACTGGCGAGGGCTGTGTCCTGGGACCCGTCTAACCTGAAAGCTACAGGTTGGAACGCGGGGTCAAGGGGAGACGTGAGTGTTTACAAACGTGCCAGCCAGTGCGGTCAGAACGCAGACTTTCTGTGAGTCCAAGGATCTGAACCTTTGTCACATCTCCACTTTCCACTCAGAGACAGGAACCCTGGAGATCTCGGTCTTCATGTCTGTAAAATGAGGTGATAATCAGCGTGTTGGTCGAGGTTGGCAAGCCGGTGACTGCCCTCCAGCTCAGACCCTGTGACAAATCACAGCACTAGTGATTCCCAAAGGACATGTGGGCCTGGCCGGGCCCAGGAAGAGGTGTAGCCATGGTGAGAATCCTGCAAAGAGAACTAACTCACCCCTACATGGCGAAAGGGGCCCAAACCTGAGATCAACTCCACAGATGAATGATTTACCCGCGGCAACTCGGAATGACAGGCCACAGCATCCTTTTCCGAGGCTGCCCTCCCTAAGCCTGAGTGCGCCACGATCTACTTTTATAGAGAAAAACAAAACAAAACCAAAAAAAAAATGGTAAACACTATACTTGTGAAGATGTCCAAATATCAGCAGGAAGTATAAAAATCGGAATATAACATTCTGACAGCCTGCCGACAGGGGAGACTGTGGAGTATTTTTAGCATCGTGGGTATGTTTTTTTCAAGTCCTATACATGCTGGGATAGATGTCAGGAACAGACCTCAAAACTCAGCAGGCTTCGAATCTCTCCGAGCCTGTAGCCACCTGCACAAAACTGTGTTTTTAGTCCGAGTTCCTCTAGTTCGGCTTGAAAGTTTGTTGGTATTTTTCTTCCTAAACTGCATTTAGAATCGAGGACCGGAAGATGGTTGTTTCCAGAAAGCACTTTGGAAATGATGCCCAGACAGGGATTGCTAGGGAAGCACAGCCCTTCGTGAGATGCCCACCTAGTTGTAAAGTCATGACCAGGAGGCCAGTACAGTCTGGATGGACACAGGCAGACACATCTGGGGTCTCCAGAAGCTGAAACACTGCACTGGTGACATGATAACGTGAGGGGAATTTTCTACACACTCCCTT
The DNA here is from genome assembly GCF_046562875.1 of Panthera onca. Classification (NCBI taxonomy): domain Eukaryota; kingdom Metazoa; phylum Chordata; class Mammalia; order Carnivora; family Felidae; genus Panthera; species Panthera onca. The sequence goes on from NC_138349.1 coordinate 79,687,418, forward strand.
GGGCCTACCACTCCCTGTCGAAAAACTTTTAGGGGCGCCTGGGTGGCTCAGTCGGTTGAGCGTCCGACTTCTTTTCAGGTCATGATCTCACAGTTCATGGGTTCGAGCCCCGCGTCAGGCTCTGTGCTGACGGCTCAGAGCCTGGAGCCTGCTTCAGATTCTGTGTCTCCCTCTCTCTCACCTCTCCCCATTCATGCTCTGTCTCTCTGTCTCTCTCAAAAATAAATACACGTTAAAAAAAGTTTCAGTAAGGGACACCTGGGTGGCTCAGTCAGTTAAGCGTCCAACTTCAGCTCAGGTCATGATCTCACAGTTCATGGGTTCGAGCCCCGTGTCAGACTCTGTGCTGACAGCTCAGAGCCTGAAGCCTGCTTCAGATTCTGTATCTCCCTCTCCCTCGCCTCTCCCCCATTCATGCTCTGTCTCTCTCTCTCTCTCAAAAATAAGTAAACGTTTAAAAAAATTTTAATTAAAAACAAAAAACCTTTTAGCAGATCTCTGTTCTTTTTAGTTAAGAGTCAAAACTTCCCAAACTGGGGACCCACACGGTGCACTGTTCCTGCAAGTCTCTGTCTTTTTCACATTTCCCTGTGCCTGGACCCTCGATTCATTTTCCTTCTCTGCATGTGCCAGGCACCTCCCGACCCTGGCCTGCCCTCTTGGATCCGGGAACTGGCTCTTCACAGGCAAGGCAAGGTGCCCCTCGCCTCCCCGGTGGTATGCCCCACCATCAGGCGCTCTCTGTGCGGTGTTGACAGAACTCTCACCACATGGGGACTGTCATTTATCTAGTGCACACCATGTGCCCAGCACAACTAGGTACGTTATGTATATCTTCTGTTGTTACCCTCACAGGAGCCTAGAGAGGTAGGCGTTATCCCCATCTTACAGATGAGAAAAGTGAGGCCCAGGAGGGCGGGAGACAGGCCAGAGACACCAGCACCAATCTAGGAAACTAGTTTTTAATTCAGACAATTTCGACTTCACTGAGTGTAGACTTCCTTCACACAGCTTCCTTGCAACTTCAGTTTTAAGCCATATACATAAAACAATTGACCAAAAAACAATACGGGGCACCAACGCCCCCCCAGCACAGTCAAAAATCCACATATACTTTTGACTCCCCAGAAACTTAACTACTGACTGGAAGGCTTACCAATAACATAAACAGTTGGTGAACACATATCTTGTATGCCATATGCATTATATACTGTATTCTTACAATAAAGTAAGCTAGAGGAAAGAAAATGTCCACAAAATCATAAGAAAGAGAAAATATATTTACAATATTGTACCGATTGAAAAAAAATCTGCGTATATGTAGACCCGTGCAGTTCAAACCCGTGTTGTTCAAGGGTCTCAACGTTCGTTGGGACCAAACCCACACGTTCAAGCCAATGCAGGGTCAGTACATCATATACCTTTGTATGTGTCTGACTAGAAAAACACCCAGAAGTTCAATCATTTGACAAATATATCTGAATGCCAAGTATGTGCAAAGTATATGTCACGTGCTGGGTAAATAGCGGTAATAAGACAGACATGATTTCCGCCCTTCAGAACCTGTAACGCTGGAGAGTGAATGAGTGTTATGAAGAAGGCTCAGTATGTTTCTGTGGCAGGGGTCCACACACTTTTTCTGGGAAGGGCCAGGGAGTACATATCTTAGGTCTTGCCATCACACAGTCCTGATTACACTATTCAGCTCTGTTGTAGCGGGAAAGCGACAACAGACAACACATAAACAAATGGGCCTTGCCGTGTTCCAGTAAACTACTTTATAGACACTGAAGGGTGAAGTCCGTATACTTTCTGTGTATCACAAAGTGTTATTCCTCTGATATTAGCCTGCATCTCTTTAAAGAAAAATGTAAAAACCATTCTCAGTTCACCAGCTTTACAAAAGGAGGCTGGACAGATTTGGTCCACAGTCAACCCCTGATCTATGGGACAGTATGACAGTCGAGACCTAGCTGAATTGTGGTTTTTATTGACAATAATGATGTAAGAGGCTGTATCTTAAGACGATGTTGTATAGCCGTTGATGATTTATGTTCATTCTGGCACACATCATCGGTGTTCTTGGTGTTTGAGTTAGCCTGTTGGCAGAAATGACCAGCACTTGGTCGAAATTAACTGTATATCAATATCTTTCTGTTTAACGCTTCTTATGATTTCTCCTGTTGTTTCATCCAAGATAATGTCAAATGAATTAAAGAAAAGAAACTTACACCGAAGTGCTCCCTCTGTCCCCAAATCAGAGCATTACTGCCACCCCAGCCATCTCTCCAAACTCCCCCTTGGAGGTAGTTTCATGTAGTGTTGCAGAAGTACCAGAAGATTGGGCTAGGTACTTGATGACATCTTTTGACCACACATCTTTTGACGGTATCTTAATCCTTAAATTGTGATGACATCGAGGACATCTTAATCCTTACATTGTGGCAACAGAAGGCTTCAGAAAGCTGATTTCCACAGCTTTCCCACTGGTATCCTGCTGAATAACTCCACTTTTGCTCATAAGCAAACGGAAGAGGCAAAACCACGCATGTTCAGGTTTAGCTCTCCTGAACACAATTAGATAGGAATTATTTGAATAACCAGCTTTGCCTTAAGGGATCTTCTTCCTGACTTAACTTTTAGTTATGTGCAAAGATAAGGAGCCCCACATCCTTAATATTGGTCTGATTTCTGAATGTTAAAGTGCTGGTCTGCATTTGTTGTGGACACAACACTGCTTACAGCCCAGGCGGTGGTCAGCTTAGAAGGCAGCTGCAGGCAGTGTAAGCACAAAGCAGAACTCACGTATGACGACGAGGGATTTCAGGGGAGCCCGGAAAAGGGGCAGGCTGATGAGGGGGCCCTGACTGGGACCTGGAAAGCCACTGGGACCCCGAGCAGGACAGTGTCTTCATCTGAGCCCCAGTGGCCTCTGTGGACGGACTCACCCTACATCTCTGTGTGTGTAAATGGTACGCAGAAGGCAACACAGCCGTAGCCCGAGTGTGCATCCCCACTGTATGGGAGACTGGTCGCCACACACTGCTGGCTGCCACTCGGTCCCAAAGACGCATTCCTGGGAGAGAGAATGCCATGCAACCTCTCCAGTCCCTTTGCCCTGGCCAGTCACACGCCAGCACGATGAGGTTGCACAGCAGGAACTGGAAAGTCAGAGGATTTTTAGGGACATTACTCTACACTCGGCGTGCACCATATAATTTTCTTTTGTAACTTCGGTTGTGCCAACCGTCCATTCCCCATAGTGTTTATTCAGCCATCGCTTCGCGGCCCTTACTCTTCTCAGCTCAGCTTTCGGGGTCACCAAGGGGTTCCACAGACCAAGTGTGCTGGCAAGAGTCACTTGCTTATTAACAGCCCTCGGGAGAAGACAGAACTGTCACTTTGTCCTCACCTTCTCTGCCTCCTGGTTGACGTCTTCAACAGAGAAAGCAACTGTGTAATGTCGGGAGAAGAGCTGTATCAGAAGGGGTTTACAGAAAATGCAGCAAATTTATGTTAAAAATGCCCTGCACAGGGCGCCTGGGTGGCTCAGTCAGTTAAGCGTCCAACTTCAGCTCAGGTCATGATCTCATAGTCGGTGGGTTCGAGCCCCACATCAGGCTCTGTGCTGACAGCTCAGAGCCTGGAGCCCGCTTCGGATTCTGTGTCTCCTTCTCTCTCTGCCCCTCCCCCACTCACACTCTGTCTCTCAAAAATAAACACGAAAATTTTTTTTTAATTTTTTTTTAAAAAGTTGCCCTTCTCCCTCCCTTTCTCTCAGAAAGACACACACACACACACACACACACACACACACACACACGCACGCACGCACCAGTCTGCGTTTGCTTGCAAATTTAATCCATCGAAGGTACTCAGGTAATTTTGATTTCAGTTACAGTTTCTATCATAATCATTCCTTCAGAATTTAACTGCAAGATTTTTATTTTGAAACATAAAGGCATTTTTTTTTCTTTAAAAGAAGTTGGAGACTTTGAGTAACTACAGTCCTATAATTTAAAAAGGATAAAATACATTGCTTTCAATTACATAGTCTGTGAAGTCTCACTGGTGAATAACACCAGTTGTCATTTCCTTTTTTTTAATTTTTTTTAATGTTTATTCATTTTTGAGAGAGAGTGCAAGCAGGGGAGGGGCAGAGAGAGAGAGAGTGCAAGCAGGGGAGGGGCAGAGAATCCGAAGAAGGCTCCAGGCTGCACACATTCCTGGCGTGGGGCTCAAACTCATGAGCCCCGAGATGATGACCTGAGCCGAAGTTGAATGCTTAACGGACTGAGCCACCCAGGCGCCCCTACCCCTTGCCATTTCTTTAGTATTAGGTGCCCCGTACTTCTACACGTTGTTTCTCACTTTCAAAACTATAGCAGACGTGCAGTCTCTCCATTTTATAGATTAAGACACTGAGTCCACAAGAGAGAAATTGAACTGCCGAAAGCCACATCGTTTTGTGACCAAATTCAAACCCCGAGGGTCATTTCATTGCATTCTGCTTCTTCCCAGGAGGGGAAAATCCAGAATTTCTTTCAACAGAAAATTTTATGTGATGACTATCTTCTCAGTGTTTTTTAAGTTGTTAGATTTTAAAAATAAAATCTCTCTCCCCTCTCCCCCACACCGGATGTCCGTCCATTCACTGCCTCCATACCAGGCAGCTTGTCAGACATTCAGGAAAGGCTGCTGCCCTCAGATAAACCACAGGGACACGGGAGGCAAGAATCAGCTGAAAGACAGTTGGTTTCATCATTGCCATGAGAGCATGTGTGTTGTGTGCTCTGTGACTGCCCCACAGGGACACCTGTCCCAGCCTGAGGAAGCGAGGCTCCAGCAGCATCCTCCTGGACTTGACCAGGTGACCGCGGAAGGTGAGGCAGGATTTTCCAGGTCGAGAGGGTGGCAAGTACAGGTATATGGCAGAGAGAATGATTCCAGACTTTTATTTATTTTCTACTTTTTAATTTTTTTTTTTTTTGAGAGAGAGAGAGGGAGAGAGAGAATGCCAAGCAGGCCCCACGCTGTCAGCACAGAGCCCGACAGGGGTCTCGATCTCACAAACCGTGAGATCATGACCTGAGCCAAAATCAAGAAGAGTCAGACGCTCAACTGACTGAGCCACCCAGGGGCTCCGATTCTAGACTCTTTTAAACCAAAAGTCCTCAATCTCAAGTGTGCATCAGGATCACCGGAGGGCTGGTTAAAACACCACTGATGAGTGGGTGTCACCCCCGGACTTTCTGGTTCAGCAGGTGGGGCCCAAGAACAAGCATTTCTAGCAGGCTCCCGATGATGCCGGTGCCACCAGACCACCCTTGGGAAGAACAGCTTTGATCAGCCCCGCTGGACTGTCTCTGTAGGTCATCCAAGCTGGGCTATGCTTTCTAGGTTTTGTCAATTTGATGTTCATACCCACGTGTTACCTCAGAAACCAACTTTGCATTGCTTATGTTTGCTAAGACATCCATAAATCTGCCGAGTTTCCTTTCTTCGATCTGAAAATTCCCCTGGCAAGGAAGCCACGAATCATGAATCATCAGATTGAAAATCAGGCTTCTGGATGAACCAGCTGGTCCCAGCACAGGGCCACGGGCTGGAGGAAGGCTTCTCACCCCTTCTGCCCCCACCCCCTCCCTCCTCCCGCCACCCGAGAGAACAGCCTGCTGGTCCAGACCAAAGGTGGTCAACCTCCCACCCTGCCTGGCTCACACCCAGCTTCTTGTGGGGTCTGACTGCTTCAAGAAACATCTCCCCTCTGCAGTCGTATCAGTAGCTCTAGACAGACGTCTATCTGTGTCTGAGGGCCATGAAAACAAAACGGGTAATTTCAAACATCTGCTTATTGCTGCTAATTTGTATATGCCTGAGCATTCAGAGGAGGAAACTAGCAATCCCAGTTTTCAGCTGAGGAAGCAGAGGGTAAGCTCCTTAGTAGTAACAGCAGCAAGCAAGCACTAGAGAAAAAAAACCAGGAACCAGAGGGTAGTGCCTGTTGCTGAAGCTGCTGCAAATGGTCTAGCGAGGAAAGTGGGAGAGGGGTGTGAACCCCCCAACCCAATCGATGGAGGGACAGGGAGACTCAGCACAGTGAAGTGAGGCTTTAATCAACGTTCTCGCAAGAGCAGGTGTCTGATTGACAGACATCCTGGGGCAGTTACAGCAGACAATTTGTCTCCTAGCATGCAAGCCATTCCCCTGATTCCTCATTGGCTCCTAGCGCACAAGCCCCTCCCCTGATTCCTCATTGGCTGAGTACTACAGCGGTTACAGCCTCACCTGGAAGTTACCTATGCCCATGTAAGGCCAAAAGTAGTCTGACTGGAACAAACGTACATTCCCTGAGGTGAGGCAGGGACCTTGGCGTGTGCTCATTGCAAAGCCTGTGAAAAAATGCCCATGAAACAGAGAGGGGAAGAAGAACCAGAAAGTGAAGTGTCTAGGGTTTGGGACTCCACTGCCAGGAGGGAGGTGTGTGTCCATATTTCTAATATGTTAACTAGACAGCCCAGCTTTTATTTGGTATTTCTGAAAATGAATCATCTCCCTTACTTTTCACAGGGGTAAAGAGAGTGAAAGGGGGAAAATAATGAAAGAAATGGGGGAAAAAATAAGATGCAAATCTATTTCGGGCTCCATCCATAAATGCACCGGCTTGTGGTTCGGGTAACCGTCAGTTGCCTCACCCTGACCTCCGTGACATTTTCCCCAAAGTTCGCCATGTCCTAAATCAGACAGAAGAATCCACATCTCCAGATTTTACCTTAATTTTCCCAGGGTTCTTCCCCAAGCCACTGACTTGGAACTCACGCTCAACCATCTGCTTCCTATGCCCTTTGAATAACTATTTAAAGTAAGTTTTTCGAGCTAGAGTTTCACCAATGGGAGAAAACCTTTTTATGGTTCTTCCCCTGCCAGGCAGAAGAGCTGGACCATTAGCAAAGCCCAACAGAGCCAGAAGCACTGGGGAATTTAGAAACAGAGTTCTACAAAGCTACAGCTAGAGAACGACTCATTACCTTCATTGTCCTCGTTTTACCCAGGAGAAAACTCGAAGCCCACAGGGAAAAACTACTTGCCCAAATCGTATGCTAATTAGTACAAAGCTGCTCCTGCGTGTGTATGTGATTGTTGTTAGTTATTTTGTTTGCTTTTACTTTGTGGTGAATTACGGTGTCCTGGGGAGACTAGTAATAATAACTATCATCATTTAACACTTACTGGGTTTTCACTACATGCCAGACACTGTTCAGAATACATGTATTAATTCATTTGATCCCAACACAGTCGTGTGAAATAGGAACTATTTTCATTTCCTCTTTGCTGCCTTGGAAAAAAAGGATTCTCCACTTCAAGATTATTGGAGGATCATCTTGCCATAGTAGTTTAGGAACTACTTATCCAAATATTTCTCTCAGGTGGGATGTTTTCCTTGTGGTTCAGGAGAATTTCCTGCCTATTTCCACCCTCTGTATGTTTCTCTTGAAACATACAAATGGTAACAATGAATGAATCAGTTACTCGATAGAATGAGTGCCCCTCTTATCTGACCCATCCTTGTAAAGTATGAAACAGTTAGTCTTATCAGGAAGCACATCTCTCAGTCCATAATACTGCTTTCCCCAACTTTCTGCATGGCTCCTTTTTTGTGCTACGCTTAATGGTCACCTTCTTAGACAGCCGAGCCCACCCCACGTTTTCTGAAATGGGCCTCCCCCCTTATCCGACATAACCTTTAACCCCACGACAGACCCTTGTTTATTTGCTCGACAGCATCTCAATTGTGTCCATCTATTTTGTGAAGGATTCTCTTTTCTACCAGGATATATACCTTGCGTTTGTCTTGTTCATCCCAAAAGCTAGCTCAGAACCTGACACATTTGTTTTATCTACTTAGCAAACACTACCTGTTCCCTATATGCTCGGTATTTTAAGTGCTTTATTAATTTAATAATTAATTAAGGCACCCAGAGAGTTCAAGTAACTTGTCAAAAGGCACAAAACTAGTATGCGGGTTTGAACCCACAGAATCGAGCTCTGGGTTTGTCTTAAACCATCCCTTTTAACAAATATGGACACACTCAATTCTTATCTGCTGGACATATGAAAAACTTTTTAAAAATGCCAGGAAAGAAGCAAAGAATGAAATACCTCCTACTTAACTGTATCTGTTTTCCCCTCAGCTTTACTTCCTACATCTTGATCTATATTTATCCCCACCTCTAATCTCTTGGTCTTTTCTTTTTTCTTGAAGTATTATTGAAAGTGTTTCTCTCCTCTTAAAATCTTTCGAATGCAAATGAAAAACCTTTGGCAAAGCTGAAGTTCCAAAGGAAATATATTTATCATATGAAAAGAGAAACCCATCAACAGACACAAATATCAGCCCTGGTTTGATGCAAGTTCTATCCTCAAGAAAGCTAAACTTGCCTGATTTCTGTTTGCACACAACAGGTCCCAAAAGATAGGTCCGCACCCTCACCTCCCCGAATCTGTGACTGTTACCTTAGTTGGAAAAAGAGTCTTTGCAGGTGTAATTTGGGGCTTGAGATGAGATCATCTCATGGATTATCTATGAGGGTCCAGTGATAAGTATCCTCATAAGACAGAGGAGAAAGCAGGAGGAGGCAGTGTGACCAGGGAGGCAGAGAAAGCCATGAGCCAAGGAGTGCCGGGAGCCCCTGAAAGTGGAAGAAAACACAGGAGGGACCCTCTCCTAGAGCTTCTGGAGGACAAGCAGCCCTAAGACACCTTGATTTTGGACGTCTAACCGCTAGAACAGCAAGAGACTAAATTTCTGCTGTTTTCAAGTCACCCAAGTTGTAATTTATTAAGGCAGCCACTGGAAACTAATACACTGACCTATGAAGATTGAGTAGGTGCTTATTAGTTCCATTAATGAAGCTTTTTGAAACCGATTTGGTTCATGTGTCTTGTACAAATGAATGATAAAGGGTAAGAAAAACAGCTTACCTCGGGCATCTTGAAATCTCTTTTTTTCTTTTAGTTACTCTAGCTTTCCTATGCGTGGCTGTGGATGGTTGTAGAGTAAATCCAACATATGTCTGGTGCTTGCTACTAAGTTTTAAATATGCCTCGTCCGGGGCCCCTGGGTGGCTCAGTCGGTTAAGCGTCTGACTTCTGCTCAGGTCATGATCTCGCGGTCCGTGGGTTCGAGCCCCGCATCGGGCTCTGTGCTGACAGCTCGGAGCCTGGAGCCTGTTTCAGATTCTGTGTCTCCCTCTATGACCCTCCCCCGTTTATGCTCTGTCTCAAAAATAAATAAATGTTAAAAAAAAATAAATATGACACGTCCTGGTTTGGCACTGAGCAGGTCTGTACCAGAGGTCCGCCCTGGCCCTTCACTGTATTGGGCACTGCGCAGGGAAAGTAAAACAGAAGCCTATGACTTGAATGCTTCTGATTGTTTCCTTCTCTTCAGCGGGACTCTAATTTCTTGAGTTTAAAAACATGCCTTGAAGTTTGGTAAATATCCCCCAAAGCCTTGGGAGGCTGAATTCGTAGGTGCAGAGTGAATTCTTGCTGAGTGGCTGGTAGAAAACAAGTGGACTGTACTCAGCCACCAGCAGCAGGTGTCTTACCAGATAGAAGACGGGAATCATGCTGCCGGTCTTGGTTCCTTCTTGCTGCCAAAGAGCTTGCGGTCGGCCGTCTATTTAGAATCTGATTGATAAGAATTGGGGCAGGGAGGTGACCGGGAGGAACGCCTGAAGAGAATGTTTAGAGATCATTGGAGAAACTGTAACAGGCAGGTGCCTTAGAAGAAATGGAAAATAACTGATGTCCCCGAAATAGCCCCAGGCTCCCCGGTGGCTGTCTTGAGGACAGTGGGTTCTGAAACTTTCACCATGTATTAGAAATGCCTGGAAGGCTTGGTGAGACACGCGTTGCTGCGGAATTTCTGAAACAGGATGTCTTCCGTGGGGTCCGCAAATGTGCACGTCTAACAAGCAACCAGTTGCTGATGCTGCCGGTCCGGGGACCACGCTTTGAGAACCACTAGTCTAGGAAGCTCATATGAGGGAAGGATATACTCATCTAGCCAAACTGATTGGCTTCTTGCGGTTATCTTGGGACCATTTCTTGTACCCTGAGAGAAATACCACTGAATGCTTTTCGTGCTGAAGTCCTCAGTATATTTTTCAGTGCAGATCCGTTTATCTGGTGGCAACTTTGGCAACGATGACTGTGTGGTGGGCACTCCAGCAACCACATTGTGCTTTCAAGAGAGGGCACATCTGCTTCCTGCCTCCCACACTCGCACGGTGACTAAGCCATTAATCCCGTGTCAGCGCAACACCAACAGTGGCCTTTCCCTCAAAGGCCACATAGGGAATCTTCGGCTCCTACCAGGCCCATCTCGACAGAGGGCAAGGTGACTCCGCGAAACAGCTAAACGATCCAAGTGCACTGGCTTAAAATCGCTCCTCGGCCTCTCTCCTTCTCTGGTCGGTCATATGGAAGCTAACCTGGCTCTGATTCCCCGACCAGAGAGTTGAGGGGATTGCCAACTAAAAGGCTCTCACAGCTATTGCTAAGCGATCTAGTTATTTCTGATCGATCAACAAAACTGTTACGACGGTTAGTGCCGCCGAGGCTGCTCCCTGATTTCTCCATTGCATGTGCTTTTGGTACTCCGAGCCGGTCACGTGACAGACGTTTTTTGAGGAAGCCAGTAAGGTAGGTCTGGTTCCTGATGCTTCTTGAGGCAGAACCTAAGCCTTGACTTCATCTTCTCTGGCGCCCAAACCTTGGAGAACGTGCGGAGGGCAGTCTTGGGTTACAGTCGTAGGCAGCACACGATGGGTGTTGAGCGGTGTTGGATGGCCAGCAGAATGGCACAGGGGATGTGCTAATGACCAGTGATTTGGGGTCTTTCGCATGAGGGCTTCCAACCCCGATGGATATGTATTCTAATTTAAAATATCACGGGGAAGAAAAAAATAGACGTTCCCATGGAAACATTTTCTCAGGGCCAGCTCTTCTGTCTCATTATCATATCTTATTTAAATATTTCCTGGAATCAGTTTCGACTTAACCCTTCCGTAGGTCCTCCACCTTCTGTGGCCATGGATAGCATGTTACCTGGTCAGAGGCTTTCTTGAAATAAACTGTAACATTGCAGGCAGTTCCGTGGACTTCCACATTGTGCTTTCAATAGTTGCTAGTTGAATATCACGTGAAAATTTCATTAGCATTCATTTCTAGATCTCTAATTAAGAATTTTAAGTTGGCTGAAACGACCGTTCCTTCAGGAACCCCAGTGGACACCTGCTTACAGCCAGAGAGGGTACCATTTGTCACACATTTGCTAATTGTATTCCAGCCTGGTTCCAATCAGCATCGCTGGGCCACCGTGTGAGCCACATTGTACCAAACACGTGGAGGAAACTTTCCCATAAACCTTTCTTTGGCATATGATTGACTCAAAGTGACTTCCTCTCTGTCAGTTTTTATCATTCTCAGAAAAACTAAATCCCTCAAATATGAGGTTTGCATGTCCCAATTTGTCCCTTTGTGTCCTTATAAGACTGCTTCGGTGACTAGCTTCCCCGGGGTTGATAGACAGGTCCCTTTACTACTGGCTCTGCGTTGACACCAGCCTGCCACCCAGGGGAACCCTTCCTTTTTCCCTTCTCCCCTCCCCACCCTTTTTCGAATGTGATCATTTGGTGGCATACAGTGGGATCTTATGGGTTCTTAACTTTAGAAGCTAATTAAACATTCTCAAACCTAATTCATTGGAATACATCACACGTGGGCCAACTCCAATTTCCTTCTGCACAGCATCAGAATTTCCAGCCATTGTATTTGCATTTGCTTGTTGAGGTGTTTTGTTTTTTTTTGTTTTTTTTTTTTAATGTTTATTTATTTTTGAGACAGGGAGAGACGGCATGAACGGGGGGGGGGGGGGGGGGGCCAGAGAGACAGGGAGACACAGAATCAGAAACAGGCTCCAGGCTCTGAGCTGTCAGCACAGAGCCTGATGCGGGGCTCGAACTCACGGACCGTGAGATCATGACCTGAGCCGAAGTCAGATGCTTAACCGACTGAGCCACCCAGGCGCCCCACGTTGAGGTGTTTTTGAAGACTTCATTACCTCTAAGTCTACAGATACACATATTGAGTGAGTTGCATATAGAGTTTTAAAAACTTTAAGTTCCTCAATCATAATCGTCTGAATTTTTGTTGGAATTGGGAGAAAATTTACTGTGAAGCTAGTAAAGCTAAAACGGCAAGCTCTTTCCCTTTATGCAAGCCTCTGGGGGAGAGGAGAGTGATGACATCTTATACTCCTAATTTCGTATGCATTTTCTTAAAGGGGGACAATAAACTTGTAGAAGCTTCAGTCTCCACAAAGTCTGTATCTGCCCCTGATTGGAATATATTGAAATATCAACTCGTATAGAAAGCCTTTTCTTTCACAGCCTGTTTTTGGAGTGGAAAGGGTTTCTTATCATCAAGGCGGTGGTGCTCACGGTCACTGTGGTGTTCTCCTCTGGAGACAAATGCGTTCTGACACCAACATTCATGTGTCAATAGTAACAGCAACAAGAAATAGACTGGATAAAGCGATCTATTCTGATGCAAGTGCCGCTGCCTTCACAGAGAAGACAAGCAGGGCGTTAATCAGCTTCCCTGAATGATTAATTGTCATTAGTCTAGGTTCCCGAGTCTGCCAGGCCAGGGAAGGAATCTTAGGGTGGCTTCCTCTGTCATGTAACAACTGCCCCGCGAACTCACTTCACCTCCGCGTACAGCTCTACCGAAGGCTGTGCAGACTAGTTGAACCAGGCTCCACCGGCAATGGAGAACAACGAAGTACTTTGTCGTGTTCAGGGGCAGCTGCTAACTGGGAGCCAGTCCCGTCACTGTATCAGTGGCTCATAGAGGTGGCATTTCAGCCCTCGGTCCCAGACTAGGATATGCTGAGCCTGTGTCAGAGATGTAACCAATTCTAAAATACGGTTCTGCCAGAGAAAATAACTCATAATGAGGGGGATAAGAATGAATAAGACACGCTTGCAGCAAAGAGTACAAATTTAAACTCGGGAAGGGCCTGCCCCTGTAATTCTGGGATTCTCCCACGTACCGTTTCCTGCGTCATCTATTACAGAGAAAGAGGAATCGATTCTCGAACTAGCAATGTATGAACACAACATTAACGATGTGCTTCATGCCAATTACAAGAAGACCCCATTGGTAGAGTAGGTTAAGCAAACCATGGAGACTGTGGTTTAGTGTCTGACACACAAAGTCTATAATCCCATTGGACACGTCCGATGTCTCTTGGGCAAATTCTTAACCCCTGAGGCTCTGTTTTCTCAAACATAAAATGTTAAGAATATCCACCTTATAGAATTACTCTAAGGATTTGCCCTAATGAATATATACTTTGAATATATACATAATATATGTGCCATATATGAGATAGGCGCTCGATAGATGACAGTATGACCAGTTATTACAGAATTGGTTATGTCATGGGTCATGTTGCACCTGCTGAAGCATAACGATCCCGCATTCTGCACAGTTCTGTGCAATGTGCAGTTCAGTCTCCAATATTAATGTGATGTGGCGTGTCGAATCGCCGACATCATAAAGGCTTTAAAATCATTTGGGTCTGGGATTTGGCCATTGATAAATTTGTCCTTCACAGAAGCATGGCCACTCCATTGTGGTATATTATTAGTTCTATGAAGCATTCGCTGCTTCGCAGATCAACAGTGAGATACAGTTAATATCTACCACACAGACGTCTGGGTGGCTCAGCTAAGTGTCCAACTCTTGATTTCAGCTCAGGTCATGATCTCACCATTTGTGAGTTTGAACCCCACGTCAGGATCTGCACTGACAGTGCAGAACCAGCTTGGGATTCTCTCTCTCTCTCTCTCTCTCTCTCTCTCTCTCTCTCTCTGCCCCTTTCATACTCCCAGTGTCCCTGTCTCAAAATAAATAACCTTTAAAAAATTATCTACCACAGACAGAGACGTCACATCGTGGCCACTGCATCAGAAGCTTAAACTTTCTTATCTCGGGAAAGGAAAACACAAGCCTCGGAGGGTGAAGCCACCCGCCCAGGCAACCTGGGTGTTCGCGGTATACGATCATGTGGATCCAGCTCCGAATCATGCCCTTGCTGGGTTACATATGCATGTTAGTGCCATTCCTTGCCCTCTGGAGTTCAGAGGCAGGTGGGGAGATGTGACACTTCTGAGCTCATCGGGGCAGGGACCCCCCGTGCCACGGCCCCTCAGTGAAGCCCCGACAGCAAGTGCCAAATCGCCCAGAGGAAGGGCAGTTTGATGGGGATTTCTAAAAATAATTCCAGGCACCAAACCTCAGTATTCTGCCCATGATTATTTTTTTGTTTGTGTTTATTCCGAATCCTCAGTATAATTTCTTCTTTTCTGTCTGATAAATCTTTTCATTTTATTAATTTCATACTTCTGGTATTTAATGTTTGCATTCATACTCCTGTGCGGTTTTAGAATAAGGATTTGCACTGTTTTGTTAGACCGGTTCAACCTTATTCCTTTGCCCTTTGTTTTTAATCCTGTGGAGCCAGAATTAATAGTGATATGAGCTTTACTTTCCATTTGGTTTCAGGAAATTCAAAACAAGAGATCATTGTTTTCTAATATTTAATTGTGAGGGCTGTGCCAAAATATACATTTTATTATTTTATTTGAATCTCACAGTTTCTGCTCTCATTGTTTCATTTTAACAGATGCGTAGTGCTTTGAACAGTCACTTTTTTATACTTTACCATAGTTTGAGAGTTTAGTGTCCATTTTCTTTCATCAAAATCTGTGAGCGTTCTTGGCGGGTAGTGTTTTAAGAAAAGGGTTGACCCCCCACCACCACATCTTCTCCATCACAGTCCTTTCGTATCTCTTCATTTGTTTGACTTCTACACGGCTTTGTGATGTGGGCCAGCTGCCGAGGACGTGGAGACATGGCCCTCTGCCTTCTTACTAGAATTTCAGTAGAGCAAGTGCGGAACAGGAGTCTGGAAACCGGTCATTTTCTTGTTTGGAGGTTCTCAGAGATTCGCATTGGCCACGCTCACGCTGACTCGGCATCATGTCACTTAAAAGGAGGAGGAATCGTCAGGGGACGCTGTGTCTCATACGCTCTCCCGCCGTGAAAACCTGCTGGAGTCCAGGACATAACGTGCTAATTAACGAATCCTGGTCCGTCCCTCTTTATGGTACCGGGTGCCTTTTAGGCATGCGTGACGTAGATTTATTGGCACTGAAGGAGAAAGATGTCCACGATATACCGTTAAATGAAAAAAAAGCAAGGTAGACAGCATAATACACATTGGCTGGTTGGGAGCAATGCCTTGGGTTAGACGGCCTTCATCCTTCGTGCAAATCTCATCTCTGCAGCCTACAAGCTGTGTGACCCTGGCCCAGTGACTTAACCTCTCTGTGCCTCTTGTTTCCTCATCTGGCCATTAAATGAAAGACTCTTAACTCACAGAATTGTCGTGAGGATTAAATGGCTTAATATGTGTTTAAACATAGAGAACGGTGCCTGGCACACAGGGAGTGCTTAAACACGTACATATGTGATTTTGGAAGTTCATATCCATTCCTCTACCAAGTATTCACTTAACAAGTGAACTGTTGCCAGTGGTTACCTCTAGGGCATGGGCGTGAGAGAGGCGGGGCAAGAGGCCTGCATGGGTGCTTCATACATTTGGGTGTTGCTTGGCAATGGGCCTGGTGGATGTGCCACCAGGGTAGAAGTTAGGAAAAGACGGGGAGCCGGCCGCGGCTAGCTGCGGGACCCGGGGCAGGTCTCTACGGCACTCAGTGCACCGGCTTCTTCACGCTGCAGGCGGGAGGCCTGACCGTCCCCACCTCATGGGATGATTATAAGGCTGCAGGGGTTAATACACGCTCACTTGCAAGAGCCCGGGTCCCTGGAGGACAGATGTTATCGATGGCAGCACTGGAAGGGAAACTGAGATCAAAACCTGCAGCCCCTGGGGTCATCGTGGTGTTTGTCTTTAAAATCACGAGAAAGGAACCAAGAAGGCGTGTCCCCCAAAGGACAATAGAAGGCAAAATAAAATTGTGGGGTCTTGCTTACATTTCCACCATTTTTTCTCCTTCCCGCAAAGCCTTTTAATATCTCGGCCGTGTGTAAATTCTTCGCCGATCGTACCAAAGCTACCTCGCCAGTGTGTTCATTTTTTTTTTTTTTTTCCTGTTACTGGAGATTAATTCTCCCTGTTCTCCATTTTTTCCTCTTCTTCAGTAGAATTCATTTGAACCTTGAGGGGTTTTTGCTTTCAAGGAGGAATCACAAGTACTCTATCTTTCTCTTGCCTGATTTGCTTTTATAAGAAAAAGTGAGTATTACTTTTTTCATTTTATTTATTTTGAGAGAGAGAGAGAGGGAGAGGAGCAGAGGGAGAGAGAGAGAGAGAGAGAGAGAGAGAGAGAGAGAGAGAGAATCCCAAGCAGGCTCCACACTCAGCACAGAGCCTGACGTGGGGCTCGATCCCATGACCCTGGAATCATGACCTGAGCTGAAATCAAGAGTCGGATGCTCAGCCTACTGAACCACCCACCCGGGCGCCCCAAAAGTGAACATTATTAATAAAACCATATGCCTTAAGGGTCAATCTACTGAACATGTTACCACCAAGGGGCCGCTTTCCTCCTATCAGAGTTGTGAATTCTAAGACAGACTTGGAAACTCAAAAAGTAAGGATAAAAATGCCTTTGCTCATTGCCCCCAAGAGGCTTACAACCTGTCAGGAGGATGAAGATCCGTGGAAACAAAAAGCGATGTGTCAAATCTCTGACCGGGGAAGGCCCAGGTACGTCCCAGGGACTCCAGCTCTGGGTGTGATCACATAGCAGGCAAGAGAGGACCGACACCTTATAAAACGCTTCCTGAGGGGCGCCTGGGCGGCTCAGTTAGTTAAGTGCCTGACTCGGCTCAGGTCATGATCTCACGGTTCGCAGGTTTGAGCCCCATGTCTGTGCTGCCAGCTCAGAGCCTGGAGCCTGCTTCAGGTTCTGTGTCTCCCTCTCTCTGACACCCCCGTCCCCTGCTTCATGCTCTGTCTCTCTCTGTCTCAAAAATAAATAAACATTTAAAAAAATTTTTTTTAATAAACGCCTATTGAGTGATGACGGTTGTGCCCCCCGCTTTCTCTGTTATCTCCTTGAATGTGCCTAACAGCCACGTGGTGTTACCCCTGCTCATTTTCTGGTGCGGATACTGAGGCAATGACAAGGCAGCACCCAAACCCAGACAATCGCCTCACAGGACTCCCAGCACAGGGTGTGGGTCCAGGGTCACCAGTGTGAGGACGAGAGTGCATAGGGGGCAGCGGAGAACGATGACAAGAAGATGGTGTTTTCCGTGTGGCTCTTTCCCCCAGGCAAGCCTGTCTTTGCCCTGTGCCCCCCACGGAGGGACATCTGGAGGGACAGGGTGGTTGAGAACCCCTCTCTCTCTCTCCCTCTCTCTGCCGTGGAAGAGGCTGAGGCAGGCCCTTGACGATGGGGACTCCTCTCTCCCAGCCACACCTCCTTTCTGTCCCGAGTCACGGGTGCCACCAAATTCTTATCTTCTTGGACCAGCCCAGCCCAAGGGCACTAGGCGATCTCTCCACCTCCCCCTGCGGCCGCCTCTGGAGGAGCCCGCGGTGCTCCTTCCCTTCCAGTGGGCTCTCATCAGATGCGACCTCGGTCTCTGCCTCCCTGCCACCGCCGTTTACCCTGGGCGCCCGCACCTCCTCGGGCCCTTCTGTTATCAGCACTTCTGTCCTAAGTGCGGCTGCGTTGATGCCAGGGACGCGGGAGCTCAGGCCACAGTTCTGGGTCTGCTGTGCAAAAGAAGTCGTGAAGATCTCCGAATAAAACGGCGAGTGGGAGAAGCAGGAACCTTCCCTCGAGGCGCCTCCCCTGCGGTGAATTGAGGGAGAAAAACTAAAACACACTGTGCTCGGAGGGACGGGAGCGTGTAGGGTGGCCGGCTACGCCCTGCAGAGGCTGTTCCTTCTACCTGGAATGCTGTGCTCTTTGTTTCCTGCTTGGCAGCCTGGGGTTTTATTTCTCAAGACTCGCCAAATACCCCCGCCGACTCAGGCAAAGCTGGTTATTCACCAGACTCCTTCTCTTGTGGCAATTCACCGTAGCTAACGGTGTCCCTAAGGAGTGGTTTCTGGGGAGCAAGAACCCTGTCCCCTGTCCAAGGCCACAGTAAGCGCTCAAACGCACAGACTGTCTCAGATGATGACTGAAGGGTTGATCAAATGATGACAAGATTGATTCCCGTAGGTGGGGAGTGGGATTTCCAGAGGAATTAGATGTGAGCTGATTCTTTTTTTTTTTAACGTTTTATTTATTTGAGAGAGAGAGAGAGAGAGAGAGAGAGAGAGAGAGAGAGAGACTGAGCACGAGTGGGGGCAGAGAGAGAGGAAGACACAGAATCCAAAGCAGACTCCAGGTCCTGAGCTGTCAGCACAGAGCCCGACGCGGGGCTCGAACCCACCAACCGTGAGATCATGACCTGAGCCGAAGTCAGACACTTAACCACCTGAGCCACCCAGGCGCCCCGTGAGCTGATTCTTGAAGAGACTTTGCCAACCGGCTTGCCAGGTTCATGGGTGCCAGGACGTTTTCCAGGCACTGGGTCCATTTTTCTGGATCTCTATTATCTGTCTATACACGGGAGTTTCTCTGCCTCTGGATGACAGACCTCTGGGGCCGGATAATTTTGTCGTCGGGGGCTGTGCTGTAGGATATTTATCGGCGTTTCTGCCCCCCCCCCCCCACCGCCCCTGCTACACACATTCTCCCCAAGTTGTGACAAGAAGAATGTGTCCAGACATTACCAAACGTCCCCCGAGGGCAGAGTCACCCTGGGTTTAGAACTCCACAGAGGCTGGCTCTCGTTTAGCCTTGAAAAAACCATTCTGTAAAATTGAACAATCACAGAAACTTAATAGTCTTAACCATTCTCAAGAAACTGCTGTGGACCCGTCAGGCTATGCTAAATGTTCTCTACACATTCTATCCAATCCTCAAGTAGGATAATCCTCATTCTATAGTTAAGGAAGCAGGATCAGAGTGCTCAGGAGATTGCCCACCTGGCAGAAGGGGTATGTTTGCTGACCTAACGGGATCGGGCCGGACTCAGTCTCCCCTTATGTGCACGCCCCCAAGTAACTGCTACTTCTTTGCAAACAGTCTTCCGGCACGTGGGGATGGGGAGGTGCAAATCGGCTGAAGTTTCAAAGGAAATCAGATCTATGAAATATGTCCAGCTACAAAAATAGATACTCTGATAAATACGGACCTTGAAAAAAATCATAACTAGTCTGACTGAAAGCAATCAAAAAACATAAACGTGAAGTCAAAAGAACATTCTTTGCCAGGTGTCCTATCAGTATATAAATGGACACGTTAGAAACATGTAGTCCAGGGACGCCTGGGTGACTCAGGTGGTTAAGCATCCGACTTCAGCTCAGGTCATGATCTCGCGGTCTGTGAGTTCGAGCCCCGCGTCAGGCTCTGTGCTGACAGCTCGGAGCCTGGAGCCTGCTTCGGATTCTGTGTCTCCCTCTCTCTCTCTCTGCCCCTCCCCTGCTCATACTCTGTCTCCCTGTCTCAAAAATAAATAATAAACATTAAAATTTTTTATTTAAAAAAATATGTAGTCCACAAGTCTGTTTTGACTAGATTTTTCATCAGAGTTATTTCTCTGAGTGCATTAGCTCTGCAGTTTACAGACACGATTCCTCACCCATCACAAACGCATACACCGTATTCAAAAGAAGTAACAGTAAGTTTTCAGAATATCGAGAAAATAAGAAGTAAATCCTAGATCCTGAAGGTTTGCGGGAGAACAGAATCCGGCTGGCCCCTCTTTCTCTCTTTTCCCTCGGAAGCGAACAAGTAAAGGGATAGGGAGTGAGCCCCTCTGAGCTTTGTTTTCTACTTCTTGCTGTTGCTCTAAAAATTCTAATAACAAAAGGTGTGCGGCTCGAGAGTGCTGATGCAGATAATTAGTCCAATGTAGACGTTTGTTTTTGAGGCTCCACCGTGTTATTTCAGCAGCCAGCTGTTGTGCATAGACAGTAGCGAGGCCAATACTTTGCCAAGCAGCCTTCCTTTTTGTTGTCAAATGGCATAAAACCTATGAAAGGCAGCAACCAAGGGAGGCGGCATGATCCATCGACTTTTCAAAAACAAGCTTTCTCTTTTTGAAGTGGCGTTTTATTCCCATTTTGGCATTCCGGAATGTTCTGTTCGCAACGGGAGCAATTGCACCATATTAGGGCACGACTTTCCTCCTGGCAGCTCGAAACAAGAGCTGGGTTCACAAAGTTTGGTTCTGACTGTGCGAGTCTGCAAAGGTTTGATTCCCTTTAAAGACACGTTTGACTGCGGAGGGTTTGTTGACCCTTTGGCTGTCTCTCCACGCACCGCATGACTGAGCCGCGTGGAGGTTCCCGCTCACCGGCCTGGGGAGAAGGGCTGCAGCCTCGCGCCCGCCCGCCAAGCCGCTTCTCCGGGTCTGCTTCGCCACCTAGTGGCCGGCTCTGGAATTGCCTGTCATCTGAACAACGTAGCGTTGGGGAAAGTCCTTTTCATTGAAGACTGGTGAATAAGGACACAGAGACCCTCTGAACAAAGAAGGGGAGGAGAGACCCACAGCAAACCCTGAGAAGTGATGCGTACTTGATGCTGAATGTGGAGGAAGGGCTGAATAGTTGATCTTAGAAAAAAGCATGGTTGTGAACTGCAAAGGTATTTTTGGTTTTTTCCCTTGGCCCTTCGTGATTTAATAATAATAATAGTAATGGTAATAGTTATAACAACAACAGAAGTGGAATTAAACTTCTAGAAAAAGTTAATTTACACATTTTTAATCATTTCAGGAGGTTTAAAAATTGACAGCCCCCAATCCTTTTTTTTCACGATGGCTTAGAGGAAATGAAATGACTTTGTCTCTTGGAATTCATTTAAAAAATGCCTCACATTTACATTGGCCTTTTAGGTGTCTCTAAGCACTTTTACACGTGTTTTCATATTGGATATTTACATTTTTTAAGTTTTTAAAACGTCATCTAGGTAGTTTACAGATTTATAATCCCAAAACCTTTTCGCATAACTTAGGGGGATTAAATTTCTCATAATGTTACTTTCAACTCTTGGCACTCTCAAATAGTTCACATTTTGTTCCAATTTTTCATTTTAAATACTAATAAAAGAGGCCAGACTATCCACTGCAGTGACTTTCAAACATTGCTGACCAGGACCGACAGTACAAATTACATTTTATGTCATACCTGTGTATGTGAATATGTGTGTCCTAAAAAGAAGTCTTCAGAAACAGTACTTACAGTTATCATGTGTTCTGATATGCCCTGTTCAATTCTGTGTCTTTTCTTTTTTATTCCCCGGTTGGCCCACTGATTGGTTTCTGGTTTCTGTTTTGAAAAACTCAGCGAAGCAGTTCTGTATGTGCTCGTAAATACAATATGGAGAAGATGGTCTGGAAAAACATACACTCAGAGGTGAAATCGGGAACCAACCTATATATGCACAGATGTCACTAATCCACGTGGAAGGATAGGGTGTTCCTCCCAGAATCGTGGAGGAGGACTTCGTGTCCCCACCCACTGGCAGGATCGTGCTCGTTTTTGAATGCCTCGCCTGAGGTCTGCAGGCTGGAACACTTCCATAGCAATGCCCTGAATGTCCCACCAACCCCCACGGGCCCCGGCTCCCACCCGACGGGTCGGAAATCTCTGGATCCCTGTTCTGTTCCTGCCTCACCACCCCTTTGCCCTTGGGCAGCCTGCGTTCCTAGACCTTCTGCTTGCAGGGATCTCTGCTCTCGCCACCTGTTCCTTCCCGAGCATGAGAAGGCGGGGCTTCCCTCCGGTGTCCTCACCAGTGGACATCAGTTCAGTGACCATAGATTAGGAACTTCCTTGATTCGAAATAAGCCCTAGAGCATGTAGGCTTTTGATGGACAAGCTCCACAGTGTGTAGGCTGTTGAGTCAGGATGAGAAAGAGTGCCGAGCCTCGAAATCACATCCCCTCCTCGGGGAAAGGCCTTAAACAGGAGCCCCACGTTTATCATCGTTTCATTTGGATCTTACCCAGGACCCCTGGTTCTTAGCAAGTTACATGTTACTTCTGAATGGCAGGGGTATGTACGGAAAGAGAGTAGGTGACTTCATGTCTAATAAGTCTTTTTAGATAGTCCTTATGGAAGCCCTTAGGACCTTCTGATCGGTTTCTCTGATGTCATACCAACAAGACTTCCATCGCTGAACCTCCGAGAGCACGAGGGTGCTTTTAAGAAGACGGATCTGGCACAGGGGGCCAGGAAGAAGGTTATGGAAGATGTCTCAGGTACCTGTACCTGAGTGAAAGTTGGAGGAGGAGGAGGAGGTCTTGTTTCCTGGCCACATACGGACACCCCCTTACTAGATCCCATGGGTACAGCTCGCTGTGGATGGACTAGGGGGCGCTGGAAATGCACTCCCCTGGCTGGGGATAGAAGACAGTGTGCTGTGAAGATGCATGGCCCCTGTGGATGTTCCCACGGAGGAACAAATGGGAGAAGGGCCCCCCGCAGCCGTGGGGAGACAGGGTGCACGACTGACTGGAGAACTGGGGTTTGCCACGTGTCAGATAGGACGTTAACTATTCACGTATAACGTGGGTATTACCTTTTCCACCCACGAATGCTGCCCCGTGCCAGCAAGGAATCTCATCTGTATATAACTGCAATCTCCGTTTTCACGCCCCATTCGGCATGGGGAATCGCCACACAGCAGCTTACAACACCATTTGCCATTTCGGCTGGTGGCAGGGTTCCCGGGTCGGGGTGTTGAAAGCTGAGATCCCGGGTGTCAGCCGGCCTGAGCTGAGCTCTGGAGTTGTGAGGCCGAGGGACCAGCCGCTCCAAGTGCGTGCAGGCTGTCGCAGACCCTCGTGACCCAGAGGCAGAGACGCCCCCCTACCTCCCACCGGGCGCCAGGCAGGGAGCGTGTGCGGCCCCCGTGACCCCTGCATCACCAGCATCCTCAGACCTGGTTTTTCCTGACCCTCTCCTCACGGAGAACCAACACCAGGGAAAATTCCAGCATCTTCCCGTCTTTACTCTCTTCCCTGCCTCCCTCTGGCTTTGGAAACGCATACTTTTCCCATTAGGAACGTTACAGATTAGGCTGAAGTCCTCTTTGTCCATCACCCGCACCCTCATCGTCTTCCCCAACTGAGACATCACTGCTACTATGGGATTTGCATCTTTCTGTCTTTTTATGACAATTTTAAACATATAAGCATCTATATAAGGTACATACTATTTTTGTATATGTTTTATTGGTACCTGAATCATATCATGTTTATTCATCACCCCACACGCATTTTTTTCCTACTCAACAATATATTTTTAGAGCTTTTAGAACTATATTCGTATATATCCAGCCATGAAATCATCACCATGACCAAGGTCATGAAGCTCACTTATCCTCTTTGTTTTCTTCTAGAATTAGAGCTTCAGATCTTATGTTTAAATAGATAGATGAGGGGCACCTGCGTGGCTTAGTCGGTTAAGCATCCAGCTCTTGGTTTCAGCTCAGGTCATGATCTCACAGTTTGTGAGTTCGAGCCCCACATTGGGCTCTGATAGTGTGGAACCTGCTTGGGATTCCTTCTCTCCTCTCTCTCTCTCCTCTCTCTCTCTCTCTCTCTCTCTCTCTGTCTCTCTGCCCCTCCCCAGCTTGCTCTATCTCTCTCTCAAAATAAATAAATAAACATTTAAAATTTTTTAAATTGATAGATCATAGATAGATAAACTTTTATTTGCTGTATTCCCTTTTATGTATTACCAAATTTTGTTAATCCACTCTCAAACTGATGTTCTTTTTTTCCTAATTGTTGTCATGCCAACAAATGCTTCAGCAAACATCCTATGCACATCTCCTTGAATATATGCAAGATTTTCTAGAGGACAGATACTTAGAACTTAAATTGCTGGCTCATGGGGTACCTATTTTTTCCATGATCCTGCTGAGTCACTTTTTGTGGTCGTTTTGTCCATCTACTTAGATTTAACGGGGTGAGGAGGGATCTTTCGTATTTGATTAGGCCAGTACACCATTCCCTGGTGCCCAAAGACTTAAATGTTTGTAGATAAGAAGAACTTATCCCTAAAGCCCTGTTTCAGCCAGAGTATTTCTTTTTTAAAGTTTTTCTAATGTTTATTGATTTTTGAGGGAGAAACAGAGCACAAGCAGGGAAGGGGTAGACAGAGGGTGAGAGAGAATCTCAAGCAGGTTCCGAGCCGACAGCACAGAGCCCGACTCCGGGATCCATCTCACAAAGTGTGAGATCATGACCTGAGCCGAAATCAAGACTCCGATGCTCAACCGACTGAGCCACCCTGGCGCCCCTCTACCAGAGTATTTGAAGTCTGCTTTTAAAAGCACACTTTGAGCATGGTCTGATTTCTTTCTCCTTGTGTTCCTGCGGTCACAACCCAGCACTGAGGACACGAGAAGTTGGCGTTAGTGGAAAGCAGGCAGCATATCAGTTAATACTTCCGAGAATTAGCCTGTCACACCATGTTTCTTCATGTTTCTTACCCTCTTCATAACCCACAGAGAGCAGGCGGTGGCCAGGGTTTTTGTTTGTTTTTATTCTGCTAAGAACCCTTAACATGAGATCGACCTCCTTAAAAAAATTTTAAGTATATTTATTTTGAGAGCGAGAGAAACAGAGCACATGAGTGAGGGAAAGGGAGAGAGACAGAGAGAGGGAGAGAGAGGGAATCCCAAGCTGGCTCCACACTGTCAGCACAGAGCCCGACGTGGGGCTAGAACTCATGAACTGCGAGATCATGAAGTCAAGAGCTGGACGCTTAACCAACTGAGCCACCCAGGCGCCCCCCCCACCCTTAAGACAATGTTAAGTGCGGGCTGCAGTGTCATTAACTGCAGACACCGTGTTGTGCAGAAGGCCGCCAGCACTCATTCATCTTGCATAACGTGTGCCCCATTGAATAGCAACTCCTCATTCCCTCTCTCCCCCTGCACCCGCCATGGCTAATCTGCTGTCTGCTTCTACGAGTTCTGCTATTTCCGACGCCTCATATGAGTAACGCAGTGTTCGTCCTTCTGTGACTGGCTTAGTTCACTCAGCATAATGTCCTCAAGGCTCATTGTGCTGTCACATATTGCATCATTTCCTTTTTTAAGGCTGAAAACTATGCCGCTCTACGTACCCCCCATACTTTCTTCATCCCTTCATCCATCCATAGATGTTTAGTTTGTTTCTGTATCTTGGCGATCGTTAGTAGTGCTACATGAACAAGGAAGTAAGGGCCAGTGGTAAGGAAGTAAGGCTTGGAGTAAGGGCTTGAAGCGCTTCAAGATGCTAATTTCGGTTCTTTTGGATAAATACCCAGAAATCATTGCCAAGGACAGTGTCATGAAGCCCATCCTCTGTTTTCTCCTAGGAGTTTTGTAGTTGCAGGTCTTATGTGCAATAAGGCTTTCATCTGTTTTGTGTTGACTTTTGTGCATGGCATAAGACTGGGGTCCAGTTTCATTCTTTTGCACGTGGCCGTCCAGTTTTCCCAGCATCGTTTGTGGAAGAGACTGTCCTTTCCTCATTGTGTGCCCTTGGCATTCTGAGCTCTTTCTGGTTACCTGGGTCAGTATGTCTGTCTTCAGGCCAGTGTCATCCTCCTTTAATTACTACAACTTTGTGATGTATTTTTAAATCAGGGATTGTGTTGCCTCTAGCTTTGTTCTTCTCTCTCAAGATGGTCTTCGTTCTCTGGGGTCCTTTGTGGTTCCATCTAGGGAAGCCCTCTTGACAGAGGAAGAAATGTGTCTCAGAGAAGCCAGGCATTCTGCCAAGTTTGTACTCCTTCTCAGCCAGCCCAGAACTCAAACCCAAATCAAACAGGCTCTGAAGACCATGCTTCTTCAACTACCTTTGGCTGCCTTCCAGGGAAAAGTTATTACTGATAACAACAGCATCATATTTATTGAGAGAAGTACAGTTAGTGCATCTCATTATGTGGTGGCTTCAGATGAGCAACCACGATTTCCTAGACATTTCTCCCTCTCAGAGCCAGAAGTCATAACAGGTTTTCGCTCGTAATTTGCTTTGCTCACTACTTTCCATCTCCCATTTGAAAGGCTTTCTTCTCCTCAGTGACCTGTTCACCTACCAGATTCACATTCTTCTTTTTCACTTTCACATATGAAGATATCAGAAGGAAACAAGTGTATTTTTCGGGAGTGAATACATGATTATTAACCATTAGCTTTTAATTACTGTCCTTTCGATGTTGTATCACAAGGGGGGAGAGCACGTAACTACAGGTTATTCTCTGTGAATGGCTCTTTCGCAACAGTAAAATTTTTGCTCAGTTCATAATCTATATCCATGGTATGATGGACAGAGACTAGAATATTTTTAAAATAAGAAAAAGCACATATCTGAAACTTTTAAGGGATATTAGATATTGAATTAGCATTGAATTATAAAGAGAACAATGGCCGCTGGTAGATATGCCAAAGAACTTAAGTCAAAGATCGCCTGATAGTTTGTGATTCACAGGGTTTCTAGTGATTAATCAAGAAGCCCATAGACTCCAGCAGCACCAGAACGAGTATTTAATGAGCCCGGGATAGAGACATAGTCCTATGCATGGGTGTCTTCTCTCAATTCTGGTTTCTTTTATATCCTGTGTTCCAACAAAGTATAATTAGAATGGAATATTATACAACTTGTGGTGCGCCACAGATTCCCAGGATGCAGTGAGCCAAACAAAAAGAATTGATCTCAGGCATATTTTTTAAATTCCTACGTGTTTCTTCAACATGGGTCAACTGAGCAAATTAATTTGCTCTTGAATTTTTACAAACGTAATGTGATTACCTGCGGGGAGCAATATGACATTGCCTAAAACACTTTGTGCTTTTTAAAAACTATTTTATTCATATCCCATATCTCATCTGGGGGTAAGCCCATGGAGGGGAGAGTCCTGAGTCATTGAATTCAATGGCACCAATCATAATGGCCTAAAGCTAGTTGTGGCTTAATGAGAAGTGTTGATGTTGAGGGTGACAGTTATGTTAACTGGGACCCTTACGGCTGCAGACGGCAGCAAGCTATCTCAGGTAGCCCCAGCCACAAAGATAACGGTTGGCTCACATATATATCCTGCAAGGTCAAGGAGGAGGGGTTGACCTCAGGAGTGGCTCCATCCAGGTTTGAGAAGACATCATGATCATGCCGTCTCTGTGCTCCGCACTGCCTGCCATCTCTCTCCTTCCCCCGTATCTCCGCTCTACGCTTGCTTCTCAGGTTTTCCGCGTGGATATAAATAGGTCACCGGCACCTAGAAATCCCCAGGAACACAGAATTACCCTCCCTTTCCAGGACGCATATCAGTTCCCTAAATTTACTCTTGCTGCTCCTGTTTGCATGTTCTTCAGGCCCATTGCTGAGGTAGAGGAGTCAGGACCACATGATTGATGGTCACCCAGAAATTACATACTGTGGATGACAGGCCATTTCTAAAAGAATGGCCGAAGGAGAGACACATAGTAGACAGCCTCTGCATGACATTGGCAAGAAGAAACAAAGATGAACGAAGACAGATGTGCCATCAGCACAAATACAAAGCACTGGGATTATTGGCCATTATCATGATGTATGAGAAAATCAGTATGGCAGAAGCTGTGAAAATAACTGTACAGAACATGATGAATTCCGTGGGACACGATGACAGAGACTTAGCGTTCTTAAGAATTCTGAAAGGTGGTGCAGAGGATATGTGGGATTCAGAGCACACAGCAGGGGCTGGGGTGGGGAGGGCGAGTAGGAAGAAGGGAGGAATATGACCTTCGCTGTAATGCAGCTCAAGCGTGGACCTTGCTGCTATGTCCAGGAGGCTTTGGAATGGAAGACGCTGGGGAGATAAAAGCCACTCAGTGTGTAGAAAATTAGCAGGGGTACGTGAGGAAGAAGAGGAATGCATGACAACGGGTGATGATGTGAAGAAGAAAAAAGTAACGCTCATCCGAGCACATGCAGTGGAGGACACTGGACAGGCACCTCCACTCCCCGGGAGAAAGTGGCTGTTAAACCTCAGAGACAGGACGTTGAGCTGAGGTGTCTGGTTCGAGACGGATCCGTTCTCATCCACCCGTATGGGTGCGAGTGTGATGGGGAAGACGGGCAGACACCTTTAGGAGTCCTATGGGAAGCTGGGAACCGGGTGGAGGGAGAAGAAACAGATCTTCTGCATATGGATCTGGGAAGGAACCGTAAATGCAACAGAGTACCCAAACAGCAAGTCTCGCTTCCCGAATACAGACGTCCCGCGGTGAGAGAAAGCTGGAGATAAGGATGAGTTGACTGCACCTAATAAAACCCAGAGAGGTGAAAATATATAAAGAAGAGGACCCCTTCCATCACCTATGATTGGCAGTTAGTGCAGTGCGGTAGATTTCATCTATGCGTTATTCAGATGTTCCTTTTTTTTAATATAATTTATTGTCAAGGTGACTAACATACAGTGTGTATAGTGTGCTCTTGGTTTTGGGGGTAGATTCCCTTGATTCATCACTTACATACAACACCCAGGGCTCCTCCCAACAGGCGCCCTCCTCAAGGTCCATCCCCCATTTCCCCCTCTCCCCCACTGCCTCCATCAGCCATCAGTTTGTTCTCTGT
This sequence comes from Panthera onca, assembly GCF_046562875.1. NCBI lineage: Eukaryota > Metazoa > Chordata > Mammalia > Carnivora > Felidae > Panthera > Panthera onca. The sequence continues at coordinate 79,716,203 of NC_138349.1, forward strand.
ATTTAAGAGTCTCTTATGGTTTGCCTCCCTCCCGCTCTGTAACTATTTTTCCCCTTCCCCTCCCCCATGGTCTTCTGTTAAGTTTCTCAGGTTACACATATGAGTGAAAATATGATATCCGTCTTTCTCTGACTTATTCCACTCAGCATAATACCTTCTGGTTCCATCCACATTGCTGCAAATGGCAGGATTTCATTCTTTCTCATTGCCAAGTAGGATTCCATTGTATATAAAAACCACGTCTTCTTTTTTTTTTAATGTTTATTTATTCCTGAGAGAGAGAGAGCGTGAATGGGTGAGGGACAGAGAGAGGGAGACACAGAATCCGAAGCAGGCTCCAGGCTCAGAGCTGTCAGCACAGAGCCCAACGCAGGCCTTGAACCCACGAACTGTGAGATCATGACCTAAGCCGAAGTCAGGTGCCTAACCGACTGAGCCACCCAGGTGCCCCAAACCACATCTTCCTTATCCATTCATCAACTGATGGACATTTAGGCCCGTTCCATAATTTGGCTATTGTTGAAAGCACTGCTGTAAACATTGGGGTACATGTGCCCCTATGCATCAGCACTCCTGTATCTTTTGGATGAATTCCTAGTAGTGCTATTGTTGGGTATTCAGGAGTTCTTAAACTCTTCTTCTCTGTAATAGAACAATACACTAGAACATTTAGACTATTAAAAATTTTTTTTACAATTTCAAATAGTCCTGAAGTAAATACATGTGTATATGTGTATGAATGTAAGTGCATGTAAAATTGTATGTGTATGCTTTTGTATGCCCAACCATTTATGTATTTTATGTGTAAGTACACACACACACACACACACACACAATACATACATGCTACAGGCACACGCTGTCAGCTTCCGGAATCTTGGAATTTGTGCATTATTTGGACACATGCTGCTAAATTACCTTTCGGATTGTTGACCAGTTTACCCTACAGCCAAGACCGTGAAATTATTTCCTTCACACTGTTGTCAGTACTCCATGCATCAAATCACTTATATTTTGCCTCGTAGGTGACAAATGGTATCTCATTGATCTTTAAATGCACATTAATTCCACTTGAAAGAGGTTCATCAAAAGTTTCAGCTAGTCAGGCCAGGTGTATGCAGCATTGGGACAGGCTGGTGGGAAGCAGAGAAACATCCCAGTGGAACACAGAGGTGGTGGGCTCGAGATTGGGTATGAATGAATCTCTGCTCCCCTCCTCTGTCACTCATTAGCTTGATTCTCGGACAAATAACTCTCTGTGTCTCAGTTTCTTGTAAAATGTGATTAAAGATGAAGCGAGATGAAAACATATGGCAATTTGCACGTGTACCACATAGGAGTATCCAATATATGTTCTGTTTTAATCACTATTATTGCACTAAATTGAGCTTTGAGCATCCTGAAAGCAAAGTGAGCTCACTGTTCGTAAGAAGAAGAGTAAAGCAACACTAGACACTACCCTTCTGTAGCACGTTCTGTGTGCCACGCTCTGCACTAAGTACTTTCTTTGCACGTATTAAAGTATTTTGATGAGAAACAAAATTTCTTTGACCACTTACTATGGAATTCTGTGTTAAATTTCTCAATGGTTTATTGCATTATACAGAATGTTTCATTCCTATTTTTCAGTGAGGAAACTGGCACTCAAGAAAGTTAAGAAACAGGGGCGCCTGGGTGGCTCAGTAAGTTAAGTGTCCGACTTCGGCTCAGGTCACGTTCTCATGGTTCGTGAGTTCAAGCCCCATGTCGGGCTCTGTGCTGACAGCTCAGAGCGTGGAGCCTGCTTCCAGTTCTGTGTTCTCCCTCTCTCTGCCCCTCCCCTGCTCATGCTCTCTCTTTCTCTCTCAAAAATAAATAAACATTAAAAAAAATTTTTTTAAGTTAAGAAATACCCAAGATCCCACCACCAGAAAGTAGTTGAACCGACATTTGAACCCACGCCTTTGGGACTGCAAGGTCTTCCTGCTACAGGCTGAGGCCACCCCAAGAGGCTACGTGTCATTCTGACTGCTCTCCGTTGAAAGACTCTGACTTGCAGTGTCTAAAGGCCTGAGTCAGGACTCTTACCGTGTGACGTGTGCACATCTTTATATGTAAGAGCTTACAGTTGAACGCTTCTTCTTAAGTTTATTTTTGAGAGAGAGAGAGCATGCAAGAGAGTGAGGGAGGGGCAGGGAGAGACAGAGAGAGGGAGAGATTGAGAGAGGGAGAGAGAGACAATCCCAAGCATGCTCTGTGCTCTCTCCACTCAGAGCCTGATGCAGGGCTCGAATCCACGAACCGTGAAATCATGACCTGAGCCGAAACCAAGAGTCAAGACGCTTAACCGACCGAGCCACGCAGGTGCCCCCAGTTGAACGCTTTTTAAATCAAGAGCCTAAACACAACAGAAGTGTTCCCAGTAGTATTTTGCTGTGATCAGCAAACACTGAATTCATAGAATGACACCCACTGAGGAATGATGGACTGAGTCAGGTCCACAGTGGCTGGTGACGTGAGCATCTGTAGGCCTCACGACCCCAGAGGCTCCAAGAGGATGGGGCAGGTCTCCCCCAAGGTTTCCCGTGACAGCACGGGGGTCTTCCTGGTGACGCATTAATTGTAATGATTCTTAGTCATTTCTATATCTTGGTGACAAGTGTCCAAAAGAACTAATTGCAATTTTGCAACTATTTGTACACAAATGTGCATGCGTGGTGCTACAATACTTTTTCATCGCTGAATTTAAAATATCTACGAATACTGGAAATATCCAAAACCAGTTTGGGCGGTTCCGAATATTCTGGTAAAGATCCTGCCTATTATCAAGCATATGGCAGCTGCCTTGCGTACTGTTACCAACCACTACACGGATCCAGTACGCTATTTCCTATCTGTGTCTTGAAGAGGGGACACAATGTGAGGTCATTTACACTTATCTCGTCCCTTGCTCCGGGTTGACGTTGCTCAGGCTGGTGAGGCTTCAGTGCTCGGGCACCTCTTTAACGCTGCTTACGTCCGCAGCCTGGGATAGGTAAGTGCCCAGGTGGAGAAAATTCAGATGAGGGACATCAGGGTCTGGAGTAGCATGATGATAAAGCTATGCTAGATAAGTATCACAGGAGCATCTAATATTTTCCCCCTTCTCTTTAAACTAAGAGAAGGAAGATTTTGTTGGATAACAGCATTACGTGCGAGTGTAGGTGGCAGACTCTTAAAAGTAAGGACAGTGTGGAGAGAAAGAACAATGTTCCGTGCATGCCTCCAGCTAACTGTGCTCAAACGAATCAACGCCTACCTGCTCTAGACTCCTCACCTTTAAAAATAAGAGGAAGGGCTTGGTGTCTCTAGCCTGCCTGAGGGTCAGCATCCCGTAAGAGGTCTCCATGTCTTTTAAAGTGTTCAGTCGATGCAAAGAACCAATCAAACGAAGGCATTTTCTTAACCGGGTCTTTTCTCTCTTATCTCCCCAGACTATGTCAGAGAATCACAATGACCTTGCACAATAACAGTACAACCTCGCCTTTGTTTCCAAACATCAGCTCCCCCTGGGTACACGGCCCCTCGGATGCAGGGCTGCCCCCAGGAACGGCCACCCACTTTGGCAGCTACAACATTTCTCGAGCAGCTGGGAACTTCTCCTCTCCCAATGGCACCACCAATGACCCTCTGGGAGGTCACACCATCTGGCAAGTGGTCTTCATCGCCTTCTTGACGGGCGTGCTGGCCTTAGTGACCATCATCGGCAACATCCTGGTGATAGTGGCCTTTAAGGTCAACAAGCAGCTAAAGACCGTCAATAACTACTTCCTCTTAAGCCTGGCCTGTGCTGATCTGATTATTGGGGTCATTTCAATGAATCTGTTTACTACCTACATCATCATGAACCGATGGGCTTTAGGGAACCTGGCCTGTGACCTCTGGCTCTCCATTGACTACGTGGCCAGCAACGCCTCGGTCATGAATCTTCTGGTCATCAGCTTCGACAGGTACTTTTCCATCACGCGGCCACTCACATACCGAGCCAAACGAACCACAAAAAGAGCCGGTGTGATGATAGGTCTGGCTTGGGTCATCTCCTTCATCCTTTGGGCCCCCGCCATCTTGTTCTGGCAGTACTTTGTTGGGAAGAGAACTGTGCCCCCAGGGGAGTGCTTCATTCAGTTCCTCAGCGAGCCCACCATCACCTTCGGCACGGCCATCGCTGCCTTCTACATGCCTGTCACCATCATGACTATTTTATACTGGAGGATCTACAAGGAAACTGAAAAACGCACCAAAGAGCTCGCCGGCCTGCAAGCCTCGGGGACAGAAGCAGAGGCGGAAAACTTTGTCCACCCCACGGGCAGCTCTCGAAGCTGCAGCAGCTATGAGCTTCAACAGCAAAGTATGAAACGCTCGGCCAGGAGGAAGTACGGACGCTGTCACTTCTGGTTCGCCACCAAGAGTTGGAAGCCCAGTGCCGAGCAGATGGACGCAGACCACAGCAGCAGCGACAGCTGGAACAACAACGACGCTGCTGCCTCCCTGGAAAACTCGGCCTCCTCCGACGAGGAGGACATCGGCTCCGAGACGAGGGCCATCTACTCCATCGTGCTCAAGCTTCCCGGCCACAGCACCATCCTCAACTCCACCAAATTACCCTCATCGGACAACCTGCGGGTGCCTGACGAGGAGCTGGGGGCGCCGGACTTGGAGAGGAAGGCCGGCAAACTGCAGACCCAGAAGAGCGTGGACGATGGCGGCAGTTTCCAGAAAAGCTTCTCCAAGCTTCCCGTCCAGTTAGAGTCAGCCGTGGACACAGCCAAGACCTCTGAGGCCGACTCCTCGGTGGGTAAGGCCACGGCCACCCTCCCCCTGTCCTTCAAGGAAGCCACTCTGGCCAAGAGGTTTGCTCTGAAGACCAGAAGTCAGATCACCAAGCGGAAGCGGATGTCCCTCATCAAGGAGAAGAAGGCGGCCCAGACCCTCAGCGCCATCTTGCTTGCCTTCATCATCACCTGGACCCCCTACAATATTATGGTTCTGGTGAACACCTTTTGTGACAGCTGCATCCCCAAAACCTATTGGAATCTGGGCTACTGGCTGTGCTATATCAACAGCACCGTGAACCCCGTGTGCTATGCCCTGTGCAACAAAACATTCAGAACCACTTTCAAGATGCTGCTCTTGTGCCAGTGTGACAAACGCAAGAGGCGCAGGCAGCAGTATCAGCAGAGACAGTCCGTGATCTTCCACAAGCGCGTGCCCGAGCAGGCCTCGTAGAGTGGGGTCTGACCAATCGCGGTGACCAAACGCACGCACGTCGGCCCACAGACCTTAGCAGGGAATGAGGCGAGGGCGGGGGCGATTTCTGGGCATGATGAATATGGTTTTTATCACCCAGATATGGAAGGAGCTGCCTGTTCACTGACCCATTGAATAAATCCATTTTAATAGAGAAAGTCAAATACCAATTCAGCAAAAAAAAAAAAAAAAAAAAAAAGCGTATTACCGAATATAAAGAGATTTATTCTTAAATAGACTTCAAGTGTTTTTTTCTTAAAGAAAGGAAAAAAAAAAAATGTTTCGTAGCAATTACATACCCAAATTGATCTGCTTGGTTCTTGTAATTCCCAATAGCGCTGGCATCTCAGATGAGCGTAACTAGCCGACACACTTGGCCACGTCCTTTCCAAGGATTCCACGTGGAACACGTCAGGCTAGTGACCCCGTGGTTCTGAAATTACGTCATGCAAAGCTGAACCTTCTTGTCCCAGTAGAGCTTCCGTCTTCTCTGGTGTGTTGTTAAACTCTATTTGTGGACTTGATTCTTGCCAAGTACTGTTTTGTGCAGTTCCAGTCTCGTACAAAATAAAAATATAGACGTATATATATATGTGTGTGTGTGTGAGAGAGAGAGAGAGAGACTTCTGCACACACACACATAGTGTATATAATAGAGTGGGAATCGCTGAGCTGGCAAATTATTCCTGCAATATGTTTTCAGTACTTTGGTAACTGAAGTTTTCTAGGATCCTAACACAACATAAAAGTGAAATAAACCCAGTGTAATGTTTTGGAAACCAGGGCTCTTTGTCCACAAACCACCCTGGGGAATATTCAGCAGAGAGGCCAGCCCCTGAGAGTCAGGTCCTACGCGGCCACGGCTTGCCCAGGCTCGTGAGCATAAGCCTCGTCCTTTGCTGGTGTTCTCTACAGAGCTCAACCCAACTGGGGCCCCTCTGAGCTCAAAACACGAACCACATGCACATTGTTTGAATTCAGTCATTCAAATCTGAATGTTTCCAAACGAAATGTCTGCTATCCAAACTGCTTGAAACTCAGTACTAGTGTCACGCTTGAATGTCACACACAGCAATATAGATGGCAGAGCAAAAAGGGACACTGTGGGGGGGTGGAGGGTGCGGGGGTGGGGTGTGCGAGGAGGGGAGGAGAGCGTGGGATTGGATTTCTTGCTACCTGGCACCTTCCAAACAAAAAAGGGCTCACACCTGTGTTACTTAGCAGTGGCCAGTGCTTTCTGGTTCGTTCTGTGACCTTCACCCAGCCGTCGGTGGGGTTTAGGAACTCGCGTGTCCTCTGAAGAAAGCATTAGCACTCTGGAAAGTATCGCTTCCAATTGATCTCCTTACATTTCGCGACAACGATTTTTGTATCTCCTTCGAATTGATCCAAAAGCTTAAATGTTGTATTTGGCGGGGAGGGGAGGGGTGCTGCCGTTGCTGTTGTTTTCGTCGCTGCTGTAATTGTCGGGGCTCCTTCTCCTTCCTTTTGCCGGGGCCGTGTGGGGAGCGGGGGGGTGGGTGGGGGGGGCTGAGGAGAAACCTCACCTTGTACAGGGCGTCCGTGTCGTGGACCCGGAGCCAGAACAGAAGCTGCTTGTGTTCAGTGTAAGCTGGTGTTTACGAGCAACATCAGCGGACGTGGACTCAGTGGTGTGCGTGTTGCTGAACTATTTAATTTCGTGTTACGTTTCTATGAAGAAATATTTATGCATATTTCACCACCCGTCTATTTAATGTTGATAAATATTACTCTTCAGTCTTCAGCCGCGGTGTCCCTTGCAAGAGACTGTTTAAGGTCCTCTAGAGCGACACGTGCAGGGAACTGGGCTTTCATGAGGCCGGGAAGAAGAAGACAGCCATCCCGTTGGCGTCAGCAAGTACCTAACTCCTGGGCAATCAAAAGCCAACTGTAACGTTAACGTCAGTGTGGAAAACCACTCTTTACTTGATACCTGATGGACCCTGAACGGAGCAAATTTGAAGTCACATGACAAGGGTTAAAAAGCAGATCAGTGTCATTGAAAGAATGATGGTTTTTGTTTTGTTTTGTTTTGTTTTGTTTTGACCCACATTCAACCAAAGAACAAGAAAAACCAGAGACCATTTTCTAACGTGTAGAACAGACTACAGAATGTTCTGTGATCCACCTGTGAAATGTCTAGTGAGCAACCACATCCATATTTTACTTCTCCCATTGGCCTGGCACTAATAATAAATGCGTGAATGCAGATTCGAGTGTCCCAGGGCTTCAATCATTCTGAATCTTTTTGATATCCTGCCTTTTTCCCAGAGGGCTGTTAGCCTGTTTTTCAAACAAAATTAGAGACGATTAGATTTTGAGAAATGGAGAAACCCCCGAGCTTTGGCCAAGCTGCGAAGGTCACTAACGGTTCTTCTTGAACATGATTCTCTCCTTGCCTTTCTCTAACGCTGATAATGGCAGAAAAGTATCAAATCCAACACTCTAGCTCCCCTTTACCATTTTTAAATCTCTTATGGGTGAAAGCTGTTTTTCAGTGCTATCTGTGGACTGTGTTTATAGAAAGGTATGGCCAACTCTTAGGTTGTTTCCAGAGAAGGAAAATTCGACTCTCTCGAATACGGGGAATCAGGATATGTAGTCAAAGCTGTAGGAGTGGGTTTTTTTTTAATATTTATTTATTTTTGAGAGAGAGAGAGAGAGAGAGAGCATGAGCATGGGAGGGGCAGAGAGAGGGAGACACAGAATCTGAAGGAGGCTCCAGGCTCTGAACTATCAGCACAGAGCCTGGCGCAGGGCTCGAACCTACGAACTGTGAGATCATGACCGCAGATGCTCAACCGACTGAGCCACCCAGGTGCCCCGTAAGAGTGTTTCTAACAGGACAGGGCTACACGTGCAGCTCTCCAAGGGTATGTCATGAGAGGAGGGGTTCAGCATTTCCATAAGATCAAAGTGTCTTTATCCTCAAACCATTTTATTCCACAGAAGTGAGGTTTGCAGAGAGCTTTCACGATTATTCGCTTTAATTGAAAGAGCAAAATAATTAAGCCTAGAATAAACCACACATGAAGAACACCCCCCGACACACACACACACACACACACACATACATATGCACACATACATGCATGCACATATGCACACACACATACATGCACACACATATACATGTACATGCATATACACATATATACACGCACATACACACATACATATACACAAGCACATATACACACATACACACACACACCTATTCTATTCTCTGTTCTCCAGGCCTTACCAGATGAATAAGAGAACTAACCTATCCAGTCCCCTATTTCCCTTGGCTCTCTTATCTTCAGCCCATGACCCACCTGAAGTCTCTCTGCTGGTTCTCCTTCGAATCCTGCATCATCCTTGCCAGAAATCCAGCCTTGACTCTAAATATGTCCCACTTCTGTTCACTCTTTCACATGTAATAGTTCTCCACTCTGACAGAGAAAACAGAGGAAAGCATAAGCATTAGACGATTCCGTGGGTAAAGATCCAGAAGCATATCCACTTTGTCAAGCACCCTTGTCGCACATGGGCAAGTTCACTGCTCTGGAGAGGGAGGAGAGCCCCTGGGCATCAACTGAGAGAAGTGGGAGGGCAGAGTCAGGCAGAGGGCTGCCTCAGGTGCACCTCAGGACGGAAGAAGAATGCCAGGGCTCAGGCAGGCTGGAGGAGCCTGATCTGGACTACACGAAACAGGGGGAGCACCCGGGGGTTACCCTGGGTGTCCCATAGTGACCTGAGCAGAGATGATTCCCACCCAGATGGGGACATATCACTGAGAACAGTCTGTCACCAGCAGTTCCAGGGGGCAAAGGAAGGTAGCACAAAGAAACACTAAACTAGCATGGGGGGACAGGGGGAGCTCCTGGCTCAGTTTTGTCACCAGGGACTTACATGTCCCCTGCCATGCATGTCACTTACCCTCAGACTGTCTGGGTCATCTCCATAAGCTCGTACTAATTAATTAATCGCAAACAGATCAAAACTGAGGCCTGGTGGGAGGTAAGCGAGAACAGCGGGGAGTGTGAAATGGTGTATCTGATGAATGAAAACTTTATATCCGTCAGTTATTTCCTTACATTTCAAAACAGCGGAATCTAAGGAGCTCACACTTTGTGGGTGAACCTGAAATTGGACTGTTTGAAATACCACTCCAGTCCGGGACCCCCGCCTGAGGCCCAACAGCCTTCCAAATAGAGCTGCTGGGGAGCAGGTGTTTGGGGGTTCACAACGGTGGTTCTCCTCTTAAAGGGACCAAAACTCTGCAGAGTACAGCACCTAAAACAGCAATCCTTTCTTCACCCCGCCTCCCACGTCCTCCTCTAAAAGCGCACTTTTCCCCAAGTGAAATGTGCAGCGAGCTTGGTTCAACAGTGAACAGCCCACACTTCAGGTTCAAGGAAAATTGCACGGCTTCCCCCTGCAGATTTAAGCCGCGTGCTCTCTCTCCTTGTGTCTTCATGACTGTGTTTTGTAGATCTCAGCCTGGATTCACGCTATGTGAGTAAATATTCCAGACGTAACAGTCTGGTTCTGGGGATGGTAACCCAGGGCTCTCCAGAACTAGAGACTTCCATTGTATTTTTCTGGCTTTAGCATTACTGCCTGAGAAAGGAGGCTGTTGAGGGAATGAACGTGGACAGGGACAAGTTGATAAGGCGACTCTACTCGGCAGAAGTTCGCACCTGCAAGCACAACGTTGTATTGACTGGCTCGGAAACAGACAGGTGCTACAAACCTTACTGGGACACATGGTACATTCACAGCCTCACACACCCAAGGACAGACAGTATGCTTGGAGACGTGTAGAAGTGGACACGAAAGCTTCAGAACATTAGGTCTGTGGTGGTCACAGCAGAACCACAGAGACTCAGCACTGAGTCCTGACCCTCCTACCCTGGCTGGGCTGGGACCTGAGACCCGAGGTGGCTCCCCTCTGAGCCACAGGAGACGTCCCACATAAAAGGCAATGGGAAACGAGGCCATAGCCTCCATGAAAGAGAAATATTCATAACACATTCCTCACCCAAATCAGAGCCCAGGAACCCTATCTTAACCTAAAAAATATTATCCCCAGAATATATAAGTTTATTATTGTCCCTTCTGGAAGTCCCAAGATCCTTAACAACTCTGCAATTCACACACCAAGCCCCAAACTTGTGATCAATTCTGGGAGTTCCTTGATGATACAAAGTGGGTCTTATCCATCCATCTGTCTCCTGTCACTGGTTCCGTGTTTGTCAAAGAGTAGATATTCAATAAATGTTGTTGAATGTGTAATATATACTCCTTATGAATTAATATACCAATTATTTATCAGGATTATGTGCACATCCCTGCCCCACACTGCTACGGTAGTCAGGGGTTAGCTCAGTGGAGCTGCGAAAAGTCACTTAAAGGAAAATGTGATAATGGTTAGCTAATAAGATGTTGCTAAGCAACGAGGAGAAATATTTTAAATAGACTTGAAGTGAATGATATAAGTAAGAGTACAGAAGTAGGGGGGGAGCAACTGTCTCTTTTATCCCTAGAACTCGGGGACTTTTTACCGGACTGGTCAACTCTATCTGGTTCTCCTTGGTCATCCTAGTACGAGGAGTACTGAGGGAGGCTGGAGAGTCCATGAAGGTCAGTTTTCTGTTTGTGCAAGTGAGAGCTGCCATTTGGCTTAAGACATCTTCGTGTGTAGCTTTGCTGGGTGTGCAAAGTTAGGGGAGGATCCATTCTGTTCCACAAGCAGTTAAACAAAAGCCCTCTCTCACATTCCCTCCCCCACCCACTACATGGCCATTTTCAGCCTCCTACAGACAACACTCCGAGAAACTTCTTCGGGGCTTGTACTGAAGACTATGCGAAGGCGACATTGCGAACGATGCCTTTCTTTCTTTCTTTCTTTTTTTTTTTTTTTTTTAAACACGGGAACTAAGTTGGTGCAGGTTGGAGGGATAATTAAATTAAAATGGGCCTCCAAGTTCATTTCTGTTGGGAAGAAGCTTTCTGGGAAGTATCTACGATGCGTCCAGTGATCATCATATCCTTCTCGTTTATGAAGGTATAGTGAGAAACCACTGTCGAGAAGAGATGGCTACGTATTTGCTTTGTAAGCAAAAGGCATGTAACATAGTTGCATCTATAATAGTGTCCACATCTTTACCAAAGGCACTGAATTTTACCTGTTTTTCTGACCTGGTGGTGGCCTTCACCTCCTCAGTGATCATTTTTGGTATGCCGTATGCCACGTTCATTCCTTCTCCCGAAAATACGTCAATTGTCTGTACTATAAAATGATGCCTGCAACTGTGTGGTGATATTATCCCCTAAGTTTAACAGTGAAATAAGGAAATAAAACTATTAATAAACAAAGAATGTGGTTTGCTTGCTTTTTAATCCAAAGTCTGCACAGCTGCGGCTTTTTGCTCTAAGAGCAGAGACACGGAGGGTTCCTTCTGGAAGAGGCAGTTATGCACACTGACTACTCTTTTTATATACGCTAGAATTTTCTTCAACAGCCAATACTGTTGCCGCCATAACCCAAAAACACATATGATAATGTGTTTAGGAGTGTGTATTAAGCATGTGTAAAATGTGTCTACACACACAATCCTTATTCCAAGAGTCTGAGGAAAAATTCTGTCTAGATAAACCCATGAACAAGGAATTTTATTTTCCTCCTTTTAAAAGAAATGCTTATCTTCCCCAACCCCTTTTTTTAAATGACTTTTTATTTATTTTTGAGAGACAGAGCATGGGTGGGGGAAGGTCAGAGAGAGAGGGAGACACAGAATCCCAAGCAGGCTCTGAGCTGTCAGCACAGAGCCCAAGGGGGGCTCGAACTCCCAAACCGTGGGATCATGACCTGAGCCAAAGTCGAGCACTTAACTGACTGAGCCACCCAGGCATCCCTCTTTCCCCCTTTTTTAAAGAATTGTTTATTAATTTCTTTTGGACCCATCAGAAATGTTTTCCTCCTGAAAATAAAAACCAAGCATCATATTTCACTGCATTGACTTTAAATTTTCTGCAAGTGTAGGTATAAACTGAAGTCAGTCTAGGCAAGGGATGCGAGGGGTTTTTTTAATGTCTTGCTTAATTGATTTGTGGCTATTATGCTATTTCACAGCACGTGCCATAGAAACCAAACACTGCCTCTTCATTGTGGAAACTTCCCAACTTTCACCTTGTAAGCAAGACCAAGAAAACAGTTAAGAAAACAGTTTTCTGAATCTCTCTCTCTCTCTCTCTCTCTCTCTCTCTCTCTCTCTCTTCCTATCTCCTTCATCTGTCATTAAATCCTCATTCTTAGTTTATCATTTGGACATATGCTCTCTAGGGCAAGCTCTGTCTGATTTGATGAACCATTTTGTCATGATTCTCAAGGAGATCAATGCAAATTGCCAGGAAATGAACTACTTTTCTTACACTCTATGATAACAGGCAGTTTTTTAATGTTTTCATTTTATTCTTGAGAGAGTATGAGCAGGGGAGGGGCAGAGAGAGGGAGACAGGATCCAAAGTGGGCTCTGCATGGACAGCAGAGAGCCTGATGCGGGGCTTGAACTCACAAACTGCAAGATCATGACCAGAGTCGAAGTCAGATGCTCAATCGTCTGAGCCACCCAGGTACCCCAATAACAGTTTTATTTGAAATTAATACTGAGACTGAATAAGAAGAGTTTTCTGTTGTACTGAAGTCTTCCATAATTTGCTACCTAAATTGCCTAGATATAACCTATAGCTATAGAAAGAAAAAAATGGCTGAGACTATGGAAAATTAATGAGGCATAAGAACATGTTAATGTTGGAAAGAACAACCAGGCACGAGTTGATTTTTAACTGAGTGGTGCACCGGAGGGAATTGATAAATAGCTTTGGGAAGGACTTGCTACTTCATAATCTGAATGGTTACATGGGAGGCAATTTTGTGAAACAGAACTTTGCTCTCTCGACCTCAGTTAATGAATCCAAGGATTGGTACCCAGTTGGACTGATCAAAAAATTAACCAAAGAATTTTTAATTTGAGGGATAGATTGGAGCCGGTCTCATCTCACGCACCCAGGATTGTGAAACACAGGAGCTAGCAGCCGTGACTTGTCACATGAACACATCGTATGTATCATATGCATCGTATGAGCACATCAGAAACTGATGTGGGAAAAAGTGAGATGAATCAGATTCCAGAGACAGAGAGTAGAGAAAGACACCATCTACCCCTGATTTTCCCAAGGCCCAATGGCATCTGCACACTTCTCCCAAGCCTGGTTGTTCAGATGTATTTTGCCTGTCCCGGGTATTTGTAAAACTTAGCATTTTAGTTTAAAGGCATTGGGCTAAGTACCTATTACCTGTAACTAAACGGGACTACCCACTACAAGCTGAGGGGATTAGGTAATACAAATGTTTGCGAAATCTTAAGTTATGGGATTAGTCATTTGGGTGTAATTGACCATTCCGCTGATTTAAATATTCCCACAATTAATTAAATTTTTATTTGGCTGAACTGAGGAATTTCACCCTTGAATTCAATGCTTCCTGTTCTCTAACCGCAGCCATATATTTCTCATGAAAATAATCACTATTATTTTTTAACTATCTAGCATGCTTTTTAAGGGCAGTAAGAATTTAACATTGTTTAAACGATGAGCATACTTTTTTTATTGAAATTATACTTCACAAAGGTAAGTCTGCACATAGCACTTTTCTGGAAGAGATGTCCCCTCATCCAGAGCATTTACAGAGTTGTAAAGAGAATGAAGCCAACTTCTCTATAGAGCAGAAGTTCCTTAGTCTGACTGTGGTCTTTCTTGGGCATTTTTGCACACCGCCCTTCAACCTAATTCCCGCTTCTTGGAGATGCCACGTGTACCTGTCAGTGTATTCGCCACTAGAATTAACCAACAGCATTCACATTATTAAAAGGCAAAAATAGGAGAGGAGCCAAGATGGCGGAACAGCATGGAAGCTTTTCGTGTGTCTCGCGTCCATGAAACGCAGCCAGACCAACACTAAACCATCCTACAAACCTAGAAAACTGGTTGGAGGGTTAACACAACAATCTGCACAACCTGAACCACAGAATTCAGCAGAAAGAGAAAAAATTCATTTTTATTTTCAATTTTTATTAAAAATATTTTTCTTTAATTTTTTTTACTGTATTTTTTACTTTTGTGTAAATTTTTTCAAATTCTATCTTACTTCCATTATTTTATTTTAGTCTACTCCAGTGTATTCACCTTTTCAAATTTTCAAACGATTTCCTTTTTTTTTTCTCTTTTTTGTTTCTTTTCTTTTTCTTGAATGCAGAAAGAGAAAAAATTCATTTAATTTTTTTACTATATTTTTTGCTTTTGTGTAATTTTTTTTCAAATTCTATTTTACTTCCATCATTTTATTTTAGTCTACTGCAGTGTATTCACTTTTTCAAATTTTCAAACGATTTCTTTTTTCTCTTTGTTCTCTTGTTTCTTTTCTTTTCCTTGAATACAGAAAGAGAAAAACATTCAGTTTTAATTTTTATTACAAATATTTTTCTTTAATTTTTTCTACTATATTTTTTACTTTTGTGTAAATTTTTTCAAATTCTATTTTACTCCCATCATCTCATTTTAGTCTACTTCAGTGTATTCATTTTTTCAAATTCTCAAACGATTTCCTCCCCTTCCCCTTTTTTTTCTCTAATCTGTCAAATCACTTTGAACACCCAGACCAAAACACACCTAGGATCTAGCATCATGTATTAGATTTGTGTGTGTGTGTGTGTGTGTGTGTGTGTGTGTGTGTTTGATTTTTTAATTTTAATATTTCTTTAATCTCAATTTTTTAATTTTAATTTTTCTACCTCATTAATTCCTCTTCTCCCTTCAAAATGGCAAAATGAAGGAATTCACCCCAAAGGAAAAAGTATGAAGAAATGACAGCCAAGGATTTAACCAACACAGATACAAGCAACATGTCTGAACCAGAATTTAGAATCACGAGAATAAGAATACGAGCTGGAGTCGAAAATAGATTAGAATCCCTTTCTGCAGAGATAAAAGAAGTAAAAAATAGCCAGAATGAAATAAAAAATGCTATAACTGAGCTGCAATCACGGATGGATGCAGTGACAGCAAGGATGGATGAGGCAGAACAGAGAATCAGCGATATAGAGGACAAACTTATAGAGAATAATCAGCAAAAAAAAAAAAAAAAAAAAGAGGGAGATTAAGGCAAAAGAGCATGATTTAAGAATTGGAGAAATCAGTGACTCATTAAAAAGGAGCAACATCAGAATCATAGGGGTCCTAGAAGAGGAAGAGAGAAAAATAGGGGTAGAAGGGTTATGTGAGCAAATCATAGCAGAAAACTTTCCTAACCTGGGGAAAGACACAGACATCAAAATCCAGGAAGCACAGAGGACCCCCATTAGAGTCAATAAAAGGCAAAAGTAATTACCAATAAAAAGTAACTGTCAGGGGGCACCTGGGTGGCTCAGTCAGTTAAGCATCCGACTACGGCTCAGGTCATGATCTTGTAGTTTGTGGGTTCAAGCCCCGCATCGGGCTCTGTTCTGACAGCTCAGAGCCTGGAGTCTGCTTCGGATTCTGTATGTGTCTCTCTCTCTGCCCCTCCCCTGCTTGTGCGCTCTCTCTCTCTCTCTCTCTCTCTCTCTCTCTCTCTCTCTCTCTCTTTCTCTTTCAAAAATAAATAAACATTCAAAAAAAATTTTTAAGGTGACTGTGAAAGATGGGTTCTCATTCGAGTTACATGGGGACACTGATGAGAATCTTGTTGCAATCAGAGCCCAGACCGTGGGAGCTCTCTCGCACTCTCCACAGCAATGTGCTTTAAGAATAGAGTATCTACCCTGGGCTCATAAGAGATTTACCAACTTAACCTTGCTGCAGAGTGGAAGGAGAAATGGCACTTAGTCCTGGATTCATTCCCGTCGTCTGCACTGCCACTTGGCCTATTCTGACACCAAATCATTTGCCAGTGTGCTATTGGAAAATATTTGAGACATCACAAATCTCTGTTGGGGGAGGAAGGGATTCCATGCTTCCACAGGATAGATATTTTAGAGGATCCAAAGTTTGCCCTGAACGTGCTCCGCACCCGGAACCCCCAAATATGATGAGCCAGCCAGCATTTAAGCCAAGAGTGACCAAAATTGTGCTTACGTCCATTTCTGTCATCTTCCTGATATGCATCTCTGTAATTCTTAAAACTCATTACATCAGGGTCTCTTCATTGCATTTTTCTTCATTCCAGACAGTATAATGTTTCTAGACAGTGGGGATGTTTTAAATAAAAGTCAATGTTAATGTTCTGCATTCACTAAATGACTAAATCTCTCATAATGTCTTGTTTGTAAATGATGTTATCTATCATACTTAGTCCTTAATTCATTTTACTGGTTGTTCTTTTCCATAAAAAGATAGGGATTTTGATTTTTAAGTGATTTTACTTATTGGATTTGGAGGAAACTATTGGCAATAACAGTGTAGGCAGGGTATGGGTTTGACTTAATCCCACAGTGTTTTCTCATGACTCATACTAACTTCCCCTCTTAACTAACTTACCTTTCTGAGCCCAATCATTCTCCCCCAAACAATTAATTCATAAAGATGACAAACATGGGATTTGTCTTTCTGCTATGGGACAGCCACTTACAAGCTAGGAAGACAGATAGAAAGCAATGCTGACTATATATTCATATACTCACCACAGGAAATATTCTTTAACATTTAGTTCGATAAGGCCAATGAAATTTGAATAATAATCTGTTTCATTACATTGTTGGCACGTGGATACAAACAGATCTCTAAGTGACACAATCCCACCCCCCACCCCCGCCCCACTAACCCTGGCTTCCAGAACACAAAGTGCCTTTAGAAATCTGACCACTTGAATGGATTCCACCCAGCAGGGATAGCTATATTTAGAAAGAGTTGACTACACTGTCGCACTATCTAGGTTAGCTTGAAATGGAAAGAGTCAGTAGACGCTCCAAATATGGAGGAAGTTCATAACTAGCAGAGATAATTAAGGAGGCCCAATACTACCTACCAGCTGTCGGGAGGACCTTTAACTATGACATCACAGGGAAGGGCCTCCTCTGAAATTAACTTCAGAACAATATCAAAAGGCCAGTCCTTTGCCACTAAGCCAGAGGTTAAGTATTTTCGCAGTAGCTTTGCAAGAAATCATTGCCACCCGGGCCGTGGCATCAGTGACGCGCCTCCAGCTGTTCCCAGCCGTAGTGGGAGCACGTGTGGGGCAGAGGTCAGATCCATGACAGCTCCCCACACCCCTCCCCTTCCACCACCGATCCACACGCCCACGAGCTTCAAGATCAGACTCACTAGAGGCTTCACGAAAACCCAGGGAGGATACCTGCTGAAACTGCATTTCCTTCTTGGCTCTGTCAGAAACAAAAAGGGCACATATGATTCCTTATCAAGGTGGGAAAACGGAGTTAATACACCAACCTTTCTCTCTGCTACCCCTGCCCACCCTACCCCAATTCCCTTCCTCATGCCCTCTGTGTGTCCCTACACCCAGAAGTAACTCCTACCTTGTTGGCACCGAGTATATAAACTTCATATATGCTTTGTAACGCGACTTAACACTTTCCCACCTCTGAAGTTACAAAAATGATTCTGTGTACTAGTAAGCAAGTTCTTTCTCATTGTGTTAGCTAAGCTTGGCAAACAGAAGTGACTTTGACTTCAGAAGATAGAACCAATGTGTAAAAACAGAGATACAGAGATAAAGAAAAGGAAAATAAACACTCACTGTTCATTAAGAGATAATGGCTTCCTTTGTTTTCTTTCAAGGTTCCAAAATAAGATTAAGATCTTAATGCACTACAAAGTTTGAGCACTCCTGGATAAAATATCATAGATCCTTTAGTTGGGGGGAAAAAAACAACAAAACTTTAAATATTCTCCAGTTAAGGGGTGCCTGGCTGACTCAGTTAAGCGTCCAGCTTCAGCTCAGGCCATGAACTCATGGTTCGTGAGTTCAAGCCCCGCGTCGGGCTCTACACTGACAGCAAGGAGCCTGCCTGGGATTCTCTCTCTCCCTCTCTCTCTGCCCCTCCTCTGCTCTCTCTGTCTCTCAAATAAACTTAAAAAATTTTTACAAAAAATAAACATTAAAAAAAATTTAAATACTCTCCAGTCAAATCAATGCAAGCAAGGGTCCCTCCTCCTATGGCATTGTTGACCATGAACCACCCAGATGCTGTGTAAGTAATTCCAATGGCAAGAAACTCATTAACAAAGTGGACCACTTTTTATTTAGGGTTTTAATTGTTTTGCTACACTGTATCCACGGGCTCTAGCCTTCCCCTCTAGGGCACTGATCTTCCACAGTATATGCATATCAGTGGGGATACATGAGGACTTTCCAGGGAGCACTAGCGTAGGGTCAGTTTAAGGAAGTCATTTGCGAGATCCTCAAGTGTCACAGGTACTCCTTCTCAAAGGTGACCTGACTAGAAGATCATCTCCTCCATCACACCTGCCTTTCTGCTACTTCACATGACACACATCTCACCCAGCCTGAGTCTCACTCGTGTGCACAATCTAGACAATAAACAAAAGGACGGTTTTATTTATTTTTATTAAATTTATTTATTCTGAGAGAGTGAGTGTACAGGAGAGGGGAAGAGAGAGAGGGAGAGAGAGAGAATCCCAAGCAGGCTCCACGCTGTCAGCACAGAGCCACGGGGCCCAAACTCACGAACCTCGAGATCATGACCTGAGCTGAAACCAAGGGTCAGATGCTTAACCGACTGAGCCACCCAGGTGCCTCACAAAAGGACAGTTTTAAAATGCACATTTTCCCAGAGAGTGTCTTGTAGCAGAAAAGCAAATAGAGCTTCAAAGAAATATTGAAGAGTGGAGTGTCTTATTTTATCCAGAGAACAAACCTATACCAAAGCCCCATGCCTCTATGATATCCATTCATATATCCATCCACTCATTCGTCCATCCATCTATCCATCCGTGCGTCTATCTGTCCGTCCATATATCCATCCACTCATTCGTCCATCCATCTATCCATCCGTGCGTCTATCTGTCCGTCCATATATCCATCCACTCATTCGTCCATCCATCTATCCATCCGTGCGTCTATCTGTCCGTCCATATATCCATCCACTCATTCGTCCATCCATCTATCCATCCGTGCGTCTATCTGTCCGTCCATATATCCATCCACTCATTCGTCCATCCATCTCTCCACTAATCTATGAGTTAGAATTCAAAGGTGAGGTAGCTGTCATAAGAACATGTATAATCGCATTTATTTAAACGGGAACATTAGGTCAGGTTTTTTGTAACATAAAGTAAATGAATTCTGTTGATTCATTTCGCAATGAGGGCCTGGCTTTGCCAGTTGGATTATAAGGTATACATTTTCCGTAAGGTGGATAAAGAAAAATCTACACTACAAAGTTTTGATATATTGAACAGAGATCATATGGCATATGCAGGAAACTGCACCCTTTGAACTTATATTAAATCTGTTTATAAACAAAAGTAGGCAAAGGGCATAGAGCTTTTAAATTTTTATGTAAATGAGGGGGGAGAAAGCAGTGAAACAGAAAACAGAGTAATAACCTCCCCTCATCCACATGGCATATCCCTGAATATATGAAGACAATTCTCATTTCTCCTGTACAGCACTTTCTCTCCACTTTAAACCTCCTGGACGGCCTGAGCCATTCTTCATAGTTCACAGTCAAGGGCATCACTGAGGGGGGAAGGAGTGAGTGATCCCAGCAAGTCCCACTTCTGTCTTTCCTGGGATCAAGCTCACACCCCCACCCAGCCCTCCTGGTAACTCAGCCTCCGAATCTGGCTTGTCCAACCTCAGTGCACGTAAAAGCAGCCACTCAGAGAACAATAGCTGCTCTGTCCTCTGAAGAACCAATGAGTGGCTTGACCGTAATTTCTTGTCCTAACTCCAGCGAATCTCGTTGTGCCAGAGGCGCCCTGTCTGCCTCAAGGCACAGTCGACAAGCAGAAGGGAGCCAAAAAGTAGGAAGGGAGGAAGAAGGGAGGCTGAAGGAAAGTGAGTGTGTGTCCCACCTACACCAAGACGCGTGCATCCACAGGCAAGACCACTGGTTATGTGGTTAGAGTCAGTGGCGTTTTGGATACGGTGACATCACACGTGTCGAAGGCTCTGACTTTGCGAGGGGAACAGGTTGTTACGTTCCTCGCTTCTTCTAATCCACTATTTGCCTATTAGCACCACGTCACTCCCAACCCCACTCCTGGCCAAATCCTGCACGTGAACCTATGGTTTCTGTAAGTACTGCTCAAGGAGAAGGCTGATGCAAAGAGACAGAGTCAAAACTCTGAACTTCCGAGCTTCCAAGCAGATTTTTAACCAACCTAGAGGAGAAAAAGATGTCGTTAAGCCATAGCTTTCAAAGGTAACAGAGAGAGACAAAGAGAAAAACGTTCCTGGGAATTCTAAGACCTTCCCTGGGTTTCTACCCAGGGACATGTGCCTCTGAGCCTTCATGCTTCTCTGCTCTTTAAATTTCCACTGGCTCTCGCCTTAAGCCGAGCCGGGGTCCTCGACCAGGGTCATGGCTAAGTCTTCACGGCGCCCCCGAGAGCCACATTTTCCTGAAGTCTTCATCTGGTATTGCTTCTTCAGCTGGTAGCTGCCCATTGTTGTTGTTTGCTTGTTCGTTTCCGATTCAAAACTCTGGCTCCTTTTCAGCTCAACCCCTGACGTTTCTGTTTCCTGTCTGATAAAGGCTTCCCGCTGCTTTACAGAGCAGAGGTCAGTGCAGAGAGGAAAGCCCCCAAAATAGTCTTCTCTCCCGGCTCAGGCACCCCCACCTCCCAGCACCTGACACTCACACTGATGACAGTGTTCAAATATTTCTCTGGGGAGTGCAGAGCTTTCTGAAAGCTCCATAATTTTATTTCTTATGCTGTATCTTACGTTACATAGTGGAACAAGATGTGCAGTTAAGTCCGTTCAGAATAAAGGGAAGGGAAGGTCCTCAGAATTCTCACTGAACCAGATGCTGTCGTTTACAGTGGAAGCCACACTTTGGAGGTTGGTTACAGGTGCCCTGTCTTCGGATTTTGCAGTGGGGGCTTTACGGAATAGCGCAGAGGGGATGTTCTAGAGTCCAGAGTTCCACGTCAAGCAACAGGAGAAAAGGCAAACTGGTTTTAGGATGATAAGGCCTTTGGGTGGCAAATGGACTTGGGGACTGTGCTGCCCAGAACTGTCTAGTCACCACCCGTAGGAGAGAAAGAGCATAGAGGAGTTTCCTTAGGTGCAGGTGAAACTCGCCGTGACCACATGACTTTGGCCAATGGCATTACTGCCATTTCTACCCAGATCATGTCCCTCCCAGCTCTCCAGGGGGTGGCTTGGTGGGAAAGCGTGTATCCTCTGCTCTTATAGAACCTGCTCAGAGAGAGACCCTACGACGACCCTACCATGTAGGGTCTCTCTAAAATAGCACCTTGCCACCCCATTCTCAACTTATTTACCCCACTGGATGTTTCTTCACAGCACTTATTACGTTACACATTTTTAAAGCATTTGTGACCTATCTCCCCTCACTGGGATGTAAGCTCTGTGGAAACTGGGTTTTTGCTTACTTTTCCTGTCTCTTCCCGCGTGCCCCCCGCCCCCGCCCCTGCCATGTGTAAGAGCCTAGGAAAGTATTTTGATGCTAGGCAGATACTTACAATGTATTTAAGTGAATGAACAGAATAAAATCTAAAAGCATGTCTTCAAACTTCCACATTTCAATTGATTTGAATTCTTTTTTTCAGTATATGTAGTTTCCTATCTAATGTGTGATCAATAACTCCTCAAGGAGAAATCTGATAGGCTCTCCAGCCTTCCACGCTAGCCATTGAAATGAACAATGCTCCCCACTCTCCAGCCGAGGCCTTTCTTTGCAGGATGGGCCATTCTCATATTTTTGTTCTTACTTCTAGGGCTCTAGAAACAACAAAGAGCTCATTGCAATAAAAGCTTAGGAAATATGTAATATCACATATTCAATAATGATGTGACATTTTGAATGGTCTGTATACATTTTCAGGCCTTCAGTATAACAGTTTACATTTGTTTCCAGATTTTACATAGAAGTGTACTCATAGTTGGAAAATTTATCCATGACTATGTAAAATGTTCCTATAGTATATTTATATATTAATGACTGTTCATATATATACATAGATTTATGTATAGATATATATATAAGTACATATAGTTTTAGATATAAATATGCAAATGTTTATATAGCATGTATATGTTATATGAAGGTAATATAAATTATATATTGAATATATACAAATATATAATTTATCTGTAATTATAATTACATACATATTATATATATATTTGAATTCCTCAATTTTGGTACTACTGTCTTTTTCCTTTCGCCCTTCAAACTCCGCACTATTTGACAAGCCACCAAATGGTTCATCTTTCTCCTGCCTTAGAGTTATTCTAGCTTGAAGCTAGTTCAACATCAAAACCAATAGTGATCTCTGAAACACACGTCATGCTCCACATTTTCTCTTTATGCTTATACGTTATTACTCCAAAAAAATAACTCTCTCTCTTCCACCTAGAGCCCCCAAACCCTCAATGGTGGAATCCAGAAACATGTCCCAATTAAATCCCCCAAGACTTGATGTGTCCCACACTCCCCACCCTGGCTGAGACTTTTTCTTATATTTCATGGCCACTGACTCACCATTCCCCAAATCCTTTGTACTCTAGAAGAATACATGGGAATCAGCTGTTTCTCTCTTCTTTCCGAAAAAGTAAAATCCAGTTATTATTTATTTATTTATTTGTTTGTTTGTTTGTTTGTTTGTTTTTGAGAGAGAGAAATAGAACGTGCACTCAAGCAGGGGAGGGGCAGAGACAGAGGGAGAGAGAGAATCTTCAGCAGACTCCACGTCTAGCGAGGAGCCTGACACCCGATGCGGGGCCGGATCTCATGACTGTGGTGAGATCATGACCTGAGCCAAAATCAAGAGTAGGAGGCTCAACCGACTGAGCCACCCAGATGCCTCTAAAGTCCAGTTATGTAAATACACTTTGCCAAGACAAGAGAAAGATAATGCTTTGGACACCTTGAAAGTGACAATGGGATGAAAAGGGCACATGTGTGCAGATGAATCCATCACACCGACTCAGTCCAGGGACAGGCAGCCCCAGCCTTACATTTGAAATAGGTCCTTGTTTGTTTGCTTTCAGGATTTTTTTTTAATTTCCTTTGTTCCGTTTAATCTGGTGGTTCTGTGTGGTCATTTCCAGGCAAGGAAAAAGAAATGCAAAATATACAAATTTATATTCAGGCATTTTTTCATTGCCCTTTCTTGGGGGGATCTTTGGTCTTTTTTCCCCCAGTTCCTTCTTGTTCCAATTGTGTATGGACCTAGAAGAAATACCTACTAAATTACTTCACAAGATACAAGTGGTGCTTTAGTTACTATTTCTGTTGTACCAAATTCCCACAAATTTAGTGGCTTATGACAACACACATTTATTCTTCTTGCTCTGTAGTCAAAGAGCAAGATGAATCTCACTGGATTAAAATCAAGGTGTTGAAAGGCCTGCATGCCTTCCAGAGGGTCGAAGAGAGGATATGGCTTTACCTTCTCCAGTTCTAGATGTTGCCCACACTCCTTGGCTTGTGGCCCCTGCCCCCTTCAAAGCCAACAATCTCATCCCTGGACCTCTGCCCCTGTTGTTACATCTGTTTCTCTGAATCCGATTCTCTGCCTCCCTCTTTCCCTTATAAGGACTCTTATGATTAAATTGGGCTTCCTAGGGGCACCTGGGTGGCTTACTCAGTTAAGCGTCCGACTTCGGCTCAGGTCATGATCTCACTGTTCATGAGAGTTCATGAGAGAGAGCCCCACACTGGGCTCTACACTGACAGCTCAGAGCCTGGATCCTCTGACAGCTCAGAGCTTTGGATCCTCTGTCTCCCTCTCTCTCTGCCCCTACCCAGCTCACACTCTGTCTCTCAAAAATAAATTTAAAAAAATTTAAATATATTTTAAATTGGGCTGCCCAGATAATCCACAGTTATCTCCCCATTTTAAGATCCTTAACTTAATCACATCTTTAAAATTCCTTCTGCCATGTTAAGAAGCATATTCATAGGGTCTGGGAATTAGTACATGGACATCTTTGGGGGCCAATATTCTGCCAAACAGAAGTGGTAATGTGTCCTTCACCCTCCCCAGGAGGGACAGATGTTTGTGCTTCAAAAGAAAAGCCTATAAAATTGATTTCTAAAAAACAGAACTCAAAGCATGCCGACCTCTGGGTGTGAAAGAGGGACTTAGGAGCGAGTGGGGTCTTTCCAGTGTGTTAAAAATGATACAGAAACGTCTATCTCGTGACATTGTGGACAGAGGATTACAAATTCTAGTTTCCACAGCTGCTCTGTAATGATTTGTAATACGAAATGTGTGTACATTTTCCTGCTAACTGAAAGAATGTATATTAAGTTTGAAGAGTCTGTGTGCTCTGAAAAGCCACAATGAGCTTCCCAAATCCGTATAAGTTCGTTTTTACCACTAAAGGCCAGTTTTTCATAAAAGAATTCTCAAAAATTCACAGATACTCTTTAATTAGTGACATGGGGTAGCCTCCATTTTGTTGAACACTTGCTATGGGTGAGGTGTTATGCGAATATATTCATATCCTATTTATTCTGCCTACAATCCTAGGAGACATTTAGTCCAGAAAAAGGGAACCGAGTCTCAGAAAAGTCATTTGCCTGACATCACACATTTATGAATTGGCCGACCTAGAATTCAGACATTAGTGTGTCTGATTCTAAAGGCTGTTAGCACCTCTTCCATGAAGATGCCATGGACTCTGTCGGTGGGTCCTTTCCCACTTCCTAAGCCCATTTTGTCATAACCCCCTCTTGTTTCCTCTACTTTTCCTGTGCGGTGCTCTTTAGGTCATACTCATAACCAGTAAAATCCACTTTTGACAGCTCTCTGCTGTCAGTGCAGTCCCCCTCTCTCTCTGCCCCTTCCCTGCTCTCTCTCAAAAATAAACATTAAAAAATAATAGAAATTAAAAAAACAAAATAGGGATAATAAAATTATAGCTTTGTTGCATTGTTTTATTACCCAGCCCAGTTGGGGTAAGGGGTGGGGGGAGGGTGGCTGATGATGAGAAAAGAATTAATGTATTGAATACATTCTATGAGTCACATGCTTTTCACAGTTTCGCACGTATCTGAAATTGACTGCATCATAAAAACACAGTCGTCCAGTTGGGATTGTGACGTATTGTTGCCTATAAACATGTGACTTCGGTGGTTACTACTTGGGACCTGTCTGGACAATGACCACCACTTGCCATCTGAGTCAACAGAATCTTAAAGGAAGGACCTTTAATGAAAGGAACATGCGTCCTGATCATCTGAAATCATTTTGACACCTGATACAGAGAGAGGGGACCAGTAGTCAAACTTGCAGAATGAACATAAAAAAGGAAGACAATGTCAGCAATCAGATGGCAGAGTGGGGGAGGGATGCTTTCAAGAGCTGTAGCGTCACCAAGGTTCTGGAGAGCAGAGTGTAGGGGGAAAACGTGGACATCAGGGACTTCGATTCAGAAAAGCGGAACACTGACACCAACAAGCTTTGGGAATGCCCGAAACAATTTATTTTGTTGAAAGTTCCTTTCTTCCCACATGTATGAAAAAGATACACGACTTAAATCCATACCTAAAGTCTCCAAGCGCTGTCACCAAATGTACAATAACAATAGTAATGACGAAACAGCTCCACATTCTGTAAACCTAATACTGTTCTAAAATAAAAAGTTTCTTTTTTTTTAAAGCATTGGTTAATAGTAAAATGAAGGAAGTTTTCTGGTATATAAAACAATGGGCTCACAAGTGGTTACTTAGATTCAGAGACATACAGAATTTTATGTTTGATTTTACGGCCACTAGAGTTGATAGACAATAATTTCCTAAAACAAGAGATAGTGATTTAAAGTTTATGTTAATGTTTTCGGAAGGGGAAAAAATATGACTACTTGCCTACTTTTGCACCAAATAAAAAACCGAACTATTTTTTTTTTTTTTTTGAGAGACAGAGAGAGAGACAGCACGAACAGGGGAGGGGTAGAGAAAGAGGGAGAGAGAATACCAAGCAGGCCCTGTGCATTCAGCACAGAGACCGATATGGGGCTCTTTCCCATGAACCATGAGATCATGACCTGACCCCAAACCAAGAGTCAGACAGTGAATCGACTGAGCCACCCAGATGCCCCTCAAACTATCTCAACATAAGAAAAGCTATTTGAAGTGAATAGACTGTGACGTGGTTCATTAATGTGAGCTTTTGTGTTTTATGTATCTCCATACAAACACATCACATGTTTATGTTGACCATAAGGCAAATTTGATGGGAGGTGAATTTTGAGAATTTACCCACATCAGTGAAAGGAGACATATCTTGATATGACTCATTTGCCTTTTAATGTAATTCAGGCATAAATGAAGAGTATCTTCGATAATTACCAATGTCCTAAATACAAAATTTGTTCCTCCTAAATTTCAAGAAATAAATATGTGATCATTTCCTATAAATACACTCATTTCCATCTGGATGGGAGTTGGCTCGTGATTTATAATGTTTCTAATTATGTAATATTAATGTAATGCTGCATCAAATCCAATAGAAAGTGTGTGATATTTGTCATGATAGTAAGAAAAAATTCTGACATTCAAGGTTTTTCCTCAAATATCTCTTCTGCGGTTGTAATCAGAAAAACTGTTGTTAAATGTCATACACTTCACTGTTGCTCAACATTTGGCTTATGTAACTGATGTTTATTAGGCACGCTTGCTGATCAAAATAGTCTGAGGAAACTGACGTGGCAGAGTATGCTTATATTTATCTTTGGGTCTACAACGTAACGATTTTTATTTTAAAAAATCTCTTTTTGTGTTCACCCATGTAGCAAATATTTATTTGAGGATTCACCATAACCCAGGCACTTTTATGCTAAGATCAATTAACCAAGGCAGTGAATTAAGCCAATATCTTATTGGGTGAAATGTATGCAACCTTCAACAGAACTGCTAATGTAGAAATGATTAAGACAAGCAGTGACCAATACATTTGACATCTGAACAAAGAAAGTAGTTTGTTGCCCATACCAGTGTGATCTGACAAGTAATCAAATTCCCACCTAATTCAAAGTATTTATCCAATATTTTGCTTGTTTGCCTAAAATGCCCACCTTTACCCTCATTCATTTTTTTTTTTAATTTTTTTTTCAACGTTTTTTATTTATTTTGGGACAGAGAGAGACAGAGCATGAACGGGGGAGGGGCAGAGAGAGAGGGAGACACAGAATCGGAAACAGGCTCCAGGCTCCGAGCCATCAGCCCAGAGCCCGACGCGGGGCTCGAACTCACGGACCGCGAGATCGTGACCTGGCCGAAGTCAGAGGCTTAACCGACTGCGCCACCCAGGCGCCCCCATTCATTATTTTTAAGACAAGTTTTTTGAACTAGCAGTCCATGGAAAACTATGTTCCACCAAACCTACAGAATTCATCACTAGAGCTGCACTACAAGAAATACTAACAGAAACTCTTCAGGCTGGAGAAAACTTTTCCTACTTGAAGCAGAAAGAAATAAGCAGAAAAGAGAGAGTGCATGTATAAAATACACACATATGAAGAGGAACAAATATATGTGTATAGGTAAAAAGAAAATGTTTACCATTGGCTTTAACAAGTAATAATCATAGGGGCACCTGGGTGGCTCAGTCAGTTGGGCATCTGGCTCTTCATTTCTGCTTGATCTCACAGTTCGTGGGTTCGAGCCTTGCGTCCAGCTCTGTGCTAACAGCATGGAGCCTGCTTGTGATTCTCTCTCCTTCTCTCTCTTTCTCTCTCGCTCTGCCCTTCCCCACTCATGGCCTCTCTGTCTCTCTCAAAATGAATAAATACACTTTAAAAAAAAAAAAAGAAGGATGGGGCACCTGGGTGCCTCAGTCAGTTAAGAATCTGACTTTGGCTCAGGTCATGATCACACAGCTTGTAAGTTCGAGCCCCATGTCAGGCTCTGTGCTAACAGCTCAGAGCCTGGAGCCTGCTTCAGGTTCTGTCTCCTTCTCTCTCTGTCCCTCCCCCATTCATGTTCTGTGTCTCTCAAAAATAAATGTTAAAATAATTTTAAAAAATAAATAAAATTTAAAAAAGGATGATAAAAGAATGTAATGAGTCTTCAAATGTTTTTATTATTTACAATAAAAAACAAAAGTAATAAAAGTGATATAAGCCATGTAACTATAAGTATAAATATTGACTTTCTAGAGTAACTACAAATTCAATTAAAATAACTACATATATCTATGTATACATAGATGGAAATAGATATAAATGTAGAGATACATACCTAACTAAAGAGCTAGTTGAAGAGAAAAGTAGAGTTATAAAAAATAATGAGCCCAAAAGAAAAGAAGGAAAGAACCAAATCTCAAGGGGGAGTCAGAAAAAAAAAATTAGTAGCAACTTAAACTATTAACAGGGAGATATGACATAGATAACTTTTTAAAAAAATTTTAATGTTTATTTATTTTTGAGAGAGAGAGAGAGAGAGAGAGAGAGAGAGACAGAATGTGAGTGGGGGAGGGGCAGAGAGAGAGGGAGACACAGAATCCAAAGCAGGCTTCATCCAGGCTCTGAGTTGTCAGCACAGAGCCTGAGGCAGGGCTCGAACCCACAAACTGAGAGCTCATGACCTGAGCCGAAGTCAGACACTTAACCGAGTGAGCCACCCAGGCACCCAAGATATGACATAGATATAATTTAAAAAGCTAATAGAGGAGAAAATTGAATAATTAAAATAATCCAAAAAAAAGCAAGAAAGGAGGAATACTGGAACAAAGGGCAGAATATTGAAATAAAGTGGCGAGACAGTGAGCATAAATTCAACTATATCAACAATTACATTAAGTGTATATAAAAGGAAATTGAGTGTAAATATTGCCAGACTGAAATAAAATACAAGACTCAACTATATGCTGTTGGCAAGCAGCACACACGGATTGACCTGAAAAACTTGAAAATAAAAGGATAGAAACATAAAGATCGTGCACACATGAAGGGAAAGAAAACTGTGTCGCTCTATTACCATAAAACAGAATTATTACCAGAGATGAAGATGAACATTTCATAATTAAAAGGGCCAGCTCAATAGGACAACGTAAACATCCTAAATGTGTATGCAGGTAATAATATACCTTCAAGATAAAGGAAGAAACAGATAAATCCAAAACATAGTTGGAGATTTTATGCATTTCTGGAACTAGCTGTGGGATCAAACGGGCACAACCGGGCAGGACACGGTGAGGTTAACCAACTTGACCCAATCAAGGTCAGGTTAACTAATCTTGTTTGATTCACCCAGAGCGGCCTGATGAACCAACTTGACCTGATTCATGAAACACCATGCCCAACGACAACGGCAGAATAGACATCCTTTTCCACTGTGAATGGAAAATTCACCAAATAGGCTGTATGCTACACAGTAAATCAAGTCTCAACAAATTTCAGAAGACTGGAGTGACACTGAGCATGTTCTCTGAAAAAACAGTGAAAAACACGTGAGAATTAAGAGGACCAGGAAATCCCTACTCTTTAGAAATGCAGCAATATTCTTCTACATGACTCATGCGCCAAAGGAATCATCACAGTAAAATGTATAAAATTTTTTGGACTGAATGGTAATAAAAATATAATATACTAATACTTGTGGATTTTGCTGAGGGGGAAAACTGTAGCCTCAAATACTTATATTAAAAAAGAAGAGTTATTGAAAATTAGTTAACTAAGGTTCTACTGCAAGAAGCCCGAGAAAGAACAGCAAGTTCAACGAGAAGGCAGAAGTAGCTAAATTATACATGTAAGAGCAGAAATCAATGAAAAGAAGCCAAAATCAATACACTAGGGAAAATCAATAAACCTAAAAGAAAATCAACAAACAAAAGTTGGTACTTTGAAAAGTGAATAAAAAATGGTTTTTAAAAAAGGTACACAGAAAAGGTAAACATTGGCAGGGGTAATAATGGGGATCAAGGAAGTCCTGGAACATGGAATGGGGTCCAGGGGGTCAGCCGATGGAGACAAGGGCACACGGGCGAAGCAGCGAAACTGTGTATTGTCCAGCATCCGGTGGTTCTTTCCCTCAGAACCACAAGGTGGCGCCAAACCTCCAGCCTTTCCTCCAACTGCTCCCCGCGCCGGGACCTGTGTTCCTGGCGGCCTCCATGCTTCCAAAAGCCTAACTAACACTCCTGCATCCACTTTTTCCAGCAAAATGCAGAGCTTCCTTCCTTCAGTACCTTACTTTCGAATTAAAATGCAGATCTAATTGGTGGAGTCTGCACCCTAGCTGCAATTCTTGTTATCTTTAGTTATTTTTTTTTTTTATCCCTATTAAATAGTAGTTCTACACCTTACCATTTAGTAATTCATCATATTAAGTTATCCCTGTTCAGATTACAGGTTCGGTTTCTGTTCCCTGCGGAGGTGCTGACTGGTACACTTTTTTAACATCATGACTAGGCAGCACGTGTCTGATTTTGAACTGGGCAGTCTGCTGTTTAACCTTTCTGTCTAGTGTAGACTGTAACAGAACTATAAACGTTATTTTTAAAAGATTACATAAGATTATTATAGGTTATAATGGGACCCAAATGCACAAAATTATGCAACTGAATGTAAAATATAAGTCAAATATTTTGCCTCTCATAATTTTTATAATTTGGGCTACACATTTTGATCAAATGATTCAATGTGTTCCCTCCCTATGACTCTAAATTTTACAAATGGACACACTTCCTCTTTATTGTGCTCCATTCTCCTTTTCCTGACAAACATATTGGCTAAAATTTTAAGATCTCAAGTGACATTGCCTCCATTAAAATTCTTTCTCTGCAGCTGTTTGCATTTTGTTGAGTAAAAACACATTCCAGGACAAACTCAGGCACAAAAGACAGTACTGTCCATGATTCCGTTTATCTGAAGTCCAAGAACAGGTTAATCCCGTCAGAAAGTACAAAGGGGCCATAGCTGGTGTTACATGTCAACTTAACTAGGCTAGAGTCCTCATCTACCAAACACTAAGTGTTGCTGTAATGTGATTAACATCTACAGTCAGTTGACTTTAAATAAATGAGTATATCCTCCAAAATCTGGGTGGGCCTTAAAACAGAACTGAGGTTTTCCGAGGAAGAAGAAATTCCACCTGAGACCTGGAGCGTGAGCTCCTGTGGGAGAGTCCAGTCTGCCCTTTCTGACAGGGAGTTCAGATTTACAAGCACCGCCCCCCCCCCCATTTCCTTGCTACATAGAGAGCTCGAGATTCAGACAGATAGACATGGTCTATCATCTAGCTGTCTAGATATGTGTCTATGTCCCTATCTATCTATTTATGCATGTCTGTGAATGTGTCCTCTCAAAATCCGAATGTTGAAACCCTAGCCCCAATGTGATGTATCAGGAGGTGGGGCCTCTGGGAGGTAATTAGGATTAGATGAGGTCCTAGGTCTCCACCTTCAAGAATGAGATTAGTGCCTTTAGAAGAGTCACCAGAGAGCTTGCTTTCTCTCTCTAGGGTGAGTGGAGTGCACAGTGACAGACAGGCATCTATGAAAGAGGAAGCTGCTGTCTCTAGATACCAAATGTTCCAATGCCTTGACCTTGGACTCCCCAGCTTTCAGAACCGTGAAAAATAAGTGTTTGTTTTGTAAATCACCCAGTCTATGGTATCTTTGTTAAAGCAGCCCAAGCTAATCCTCTAGTATAAATATACATGTAAATATATATATATATATATGTGTGTGTGTGTGTGTGTGTGTGTGTGTGTGTGTGTGTGTGTGTAATATCTAGAATGACAGAAATGCTCTATATCTTCATTTGGGCAGTGGTTACAAAGATTATATTACAATACTATTGTTATATTACACAGATTGTAAAAGTTTTCAGAATTTGGTTTTGCCATCTGTGTGGGAAAAAAATAAATACACCCCCTACCACTTACCATTCCCCAAAATTAATTTTATAAGGACACATTTCATCCAAGTAGGAAATCTAAAATTATGAAATTTTTAGAAGGAAATTTTGGAGAATATCTTCATATTATATATAACACACACACACGCATTCCCTCTCCAAAAATCAAACAGAGAGAAAAATGGCCCTTTTTTCTGTTTAAGGCCTTACCTATTAAAGGCCTTGAATCCAAAAGGTAGATAGCCTATATATATAATGAAGATATATATAATATATATTATATAAATTATATATAACATTAATTTATATAAAAATATATATTATAGGGGCGCCTGGGTGGCTCAGTTGGTTAAACATCCGACTTCGGCTCAGGTCATGATCTCACGGTCTGTGAGTTCGAGCTCCGCGTCGGGCTCTGTGCTGACAGCTCGGAGCCTGGAGCCTGCTTCGGATTCTGTGTCTCCCTCTCTCTCTCTCTCTGCCCCTCCCCTGCTCACCCTCTGTCTCTGTCAAAAATAAAATAAAACATCAAAATAAAAAAAAATTAAAAAAATATATATATATATATATATTATATAATCATTCACTCCTACACCTGTAAAGAAAACAGCCTGATATTTGAACAGACCTTCACAAAGGAAAATATACAAATAATTAATAGGGACCCAATCTCAATACGATTAGTTATCAGGGAAACACAAAACCACAGTGAAAAGGAGCCAATACACAACACTCTAAGGGCTAAAAATTAAAAGGACTAAAGACACCAAATATCAGAGAGGATGTGAAGCAGCTAGAACTTTCCCACCTTGTTGTTGGAGCGTAAAATGGCACAGTCACCCTGCTTTCTTATAAAAGTACATGTGCACCTGTTCTGTAATCCAACAATACTAGTCCTCAGTATTTACGATGATAAATAAAACATATGCCCAAAAAGAGAGCTTCTACCACAAAGTTCCTGACTATTTTATCCATAACAGCTCCAAACTGGAAACAACTCAAATATCCATCAAGAGTAGAATGTGTCAGTATGCAAATATAATATTTTTGTGTGATAGAATATTACTTCACAGTAAAAGGAAGGAACTACTGATAAATGCAATAACATTGGTAAGCCTTTAAAAACATCATGGTACGCAGGAAAAATTAGACACGAAAGTACATGAATTGTAACCCCCTTCCCATCACTGAATTGTCTCTGTATTTTTGTCAAGAAACAACTAGGGTATAAATGTGGATCTATCTCTGAGCTCCATTCTGTTCCTATGGTCTCTATGTCTATTCTTTACACAACAATACCACACTTTCATGACTACTATATATTTCCAGTAGGTGTGGGATCAAGGAACATGATCCTCCAACCTTGTTCTTTTTAAGAGTATTTTGGTTTTCTAGGTCTTCCAGAATTGCATTTTTAACTACTCTAAGTTTTCATCATCTTTTACTTAAAATTGAAATAGTAATCCCTGTTTTGTAATAAATCGGTGAATTTTAAGCCACCTAGCACAGAAGTATCAGTACCAATTAAATGTTAATTTCCCTCTTTCTCCTCTTCTTTCCTTCCATCTCTGAAAACCTAACAGACTTTATATATGAGAAAAACCGCCTTTCCTTTTGTGTCATGAGTTATAGTTAAATCCAAGAAAAAAAGAGAACCAAAATAAGCCGAAGAGGGATATTTTGCTATAAATTTTTACTGTTTCCCCCTACTTGTTTAGAAGGTCTTTATTATTACAGGATTCCACGATTCCATGATTCAGATCACCAGTTTCCTTTTTTTTTTTTTTTTTTTTTTGGAGAGAGAGAGGGAGCACGACAGCAGGGAAGGGGCAGAGGGAGAGGGAGAGAGGGAAACCCAAGCAGGCTCCACGCCCAGCACTGAGGCTACCTCAGGGCTGGATCTCACGACCCTGAGGTCATGACTTGAGCTGAAATCCTGAGGTGGACACTTAACCGACTGAACCACCTGGACGCCACGATCACCAGTTTCTTATCTCCCAGACTTTGTGGTCAAATTCAAAGTGGCTCGTCCCATCCCTTTGCCGTCTTGCAGTGCTAGCTAACTCCAAACGCCATGGGGGAAGTAGGGTTCCCCAAAGCGCTTAAGATCCAGCCCGCCTAGCGGCTGCTTTACAGACACGTCTGGGCCTCGGGTCGGACCTCTGTATTGGTGTGGATGCACCCGCGCCCAAGGGCGTCTGCGCGCAGCCAGAGAGAGAGGCCCCACGCCGAGGCTGCCTGACGTCATTAAGACAAGTCATGGAAAACGGAGGAGGAGATGATGCTCCTTCGCCCTCAATTCAGCTTTGGGAACAGCCTGCACCACACCTCATCTGCCTCCCACCCACATGGACTCTCTGAAGCTGGCATAAACATCAGACCGACCAAGGGCCGCATCCATGCCCTCCGTTCCCCCAGCTCCGAGGGGCCCCCCTGTCACTTCCATCTGCTGAGGCCACAACGGCTGTCGCCACCAATGGTCGCTCTCTGGTGGCGATGGCTCCTGGGCTCTGCTTCCGCATCGTGCGTGGAGCCCTGCCTCTGACGCCGTCCTGAACACGGGGACTGGTTCCCATTCACCGTGTGTCGGCCACGCGCTCACCCCCCCGAGAAAACACGTGGCAGGTAAATCCATCGTTAGCCTCAACCCTCGAGTAACGGACGCCGTCATCGATCTACATTTAGCAATGTCAGAGAAACAAAGTAGGAAGGATCTTCAGTCCATCAACTTTCCAATGTCAGGATGTGTCAGGGGTTGAATTATGTTCCCCTCCCAAATTCAGGCGCTGATACACCGACCCCTGGGACCTCAGATTAAGACCTTATTTGGAAACAGGGCCAATACAGATGTAACTAGTTAGGTGAAGATGTGATCACACTGGAACAGGAGGGGCCCCTCACCCAAAATGCCTGATGTCTTTTTATTTGTTTTTTTAAATGTTCATTTTATTTTTGAGAGAGAGAGAGAGAGAGATAGAGAGAGAGAGAGTGGGGGAGGGGCAGAGAGAGAGGGAGACACAGAATCTGAAACAGGCTCCAGGCTCTGAGCTGTCAGCACAGAGCCCGACACGGGGCTCGAACTCACTGACCGTGAGATCATGACCTGAGGCAAAGTCGGACGCTTAACCGACCGAGCCACCCAGGCACCCCAATGTGTATTCATTCTTGAGAGAGAAAAAGAGAGAGACAGAGTGCAAGTGGGGGAGGGGCAGACAGAGAGGGAGACAGAATCGGAAGCAGGCTCCAGGCTCCGAGCCGTCAGCACAGAGCCCGACGTGGGGCTCGAACTCACAAACTGTGAGATCATGACCGGAGCTGAAATTGGACGCTTAACCGACGGAGCCATTCAGGCACCCCTGAAGTCCTTCTAAAAGAGGAAATTGGGGGGCGCCTGGGTGGCTCAGTCGGTTAAGCGTCCGACTTCAGCTCAGGTCACGATCTCGCGGTCCGTGAGTTCAAGCCCCGCATCGGGCTCTGGGCTGATGGCTCAGAGCCTGGAGCCTGCTTCTGATTCTGTGTCTCCCTCTCTCTCTGCCCCTCCCCCGTTCATGCTCTGTCTCTCTCTGTCTCAAAAATAAATAAACGTTAAAAAAAAAAAAAAAAAAAAGAGGAAATTTGGATGCAAACATGCTCACAGGGAAAATGCCACGGGAGGAAGGAGGCAGAGATCCGGACGAGACGTCCGCAGCCAGACCACCAGCAAACCACCAGAAGCTAAGAGAGAGGCCAGGGTCAGGCACCCTCAGAGCCTTCAGAAGGAGCCAACCCTACTGATGCACTGACCTGGGACCTCTAGCCCCCAGCGGTGGGAGACAATACATTTCTGCTGTTCAGGCCACTGAGCTTGCGAAACTCTGCTACAGAAGCCCTGAGACACTAACGTGGCACTCAGTCAACACAGACCTTTTGCACCTTCACTTTTACAGCTGTAGACCTTTAGTACAATGGCTCTCCAATCTGTAAGAATGACTCATTTGTTCCTTAGGCTGCACTTACTAAGGAGATCAATTGGCAACTTTTTTTTTTCTTTTAGCAACAAGGGTTAAGCAAATATAGTTTGATCTTCCCACACAGCGTCCTTTCAAAGTTTTCGAACCTGGTAAACTCCTACTTACCGTTCAAGTCTTTCAACTAAAATTCACTGTAGCTACATGTAATAGAGACCCCCAAATAAGAGTGATTTATACAAAAGTAAGTTTTCTCTCATAGGTAAGTCTGAATGTAGGTAATCCATGAGATCCTCATAGCCTAGGCTCCCTCTACCCCATACGCAATCCCTAGGGCACCCCTCATTACTCAGGATGGCAGTCAGGGCTCCAGCCATTGGATCTGCACTCCAGGGAGCAGAATGGAAAAAAGAATCAAGAAGAAGAAGGCTCACTGCATAAAGCTTCTCTCTTCTAAGGAAGGATTCTACCAGCTATCACGTGATGCTGCAGCTTACATCCTATTAGCTTGAATCAGTCGCTTGGCCACCTTTAGTCACATGGTCACACCCCTGGCACACAATGGGACCTGGAAAATGTCATTTCACCTCTTTTCTCAGCCCCCATGCTCCTATCTAAAATCAGACATGTCATTACTGTGGAAGAAGAAAACAATGAATAGTGGGGGAAGCTACTGCTCTTAGCTACGTCTGGTTAAGATTTATCTAGCAAAATCACTTTATTTCTTTATACCTTTATTTACTTATTTATTTATTTACGTTTAATTTATTTTGAGAGAGAGAAAGAGAGGGAGAGGAGGAGCAAGCATGAGTGGTGGAGAAGGGCACAGGGAGAGAGAGATAGAATCCCAAGACACAGGGCTCGATCTCACGACCCTGATCAGGACCTAGCTAGTCTAGGGGCACCTGGGTGGCTCAGTCGGTTAAGTGCCGGACTTTTGGTTTTGGCTCAGGTCATGATCTCACGGTTTGTGAGTCTGAGCTCCGCTGTCAGTGCAGAGCCTGCTTGGGATTCTCTGTCTCTCCCTCTCTCTCCGCCCCTCCCCTGCTTATGCTCTCTCTCAAAAAAATAAATAAATAAATAAATAAAAAGAGTCAGACACTTAACTGACTGACCACCCAGGAGCCCCTCTAGCAAAATTATTTTCATGTCATCTGACATCAGTAATACCTTATGTCCTCTCCCCTCACATGTGTATTATGCTAACACCCAGAGCCCCCACATTTCAGGGGCCTGCCATAATGGACGTTCATGGCTCATCCACATGACAGATGTTCCTGTTTTATCGGGGAGGCAGTTTTCCCCCTCAGTGCAGTGTGCAGACAAAGACTTCTCCAATTTGGCCAGAATTCATCCCGCAGAAGAGGGAGGAGGACACGGGGCAGGCATGGCTGCACCTTCCGGTCGTGGCCCAGACGCAATCCACATCACCCCTGTCATATTCCTTAGGTTTCGCCTCAGTCATTTGGCCACATCCAGTGCCTGCTCCTTGGGCAGAAGGGACAACTAATGTTTCCGAACAGTGGGCTGCATCTCTCTTGGAGGAAACGTTAGCACACAGGAGTCATCTCCTCTCCAGGCAACGTCGCTGGAGTCTTAACACGGAAAGCAGTAGCCTCACCTCCCCGGGGAACACTGGAAATATGCTGGAAGGAGGGATGGCAGCAGGTACTTGGATGGCTGAAAAAGAACGTTAGCGTTACTCTAAAATGGGCTCTTGCAATCGTGACAATAAAGTAACTTAATCTTGCTTCTGTGAGAGAGGGAGAAGAGATTGACATTTCTTGAACATTTCTTTGAGTAGGAAAAATTCACCAACCAGTCATGCAGGTTTTTTTCCTCTAAGGAATGTGTCCGTTTGGTTCAAATTTCCAAATTCGCTGACGTAAAATTACAGACAAGTACAGCGGCTGCGGTAACAGATTTTGGTCCAGAAGTGGGGGTGCCTCCTCCCCCAGGCCGTACTGTGGGGAGCTGAGACCAGGTAGTTGAGTTGGGCTGGTTTCGAATCGCCCCGGTGGGGGCTGGCTGCCTAACGTGGGGGCTGAGGGGCTGGGGGGTTTCCTGTGTCTTACACCAAGCTCCTGCCCCTCCCGCAGCAGTGAGCTGCTCGGGCTGGATTCTCTGCAGGCTCAGGTCAACTGGGGGAGTCGAGCAGTAGAGAACCCACTTGCAGGGTCATAGCTGCAGGCGCCTCCTGCATCCCACGAAGTCCGTGAAGGTCCACCATCGTCTCCACGACCCATCTGGCGTTCACAGTAGCCAACACGGCGAGTAAAACAAGCACGGTAAAAAGGCCCAACCCTGTAACCCCCCAGGGCCCGAGGAAGCCACTCATCTCTCCCCCGCCCCCAGTGATGCAGACTGGCCTGCCGTCTACTCTGAGGGAGAGGCGGTCCCGAGGACCTACTAGTCTACTTAGCCCTTTCTTCTCTACAAACCTTCACTCCTAGGTTCCAGAGACGACAGTAAGGATTCCACCAGTTGCTAATGTATCTATTCCCTATACTCTGGGATGGAAGAAACACGCACAGAGAGAGTCCACAGTCCTGACAAACAAACTGTTAAATGTGGGTTAAGACTCCTTCTATCCCCAGACCTCAAAGCCCTATGCCAACTGATGGGCCGCGTGGTATGTATGATCTTTGGGAATCAGAGTATGTTCAAAACTACTATATGTAAGTCCTGAGAAAAAGCAGTATTTCCCTTTTCCCAGAGTATGGTCACACTGGTAAATGTCTGCAGCTTTGGGGACACTTGGGGAAGGCTGGTGTAAGTTCATAACCTCAGGAGCTTTCCTGGTGTAATCTCAGACTGGCCCCCATACGCAGAGGGCGGGGAGAGACGGAAGAGAAAGGCAAGCCATTCCGGTAGGTGGCAATTTTAATAACAGCAAAGGGAACTTGCAGACGAGGTTTGTCTCGGGTGGCAGCAAGAAAAATGCGTCCCCTCCCCCTGCGCCCACTCTCTAAATCTTAAAAGTTTATAAAAAGGCCCTGGAGCGTCTGGGTGGTTGTCAGTTGAGCATCCAACTCTTGATTTCAGCTCAGGTCATGATCCCAGGGTCATGGGATGGAGCCCTACGTTGGGGTCCGTGCTGAGCGTGGAGCCTGCTTGCGGTTCTCTCTCTCTTTCTCTCTCTCTCTCTCTCTGCCCCTACTCCCTGCTTGCACCCACTCTCTATCTCTCCCTTTCTAAAATAATAGAATAAAATAAAATAAAATACCCAGTCACACACTGTGCAGGTGTTTTCAACACATCACCGTCTCAACATGCTGTCTTCGAGCAGACCCTGGAGAGGAAAAGGTAAGTGGACCCCACATTCCAAGGATGGGGACGGGGTGAGGAGCCCCCGAGTGCCCAGGTTCAGCTCACGGGTCAGTCGGTTGTCACATCGTTTTGCTCATGTTCCCCAACAGCTGGGGAGAAGACGTTGCAGGCACCTGAGATGACTGCAGGGTCGTTACCCGAGGAGCTCCAGTCTCCCCCTCAGGCTGGGGGCTCCGGGTCCAACACTGTCTTCGGGGGCTTGGGTTAGGTGAGAGACCGTGACTTCTCACTGGAGCAACCACTGGATCTGGATCTTTTTTCCCGGCAGGCTGCCCATCGATTCATTCTAGGCACACCTTATGAATACCCCTGAGGGTCCCGTTCCGTAATTTCCATCCTTGTCCCCATGGCGTACTGTGCGAAAGCAGGTTTCCTACTCAAATATCCTGGTTAGAAGCCAAGACTTTTTCTCTCTCCCTGGAAACAAAACCAAGAAATGAGAGCCTGTGGTAGGTACGTGGACGCC
Organism: Panthera onca; assembly: GCF_046562875.1. NCBI lineage: Eukaryota > Metazoa > Chordata > Mammalia > Carnivora > Felidae > Panthera > Panthera onca. Next base: position 79,756,296 of record NC_138349.1, read on the forward strand.
CAAGCCCTCGGAGAAAGGCGCCGCCGCCCCCTTCTTCCCGGAGTTTGGTGCAGGAAAAGAGCCCTGGCCTCGTCCTTCTCCTTTTCTCGACTTTTCTCAGCAGAGATTCGGTTTCATTCGGGGCAACCAGTCACCACGCTGAAGGACTCTATCTAGTTCGTCACCTCTTGCAGCTAAGAGTGACCACGTGAAGTCTCGGCCAACTTACAGTGAGCAGAAAGATTCTGTGGGCCTCTGGGGAGGCTCACACAGCCACGCTCCCCTGAGTCCTCCTCCTTTCCTCCCTCTTGCTGTCTGAAATGCCCCAGCAAAGGTGTTCTGCTCTAGGTTCTCCCGCCTGAGGCGGCAATGCCAGTGCCGGCCACCAGGGGGCAGGCGGTGCCCGCCGTGCTCGGCAGGAGCGGGGCGCCAGAGCAGATCCGCGCGGAGGTCATTCTGGCCACTCTCCTGCCCCGGCCCAACAGGCACCTTCAATTATGGGCGTCCATCTACACAGTCCGAGCTGGTCCGAGGTGGGATGGGGCTCCTGGATCCGCTCATTTATTCATTTTGGCAACTGTGCCCAGAACATTCATCCCGGTTTAGGCCCTGCCCTCCAGGAGCTCACACGCTGGAGGGACAGATGGACAACAGCACAGAAACAAATACACGTGGGAGACAAAGGCCAAAGGCTGTCTTTAAATAACGCACGGTGCCGTGAGACAGGGCTGGGCGCCACAGGCGCTGCGGGTCTGAACAGGCCACACTGAGGTGCTGTGGATGCCGGGACCAGGATGACAGGACAAGGCCAGGCCTGCACGCGCCTCGGAACAGTGTTGCGGGGGGGGGGGGGGGGCGGGGACTCATCTGCAGCGATTCGGAGACGAAGTGACACAAGTGAGTGCGGCCAGAGATGCCACGAGCAAGGCACCACCACCGCTGGCTTGTCACTGGGAGAAGAGGAAGGGCGGGGGAGGAGGGCAGGGCTGGGACCCGGGGCCTGGGGCCTGGGAGACCGCGTCAACAATGTGTCTCTGGGTGGAAAAGCTACCCCAAACACGGCGACTTGCAGCCACGGACGTGTATTACCTCACGGTTTGCGTGGACCAGGAATCCAGCTGGTCCCGGGAGCCTCTTCCCCAAGAAATCTCAGGAGGCTGGGGCTCTGGTCAGCCGAGGCTGCAGCGGGGCAGGACTGCAGCCGCGTGCACTGGGGGTGCTGGCAGGACTCGGTGTGGACCGAGGGCCTGACGCCCCTGTCAGTGTCTCTCAGTTGTGGACTGCATGAACCTCTCCTACGCACCAATGCAATTTCTGTGTCTGCCTCACAACGGGGGACGTGACACAAGAGAGAAAGAGGGGGAAGAAGACAGAACCCAAGAATGAGTGGGCGAAACATTACTCAAAGTCGCTTCCAACTCTTGGGAGTGACGGTGCATAGCTTTGCCGTCTTCTATGGAAAAGAGGCCACTAAGTCCAGTCCACGCTCACAGAAGGAAATCACACAAGGATGTGGCCACTGTGGGGATCGCAGAGAGCCGCTGAGGAGAGGAGGGGAAGGCCCCAAAAGGTTCAGTGCCTCGCCCAGAATCCCAGTAAGAAGGTGGAGCCAAGTGTGAACCCAACTGTGTCCTCACAGGTGGGGCCCTGGCTGCACCCAGGTTTTCTCAGGGACTCCGGAAAAGGCTGTCAGTGGGACTGCATGTGGACGTGGAGGTGGCACAGGGGGTGGGGTGAGTACTCAGCGGCCTAGACGGGCATTTAACACCCTGTCCACACAGCACTCGGGGCAGAGGGAGCTGGGGCCACAGGGTTCACACTGATACAGTTTCTGAATCTGATTCCTCACGGGACAACTGGGAAACCGAGGCCTACAGAGAGGCAAAACCAAGGAGAAATAAAGACTTTCCCAAATGAACTGAAACAAAGGAGTTCACTGTCATTACACCTGCCTTCCAAGAAATGACGAAAGGTGTTCTTTGAGTGGAAAGAAAAGGATGCAAATTAACATCATAAGAACAGATGGACACATGGGTAAAATTCATTGTTAAAAGGTAAATAAATAGAAGCCATATTCCTCAATACTGTAATGGTACATAACACTTATAAGTGTAGTTTAGGTTTTGAAATGTATTATAAACGTAAGTGCAATAATTTGCCATCGGATACATAATATAAAAATATGTAAATTGTAATATCAATAACCTAAAATGTGAAGAGAGGAAGTAAAAGTGGAAAGTTTAGGAATGCCATCGAAATTAAATTGCTACCAGCATAAAATAGAGCATTATATACATAAGATGTTAAGAAAGTATTATATATATGGCATTACCAAGAAGAACAAAGGTAGAGGAATTGCACTTCCTGATTCTTACATAGCTCTAATAACTGAGACACTATGGGACTGCCATAAAAACAGATACATAGAGACCAGTGGAACAAAAGAGAACCCAGAAATAAATCTCCTATACACAGTCAACTAATATTTGATAAGGGAGCCAAAAGCACTCCCTTGTGGAGTCTCTCCATTTAACAGCGCTGGGAAAATTGGGTCGTCAGGTGCAAAAGAATGAAAGTAGCTCTCCATCTTAAAATTAACTCAAGGGGCGCCTGGGTGGCTCAGTCAGTTAAGCGTCTGACATCAGCTCAGGTCATGATCTCATGGTTCGTGGGTTCAAGCCCCCCATCAGGTTCTGTGCTGACAACTCAGAGCTTGGAGCCTGCTTCAGATTTTGTGTCTCCCTCTCTCTCTGTTTCTCCCCTGCTTGTACTTTCTCTCTCTCTCTCTCTCTCAAAAATAAAGATTTAAAAAACTCAAAAAACTAATTCAAAATGGATTAAACACTGAAATGCAAGCTTGAAACCATAAAACTCCCAGAAAGAAAACGTAGAGAAAAAGCGTTTTGCCATGAGTTTTGGTGACAATACTTTTTATGTGACACCGCATCACAAGCAACAAAATACAAAATAAACAAGTGGGACTACACAAACTAAAAAGTTTCTGCAAAGTGAAAGAAATGATCGACAAAATGGAAAAGAAGCCTACAGAACTGGAGAAATAATTTGCAAACCACATATCTGATAAGGGATTAATAGAATATGTAAAGTGGCACCTGGGTGGCTCAGTCCAGTAAGCGCCCGACTCTTGATTTCAGCTCAGGTCATGATCTCATGGTTCGTGAGATCTAGCCCTACATCGGGTTCTGTGCTGACAACATGGAGCCTGCTTGGGATTTTCTCTCTCTCTCTCTCTCTCTCTGCCTTCCACATTTCGTGCTCTCTCTCTCTCAAAATAAATAAATAAACTTTTAAAAAAAGTAAAAAAAGCAAAAAAAATCAATTTAAAAATTGGCAAATATCCTGAATAAACATTTCTACAAAGAAGATATTGATACAGCTAACAAGTATGTAAGAAGTTGCTCAACGTCACTAATTATTAAGGAAATGCAAATCAAAATCACAATCTGTTAGAATGGCTACCATAAAGGGGCTCAGTCGGTTAAGCATCTGACTTCGGCTCAGGTCATGATCCCACAGTTTGTGGGTTCAAGCCCCGCATCAGGTTCTGTGCTGACAACTCAGAGCCTGGAGCCTGATTTGGATTCTGTGTCTCCCTCTCTCTCTGCCCCTCCCCTCCGGTCTCTCTCTCTCTCTCTCTCTCTCTCATTCAAATAAACATTGAAAATTTTTTAAATAAATAAATGCACTACAGAAGAGCAACCATCCCCATCCCCAGGAATAACACTGGCTTCCACATAATACTCCCATAATACTGTCAAACTGGCTTCCACATAATACTCCCATAACCATGTCTATTGTGTGTTTTTTTAATAATTTTTTTTAATGTTTATTTATTTTTGAGAGCAAGAGACACAGAATCTGAAGCAGACTCCAGGCTCTGAGCTGTCGGCACAGAGCCTGACACAGGGCTCGAACCCACGAACCGTGAAATCATGACCTGAGCCCATGTCGGACACTTAACCGACTGAGCCACCCAGGCACCCCTATTGTGTGTTTTTAAACGCTGATAAATGTTTTACAGAATGTCTACAGCATTCGTTCCCCGTAAGAACTCTTGTAAACGTAGCTTGCCGGGAGCACGGTTTCGTGTGCCAGGCTCAGCCTGATAACCACACTGATAACCAGTGTGGCTGGACCGGCCTCTGTGGCTCTTAGTATGATTGCAAGATGCCCTCAGCAGTAACCATCAGGAAACTTTGAAACAAAAACAAAAACAAAAACAAAAACCAGGCTTATTACTTACAAGTCCTGGACATTACATGCACACCTGAAGCCACACTTCAAGGTTGCAGGTGGGGAGAAGGGGAGCTAGAGTTCTACTTTTCTTGGAGTTGAGAGTGGGGGCCTTTTTATTGGTAGGCTTTTTACTGGTAAATTTTGAACATAAGACTGTCGAATTTAAAGCATTTGAAGACAGGGGGCGCCTGGGTGGCTCAGTTGGTTAAGTGTCCAACTCCTGGTTTGGCTCTCAGGTCATGACGTCGCCATTTGGTGGGATTGAGCCCTGTGTTGGGCTCTGTGCTGGCAGCACTGAGCCTGCTTGGGATTCTCTCTTTTTCCCTCTCTCTCTCTGCCCCTACCCCACTCGTGCTGTCTCTGTCTCTCAAAATAAACAAACGTTAAAAAAATTAAAAATAAATAAAAATGTAAAAAGTAAAGAAAAATCAAGACTGGGAAGAGAAAGAACAAGTAGCCCAAAGGGTCAGTTACCAAACCTACCAAGATCTCCAAAACAAAGGAGCCTCAGGGGTGGGGTGCAGGCCAGCTCTTTACGTATTTACTTAAAGAGCAGCTGTGAAGTGGGCCCTCAGCAATCAGACTTAAGTCACGTGCTTGCATTATGAAAAAGAGAAAACCCAACTGTCAGGGCTCATGCCATAAGCACTCCAATACCCACCTTTATTGCATATGATTTTAAACGCTTCTCTACGTTCAATACAAAAGATATCACATCCATGTCCTGAAATAACTCTTCTCAAAGTAGAATGCAAGTAGCACTCTTCGAGCCATTGCTATTACATTTGGTTTTAAATTCTCCTCCAAATGCCTTGCAAAATGGACATCACACCCCTGCTCTGAAATAACAACCCTCTCAACGATGGACTCATGTATCACTGTGATGACCATCTTACTACATGTCTGTTTAAACACTTCTGCATATAATTTACAGAATGGCTAACATATCAATTTCCTAATACAACACCATACTCCAAGTCACATTATACATAGCACTCTTACACCCATTTTTATCACATGTGTTTCAAACACTTCTCTAAATGCATACTGAAAGGCTATCACTTCCATTCCTTGAAACAACATCCCTCTTAAAGTAATATACACCCAGCAGTATAAACATTTTTATTACTTTTTAAAAATTCTCTTAACCTGTTAACAGATACAGCTATCACACCTGTTCCCTAACACTCTTGTTAGTGCAGGTTACCTGTGCCTTAATAGAACCATAATAATTATATAAATTTTAGGTCCTTCTCTAAATGCATTGCAGAACATTAAATGACACTCCTCTGTGGTAGAATACAGATCCTACTTTTATAGACATCTTTACTTCAAGTGTTTTTGCCTGGATTTTATTGATATAATTGATGCACAGTACGGTGTAAGTTCAAGGTGTGCAGCACAACTTGACATATGTATTATGGAATGATTATCACAGGAATTTTACTTAATGTCCATCATCTCAAGTAGATACAAAAAATTTTTTTCCATGTGATGGGAGATCTTAGGATCTACTCTCTTAACAATTTTCATATCTACCATAGAGCAGAGCTAATTACAATCATAATGTTGTACATTACATACCCAGTATTTATCTTACAACTTAAAGGTTATACATTTTGATCACCTCCATCCAATTCTCGCATCCCCCACCTACCACCTCAGGGAACCACATACCTCAATTCTTTTGCTAGGAGTCTGTTTTTTGTTTTTGTTTCTTTGCTGGTTTTTAAATTCCACATTTAAGTGAGATCACACAGCATTTGTCTTTCCCTGTCTCACTTATTTCACTCAGCATAATGCCTTCAAAGTCCATCTATGTTGTCACAAATGGCAGGGTTTCCTTCTTTTTGTGGATGAGTATTCCACTGTGTGTGTACCACACCTCTTTCCCTTCATCTGTTGGTAAACACTTCAGTTATTTCCATGTCTTAGCTATTGTAGATAATGCTGGAATGGACAAGGGGATGGAGATGTCTCTTCGACATTTTGTTTCCTTCAGATGTATTCCCAGAAGAGGAATAACCTGATCATACGGTAGTTGCATTTTTAATCTTTTGAGAAGAGTTCATACTATTTACCACAGTGGCTGCACCAGGTTACAATCCCACAAGGAATACAAGTTTCCCTTTTCTCAACACCCTTGTTCATGTCCATCACTCTAATAGACCATCACTCTAACGAGCAAAAGATTCCTCATTGTGGTTCTCATTTGCATCTCTTTAGTGATTGGTGATGTTGAGCACCTTTTCACGTACCTGTTAGCCATCTGAATATCTTCTTTGGAAAATGTTTGTTCAGATCTTTTTCCATTTTTAAGTAAAATTGTTTTTTTTTCTGTTGAGTTGCATGAGTTCTTTATATCTTCCAGATATTAACCCTTCATCAAATATATGGTTTACAGATTTTTCCCCCATTCCATAGATTGTTTTTTCCTTTTGTCGATCATTTCTTTTGCTGTGCAGAGCTTTTTATTTCAAGACAGTCTTACTCGTTGGGACCCCTGGGTGGCTCAGTCGGTTAGGTGTCCAACTTTGGCTCAGATCATGATCTCATGGTTGGTGGGTTTGAGCCCCACATTGGGCTCTGTGCTGACAGCTTAGAGCCTGGAGCTTGCTTCAGATTGTCTCCCTCTCTCTCTGCCCCTCCCCCACTCATGCTTTGTTTCTGTCTCTCAAAAATAAACATTAAAAAAAAAGACATCTAAATCTTTAATCCATTTTGAGTTCATTTTTATGGGGGAGTAATATAGGGGTCAAGTTTCATTCTTTCACTTGTGAATGTCCAATTTTCCCAGCACCATTTATTGAAGAGATGGTCTTTCTCCATTGAGCATTCTTGGTTGTTTTGTCAAATATTAGTTGACTGTATATGCATGGGTTTATTTCTGGGCTCTCAATTTATTTCTATTGATCTATTTGTCTGTTTTATGCCAGTACCATACTGTTTTGACCACCTTAGCTTTATAACATAGTTTAAAATCAGGAAGTGTGAACCTCTCACAGGATTGCTTTTGCTGTTCAGGGTCTTTAAGTTGTTCCATATAAATTTAGGATAATTTTTTTTTTTTTGCTACTTCTGTAAAAAATTCTACTGGAATCTTTTAAAAAATTACTTAATGTTTTATTATTTATTTGAGGGGGGGAGAGAGAACATGAGTGGGGGGAGGGGCAGCAAGAGAGGGAGGCACAGAATCTAAAGCAGGATCCAGGCTCCGAGCTATTAGCAAAGAGTCCAACACAGGAGACTTAACTCACGAATGGTGAGATCATGACCTGAGCCAAAGTCTGACGCTTAACCAACTGAACCACCCAGGTGCCCCATCCACTGGAATCTTGATATGAATTGTGCTGAATTTATAGATGGCTTTGGTTGGTATAGAGATTTCAAAAATATTAATTCTTATATCCATGAATATGGAATGTCGTTCCATTTATTTGTGTTTTCTTCAATTTCCTTCATCAATATCCTGTAGTTTTCAGTGAAGAGATCTCTCGTCTCTTTGGTTAAATTTATTCCTAAGTATTTTCCTGTTCTTGATGCTCCCATGAACAGAATTTTATTTTTGAAAATTTATTGTTAGTGTATGAAAATGCTGCTAATTTTGTGTCCTGCAACTTTCCTGAAATCATAGCTCTAACAATATTTTGGTGGAGTCTCTCTGATTTTCTCTATATAAAAATCATGTCATCTGCAAATATAGACAATTTTACCTCTTCCAATCCTATTGTGATACCTTTTATTTCTTTTCCTTGCCTAACTGCTCTTCCAGGACTATGTTGAATATGAATGGTGACAGGGGACACCCCTGTCTGATCATAAGTGAAAGCTTTCAGACTTTCACCGAGTATGATATTAGCTGTGAGCTTGTCCTATAGTTTTTACTATGTTGAGATATGTTCCTTCCATAATTAATTTGTCATGAGTTTTTGTCACGAACAGATGTTGAATTTTGTCAAATGCATCCACTGAGGTGCCTTATTGGTTTATGACATTGCTAAACATCTCACATATGAAAATGTAGAACGATGGCTGAAAGAACAGAGAGATCATGCTGATAGTAACATTGTTATCATGCTTGTGGGCAATAAGAGTGATTTGCGTCATCTCAGGGCAGTACCTACAGAGGAAGCAAGAGCTTTTGCAGAAAAGAATGGTTTGTCATTCATTGAGACTTCTGCTCTAGACTCTACAAACGTAGAAGCTGCTCTTCAGACAATTCTGACAGATCTACTGCATTGTTTCCCAGAAAGCAAATGTCAGACAGATGTGAAAATGACATGTCTCCAAGCAACAATGTGGTTCCTATTCATGTTCCGCCAACCACTGAAAACAAGCCAAAGATGCAGTGCTGTCAGAACATATAAGGCGTTTCTCTTCTCGCCTAGAAGGCTGTGTCCATTTCCCAGGTCTGAGATTTAAATATATTTGTAATTCTTGTGGTCACTTTGCGTTTTATTACTTCCTCCTACTTATGAATTTTTCATGTCTTAAGTCTTTTGATTTTAGCTTTATAAAATCATCCACTTGCCCCAAATGACTGCAGGTTTTCATGCCATGGCTTCACTAGCCTTACTTTAATAAAATGAATGGATTCATAAAAAAAAAAAAAAAAATTCATCTACTGAATTTTTCTGCATCTACTGAGACAATCATATAATTTTTTTTTAATGTGTTGTATCACCTTTATTAATTTGCATATATTGAACCATCCTTGCATCCCAGGGATAAATCCCACTTGAATACGGTAAAAGATCCTTTTAATGTGCTCCTGAATTAGGCTTGTTGGTATTTTATTGAGAATTTTTACATCTATACTCATCGGAAATATTGGCCTATAGTTTTTGTTGTTGTTGTTATAGTGTCCTTTTCTGGCTTTGGTATCAGGGTAATGCTGGCCTCATAGAATGAATCAGGAAGTATTCTTTCCTCTTCTGTTTTTTGGAATAGTCTGAGAAGGGAAAGTATTGCTACATTCCAATATGTTGTGGTATGTTGTCTTTCCATTTTCATTTGTCTCAAGATACTATTTTACCCATTTATTATTTGATACACTGGTTTTTGAGGGAGTGTTAATTTCCATGTGTTCGTGAGTTTTTCAGTTATCCTCCCATTACTGATTTTTTAATTTCATACCATTGTGGTCAACGAAGATACTTGGTATGACTTCAGTCTTCTTGAATTTGCTGACTTGTTTTGTGAACATATGGTCTCCTGTATAAAGTGTTCCATGCATGCTTGAGAAGAATGTGTATTCTGATGTTCTGTGTATATGTCCATTAGGTCCTTTTGCCCTACAGTGCTGCTCAAACCCGGTATTTCCTGGTTGATTCTCTGTCTGAATGATGTATCCTTTTTGAAAGAGGAGTATTAAAGTCCCCAAATATTGCATTGCTGTTTATTTTTCCTTTTAGCTTTGCTACTTTTACCTTATATATTTAGTTGCTTTAATGATGGGTGCATAAATATATACAAACGTTATATCTTCTTGATGGATTGACACTTTTACTGTCATATAATGAACTTTTCTTTTACTATTTTTAAAGTCAATTTTGTCTGACATAAGGATAGCTACCCCTGCTATTTTTGGTTACCATTTGCATGAAATATTTTTTCCATTCTTTCACTCAGTCAGTATGCAACTTAATGCTAGAGTCTCCTGTAGGCGGCCTATCATGGGATTTTATTGTTTTATCCATTCAACCTTTCTAGGTCTTTGAAGACTATAATCTCTTTACTGTAAGGTAATTATTGACAGATAAGGACTTACAATTGGCATTTTGTTATTTTCTTTTTTGTAGCTCCACTGTTCCTTGCTTCTTATCCATTTGTGTTTTAATGCCTTTTGGTGAGTATGCTTGGACTTCTTTACCATGTTCTTCTGCATAAATGCTATAGGTTTTTCCCTTGTGGTTACCATGAAACTTATATAAAGTATATTAAAATTATGTCTATTTTAAACTGATAACTTAAATCCAACAGCATTCTTAAGCTTTACACTTTTATTTCTCCTCTGTCACACATTTTCATTATTGATGTTACAGTTTATATATATTGTATATCGAATGAAAGGTTATTGTAGTCATGGTTATTTTTACTAAGTTTTTTTTGTTTTTGTTTTTAATTTTAAACTAGTGTTGTTAGAGAATTATGCACCACCACAGAACAAGCCTAAGACCACACACACAAAGCCTCGCAGGGCTGGGAGCTGGTTCCCTTTTCCACCCAGTCAGGGGAGCTCAGTTAAAGCCCCACCCACTATTGAGTGCAGAGATGCCCACCCCACCAGGTAAAAAGCCTGACCTGAGCACCTGGGAAGCTGCCTAGAGAAACAGCACTTGAGTGGAGATCATGGCCAGCAGCACTGCTTATCTGCTGAGTTGAGGACACTGGCCCATATGGCCAGGGAACTTGGGACTACAATTCTGCTAGACTAGTTCCTCAAACAAGATATGCCAGCCTTGAGGCCTGTCGCATGGTCCTGCCTGGGCAGGGAATCTACTCCATGCTCTGCCTACGCTGAATACAACCTCCATCCGTTCTCACTGTAGAACAGTTAGGATAGGCAACTCAGTAACATCCTCATGAACCCTTCACTCTCTGCCCCACCATCCTCAGACCACCACCTACCTCTGCAAGTTGCAAGACAGAACTAAGTGTCAAGTCCAGGCATCAAACACTTCAGCTGGGCAAGAAAGAAACCTTTCCCGGAAGTTTTCAGAACACTTCTGCAAACAACTCTGATGACAGCCAGAACACGGGCCAATCCCAAACAAATCTTGGAGGGGAGTGTCTTTCATGACTAGCTTAATACAATTGTTCTTTACCTCTGAACCTTTCAAGGCCAAGGTGAGAAATTACAAGTTAAGGCACTGCCATCAAGGGAAAAATGTGTTGGGTATTAAGAGTCTGTAAGAACCTATCAATTGTTTGAAAGTTAACTTAAGAAATAACAGCTAACACATACACAGCTCATACTAAATCGCCCCTATGAAGTAGCCACTACTAATGTCCCCATTTGACAGATGAGAGTCTGAGTACAAAAGATGGTAATTTGTCTCAAATCTAGTAAGTGACAGGGCTAGACATCATATGAGCCCAGGCAATCTGGTAACTAATTCTACGGCCTCCCCTACACTGGGAAGGAAGGAATAAGACAAACTATGTATATACAACATCGCAACACAAATGTACATGGTTCGTTACGCTTGGGCTATGCAACTCATCCCTAAGTGGATTGCTCATCTGAATGTTTCAGCTGGACATTTTCTTCATATAATGGAAAGCAATAGTGTGTTGAACTCAAGGAGTACTGTTAATATCTGCTTTCTTTAATTGGTATGGCTTATTTTGTGTAATCAGTATTTTCATTATACCCACTGATGGATCCTGACGCAGATAACAACTTCATAAACACAGTGTCTGAATTCTTTATTGAAGAATTAATACAAAACACTGGCCGAATCCACTTTTATATGCCAGGAAACTGAGAGAGAACATGTGTAATATATGGTAAAACTATGGACTATTACTTCACTTAACAGGTTTATTGAATAGGAAAGACAGCGAAATTGGTTAGCTTTTAACATGGAGTATCTTTGTTATTTAGCACGTTGAGAAGGGAACAAAATACTTTCTGTAGTAAACTCACATACATAAGCACTTACTACACAGCGATCCCTCACACACGCTTACTGCTGTTGTCCTAATTATTCATCTTGTGTTGTGTTTTTAAGTGAGATGGGGAAGCTGCTGGAGGAATCTAAGCAGAGAGTGAACCATGTCAGGCTTTCTGCTTTTATTAAGGAACATTTACACTCAGACATGTAGATATATATATATATATGTAAATATTCGCAAGTAACAACATCTGTAAATTGATTACACCTACAATCGATACTGAGACAAAAAGAACACGATGAGCACCAGAGGAGCCCCCTCACATTAGGCTCTGCAAGCTGCTACCATCCAGGCAACCACCTGGATTCTAACACCACATATTAGATTTGCCAGCTTTTTGAATGAAAAACATGTATACGGCACTTAGGTCTTCTGTGTTCTTTGCATGCGTGTAATTGTGGTTTGTTCATTCCTACTGCTGTATAGCACTGAATGAACAGCACAGTTTATATACTCATTTTAGTGTCGTGGCCATGTGTGCCGTCTCTACTTCCGTTGAGAATTCTAGTACTATGAATATTCTTTCAGTAAACGTGTATTTCTGTTGGATATATGCCTAGAAGTAGAATTACACAGCCAAAGGTACACGCATGTTTAGCTTTAGCAGAAAGAGCCTATTTTCCACAGTGTACAATTTACATTCCTACCAAACTCGTATTAGTCCCAGCTGCTTCGTATCTTCATCATCGGTTGGTCTTTTCTTTTTACCACTTTAGCCATTCTGGTGTATACTGGTAATCACATATTCATTATGATTTGCTTTTCCTTGCTGACTAATGAAACTGAGCAACTTTCCACATTTACTGGTCACTTAAATACACTCTGTGAATTATGTTCAATCTGCTGCTCACTTTTCCTTTCCTGATTTGTTGGAGTTCTTTATATATGCCTTATAAGAGTCCTTGGTTTGATATATGCATTGCAATTATCTTCTCCCAGGCTGTGGCTGGCATTTTAACTCATGTTTTTTTGTTGTTGCTGTTGGTTTTTGTTTGGTTTTTGTTTTTGAACAAACAGCACTTTTTAATTCTAATGTTCTCAAATTTATCTACACTTTTTTTTTAAATTTAAATCCAAGTTAGTTAACATATAGTGTATCTATGGTTTTTGTTTTTTGTTTAAGCTGTCTTAACCAAAGCTATGGTGTTCGCCTATACTTTCTTTCTTCTAAAAGTGTTACTTTCACATCTAGATATACAATCCACACCAAACAAGTCTTTGTGTATAGTGGGTGGCTACAGTCAAAATGTTTCTTTACACACACACACACACACACACACACACACACACACAGCTGACTAACTCACCATTTATCAAAATTACCATCTTTTTACCACAATATTAAAGTGTCACCTTTATCATATATTAAGATATTGGGGCCTGTTTCTGGACATTGTTTATCCTTGTGCCTATACCACAGTCTTGATATCCAAAATCTAAGTCCTGCAGATTTATTTTTCTATTTTGATTGTCTTAGCTATGGTCACTGCATCTGCATATACATGTTTTTGAGACAGAGACAGAGAGAGATAGCATGAGCAGGGGAGGGGCAGAGGGACAGGGAGAGAGAATCTTAAGGAGGCTCCACACCCAGCGCAGAGTGTGATGTGGGGCTTGATCTCATGACCATAGGAGATCATGACCAGAGCCAAAATCAAGAGTCAGATGCTTAACTGACTGAGCCACCGAGGTGCCCCTGAATATACATTTTAAATTCAGATTTGCTAATTTCCAATAACAAAACCTGCTGTGAGATGGTGATTGGGTTGCACTGAATCTACCACTCAGTTTTGGGGAAATGAGCCTTCAAAGTCATCAAGACAGTTATGTATATCCTTTCATTTATTTTGATCTTTAATATCCCTTAATTTGGTGGTGGTGCAGTTTTTGGATTTCTAGAACTTACCGTTTTTGGAATACTGTAAGCTTAACAGCGATGTAACAGTATTTAAAGTGTACAACTTGACAGGGTGCCTGGGTGGCTCAGTCGGTTAAGCAGCCGACTTCAGCTGAGGTCATGATCTCACAGTCTATGAGTTTGAGGCCTGCCTTGGGCTCTGTGATGACAGCTCAGAGCCTGGAGCCTGCTTCCGATGTGTCTCCCTCTCTCTCTGCCCCTCCCATGCTTGCTCTCTTTCTCTCTCAAAAATAATAAACATTTAAAAAAAATTTAAAGTGTACATCTTGATATAATTTGATAAATATAGCTGAAAAACCATCACAATATAGTGAACCTACCCATCACCTATAGGGATCACTGCCCCTTTATTGCCTGGTGTCCCCTGTCATGAAAACAGTTATTTCCTGGATTTTATCGGTTTCCTTTTTCCGTTTTTTTTTTTTTTTTTTTTTTTTGGCAGGTAGGTAGATCTGGTCTCTGCTACCGTATCCTGGGTGGATACAACTGTCCTGCTATCACTTGTTTTCTATTTGTAGTTTTTTACACAGTGAGTTTGCTAGTTCACCATTTTTAGTAACTTCTCCGTAAGTTTTTTTCACTTTTCCATGCAATGATACCACCTACCAATAATGAGTTGGCACTTCAATCTTCCAAGTTTCAGGCCTTAAACTTTCTTCCTTTTTGCCTTACTGACGAGCTAGAGCCTTCAGTCATATGTGAAACAGAAGTGGTAACAAGCATTCTTGTCTCATTAATATCAGGGAGATATAGGTCAATACTTATTTATTTAGTATAATATTTGCTGTATGTTGGTTTCCTTTTGTGTTTGATGAACTTTCCTTCCGTTCCTAGTTTTGTTGGTTTTTAACCATGAAAGGAAAGTTTTTATCAAATACGTTTTCTGCATCTATTGAAATAATCAAATGGCTTCATTTATTTTTTCTACTAATGTGGTAGGTTACATCAACTACCTTAAACTTGTAAACATTTATTCTGAAATGACTTCACCCTTAAAAAAGTCACAAGCGCAGTACCAAAAAACTCCCATATCCCCCTCAGACAGATTCTCCTAACCGCACTGCATCTCCTCCATCAGTCCTTCGCGCTGTGTGCGCAGGCGCGCGCGCGCGCACACGCACACACACACACACACTCTCTCTCTCTCTCTCTCTCTCTCTCTCTCTCTCTCTCTCTCTCTCTATTAGCCTTTGTCTAAAGCATTTAAAAATAAGCTGCAGAGGCACCTGGGTGGCTTAGTTGGTTAAGTGTCCAACTTCGGCTCAGGTCACGATCTCCTGGTCTGTGAGTTCGAGCCCCGTGTCGGGCTCTGTGCTGACAGCTCAGAGCCTGGAGCCTGCTTCGGATTCTGTGCCTCCCTCTCTCTGTCTCTGCCCCTTCCCCACTCAGTCTTGCTCTCAAAAATAAACATTAAAAAAAATTAAAGCAAGCTGCAGCCATGAGGCTCCATTACCTCTACATATTCCAGTGTGTATTTTCCCCAAAGGCACTAACCTATAGAACCACCCAGCAATCATCCACATCAGGAAACAAACATTGATAAGCACGACCATCCAATCCATACACTGAATTTTGCCAACTGTTCTACCAATGTCTGGTCTTCATTTTTATTTTAAAATTATCTCCAGTCACCTCTAATCTGAAACAGCCTCTCAGTCTTTTTCGTATCTTTCACATAATAAAAAACTATAGGCTTTGCATTCACTAAAATAACCATTCATATGGATTCATCTGATGTTTCCTCCTAAATAAACATAGGTCAAGCTTTCTTTTCTTTTTTCTTTTAAGTAGACTCTACACCCAGTGTGGAGCCCAACACAGGGTTTAAACTCATGACCCTGAGATCAAGACCTGAGCTGAGATCAAGAGTTGGACACCTAACTCACTAAGCTATCCAGGCATCCTACAGGTCGTGCTTTCTTGGCGAAAATGCCACACAAATGATGCTGCCTCTTCTCAGTCCATCTCATCAGGGGACACATCATGCTGACCTGTCCTACTCCACTGGTGAGGTGAACTTTGATGGCCTGATCATGCCGGTGTCTGCCAGGTTTAATCACAAAATCACCCTTTCACCTCTGCAGCTGATGGGTATTTTGTGGGGAGATATCTGAAGATTATGCCATATCCTGTTCTTCATCAAAGCTCTACTCACAGACTCTAGTCTATGCTGACAACTACCTCCTGAATCAACTGCCCCTCCGATGGTTGCCCAATGGTGTTTTTCTATGTCCATTATTCTCCCTACATTTATTAACTGGCATTCTTTTGTACAAGTCTTCCCTTCTCCTTTATGAATTTACAAATTTATCTATATCACTATACATTAATGGACTCCCATTTTATTAATGGGAATTAAGAATTCTGACGCTATGTTCAAACTGTCTCAAATCTGGCCAGTGGAACCTGACCAAGGTGGTTCTTTGGACTCCATGATTATTTGAACATTTTTTTACTGTCTGGCAGGTAAGACGATTCAGGTTCATCGTGTATTTCTCCCCCTCTTTTACCTGAAACCAGCCATCACTCCGGAGACAGTCCCTTTTTTGGTGGAGGACAGCATTTAGACATTAGTAACCTGGTATTTGGTGTGCACACTGCTCCTGGGGTGTCATTGTGTGTAGCCCTCTCAGCAGACAGATCCATCTCACACACACACCACACACACACACACACACACACACTTCCGTGAGTTACATTCCAATCCAACACCCCGGGATTTTCTAACTTTCCCCTCTCCATTTTCATGAAAACCTTCTCTGATCTGGCTCTCATCATCCTCAGCACATTTTCTCATCTGCTCAATGTTATCGATACTTTAGCCACGATGATCATCTCTTCCAGCTGCATCCAACACGTCTGATGCAAGTGTGCACATCACCACACCTTTCTCATCCCTTGTGGCAGGCCTGTTCTGACTTCCACTCTAGGAACGGAAGGCAGAAGAGAAACACAGAAAGCACAAGGGAGAAGGGAGGATGTGGGAGGAAGAAGAACTGGCCAAATCGATTTAATTTTAAATAGTAAATCCTTTGATTCCCCTAATAAACATTACTTGGTCCATGGATATGACTGGATTTTTTTTTTAAGATTATTCACCTTAATTCATAAAATATTGGTAACTTTACTTTCCTGAAATGTCTTTTACAGGTTTTGGTATCAAGGTTGTACCATGCCCCCAAAATGAATTAGAAAAGTTCCATCTTCCATTCTCTGGAAAAGGTCATGGGAGCTTCCTATTATTTCCTTCTTAAATATTTGGAATAACTGCAGTGAAAGCAACTGTACTCAGAGTTTTCTTTCTGGGAAGTTTTGGTTCTTTTTTAATATCAGGTATCATTTGTACAACTGACCTCTGGTATGACCTTACCTTTACTGATAGCATGCTGTGCTCGCCAAGGGCCCATCCTACTAACAGTTCCAATCATTTTTTGGAACTGAATTCCAAGCATTTTCTCTGTCCTGAATAAAATCGACTTTCGGCCTAGCTTTTCAGGCTCCTTCCCGTCCTGAGTCAATCTTCTAAAAATTTGAGACTAGCTACGAGGCTTAAGCCTCTAATGTTGAAGAAATTTTCACTCCAGCCTTGACTGCTGAAAGTTCTGCTGGCTTCTGGTCTCCGCCCTCTCGCTACGAGCTTCACCCTCTACCTGAGCCAAGCTCAGGACTCAGGTTCCTCTGTGCCCAAAGCTGGCAAATGCTCCCAGGGGAAACAGGTGCATTTTGCCCGGGGAACTTTCTGTGACTCACTCCTCTCCTGAATTTTACCTTCAGTCCTCTTTGCTCCTGCAGCAATAAGCTGCATTGAAACAGATGCTTTTTGTGATGTTTCTCTAGTTGTTCTCATTAGGGCACCGACCTGCTACAAGTTACTACCCAGCACTGGAATCTACTTGTGCTTTTTAATTTACTTATTTTTACTTGTGCTTTTTTAAAGCTTCATATTTAAGAATGCATTTTTAAATGTTTATTGAGAGAGAGAGAGAGGGAGAGGGAGAGGGAGAGGGAGAGGGAGAGGGGGAGAGGGGGAGAGGGAGAGAGAGAGAGAGAGAGAGAGAGAGAGAGAGAGAGAGATAGGGGCAGGCAGGCTGAGAGAGGTAATCCCAAGCAGGCTCTGCGCTCTCAGCATGGTGCCTAACATGGGGCTCAAATTCCCGAACCATGAGATCACAACCCGAACCAAAATCAAGAGTTGAATGCTTAACCAAATGAGCCACGCTGGTGCTCCAAAGAATACATTTTTGTATGTGACTATTACGTTTTTTGGAAATTGTTACATCACCTATGGAAGTATTAAGTATGTGGAGAGACAGAGCGGGGTATGGCAAGTCACCCCAGCAGGGTGACACTGAGACAAACGTCAATGCCTGCCAGGGAAGAGACCACCGATGCTTCATGCGCACTCAACTTCTACTGCCTCCACTAAGCTGTGCGTGCAGCAACCCACCTTTCCCCTCTGACCCCCTAGGCCAGGATGAGCCGCTCTCAACAGTCTGCCCCAGAAGCATGAACACATCCTGCTGGCAAGCTGCCCGTCCATGAGCCAACAATCCAGAACCTCTCTCTCTACCTGGGCATCCGAAAGTCCTCCTGGTGGGTCCTCTTGCTAAAAATCTTCTCTTCTTCTGCAGATGCATGAGCCTCTGACTTGCTTCCAACTGCTGGTCCCAGCATGCTGTGTTTTCACATCTAATACCTTAAACAGTGGGGAATAACAAGCCCAGCAATGGGCCAAATTGCATCTCAACAAAAATACAAAGCTATTTCTAAATGAAAATCATCCTCCACCTTAAATTGCCAGAGATCCTTCAATTCAAAATATCTGATGCATAAGCTTAGATTTTAACTTAAAGCTCCCACACATTTAAAATAATGTATTTTATCTAGTAACTACTGATATCCACTGAGATGCTACACACAATAAAATAGCACAATGCTTTCCTATAGCTTCCTACAATCTGTGCATGTTCTATAGCCTGTGGATCAAGTATTTTCTACCCTATGAACATTAATAGAGGTTTCTAACTTGTGAGGTGTGGCTTTGGGCGATTTGCTGATAAGGTGTTCTCCACTCTGAGATTTCTGGTATATTCTATGGTTCAAATTCCAGCACTAAAGTTTTCTGTATTCAATAGCTTCATATTATTCTCTCCCCTCTATAAGTTCTCTCCTGTATTGTGAGAACTGACTTTAGACCTAAGATGTTTTCAAAATCATTACAGCAACAGATTTTTCTCCCCTTTTGCATTCTTTTTCTATAAAATCTTGACTTCACCCAGAGTGATTTCCCCCATTTATTACATTTATAGGGTTTCTCCCCAAATGTGTTCGTTGATGTACAGTGAGTTTTGACTTCACATAAAATGATTTTCCACATACGTTACATTCATAGGGTTTTTCCCCTGTGTGTGTTCTATGATGTGCAATGAGTTTTGACTTTACACAGAATGATTTCCCACATTCATTACATTCATAGGGTTTCTGTCTTATGTGAGTTCTCTGATGAACAATTAGGGCTGACTTCTGACGGAAGTTTTTCCCACATTCATTACATCCAAAAGGTTTCTCCCCTGTGTGTCTTCTCTGATGTTCTGTGAAACCCGAGTAGTAGCAGAAAAACTTCCCACATTCAATACATTCATAGGGTTTCTCACCTGTGTGAGTTCTCAGATGTTTGGTAAGGGTTGACTTCTCAGAGAAGGATTTCCCACATTCATTACATTCATAAGGTTTCTCCCCTGTGTGAGTTCTCAGATGTTTAATGAGGTCTGATTTTCTAAGAAAGGCTTTCCTACATTCATAACACTCGTAGGGCTTCTCCCCTGTGTGTGTTTTCTGATGTACAGTAAGGACTGACTTGAACGAGAAGGCTTTCCCACATTCACGACACTCATACGGTTTCTCCCCTGTGTGTGTTCTTCGATGTTGAGTGAGGGTTGACTTTTCACTGAAGGATTTCCCACATTCCTGACATTCAAAAGGTTTCTCCCCTGTGTGAATTCTCTGGTGTTTAATGAGGTCTGAATTCTTGTAGAAAGTTTTCCCACATTCCTGACATTCACAAGATTTTTCCCCTGTGTGTGTTCTCTGATGTCTTGTGTGGGCTGACTTCTGGTTGAAGGTTTTTCCGCAATCATGACACTCATAAGGTTGTGTTCTCTGTTGTACACCAAAGACTAACTTTTCACTGAAAAACGTTCTACATTCATTATATTTAATCACATTGTCAATTGAGTGGCTTCTCTGAACTGGAATGAGGTTTGACTTCTGGCTGAAAGGCTGAACACTCTGATGCTCAAAGAGAATGGATTCCTCAAAGAAATTTTCTCCACATTCATTAAATTCATACTGATTCTCTCTTGGATGTGTTCTCTGATGAGCCATGAGGGATGACATATCACAGAAGATCTTCCCATAATCAGTGTGTTCACAGGAGTTCTTTCCTGTGTAAGTTTTCTTATGTACAACAAAGAGTGAATTCTCATGGAAAGCTTTCCTACATTCACTGTATTCAAAAGGTTGCTCCAAAATCTGAATTTTCTGACGGTGAACAAAATCTTCATTAAGATGGAGGCCATTCCCATTTTTATTATATTTATAAAGTTTCTCTTCAGAATAAATTCCTTCATGCTTATCATTATGGAGCCAATTTCTACCTTTGTTAAACTCATTGAACTTCTTTCTTGAATAGTTTCTACTGCTATTAATTAATTCTGAAATATAAATAGAGTGACAAGGAAGATTAGTTGACAGGAAAATTAGGAGAAACAGAATTAGTTAGGTTTTGGGGAGTGGGTAAGTTTAGGTCATTATCTTCTCACATCTAGATTATGACAACAGTATACACATTTCCAGTTTCATCTCTCTCTTCCATTCTACACAACAGCAACAAATCAAATTTCTAAGAACTCTAATTCAAAAGAGAATAGTACTATAACCCAATCTCTAATATCTAATTCTGTTACTAGCTCTAAATCACTAGCAATAAAAACATACAACAAAATAGCAAAATCAATGAGTGGTCAAGCCAGCCTTGCCACAGGATCATATTTACAGCTCTTTTCTGATTTATAGATATTTTCCTTTATTCCATCTGAGTTGTTCAATAGTGAACCATCAAACCCTCTTCCAATGCTTTCTGGCTTTCCCCCAACCAAATCTCACCTGATTTAACATTAGTCTTCAATCCTGCATACACACACACACCCTTCTATATCTTTGCAGAACATGAAAACCTACAATTCTAAACCTGGTCCTAAAACTGTCATTTACCTTTACTTTAATATTTTTTTGGTTATGCATGCTCACCTTTACTCCTCTGCTATCTACAATACTATATTTGTAATGATATATCATATGATACTGTACAAAACCCATAATAATACTATTGAGTCCTATAACCTAAGAACTGACAATATTTTTTACAATGGTATCACACTGAAGAGAACATATCAGTTATATCCAGATTCAGCTTAGAATCAAGCTGTCAATTTACAAATCTAAAATGAATATATTTTACTCTGGTAAGCCCAGCTGTTTGTCCCTTATAAATTGCTCATTCTCATTCATAATCTTATATTCTTTCACTCCATTAGCTTACAGTCCAATAACATTTTTAAAAAGTTGCCTTCCCAAATCTCCCCATAATTTTCAGCCTCTTTTGTTAAAAAAAAAAAAAAAGACCTAAAACATAAACAAACATTTCTCCAAAGAAAACATACGGATAGATGGTCAACAGACACATGAAAAGATGCTCAACATCACTCATCGTCGGGGAAATGCAAATCAAAACCATAATGACATATCACCTCACACCTGTCAGAATGGCTAAAATAAAAATACATAAAACAACAGGTATTGGTGATGATGCGGAGAAAAAGGAACCCTCATGCACCGTTGGTGGGAATGCAACCTGGTACAGCCACTGCGGAAAGCAGCATGGAGATTCCTCAAAAGAGTTAAAAATAGAACTACCCTATGATCCCGCACTCACAGTACTGGGTACCTACCCAAAGAATACAAAAATGCTAATTCAAAGGGATACATGCACCCCAATGTTTATAGCAGCATTATTTCCAATAGCTAAGATATGAAAGCAGCCCAAGTGTCCATCGATAGATGAATGGATAAAGAGGATGTGGTATGTGTATATATATACAACGGAATATTACTCAGCCATCAAAAAGAATAAAATCATGCCATTTGCAACAACATGGGTGGAGCTAGAGAATGTAACGGTAAGTGAAATAAGCCGGTCAGAGAAAGACAAATACTGTATGATTTCACTTGTACGTGGAATTTAAGAAACACAACAAACAAGCAAAGGGGGGAAAAAAGGGAAAGAAACCAAGAAACAGATTCTTAACTATAGAGAACAAACTGATGGTCACCAGAGGAGAGGTGGGTGGGGGGATGGGTAAAATAGGGGATGGGGATTAAGGAGTGCACCTGTCGTGATAAGCACTGGGTGATTAAAATAAAAAGTTAAAAAAAATCTGTTTGTATAATTTACTTTACCACAAACATGAACTACACTGCGGTAACACTGTCTTTGTTAAACACTAATTTTTTTTTTAAATGTTTATTCATTTATTTTGAGAGACAGTGTGTGTGAACAGGAGAGGTACAGAGAGAAAGGGAGAGAAAGAATCCTAAACAGGCTCTGTGACATCACCGCAGAGCCTGACAAGGGGCTCAATCCCACGAACCACTAGATGACCTAAGCCAAAATCAAGAGTTGAACACCCAATCGACTGTGCCCCCCAGGCACCCCAAATACTAAATTTTTAAATATTTCATGCAGCTCTGATTTTCATTCAACTATGTTTCTGGCAACCATAACTCTACCTATGATTTTCTTTCAACACTGAACAGATATGAAGTCAATGGTATTTAACAAACGGTTTTTATCAGAATTAACTGCACAGCTTTACTAAACACAAATTTTAGGCATCATACTGAAAGGTTTAGTGGTTTAACGTCTGTACTTTTAAAAATACTTCTGGGGCACCTGGGTGGCTCAGTCAGTGAAGGGTCTGATTTTGGCTCAGATCATGATCTCATGGTTTGTTGCGTTTGAGCCCCTGACAGTGCAGAACCTGCTTGGGATTCTCTCTCTCCCCCTTTCTCTCCCCTCTCCCACTCATGCCATCAAAATAAATAAATAAACTTAAAAAAAAAAAACTTCTGTAAAAAAACCAGCAAATATGGTAAAATGTCACTGAAAACTTTTTAAAAAGCATGTATAGAACAATGTACTTAATATTATGACATTAATAATTAATGTTAGTTTATAATGAAAATAAATATTTAAATGCTATTAACACATCCATATAAACCCCATCAAAAATGTCCTGTTCATCTGAGGGAGATGACACGGGGTTGGCTTTCACACTCCATAGTAAATTTTAAAATGAGTGTGTGCTACTTCTGATAAGAAACAAGGATGATAATAGACATGATTTTTTTCAGTCTCTGTGTCAGTGTACACAGAATAAATCAGAATCTAACAAATCTTACATGCTTGATGAGCTGGCATGTAAGTTTGTAAAGAATTTGTGGTAATGGCTTTCTGCATTATTATGAAAATCTGGCTCTATGTGGCTCCACAGTCAAGCAAAATCATTAATGTGTAATACTAGATTTTTAAGGAGTGAAACTAAGATCTTTCTTTTTGGAGGATCAAAATACTGATAGGAAGAGAAGCCTCTATAAACTATAATTACCTAACTATATGACCAGGAATTAATTTCCTGATGGGCAGACATGGAACGAGAAGTATGCTGAAGTAGTCGATGAGCTTCTCTTGGCAATATAAATCACGTGATGAACACAAGAAGCCATTACTCAATGTCAGGCATTCTTTCCACACCTTGTTTTCTGTTTAGGTTTCTCATTTACAACCTCCATGTCTCCTACTTATTTTCAGCAATATCTTTTTGTTTTTCCTCGATTTTTATGTAATGTCTACACCCAACATGGGGCTTAACTTACAACCCTGCGATCAAGCATCTTCTGTTCCACCGAGTGAGCCAGCCAGGCACCCCTGCAATATCTTTTCTACCTCTGTTTTTTTTTAAATTTAATTTAAATTTAATTTAATTTAATTTAATTTAATTTAATTTTTTAATCAATTTAATTTTGATTACTGCAGTGATTTTATTCTTTTTTTCAATTATTTCCTATGATATAACATAGAATTATTTCCTATGGTATAACACAGTTCATAACACACCTTCCTGTGGTCTTACTATCTCCTTCAGAATGAACGACCTGCCTCTCTTATGTTCTCGTACACCAGAAACCATGTTTCATTGTTAATTTATATTAAACACTAGTGACAATATTCAGACATTACATGATAACATTTTCAAGTGAATTGTTTTTCACCTGCCACTTGCTTGTCCTGTCTTCTCCTGTTTCTCATAATAACTTTGAATCCATCTCGTGTTATGTTTCTTAACAAGGGCACTGCGTGCTCTCCTCAATCTTTACTACGGTCTCCAACCAACCGAGAGAAGTCTTTGGTTTGTTTCAAGTATCAAAGTCTTCTGCACTTTCTACCACTTCACAGATGGCCTGCATCTTTCCAACAGAGCTTGTGTGTGTGAGTCCTCATCCAGCCCCCAGTGTGGAGTCCACTCCAGCCCTCTGCTTCTCACAAAGAAACTACAGAGATCTACCAGCATCCTAAAAGTCCTTCCTCCTGTTCTGTAAGATGACGTTCGACGATCCGAGGTCACACCTTCGGACGTGGCAGCTGGGCACACACCTCCACCCCGTTTTTCCCTGCTCTTGGCAACCCTTCACTGGTTCTGTTGTTGACAGTTAAGCTTTCTGCTTGTTCTTTCAAAGTGGGGTTTGACTGGCAGGTCTTAGCTCTTCCTGTTTCTAAGAAGTCAAGGTTAAAATGCCAACTTTATGTTTCTGTCTTCAAACCTGAGGTCCTTTACTTCTCCTTGAAATTCTTCTCTGGCCTCCAGAGTATCACCTTCTCTCAAATTTACTCCATCCTCAGACTCCCCCACCGTCCCCACTGCTCAGTCCTCATCGTCATCACTTCTAAACCTCGTGGTGCCCCAGGATTTAGCCACAAGCCCACACCTCTGGTTTATATGCACTCATGAGCAAGAAGCTCTCATACAGCTCCCACGACTGAACATCACCACACAGCTGGCATCCACTCGTCTCTCCAGTTCTGCCCTAACAGAATGCATATTGTTACATACAGTGTAACCCCTAAAAGGCTAATAATTTTTTAAAAGACTATATAACTAGTCTATATAAAAGACTATATAACTATAAAAAGCTAATAGAGGCAAAAGAAAGTAATAATTAAAAAACCCAAAAGGAGTTGTGAAAGGAGAAATAACAGAAGAAAGAAGAAATGGTACATAAAGACACGAAATAGGACTGCAGGCTTAAGCCCAGTTATACCAGTAAACATAAATGGACTGAACAGTCTAAATAAGAAATTTAAAATGTCAGACTAGATTTAACAACAACTAGAGTGTGGTAAGGCTGGCAGTAAAGGATGAAACAGAGTATATCCTACAAACTCTAAAGAACAGAAAGCTGGTGTGGCGATGTTAATACCAGAAATGGACTCGAAGGAAGAGCATCACTGCGTATACGGAGACAGGCACCACATAGTGGTTCAAGAGTCCATTAAAAGGTGAGATATAACAATCATAAATTTCTGTCTGCCTAATAATACAGCTTCAAGAAATATCATACTTGGAGATTTTAAAACACCTTTCTTAGTAACTGACAGAGTGGCTGACAAAAGACAATCAGGATACACAAGACCTGAAGACCAGAAGACCATTATAAAACACTACACGAAACAATTGTAGAACATATATCCTTTTCAAGTACAAACAGACATCAACAACTTTCAAGCCACTGAAATCACACAAAGAGTCTTCTCTGTATTAAATCAGAACTCAAGACCTGAAGGATAACTACAAAAGAATGATTTTAGAAGCAACTCCCTTCTAAGCAACCCATGAACCATGGATCAAAGAACTTTTAAAAGGCGGCGGTGGGGGGGAGGGTTCCTAAAAAGATTTCCATGGCAGCCCTGCAGCCCCAGCTCTGCCCCAGCCAACACCCAACGCTGAATTTAGCTTCTAGGAGTAGGTGCGAATTTTGCACTAAGCAAAAAAAGGGGGAATTTTTAAAAACAGCTCTGTATTGTCTTGTGGCTACTACGTCCAAAGATGTGGCAGAAAACAATTTGGTGTAAGTCCCAGAGACAGTCGTCCCTATCAAGGGAAGAAGTGTCTGTGGGTGAGGATTTAGTGTCCATGTGTAGAATCTTACAGTACTGGAGACAGAACAAGTCTGCAAGACTGATGATCTGCCTAAGGGAGGGCCGTGTGCAGAAGAACAGAACTAGGGAGGGCCTGTCACACTTTGGGAGCTAGCTGCCTTTTGGAAAAATCATTTTGAACTTGCTAATGAGCTCTTGTTAAACTGTGATGCCTGATTTACTGGAGAGTGATAATGGGTCTCTAGCCTGTTGAACCCATTTTTGAGTGGATCAACTTGGAATCTACCACTGGCAAGGTGAAAAAGCCTTTCTATTTTATTCATTTTTTTAATGTTTATTTATTTTTGAGAGAGAGAGAGAGAACGCACTTGCAAGTGGGGGAGGGGCACAGAGAGAGGGAGACAGAGAATCCGAAGCAGGCTCCAGGCTTTGAGCTGTCAGCACAGAGCCCGCAGCGGGGCTCAAACTCTTGAACCATGAGATCATGACCTGAGCCTAAGTTGGGACATTCAACTGAGACACCCAGGCACCCCCAAAAAAGACTTTTTAAAATAAAACCCAGCAAGAAAGGCCTTGATGGAGTCACAGAGCTCTCTCCTGGCTGCTGCTCCGCTGTGTCCTTCAGCTCTGCCAGGCAGGTGTGAAAGCAGGTGTGGTCCCTCTGTGCAGTGGCAGGACTCTGACCATGACAATGTTGAAAGCCACCCTGAGGCACTGTGGGCTGTGGAAACACGGTGAATCCTGGCAGAATCGTGGAGAGGGCTACTTCTGGTGCCGGGGCCTGCACCGCCCAGACTACAGGAGCTGACTGTGTTCTTAGCTCATGTTCCTGTGGAAGGTGCAAGGTGGGGGGGTAGGGAGCACCCATTCTGGGACAGGGAATCGATCTCAATTTTAAACTCCTTTAGAGGATATCTCACTACTGTGACTTTACAATAATGAGCAAGAATGAGTCTATTTCCCTTACCTCTTTCTTGGCACACACACCTTAGCAAAGCAGTCTATTAAATGGAGCTGTCCTCAAAAGGGATGGTCTCCAGGCTATTTCCTGGATACGATTAGGGGAAAAAGGGTGAATATGGGGGCAGGTAGTACACGGACCTCTTTTGCAAATTCAACATCTCACCCTGACCGTTCAGGTGGGCATGATGGATCTCTTTTCCCTGACAGCGACTCCAGGCCAGAACACAGCCAAAAAACAGTTTCAAGCATCAGAACTAATTCTAAGTTGTATGAAAACGCTTCTGTTACAGAGCTGTGGTCTCCCTTGTACCTGGCCCTTCCAGATGCAAGGTCTGGCTAAGAGTGGAGGATGGCTGGAAAGACTGTGAAGCTGCAGTTTCCATTAAGACACGCAGACTTTGTAATGACGGAAGGAAAGCAAACTCTCTGGCACCTGGAAAGCGAACCTTTATAGCAGCATGGGGACAGGGCTGTCAGACCTGCTCTCGGGAGTTCTCCTCCCAGAGGACCAATGCCTCTGCTGCTCCCGCTAAATGCCGCCCGTGCTCTTCAACCCAACTACAAACTGCAGCGAATCCCTGGCAGTGAAGTTGGCAGCTGTTTCTCCCATCCCTGCTTGGTGTCACAAGACAGCAGCTCGGAGCACCTGTGGGTATCATGCATACCACAGGGAAGGGGATGGACGAAATGGCGTCATGGACAAGCAGGACTGTTTGGAACTGACTGCCTGAAAAGAAGACAAAACCAAATATTTAGACTGGTACTGGGGTGGGGGTCTAAAGCTTACCAGACAGTGAGAAGCCACGATGGAGGCAGGGGGGGCAGGTGGTGCTAACAACTGCAAAATTTTTATTTTCCAGTATACCCTCTGAGATTGTGTGTGTGTGTGTGTGTGTGTGTGTGTGTGTGTGTGGCATTAACTTGAAACTGAAGTGTGATCTGCACCAAGGGGTGGTTATCAGAAACACTCAAGTATGTGAGCAAACACCTGGTGCTGAACAGACCCCAGACATGCACTCTGTGAGCAGTGTCACCTACAGTGCAGGTGTTCTGTTAGAAAGAGGGACAGAATCTTTTCCTGCCTTGAGCTGAAATGCTTCATGACCCTGCCTCAGCCTGGAAGGCATTCAAGTCAGTTTTAACTGGCTGGCCACGGCTGTATGGACCACAGAGCGTGCCACAGACTTCTTCCACACAGACCAAGGCACAGTCTGTACAAAATATCAATAAATGCTGCCGCAGCTGGTTTACCACCTTGGGCCAGGTAAAAGGTGAATGGAAAAACGTGAAGAGCATCTAGCTTTCAGCATACAAACCTGTTTCAAGACTAAAACAAAATGAAGAATGGCACGTACACAGAAAAACTGCCCAGAAGTCAGAAATAAGACGAATGGTACTGTGGGACTGTAGGGAAAATAAATTTTATGTTACTGAACAGTTAGGACTTTTTGAGCAAATCTCGATAAAACTTGGAGCTTAAGGTGCAAGAATGAGGCTTGGAAAGTAATTAATGACTAATGAGATAGGGACACACTCTAGAGAGATTTACAGTTCAGTGGGCATGCTGGACCTGGGACCCTGATGCCATCCTGGGTATACAGCTGGAGACAGGGGCGCCTGGGTGGCTCAGTCAGTTAAACGTCCAACTCGCAGCTTTGGCTCAGGTCATGATCTCATGGTTCATGAGTTGGAGTCCCATGTGGGGCTCTGTGCTGACAGCGTGGAGACTGCTTGGGATCCTCCCTCTCTGCACCTCCCCTGCCTCTCAAAATAAATAAATGAACTTAAAAAGTACATACATACATACATACACACACACATAGCTGGAGATAATAACCGTCTTTTTCCCTGAAGAAATTTACTCATAGTCCAAAGGATTAGAGTGTGAACTTGGGCTCCTTTCTAAGGGAGCAAAGGTTCTGCTCTCTGCTTTAAAAAGGGTAGGGGGACAACTACCTCTCTCCTCTATGCAAGCACCCAGATTCATTTTATCGGTGTTCTGCACCCAAAATACCAATTCTGCATGTATGTGCAAGACCCCTGGTTTTTCTTATTGCTCGGAGAGTAAGAAATCGAGGTACACCAGAACCACAAAATTGTTACTTGGCTTTACATAAATAATAATTCATCTGCTCTGATCCAGATACTCGTACCAATACTCGTATATTGTATTTACGGTAAAATTAACAAAGACAAATACTAAAAATTTAACAGTCTGAAATTTATAATCTCCACCAAGAGATAACTTCAGACCCAATGGCTTCATAGGTGAAACCTTTCAAACATTAAAAAAAAATAACATAATCTCACATAATATCATACATAGAAAAGTATGAAACACCGCCCAACTCATCTTTTGAAGGTAGTACAGTCTTCAACCCAAAACCTGAAAAGATTACGATGAGGACAATTACAGGATAACAGCTCTCGTGAACACACGCACACAGAGAAACCCTATACAAAATAGTGAAAAGCCAAACTCAGTGATTATAACAGCAAAATACATTATGATGAAGAAGAACGTATTTCAAACATATCAGGTTGGTTTAACATTTGAAAATCAATCAAGATCACTCACCATATTAACATAATAAATATGAAATAAGTATGACTATCTCAATACATGCAGAAAAAGCATTTGACAAAATTCAATACTCAGTCATGATCTAAAAAAAAAAAAAATCTCCTAGCAAATTAGGAATAGAACTTCTTCAAAATGATAAAAGACATCTATAGAAATCCTTCAGCTAAAGTCAAAATTAATAATAATACACCCAACAGTTTCTCCCTGAAGTCAAGAACAAGACAAAAATGTTCACCTTCGTCACTTCTATACATCACATCACTGGCATTCTCAACCAGTACAACAGGCTAAGAAAAAAAAATGTATGAACATTAGGAAGGAGAAGTAAACTTGTCTTTATTCCTAGAGAACACAATTGTTTACCTATGAAATTTTTAAAAATCTATAAAACTACCAAAATCAGTAAATTTAGCAAAGTTGCAGGATACAAAGCCAGGGTGCAAGTATCAAATGTTTTTCTATATGTTAGCATTAAACAACTGGAGAATAAAATAGTATGAATAGCATAAGGTTAAAAATGAAAATAGCATAAGAAAACATAAATATATTTAAGAATATATTTACTAAAGGGCACCTGACTGGCTCAGTCAGAGGAGCATGTGACTCTTGATCTTGGGGTTGTAATTTCAAGCCCCACACTTGGTGTAAAGACTACTTAAACAAATAAAACTTAAAAAAACAAAGAATACATTTAATGAAGGATGGGAAAAACTACTAAACTGAAAACTAAAAAACCAGAAAGAAATTAAAGAAGAGTTAAATAGAGTCATACCATGGTCATGGATTGGAAAACTCAGTATTATGAACATGTCAATTTTCTCCAAAATGAGCAATGCAATCCCAATAGAAGCCCTAAAAAGGTAGGTGTAGGGAGTGTGTGTGTACTTGTACAAATTGACAAGGTGCTTTTAACATGTATATGAAAATGCAAAAGCTCATAGTAGCAATGCATTATCCATAATATCTGGCATCACAAAAATTATTTTAATATATTTTGTAGACTAAACATGTTCTTGGGGCACCTGGGTGGCTCAGTTGGTTAAATGTCCGACTTCAGCTCAAGTCATGATCCCACAGTTTCTGAGTTCGAACTGTGTCAGGCTCTGTGCTGACAGCTCAGAGCCTGGAGCCTGCTTCAGATTCTGTGTCTCTTTGTCTCTCTGTCCCTCCCCCACTAGCACGGGCACTCTCTCTCTCAAACAAACAAACAAACAAAAAAAAGCATTAAAAAAAAAGATGTTCTTAAAAAGTAAATACATAAATCTAATAGAAAACTAAAAAACAATGGGTGCGTCTGGGTGGCTGAGTCAGTTAAGTGTCTGACTCTTGGGTGTCAGCTCAGGTCATGATCTCACAGTTCTGTGAGTTCAAGCCCCAGGTCGGGCTCTGCACTGGCAGTGCAGAATCTGCTTGGAATAAGATCTCCTCTCTCTCTGCCCCTCCCCTATTTGTGCTGTCTCTATATAACTCAAAATAAATAAAAATAAATAAATACATAAATAAATAAAACTAAAGCCAAAAAGATGTTCTTGGCAACTTTCTGTATTCATGTTATAGCCAAGGAACCCTGAAGAAAATAGCCAACACAGGAGTGCTTGAGTGGCTCTCTCGGTTAAGCATCCGACTTCTGCTGAGGTCATGATCTCACCATTCGTGGGTTTGGGCCCTGATCGGGCTTTATGCTGACAGCTCAGAGCCTGGAGCCTGCTTCAGATTCTGTCTAGAGAGACAGTCTCTCTCTCTCCCTCTCTCTCTCTGCCCCACCTTGCTCGTGCTCTCTCAACAATAAATAAATTAAAAAAAAAATTTTTTTTAATTAAAAAAAAGAAAATAGCCAACCCAGAAGGCTAACACTGCCAGACGTCATAACTTATAATTCAGTTATAAAAATAAAAAGCAGTGGTATTGTCGTGAAGAAGGATAAATCAGCCAGTAGAACAAATCAGAAGTCCAGAAAGAAAACCACAAATATATGGTCACTCAATAAATGACAAAGATAAAACCACAATTCAGCAGGGGAAAGGACAGTCTTTGTAACCGTATTCAGAAGTCATCAAGAGACTAAGACAAGTCATAACTCAGAAAAGATTTCAATAACTACATACATCTGCCAAAAATTTATATTCAAAATATACTTTAAAAATTCTAGAATTCAGTAAGACCAATAACCCAATAAAATAATATCGACAAAAGACGTCAACAGTTACTTTGCTAAAGGAAATCCAAAAAGCCAACAAACATGAAAGGATGCACAACATCATGAATCAGCAGAGAAATGGGATAAAACCGAACAAGATAGCACAACACAATAACTAGAATAGCAAATTAATTAGGCTGACAATACCAAGTGAATGATGAACTGCAATTAAAACTCTCACACATTGCTAGTAGCAATATGACGTAGTACAACCACTTTGGAAAACTGTTTAAAAAATACTGATAAAGCTAAATATGTAGCTACTCTGTACCCAGCAAGCCTGTTTCTGGTCACACATCTAACAGACGTTAAGAGTTTAGGGGCGCCTGGGTGGCTGAGTCCAGTGAGCATTCAACTCTTGTGTTCAGTTCAGGTCATGTGAGACCATGACATGTGAAATCGAGCCTCGTGTTGGGCTCTGTGCTGACAGCATGCAGCCTGCTGGGGATTCTCTCTCTCCCTCTCTCTCTGCCCCTCCCCTGCTCACATGAATGCTCTCTCTCTCAAAATAAATGAATGAACTTTTAATATATAAATAGATAGATATAAATATAGATATATAAGATATGATTTCAAAGATTTAAAAACAATTTTTCCTCCAAAAGACACACACAAGACTATTTATATCGACGCTTAAATACTTTAAAACTCAAACCAAATAGGTTTCAAAACGAATATGTAACCTTAATATGTACTATAAAAATAAAGAGATAAACTCTGGGATAGTCACAATGGAATGCTACACAGCAATATACAGCAATAAACTAATCATACACACAACATGAATGTTTCTCAAAGACATAATACTGAACCAAAGAAGCCAGATACTATATATATACACACACAGAACATACATATGGTCCACATACACATATATAGCATATATAGAGAGTATATATTAAGATGTGTGCACTTAATTCAATATAATTATTCCTTTCGTACACAGAAGTGACACTGGGAGATTCTGGGTGATTCAGGGACACTGAACATTTCAGTCAAGTCAACATGCCACTTCCAAAGGCTCATCAGAGACTCTAAGCAGTGATTCCTGAAGACCACTTCAAAGACCATTTCAATGACCTTAAGCTCTCAACTAATGCTTTATCATCTAATTTCCTCCTAAACTCCAACTGACTCACACTGACGGACTCACCTGGGTCACTCTGGCCTGGGGACTCTAATATCCATGGCTCCTCTCCTTGCTCCAACTTGAGGATCACTTCTGGTTTAGGAATGGATAACCCTGTGAATAAGAATCGTATCACGTGGGACAAATTGGATGAGTTTCAGGACTTCTCAAGGTGGACGACAGTATAACTCAAAGACTACACAATAAAAAAAATTTAATTTAATCCCTGTTACGGGACAGAGGGAAACAAATTCCTTGTGACAACCAAAAGGGATAAACCATCCTTGGCCTCCAAATTCCAAAGCTAAATATTACTGTAGTCTACAAAAACTCTACAGGTTTCTGTAAATAAAAAACTGGAGGCCTGCCTGAGAAACAAGCACTACCTACCCACTGCGACAAGGTGGCTGTAGTTCTCCAGCATCACGTCCCTGTACAGGGTCCTCTGAGCAGGGTCCAGGCGCTGCCACTCCTCCTCAGTGAAGCCCACAGTCACATCCCCGAATGACAATAATCCCTGCAAAAGCACATTGTGCTCAGTCTAAAGTAGTCAGAATCAGGAAATATGAAAAAAAAAAAAAAAAAAAAAAAAAGATGTTCAAAGACAAATTCTTACATGTTTTGCCGTTGAAAACTGACCAGATAATGTTACTAACCTCTACTATATATATATATATATATATATATATATATATATATATATATACACCTTGTTTTGTGTTAGACTTTGCGAGTGAAAAAGAGATTAGAGTAGAAATACCACTGACGAATCAATTTATTCTTTAATGCAAACGATCTGAGTGCACACATGTACTTGGAACTGCCCTGGTTCTGACAATTCCAAGTGGAATAAAATACTCTTTCTGATCTCAAAGAAGATATTCTCATAAGGAAACCCGCAAAGACATACCTGCCACAGGAATTAAAGAATCCACACCTAAGAAGACATTACATTTATACATCAGGCTGATCCTTGGCACAAAGAGAGCCTACCACCATCAAACAATAAATAAGTAAGAAGAAACAAAAACAGTAAGAAAATACAGCAAACATTGCAGACTGTGGAGAATCTGATTTCCAAGCCACCACATTATTAAATTCAAATGCCCAATGTTTAATCAAAAAATCACAAGGCATATAAGAAAACAGGAAAACATGTAACCATATAAAACTCCTAAAAAAAAAAACAACAACAGAGGTGCTAATAATAAGCTCCTTGACACAGGTCTTGGCAATGGTTTTAGGTTTGACACCAAAAGCAAAAAAACAACACAAGAAGAAATAAATAGGAGTACATCATAACTAAAATGTTTCTTTGCACCCCAAAGAAAATCATCAACAAAAATAGAAAGGAAACCTACTGAACACAGAAAATATTCCTGACTCCTGTATCTCATAAGGGACTAATAGTCAAAATATATAAAGAACTCACATAACTCACTTGCCAAAAAAACATGAATACACATAGTTCAGAGAAGACACACAGGCCCATAAAAAAGATGCTCAACATCATTCATCATTAGGGAGAGGCAAATCAAAACCACAATGATATTACCTCCTACCTGTTAGAATGGCTATCAAGAACACAAGGAGGAACAAGTGTTAACAAGGATGCAGACAAAAGGGAACACTGGGCACTGTGCGTCGGAATGTAAACTGGTGCTGTGGAAAACAGTATGGAGGCTGTCCAGACAATTAAAAGTGGAACTACCATATGATCCAGGCATTCCACTTCCAGTATTTACCCACCCCCCCCAAAAAATAAAAACATTAACTCAAAAAGACACATACACCCCATGTTTGCAGCAGCATTATTTACAATATCCAAGATATGGACACAACCTGTCCACTTACGGATGAATGCATATAGAAATTGTGGTATGTATATACAACGGAATATGATTCAGCCATGAAAAAGAGTGAAACCTTGCCATTTGCAACAACATGGATGGACTTTATGGCATGATGCTAAGTGAAATAAGTCAGGAAGAGAAAGACAAGTAAGTACCATGTGATCTCTCTTACATGTGGAATCGTAAAAAAACAAAAACAAAAAACAAGCTCATACAGAGAACAACTTGGTGGGGGGTGGGGTGGGGAAAATGGGTGAATCCTTTTCTAGTTTAAAAAACTGTCTTCAAGAGAACAAGGAAACTACAATATCTTTTATGAACATGGATGTAAAAAGTCCTCAACAAAATATTTCCAAACAGAATTCAGCAGCATAGTAAAAGGATTATTACATATCACAAAGCTATAGTAATCAAAACATATGGTACTGGCACCAAAACAGACACAAAAATCAATGGAACAGAATCGAGACCTCAGAAGTAAACCAAAACCTGTATGGTCAATTAATCTATGCCAAGGGAAGCAAGAATAAACTTTGTGAAATAGACAGTCTCTTCAACAAATGGTGCCGGGAAAACTGGACAGCTCCATGCAAAAGAATTAAACTGGACCACTTTCTTACACTATACACAAAAAAGAAACTCAAAAGGGATTAAAGACCTAAATGTCAGCCCTGAAATCATAAAACTCCTAGAAGAAAACTACACCCAGTAACTTCTTTGACATTGGCCATAGAAACACTTTTCTAGATATGTCTCATGAGGCAAGGGAAGTAACAGCAAAAATAAACTGTTGCAACTACACCAAAATAAAAAGTGTTTGCATAAAGAAAACCATCAACAAAACAAAAAGGCAACCCAGTGAATGGGAGGAAATATCTGCAAATGATATATCCAATAAAGAGGTTAATATCCAAAACATATGAAGAACTTATACACCTGATTAAAGCAGACATACAGGAGCGCCTGGGTGGCTCAGTCAGTTAAGCATCCGACTTTGGCTCAGGTCACAATCTCACGGTTCGTGGGTTCGAGCCCCACACTGAGCTTTGTGGTGACAGCTCGGAGCCTAGAGCCTGCCTCCCATTCTGTGTCTCCCTCTCTATCTGCCCCTCCCCTACTCCTGCTCTCTCCAACCCTCACTCTCTCAGACACAGGAAAAGATGCTCAACATCACTCATCATCAGAAATGCAAATCAAAACCACAATGATATCACCTCATACCTGTCAGAATGGCTAGTATAAAAAAGAAATAACAAATGTTGGCAAGGATGTGGAGAAAAATGTGAATTTTTGGTGGGAATGGAACTGGTGCAATCACTGTGGAAAACAGTATGGACGCTCCTCAAAAACAGAAAAATAGAAATACCATATGACCCAGTAGTTCCACTACCGTGCATTTATCCAAAAGAAAAAAAAAAAAAAACACTTAATTTGAAAAGACACATACACTCCTATGTTTAATGCAGTATTATTTACAATACCCAAGATATGGAAGAACCCTGAAAGATGAAGGAATAGAGAAGGAAGGAAGAATGAAGGAAGAATCACTGATAGATGAAGGAATAGAGAAGATTTAGTGTGGATATATATATATATATATATATATATATATATATATATATATACGTATGTGTGTATATATATATATATATGTGTGTGTGTGTGTGTGTGTATATATATATATATACATACACACACATATATATATGTGTGTATATATATATGTGTGTGTGTGTGTATATACATGTATGTGTATATATATGTATACATATATGTATACACACACACACACACACACACACACACACACAATGGAATATTACATAGGCATTAAAAAGAATGAGATCTTGGCATCTGTGACAAAATGGATGGACCTAAAAGGTATTACGCTAAGTGAAATAAGTCAGACAGAAAAATACCACATGATTTCACTTCCATGTGGAATCTAAAAAACAAAACAAATGAACAAAGAAACAAAAAAGAGACCCATAAATACTGAGAACAACTGGTAGTTGCTAAGGGAAGGTGTTGGTAGATGGGTGAAACAGAGAAAGAGAATTAAGAGTTACAACCTACCAATTATTAAATAAATCCTGGAGATGAAAAGTATGTAACAGCAAATAAAGTCAGTAATACTGTAATAACATATGGCAACAGCTGGTGACTACACTTATTGTGGTAAGCACTAATGTATACAACTGTTGCATCAGTATGTTGTATACCTTATGCTAATATTAAAATTGTATGTTATGTTTCCTTTAAAAAATAAAATAAAATAGGGGCACTTGGGTGCCTCAGTCAGTTGAGCAACCCACTCTTGATTTTGGCTCAGGTCATGATCACAGGGACATGAAATCGAGCCCTTTGTCACACTCCACACTGGGCACGGAGCCTAAGAGTCTGTCTTTCTCTTTTCCTCTGCCCCATCCCTGCTCACGTCCACACTCACTGTCTAAAAAAACTAATAAAATTTAATTTACTTTAAGTTTTCAAAAAGGATTATACACCATGACCAAGTAGATCCATTCCTGGAATGCAAGGATGGTTCAACATACAAAAATTGATTAATATAATACACCACATCAATACAATGAAGGAAAAAAAAAACCACAAGACAATCTCAAGTGATGCAGAAAAGGCATCTGACAAAATTCCACCATCTTTCATGGTATCAGCAGTCAACAAAATAGGAATAGAAAGGAACTACCCCCACTTAACAAAAGCCATAAATGTAAAACACACACACACACACACACACACACACGAAAAATTATTCTCAGTGGTGAAAAGGCAGAAAGCTATTCCTCTCAGATCAGGAGCAGGGTCAGGATGCTTGCTTTCGCCACTTGTCTTCAACACAGTACTGGATGTTCTAGTCAGAGCATTAGACAAGAAAAAGAAATAAAAAGCATCTAATTTAGAAAGGAAAAAGTAAAAGCATTTGTGCAAATGAAATAATATTACATGTAGAAAAACCTAAAGACTCCACAAAAAAAGCGGCTGCATCAACTAAATGAATTCAGCAAAGTAGCAAGATACAGCAACACACAAAATTCAGTTGCATTTCTATTTCTATATAGGTACAATGAATGACCTGAAACGGAAATTACAAAACCAATTCCACTTACCAAAGCATCAAACAAAATCTTAGGAATTACTGTGACCAAAGATGTAAAAGATCTGTACAATAAAAACCACAAAATAGTGCTGAAGGCATTAAAGAAGGCATTAATAAATGGAAACACATCCCATGTTCATGGATTAGACAACTTCTTGTTAAAATGTCAATACTACTCAAAGTGATGTACAGATTCAATGAAATCCTTAGCAAAATCCCAATGACGTTTTTTGCAGAAATTAAAAAAACCCATCCTAAAATTCAAAGAAACCAGACTATCCACAACAATCTTGAAAAACAACAAAACTGGAAGACTTACACTTCCTGATTTCAAAACTTAGTACAAAGCCACAGCAATCAAAACAGGATGGTACCAGCATAAAAAGGGACAAATAAGACCAATGGAATAGAAAAAAGAGTCCAGAAATAAACACTCACACATATTGTCAAATGATTTTTGACAAGGCTGTCAAGACCACTCAATGCGAAAATGACATCTTTTCATCAAATGGCACTAGAAAAACTGGATAGCCACATGTAAAAGAATAAAGTTGGACCCTTAACCTAACACCATAGACAAAAATCAACTCACATCAAGTACCTAAATTTAAGTTCTAAAACAATAAAACTTAGAAGAAAACATAGTACAAAAGATACACAACACCGGATTTGGCAATGACTTCCTGGATATGACATCAAAGGCATGGGTAACAAAGAAGAAACTGACACACTTGTCATGAAAATTGTAATGTCCACATCAAAAGATACTATCCACAGAGTTAAAAGTTAATTGACAGGAGAAAATATTTATAATTCATATATCTGATAAGAGATTAATATCCAGAATATAAAGAGAACTCCTAAAATTCAGCAACAACAAAAAAAAACCAAACAGTCTAATTCAAACATGGGCAGTGGACTTGAACAGATATTTCTCCAATGAGGATATACAAATGGCCAATAAACACAAGAAAATATACTAATCATGAATCATTAAGGAAATACAAGTCAAAGGTACAGTAAGATCCCACCTCACACCCATTAAGATTGCTACTACCAAAAAAAGAAAAAGCAACTGTTGGCAAGGATGCAGAGGAAATGGAACTCCCACGCTCTGCTGCTGACAGTGTAAAGCGGTACAACCATTGTAGAAACAGGATGGAGCTTCCTCAAAATTGAAACTAGAATTACCTTACGGCCCAGCAATTTTCCTTCGAGGTATATATCCAAGAGTAGGTCTCAACCACATGTCTGCACACTCGTGTTCACGGCAGCATCATTATTCACAATAGTGGAAACATGGAAGCAACTCAAGTGTCCACGGACAGGTGAATGGACAAGCATAATGTGCATATACGTACAATGGGATGCTACTCAGCCTTAAAAATGGAAAAAACCCTGCAATACGCTACAACATGGATGAATCTTGAGGACGTAATGCTAAGCGAAATAAGCCAGTCACAAAAGGACAAAGACTACAGGATTTCACTAATACGAGGTACTCAGAGTAGTCAAAATTATAGAAACAGGAAGTTGTAACAGTGGTTTCCAGCACCTAGAGGTAGGGGAGACCGGGGAGTTATTGTTTAATAGGTATAGAATTTCAGTTTTACAAGATGAAAAGAGTATGGGGATGGATGGTAGTGACAGACACACAACAACATGAATGCATTTAATACCACTTAAGTGTACACTTAAAAGTGTTTAAGATGGTAAATTTTATGTTATTTGTATTTTGCCACAATTAAAAAAGAAAAAAGTAATAATGTACTGACATGTACTAAACAGGGACACACCCTGGAAACATGCTAAGTGAAAGAAGCCAGACACAAATGGCCATATGCTGAATGACTCCACTTGTAATATATTCACAACAGATCAACCCATAGAGACACAACACAAGTTGTCGGTTGCCAGGGGTTGGGTGAATAGAAGAACAGGGAGAAACTTATTAATGAGTAAAGGGCTTTATTTAGAATGATGGGAATATTTTGAAACTCAATAAAGGTAGTGGTTTCATAACACTGTGTAGTAAATGTACTGATTTGACTTGGTTGCTTTAAAATCATTTTGTTTTGGGGGCACCTGGGTGGCTCAGTCAGTTGAGCCTCCTACTTGATTTCAGCTCACGTCATGATCATACCATGGTTGTGAGATCGAGCCCCACATCATCAGGCTCTACACTAGGTGTGGAGTCTGCTTAAGATTCTCTCCCTCCCTCCTTCCTTACCCCTCCTGGCATGCATGCTCCTGCTCTTTCTCTCTCTCTCTCTCTCTCTCTCTCTCAAAAAAAATAATAATTTTGTGATATGAATTTCACCTCAATATATTGGAGTTTTTTTAATATGTAAGAAGAAGGTGTGGACAATAAAATGGCAATGAAAGATGAAGGAGTTAAAACCACGTATCACTAACTACAACAAAAAGGAAACATTAAATTCCCAATATAAAAGACATAGCATTTCATACTGGGCTAAAAATGTCTAGTCACATGTTCTTTACTAAAAAATACATTCACAAAGAACATGTAAAATCTCACTAAGGTGCATTACCCCCATGACGCAAAACCTCCAGGATATCAGAGGATGGAACGACTGACTGGTGAGTGAGAATGGATAATATCTCCTTTTACAATCAAGTGTTTTCAGTTATCTGCTTTCAACTAAGTTGAAAGAGAAATTAATCAGAGTTGCATTAAGAAAACAATTCCACTGGGGCGCCTGGGTGGCTCAGTCGGTTGAGCGTCCGACTTCGGCTCAGGTCATGATCTCACAGCTCATGGGTTCGAGCCCCGCATCGGGCTCTGTGCTGATGGCTCGGAGCCTGGAGCCTGCTTCGGATTCTGTGTCTCCCTCTCTCTCTGCCCCTAACCCACTCGCATTCTGTCTCTGTCTCTCTCAAAATAAATAAACGTTAAAAAAAAAATTAAAAAAAAAAAAAAAGAAAACAATTCCACTTACAACAGCATCTAAAAGAATAAAATACTTAAGAATAAATTTAAGCAAGCGGTTGTAAGATTTGCACACTGAAAACTACAAAATATTGCTGAAAGAAATTAAAGAAGACCTAGGCAAATGGAAAAACACCTCACATTCACGGATTATAAAACATCCCCAAAGTGATATACAGATTCAATGCAATCCTTATCAAATTCTCAACAGCTTTAGGGTTTTTGTTTTGTGTGTTGTTTTGTGTGTGTGTGTGTGTGTGCGTGTTTTGTTTTGTTTCTTTGTTTGTTTTGTAGAAATAGAAAGGCTAATCTAAAATTCACATGGACTTGCAAGGGACCTTGCTGCAGAACAGTTTGGCGGCTTCACAATACGTTAAACATAGAATGCGCCATCAATGTTACTCCCAGGAAAGTGAAATAGGTCTTCAACAAAAGCTTGTACGTGAAGGCTCACAGCAGCACTATTCTCAATAGCCAAACATGGAATCACTC
This sequence comes from Panthera onca, assembly GCF_046562875.1. Classification (NCBI taxonomy): domain Eukaryota; kingdom Metazoa; phylum Chordata; class Mammalia; order Carnivora; family Felidae; genus Panthera; species Panthera onca. The sequence continues at coordinate 79,797,690 of NC_138349.1, forward strand.
CAAATGCCCATCAATTGATGGACACACAAAAGGTGGTGTACACACACAAGGGAATATCACTCAGTCACAAAAGCAGATGAAGTAATGATAACATGCTACAACATGGGTGGGTCTTGAAAACATTAAAGGAATGGGGCGCCTGGGTGGCGCAGTCAGTTAAGCGTCCGACTTCAGCCAGGTCACGATCTCGCGGTCCGTGAGTTCGAGCCCCGCATCAGGCTCTGGGCTGATGGCTCGGAGCCTGGAGCCTGTTTCCGATTCTGTGTCTCCCTCTCTCTCTGCCCCTCCCCCGTTCATGCTCTGTCTCTCTCTGTCCCAAAAATAAATAAAAAACGTTGAAAAAAAAAAAATTAAAAAAAAAAAAAAAAAAGAAAACATTAAAGGAAGTGAAAGAAGTCACACATGAAAGACTATCCATTTATATCAGATATCCAGAACAGACAAATCCACGAACAGAAAGTAGATTAGTGGTTGCTAGGGGCTGGGGAGACTGGGGAGGAATCGTTCATTAAGTCACGGCACTGCTTATTAAAAGTATGAGGTTTCTTTCCGGTGTGATGAAACTATTCTGACAGGAGATGGCAGTTATGGTTGTACAACACTGTAAATGTATTAAGTGCAACTCAATTCTACACTTTAAAAAGGTTTAAGGGTGAATTACACATCATGTGTATTTTACCACAACTGAAAGAGTGGAATCCCTCACCAGACTCTGCAAAAATTTAGATTCTGCCCAGTCCCCAGGGCAGTCACAAAGCCTACCTCCTCCTACGGACCATCCTAGATCATCATGGTCTGTCCAAATTCGCTCCTTCTTTGAACAACCATGAGTCCTAATGCTGGCACAATTCACGTGCAACTCAAATTTTCCTCTGAATTGGACGAGAATTATTCACTTTATTCCTACCACTTTTTTAGTAACTGCAGGATTGTCACTGGAAGGGACACAATGTCACCAAATGAAGGTTATCATGTTCCAGTTTCAAAACTCAGTAAGATCTCAAGGTGTGCATTTATCCACAGGGCATCCTTGCCCTACTGTGTCAGAGGTCGGCAAACAGCAAACCTTTTCCGTAAACGGCCACTTAGCGAGTATTTCAGGCTTTTGCCGAGCTATACCATCTCTGTCACAATCACTCAACTCTACCCCTGTAATATGAAAGCAATCACAGCCACAAGTAAATGAGTGCAGCTATGTCCCAATAAAGCTTCAGAGACACTTAAATCTGAATTTCATATCACAAAAAAAAAATCACTCTTGATTTGTTTCTGTTTAATTTGTGGGCCATAGAAAAAGAGGCAGCAGGCTGTATCTGGCCCATGTACTGTAACTTGTGGACTTGTGCTCTATATCTTCCCTGATGTTAACATTTTTATTTGTACTATTTCATGTGAAGGTATAGACGTTTTATAATAAACCTCACACAAATTGTATCAACCTCACATAATCACTGTTAGGCAAAACTGTGAGTAAATGAACAACTCACCTGGGATGTGATCATCTTCTGCTGGCCCTGGAAGAGTGGGGACAGCCAGGAGGGCACAGCTGAGAAGGAAAGACGGATCGTGAGAGATGCCACCGGCCTACAAAATTTCACGTAGCTGCTGGCAAAGCAGCTCTGAAGGGGAGATGCTTTGAGAAGGGACAGAAAGGATGAGAGGAAGGGAGGGAGCAGCCCAGGAACAATTCCGGAGGGCTGAGACTCACTCGGTTTTAAATGTAAAAACATTTGTTTTCGGGGTGCCTGGAGGCTCAGTAGGTGGGGCCAGCGACTCTTGATCTCGGGTTGTAGATTTGAGCCCCATGTTGGGTAGAGACGTACTAAAGATAAAAGACTTAAATTTTGTTGGGGCACCTGGGTGGCTCAGTCGGTTAAGCATCCAGCTCTTGATTTTTGGCTCAGGTCATGGATCTCACAGTCCGTGAGTTCGAGCCCCGCTTCAGGCTCTGCGTTGACAGTGCAGAGCCTGCTTGGGATTCTCTCTCTCTTCCTCTCTGCCCCTTCCCATGTTGTGCCCGCACGCTTTGTCTCAAAAAAATTTTTTTTCAAAAAAAAAATAAATAAATAAATTTTTTTACTGAGTTACTAACAACGTACACTCTAACCCAGAAAAAGGTAAACAACACAGTACACTAATTAAGCAAATTAAGACAAGCCAAGCAATGGAACATAGGGATTTCATGAAAACTGATGCTGAGCAAAAAATACTCAAGTCGTAATATTCATTACACACCAGAGAGTCCCACTAGGTTCTGAAAAAAGGGAGCGAGTTTTAAGGGCTGATCTTTTTCGTAAGGGGGGAAAAAAAAGGTTGCTTTAACTCAGTTTTAGGTTCTTGAACATATCTTTTGATTAAAAACAACCACCACAAACTGGTTCTGACTTATCTGTTGCCAAAGCAGAAAACACCTGCCAGGGCCATCAGGAGACTCAATGTCTGCTTTTGGTTTTGCCAGCACAAAATGTGTGACTATGAGCGGTCACTGAGACCTAAAGGCCTCTCCTGCAGTACCATCTCGGATTCTATCAGATCGGGACAGAGGCAGCATTCAGCCCATGGCTAGTTGTGCTGTCCTGTGCGAAGGGCTCAGAATCTGGGGGTGGAGCAAAGAAGGAAGGGATGAAACAGGTGGTTTCCTTCCACTCGGCTGGCAACACTTCCTTCCACATGATGCCCCCACACGTCCCTCGCGAGCAGTTAAGTATTCTCCGTTCCTTTTGCTTCACCCTCCTCTCCCAGCCACAGCTTCCGTCCCTCCTGAAAGCTGGCCCAGAACGAACACCGTCACCCAGTCTGCGAGGATCTCGACACGACGGCGGTACTCGCAAGGGTCTTTGCTCCTTCCACATTCGCTCTGCATTTCTGCTGCGGTCTGGGGCCAACTGACCGACTGTCCTAGGAGGGATTCCTGCTCTTGGGGGCCCCCTTCTTCCCTCACAAGAGCTGCCCTGTTCCAGGAAAACTGACCATAGCCAGTTAGAATCCTTACCCAAGATCGAAAGCTGTTGGCCCTTCCTGTAACCCTGAATCGCAAGCTGGACCTTCTACGGAACGCAAACTGCTGCTACCGAGGGCACAGGCAAGGCTGCAGGGTGCCGGCGGGACCTGGACGCCATCATTTGGGGTCTCCAGAAACAACAATGAATTCCCCCAATGCAAGGCCACGTTCACTTGAAAATTACTCCCCAGGAGAGGTCAGGGCTCCTGCAGCTACTGCGTCGGCCTCGCTCTCAGGTTTGATGCGAGACAGAGGATGAGGCAGAGAACGCATCTACTGGTTCGCCACCTGGGCTTCCGTCACCTCCCACAGGGCTTTATGCGGTTACCATGGGAACGGGACACTGACCACCGGTGGCTGGAAGGACGAAGACGGACCCGAGTGAAGAAGAACGAGGTCCCCCCCCCCCCCAGGAGAGAAGCGACCACCCACGAGCGCCCCCGGGCCAGTTTCCGCCGGTCTTACCGAGGCCTCGGGCGACCCTTCACCTCGGAGACGACAACACGAACCTTCGCTGGGTAACAAGCGCGGGGACGCGCTGGTTCTCATTCGATGCATACAGACGGAGCAGGACTCACCCCGCGCTCAGGCACCGAGCCGTTTCCTCTGTCACCGGCCCCACCCGCGCGGGGCCTCCGTCCCACGGGTCACCAACAACCACCAGAGCCACCCGGGTCTCACCCACCACGTCCACCCCGCCTGCCCCCAGGCCCTCAGTCGCGAGCGCATCCGGGACCGTCTTCTCGCGATGCCGCGGCGGCGACGTGAACCACCGGGAGGAGCGCAGCGCACATGCGCAGAAGGCCCCGAGCAGCTCCTGCGCCGGAGCAGGAAGCGCGCGCTGAGTTTCCTAAGACCCAGGCGACACCTCCTTCGGAATCAGCCTTCAGGCTTAGGAGACTTTGGGTATAACTGCCCGATTTAGCAAATAAGGTACAAGCAGGAGGCACCGATAGTACAGTTTGACTCATTGCTTATCCGAAATGAATGCTAAGAATCTAAATGCACACCTCTTTCATTAATTCCATTTCCCTGAATTGGCTCTCCTAGCAGTTTCTTCTACTGCAAAATGCACCTGCAGAATTTCTTCCAGAGACAGTCTGTGTTCTATTTATATTGTAACATCGACAGTATCATACCTCTCTTATTTCGTTCGTCCTTTCAGACATTCATTGATGAGAAAGCATACCCGATTTAGCATTAGAGTGGTCAGGAATCACCATCCTTATCGCCAAAATTGTTAGGGAAATCTAATTTAAAATAAATCTTCTCCGAACCTAGAAAACTTAACCACTCAGGCAGCAGACAAAGAAAACAATCTTATCATTGAATGGCGGGATATATCTCAAAGGCAATCCAAGGACAGAAAGAAATCTCACCCTTTTTTATAGCCAAGCAGATACATCCCATCACATAAATGTTGCAAAAATAAACAATAACTACTTCTCAAGTAGGAGGACTTCACATCATTTATCACACATTGTTTGCCCTAAATTTGCCTGGTAATTGGATGACCACCTGTGTTAGTTTATTGGTTTTGCAAGTTAAAAAAACAAGCTTCTCCTATCTTTATGACAGGAGGTAGTTTTGCAACTTGGATCAAGACCCCAACCACCAAAGTTTAGGCTTCTACCCTCTCACAGACTCTGGGAGACAGAAGTGCCAGCTCCCTATTACATTTCAAACAGATGGTTCTGAGGTCCTTGGGAAAGACATTCTAGGCTGTAAAACTGCCAAGAGACATTTAAGAAGATTTATGGTTCATTCTCAAAAGCGCAAAGAATTTACAACTTTCAAAGAAAATAATCTACAAGGAGGGATATCTCTTCATTTTTAGCAGAATATTAAGCCTCTTATTTTTCATTTGTATATGCCCTTACACCACTCTTACCACTTACGGTTAATGTCGAACCGAAGGTCCTAGAAAGGGAAATTAGGCAATAAAATGGAATAAAAGTCACCCAGATTGGAAATAAAGTGGTAAAACTCTGTCTGCAGATGACATGACCTTCCATGTAGAATATACTTAGGAACATGACAACAAACATCAGAACTAATCAATGATTGCAACACTGTTGCAGGATACAAGATCAATATATTAATATCAAATGAACTTGTACACATTAGCAATGAACAATACAAAAACAAACAAAAAGTTCTTAGAAATGAATTTAACAGGGGCACCAGAGTGGCTCAGTTGGTTAAACATCCAACTTGGGCTCAGGTCATGTAACAAATGTGCCCACATTCAAAAGGAAGGGACACAAGGGCGACTGGGTAGCTCAGTCAGTTGAAAGTCTAACTCCTGATTTTGGCTTAGATCATCTCATGATTTATGAGTTTGAGCCCCACTTCAGGCTCTGCACTGCTGATGCAGAGACTGGTTGGGATTCTTTATCTCCCCACCGTTTGTCGCTCCCCCACCCTCTCTCTCACAAATAAATATACTTTAGAAAGGGTGGGGGGCGGGGACACACAGAACTTCCCTCTCAATGAGATAAGGGTCAAAACATTTGCAAATATGTTTTGAAACCTTTACACTTAGGAGACCACTTAATAGTGCCTTCTTTCATCTCCCCAACGGAAGATGCAGGGGAGCTGGGAGGTTAAAAACATCTCAAACTTCCTGAGGTTTTATTAACTGCAAAAGTATGAGCACTACTGCAAGAATTGTGAGCATTTGTCTAAGTTCAGCACTGAGCAGGCACTTTAAATAGCGACACTTGCACAGGTGTACTCGCATCCCACCTGCGAGAGGTGGTCTATTAAACAAAACGCCGGCGGCTTACAGGGGAAGCGAACGTTCTACGAACGCCTTTTTCAAGAGCCCAGGATTGTGCATACTGAGAAGTGACAGGAGTGCCTTGGTCACTATCAGTAACGTCTGGAACTAGAAAGGGAACGGAAATATCCTGGTCGGCTCCTGTATCATAGCCATAGGACCTGGAGAAACATCTGTTACCGTGATTTACATTCAGGCTGTACTGTGAGGCAAGACATTTCCAGAATTCCTTACCCCACGGTGGGGCACCTCTTGGGTTAATGGCCCAAGAGTACGTAAAATTTGCAGATGGGGCCACTTGTTGGCCAGAGGCTCCAGTCTTAAGAGGACCACTTATGCAGACTCTTGGGTCCTTCCCTTCATCAGGGACATCCTGGACAAGGGATGAAAGCCAGCAACATTCCCCCGAGCTCCATCACATGTCAGGATGATGATGGCATCTGTGAAGTCTAAGAACTGCTACTGCTGCTCATTCAGTTCATTCCAAGGGGCTGTCCCGGTAACAGGGTCCGGGAGACGGGTGACATTTTCCAGCACCACAGATGGGCTGAATGAAGCAAAAGAGCACAGCCCCCTTGCAGCTGGGATACGCCAGAGACCCCACGTTTGGCTCCATCATGCAGCAAGAAGCATCAGTAACCATGCTTGCAAGGTACTGCTTCCATGACTCAAGCTACAACAGGCAGTTGGGTATGGAGGGTCCCCAGGCTCAGGGAGCCTCTTTGTGCTGGGGCACCAAGTATATGACCAACAACTGATGCTCCAATGGGGATTACTGCAAGGCTGAAGAAGGTAGTTTCTTGCATTAGAAGCCACTGGGCAACCTATGGCCACCCTGGGGGGGGTCTACAAACTCCAAGAGGAATGGGGGGATACTGGCAAAGTTTCTGCAGTGAAGAAGGGCACTCACAGGAGTGCCTGTTGACTTCAATGTGGATTGATTCTAGAGCCTGTTTTTGGAGGGGGCCCTATAGAAGTTGGGCCAATTGAAGATAAAGCCATCAATAAAACTGAGTAAACTGTTTAAGTGGGGAATATGTTCCTTGCAGAACTCAAGAAGAAAAGACACATTTGTATCAACATTCTGTGTGCTAAGAACACACAAGACAAAGAACAGTCAGTAGCAGTTTCATCACAGTGGCAGGGATGCAACAGTCCAAGGTTTACAAGTAATTTTCAGGGAATTTACCTGAGGTGGATCTTTGCAGTATGTATGGGAAAATGAATTATCACAACTTTTGTATGTGAACGCCTAATACATGGGTGAAGGATCTCCTTGGAGGATGAGGTCATCAATATATCATACCTGGGTTCCTGAAGAAATCTGGGTGCAATTAAGGTATTGCCTGCAAAGACTATGTGCAATGGCAAAGAGTTGCTGGGATATCCCATTGGCAGCCTGCTGAAGGTGTACCAGGACCCTTTGGAGGCGAGGGCAAACTGTGGCTGAGGTTGCTGAAAACAGCACTGGGAAGAATGTACTGGCAAAACCCATAGTAACAAAATACGGACTGGTTGCTGCTTAGACGAAGGCAGTTATTTCGGGAACAGTGGTGTTGGGTCCCGGACAACTGGCCACAGCATTGAGGATGCGGTAACCCACTGTGACATGCCAACAGTATTTCCAGGTTTAAGAACGCAGTAAACTGGAGTACTAAATGGAGAAGCAGCAGTGATAAGCACTTCGTCTCTGAACAGGTGGTTACCATGCTTTCAACCGGGACATACAGTACACGGGGGTCCCCTTCTGACAACCCAAATTCTACGTGCCAAAAGTTCATATTCACTCGACTGGAACCCACCATGGGAATGGGCTATAATTAAGTCAATGGGTGCTGTGACCACGGAGAACTCAGGCAATAGTTCTGTGGATTAGGAGAAAATATACCTACTCATCCGAATGTCTCAGGTTGTTCATACTGGCAAAAAAAAAAAAAAAAATAACACAGCCCGGGTGGCTTACAAACAACACAAATTTATTCTCACAGTTCTGGAGGCCCTCAAGTCCAAGACAGATGAAGGGGCCAGCGGTATCAGCACGTGGGGAGGGCCTGCCTCCTGGTTCGCAGATAGCTGTCCTTTTGCTCTGTCGTCACTTGTGCAAAAGCCAAAGGCGTTCGCTCGACACTTTTGAGGGCTTTACTCCCATTCATGAGAGCTCTACCCCCATAACCTCATCACATCCCAAAGGCCCCACCTCCAGAGACCATCACACTGAGGACTGCAGTTCAACATATAAGTTCTGAGGAAACAGTCACCCGCACTCCATTTTGTGGTCAGTAACTCCTCTAAGATTTTAGGGAATGACATGATCAAATTTAGCCGAAGGCCCAAATACAGCTGTAATTCAAGCCTTGTGTAAGGTCATGACAATTTGTCAACGGTGCGTTTCAGCAGATATTTAAGTCATTTCACAAACGATCTAGCGAAGGTACAAAAGCCAGTTAGTGCCCTTTGATCTTCTGTTGCAGAAGTTATCTTCGTATAGTTTGGACTCCCAGCTGGGGCAATCTGTGCACCTTCATTTCTGTCACTTCCTTGTTTCCTTTTCCTGTACCTAAGTTCCTCCCACCCCTCATTCTTTCTTGCCAATTCTTTCCTTTTTGTTGTCACTCAATATACGTCAGGGGGTTTTCTATTTATTCTGATCACACGTACAAGTTGCCTTCTCCAGAGAGCCCCCGGGGAGGATCTACGGGCTCAAGAGCCCACTCTATGGCAACGGCTACATTGCTTCATACGGATTAAGGATCCTGGGCTTACGCTGCATTCCAATGGTCCCCTTTGCTGTGGCACAGGGTGACTGCTTTCCCCTCTGAGCAGGAGGATGAGAACTTTTCTCAACAGAGGCAGCAGAGCACAGCTGCAAGGAGCAAGCGTGGCCCATAACCCAGCGGTTGACCAAATGTCTTCTGTAGGGCTGCCTTTTTGCAACAGTGCAGGTTTCTTCTCTCTCATTTCTCTCTCTACAAATTCCCTCACAGTATTTTGGGTTTCTAGCCATGTGAAGTGACAGCGTTCAGTTTTTGTCTCCATCCTGACACCTGTGGCGGGGGCCTGGGTGGTTACAAGGGAAAGGACCACAGCCCGACAGTCCGCCTCATAGGCAGCTGCTGCTTCCTGCAGGGAATGCCAGTCAATCTCTCTGGGGTCACGGTTCACAAACAATAAGGTCATTCTGTCATGGCAAGGGTCAAGGCCATCAAGCCCCAGGACTCCAAGGGTAGTCCTTTGGTGTACTGAAAAAACCCCAGCGCCTCGCAAACCCCAGGTTCACTGGCTGAGGGTTCTGCATTAGCGCAGTTGAGGTCCTTCTTCCGGCAATTTGGAAGACGTCCCCTTTTGTTTCTCATCAGCCTCTGGGCCACAGGACACCACAGGTGTGCACCTCGGCACCCTCGGGCGTGAGGCGTGTGTGCAATGGCAGCAGGGGAAGGGGCAGCAAGAGATGGGGACGGCCGCTGCCCGCACGTGAACAACAGCTCATCACACACCGAGGGCCGTGCACGCTTCATGCTCCCGGGGCCAGGGCAGCCCAGCTTTCCAAACTTTCACCAAGGGCCATCTGCATGCCCTCCCCGCTGGGGCACAATGACAAAAACTGGTAAGCGTGGCTACCCTCAACAGCCGGGGACGGCCAACACACGGTACACAGTAACCGGAGAGTGCCAGCCAGACCCTCGACCCTGGGTAGCTGGGGCTCAAATGCTCACCAGTTAAAGTGCGGTGTCGTCACTGCCTCTACAGGCGGAGCGTCTCACGACACCAGCCAAACTGACTGAACCCGGAGCCCAGGCACCTGGGGTACAGCCAATTAACAATTCTTAGGGCCAAGAGCTTCTTGCCAGGGGAGGAAACAGTGACACCCAAAGCAGGCAGCACAGTCCACAGCAAGAGGCTGTCTGCAGCAACCGGTAGCTCGGTCCCAGGTGGCCTTTGTCCTATCTCAGAACTCGTTAGTCAACAACAATCACTTAATGACAATTGGATGAACTAGGTCTTACGTGGTGACCCGGGTCTTAGATGGACCATCCTCTTAGTCATGCCCACTGTGTTAACTGCCTCCTGCTAGGAGGGTTCACTCCATGTTGGTTTCAGATGTCAAGAGTCTAGGACACTGGGCCTTAACTTCAGACCACAGTTACTGTGATTAAAAATATTCTGAAGACTATAGACACAGCTCAAATGTTCATCAGTGGCCATTATATTTGTAGTGCAGGAACACAGGACCAACGGAAACTTAGTACAGAAACAAGATGTTATGAAGAGAGGTGAGAAATTTACGGCACTTGCAGAAAAGACAAGGAGGCTTACAACAACAGGAAGCTACAGCTGAAAATAGGCTTTAGTGATGGTCAGTATATGATTTCTGAGAATGCATTCTGCCTCCCACCATGGGAAAAGTGGTACTGAATACTGTGTTTCTAACTTCGTAATTATAGAAGAAACACCCTCGGAGATTCCTCTATATTGCTACAGGCAGACAGGATGGTTCATTTCTTTCACACACTTTACATTTTAGCGTAGTCGTAGAGTTACAGACACATGGAGCAGAAAGTCGAGTTCCTATACACCCCTTCACTCCTCCCCCTCTGCAGCCCCCCATCATGCATATCTTGCAGTAGTGTGGTCCATTTGTTACAACTGATGCGTCAATGCTGATACAGGAGTACTACCTGAAGACCACAGTTTACATTAGGCCTTACCCCGTGTTACATTTTTGGGCACTGGCAAAGGACCCGCACGCCATGTACCGCTACAATATCCTACAGCATACTCCCACTGTCCTAAAAGCCCTCCATAATCCACCTATTCAGCCTTCCCTCCCCTGCCTCAGTCCTCTGGCGACCACCGATCCTTTTACTGTCTCCCCACGTGCCTTTCCAGAACGCACTAGAACTGGCAATGTAAGGTGGAAAGCCTTTCCGATTGGCTTGTCTCATTCAACAATATGCACGTAAAGGCTCCTGCATGTCTCCTGTTACCGAACGGCTCCTTTCTTTGTACCACCCACCCAATCACCGTATCCTAAAACCTGGCTCACTCGCATCAGCGCGTTTTATTGTCGACTCCTGGAAATTTCCTACATGGGCAATCACGTTATGTGTGACTGTACACAGTTTTCTCTCCTCCTTCCCAAATCAAGTCTCTCTCCTTCTCTGGTCTTGCTCTGTCGGCGAGGACTTCCAGGAGGGTGAAAGAGCAGGGACAGGGACCTCTTTGCTCTCCTCTTCTCACTGGGAAAGCATCTAGTGTCTCACCATGAAAGTACAACGTTAGCTGTAGGGCTGTTGGAGATGTTCTGTACCAAGTTAATGTTCCCCATACTCCCGGCCTGCTGAGATTTCTTATTGTGGATGTGGGTTAATGTTTTGTGAAAGGCTCTTCTGCACCTATTGATAAGATCATATGATTATTTCTTCTTTTGCCTCTTGATGCGACAGGGACTACCTGACTATCAAATGTTGAACCAGCACAGCACCCCTGGAATAAATCCCACAAGGTGATGGCACGTAATTATATATTGTGGGATTCAACTTTGTGATGATTTGTTGAGGATCTCAGCATCTATGTTCCAAGACATATAGACATCTAGCTTTCCTTTTCAGAATTTTTTTAATCACACCCAACCTAGGGTTCGAACTCAGGACCCCGAGATTAAGAGTCACATGTTCTACTGACTCAGCCAGCCAGGCACCCGTTGCTTTCCTTTCCTATAATGTCTCTGCCCGCTTTTGCTACTATAACAAGCATCACAGAATGAGTTAGGAAGGATTTCTTCTCCTACTTTTTGGAAGAGGTGTAGAGAACTGGTATCATTTCTTCCTTCCTTAAGTGTTTGCTAGAAGTCACCAGTGAACACATCTGGGCCTGAACTTTCTGATTTGGAAGATTAAGGATGAACTCAATTTTCTTAATAGATATTTGCCTATACAAATTTATACTTCTGTGAGTTTCGGCAGATTGTGTGTCTCAAGGAAAAGATCTAGGTTATGAAATTTGTGGGCAGAGTTGTCTGTTATCAGTTGTTCTTTCTTTCACTTCTGACATTGGCAGCTTGTATCTTTTCTTTTTTCTTAGTTAACCGAAGGTTTATCAATTTTATTGACCTTTTCAAATAATTAACTTTTGGTGTATTGGTTTTGTCTTTTCAAAGATCTCACAGATTTCTGCTCTAATTCTTATTATTTCATTTGTTTTCCTTACTTTGGATTTAATTAGCTCTCTTCTACTTCTCTAAGATGAAAGCTTAGAGTATCTGTGCAATTTAAGATCATTAGTTTGTGTAACCTGATTTATGAAATCGGATAATGAAATGTAGTATACCACCTTTACACCTGTCGGTCCATAAAAGCCTCACTCTGACCTTACTCTGGCTCTGCTCCAGTCTCAACCCACCTTCTCATATAATCAAAATCCCATGAGCCCAGATATGTTTCTGGGTACACTGGACCTGTGATTTTACAGCCTAATTTACAACCCTGAGTGACATACAGCCTGTCTGTGGCTTCTATTCTGAAGACTGCCTTAGAAGGCAGTTACCTACAGGGGTTTGTTAAAAATTGAGGCTGAGGGCTGGAGGATTCACATAAATACACTCAAGGCAGTTTGAAAGGACCAAGGGTGAGAGGGGAAAATGAGATCATAGACTAGATATCCCTCTGCACAGAGCACTTTTTATTTACCATTTTGATATTTTACGTATTTTAAGTGGTTACATATTAGCTTTGGGGGCCTCCTTTCCAGAGGTTCCTCCAGGCCCTGACATACATGGGAGATGCTGAACTAGGAGTGTCTAGTTTCAATTCACAATCATATTAAATTCCACTACACATATGGAAGAGACACAGTTAATGGAAGGTACCGTTTGTAGAAACAGGAGTCCTGCAAACTTAAGGGATACTTCACATAAGCATTTAACGCTGTTGCCCTAATTATTCAACTTGTCTCTGTTTTAAAAACTTCATACTCACATGAATTGCCAGGATAGGGTTGCAGAAAGGGTATTATTAACACAAGGGACCTGCTTGTGGTGAAATCTTGGTTCCTTTTTAACCCTAATACAATACAGATTCCAGATTCCTTTTTGATTTTGTAGCCTGTGCTCACGGGTACTCAAACTATAAGCGACAACAGTTTGTAAAACTTCACATAAACACAAAGTGCACGTAAAAACCGCTGAAGTGTGAATGACAGTATGTGACTTAGTATGAAGGTACCATCCGTATTTCTGCTCGAGAATATACCTCTGTTATGTAAAATATCTTAAGAGGAAGCTCAGAGAAGGGCACATGAGAAATCTATGTATTACTGCAACTTCTTTTATTTCATTTTACTACTTTTTTTTTTTTGCTTGTTTGTACAACACACAATATTCATCTATAAATTACAAATTCTTAGGTTTCCTAAGACAAATATGGCATCAAAACTACAACACAATTTCCAATGTTATATTACCTCTAAAGAGAATCTTCAAGCTGTATGTCTCAAACTGAAAGATTTCTCCTTAGTAGAAATTCTGACATAACCTAGTTTGTATTTTTGCTAAAAACAAATGACAAAATCAAAAAATCTGCAAGGTTTTATACCCACATTTGCTAGGGGACATTCAAAGGAATGTTACCTAACAAGACTGTCCTTTATGTGTTGCAGTCTACTTCGGGGTAAAATAAGGCCAGTTTGTGGACGCAAGTTATTCAACATTCAGGACATCGACATTGCTTCCTCTACGTGAGTTCTCTGAAGTGTAGTGACTGCTTAACCACAGCTCAACATTCCTAAGACCCACTGCAATCCTAAGGTTTTTCTGGTGTGTGTGTTCTCTGATGTACAATGAGGTTTGACTTCTGAGAGAAGGGCTTTCCACATGTGTTACATTCATAGGGCTTCTCGCCTGTGTGTGACCTCTGATGGTTAACAAGGTTTGATTTACGGTAAAAAATTTTCCCACATTCATTACACTGACAAGATTTCTCCCCTGTGTGAGCCCTATAATGCACTGTGAGGGATGATTTGTGACTGAAGGATTTCCCACAGTCATTACATGCGTAAGGTTTCTCTCCTGTGTGTTTTCTCTGATGTAAAATAAGTCCTGACTTCACACAAAAAAATTTCCCACAGTCACTACATTTATAGGGCTTTTCTTCTCTATGAGTTCTCTGGTGCACAACTAGAGCTGACTTATCACAGAAAGACCTTCCACATTCATTACATTCATAGGGTTTTTCCCCTGTGTGTTTTCTGTGATGTAAAGTAAGTCCTGACTTCACACAGAAAGACTTCCCACATTCATTACATTTATAGGGCTTTTCTGCTCTATGAGTTCTCTGGTGCACAATTAGAGCTGATTTGTGACAGAAAGCCTTTCCACATTCATTACACTCATAGGGTTTCTCTCCTATGTGGATTCTCTGGTGCTGAGTGAGCTGAGACTTCTGGCAGAACGTTTTCCCACATACATTACATTCGTAGGGTTTCTCCCCTGTGTGTATCCTAATATGTTTATGTAGGGACGATTTACTATAGAAGATTTTTCCACATTCATGACACTCGAAGGGTTTCTCCCCTGTATGTGTCCTGTAATGTTGAGAGAGGGTAGATTTACGGCTGAAGAATTTCCCGCATTCGGGACACACAAAGGGTTTCTCCCCTATGTGAATTCTCTGCTGCACCATGTGGTCAGACTTCAAACACGTTTTCCCACATTCGCAACATTCATAAGGTTTCAACCCTGTATGAATTATCTGATGCCTGGTGAGAACTGACTTGTGGTAGAAAGTTTTCCCGCATGCATTACATTTGTAGGGCTTATCCCCTACGTGGGTTCTCTGATGTTGTATAAGATGTGACTTCCGACAGAAAGATTTCCCACAGTCAGGACATTCAAATGGTTTCTCCCCTGTATGAGTTCTCTGATGCAGGATAAGGTGTGAATTGATCCAAAAGGATTTCCCACATTCATAGCATTCATAGGGTTTCGGCCCTATGTGTGTCCTTTGGTGTTTGGTGAGGTCTGTCTTCTGGTAAAAAGTTTTCCCACACGCGCTACACTGATAGGGTTTCTCCCCTGTATGTATTCTCTGGTGTATCGTGAGGGCTGACTTGTGGCTGAAGGCTTTACCACATTCGTTGCACACATAGGGCTTCTCCCCCGTGTGTGATCTCTGATGTTTCGTGAGGTCTGACTTCTCCCAGAAAGTTTTTCCACATTCATCACACTGAAAGCGTTTCTCTCCCGTGTGTATCCTCTGATGTCGAGTGAGGTGGGACTTATGCCAAAACGCTTTCCCACATTCATTGCATTCAAAGTGTTTCTCTCCTGTATGAGTTTTCTGAAGTCGTGGAAGGCACAAATCCCCCCGGAAACGATCCCCACTCTCACTACACTCCGAGGGTTTCATACGTGCCCCATGAGGTTTCAAAAGGGTAGACTTCACACAGAACGATTTCCCACAACCACGCAGTCCACAGTGATTCTCTTCGGAGGCATTCATGTGACGTAACAGGAAAGAGGAGTCAGGAAAGAAGGTTCTCCCATATTCAATACATTCAGAGTGATTCTCTTCAGTGATCGCTCTCTTGTACGTACTCAATGTTGCCTTTTCGGGGAAGGTTTCTTGATACATGTAATATTCAAAATTTTGCTCTGCACTTTGAATCTTCTCACGATCAACAGAGTCCTCATCCTGACTGAAAGTTTCCCCATGTTTAAAAAATTCACTTTTCTCGCTAGTAGGAGTTTTCTCGTGTTTAATACTGAGTAGCAATTTTCCATAGGCACTAAATTCACCAGTCTTTTCTCCCAAACATCTTTTCTTATTGATACACAATTCAGAAATACAGCTGAAACTCACTCCATATGAATCACACTGACAGAGGCTTTCTCTGGAAGGAAACGAATTTGTGTCCAGGTTAAATGGTTTTCCTATTACAATATCACGTTCCTTGGTCAGCGTTTTCTTACTGATGGATGCAACTTCCCTCACAGGTTTATGCTGGTTTTCTCGGCTCCTTCCTTTCTTGTGATCAGTTTCCCAGACTTCTAAAGATAAGAAAAATTAACCGTACACATAAATACTAACTCATTTCTTCTGGAATGCAACATATATACAAATGCCCTATGTTTTAGTGGATTTTGATTTCTTGTCTAGTCTCCAAGGAAGAAAATAACTATAAGTACTTATTTTTTCGATTTCTTCTGTTAGACATGAAAATACGAAAATGGAAACAAGAAACAAAAGGCCTGGCATGGTGGAAGAAAGGAGAGGAAACTACTACAACCATACATCTGCATTCCGACGTCTGAGGAGTAACGGCAGCTACTAAATTCGGAACATCTCCATCTATCCTCCAAATACCTCTAAGGATCAACATAAGGAGAGCAAATAAAATGACCAATCAACAACCCGTGACTTCAGCATAACTGGGAAATACAAAAACTACTGACTTCAAACCACCACTGAGGAAATAAACATTTAATACAGAAGAAACTGATATAGAGTCCACATCTATATAAAGAGTCAGTTTGAGTCTGTAGCAACGACACGTAGAGGAAGAGACAGAGAACTCAGAGATAATTAAAGTTCTTTTTCTTTAATATTTATTTTTGAGAGAGAGAGAAACAGTGCATGAGCGAGGAAGTGGCAGAGAGAGGGGTACAGAGAACCCAAAGCAGGCTCCAGGCTCTGAGCTTGTAGTACAGAGCACGACATGAGGCTGAAACTCAGGAACTGTAAGATCCTGACCTGAGCTGAAGCCAGACGCTCAACGGACTGAACCACCCAGGCGCCCCTAGAACGTATAGATAATTAAATGCAAATAAAATCACTGCCTGAAAGGGGAAGTCCCACAGTGAGAGGGGAAAACATGGAGTGACATCTTCGTTCTGACAGATGACAGCTCAGACCACCGAGAACTCCAACACAAGGGACTTGGAGTATTAATGGGAACTACGGAGGCAAGGGCTGATCGGGTAAGGAATTCAATTGTCAAAAGGCCAGAGTGATCTTAGAATATGACTCAAATTGTAAGAACCTGGTTATGAGCTCAACTGTCCCCCTACCAAATTCGTATGTTGAAGCCGTGAGGTTTAATTACATTATCAGGGTGTAGCACTCATGACAGGAAAGACATCCATATCAGAAGCCGAAGAGACACCAGCCCTTTCCTGCTCTCCGTTTGCAGAAAAAAAGCCATGTGAGGAGAGGGCCACAAGGTGCTGTCTGCAAGCTGAAGACAGAGGGCTCACCAGAAGGCACCCGAGGGCACCCTGAGGATACCTTCATCTTGGCCATACAGCCTCCAGATGTGTGAAAAAATAAATTTGTTACTTAGGCCACCCACTCTGTGGTGTTTTTGGTAAAATGGTCCAGGCAGATTTAACAGAAAATACAAAAAGAAAAGAGACTTGAATGAAATTTTAATAAACAGCATGAAAAAAGACATGACAATAGAGCAAAAAAAAAAAAGAATGACAATAAAACCAAAGAAAGAAACCTGGATCACAGAGAAAGTTCTGGATAAAGCAGGTGATCCACAAAATAATAAAATACATGTTTTTAATTAAAATTATATGTGTGACTGTAGTCTCTAAAGAGAAAAAAAGAAAACAATGGAATAAATACAGTATTAAAAACCATTATCTAAGAAAATTGCCCAGAAATAAAAAGAGATCTTACCCACATATTTTAAGGACCACCATGAACTTTCCTTTTCTGTCAGGAAAGCTGACCTGAAACAGTCCTTCCTAAGACATGCTTTAAGGAAACTGTAAACCTTAAAAGTGAAGAAGTCTCCTCTGGACAGAAAGATCAAGTCTCAATAAGCAAACAAACATGTAGATTGGGCAAGAGACTCTGTCACCAATAAACAAAGTGAGGTCAGTGCAGCAACCTTTTCAACAAATAACCAAGTAGAAATCAAGGGTTGTATACCCAGCCACGTGATCCTTTAAAAGTATCCAGGCTCTGGGAAGAGGTCGATCATATTAGAGATTCAAGAAATCAGGTAATAATGTAATCACGGAACCTTCTAGAAGAGGACAAACTTCAAGCAACCGAGATATGATAGGAAACACTGGCAGAAAAGCTGAGCAGTGTAGGACTAAGACCAAAAGAAAGTTGAGAATAAGAATATAAGAGTAATATATATAAATGCTATATATTCCAGTGAAGCAGAAATAATGCAACTATAAAAGCCTATAGGAAACAGGAAAAAGGAGAAGAAATAACAGTAAGCTAAGTGAGAGCCATGGAATAGTCTAAAGGTCACTAAACACTCTAACGGTCACTAAAAGCTGAAAACCAAATGGAAGGTTAAATAAGGAAATGAGCAACTAAAGCCAGTATAAAAGACGTTACTGTAAAAGTAACCACTAGAACAAAAACATCTAAAGTTTCTAATGGACTCCTTCAAAATGAACAAAAAGACGAAACAGAATGGTTCAGGGAATATGATACTCATGAAATGTTAACAAAATGACAGATATGAAACCAGACAGGAATCCTGGTAGTAAATGTGAATGGGCTTAACTCACCACTTAATAAAATGACTTCAAATGGGTTACAAATATCAAATCTCTGCTGCAAAGGGGAAACACACTGACAGAAAAATGACTCAAAAAGCTAAAAACAAAGGAATGGTCAATATTATTCCAGGCAAAGGGAAACAGTAAGGAAACAGATAGAATCTAGTTAGCAGGATGGACAAAAAACCCAAAAAACCAAAACCAAAAACAAAACACTTTACAAGGCTGACATCCACACTTTGAATGTACAAATAACAGTGAGGAGTATCGAAAGACCAAACAACCTTCATGAAGAACTCAGAGAAGCAAGGAAAAAAATAAAACACACTGATAAAAAGAGTATCTCAAGAGCGACCAGAAAGCACAATGTCGGGGTGTAGAAGATGCAACGACATCAGGAAGACTTGTATTATGACCCATATGTAATTTTCTAATATTAAAACTTATAATACAAAATATACTTATATCTCAAGGGTGCACAAAACATTAAAAAAAAAAAACCTGATAAAGGTAACATGCTCAGGGAACAATGCACTAAAACTAGAACTTATGCAGGAATGGGGCGCCTGGTGGCTCAGTCGATTAAGCGTCTGACTTTGGCTCAGGTCATGATCTCACAGTTCGTGGGTTGGAGCTCCGCGTCGGGCTTTGTGCTGACAGCTCAGAGCCTGGAGGCTGCCTCGGATTCTATGTCTCCCTTTCTCTCTGCCCCTCCCCAGCTCATGCTCTGCCCTTTTCTCTCTCTTAAAAATAAATGAACATTAAATATTTTTAAAAAAAGAAGTTGTTATTGGGGAAGAACAAGCTTCTTCCATCAGGACTTCAAAAGCAAACAATCCTCTAGTAAACTGCTCTTTGGTGAAAAAGGAAACAAACCAAAGCCAAAGTTCTAAACCAAAAAAACTAGTGAAAATATTACTTACGAGTCTATGTGGGACACATATACGGATCAGAGATTTCACAGCATTAAATGTTTTGCATCGGTGAAAAAGAATGAAAAACAAGTGAATCCTTAACTCAAAAAGTAAAAGACTAGAAAAAGGCAACAGTAATATAAAAGAAAGAAGTAGCACAAAGAGGGAAGCAATAAAGGCAGAAACACATGAATACAAGAATAAATTTAAAATAATATGGATAAGGGGACCTGAGTGGCTCAGTCAGCTTAGGATCTAACTACTGATTTTGGCTCAGGTCATGATCTCACAGTACATGAGTTCGAGCCTTCTGTGTTTAAGGTCCAGTAGTTTTAGTAAAGCATATCTTAGAGTGAACCATTCCAGGTCAGTTTTCCCAGGTTCCTGATGGTCCCTCTGAATATGTGCATCAGGTCTTTTTTCACCTTTGGACAATTTACTTAGATTAGAAGTTAATGAAACAGGGGTGCCTGGGTGGCTCAGTTGGTTAGGCATCCGACTTCGGCTCAGGTCACGATCTCACGGTTGGTGAGTTCGAGCCCCATGTCAGGCTCTGTGCTGACAGCTCAGAGCCTGGAGCCTGCTTCAGATTCTGTGTGTGCGTGTCTCTCTCTCTGCCCATCCCCTGATCGTGCTCTCTCTCAAAACTCAGAAATAAATAAACATTAAAAAAAAACAAGTTAATGAACAAAAAACAGAAAAACAGTAGAGTAAGTAGAGTAAGTGGTAAGTCAAAAAGCTGGTTCTTTGGGGGTCACCTGGCGGGCTCAGGTGGTGGAGTGTGCAGCTCTGGAGCTCGGGGTTGGGAGTCTGAGCCCCACTTGAGTGTAGAGATAAATAAAGTCTGAAAAAAAAAGCTGGTTCTTTGCAAAGAAACAAAGGAGGCAAATCATAGGCTAACCTCTTCAACAAAAACAAGGGAATGAAATCTCAAGTGTGCAAACTGAGAAAAAAATTAAGGAAGAAACTACCATTGAAACATGGTACGAAAAAATCCTAAAGGCTATTTTTGTTCAACTTGATACAAATACATCTGCAAGAAATGTAGCAACTAATTTACTAACAAAATACCACTTACCAAATTTATCTTGGAAGAAACAAAATGTAAAGAGAATAATTTCCACATAAGAAACAAAATATCGAGTTTGCCTGAGCCATAAAACACGCACTTGCATCCTTTCCACCTAGATTCACAAATTGTTAAATTTTTGCCACATTTGCTTTATATAAAGGCTTTCTGACCATGAACTATTTGGTTTAAGTGCAGACATCATGACCTGTTATTTCAAACATGTCAGCATGTATTTCCTAAGAATGAAGACATGATCACACTCAGGAAAACCCTCCAATGATACATCACCCATCATATAATCCATTCAAGAGGAGCAACAGCTTGCAAATATCTATGTGCTTCTGGGCTACACAAAACTCCTCCCTTCACTACAAAATCCTCCATAATCAGAGGTATAGCTATCATAAAAATGAGTTTCATCAAAATTATCTCTTTAAAAATTTTCCACATAGGTTCTGAAATTTGTTAACGTATCCCTAGGTATGCCTGTACTGTCTTTCTCCATTTTCAGTGTTAGGAAAATGCTGGCCTACGAATGAATTAGTATACCTTTTTTCCTGGATTTTCTTGAAGAGTTTAGTAAAACTTGTGTTATTCCACATGTGGCAGAACTCACTAATGAAGCCCCTGGGTCTTCTTTGCGGAATAGCTATCTATTTCTTCTGAAGTGAGCTTAAGTAGTTGTTTTTTTGAAGGAAACTGTCCATTTCATCTAAACGTTGAATTCATAAAGTTAGAGGCATAATATTTCCTTATTTGACTTGTAGTATCTGTAGAATATTTGGTGATATTGCCACTCCTATTCTTGACATTAATAATTTGTCTCAGGGCACCTAGGGGGCTCAGTTGGTTAAGCGTCTGACCTCAGCTCAGATCATGATCTGGCAGTTTGTGAGTGAGAGCCCAGCGTCGGGCTCTGTGCCAACAACTCAGAGCCTGGAGCCTGCTTCGGATTCTGCGTCTCCCTCTCTCTTTGCAACTCCCCTGCTTGCACTAAATGAACATTAAAAAAAATAATAGTAATCTGTCAATTTTACTGACCTTAAAAGAACCAGCTTTTGGTTTCACTAATTTTCTCATTTATTCCTCTGATTTGAATTACATCACTTTTTATCTTTATTACTTCCTTTCTTCTGCTTACTATGGATTTAATTTGTTCCTTTTTTTTCCAGATTCTTAAACAGGAAGCAGCTGAAGCCATTAATTTGTGATGGTCACCTTATCCGACACAAATTTCATAGAGGTGTGTTAGATATATGTGTGTGTACACACACATGAAATTTATACATCATATATTAAATATGTTGTATATAATACATACTCCATATAAAAGAAATTTCACATATGTATTTGTGCTAGAGATATATACATACACACAAAAATGTACTTGTGTTGGCCATTAGTTTGTGATAGTCCATCTTATCTGACACAAATTTAATACGTGTGTGTTAGATGTGTGTACACACATATATACAAAATTCAATGTATGAAATATATACATATCTTAAATATACTTTATAATACGTATTTCAAAAAAAGAAATTTCACATATGTATTTGTATTAGAGATACATACATACACACAAAAATATACTTGTGTTAAGTAAGAAAGTTTTCAATTACTACAGCTGTGTCCACCTTTAAAAACTAGGAAAGAGAAAACAAAACCCAAAAGTAAGAGAAGAGGAGCACTTGGGTGGCTCAGCCGGTTAAACACCTGACTCTTGATCTCAATCTCAGCTCAGGTCTTGATCTCAGAACATAAAGTAGTAATTCAACAATGTATTGTTGGAATTTAAACATATACAGATCTACTATGTATACAAGTAATATCACAAAAATAGAGTAGAAGAAATAGAACTATATATGAATACATTTCTTTATTTCACTGTAGATGAGGGGGTATAAATCTGAAGTGGAGTCTGTTAGGGTGCATTTCTTAGGGAAATTTTAATAACAACCATTACGAAAATAACTAAGTGAAAAGGTCATTGAAGAATTTAAATACTGTGCTAAAACACATTCACTTAATGAAAAACAAGGTACTTGTTTGAACTATGGGTCCAAAAAGGCATAAGGCAGATAAACATAAAACGCAAAATGGCAAGAGTAAATCCAGTCATACCAATAACAGAAAACTGGGAATGGATTTAGAAATCCAATCAAAAAGCAGTAATTGTCAGGTCCCAAACACAAGCTGTCTACATGAGACACACTTAGATTCCTATTAATGAATGAATTAATATTAATGAATATTAATGAATTAATGAACTCATATTAATGAATGAATTAATGAACTATATTAATATCTGACAAAATATACTTTAACACAAAATACGTTATTAGAGATAAAGTGGGACATTATATAATGAAAACAGTCCATCAGTAAAGGAGACGTAAATCCACATAATTCTACGTTGCTGACGATGAGACTAGAGCAAATACTGATAAAATTCAAAGGAAAAATACACACAACAATAATTAAAGACTTTAAAATTCCACATTAAGTAATGGATAAAAAAACTGCTAGAATACAAATAGGAGGAAAAAAAGATAAAAATAACACTATCAGGTAACCAGACTAACAAATATATATAAGACACTCCACGCAAAAAGAGAGGATTACACATTCTTCAGAAGTACATACGAAAGGTTCCCCAGAATACATTTTAAAAGGTTCTCCCACCAAAATGGAAGGAAATTATACATCAATCATATAAAGGAATTTTGAAAACTCACAAAGAGGACATTAAACAATGCATCTCTGAATAAAATAGAGGGGAAAAATATCCAGGAAATTTAAGAAAACACTTTGAGTAAAAATGAAGACCAAATATACAAAAACTTGAGACACACACAAAACAGTAATACAGTACTTAGAAGTCAATTTATCCTGCAAAAACCACATTAAAAAAGACAATCCCAAATCAATAATCTGCCTTATACAACTGATAACAATGGGGAAAAAAAAGTAATATAAATCCAAAGCAAGCAGGGATGGGAAATGAGAGAAGAGTAAAAATTAATAAACCAGAAAAGAAAGGCGATAGATGACTCTTTTAAAATATCAATAAACATGACTAAACTATAGGCTGACATGGAAATAAGAGACATAACAGTCAAACTACTGAAGTTATGGGGCGCCTGGGTGGGTGGCTTAGTCAGTTGAGCATTCAACTCTTGATTTCGGCTCAGATCATGATCTCATGATTTGCATGATTGAGCCCCGCATTGGGCTCTGTGCTGGCAGCGTGGAGCCTGCTTGAGATTCTCTCTCTCCCTCTTGCTCTCTGCCCCTCCCCTGCTCACTCTCATGTGCACACTCTCAAAAATAAATAAACGTATCTGAAAGAACTAAATTACTGAAGTTGTGGAATAAAGGCAGTATACACGCTAGGGATAGAATGTACTCACATTACAAACCTGGAATGTTTTCTACGCTACAAAAACAATTGTAAGTGAATGTTTTGAATTGTATGTCAACTAATTTGATAACTTGGCTGAAATACAAAAATCCCTAGAATCGGAAAAAATATAACAACTCAAGAAGAAATAAGCTATCTGAAAAAAAGCGTAAGAAGTAAACACACTGCAGTCATTTGAAAACTGCCCATAAAGGAAGCCCAGGTCCAGATGGTTTCCCTGGTGAATTTTTAAACTCGTTTAAATAAATATTAATTATTCAAACACTCCTGCAAACAATAGAAAAGAACACCTCCCACCTAATTATATGAGCCTTATATTACATCGGCACTAAACTCAGACATGATGAGAGAAGACGACTACAGTTCAATGTCTAAAACAACTAAGAGCAACATCTTTGGAATACAGACCCACAGATACTCTGCACAATACTAGCAAATGTTATCGAATAACACATTACGAGGATTGCACACAAAGACCCTGTGAGATTTATCCTACTAACGCAAGGCGGGTTTATCATCCGACGATGGTAAGTGAGCACCAACAGTGCACTCTCCCTCTGATTCACTCGAGCTGGAGGGTATCTTCTCTCCGCGTTCTCCCTCTGCCTCACTCCAGCTCGCCAGGGTCTTCTGGAAAGCAGTGTGTATACTCCTCCACCATACTTGGGCGCCTACTACTAGTGAACACTTTTAGGTTCCCCAGCTCTGGTGGCCAGCATCACTTCTGCTTCCGGTCTCACAGGACTGTACACATTTGCATACTTTAAGAGATACCGTCTGAAGATCTCCCTTCCAATCAGCCTGAATCTAGATGCCGAGTGAGATCCTCCCCTTGGGACAGTGACAGGTCTTGGAACACCCTCAACTACTGAAAGCCACTACAAATAAAAGAGGCTGGTTAGACAACATGAAAATTTGACAGGCAACCAAGAGCTAAGTCAGGGTCGAATGACAAGGTTCATCACCTACACCAGGCCATTCTTCCAATACTAGGAGAGGTGGCTGTTTTATCTAATGAACACAAACCAACACAGACAATCAAGAAAAATACACAAAGAAATGTGTGTTCAAAACGAAAGAACAAGAAAAAACCTAAGAATAAGTCCTTAATGGAATGGACACAAGTGATTTACCTAATAGGAGTTCAAAATAATAGTCATATAGATGCTCATCGAACTCAGGAGAAAACGGACGAACACGGTGAGAACCTCAACAAGAAGAAAGTGCAAGAAAGTACCAAACAGAAAATACAGTAAGACAACTGAAAAATACTAGAGGAATTCAATAGCGGAACAATGAGGCAGAATGAATCAGTAATCTGCAGTCAGACAGTGGAACTCACCCAATGAGAGCAGGGGGGAAAGTGAACACAGCTTAAGAGACATATGAGACAATATACAGCAGACCAACATTTGCATTATAGAAATCACAAAAGGGGATGAAAAAGAAAGGGGCAGAAAATTCACTGAGAGAAATAATAGCCGAAAACTTCCCCAAACTGGGGGGAAAAAAGAAATCCATATCCAGGAAGCCCAGAAATTTCTATTTAAGTTGAATTCAAAAAACCCACACCAAAAACATGAGATGGAGTGCCAAAAACTAAAGACACGGAGTGAATGTTAAAAGTAGCAAAAAATCCACAACTGGTTCCAGAAAAGGGAACTCTCGTAAGATTATCAGATCCTTCAGCAGAAACTTCCAGTCAGAAGGCAGTGGCATGGTATATTCAAAGAATGGGAAAAGAAAAACCTTTACTGGACAACAATACACAGCAAAGCTCTCATTTAGAATCACCAACACCGGAAAAGCCTCACAAGAAATGTTAAAGGGACTTCTTTAAGCTGAAACAAAAGAATACAAATTAGCAACACGAAAACATATTAAAGTATAAATCTCACTGGTAAAAACAAATATATAGTGAAATTCAGAATATCCTAATGTTGTGAAGACAGTGGGTTAATCACTTACAAAAGCAGTATGAAACATAAAAGACCAAAGTACAAAAAATAACCATAATTACTTATAATCATTAGTTAAGACATACAGAAGATTAAAAGATACAAGAATTGACATCAAAACTATAAAACAAGGAGGGGGGGGGGGGATACAAACACATAACTTTAGAATATGTACAATCTTCAGTTGTTGTCAACTTAAAATTGACATTGTCCTAAAATGCCCCATTAGACCAGACGGACTTTACAGACATTTCATCCACAAAGAAAAATTCTCAAGTACACACGAACAATTTTCAAGGATGGACCATATATTAAGACAAAAAAACAAATCCTAGCAAATTTAAGAAGACCCAAACCCAATCAAGCATCTTTCCTGCATGAAACTAGAAATCAACTAGACAGAACAAGAAAGCAGAAGGTAGCATGCTTGCTGATTTCAAACTATACCAAAAAGCTACTGTAATCAAAACAGTATGCTATTGGCATAAATCCAGACACACGGATCCTTGCAAGAGAACAGGGAGCCCAGGAATAAACCCACATCTAAGTCAACTAATCTACGACAAAGGGGCCAAGAATATACAATAGGGAAAGGACAGTCACCACTTCAATAAACGGTGTTAGGAAACACGGACAGCCACATGCAAAAGAGTAAAATTAAACCGCTATCTTGCACCATACACAAACTCTAACTCAAAATGGTTTGAAGACTGGAACACAAAACCTGAAACTATGAAAGTCCTCGAAGAAAACAGGCAGTAGGCTACACATCAATCTCGGCAATAAGTTTTTGTATTTGACCCTAAATACAAAGGCAACAAAAGCAAAAATGAGCACGTGGGACTGCATCAAACTAAAAAGCAAAGCAGACCATCAATAAAATCAAAGACAATCCACTGAATGGGAGAAACTATTTGCAACCATTTATCTGATAAGGGGTTAATGTCCAAAAC
Source organism: Panthera onca (assembly GCF_046562875.1). Taxonomy (NCBI): domain Eukaryota; kingdom Metazoa; phylum Chordata; class Mammalia; order Carnivora; family Felidae; genus Panthera; species Panthera onca. The sequence goes on from NC_138349.1 coordinate 79,824,320, forward strand.
ACAACTAATATTACTCAATAAGAAAAATCAAATTTGATTTAAAATGGGCAGAAGATATGAATAGACATTTTTCCAAAGAAGACATACAGATGGCCAACAGGTACTTGAAGAAAGTACTCTACGACACTCATCATCAGGGAAATGCAAATCAAACCCCAATGAGATAGCACTTCACACCTACCGAAATGACTATTCTCAAAAAGACAAAACATAACAAGTGTTTATAAGGATATGAAGACAAGGAAACCCTTAGGTACTCTTCGTGGGAGGGTGAACTGTGCTGCCACCATAGAACACAACATGGCAGTTCCTCAAAACATTAAAAATAGAACTATTATGTGATCCAGTAATTCCACTTCCGGGTATATATCTGAAGAAAATGAAAACACTAGCCTCAAAAGACATACACATGTTTTTTCACTGTAGCACTATATAAACAAATGAAGAATACATAGTTATAAGTTAAACACATTATGCATACTATATTTTGTATGTTTTACATATGTATGTATTATGTATATATACATATTATAAATATGATATACATGTGGAATATTACGCAGTCATAAAAATTAATGAAATCTTGCCATTTGGGGACACCATGGATGGATCCCGAGGGCATTATGCAAAGTCACAGAAGTCAGACAAAGGAAGACTTATACTGTTTGATCTTGCTTACATGGAATTTGAAAAATGAAAAACACAAACACAGTGATGTTACAGATCCAGGGAACATACTGTCGGTTGACAGAGGTATGGGTTTGGGGGTAGGAGAAATGGATGCGTGAGTGTGTGTGTATATCAAAACGATGTATTGTCAAGACCACACACACACACACACACCTTTATCGACAACTGATGCTGAGGCAATTAGATATCTACATGCAAAACAATTATACTCTTTTCTCACAACATACACAAAAGTGGGTAACAGACCTAAATGTAACAACCATTTACTTAAAGGAAATATAGGAATGAATCTTTCTGTCCTTGGGATAGACACAGCCCTTTTAGATACAACACCAAAACCAATAGTGACAAAAGACAGAACAGATAACCTGTATTTCATGACACAAAAAACTCTTTTGCTGCAGAGTGCACAGATAAAATAGTAAAATGACAACCCAGAAACAGGAGAAAATACTTGCAAACTACATACCTAATTAGGGACTGATATACAGAATATGTAAAGAACGCTTACAACTCACCAATACAAAGACAACTACAACTAAAATATTAATAAGGCAAATGCCTATTGAATATTAAGCTTGTATCTGGCAACCTTCCTATAAATGACTTCTATGTTGTAGGAGTGTGCCACTTTAGGATTCTTAGACAATTGAATCTCTGCAAAAAGAGGAGTTTTATTTCTTCCCTTGTCACCTTTCATATCTGTTTTGTTGCATTACCTAAGATTTCTACTATGATGTCAAATAAGAGTGGTGAAACCGCATGGCCCTGACTTGCTCCTGATCTTAGAGAGAAAGCATCCAGTTTCTCTTTATTATATGTGATGTTAACAGATTTTTTGGTAGATGTTTTTCATCAACTTGAGGAAATTCTCTATTCCTAGTTTGCTGAATTGTAATCATACATGGATTCTGTTAAATGCTTCTTCTGCATCAATTGATAGGATCATACAATTTTTCTTTCTGCAGTTTACTGATGGGATGGATTATGTTCATTGATTTTTGAATGTTGAATGAGCTTGCAGGTTTGGAATAAATCCTAATTCGGCATGGCATATATTTCTTTTCCTACACCGTTGGACTTTATTTGGAGCTCTGCATCTATATTCCTAAGAATTATTTGTAGTTTTTCTTCCAAGAGCGACCATCTGCTTTTGGGATTAAGGAAACAATTCTTTGGCCTTAAAGAAAGAGTGGAAAAGTTCCCTCTAACTACAAATCATCCCTAGGAATTTACAAAAAGGCCACTCGAGGTAATAAATAAATTCAGAAAAGCTGTAAGCCACAATATAACCACCCCCAAATCAGGTGGGTTTCTATGCAACTGCAATCAACAATCTGAAAGGAAATTAATAAAGCAATTTTATGTATAACAGCATCTTTGTCAGCCTATGGTACATTATACTGATTGCTTCTGGAATGCTGAACCACTTTTACATGCTCTGAATATAAACCACTCAGTCACGGTGTAGGATTCTGTTTATACACCACTGTTTTCTACTTGCGAATATTTTGCCAAGGATTATACAGGTAACTACTTGAGAGTATTTCTAAGTGTACCACTTCATACATTTTTTTGGTGGTTGCTCGAGGTATTTGAGTCCATTTCTAGGTAAAAGGCACATATATGATTCATCACATTCTTCTCAGATCAACATTTTACCAACTCAAGGGAAATGTAAAACTTCAATTCCATCCAAATCCCTTTATTATATCTTTTAAATGGAATTATATATTTTCCCCACACATGGAGCATCAAATCATAGGATATTTCTACATTTTGCTTCAACAATCAAATATGATTTCAGAAAATAATGAGAAGGAAACTCCATTATATTTATCCTTATTTTTTCCACTTCCGATGTTCATTCTTTTCTGAAGTTCCAACATTCTTGTGTTATTTCCTTTCTATTCAGAGGAGTTCCTCTAGCCATTTTACAAGTTAAGTTTGCTAGGGACACCTGGCTGGGTCAGTGGGTTGAGCGTCTGACTTTGGCTCAGGTCACGATCTCATGGTCTGTGAGCTTGAGCCCCATGTCGGGCTATGTGCTGACAGCTCAGAGTCTAGAGCCTGTTTTGGGTTCTGTGTCTCCCGTTCTCTCTGCTCCTCCCCTGCTTGTGCTTTTTCTCTGTTTCTCAAAAGTAAATACATGTTACAAAAAATTTTTTTAATAAATAAGTAAAAGGTTTCCCAACATTTTCTCTTAGTTTTCCTTTGTATGATAACTTCAGCTCTCCTTTCATGAATATATGTTCATAAGATACCAGTTTTGTCTGAAAGTTCTCTCCCTTCAGTACTCAGAAAAAAAGGCATCGTTTCCCTCTAGCTTCCATACTTTTGACTGAAACATCCACTATCATTTCCAAAGAAAAGGAGATGTTTCTCTCCGGCTACTTTGAAACATTCTCTTGTTTTTAGAAATGTTAATCATGACATGCCATTGGCGTGGATCCCTTTGCATTTTTCTTACTTGGAGTTCACGCAGATTCTTCAATGAATACTATTAGGTCTTCTGCCGAACTTGGGAAGTTTTCAACCATTATTCTTTAAAATCCTTCAAGTCCCACCCTCTCTTCCCTTTCTGTTACTCTTCTTCCCGACACAGAGAGAATCCACGCTCCTCTCGTTACCTCCATGCCTTCCAATCTGGACTGACCATAATCACCCTAAAGGAAAACGACAAGCGTCCTCTAGCGACATCTGTAGTGCTTATGCTCTTTCCAATATCTTCTCCAGGGGCGAGAAAGATCTTATAAACATAAACCACACATTGTGTATTAACCAAAATATACTAATAAGGATAATATTAAAATCTTTAATAAGATTTATGATATTTACCTTGTGGACCACAACTGCCTGACGTCATTTCCTGTCCCACACTCATCAATCACTCACTCCCCTTTGGCCATTGTACTTTTTTTTTTTTTTCGCTATTTCCCAAAAAACACCAAACACATTCCTGCTCATTGGCTTAGTGGGTGCTATTCCCCTTGCTGAGAAGAGGCAGAAACCGCCCAACTCACACAAACATTTCACTCAAATCCGGATCTAATGGTAGCTGATCTCCTACTTTAGGTCTCCACTGGCTACTCTTCTTAAAGCAGCACAATTTAACTCTGCTCTAATTTCCATGGTCATTTTTTACCACTACACAGCGTTAATACGCAGAAGTATCTCTTTCTAGTGCTACTTTTTAAATTTTTTTTTTCAACGTTTTTTTATTTATTTTTGGGACAGAGAGAGACAGAGCATGAACGGGGGAGGGGCAGAGAGACAGGGAGACACAGAATCGGAAACAGGCTCCAGGCTCCAAGCCATCAGCCCAGAGCCCGACGCGGGGCTCGAACTCACGGACCGCGAGATCGTGACCTGGCTGAAGTCGGGACGCTTAACCGACTGCGCCACCCAGGCGCCCCTAGTGCTACTTTTTAAATGCATGAGACATATAACTATATAAATTCAAGGTGCACATGTTAGTTTCAGACAATTATAACTGTATTATGACTGCTACTGTACCAGTAATCAGCACCTTTATTATGTTACACAATTCCCATGTCTTATTAGTGACTGGAACGATTCAGTTCTGGTGTCTTGGCAAGTGTGGTTATCACAATACGATACTGTCTGCATTCTTGATATGGTATCCGCTATCTCTAGGCTTACTTAGTACTCTTCCGATCTTGTGCCATCACTCCTTTCCCACACCCCATCCCCTGGGAACCACCACAGTACCCTCTGTTATCATGAGTTTGCCTTTTCCAGATTCCAGATATAAGTGACACCATACGGTAACTGTCTTTATCCTAAAGTGGCAAGATGTCATTTCTCATGACCGAATACTACTACTCTCTTTTCTTTCTTTAGCCATTCATGAACTGACGAGCACGCAGATTGTGTCCAGATCTGGCTATTTTGAATAAGGTCGTGATAGACATGAATGTGTATATTCTCTTCGATATCCTCTTTTCATTTTCTTTGCGTATGTTCCCAAGTACAACTGCGGGATCCTAGGACAGTTCTATATTTAACTGCTTGAGGAATCTCCTCACCCTTTTCCACAGTAGGTGAACCAATTTACATCACCACCACCGACAGTGCACAAGAGTTCCCTTTTCTCCTCATCCTCGCCAACACTTGTTCTCTCTCGTCTTCTTGGTGCTAGCCATTCTAAATGGTGTGATGTGGCTCGGGGGTGCATGTCCCTCACGTTAGTGACGTTGACCACCTCTGCATGTATCTCTTGGCCACTAGTGCTACTTGTATAAAGTCACTGGCACATTATTCTTTCACTGCTATGGCATTTATTAATTGTTTTTAATCAAAAAAATTTTTTTCATGTTTATTCATTTTTGAGAGACAGAGACAGAGCACGAGTGGGGGAGGGCCAAGAGAGAGGGAAACACAGAATCTGAAGCAAGCTCCAGGCTCTGAGCTGTCAGCACAGAGCCCGATGCAGGCCTCGACGCATGGACAGCAAGATCATGACCTGAGCTGAAGTTAGACGCTCAACTGACTGAGCCACCCAAGCGCCTCTCACTACGATGGTATTTAGACAACAGCAAGCACTCAAAAATTACTTGAGTCGGAAAATCAGTGTATGAAACAATGCCTGGGAACAGCAGGAATGCAGTGCAACAACGCCGGTAAGGTCGGAGGCTGACACTGCTTTGAGAAACACACACTCATGCAGGAAAACGATGGCAAAGGGGAGGAGGCAAAGACTGGTCTGTTGACAAATGTAAGAATGGTGAATATTCAAAACGTGAATCAAACAGGAGAAGATTTTTCGTGAGAGCAGAATCTGGAGGTTTGGTCCAATAACCAGTATTCTCAGTCACTCACTGGATTATGACTTCTAAACAGGTACCTTAAAAACACATTCCAAAGTTGTCCAGCCCTGGGTTAATCATGGGAAGATAATAAATGTCCTCACGTTCATCGGTGCCGTATGTATCCACTCACCTGGGAGGCTCTGGCTTGGGAATTCTTCCTCCCATATCCATGGCTCCTCTCCTTGCTCCAGCCTGAAGATCACCTCTGGTTTGGTAGCACAGGACCCTGTCAACGTGAAATCATTCAGGATTCAGACCAGGTGGCCTAGACTTCAGGGCCTCTGCAAGAGGAGGAAGCCGCTGCAGCTGCTCGGTGAAGAAGCCACGGAACACTTCACTGGAGAGGTAAACACAACTACCTTCCTGGCGCCCAAAAGTGGTCAATCGGCAATGACTCCTGAATTCCAATCTTAAATATCATTCAACGCGGCGCAGAGCCTATACGCCTCATAATTAACACAACCAAAACATGCTACTTGGAATTATATAAAAACAGTCCTGGGGCGCCTGGGTGGCGCAGTCGGTTAAGCGTCCGACTTCAGCCAGGTCACGATCTCGCGGTCTGTGAGTTCGAGCCCCGCGTCAGGCTCTGGGCTGATGGCTCGGAGCCTGGAGCCTGTTTCCAATTCTGTGTGTCTCCCTCTCTCTCTGCCCCTCCCCCGTTCATGCTCTGTCTCTCTCTGTCCCAAAAATAAATAAAAAAAAAAAAAAACGTTGAAAAAAAAAAAAAAATAAAATAAAATAAAAAAAAAAACAGTCCTTACCCACTGAGACAAGGTGGCTGTAGTTCTCCAGCATCACGTCCCTGTACAGGGACCTCTGACTTGAGTCCAAGCACTGCCACTCCTCCTGGGTGAAGCCCACGGTCACATCCTTAAATGATACCGATCCCTGGAATCTCTGTTCAATCTGAAATGTTCAGAATTGGGTGACATGGAAAGAGCTGTACGGGAACCAATCCTTCTCATGATTACCAAAACAGTCTGCAGAAGGCGTGTTTGGCTTTAGGCTTTGAGGGAAGACGAGAAATCTAACAAACACTATGCCATTGCTTCAGGGTATTATTAATGTAAAAATCACCAAATCCCACAACGTATCCGGAACTGTTCCAATTCTTAGAAATGCTAAGATTAATAAAACTGTTCTTGTATTCCAGGAGCACATAATCTGATAAGAAAACATGCAGTAACAGGTTACAATCGCTAAGGTGAGGTATGCACAAGACAGACTAAAACAAACGAGCAGCAAAATTAGCTCTTTATGGGGCCTCACTGAAGACCGGCTGGTGGAGAAGAGGAAACCCGTACTCTCATGAACACAGGGTCGTGGTCCCCGGTGCAAGCAAAGGCGGGGCTCCATTAACACGTTCGGGAAATGAGAAGAGGGCAAATGGTGGAGGAAAAGTTGAGAATCCAGCCTGGATCTGTGATGACAAGAAGTGCCAGAAAGGAATTCATGGAATGGATCACAGAGTAAATTAGACCGAGTCTTCAATGTGTGATCACTCTCCACCTTAAAGAATATTTTGGAGTACTGGGGAGCCCGGGTGGCTCAGTGGGTTGAGCGTCCGACTTCGACTCAGGTCATGATCTCGCAGTTCGTGAGTTCGAGCCCCATGCTGGGCTCTGCTGACAGCTCAGAGCCTGGAGCCAGCTTCGGATTCTGTGTCTCCCTCTCTCCCTGCCCCTTCCCTGCTCATGATCTGTCTCTCTCTGTCTCTCAAAAATGAATAAACATTTAAAAACGTTAAAAAAAAAAAACCACTTTTGAGTACTATCAAACTTGATATTTATGAATTACATAAATATACTATCAATACATTTTGTTACAAATTTTTATTCTCCAGTTTAAAAGGTAAAAGCCGAGGGGTGCCTGGGTGGCTAACTTCGGCTCAGGTCATCATCTCCCTGGTCACGGGTTTGAACCCTGCATCGTGTTCTGTAAGGACAGCATGAAGCCTGCTTGGGATTCTGTATCTCCCTCTCTCCCTGTTCCTCTCCAACTCATGTTCTTTGTCTCTCTCTCTCTCAAAAATAAACATAAAAATGTTAAAAAATATATGTAAATAACATGTTTCTACCTGTTGATGCAGCTACATATCGTGAGTATAAAGGCTGAGGTTCCTTAAGTATCTGAAGTGGGAGAACACACTGAGACATGACACGTCTATGAAGAGGTGAGGGGGAGCAAGATGATAAAATCAGCAGCACACAAAGATCTTCCCGAGTCATTTTCAAAACCAGGAGGCACCTCGGGAACCACTGAGAACACTTCCAGTATCATTTGTAATGTGAGTTCCGGTTCTCACGTTTCAAGCATCAAATTGCCAGAAGAGGCATCTTCCGGTCGACTAGGAGTCAGGACATCTCAAATTTGTCCACTTCTCAAACTGCATTTTCTGCAAATGAACTATTCTATAGAGACCCCGAACGTAAATCCTTATACGCTTCTGTAATTTCAGTACCTACAGCATAAAGGTGGTGTAGGATTGCACTAGCTGATCCAGAAAACTTACTTAACGTAGTATTATCCGGGCACATAATTAGAATTCACCAATCAAGAGATATATTCAATTCCAAATCATTCCTGACATACCAGCTCTGTCCTTTAATGAAACTGCTTCAAGAAATTTTTTTAGGTTTCTTTCTTTATTTTGAGAGAGAGAAAGAGCACGAGCAGGGGAGGGGCAGAGAGAAAGGGACAGAGAGGATCCCACGCAGGCTCCAGGCTGTGAGTGTGGAGCCCCAAGCACGGCTCCATCCCAGGAACCGTGAGATCATGACCTGGACTGAAAGCAAGAGAAGGATGCTAAAGCCACTGAGCCACCCAGGTGCCCCATGAAACTGTCTGAAAAACAGTATTACAAATATTCTTCATTAAGGGAAACAAAATACTTCAGAGGCCTTCCACAAAATACGGGATAGCAGAAGATGACTGAAGTAAATGTAAAGGTCGAATTGCAGTAATAATAAAGGTCCTTTCATATGTTGAGAGAAAATTACAAACTATAACCACAATTTAAACTTAAATGATGATTAGTATTAGAATAAAAATTAAATACTGAACCACTCTAGAAGGAGTAACTTTAAAAGTGTATCATCAAAGGTCACTTGATAAATCATGTGACCACTGACAAACCACTCACAACATATTTTTTCCCCTCTCCAGTAGGTCCAGCGCCCCAGCCTGCCCCTGTGGGTACATCACAACTCCTGCCCACTGACATCAAGCTGGGCCACGTGACTGGCTTTGGCCAATGACAAGTGGTACAAGGGAAATGTGTCACTTCAGGGAGAAGTTTCAGAGACATCATCCTTCATCCTTGACCCCACAATGCACAGCACAGAGAGCAGAGCCACGCCTTAGCTCGTAAGATCACAGACACAAACAGAAAATAAATTTAGGAATCCTTTGTTATGACACAAGCTGACGCAGTGTTGAAAAAATAAAACAAAATAATCCAGTAAAACAGAAACAAACAACCTGTAGAGACCACTTGTGTATACAACAGGCTTGAGCAGTCAAAGCTTGAGGAAAGCAAAAGGATCCACAGCGACCACGACCACCAAGCTGACGTGAACAGGCTCATTAAGCCACAGGCCCTCACTGACCAATGGGCTGCCCACGGCAGGCACAGGCCTAAGATTACCAAAAAAGGGGGAAAAGTTACAGCTACTCTAGAACTACAGCCCCTCACCACCGCCTAGTAGCAGACGGTCTCCCCTTTGCCATCCTGCCCGCTGCTCCCTTGCAGGGTATCCGGTAAACTTCTATTTCCTCTGTTCTGTCTTGAGTGAATTCTTCACTGGCACCCCCTACCGGCTCCCACTCAATCAGGGTGCCCCACACAACCAACAAAAAGCATAGGGAATAAATACATTGTCAGATGGAGGGACTAAAGCCTCACAAGAACAAATACAAATGGGGTACATCACCCAATACAAAAAACAATTATGTTATTTTAGCCTTGAAAATCTTGTCTTTTCATTTTTAACCAGAAATGAAAAATCATAAGGAAAACAAAACAGGATCCCCACCGTAGGACTTACAGTAACGTCAAAATCACGTGAGTTCTTTTAATGCCCTACACAGTTCTAAGAGTTTCTCCTTATAAAGAGCGATGTCTCATTCTTAGAATCCTCACCAGCTGGCACACATTAGGACACGTACTAACTATTCATAAACGGTTAATGAACGAAGTGAAGGAAGGCCTAATTAAGGTACGTTACAGGGAATACCAACTGCAGCGAAAGGGAGACTTATTTCAGTGATAAAAACAGTTGCAGTCAAATGGAACAGAAGAGAAACCCCCCAATAAACCCACGCATATATGGTCGACTGATTTTTGACAGGGTTGCAAAAACACACAATGGAGAAAGGATAGTCTCTTCGGTAAATGGCAGCGGGAAAACGGGATACCAACACGCAAAAGAATGAAACTATACCCCTATCTTACACCACTCATACAAATTAACTTGAAATGAATCAGACTTAAACATAAGAACTGATACCATACAATTCCTAGAAGCAAACATAGGGGAGAAGCTCAACATTGTTCTCTAGGATGATGTTTTCTTTGGATAAGATGCCAAAAGCAAGGCAACAAAAGCTCAAACAAGACTTTATCGAACTTAAGAGCTCTGCCCAGCAAACAGTCCATGAACTGGAAAGTAACCTACAGAATGGGAAAATATATTCACAAATCATGTATCTGATAAGACGTTAATATCCAAAATGTATAAACAACTCATACAACTCAAAAACCAAAAAGCAAATAATCCAATTAAAATGAGCAAAGGACCTGAACCGACATTTTTCCAAAGACCTACAAACGGCCAATTGTACATGCAAAGGTGCTCAATATCATGAACCATCAAGGAATGCAAATCAAAACCACAATGAAATATCTCTTTCACACCTCTCAGAATGGCTATTATCAAAAAGACAAGAAATGACAAATGGCAAGACTGTGGCGTGAAGGGAATCCTCATTCACTGTTGGTGAGAATGTAAACTGGTGCTGCCACCTTGGGAAACACTATGGCGGTCCCTCAAAAAATTAAAAATGGAACTACCAGATGATCCAGCAATCCAATTCTAGGCACAAATCCAAAAGAAATGGAATCAAAACTGCCAAAGACCCCTGTAATCCCCTGTTCACTGCAACATTATTGATAGTAGCTGAGGCATGAGGCTTAGTGTTCATCAACAGAGGAATGGGCATGCGTGTATACATGCATGCATATATAATAAATATATATATAAACGCGCGCGCGCACACACACACACACACACACACACACACACACAATGGAATACTATTCAACCATAAAAACAAAGGAAATCCTGCCACTTGAGACAATATGGACAGACCTTGAGGGCATTATGCTAAATGAAGTAAGTCAGAGAGAAAACAAATATCATACACTATAACTCACCATAAAGCCAATTTCATAGAAACAGAGTATAAAATGGGGACTGCCAGAGGCTGGGAGAAAAGAGGAAAAAAATGGGATGTTGTAACCCAGGGTCATGAGATCGATCCCCACACTGGGCGCAGAGCCTACTTAACAATGAAGAAAGAAAGGAAGGGAGGGAAACAAACTAATTCCAGGTAAAGATGTCCCTACCTATGAATGAATACCTAAGAAAGAAGTAGAAACAAAATAAAACACAATCTTGGGGAGAAAGCAGGAGGAAATACTCAAGAATTCTTGTTATGAATTCAACATATGTTTGACACTAAATACTAAATCCTAACAAGAACATGTCCCCCACCAGGAAAAAATACCTCACTGCTCAATGTCTCTCATGGACACAGATACATAATTCTAAAACAAAATATTGTCATGACCCAGTTAGGTTTATTTCAGACATATCTTGTTAGTTTTACATTTAAATTTGTTGTAATTAATTTTACATTAAATTTAATTGCATAAGATTTGATGTAATTTACTAAGAAAATGAAGGAGACAAATCATATGACGATTTCAGTAGATGTCCAAAACCATTTTAAATAATTTAATTGGCACTCATTGGGGCGCTTGGTTGGCTCAGTCAGTTAAGCATCCAGCTTCGGCTCAGGTCATGATCTCACAGTTCGTGGGTTCGAGCCCCAAGTTGGGCTCTGTGCTAACAGCTAGGAGCCTGGGGCCTGCTTTGAATTCTCTGTCTCCCTCTCTCTCTGCTCCTTCCCTGCTGGTATTCTTTCTTTCTCTCTCAAAAATAAACATTAATATTTTTTTTTAATTTAATTGGCACTCATTAAAAAAAAAGAAAAATTTTAGGTAACTAGGAATAAAATTGGACATCCTTGATGCCATTATGAAATGTAAACAAATACAGCAAAAATCCATACTGAAAGGAAAGTTTCCCCCCTACTCTTGCTTCTATTTAATATTATATATTTGAGGACCTAAGAGGGCAATATAGAAAAAAAAGTACAAAATCTGGGAAAAGTATATGGCAGTGTCACTATTCCCAGATTATACATGTGTATACATAAAAAATCCAAATTTTTGGATATATAGATAAACAATTAGATGTGGTAAATTAGTGTAGAAAACTTGTTGGAAATAAGGTCAATATATAAAAAATAACATGCCAGCAACAAGCAGTTAAAAAAGTGCAAATAAAAATATATTTAAATATTAATACATAATACAGGGTGGCTCAGTTGACCATCAGACTCTTGATTTCTGCTGTGGTCCTGACCCCAGGGACGTGGGATCCAGGCTCATGTCGGGCTCTACCCTGAGTGTGGAGTCGGCTTAATTCTCTCCATCCATCTCCCTCTACCCCTCTCCCCAGCTCACGCTACCTCTCTTGGGTGGGGGGAGATACATGTATATTTTTAAAAAACCACTAAACACAAAGAAATAATTCTAACAATGGGTGTGCAAGAATTCCACCCACTCTTGAAATTGCTGAACACTTATACACCATAAATTTATGAAATTTGCACAAACTCAATAATCAGACACATACAAATTAAACAGTGAAGTTTGTAACCATTTGAAGTAGGAATAACTTCTGTATCTGGAGAAGACACAGTTTTCTGATGAGTAACAATTTACCTAGAAAAATGAGAAATCCTAATATCCTGTAACTCAAAAATATTAATCACTGGACACTGGAGCAATGATTCTTAAACTTAATGTGTTATCAACCATCACACGGACATCCCGTAAGAACACAGATTGCTGGGCCTGGCCCCCAAAAGTTCTCTTCCAGTAGGTTTGGGATGGTGGATCACAATCTGCATGTCAAACAAGTTTCGAGGGGACGCTGCCATTTCTGGCCAAAGATCCTCACTCTGAGAAGCAATGCTCCAGGGTCTGGAGATACATCTGCATTTACCATAGAGAATGACAAGGATATTCACAGCAGCTGTTATATTAAGGAAACATGCAAATTACCTACATGTCTATCAGTAAAATATAGTATTTAGAATACACTGTGTCCACACAGCGGGAAAATCCAACATTAAAAGAAACAAACTACAGGGGTGTCTAGGTGGTAAAGCATGTGACTCTTGATTTCAGCTCAGGTCATGATCTCACTGTCGTGAGACTGACCTCTGCACTGAGAGCGCAGCCTGATTAAGATTCTAATTAAAAAAAAAAAAAAAAAAAAAAAAAAAAGGAAATAAGCTACATATGGATAGATCTCAAATTACTAGGGAACTAAGAAGAGAAAATGCCTGTCAATTACACATTAAGATAATTTACATATTTTTAGAAGTACTCAAAACAATAAACAGTATTATTCAACCATTTTTCCAGTATCCATCAAAAGAGACAAAGAGTCTCCTGGAAAGAGTGGTCAGTAAATACAATTAAATCATTGGCAACCTTTACCTGGACAGATCCCAAACAGTGAAGAAGAAAAACCAAGGCAGAAAGCTATGGGATGAATTTGACGGAGAAGCTCAGACAGACTTACTGGAGAATTTAACTTTAAACGATCGGCTATAAAACTCGCATACACAACCCGGCTAAAGTACTCATGGAGAGTTCTTGTTAACCAGCACGCAGGCCATATTCATTCCTCTAAACGTATCAGGGTTTTTATTTTCTTTTTAATGTTTATATATTTTTGAGAGAGCAAGAGACAGAGTGTGAGCGAGAGAGAGGCAGAGAGAGGGAGACACAGAATCTGAAACAGGCTCCAGGCTCTGAGCTGTCAGCACAGAGCCTGACGTGGGGCTCAAACTCACGGAGTGTGAGATCCTGACCTGAGCCACACTCTAAAGCTCAACCTACTGAGCCACCTGGGCGCCCCTAAACGTATCAGGTTTTATACCAGGATCGAACAAGACTATCATTAAATTAACTACTTGAGCTATCTCTTGGACCCTTTTACTTTCAGTGAGGAATAGTTTTAGGCACTCATTTCAGGGCTGTCACAGGAAGGTTAAAAGATAAAAAAGATATCATCCAAGAAGTCTTTGTGTCTTATAAAAATTCTGTCTGTATCCAAAAGACTGTGTCTTCCTTTCTCCGTGATTATCAGAAACAACAGAGATGTTATTTGTAGGTCAGTTTAGAAACTCTAAGTTATAGAATGATCAGTATGTATCTAGAAGCCACTTTAGTTTTGCTATTGATCTGCCACTACTTTCTGTAAAGGTAGATTTCTATCTATTGCTAATTTCCCATTAGTATGGGACTCACAAATCTCACCAGGTCCACTGCAAAATAAAGTGGGGAATGAACAACTTACCTGGGATTTGTTCATTTTCTGCTGCCTTGGAAAAGTGTAGACAACTCTGGTGCTGTGCTGAGTTACAGGAGGAATGAGGTCCTAAAAGAGCTGGCCTGCCTGGTGGCTCCTGAACGCTCCTGCCCTATAAAACTATACAACCCAATAGATAGGAAGCGTGTCAGTACCCTTCACCTTCAGAAAGGACAGCAGATGCTCAGAGAACAACTATCTAATAGGACTCTGACTTAATCATGTAATGGCTGCTGGGCATAAAAGTTTTCACTGGGAAAACCTAAATATTTGCTTCCTGGGGATTTTTAACAGTTTAAAGCTCTCTTGATGTTCACAAAAAATTTTTAAATTAAAAAGTAGGTTTAAATAAAACATACTCAGTGAAGTAACATTAAGTCTTCACCAAAACTGCTACAAAAATACTCCCAACCTGGGGCACCTGGGTGTCTCAGTCAGTTAAGCCTGGATTCTTGTTCAGGTCAAGATCTCAGGGATGGTGGGATGGAGTGAGCCGGACATCAGGCTCTGCGTTGACAGTGTTGAACCCGCTTGGGATTCTCTCTCCCTCTTTCTCTGCTTCTTCTGGGCGCTCTCTCTCTCTCTCTCTCTCCCTCTCCCCAAAATAAGTAAACTTAAAAAAATACTCCTGATTAAACTGTTTATCAATTTCCCCACTGTTACTAAACCTTTGATTACTGATTACACAGAAAACGATAAAAAGCAATGCTTTAATGAAAGGTCTATGTTTTCGTTTCTTGATCCTGGTTGCCGTTTCTCAAAAGGATCTTTTTAAAAGTAATTTGCCTTTCCTCGTGTGGAAAAGCAGGCAGTCTCTCTGGAGTCGGGAGACACAACTTCCAGGCTTCGCCACTAACAAACTGTGATTCTGAACAAGTCAGTAACCTTCGAGAAGAAAAACAAACGAACGAACAAACAAACAAACAATGTTTCTATTCAATGAGACAAAAAGTAAGGGATTCTTGGAGATCCTTCCCTAATGCCGGACTGAGTAACACCACACCTCAAGAAGCAGTCGCGCACCCGACTGGAGAGCCGCTCGGGGGACTCCAGGAAGGAGACAAGGAGAACCAAGAGGCGGGGCGGTAACCGACTCAGCCCAGGCAGGGGCGCCCGTCTTCCCGGACCACCCCGCCTCCGCCCGACGCGCTCGCGCCCCCCTCCCGGCCGCGGCGCCGTCCCTCTCCCACCGCCTCCGGGCACACGCCCTCCTCCCGCGGCCTCCAGAACCGGGCCCCGCGAACGGCCCCGGCCGCTCCGGCAGGGACTGAGCACCGGGGGGCCCGACCTCTAGTGCTGATGGACACGTCCCCATCCCGCCGTCCCCGGTCCACGGACCTCCTCCACGCGATCGGGCACCGACCGCCGGGGCACAGACTCCCGGGCACACGGCGCCCCCATTGGCCCTCGTCCAATCGTCCCAAGCTCACCTATCGATCCCTGCACTTGAATCCGCAGAAAAGGTCAGAGACACGGCGGGTGCAGAACGCCCCCTCCCAACGAGAACTGAGTTAAACGGAAGGAAAAAAAGAAACAGGACGGAAGTGCAGAGACGAGGAGGCGGTACTAGGCAAGCGCAGAACCGGGCAGTGGGAGCGTTCCGCGCTGAAAGCCAGCGCCACCGCTCCTTTTAGACTCCTTGAGCGGCGATGGGCTTTAGTGGAGAGTGTGTAGTCTTTATCTACCGTAAGAAGGTTGGGGCGCTTGTTAGTTACCCAAACAGTTACCCAAACTGTCAGATCGCGTCAGGGAATCCCCAAAAGTTTCAGATTACAGCCGAGATCTATGTGCACCCAGTGTGCAATTTGGACACAGAGCTGAGCAGTCAGGAAAAGGAACCTGCTTGTCGACTTCACTTTCTAAATACTAGGAAACAGATTCCATCAAGCAATAAAACAATTTTTAAAATAAAAAAATAGTATCTGACACCGCCAGCGATTCTCTCTGGAAATAAAAAGCCAGGGGACGAGGGTGGGATCAAGCAAGATAGTTCATCAAAATCATGAAAGCAATGAACGAAAATCGTAGATAAATCAGAAAATCGACAGTTCAAAAGAAAATGTCTTTATTCGTCTACATAATCTTATTCTTTCTTCTACGACACTAACATTACTTGAAGAAATGGAGATAGACCCTTTCACTGAAACTCTATTCTGTGACAAAATCCACTAACACTGTCAACCAACTTTTGTACATACTTCTTTCTCTTTGATTTTTGTGTACTTTAATAGGTACTTTACAAAAGCATTCGTAACTTCATCTGTAACACATGAAAAGCTAAACTGACAACATTTCAAAAAGAAAACTTCCCAGGAAATATCAACACGTATAATATTGCTCCACTACAAGTAGTCTGGCATCTGCTTCATGGAAACATGGCCATGATTAAGAGTGTTTTTTTGAATGTAGTCTAATCAATACAGCATTTCAAGGCAATGAGAAATGAATGGAATATTCCAAACAGCAAGTCATTCGCAACAGTTTGGAATAGTCTTAGGTACATAGTTCACACAGGGCATAATTCACAGGGATCCAAGATTTGAAATGTGTAAAATAAACCACTAGGAAAATAAAGGTGACAAGCTGTGACACCAAAAATAAAAACCATAAATTTAGTATCCGATGCGTTTTAGTATTAGCAATAACAAGTAGTTCAGCTCGATTTTAAGTTAAAAGCAAATAAACAAGGAAATATATTTTTAATATTTGAAAGAAAAGATATGTTAATTAATAAAGACATCTTTAAGTCAATAGAAACGTGAATCCGGCTACATAACTAAGCACTCATGATAAAAAAGAAATGACAGTGAATGACAAATGTATGTAAAAGTCTATTAGGAGAATTTAAAAGAATGCAAATGTTTAAGTAAAAACATGTAACCTATCATTAATTGAGAGAAAATTTTTTCATTTTACTTCTATACACAGAAGTTCACTCTGGTGTAGTTTCAGGAATTGTGACAAAATGCGGAGATCTGTGTAACCACCACCACAGCCAAAATCCAAAACTATTTCACCACAGCCCTCAAATTCCTTCGTGCTACTCTTTTGAAGTCAAACTTCCTTACCGCTCTATCCTCTGGCAGCTACTATCTATACGTCATGCCTACAGGTTTGCCTTTTCTGGAAAGTCCCGTGCATATAGAATCTTACAGTATGTAATCTTGTGGAGTCTGTACCTTTGACTGACTACAATATACTTCAGATTCATCCTTCTTATTTTATGGATCAATACACATACATTGTTGGTTTTTATTTCCCAAGTCCTTGGGGCGCCTGGGTGGGTCAGTCCGTTAAGCGTTCCAATTCGGCTCAGGTCATGACCTCATGGTTCCTTTGTTCGAGCCCCACTTCGGGCCCTTTGCGGACAGCCCAGAGCCTGAAATCTGCTCCGCATTCTGTCTCCTCTCTCTGCCCCTCCCCTGCTTGCACCCTGTCTCTCTCTCTCTCTGGTATGTGGTTGAGGAGATACTTATTCCCAGTCACCGTTACTCTGAGTTTAATCCATGTAAACTCCCTGGAGGCTCGTTTCTATCAAATTTTACCGGATTGTTAATCTGGCACTTCCAGCACGTACACGACTCCACGTGACGCTATCATAAAGTTAACGTTCAGTGATGTGCGTACAAGAATGTTTACATCAGTCAGGGTCCACCCAAATGTTATGAGAGAGGGAATTTAATAGAGCAGGTTAAAACAGGCATTTTAAAGGCAAAAGTGGACCCTGAGGCAACACAGGCGTAACACGGGCAGAGAGCAGCTCCCATCTCAGGGTACCATGACGGAAGAAGTCACTCAGGAGAGCGGCCCCACAGAACTGGGATTCCACACCTGAAGCGGAGGAGGTGCTGGGTCATGCTGATACTACAGATACTCAGAGAAGAGCCCTGCAGAACTGGAATTCGGACCTTCAGACCTTCAGAGCGGTGTCGTCCAGTTACCGCAGGCCGCTCAGAAGGGCACGGAGGTGGGGGGATAACGCCTCTGAGGCTCACGCCTCCCAGCTGGTGTGCCCATCGGGGAGGGGTCAATATGGCTGCACCTGGGAGACCTAAAAGAAGCTGGTGAGAAAACATGCTGGGATTCGACAGTGGTGATGGTTGCACGACTTTGTGAATATACTTACAACCCACTGAATTTTCCACTCTTAAAGGAGTGAATTTAACGGTAGGTGAATTATATCTATCTATCTATCTATATATATATAGATAGATAGATAGATATATCTATTTTGAAATTTTTAAAACAATTTTTAAAAAGAAGCTGTAGTCTACTACTAGTGGCCAAAGTGCAGGGCCATCGCTGGGGTGATGTTAAGGAAAGCATCCCGTGATGACACCTCACAGCCTGGAGCCTGCTTCGAATTCTGTGTCTCCCTCTCTCTTTGACCCTCGCCCCCACGCGCTCTCTCTCTCAAAAATAAACATTAAAAAAAAAAGAGGTACTTAAAAAATAAGTCAGTAACACTAAAAAAAGATAAATGGGGAACCTGGGTGGCTTAGGTGGCTCAGCATCCAACTCTGAGTTTCAGCTCAGGCCATGATCTCACGTTTCTGTGAGACTGAGTCCTGACGGGCTCTGTCCTGGAGGTGCAGAGTCAGCTCAAAATCAGACTCCTCTCTCTGCCCCTTCCCAACTCGTACCTTCTCTTTCACTCCCTCAAAATAAATAAATCTAAATAAGTAAGTAAATAAATAAAACTCAAAGATGTTCTTAGCAATTTTCTGTATCCGTTATACCCACGCGACCCTGAAGAAAACAGCCAACCTAGAAGAGTGACGCTGCCAGATATCATAACTTATAATTAAGTTACGATAAATAAAACGCAGTGGTATTGTCATGAAGGATAACTCAGCCAATACAACAATCAGAAAGCCCAGAAACGAAACCACAAATACATGCTCACCCAATAAATGACAAATATAAAACCACCAATCAGCAGGAGAAAGGACAGTCTTTTCAACCGTCATCAGAAGGCATGGAGAAGATCAGACATAACTCAGAAAAGATATTTTCAATAAATACATATTTCTACAAACAATTCATATCCAAGATATATTTTAAGACTTCTAGAATTCATTGTTAGGGAATTTTTTTAATATAATTTATTGTCAAAATGGATTACATACCACACTCAGTGCTCATCCCAACTAATGCCCTCCTCAGTTCCCATCACCCACTTTCCCCTCTCCCCCAACTCCATAAACCCACAGTTTGTTCTCTGTATCTAAGAGTCTCTTATGGTTGGCTCCCCCCACCCCTGTTTGTAACTATTTTTTCCCTTCCTCTCCCCCCATGGTCTTGTGTTAAGTTTCTCAAGATCCACATGAGTAAAAATATAGTATCTATCTTTCTCTGACTGACTTAGTTCACTTAGCATAATACCTTCCGGTTCCATCCACGTTGCTGCAAATGGCATGATTTCATCCTTTCTCATTGCCAAGTAGTATTCCGTTGTATATATAAACCACGTCTTCTTTAACCATTCATTAGTTGATGGACATTTAGGCTCTTTCCATAATTTGGCTGTTGTTGAAAGCGCTGCTATAAACATTGGGGTATAGGTGCCCCTATGCACCAGCACTCCTGTATCCCATGGGTAAATTCCTAGTAGTGCTACTGCTGGGTCATAGGGTAGTTCTAGTTTTAATTTTTTAAGGAATCTCCACACTGTTTTCCAGAGCGGCTGCATCAGTTTGCATTCCCATCAAACTTCTAGAATTATTCAATAAGACCAATAACCCAATAAACTGGTATCGGCAAAAGACCTGAACAGTTACTTTGCTAAAGGACATCCAAAAAGCCAATGAACATATGAAAGCATACTCAACATCATTAGTCATCAGAGAAATGGCAATTAAAACCTGACGAGATAGAGCAACACACCGACCAGAATGGTTGAATTTAATTAGACTGACAATATCAAGTGCTCATAAGGATGAACTGCAATTAAACTCCTCACACACTGCTAGTGGCAATATGATTTAGTACAACCACGTTGGAAAACTGTTAAAACTAACACACATTGATAAATCTAGATATGTAGCTACTCTGTACCCAGCAAGTCCATTTCTGGTCACACATCTAACACACATAAGAGTTGAGGGGTGCCTGGGTGGCACAGTCAGGTGAGCATTCAACTCTTGGTTTCAGCTCGGGTGATAACCTCACGGTTCATGAGATTGGGCCTCACATTCGCTCTGTGCTGACAGCATGCAGCCTGCCGGGGACTCTCTCTCTCCCTCTCTCTCTGCTCTCCCTGTCACATTCACACTCTCTCTCTCAAAATTAATGAATGAACTTCATTTAAAGATTTCAAAGATTTAAAAACAGTTTGTGTCCTCCAAAACACACACAGAAGAATATTTACATCAAGGTTTTTCAAATACCTTAAAACTCAAAAGAAATAAGTTTCAAAACAAGTGTGTTTCCAATACGTATCCTAAAGATGTAGCATAAAAATAAAGAGATAAACTCTGGGATAGTCACAATGGAATGCTACACAGACATATACAGCAATTAACTAATCATACACACAACATGGGTATTTTTCAAAGATACACTACTGAACCAAAGATGCCCGGTACTATATGTATATATACACACACATATAAAATACACATGGTTGTTATACACATATACAGACAGTATGTCTTAACTCAATATAACTTATTCCAATAAAAAAAAGATAACATTTGTGTTATCTTTTTATAGATAGTATAGATATCTTTAGTATAGATAGAAATAGAAATATATACTATAGAGAGTATACATATCTTTAGGTAGTATGTCTTAAGATGTCTTAACTCAACATAACTTATTCCAATAAAAAAAAAAGATACAATTTGTGTATAAAAGTGACAGTAGGAGATTCTGGGTGATTCAGGGACAGTGAACATTTGAGTCAAGTCAACATGCCACTTCCAAAGGTTCATCGGAGCCTCTAAACAGTGATTCCTGAAGACCACTTCACAGACCATTTCAATGGTCTTAAGCTCTGAACTAATGCTTTATCATCTAATTTCCTCCTAAACTCTAACTGACTCACACTGACGGACTCACCTGGGTCACTCTGGCCTGGGGACTCTAATATCCATGGCTCCTCTCCTTGCTCCAACTTGAGGATCACTTCTGGTTTAGGAATGGATAACCCTGTGAATAAGAATCGGATCACGTGGGACAAACTGGAGGAGTTTCAGGACTCCTCAAGGTGGACGACAGTATAACTCAAAGACTACACAATAAAAAAATTTTAATTTAATCCCTGTTACGGGACAGAGGGAAACAAATTCCTTGTGACAACCAAAAGGGATAAACCATCCTTGGCCTCCAAATTCCAAAGCTAAATATTATTGCAGTCTACAAAAACTCTACAGGTTTCTGTAAATAAAAAACTGGAGGCCTGCCTGAGAAACAAGCACTACCTACCCACTACGACAAGGTGGCTGTAGTTCTCCAGCATCACGTCCCTGTACAGGGTCCTCTGAGCAGGGTCCAGGCGCTGCCACTCCTCCTCAGTGAAGCCCACAGTCACATCTCCGAATGACAATAATCCCTGCAAAAGCACATTGTGCTCAGTCTAAAGTAGTCAGAATCAGGAAATATGAAAAAAAAAAAAAAAAAGATGTTCAAAGACAAATTCTTACATGTCTTGCCGTTGAAAACTGAACAGATAATGTTAACCTCTACTATATATATATATATATATATATATATATATATATATACATACACACCTTGTTTTGTGTTAGACTTTGCGAGTAAAAAAGAGATTAGAGTAGAAATACCACTGACGAATCAATTTATTCTTTAATGCAAACGATCTGAGTGCACACATGTACTTGGAACTGCCCTGGTTCTGACAATTCCAAGTGGAATAAAATACTCTTTCTGATCTCAAAGAAGATATTCTCATAAGGAAACCCGCAAAGACATACCTGCCACAGGAATTAAAGAATCCACACCTAAGAAGACATTATGTTTATACATCAGGCTGATCCTTGGCACAGAGAGAGCCTACCACCATCAAACAATAAATAAGTAAGAAGAAACAAAAACAGTAAGAAAATACAGCAAACATTGCAGACTGCGGAGAATCTGATTTCCAAGCTACCACATTATTAAATTCAAATGCCCAATGTTTAATCAAAAAATCACAAGGCATACAAGAAAACAGGAAAACATGTAACCATATAAAACTCCTAAAAAAAAACAACAGAGGTGCTAATGAGCTCCTTGACATAGGTCTTGGCAATGGTTTTAGGTTTGACACCAAAAGCAAAAAAACAACACAAGAAGAAATAAATAGGAGTACATCATAACTAAAATGTTTCTTTGCACCCCAAAGAAAATCATCAACAAAAATAGAAAGGAAACCTACTGAACACAGAAAATATTCCTGACTCCTGTATCTCATAAGGGACTAATAGTCAAAATGTATAAAGAACTCACATAACTCACTTGCCAAAAAAACATGAATACACATAGTTCAGAGAAGACACACAGGCCCATAAAAAAGATGCTCAACATCATTCATCATTAGGGAGAGGCAAATCAAAACCACAATGATATTACCTCCTACCTGTTAGAATGGCTATCAAGAACACAAGGAGGAACAAGTGTTAACAAGGATGCAGACAAAAGGGAACACTGGGCACTGTGCGTCGGAATGTAAACTGGTGCTGTGGAAAACAGTATGGAGGCTGTCCAGACAATTAAAAGTGGAACTACCATATGATCCAGGCATTCCACTTCCAGTATTTACCCACCCCCCCCCAAAAAATAAAAACATTAACTCAAAAAGACACATACACCCCATGTTTGCAGCAGCATTATTTACAATATCCAAGATATGGACACAACCTGTCCACTTACGGATGAATGCATATAGAAATTGTGGTATGTATATACAACGGAATATGATTCAGCCATGAAAAAGAGTGAAACCTTGCCATTTGCAACAACATGGATGGACTTTATGGCATGATGCTAAGTGAAATAAGTCAGGAAGAGAAAGACAAGTAAGTACCATGTGATCTCTCTTACATGTGGAATCGTAAAAAAACAAAAACAAAAAACAAGCTCATACAGAGAACAACTTGGTGGGGGGTGGGGTGGGGAAAATGGGTGAATCCTTTTCTAGTTTAAAAAACTGTCTTCAAGAGAACAAGGAAACTACAATATCTTTTATGAACATGGATGTAAAAAGTCCTCAACAAAATATTTCCAAACAATATTCAGCAGCATAGTAAAAGGATTATTACATATCACAAAGCTATAGTAATCAAAACACATGGTACTGGCACCAAAATAGACACAAAAATCAATGGAACAGAATCGAGACCTCAGAAGTAAACCAAAACCTGTATGGTCAATTAATCTATGCCAAGGGAAGCAAGAATAAACTTTGTGAAATAGACAGTCTCTTCAACAAATGGTGCCGGGAAAACTGGACAGCTCCATGCAAAAGAATTAAACTGGACCACTTTCTTACACTATACACAAAAAAAGAAACTCAAAAGGGATTAAAGACCTAAATGTCAGCCCTGAAATCATAAAACTCCTAGAAGAAAACTACACCCAGTAACTTCTTTGACATTGGCCATAGAAACACTTTTCTAGATATGTCTCCTCAGGCAAGGGAAATAACACCAAAAATTAACTGTTGCAACTACACCAAAATAAAAAGCTTTTGCACAAAGAAAACCATCAACAAAACAAAAAGGCAACCCAGTGAATGGGAGGAAATATCTGAAAATGATATATCTAATAAAGAGGTTAATAACCAAAACATATGAAGAACTTACACACCTGATTAAAGCAGACACACAGGAGCGCCTGGGTGGCTCAGTCAGTTAAGCATCCAACTTTGGCTCAGGTCACGATCTCACGGTTCGTGGGTTCGAGCCCCACATTGAGCTTTGCGCTGACAGCTTGAAGCCTGGAGCCTGCTTCAGGTTCTGTGTCTCCCTCTCTCTCTGCCCTTCCCCTGCTCCTGCTCTCTGTAACCCTCTCTCTCAGATACAGGAAAACATGTTCAACGTCACTCATCATCAGAGAAATGCAAATCAAAACCACAATGAGGTATCACCTCACACCTGTCAGAATGGCTAGTATCAAAAAGAAATAACAAATGTTGGCGAGGATGTGGAGAAAAATGTAAATTTTTGGTGGGAATGGAACTGGTGCAATCACTGTGGAAAACAGCATGGTGGTTTCTCAAAAAAGTAAAAATGGAAATACCATATGACCCAGTAGTTCCACTACCGTGCATTTAGCCAAAGTAAATAAAACACTTAATTTGAAAAGACACATACACCCCTATGTTTACTGCAGTATTATTTACAATACCCAAGATATAGAAGCAACCAAAGTGTCCACTGATACATGAAGGAATAGAGAAGATTTGGTATATATACACAATGCAATATTACATAGGCATTAAAAAGAATGAGATCTTGGCATTTGGGACAAAATGGATGGCACTAAAATGTATTAAGCTAAGTGAAATAAGACAGACAGAAAAAGAAAAATACCACATGATTTCACTTCCATGTGGAATCTAAAAAACAAAACAAATGGACAAAGAAACAAGAGACCCATAAATACAAAGAACAACCTGGTGGTTGCTAAGGGAAAGTGTTGGAAGATGGGTGAAACCAAGAAAGAGGATTAAGGGTTACAACCTTCGAGTTACTAAATAAATCATGGAGATGAAAAGTACAGAACAGCAAATAAAGTCAGTAATATTGTAATAATGTATGGCAACAGCTGGTGACTACACTTATTGTGGTAAGTACTAATGTAAACAATTGTTGAATCAGTATGCTGTACACCTTACACTAATAAAATTGTATGTTAATTATATTTCAATTAAAAAATAAAATAAAATAGGGGCACCTGGGTACCTCAGTCATTTGAGCAACCCAGTCTTGTATTTGGCTCAGGTCATGATCCAGGGTCATGAGATCAAGCCCCATGTCACACTCCACACTAGGCATGGAGCCTGTCTAAGAGTCTGTCTTTCCGTTTTCCTCTTCCCTGCTCACACCCACACTCACTGTCTCTCTAAAAAATTAATAACATTTAATTTACTTTCATTCAAGTTTTCAAAAAGGATTATACACCATGACCAAGTAGATCCATTCCTGGAATGCAAGGATGGTTCAACATACAAAAATCGATTAATATAATATACCACGTCAATACAATGAAGGGATAAAAAAACCACATAACAATCTCAAGTGATGCAGAAAAAGCATGTGACAAAGTTCAACAATCTTTCATGGTAACAGCACTCAACAAAAGAAGGGAACTACTTCCACATTTCCACATAATAAAATCCATGTATAGAAAGAAAGAAAGAAAGAAAGAAAGAAAGAAAGAAAGAAAGAAAGAAAGAAAGAAAACACAGGAAAATTATTCTCAATGGTGAGAAGGTAGAAAGCTAATCCTGTCAGATCAGGAGTAAGGTCAGGATGCCTGCTTTCACCACTTGTCTTCAACACAGGATTGGATGTTCTAGTCAGAGCATTAGACAAGAAAAAGAAATAAAAAGCATCTAAATTAGAAAGGAAAAAGTAAAAGCATCTGTGCAAATGAAATAATATTACATGTAGAAAAACCTAAAGACTCCACAAAAAAAGCGGCTGCATCAACTAAATGAATTCAGCAAAGTAGCAAGATACATCAACACACAAAAATCAGTTGCATTTCTATATAGGTACAATGAACGACCTGAAACGGAAATTACAAAACCAATTCCACTTACCAAAGCATCAAACAAAATCTTAGGAATTAATGTAACTAAAGATGTAAAAGATCTGCACAATAAAAACTACAAAATAGTGCTGAAGGCATTAAAGAAGGAATTAATAAATGGAAACACATCCCATGTTCATGGATTAGACAACTTCTTGTTAAAATGTCAATACTACTCAAAGTGATGTACAGTTTCAATGAAATCCTTAGCAAAATCCCAATGACGTTTTTTGCAGAAATTAAAAAAAAACCCAACCTAAAATTCAAAGAAACCAGACTATCCACAACAATCTTGAAAAACAACAAAACTGGAAGACTTACACTTCCTGATTTCAAAACTTAGTACAAAGCCACAGCAATCAAAACAGGATGGTACCAGCATAAAAAGGGACAAATAAGACCAATGGAATAGAAAAAAAGAGTCCAGAAATAAACACTCACACATATTGTCAAATGATTTTTGACAAGGCTGTCAAGACCACTCAATGGGAAAATGACAGTCTTTTCATCAAATGGCACTAGAAAAACTGCACAGCCACATGCAAAAGAATACAGTTGGACCCTTACCTAACACCATAGACAAAAATCAACTCACACCAAGAACCTAAATTTAAGATCTAAAACAACAAAACTTAGAAGAAAACATAGGACAAAAGATCCACAACACTGGACTTGGCAAGGTTTTCCTGGAGATGACATCAAAGGCATGGGTAACAAAGAAGAAATTGACAAACTTTTCATGAAAATGGAAATATTTTCACTACAAAAGATACTATCCACAGAGTTCAAAGTCAATCCACAGGAAAAAATATTTATAATTCATAAATCTGATAAGGAATTAATATCCAGAATATATAGACAACTCCTAATATTCAGCAACAACAACAAAACCCAAAACAATCCAATTCAAAAATGGGCAATGCAGTTGAACAGATACTTCTCCAAAGAAGATACACAAATGGCCAATACACAAGAAAAGATACCAAAGGAAATACAAGTCAAAGGTACAGTAAGATCCCACCTCACACCCATTAAGATTGCTACTACCAAAAAAAGAAAAAGCAACTGTTGGCAAGGATGCAGAGGAAATGGAACTCCCACGCTCTGCTGCTGACAGTGTAAAGCGGTACAACCATTGTAGAAACAGGATGGAGCTTCCTCAAAAGTGAAACTAGAATTACCTTACGGCCCAGCAATTTTCCTTCGAGGTATATACCCAAGAGGAGGTCTCAACCACATGTCTGCACACTCGTGTTCACGGCAGCATCATTATTCACAATAGTGGAAACATGGAAGCAACTCAAGTGTCCACGGACAGGTGAATGGACAAGCATAATGTGCATATACGTACAATGGGATATCACTCAGCCTTAAAAATGGAAAAAACCCTGCAATACGCTACAACATGGATGCATCTTGAGGGCGTAATGCTAAGCGAAATAAGCCAGTCACAAAAGGACAAAGACTACAGGATTTCACTAATACGAGGTACTCAGAGTAGTCAAAATTACAGAAACAGGAAGTATAACGGTGGTTTCCAGCGCCTGGAGGTAGGGGAGACCGGGGAGTTATTGTTTAATAGGTATAGAATTTCAGTTTTTACAAGATGAAAAGAGTACGGGGATGAATGGTAGCGACATTTGCCCAACAATGTGAATGTATCTAATACCACTGAAGTGGCTCCCGTCACCTCCCAGAAGGCGTTACGCGGTTACCATGGGGACGGGACACTGACCACCGGTGGCTGGGAGGAGGAAGACGGAGCCGAGTGGAGGAGAACGTGGTTCCCCCCCTCCCCCCAGGAGAGAAGCGACCACCCACGAGCGCCCCCGGGCCAGTTTCCGCCGGTCTTACCGAGGCCTCGGGCGGGCGACCCTTCACCTCGGAGACGAAAACACGAACCTTCGCTGGGTGACAAGCGCGGGGACGCGCTGGTTCGCATTCGATGCATACAGACGGAGCAGGACTCACCCCGCGCTCAGGCACCGAGCCGTTTCCTCTGTCACCGGCCCCACCCGCGCGGGGCCTCCGTCCCACGGGTCACCCACATTCAACCACAGCCACCCGACTTCTTCACCATGGGGTAGTCCCGCCTGCGTCCAGGCGCTCAGCGGCGAGAGCAACAGGGACAGTCCTCTCGCGATGCTGCGTACACCAACGTGAACTACCGGGAAGAGAGCAGTGCACATGCGCAGAAGGCCCCGAGCGGTTCCTGTGCCTGACCAGGGTGATCACGCTGAGTTTCCCAAGTCCCTGGTGCCACCTCCTTGGAAAACACCTTTCATTCTTAGGCGACATTGGATAGAACTGCCCGATTTAGCAAATTTGGTACAAGCAGGAGGCAATGATGCTACAGTTTGACTCACTGTTTATCCGAAATGAATGCTAAGTACCTAAACATACACCTCTTTCATTAATTCTATATTACTGATGAATTGGCTCTCCTAGAGGTTCCTTCCTTTGCAGAATACACCTGCAGAATTTCTCCAGGGACAGTTTGAATTCCATTTATATTGTGTAAGGGTTAAATTGTACTGTAGGGCTAAGGCTTAGCTTAAAAGATGACAACTTTGTTCTAGCACTGCAGGTCAAAAGATAACAGCCTT
This sequence comes from Panthera onca, assembly GCF_046562875.1. Taxonomy (NCBI): domain Eukaryota; kingdom Metazoa; phylum Chordata; class Mammalia; order Carnivora; family Felidae; genus Panthera; species Panthera onca. The sequence continues at coordinate 79,852,943 of NC_138349.1, forward strand.
GCTTTTAACTCTTGTAAATCATACTTCATACTCTTGTGAATCAGGCTTTACCAATGAAGGAAACAAAAGCTCAAAAAAGAGCGTCAGAGACAAGGACAAGGAGATCCACTGGTTGCAACTTAGCAGCAGAAAGTCTAAAATAATCACCTCATTCGATAACTGTTTCTAACTCATCTGGGAACTGTTTCTCTGTTCTGTTCCCAGATAATGATAAAACGATGTGATCGGGTTTAAAAACTCTGTACCCCGGCCGTTCGAGGCCACACTCTTATCAAGAGTGTTGGTCCCGATCGGTCAGCCTTGCCTCTCATTGTAATAAACTTTGTTGCAACTGTCATTGGTGCCCGTAGCATTCTGTTTCAGGAGTCGTGTGGATGCAACCATTCTAATATCGACAGTACCATCCCTCTCTTATTTCGTTCTTCGCCCTTTCAGACATCATTGATGAGAAAGCATACTCAATTCAGCATTATGAGTGGTCAAGAATCACCATTCGTATCACCAACATTGTTAGGGCAATATGATTTGAAACAAAATCTTCTCCAAACCTATAAACTTAAACACTCAGGGAGAACACAAAGAAAACAATTTTAAAATTCAGTGCCAGGATACATATCAGATACAATCGAAAGACAGAAAGAAAGCTCACCCTTCTTTATAGCCAAGCAGATACAACCCATCACATAAATGTTGCAAAGATAAAAAATAACTAGTCTCAAGCAGGAGGATTTCACACCATCATTTTGTGACACATTCTTTCCCCTAAATTTACCTGGTAATTAGAATGACCACCTGTGTTAGTTTATTGGTGTTACAACAAGTTAAAAAACAAGATTCTCATATCCTTATGACAGTAAGTAGTTTTGCAACATGGATCAAGACCCCCACTACCAAAGTTTAGGCTTCTACACTCTCATAGAATATGGGATACAGAACTGCCAGCTCCCTCAAAGTTTACTTCCCAAACAGATGGTTCTGAGGTCCTTGGGAAAGATATTCTAAGTGTAAAACTGTCAAAGACATTTAACAAGATTTATTGTTTATTCTCAATGGTGCAGAGAAAAAATTTACAACTTGAAAAAAGAAAATAATCTACAAGGAGGGATGTCTCTTCATTTCTAGCAGAATATTAAGCCTCTTGTTTTGAATTTGTAAATGCCTTTACACACTCTTACCACTTAGTTAATATGGTACTGAAGGTCCTAGAAAGGACAATTAGGCAATAAAAATGGAAGAAAAGGCATCCAGATTGGAAATAAAGTGCTAAAACTCTTTCTCCCTGCAGATGACATGAGCTTCTATATAGAATATTCTTACGATCCAGACAACAAACATCAGAATAAACCATTGCAACACGTTTGTAAGACACAAGACCAATATATTAATAGCAAATGAATTTGTATACACTAGCACTAAGCAATCCACAAACAAACAAAATGTTCTTAGAAGTGAATGTAACAGGGGCACCAGGGTGGCTCAGTTAATTGAGCATCCAACTATGGCTCAGGTCATGATCTACAAATGTGCCCACATTCAAAAGGAGGGGACACAGGGGCACCTGAGGGGCTCACTCAGTTGAATGTCTGACTCCTGGTTTTGGCTTAGTCATGATCTCACGGTTCTTTGGCTTAGATCATGATCTCATGGTTCAAGAGTTTGAGACCCAATTCAGGCTCTGTACTGCTGACACAGAACCTGTTTGGCATTCTCTATCACCCACATCATCTGTCCCTACCCTAGCTTCTCTCTCTCTCCTTGAAAAATAAATATACTAAAAAAAAAAAAAAAAAAAAAAAAGGGACACATACCTTCCCTCTCAATGCGATAAGGGTCAAAAGATTTGCAAATATGTTTTGAAACCTTTACACTTAGGGGACCACTTAATAGTGCCTTCTTTCATCTCCCCAACGGAAGATGCAGAGGAGCTGGGAGGTTAAAAACATCTCAAACTTCCTGATTTTATTACCTGCAAATGTATGAGCACTACTGCAAGAACTGTGAGCATTTGTCTAAGTTCAGCACTGAGCAGGCACTTTAAATAGCGATACTTGCACAGGTGTACTCGCATCCCACCTGCGAGAGGTGGTCTACTAAACAAAAAGCCGGCGGCTTACAGGGGAAGCGAACGTTCTACGAACGCCTTTTTCAAGAGCCCAGGATTGTGCATACTGAGAAGTGACAGGAGTGCCTTGGTCACTATCAGTAACATCTAGAACTAGAAAGGGAACGGGAATATCCTGCTCAGCTCCTGTATCATAGCCATAGGACCTGGAGAAACATCTGTTACCGTGATTTACATTCAGGCTGTACTGTGAGGCAAGACATTTCCAGAATTCCTTACCCCACGGTGGGGCACCTCTTGGGTTAATGGCCCAAGAGTACGTAAAATTTGCAGATGGGGCCACTTGTTGGCCAGAGGCGCCAGTCTTAAGAGGACTACTTGACGTATGGCCACTTATGCAGACTCTTGGGTCCTTCCCTTCATCAGGGACATCCTGGATAAGGGATGAAAGCCAGGAACATTCCCCCGAGCTCCATCACGTGTCAGGATGATGATGGCATCTGTAAAGTCTACGAACTGCTACTGCTGCTCATTCAGTTCATTCCAAGGGGCTGTCCCCATAACGGGGTCCATGAGAAGGGAGACATCTTCCAGCATCACAGCTGGGCTGAAGCAGAAGAGCACAGCCCCCTTGCAGCTGGGATACGCCAGAGACCCCACGTTTGGCTCCATCATGCAGCAAGGAAGCGTCAGTAACCATGCTTGCAAGGTACTGCTTCCAATGACTACTACTGTTGTTGCCAAGCTACAACAGGCAGTTGGGTATGGAGGGTCCCAGGCTCAGGGAGCCTCTTTGTGCTGGGGCACCAAGTATATGACCAACAACTGATGCTCCAATGGGGATTACTGCAAGGCTGAAGAAGGTAGTTTCTTGCATCAGAAGCCACTGGGAAACCTATGGCCACCCTGGGGAGGCGGGGGTCTACAAACTCCAGGAGGAATGGGGGGATACTGGCAAAGTTTCTGCAGTGAAGAAAGGCACTCGCAGGAGTGCCTGTTGACTTCAATGTGGATTGATTCTAGAGCCTGTTTTTGGAGGGGGTCCTATAGAAGTTGGGCCAATTGATGGTGAAGCCATCAATAAAACTGAGCAAACTGTGTAAGTGGGGAATATGTCGCTGGCAGAACCCAAGAAGAAAAGACACATTTGTATTAACATTCTGTGTGCTAAGAACACACAAGACAAAGAACAGTCAGTAGCAGTTTCATCACAGTGGCAGGGATGCAACAGTCCAAGGTTTACAAGTAATTTTCAGGGAATTTACCTGAGGTGGATCTTTGCAGTATGTATGGGAAAATGAATTATCACAACTTTTGTATGTGAACGCCTAATACATGGGTGAAGGATCTCCTTGGAGGATGAGGTCATCAATATACATACCTGGGTTCCTGAAGAAATCTGGGTGCAATTAAGGTATTGCCTGCAAAGACAATGTGCAATGGCAAAAAGTTGTTGGGATATCCCATTGGCAGCCTGCTGAAGGTGTACCAGGACCCTTTGGAGGCGAGGGCAAACTGTGGCTGAGGTTGCTGAAAACAGCACTGAGAAGAATGTACTGGCAAAACCCATAGTAACAAAATATTGGTTGCTGCTTAGATGAAGGCAGTTATTTCAGGAACAGTGGTGTTGGGTCCCGGACAACTGGCCACAGCATTGAGGATGCGGTAACCCACTGTGACATGCCAACACTATTTCCAAGTTTAAGAACGCAGTAAACTGGAGTACTAAATGGAGAAGCAGCAGTGATAAGCACTTCGTCTCTGAACAGGTGGTTACCATGCTTTCAACCGGGACATACAGTACACGGGGGTCCCCTTCTGACAACCCAAATTCTACGTGCCAAAAGTTCATATTCACTCGACTGGAACCCACCATGGGAATGGGCTATAATTAAGTCAATGGGTGCTGTGACCACGGAGAACTCAGGCAATAGTTCTGTGGATTAGGAGAAAATATACCTACTCATCCGAATGTCTCAGGTTGTTCATACTGGCAAAAAAAAAAAAAAAAATAACACAGCCCGGGTGGCTTACAAACAACACAAATTTATTCTCACAGTTCTGGAGGCCCTCAAGTCCAAGACAGATGAAGGGGCCAGTGGTATCAGCACGTGGGGAGGGCCTCCCTCCTGGTTCGCAGACATCTGTCCTTTTGCTCTGTCGTCACTTGTGCAAAAGCCAAAGGCGTTCGCTCAACACTTTTGAGGGCTTTACTCCCATTCATGAGAGCTCTACCCCCATAACCTCATCACATCCCAAAGGCCCCACCTCCAGAGACCATCACACTGAGGACTGCAGTTCAACATATAAGTTCTGAGGAAACAGTCACCCGCACTCCATTTTGTGGTCAGTAACTCCTCTAAGATTTTAGGGAATGACATGATCAAATTTAGCCGAAGGCCCAAATACAGCTGTAATTCAAGCCTTGTGTAAGGTCATGACAATTTGTCAACGGTGCGTTTCAGCAGATATTTAAGTCATTTCACAAACGATCTAGCGAAGGTACAAAAGCCAGTTAGTGCCCTTTGATCTTCTGTTGCAGAAGTTATCTTCGTATAGTTTGGACTCCCAGCTGGGGCAATCTGTGCACCTTCATTTCTGTCACTTCCTTGTTTCCTTTTCCTGTACCTAAGTTCCTCCCACCCCTCATTCTTTCTTGCCAATTCTTTCCTTTTTGTTGTCACTCAATATACGTCAGGGGGGTTTCTATTTATTCTGATCACACGTACAAGTTGCCTTCTCCAGAGAGCCCCCGGGGAGGATCTACGGGCTCAAGAGCCCACTCTATGGCAACGGCTACATTGCTTCATACGGATTAAGGATCCTGGGCTTACGCTGCATTCCAATGATCCCCTTTGCTGTGGCACAGGGTGACTGCTTTCCCCTCTGAGCAGGAGGATGAGAACTTTTCTCAACAGAGGCAGCAGAGCACAGCTGCAAGGAGCAAGCGTGGCCCATAACCCGGCGGTTGACCAAATGTCTTCTGTAGGGCTGCCTTTTTGCAACAGTGCAGGTTTCTTCTCTCTCATTTCTCTCTCTACAAATTCCCTCACAGTATTTTGGGAAGTGACAGCATTCAGTTTTTGTCGCCATCCTGACACCTGTGGCGGGGGCCTGGGTGGTTACAAGGGAAAGGACTACAGCCCGGCAGTCCGCCTCATAGGCAGCTGCCGCTTACCGAAGAGAATGCCAGTCAATCTCTCTGGGGTCACGGTTCACAAACAATAAGGTCATTCTGTCACGGCAAGCATCAAGGCCATCAAGCCCCAGGACTCCAAGGGTAGTCCTTTGGTGTACTGAAAAAACCCCAGCGCCTCGCAAACCCCAGGTTCACTGGCTGAGGGTTCTGCATTAGCGCAGTTGAGGTCCTTCTTCCGGCAATTTGGAAGACGTCCCCTTTTGTTTCTCATCAGCCTCTGGGCCACAGGACACCACAGGTGTGCACCTCGGCACCCTCGGGCGTGAGGCGTGTGTGCAATGGCAGCAGGGGAAGGGGCAGCAAGAGATGGGGACGGCCGCTGCCCGCACGTGAACAACAGCTCATCGCACACCGAGGGCCGTGCACGCTTCATGCTCCCGGGGCCAGGGCAGCCCAGCTTTCCAAACTTTCACCAAGGGCCATCTGCATGCCCTCCCCGCTGGGGCACAATGACAAAAACTGGTAAGCGTGGCTACCCTCAACAGCCGGGGACGGCCAACACACGGTACACAGTAACCGGAGAGTGCCAGCCAGACCCTCGACCCTGGGTAGCTGGGGCTCAAATGCTCACCAGTTAAAGTGCGGTGTCGTCACTGCCTCTACAGGCGGAGCGTCTCACGACACCAGCCAAACTGACTGAACCCGGAGCCCAGGCACCTGGGGTACAGCCAATTAACAATTCTTAGGGCCAAGAGCTTGTTGCCAGGGGAGGGAACAGTGACACCCAAAACAGGCAGCACAGTCCACAGCAAGAGGCTGTCTGCCAGCAACTGGTAGCTCGGTCCCAGGTGGCCTTTGTCCTATCTCAGAACTCGTTAGTCAACAACAATCACTTAATGACAACTGGGTGAACTAGGTCTTATGTGGTGACCTGGGTCTTAGATGGACCATCCTCTTAGTCATGCCCACTGTGTTAACTGCCTCCTGCTAGGAGGGTTCACTCCATGTTGGTTTCAGATGTCAAGAGTCTAGGACACTGGGCCTTAACTTCAGACCACAGTTACTGTGATTAAAAATATTCTGAAGACTATAGACACAGCTCAAATGTGCATCAGTGGCCATTATATTTGTAGTGCAGGAACACAGGACCAACGGAAACTTAGTACAGAAACAAGATGTTATGAAGAGAGGTGAGAAATTTACGACACTTGCAGAAAAGACAAGGAGGCTTACAACAACAGGAAGCTACAGCTGAAAATAGGCTTTAGTGATGGTCAGTATATGATTTCTGAGAATGCATTCTGCCTCCCACCATGGGAAAAGTGGTACTGAACACTGTGTTTCTAACTTCGTAATTATAGAAGAAACACCCTCGGAGATTCCTCTATATTGCTACAGGCAGACAGGATGGTTCATTTCTTTCACACACTTTACATTTTAGCGTAGTCGTAGAGTTACAGACACATGGAGCAGAAAGTCGAGTTCCTATACACCCCTTCACTCCTCCCCCTCTGCAGCCCCCCATCATGCATATCTTGCAGTAGTGTGGTCCATTTGTTACAACTGATGCGTCAATGCTGATACAGGAGTACTACCTGAAGACCACAGTTTACATTAGGCCTTACCCCGTGTTACATTTTTGTGCACTGGCAAAGGATCCGCACGCCATGTACCGCTACAATATCCTACAGCATACTCCCACTGTCCTAAAAGCCCTCCATAATCCACCTATTCAGCCTTCCCTCCCCTGCCTCAATCCTCTGGCGACCACCGATCCTTTTACTGTCTCCCCACGTGCCTTTCCAGAACGCACTAGAACTGGCAATGTAAGGTGGAAAGCCTTTCCGATTGGCTTGTCTCATTCAACAATATGCACGTAAAGGCTCCTGCATGTCTCCTGTTACCGAACGGCTCCTTTCTTTGTACCACCCACCCAATCACCGTATCCTAAAACCTGGCTCACTCGCATCAGCGCGTTTTATTGTCGACTCCTGGAAATTTCCTACATGGGCAATCACGTTATGTGTGACTGTACACAGTTTTCTCTCCTCCTTCCCAAATCAAGTCTCTCTCCTTCTCTGGTCTTGCTCTGTCGGCGAGGACTTCCAGGAGGGTGAAAGAGCAGGGACAGGGACCTCTTTGCTCTCCTCTTCTCACTGGGAAAGCATCTAGTGTCTCACCATGAAAGTACAACGTTAGCTGTAGGGCTGTTGGAGATGTTCTGTACCAAGTTAATGTTCCCCATACTCCCGGCCTGCTGAGATTTCTTATTGTGGATGTGGGTTAACGTTTTGTGAAAGGCTCTTCTGCACCTACTGATAAGATCATATGATTATTTCTTCTTTTGCCTCTTGATGCGACAGGTGACTACCCGACTATCAAATGTTGAACCAGCACAGCACCCCTGGAATAAATCCCACATGGTCATGGCACCTAATTATATATTGTGGGATTCAACTTGGTGATGATTTATTGAGGATCTCAGCATCTATGTTCCGAGACATACAGGCATCTAGCTTTCCTTTTCAGAATTTTTTTAAAGTAATCATACCCAACCTAGGGTTCGAACTCAGGACCCCGAGATAAGAGTCGCGTGTTCTACTGACTCAGCCAGCCAGGCACCCCTGTTGCTTTCCTCTCCTATAATGTCTCTGCCTGGTTTTGCTACTATAATAAGCATCACAGAATGAGTTAGGAAGGATTTCTTCTACTCCTCCTTTTTGGAAGAGGTTGTAGAGAACTGGTGTCATTTCTTCCTTCCTTAAGTGTTTGCTAGAAGTCACCAGTGAACACATCTGGGCTTGAACTTTCTGATTTGGAAGATTAAGGATGAACTCAGTTTCTTTAATAGATATTTGCTTATACAAATTTATACTTCTGTGAGTTTAGGCAGATTGTGTCTCTCAAGGAATAGATCTAGGTTATGAAATTTGTGGGCAGAGTTGTCCGTAACATTACTATCTGTCTAATGTCCATGTAATCAATTGTTATGTCTCTCTTTCACTTCTGATATTGGTGAGTTGTATCTACTCTTTTTTTATTTAAAAAAAAATTTTTTTTAATGTTTTTATTTATTTTTGAGACAGAGAGAGGTAGAGCATGAGCAGGGGAGAGGCAGGGAGAGAGGGAGACACAGAATCAGAAGCAGGCTCCAGGCTCTGAGCTGTCAGCCCAGAGCCTGATGCGGGGCTCGAACTCACCGACTGTGAGTTCATGACCTGAGCTGAAGCCGGACGCTCAACCGACTGAGCCACCCAGGCGCCCCTACTCTTTTTCGTAGTTAACTTAGCTGAAGGTTTATCAATTTTATTGACCTTTTCAAATAATTAACTTTTCATTTTATTGTTTTTGTCTTTTTAAAGATCTGATTTCTGCTCTAAAATTATTATTTCTTTTGTTTTGCTCCTTTTCATTCAATTAACTCTTCTGTTTCTAGTTTCCTAAGGTGAACACTTAGAATATCTGTGCAATTTAAGATCATTAGTTTGTGTAACCTGATTTATGAAATCGGATAATGAAATGTAGTATACCACCTTTACACCTGTCGGTCCATAAAAGCCTCACTCTGACCTTACTCTGGCTCTGCTCCAGTCTCAACCCACCTTCTCATATGATCAAAAACCCATGACCCAGATATGTTTCTGGGTACACTGGACTTGTGATTTTACAGCCTAGTTTACAACCCTGAGTGACATATAGCCTGTCTGTGGCTTCTATTCTGAAGTCTGCCTTAGAGGGCAGTTACTTCCAGGGGTTTGTACAACTGAGGATGAGGGCTGAATAATTCACATATGTACACTCAAGGCACCCCACGGCTTGAAAGGGAAAAATGAGATTACGGACTAGATATCCCTCTGCACAGAACACATTTTATTTACCATTTTATTATTTTGATTTATGTGTTTTAAGTGTTTACATATTAGCTTTGGGGGCCTCCTTTCCAGAGGTTCCTCCAGGCCCTGACATACCTGGGAGATGCTGAACTAGGAGTGTCTGGTTTCGATTCACAATCATATTAACTACCATTATGCATATGGAACACACAAAGTTTATAGAAGGCAGCATGTGTAGATACAGGAGTCCTGTAAACTTAAGGGATACTTCATGTAAGCATTTAACGCTGTTGCCCTAATATTTGAATTATATCTCCTTTTTAAAAACTTCATATTCTCATCCATTGCCAGGATTAAGATTGCAGAAACGGTATGGTTATTAACACCAGGGAACTTCTTGTGGTGAAATCCTGATTCCTTTGTAATCCTAATGCAACACAGGTTCCAGATTCCTTTTCGATTTTGTAGCCTGTATCGACAGGTACTCAAACCATAAGCGACAATATTTTGTAGAACTACACATACACAAAAGTGCACGTAAAAACGACTAAAGTGTGAATGACGTATGTGACTTAGCATTATGGTACCATCCCCATTTCTGCTAGAGAATATACCATACTTATGTAAGATATCTTAAGAGGTAGCTCGGGAAAGGGCAAATGAGAATTCTCTGTATTACTGCAACTTCTTTTAAATTCATTGTTTCATTTTACTACTTTTTTTTTGTTTGTACATTGCACAATATTCAACTATAAATTACAATTTCTCATGTTTCCTAAAGACAAATATGGCATCAAAATCAAACCACAAGTTCCAATGTTATATTACTTCTAAAGACAATCTTCAAGCTATACGTCTCAAATTGAAGATTTCTCCTTAATAGAAATTCTGACATAACCTAGTTTGTATTTTTGCCACGAAAGAAAAAAGAAAAAAAAAAAAAAACATTCACAAAAGCAAAATTCTGCAAGGTTTTATACCCACATTTGCTAGGGTACATTCAACGGAATATATTTAACAAGACTGTCCTATATGTTTTGCAGTCTGCTTCGGGGTAAAATAAGGCCAGTTTGTGGATGAAGGTTACTCAACATTCAGAACATCGACATTACTTCCTCCACAGCGTGCGTTCTCTGAAGCATAGCGGCTACTGAACCACAGCTCACCATTCCTAACACCCACTGCAATCATAAGGTTTTTCTCCTGTATGTGTTCTCTGATGTACAATGAGGTTTGACTTCTGAGAGAAGGTTTTTCCACATGTGTTACATTCATAGGGCTTCTCGCCTGTGTGTGACCTCTGATGCTTAGCAAGGTCTGATTTTCGGTAAAAAATTTTCCCACATTCATTACACTGACAAGATTTCTCCCCTGTGTGAGCCCTATAATGCACTGTGAGGGATGATTTGTGACTGAAGGATTTCCCACATTCGTTACATTCATAGGGTTTTTCCCCTGTGTGTTTTCTGTGATGTAAAGTCAGTCCTGACTTCACACAGAAAGACTTCCCACAGTCATTACATTTATAGGGCTTTTCTGCTCTATGAGTTCTCTGGTGCACAATTAGAGCTGATTTGTGACAGAAAGCCTTTCCACATTCATTACACTCATAGGGTTTCTCTCCTATGTGGATTCTCTGGTGCTGAGTGAGCTGAGACTTCTGGCAGAACGTTTTCCCACATACATTACATTCGTAGGGTTTCTCCCCTGTGTGTGTCCTATTGTGTTTAGTCAGGTACGATTTATTATAGAATATTTTTCCACATTCGTGACATTCGAAGGGTTTCTCTCCTGTATGTGTCCTGTAATGTTGAGAGAGGGTAGACTTATGGCTGAAGAATTTCCCACATTCAGGACACACAAAGGGTTTCTCTCCTGTGTGAGTTCTCTGATGCACTGTGAGGTCAGACTTCAAGCAGAAGGTTTTTCCACATTCGTAACATTCATAAGGTTTCAACCCTGTATGAATTATCTGATGCCTAGTGAGAACTGACTTGTGGTAGAAAGTTTTCCCGCATGCATTACATTTGTAGGGCTTATCCCCTATATGGGTTCTCTGATGTTGTGTAAGATGTGACTTCTGACAGAAAGATTTCCCACAGTCAGGACATTCAAATGGTTTCTCTCCTGTATGAGTTCTCTGATGCACTGTAAGGTGTGAATTCATACAGAAAGATTTCCCACATTCATAGCATTCATAAGGTTTCAAACCTGTGTGTGTTCTCTGGTGTTTGGTGAGGTCTGACTTCTGGTAAAAAGTTTTCCCACATGCACTACATTGATAGGGTTTCTCCCCTGTGTGTGTTCTCTGGTGTAACGTGAGGGCTGACTTGTGGCTGAAGGCTTTACCACACTCGTTGCACACATAGGGCTTCTCCCCTGTGTGTGATCTCTGATGTTTCGTGAGATTTGACTTCTCCCAGAAAGTTTTTCCACATTCATTACACTGAAAGCGTTTCTCTCCCGTGTGTATCCTCTGATGTCGAGTGAGGTGGGACTTCTCCCAAAACGCTTTCCCACATTCATTGCATTCAAAGTGTTTCTCTCCTGTATGAGTTTTCTGAAGTCGTGGAAGGCACAAATCCCCCCGGAAACGATCCCCACTCTCACTACACTCCGAGGGTTTCATACGTGCCCCATGAGGTTTCAAAAGGGTAGACTTCACACAGAACGATTTCCCACAACCACGCAGTCCACAGTGATTCTCTTCGGAGGCATTCATGTGACGTAACAGGAAAGAGGAGTCAGGAAAGAAGGTTCTCCCATATTCAATACATTCAGAGTGATTCTCTTCAGTGATCTCTCTCTTGTACGTACTCAATGTTGCCTTTTCGGGAAAGGTTTCTTGATACACGTAATATTCAAAATTTTGCTCTACACTTTGAATCTTCTCACGATCAACAGGGTCCTCATCATGACTGAAAGTTTCCCCATGTTTAAAAAATTCACTTTTCTCGCTAGTAGGAGTTTTCTTGTGTTCAATACTGACCAGTAATTTTCCACAGTCATTAAATTCATCAGTCTTTTTTCCTAAATAGTTTTTCATATAGATACACAATTCAGAAATACAGCTGAAACTCACTCCATATGAGTCACACTGACAGAGGCTTTCTCTGGAAGGAAACGAATTTGTGTCCAGGTTAAATGGTTTTCCTGTTACATTACCTCGTTCCTTGGTCAGTGTTTTCTTACTGATGAATGCAACTTCCCACATAGGTTTACGCTGGTTTTCTTGCCTCCTTCCTTTCTTGTGATCAGTTTCCCAGACTTCTAAAGATAGGAAAAATTAACCGTACACATAAATACTAACACATTTCTTCTGGAATACAACATATATACAAATGCCCTATGTTTTAGTGGATTTTGATTTCTTGTCTAGTCCCCAGGGAAGAAAATAACTATAAGTACTTATTTTTTCGATTTCTTCTGTTGGACATGAAAATACAAAAATGGAAACAAGAAACAAAAGGCCTGGCATGGTGGAAGAAAGGAGAGGAAACTACTACAACCAGACATCTGCATTCCGACGTCTGAGGAGTAACGGCAGCTACTAAATTCGGAACGTCTCCACCTATCCTCCAAATACCTCTATAGATCAACATACGGAGAGCAAATAAAATAACCAATCAACAACCCGTGACTTCAGCATAACTGGGAAATACAAAATACTACTGACTTCAAACCACCACTGAGGAAATAAACATTTAATACAGAAGAAACTGATAAAAGAGCTCACATCTATAGAAAGAGCTTGAGCCTGTGGCAACTACACATAGAGGAAGAGACAGAGAACTTAGAGATAATTAAAGTCCTTTGTTTTAAATACTTACTTATTTTTGAGAGAGAGAGACAGGGAAACAGAGTGTGAGCAAGGAAGGGACAGAGAGAGAGGGATACACAGAATCTGAAGCAGGCTCCAGGCTCCAAGCTTGTAGCACAGAGCACGACATGGGGCTCCAACTCACGAACCGTTAAGATCCTGACCTGAGCTGAAGTCAGACGTTCAACGGACTGAACCACCCAGGCGCCCCTAGAACGTATAGATAATTAAATGCAAATAAAATCACTCCCTCAAAGGAGAAGTCCCACCGTGAGAGGGAAAATATGGAGCAGACATCTTCGTTCTGACAGATGACAGCTCAGACCACCGAGAACTCCAACACAAGGGACTTGGAGTATTAATGGGAACTACGGAGGCAAGGGCTGATCGGGTGAGGAATTCAATTGTCAAAAGGCCAGAGTGATCTTAGAATATGACTCAAATTGTAAGAACCGGGTTATGAGCTCAACTGTCCCCCTCCCAAACTCGTATGCTGAAGCCCTAATCCCCAATGTCACTGCATCCGGAGACACAGCCTTTAAGGAGGCTAATTAAGGTTTGAATTACGTCATCAGGGTGTAGCACTTATCGGATAGGAATGACCTCCTGATCAGAAGCAGAAGAGACACCAGCACTTGCCTGCTCTCCCTGTGTGCACAGAAAAAAAGCCATGTGAGGAGAGAGCCACAAGCTGGAGAGAGAGGGCTCACCAGAAGGCACCCTGCAAGCACCTTCATCCTGCCTTACAACCTCCAGATGAGTAAAAAATAAATTTCTGCTACATAGGCCACCCACTCTGTGGTGTTTTGTCAGAGCGGTTCAGGCCAACTCATAGGAAGCATGAAGAGAAGAGACTTGAATGAAATTTTAATAAACAGCATGGAAAAAAGACATGACAATAGAGCAGAAAAAAGAATGACAATAAAACCAAAGAAAGAAAACTGGATCACAGAGAAAGTTCTGGATAAAGCAGGTGATCTACAAAATAATAAAATACATGTTTTTAATTAAAATTATATGTGTGACTGTAGTCTCTAAAGAGAAAAAAAGAAAACAATGGAATAAATACAGTATTAAAAACCATTATCTAAGAAAATTGCCCAGAAATAAAAAGAGATCTTACCCGCATGTTTTAAGGACCACCATGAACTTTCCTTTTCCGTCAGGAAAGCTGACCTGAAACAGTCCTTCCTAAGACATGCTTTAAGGAAACTGTAAACCTTAAAAGTGAAGAAGTCTCCTCTGGACAGAAAGATCAAGTCTCAATAAGCAAACAAACATGTAGATTGGGCAAGAGACTCTGTCACCAATAAACAAAGTGAGGTCAGTGCAGCAACCTTTTCAACAAATAACTAAGTAGAAGTCAAGGGTTGTATATCCAGCCACGTGATCCTTTAAAAGTATCCAGGCTCTGGGAAGACGTCGATCATATTAGAGATTCAAGAAATCAGGTAATAATGTAATCACGGAACCTTCTAGAAGAGGACAAACTTCAAGCAACCAGTATTTGATAGGAAACACTGGTAGAAAAGCTGAGCAGTGTAGGACTAAGAGCAAAAGAAAGTTGAGAACAAGAACATAAGAGTAATATATAATGTTATATATTCCAGTGAAGCAGAAATAATGCAACTAAAAAGCCTACAGGAAACAGGAAAAAAAGGAAAAAAGAATAAGGTCAGAGAGAGCCATAGAATAGTCTAAAGAAGGTCACTAAAAGCTGAAACATCAAATGAAAGGTTAAATAAGGAAATGAGCAACTAAGGCCAGTATAAAAGACACTACTGTAAAAGTTAACTACTAGAACAAAAACATCAATATTTACTAATTGGCTGCCTCCAAACAAACAAACAAACAAGCGAAAAAAACACACGTTCAAACAAAGTGATTCTGTAAAAATGATACACTCATGAAATGTAACAAAATGACAGATATGAGACCAAACAGGAATCACGTTAGTAAATGTGAATGGGCTTAACTCACCAATTAATAAAATGACTTTAAACTGAGTCACAAACAAATCCCCAATCTCTGCTGCAAAGTGGAAACACACTGACAGAAAATGACTCAAAAAGCTAAAAACAAAGGAATGGGCAATATTATTCCTGTAAAAGGGAAACAATAAGGAAACAGATACAATCTAGTTATCAGGAAGGACAAAAAGAAAAGAAAAACAAAACACTTTGCAAGGCTAACACCCACAACTCTGAAGGTACAAATAAAAGTGAGGACTACTGAAAGACCAAACAAAACTCAGAGAAGCAAAACTCAGAGAAGCAAGGAAAAAAATAAAACACACTGATACAAAAAAGAGTATTTCAAGAAAGATCGGAAAGTACAATGTCAGGGTATAGAAGAGGCAATGACAAACAATCAGGAAGACATGTATTATCACCCATATACAATTTTCTCATATGAAAACTTGTAATACAAAATACATTTACATCTCAAGGATGCACAAAACATTAAAAAAAAAAAAAAAACCTGATACAGGTAACACACTCAGGGAACAATGCACTAACTAGAACTTAGGAAGAACAAACATCTTCCATCAGGACTTCAAAACCAAACGACTGTCTAGTAAACTGCTCTGTTTCTTTTAAAAAAAAATTTTTTTAATGTTTATTTATTTTTGAGACAATAGGAGACACAGCGCGAGTGAGATAGGGGCAGACAGAGAGGGAGACACAGAATCTGAAACAGGCTCCAGGGTCTGAGCTGTCAGCATAGAGCCCAATGCGGGGCTCGAACCCACGAACCGTGAGATCATCACCTGAGCTGAAGTCAGACACTTAACCAACTGAGCCACCCAGGCGCCCCTAAACTGCTCTGTTTCTTAAGGAAACACAGACCAAAGCTGAATCGCTAAACCAAAAAAACCACTGAAAATATTACTTACGAGTCTATGTGGAATACACGTACCGATCAGAGATTTCATAGCATTACATGTATCAGTGAAAAGGAATGAAAAACAACTGAATCCTTGACCCGCCCCCCCAAAAAAAGTACAAAAAGGCAACAATAATGTAAAAGAAAGTAGAAACCACAAGGAGGGAAATAATAAAGGTAAAAACATTGAAATACAAAAATAAACTTAAAAATAATACAGAGGAGGGGGCCTGAGTGGCTCACTCTGTTTAGCTTCTGACACTTGAAGATCTCAGGGTTTAGTTCCTGAATTCGAGCCCTCTGGGCTCTCAGCCCCTTCCCTGCTCATGAGCACGTGCTCTCTTTCTCTCTCTCTCAAAATAAATTAACTTAAAAAATAATAATACAGATCAAACTTTTTATTCATTATTAAGGCCCAGTAGATTTACTAAAGGATGCCTTAGAGTGAGTCATTCCAGGTCAGTTTTCCCAGGTCCCTCATGATCCCTTCTGTTAATAAAACAGAAACAGAAAAACAGTTGTACAAGTGTTAACTCAAAAAGCTGGTCATTTGGGGGGCAACTGGGTGGCGCAGTAGATTAAGCTTCTGACTTCAACTCAGGTCATGATGTCAGGGCTCGGTTCAAGCCCTGGGTCGGGCTCTGTGCTGACAGCTCAGAGCCTGGAGCCTGCCTCAGATTCTGTGTCTCCCTCTCGTTCTGCACCTCCCTGCTCACACGTGAACTCTATCTCAAAAAGAAACAAACAAAAAGAGAAATTCATTTTTTAAAAAACCTGGTTCTTTGGGGGCTCCTGGCAAACTCAGCTGGTGGCGTGTGCAGCTCTGGAACACAAGAGACATTACACCAGAAGGAACAAGGCAAAGAGACAAAGAAGAGGCATCCCAGGCTGTTGCATTTGTTCCGATCCACCAGAACCATTCACACAAATACACTTATGATAGATGAAGATATTCTAATGATTTCCTCCAACTGTGTTTTCCAGGAGATGATTTCAAAAATGGTGGCATGAAGGGCAGTACCAAAGAGTCGCCTCACACGCTACTCTCTGAAAGGACTCACATTTAACTGGACCAAACTATAGAATGTGTGACTCAGGACAACGTTGGAAACATTGAGCAAAGAGCCAACAATGAGTAGAGGCTAAGGGCAGAATGTGACACCATTAGAGGCAGGGAGGTTAACACAGAGATCAGTGAAAGAGACTGTTAATCAGGGTTCTCCAGAGAAACAGAGCCAGGTACTATATGTACGTGTGAGAGCGACACAGACAAAGGAAGAGGTTTATTAAAGGACCCGGCTTTTGCACTTACGGACGCCAAGAAGTCCCACAGTCTGCTGTCTGAAAGCTGGAGAACCAGGAAAGCCAACTGTATTTCAAAAGGCCTGAGAACTAGGGGAGGTGATGGTGTAACTCCCAGCAAAGATGAAAGGCCTGCCAACTAGAGGGTTGGTGGTGTAAGTCCCAGAGCCTGAAGGCCCCACAACCAGGAGCACTGATTCTGTCCAGAGAGGATGGACGTGCCGGCGCAAAAAGAGAAAGAGAATTTGTCCTTCTTTGCCTTTTGTTCCATTCAGGTCCTCAACGAATTAGAGGATATCTGACCATAATGGTGAGGGTGGATCTCTTTACTCAGTCTACTGAGTCAAATGCTGCTTCCAGAAACAGCCCCCAAGACACACTTTGACCAGTCTGGCCATCCCTGAGGCCACTCGGGTTGACACCCAGAATTAATCATCATAGACACACTCAAAGAGCACCCTCTCAACACGACTGCCATTCTACGAACCATGTGCACTGCCCAAGGCAGAGCCCTCTGACAAGAGACATCAGCCAACAGTACACTGCAAGAGGAAAAGACTTCAATCAAATAATACAATCAAGTCACTTAACAAATACATAAGCAAGCAAAAATAACAAGAAGCCCTATCAGACTCGGTTCAAAATATCTAAAATATGCTTTCGTCCAAAATTACAGGTTCACAAGACAAACGGGAAAATTTCACATACGTGGGGGAAACAACAGGCAACAAACTGTCCTTGAGAGGGTCTGGATACTGGATTTAGCTGACCTCCAAGCAGCTATTATAAACATGTTCAACAGGGAACCACACTGGGGCGCCTGGGTGGCTTAGTCGGTTGAGTGTCCGACTTTGGCTCAGGTCATGATCTCATGGCTCGAGAGTTCGAGCCCCGCAGGGGGCTCTGTGCTGACTTAGAGCCAGGAACCTGCTTCACATTCTGTCTCTCCCTCTCTGCTCCTCCCCTGCTCATGTTCTGTCTCTCTCTCTCTCTCTCTCTCTCTCTCTCTCAAATAAACTAAAAACAAAGTAACCATATTTACGGAAAAAAGGGAGGTAGTGGTGATAGGCAGTAGTGATACCTTCTCACAGAGAAAATATAATAAACAGAGAAAGGAATGAAATGAAAATTCTAAATTTGAAAATTTACAATAACTACAATGAAGCTTATACAAGAAAGAATTAGTAAACTTGTAGATATAATACCATCTAAACACTAGAAGAATGAAGAAAACTGATCAAAGCCTCAAATAAATGAAAGATACCATTATCTGCACCAACATATTCATAATGGGAATATCAAAAGAAAAGAAGAAAGAGTAAGGGGCAGAAAAATTATTCAACATAGTTGTTGTAAAACTTTGCAAACTTAAAGGAAAACAATATGCAAATCCAAGATGATAGATAAACTTCACGAGGGATAAACAGAGATCCACATCAAAATGCATCACAGTAAAAATATTAAAAACTAAAGAGGAAAGAAAATTTCTTAAGTATCAAGAGAATACAATTCATCACATACAAGGGAACTCCAGTAAGATGACCACCTGACTTCTCATCAGAGACACAGACCAGGAGGTAGGATGACACAGTCAGTGTGCTGGCAGAAGAAAACAAAACAAAACAAAACAAAACAAAACAAAACAAAACAAAAAACAAACCAAGAAGCAAACAAAAAAACCCAAACAGTCAACCAAAATACCAGCACTGCTTTGAAACCTGAAGGTGGTGTAAATAAACCCATAGATTCCCAGTCATGACTTCAAATCTATAAGGACTGTAGGAAAAATAACTATTTTAAAAGACAGGATAAAGACGTATTTCTTCTCCTAACCATTTGGCCAAGGCCATGCAACAATCATTATGTATATACCTATACTGTTCAGTCTGTAACCGTAGAAATTAAATATATTTGACAATGAGGCAAAATGAGGCAGAAAAGCAAAGGTAACCCGGGGTAAGGAAATGACCCTGGATGGTAACATGAATCCACAGTAGCAAATGAAATGAAGCAGAAATGGTGAATAAGAAAGTTAATATAACAAACTCCACAAGGAGATATTTGCTATCCTTTCTTCTCTCAGTTTCTTTAAAAGACATCCAATTATATAAAGTAGTAATTCAACAATGTATTGTTGGAATTTAAACATATACAGATCTACTATGTACAAAAATAACAGCCCAAAGATAGAGGAGAAGAAACAGAATTACATATGAATGACCTTTCTATATTTCACTACAGATGAGGGAGTATAAATCTGAAGTAGAGTCTGATCGGGTGAATTTCTTAGGTAAATTATAACAACAACCATTATGAAAATAATGAAGTGAAAAGGTCATTGAAAAAATTGAAATATTATGCTAAACCATATTCACTTAATGAAAACGAAGGCAGTAATATAAAAGAACTACAGGTTCATAAGGCTGTTTAGGGCAGATAAATGTCAAAATGTAATATGGCAGGAGTAAATCCAGCCGTATCAATAACACAAAACTGGGAATGGATTTAGAAATCCAATCAAAAGCAGTAACTGTTCGGTTGCAGAAAATATGTAAATCCAAACAGATGCTGTATACAAGAGACACTCTTAGCTCCAAAGGAACAAACAGATAGCAAATTTTAAAAGCAGAGAAAGACCTATCACGTACACAGCATTGATAATGCTAGAGAAGCGATACTAATATCTGACAAAATACATTTTTACACAAAATATGTTATTAGAGATAAAGCGGGACATTATATGATCAAAACAGTCCATCAGTTAAGCAGACATAAATGCGAACAATTATCCGCTGTTAACGATAAGTCTCAAGCAAGTACTGCCAGAATTCAAAGCAAAAATACACACATCAACAATAATTAAAGACTTTAAAATTCCACTTTAAGTAATGGATAAAACGACTGGTAGAATACAAATAAAAGGGGGAAAAAACAGATAAAAATAACACTATCAGGTAACCAGACTAACAAGTATATATTAGACACTCCACTCAAGAAGAGCAGATTACACATTCTTCAGAAGTACACATGAAAGGTTCCCAGGAATACATTCTAAAATGTTCTCCCACCAAAATGGAAGGAAATTATAAATCAATCACATGAAGGAATTTTCAAAACTCAAATAGTATATTAAATAACACATCTCTGAATAAAATAGAGGGGAAAAATATCCAGGAAACTTAAGAAAATACTTTGAGTAAAAAAACGAAGACCAAATATACCAAAACTTATGAGACAGAGATCAGTACTTAGAAGACAATTTATCCTGCAATAATCATATTAAAAGAGAACAATCCCAAATGAATAACCTGCCGTGTATACCTGAGAACAACGGGAGAAGAAAAGCAATACAAACCAAAGCAAGGAAGGATGTGAAATGAGAAGAATAAAAATTAATCAACCAGCAAAGAAAAGGAATAGATGACTCTTTTAAAATATCAATAAACCTGACTAAACTGTATTTAGGCTGACATGGAAATAAGAGAGATAAGAGTCAAACTACTGAAGTTATGGGGAGCCTGGGTGGGTGGCTTAATCAGTTGAGCATTCAACTCTTGATTTCAGCTCAGATCATGATCTCATGATTCGCGTGACTGAGCCCCGCATTGGGCTCTGTGCTGGCAGCGTGGAGCCTGCTCGGGATTCTCTGTCCACCTATCCCTCTGCCCCTCACCTGCTCACTCTCATGTGCACTCTCTCAAAAACAAACAAATAAATGTTTCTAAAAAAAATAAATTACTGAAGCTGTGGAATAAAGACAGTACACACGCTAGGGATAGAATGTACTCACATTACAAACCTGGAATGTTTTCTACGCTACAAAAACAAAATGTAAGTGAATGTTTTGAACTAATTTGATAACTTGGCTGAAATACAAAAATTCCTAGAATCGGAAAAAATATAACAACTCAAGAAGAAATAAGCTATCTGAAAAAAAGTGTAAGAAGTAAACACACTGCAGTCATTTGAAAACTGCCCATAAAGGAAGCCCAGGTCCAGACGGTTTCACTGGTGAATTTTTAAACTCGTTTAAATAATAATATTAATTATTCAAACACTCCTGCAAACAATAGAAAAGAACACCTCCCACCTAATTATATGAGCCTTATATTACATCGGCACTAAACTCAGACATGATGAGAGAAGACGACTACAGTTCAATGTCTAAAACAACTAAGAGCAACATCTTCGGAATACAGACCCACAGATACTCTGCACAATACTAGCAAATGTTATCGAATAACACATTACGAGGATTGCACACAAAGACCCCGTGAGATTTATCCTACTAACGCAAGGCGGGTTTATCATCCGACGATGGTAAGTGAGCACCAACAGTGCACTCTCCCTCTGATTCACTCGAGCTGGAGGGTATCTTCTCTCCGCGTTCTCCCTCTGCCTCACTCCAGCTCGCCAGGGTCTTCTGGAAAGCAGTGTGTATACTCCTCCACCATACTTGGGCGCCTACTACTAGTGAACACTTTTAGGTTCCCCAGCTCTGGTGGCCAGCATCACTTCTGCTTCCGGTCTCACAGGACTGTACACATTTGCATACTTTAAGAGATACCGTCTGAAGATCTCCCTTCCAATCAGCCTGAATCTAGATGCCGAGTGAGATCCTCCCCTTGGGACAGTGACAGGTCTTGGAACACCCTCAACTACTGAAAGCCACTACAAATAAAAGAGGCTGGTTAGACAACATGAAAATTTGACAGGCAACCAAGAGCTAAGTCAGGGTCGAATGATAAGGTTCATCACCTACACCAGGCCATTCTTCCAATACTAGGAGAGGTGGCTGTTTTATCTAATGAACAGAAACCAACACAAAGAATCAAGAAAAATACACAAAGAAATGTGTGTTCACAACAAAAGAACAAGAAGAAGACTAAGAATAAGTTCTTAATGGAATGGAGACAAGTGATTTACCTAATAAGGAGTTCAAAATAATAGTCATATAGATGCTCATCGAACTCAGGAGAAAAGAGATGAACACGGTGAGAACCTCAACATGAAGAAAGTACAAGAAAGTACCAAACAGAAAATACAGTAAGACAACTGAAAAATACTAGAGGAATTCAATAGCGGAACAATGAGGCAGAATGAATCAGTAATCTGCAGTCAGACAGTGGAACTCACCCAATGAGAGCAGGGGGAAAAGTGAACACAGCTTAAGAGACATATGAGACAATATACAGCAGACCAACATTTGCATTATAGAAATCACAAAAGGGGATGAAAAAGAAAGGGGCAGAAAATTCACTGAGAGAAATAATAGCCGAAACTTCCCCAAATTGGGGGGAAAAAAAGAAATCCATACCCAGGAAGCCCAGAAATTTCCATGTAAGATGAATTCAAAAAACCCACACCAAAAACATTATGAGATGGAGTGCCAAAAACTAAAGACACGGAGAGAATGTTAAAAGTAGCAAAAAATCCACAACTGGTTCTAGAAAAGGGAACTCTCATAAGATTATCAGATCCTTCAGCAGAAACTTTTCCAGTCAGAAGGCAGTGGCATGGTATATTCAAAGAATGGGAAAAGAAAAACCTTTACTGGACAACAATACACAGCAAAGCTCTCATTTAGAATCAAAGGACAAATAAATGAGTTTCCCAAACAAAAGCTAGAATTCACCAACACCAGAAAAGCCTCAGAAGAAATGTTAAAGGGACTTCTTTAAGCTGAAACAAAAGAATACAAATTAGTAACACGAAAACATATTAAAGTATAAATCGCACTGGTAAAAACAAATATATAGTGAAATTCAGAATATCCTAATGTTGTGAAGATAGTGGGTTAATCACTTACAAAAGCAGTATGAAACATAAAAGACCGAAGTACAAAACAAAAACATTACTTATAATAATTAGTTAAGAGATACAGGAGATTAAAAGTTATGGATTTGACATCAAAACCATAAAACAAGGAGGGGGGAATACAAACACAGAGCTTTAGAATATGTTCAATCATCAGGTGTTGTCAACTTTTGACATTGGCCTTAAATGCCTCGTTAGACCAGATGGGCTTTATAGACATTTACAAACATTTCATCCACAAAGAAAAATTCTCAAGTACAAATGAACGATTTTCAACAACTGATCATATATTAAGACAGAAAACAAAACCTAGCAAATTTAAGAAGACCCAAACCCTATCAAGCTTCTTTCCCGCATGTAACTTGAAATCAATTACCAGTACAAAAACTAGAAATTCAGATATGTGGAGACTACACGACACTCTCCTGAACAACCAATGACTCAATAGAGAAACCAAGGGATATCTTGAGGCAAATGAAAATGGAAATACAATATATCCAAACTTACAGGATACAGCAAAGGCAGTTCTCAGGCAGAAATTCATAGTGATAAATACTTACAGTAAGAATACAGAAAATTCTCAAAAAAAAACAAAAAAAAAAACAAAAAAACAAAACAAAACCCTAACCTTACATCTCAAGGAACGAGAAAAAGATGAGGTAATGAAACCCAAGTTAGCAGAAGGAAGGAAATAATCATGATCAGAGCAGAAATAAATGAAATATGATCTGAAAAGACAATAGAAAAGATCAATAAAATTAAGAGATGGTTCTTTGAAAAGATAAAATCATCTGAATTTTTACTAGACTCGCCAAAAAAAAGAGGACTCAAATCAGAAAAGAAAACGAAAACATTATAACTCGTACCACAGAAACACAAAGGATTTTAAGAGACTACTATGAACAATTATGTCATAACAAATTTGACACTCTAGATGAGATGCATGAATCTCTAGAAAAATGGTCTACCAAGAGTGAATCATGATGAAATAAAACATCTGAACAGACCAATTAATACTAAGGAAACTGAATCAGGAAAAAAAGCCTCCCTAAAAATAAAGCCCCCTCCCCACACCCACCAAATAAAGCCCAGGACCAAACACCTTCACTGGTGAATTCCACAAATCACCTAAAATAGAATACGATTCTCAAACTCCACCAAAAAATAGAAGAGGGAACATTTCCTAACTCATTTTACAAGGCCATCATTACCGTCATACCAAAACCGGAAAATGATGCTACAAGAACAGAAAATTACAGGAAAATATCCCTGATGAACACAGATGCAAAAAACCTCAAGAAAATATTAGGAAACTGAATGCAACAATATAATAAGAGGATGATATACGGTAACAAAGTGGGATTTATTACAGGGATTCAAGGATGGTCCATAATCCACAAATCCATTAGCATGACACACACATTAACAAAATAAAGAATAAAAATCATAAGGTTATCTTTCAACAAAGTGGGGCTAAAGGGAACATACCTCCACATAATAAAGGCCATATATTAAAAACCCACAGCTAACAGCATACTCAATGGTGAAAAACTAAAAGCTTTTTCTCACATCAAGAACAAGACAATAATGTCCATCCATTCTCATTACTTTCATTCAACACAGTAATGGAAGTTAAGTCCTAGCTGCAGCAATCACAGAACAGAAATAAATAACTAAAAGGCATCCAGATTGCTAAAGAAGTGAAACTATCACTATGTGAAGAAGTCATACTATATATAGAAAACCCTGAAGAGTCCACCAAAAAACTATTAGATCTGATGTATGAGTTAGGTAAAATTGCAGAATAAAAAAAAAATCAATATACAAGAATCTGCTGCATTTCTATACACTAACAAAAAAACAACAGAGGTAAAATTAAGAAAACATTCTTAATAAAAATTAAGAATACATTTCCAATTGCACCAAAAGAATAAATAACTAGGAATAAACTTAACCAAGAATATAAAAGATCTGTATTCTAAAAACTATACAACTCCAATGAAAGAAATGGAAGACAACACAAACAACTGGAAAGATATACTATGCTCTTGGATTGGAAGATTAGCATTAAAATGTCCTTACAACCCAAAACAACCTACAGACTTAATACAATCCCTATGAAAAGGGCAAAAGCAATTGTCACACTAGAAGAAATAATACTAAAATTTGCGTGTAGAACCACAAGAGGTTCCCCCTACCCCCAAAATGTTTGTTTATTTTGAGAGAAAGAGGACACATGCATGTGAGCAGGGAAGGGGCAGATAGAGAATCCCAGGCAGGCTCCACACTGTCTGTGCAGAGCCCTATGCAGGGCTCGATCTGACGGACCATGAGATCATGACCTGGACGAAAATCAAAAGTCAGACACTTAATGGACCGAGCCACCCAGGCACCCCCACAAAAAAATCTTTTTTTTTTTTTAATTTTTTTTATACGTTTATTTATTTTTGAGACAGAGACAGAGCATGAACGGGGGAGGGGCAGAGAGAGAGAGGGAGACACAGAATCAGAGCAGGCTCCAGGCTCCGAGCCATCAGCCCAGAGCCCGACGCGGGGCTCAAACTCACGGACCGCGAGATCGTGACCTGAGCCGAAGTCGGACGCTCAACCGACTGAGCCACCCAGGCGCCCCCCCCCCCCCCAAAAAAAAATCTTGAATAGCCAAAGCAACCTTGAGAAGGAACAACAAAGCAAAAGGTAGCATGCTCACTGATTTCAAACTATACTACAAAGCTATTGTAATCAAAACAATATAGTATTGGCATAAATCCAGACACACAGATCCATGCAACAGAATAGGGAGTTCACAATAAACCACATCTAAGTCAACTAATCTATGACAAAGAAGCCAAAAATACACAATAGGGAAAGGACAGTCACCATTTCAATACACGGTGTTAGGAAACATGGACAGCCACATGCAAAAGAGTGAAATTAAACTGCTATCTTGTACTATATACAAACTCTAACTCAAAATGGACTGAACACTGGAACACAAAACCTGAAACTATGAAAGTCCTCGAAGAAAACAGGCAGTAGGTTACACATCAATCTTGGCAATAAGTTTTTGGATTTGACCCTAAATGCAAAGGCAACGAAAGGAAAAATGAACATACGGAACAGCATCAAACTAAAAAGCTTCTGTACCCCAAAAAAGACCATCAACACAGTCAAAAGACAATCCACTGAATGGGAGAAATTATTTGCAACCATTTATCTGATAAGGAGTTAATATCCAAAACACAACTAATATTACTCAATAAGAAAAATCAAATTTGACTTAAAATGGGCAGAGGATATGAATAGACTTGTTTCCAAAGAAGACATACAGACGGCCAACAGGTACTTGAAAAAGGAACACTACATCATCAGGGAAGCGCAAACCAAAACCACAATGAGATATCACTTCAT
Organism: Panthera onca; assembly: GCF_046562875.1. Lineage (NCBI taxonomy): Eukaryota > Metazoa > Chordata > Mammalia > Carnivora > Felidae > Panthera > Panthera onca. The sequence continues at coordinate 79,879,213 of NC_138349.1, forward strand.
GCGAGTAGAATGACTATTATCAAAAAGAAAAGACATAACCACTGTTTACAAGGATGTGAAGAAAAGGAAACCCTTGGGTACTGTTCGTGGGAAGGTAAATTGTGAAGCCACCATAGAACACAACATGGTAGTTAGTTCCTCAAAACATTAAGAATACAACTATCATATGATCCAGCAATTCCATTTCTGGGTATTTATCTGAAGAAAATGAAAACACTAACCTGAAAAGATATACACACGTTTGTTCACTGCAGCGTTATATAAATAAATGAAGAATAAACATGTAAATAGTTATATATTAAATTACATAAATTACATATACATTATACATATTTTACATACGTATATATGTGTATATTTACTATACATTTTACAAACATTATATACATGTAGAATATTATTCAACCATAAAAAATAATGAAATCTTGCCATGTGGGGACACCATGGACAGATCCTGAGGGCATTATGCAAAGTGAAACAAGTCAGAAAAAGGAAGACAAATACTGTATGATCTCACTTACATATGGAATTTGAAAAATGAAAACTGCAAACAGGGATCTTATAGATACAGGGAACATACTGCTGGTTCCAGAGGTGTGGGTTTGCGGGTAGGTGAAATGGGTACACACACGCGGACACACGGACACACACACACCCACCCACAAATCCTTTTCAACTGATGCTGAACCAATTGGATATCTACACGTAAAAATATTAAACCCCTTTCTCACACCATACACAAAAATGGGTAACAGACCTAAATGTAACAACTATTAAGGAAAATATGAGTGAATGTTTTTGTCCTTGGGATAGACACAGCCCTTTTAGATACAATACCAAAACCAATAGTGACAAAAGATAGAACAGATAACCTGTACTTCATGAAACAAAAAACTCTTTTGCTGCAGAGCACACAGCCAAGATAGTAAAATGACAACGCCAAAACGGGAGAAAATATTTGTAAACAGTATACCTAATTAGGGACTGGTATACAGAATATGTAAAGAACGCTTACAACTCACCAATAAAAAAACAACTACAACTAAAATATTAAGGCAAATGCCTGTTGAATATTAAGCTTGTATCCGGCAACCTTCCTATAAATGACTTCTATGTTGTAGGAGTGTGCCACATTAGGATTCTTAGACAATTGAATGTCTGCAAAAAGAGGAGTTTTATTTCTTCCCTTGTCACGTTTCATACCCATTTTGTTGCATTACCTAGGATTTCTACTAAGATGTCAAATAAGAGTGGTGAAACCGCATGGCCCTGACTTGCTCCTGATCTTAGAGAGAAAGCACCCAGTTTTTTATTATAAGTGATGTTAACAGATTTTTTGGTAGATGTTTTTCATCAACTTGAGGAAATTCTCTATTCCTAGTTTGCTGAATTTTAATCATACATGGATTCTGTTAAATGCTGCTTCTGCATCAAAGGATCCTATCAAAGGATCATACAGTTTTTCTTTCTGCAGCTTACTGATGGGATGGATTATGTTCATTGATTTTTGAATGTTGAATGAGCTTGCAGGTTTGGAATAAATACTAATTCGTCATGGTATATAATTCTTTTCCTACACTGTTGGACTTTATTTGGAGTTCTGCATCTATATTCCTAAGAATTATTTGTAGTTTTCTTCCAAGAGCGACCATCTGCTTTTGGGATTAAGAAAACAATTCTTTGGCCTTAAAGAAAGAGTGGAAAAGTTCCCTCTAACTACAAATCATCCCTAGGAATTTACAAAAAGGCCACTCGAGATAATAAATAAATTCAGAAAAGCCGTAAGCCACAATATAACCACCCCCAAATCAGGTGAGGCGTCTATGCAACTGCAATCAACAATCTGAAAGGAAATTAATAAAGCAATTTTATGTATAACAGCATCTTTGTCAGCCTATGGTAGATTACGCTGATTGGTTCTGGAATGTTGAACCACTTTTGCATACCTGGAATATATCCCACTCGGTCACGGTGTAGGATTCTTTTTGTACATGGCTAGTTTCTATTTGCTAATACTTTGTTAAGGAATTGTGCTAGTAAATTTATGGGACATATCGATCTATAGATTAATTTTGTTTCCTGGGCTATGGTTACATGGTTTTGGTATCAGGATAAGAAAAAACTCCATTAGAACTGTTTCCTTCTAGAAAAAAAAAAAAAAAAAAAAAGGAGGTTAGAGTGGGAGAGAGCCAAAGCAGAAGAGACTCTTAAAAACTGAGAATAAACTGTGGGTTGATGGGGGTGGGAGGGAGGGGAGGGTGGGTGATGGGTATTGAAGAGGGCATCTTTTGGGATGAGCACTGAGTGTTGTATGGAATCCAATTTGACAATAAACTTCATATATTGAAAAAAAAAGAACTTTTTCCTTCTATTTTTCTAGAAGAGATTGTGTAAAATCAGTGTTAATTCCTCCTTAAATGGTTACATGTTTGATAGACGGTAAAAACATCTGTAGATTTTTTTAACCTATTTTAAATTAAATTTCTTTAATTCAAATTATCTACGTCATCTTCTATGACAATGTATGGACCATTCAAATTGTCCATGTCATCTTGAGTTTGGTAGTTTAGGATTTCTTTTTTTTAAATTTTTTTTTCAACGTTTTTTTATTTATTTTTGGGACAGAGAGAGACATAGCATGAACGGGGGAGGGGCAGAGAGAGAGGGAGACACAGAATCGGAAACAGGCTCCAGGCTCCGAGCCATCAGCCCAGAGCCTGACGCGGGGCTCGAACTCATGGACCGTGAGATCGTGACCTGGCTGAAGTCGGACGCTTAACCGACTGCGCCACCCAGGCGCCCCAAGGATTTCTAAAGAATTGATCCATCTCTTCTCGACTGTCAAATTAAGAGAATAACATTTAAAGTATCATCCTGTTAATGAATGCAGAAGTGATAGCCCCGTTCATTGGTGGTTTGGGGTGTGCGTGCGTGCGTGCGTGCGTGTGCGACGACTGCTAGGTTTATCATTTTTTTTCTAACCACTGGCTTTGTATCATTAGGTTTCTCTGTTTTCCTATTATAAACTTCATTGATTTCTGCTTTTTTTATTTTCTTTCTCCTACTTGCTGTGGATTTACCTTGTTTTTTTCCAGTTTCTTCAGGTAGAAAGTTCATTATGGATTCGAGACCTTTCATCTTATCCAATGTTAGCATTTATTACTATAAACTTTCCTAACAGCACTTTAGCTGCTTCACACACAAATTGGTATACTTTTTCATTTAGTTCTAAGTATTTTTAAAATTTCCTTTGAGCCTTCTTTGATTCATGCTTTACTTACATGGATCTTGTTTAATTCGTAAGGTCTGTTGACTTCCTGTTACTGATTCAGTTTGATTTCTTTTTTCTGTTTTGTGAGGGTTTTTTTTGGGGGGGGGGGGGAAGGTTTTTATTTATTTTTGAGAGAGAGACAAAACAGAAGTCGGGGAGGGGCAGAGAGAGAGGGAAACACAGAATCTGAAGCAAGATCTAGGCTCTGAGCTGTAAGCACAGAGCCCAGCACGGGGCTTGAACTCACAATCTGAGAGATCATGACCTGAGCCGAAGTCAGACTCCCAACCAACTCAGCCACACAGGTGCCCCCACCGTTTGATTTCTTTATGTATGGACAACATAGCATGATTTCAGTTCTGCAAAATTTCCTAAGCTTTCTTCATGGCCCAGTATATGGTTTCCCTTACTGAATGCTCCACAAGCACTGGAGGAGAACACATATCCTGCTCTTTTAGGTAGTATTCCTAACCAACTGAGCCACTCAGGTACCCCAATCTGTTAGGTAGTATTCTACATTTTCGTTCAATCCTGTTCAGGGATGTGCTCTGCAGCTCTTCCACATCTGCTATTAATTCATATCTGTTGTCTACAAGTTCTACCAATTACTAAGAGTAAGGTGCTGAATTCCCCAAATATAATTGAAGGTTTGTTTATTTATCTGTTCAGTTCAGTCAGTTTTGATTTGTGTCCTAGGAGGTTCTGTTGTTTGGTGCGGTCACCTTTTGGATCACTGCCTTTTTCTCTAATAATTTTCTTTGCCGTCGAGACTACTTTATCTGATATTAATGGAGTCAATCTTGCTTTCGTTTTCATTAATATTTGCATAGTACATCTTTTTCATAAAATTTTATTGTTTATTTTTGAGAGAGAGAGAAACAGAGCATGAGCAGGGTAGGGGAAGAGAGAGAGGGAGACACAGAATCTGAAGCAGGCTCCAGGCTCTCAACTGTCACCACAGAGCCTGACGTGGGGATCAAACTCACGAACCGTGAGATCATGACCTGAACCAAACTCAGATGCTTAACCCAGCCACCCAGGCGCCCCCATCTATTTCTATTCCTTATCAATCTATGTTCTGTGTGAAGTGAATTTTTTGTAGATAACATATTTCTGCATCATGTTTTCTGTTTCATGCAGTCTACCAATTTATACGCCTATTGGTATATTTAGTTCATTTACATTGATGGTGAACACTGCTAACGTCAAGGTTTAAGTCTGCCATTTTATTTTTCGGTTGTTTTCTCAGTTTCTCATTCATCTCTTCCTAACTTATTTTCTTACTGGTTACCTGAACATTTTTTTAAACATTCCATCTTCATTAATTTAGACTATTTTGTTTTTTTCCGTTTACACTATTTCTGAGTGTACCACTTCATATAATCTTTTAGTGGTTGTTCTAGGTATTTGAGACCATTTCTAGGTAAAAGGCACATATATAATTTATCATAGTCTTCTCGGATCAAAACATCTTATCACTTCAAGAGAAATGTAACACTTTAATTCCATTTAAAGCCCTTTATTCTATCTTTTAAATGTAATTATATTAATTTCTCCACACATAGAGCATCAAATCATATTTCTAAATTTTGCCTGAATCAAATATGATGGTAGAAACTCATGAGAAGGAAACTCCATTATATTTACCCTTATTTTTGCCACTTCCATTTTCTTTCTTTTCTGAAGTTCCACCTTTCTAGTGTTATTTCCTTTCGATTCGGAGAACGTCCTCTAGCCATTTTTAAAAGTTTTGTTTGCTAACAACACTTTCTCTTAGTTTTCCTTTTTATGGTATCTTCAGCTCTCCTTTCATGAATATATGTTCACAAGATACCAGTTTTGTCTGAAAGTTCTTTTCCTTCAGTACTCAGAAAAAAAGGCATTATTTCCCTCTAGCTTCCATGCTTTTGGCTGAAACATCCACTATCATTTCCAAAGAAAAGGAGATGTTTCTCTCTGGCTACTTTGAAACATTCTCTTGTTTTTAGAAATGTAAACATGACATGCCATTGGCGTGGATCCCTTAGCGTTTATCTTACTTACAGTTCATGCAGATTCTTCAATGAGTACTTTTAGCTCTACTGCCCAACTTGGGAAGTTTTCAACCATTATTCTTTAAAATCCTTCATGTCCCACCCTCTCTTCCCTTTCTGTTACTCTTCTTCCTGACACACAGAGAATCCACCCTCCTCTCGTTACCTCGATGCCTTCCAATCTGGACTGACCATAATCACCCTTAAGAAAAACGACAAGCGTCCTCTAGCGACATCTGTAGTGCTTATGCTCTTCCCAATATCTTCTCCAGGGGCGAGAAAGATCTTATAAACATAAACCACACATTGCTTGTTAACCAAAATATACTAAAAAGGATAACATTAAAAACTTTAATAAGATTTATGATATTTACCTTGTGGACCACAACTGCCTGACGTCATTTCCTGTCCCACACTCATCAATCACTCACTCCCCTTTGGCCATTGTACTTTTTTTTTTATTCGCTATTTCCCAAAAAACACCAAACACATTCCTGCTCATTGGCTTAGTGGGTGCTATTCCCCTTGCTGAGAAGAGGCAGAAACCGCCCGACTCACACAAACATTTCACTCAAATCCTGCTCTAATGGTGGCTGATCTCCTACTTCAGGTCTCCCCTGACTACTCTTCTTAAAGCAGCACAATTTAACTCTGCTCTAAGTTCCATGGTCATTTTTTACCACTACACAGCGTTAATATGCAGAAGTATCTCTTTCTAGTGCTACTTTTTAAATGCATGAGACATATAACTATATAAATTCAAGGTGCACATGTTAGTTTCAGACAATTATAAACTGTATTATGACTGCTACTGTACCAGTAATCAGCACCTTTATTATGTTACACAATTCCCAAGTCTTATTAGTGACTGGAACCATTCAGTTCTGGTGTCTTGGCAAGTGTGGTTATCACAATACGATACTGTCTGCATTCTTGATATGGTATCCGCCATCTCTAGGGCTGACTTATCTCTTCCGATCTTGTGCCATCGCTCCTTTCCCACTCCCCATCCCCTGGGAACCACCACAGTACCCTCTGTTATCATGAGTTTGCCTTTTCCGGATTCCAGATATAAGTAACACCATAAGGTAACTGTCTTTATCCTAAAGTGGCAAGATGTCATTTCTCATGACCGAATACTACTACTCTCTTTTCTTTCTTTAGCCATTCATGAACTGACGAGCACGCAGATTGTGTCCAGATCTGGCTATTTTGAATAAGGTCGTGATAGACATGAATGTGTATATTCTCTTCGATATCCTCTTTTCATTTTCTTTGCGTATGTTCCCAAGTACAACTGCGGGATCCTAGGACAGTTCTATATTTAACTGCTTGAGGAATCTCCTCACCCTTTTCCACAGTAGGTGAACCAATTTACATCACCACCACCGACAGTGCACAAGAGTTCCCTTTTCTCCTCATCCTCGCCAACACTTGTTCTCTCTCGTCTTCTTGGTGCTAGCCATTCTAAATGGTGTGATGTGGCTCGGGGGTGCATGTCCCTCACGTTAGTGACGTTGACCACCTCTGCATGTATCTCTTGGCCACTAGTGCTACTTGTATAAAGTCACTGGCACATTATTCTTTCACTGCTATGGCATTTATTAATTGTTTTTAATCAAAAAAAATTTTTTAACATTTATTAATTTTTGAGAGAGAGAGACAGAGCATGAGTGGTAGAGACCCAAGAGAGAGGGAGACACAGAATCTGAAGCAAGCTCCAGGCTCTGAGCTGTCAGCACAGAGCCCGATGCAGGCCTCGACGCATGGACAGCAAGATCATGACCTGAGCTGAAGTTAGACGCTCAACTGACTGAACCACCCAAGCGCCTCTCACTACTATGGAATTTAGACAACAGCAAGCACTCAAAAATTATTTGAGTCGGAAAATCAGTGTATGAAACAATGCCTGGGAACAGCAGGAATGCAGTGCAACAACGCCGGTAAGGTCGGAGGCTGACACTGCTTTGAGAAACACACACTCATGCAGGAAAACGATGGCAAAGGGGAGGAGGCAAAGACTGGTCTGTTGACAAATGTAAGAATGGTGAATATTCAAAACGTGAATCAAACAGGAGAAGATTTTTCGTGAGAGCAGAATCTGGAGGTTTGGTCCAATAACCAGTATTCTCAGTCACTCACTGGATTATGACTTCTAAACAGGTACCTTAAAAACACATTCCAAAGTTGTCCAGCCCTGGGTTAATCATGGGAAGATAATAAATGTCCTGATGTTCATTGGTGCCGTATGTATCCACTCACCTGGGAGGCTCTGGCTTGGGAATTCTTCCTCCCATATCCATGGCTCCTCTCCTTGCTCCAGCCTGAAGATCACCTCTGGTTTGGTAGCACAGGACCCTGTCAATGTGAAATCATTCAGGATTCAGACCAGGTGGCCTAGACTTCAGGGCCTCTGCAAGAGGAGGAAGCCGCTGCAGCTGCTCGGTGAAGAAGCCACGGAACACTTCACTGGAGAGGTAAACACAACTACCTTCCTGGCGCCCAAAAGTGGTCAATCGGCAATGACTCCTGAATTCCAATCTTAAATATCATTCAACGCGGCGCAGAGCCTATACGCCTCATAATTAACACAACCAAAACATGCTACTTGGAATTATATAAAAACAGTCCTTACCCACTGAGACAAGGTGGCTGTAGTTCTCCAGCATCACGTCCCTGTACAGGGACCTCTGACTTGAGTCCAAGCACTGCCACTCCTCCTGGGTGAAGCCCACGGTCACATCCTTAAATGATACCGATCCCTGGAATCTCTGTTCAATCTGAAATGTTCAGAATTGGGTGACATGGAAAGAGCTGTACGGGAACCAATCCTTCTCATGATTACCAAAACAGTCTGCAGAAGGCGTGTTTGGCTTTAGGCTTTGAGGGAAGACGAGAAATCTAACAAACACTATGCCATTGCTTCAGGGTATTATTAATGTAAAAATCACCAAATCCCACAACGTATCCGGAACTGTTCCAATTCTTAGAAATGCTAAGATTAATAAAACTGTTCTTGTATTCCAGGAGCACATAATCTGATAAGAAAACATGCAGTAACAGGTTACAATCGCTAAGGTGAGGTATGCACAAGACAGACTAAAACAAACGAGCAGCAAAATTAGCTCTTTATGGGGCCTCACTGAAGACCGGCTGGTGGAGAAGAGGAAACCCGTACTCTCATGAACACAGGGTCGTGGTCCCCGGTGCAAGCAAAGGCGGGGCTCCATTAACACGTTCGGGAAATGAGAAGAGGGCAAATGGTGGAGGAAAAGTTGAGAATCCAGCCTGGATCTGTGATGACAAGAAGTGCCAGAAAGGAATTCATGGAATGGATCACAGAGTAAATTAGACCGAGTCTTCAATGTGTGATCACTCTCCACCTTAAAGAATATTTTGGAGTACTGGGGAGCCCGGGTGGCTCAGTGGGTTGAGCGTCCGACTTCGACTCAGGTCATGATCTCGCAGTTCGTGAGTTCGAGCCCCATGCTGGGCTCTGCTGACAGCTCGGAGCCTGGAGCCAGCTTCGGATTCTGTGTCTCCCTCTCTCCCTGCCCCTTCCCTGCTCATGATCTGTCTCTCTCTGTCTCTCAAAAATGAATAAACATTTAAAAACGTTAAAAAAAAAAAACCACTTTTGAGTACTATCAAACTTGATATTTATGAATTACATAAATATACTATCAATACATTTTGTTACAAATTTTTATTCTCCAGTTTAAAAGGTAAAAGCCGAGGGGTGCCTGGGTGGCTAACTTCGGCTCAGGTCATCATCTCCCTGGTCACGGGTTTGAACCCTGCATCGTGTTCTGTAAGGACAGCATGAAGCCTGCTTGGGATTCTGTATCTCCCTCTCTCCCTGTTCCTCTCCAACTCATGTTCTTTGTCTCACTCTCTCTCAAAAATAAACATAAAAATGTTAAAAAATATATGTAAATAACATGTTTCTACCTGTTGATGCAGCTACATATCGTGAGTATAAAGGCTGAGGTTCCTTAAGTATCTGAAGTGGGAGAACACACTGAGACATGACATGTCTATGAAGAGGTGAGGGGGAGCAAGATGATAAAATCAGCAGCACACAAAGATCTTCCCGAGTCATTTTCAAAACCAGGAGGCACCTCGGGAACCACTGAGAACACTTCCAGTGTCATTTGTAATGTGAGTTCCGGTTCTCACGTTTCAAGTAGCAAACTGGCAGAAGAGGCATCTTCCGGTCGACTAGGAGTCAGGACATCTCAAATTTGTCCACTTCTCAAACTGCATTTTCTGCAAATGAACTATTCTATAGAGACCCCGAACGTAAATCCTTATACGCTTCTGTAATTTCAGTACCTACAGCATAAAGGTGGTGTAGGATTGCACTAGCTGATCCAGAAAACTTACTTAACGTAGTACTATCCGGGCACATAATTAGAATTCACCAATCAAGAGATATATTCGATTCCAAATCATTCCTGACATACCAGCTGTGTCCTTTAATGAAACTGCTTCAAGAAATTTTTTTAGGTTTCTTTCTTTATTTTGAGAGAGAGAAAGAGCACAAGCAGGGGAGGGGCAGAGAGAAAGGGACAGAGAGGATCCCACGCAGGCTCCATGCTGTGAGTGTGGAGCCCCAAGCACGGCTCCATCCCAGGAACCGTGAGATCATGACCTGGACTGAAAGCAAGAGAAGGATGCTAAAGCCACTGAGCCACCCAGGTGCCCCATGAAACTGTCTGAAAAACAGTATTACAAATATTCTTCATTAAGGGAAACAAAATACTTCAGAGGCCTTCCAAAAATACGGGATAGCAGAAGATGACTGAAGTAAATGTAAAGGTCGAATTGCAGTAATAATAAAGGTCCTTTTATATGTTGAGAGAAAATTACAAACTATAACCACAATTTAAACTTAAATGATAATTAATATTAGAATAAAACTTAAATACTGAACCACTCTAGTAGGAGTAAACTTTAAGTCCTGGCCCCCCAGCCTGCCCATAAGGGTACATTAGAAATCCTGCCCCTGACATGAACCTGGGCCACGTGACTTGCTTTGTCCAATGAAAAGTAGTACAAGGGAAATGTGTCACTTCAGGAAGAAGTTTTCAGAGACATCATCCTTCATCCTTGACCCCACAATGCACAGCACAGGGAACAGAGCCACGCCTTAGCCCCTAAGATCACAGACACAAACAAAAAATAAATTTAGGAATCCTTTGTTATGACACAAGCTGACTGATGCAGTGTTGAAAAAACAAAACAAAATAATCCAATAAAATACAAACGAACAACCTCTAGAGACCACTTGTGTATACAACAGGCTTGAGCAGTCAAAGCTTGAGCAAGGCAAAAGGACCCACAGCGACCACGACCACGACCACCAAGCTGACGTGAACAGGCTCATTAAGCCACAGGCCCTCACTGACGAATGGGCTGCCCACGGCAGGCACAGTGCCTAAGATTACCAAAAAAGGGGGAAAAGTTACAGCTACTCTAGAACTACAGCCCCTCACCACCGCCTAGTAGCAGACGGTCTCCCCTTTGCCATCCTGCCCGCTGCTCCCTTGCAGGGTATCCGGTAAACTTCTATTTCCTCTGTTCTGTCTTGAGTGAATTCTTCACTGGCACCCCCTACCGGCTCCCACTCAATCAGGGTGCCCCACACAACCAACCAAAAGCATAGGGAATAAATACATTGTCAGATGGAGGGACTAAAGCCTCACAAGAACAAATACAAATGGGGTACGTCACCCAATACAAAAAACAATTATGTTATTTTAGCCTTGAAAATCTTGTCTTTTCATTTTTAACCAGAAATGAAAAATCATGAGGAAAACAAAACAGGATCCCCACCGTAGGACTTACAGTAGCGTCAAAATCACGTGAGTTTCTTTTAATGCCCTACACAGTTCTAAGAGTTTCTCCTTATAAAGAGCGATGTCTCATTCTTAGAATCCTCACCAGCTGGCACACATTAGGACACGTACTAACTATTCATAAACGGTTAATGAACGAAGTGAATGAAGGCCTAATTAAGATACATTACAGGGAATACCAACTGCGGCCAAAGAGAGACTTATTTCAGTGATAAAAACAGTTGCAGTCAAATGGAGCAGAAGAGAAACCCCCCAACAAACCCACGCTTATATGGTTGACTCATTTTTCACAGGGCGCCAAAAACACACAATGGGGAAAGGATAGTCTCTTCGGTAAATGGTGGTGGGAAAACGGGATACCAACATGCAAAAGAATGAAACTATACTCCTATCTTACACCACTCATACAAATTAACTTGAAATGAATCAGACTTAAACATAAGAACTGATACCATACAATTCCTAGAAGAAAACATAGGGGAGAAGCTCCACATTGTTCTCTAGGATCATGTTTTTTTGGATAAGATGCCAAAAGGAACGCAACAAAAGCTCAAACAAGACTTCATCCAACTTAAGAGCCCTGCCCAGCAAACAGTCCATAAACTGAAAAGTAACCTACAGATTGGGAAAAGATATTCACAAATCATGTATCTGATAAGACGTTAATATCCAAAATGTACAAACAACTCATACAACTCAAAAAGCAAACCAGCAAATAATCCAATTAAAATGAGCAAAGGACCTGAACCGACATTTTTCCAAAGACCTACAAACGCCAATATGTATATGCAAAGGTGCTCAATATCATGAATCATCAAGGAAATGCAAACCAAAACCACAATGAAATATCACTTTCACACCTCTCAGCAAGGCTACCATCAAAAAGACAAGAGATAATAAATGGCAAGAATGTGGCGTAAAAAGGGAACCCTTCACTGTTGGTGGGAATGTAAATTGGCGCAGCTACCTTGGAGAACACTATGGCGGTCCCTCAAAAAATTGAAAATGGAACTACCAGATGATCCAGAAATCCCACTTTTAGGCACAAATCCAAAAGAAATGGAATCAAAATTGCAAAACACACCTTAATCCCTTGTTCACTGCAGCATTGGTTACAATAGCTGAGGCATGACACAGTGTAAGTGTCCATCAACAGAGGAATGGATGGGATAAAGAAAAGGTGGTGTGTAAACACACACAATGGAATACTATTCAACCATAAAAACAAAGGAAAAAGGAAATCCTACCATTTGTGACAATATGGACAGACCTTGAGGGCATTATGGTAAGTCAAGAGAGAAAACAAACACCATATGGTGTTACTTACATGTAGAATCTCCTGAAAGAAAAGGCCAACATCATACAAACAGAGTATAAAATGAGCCCCTGATTGGGTGTGGAAGGAAGGAAGGACGGAAGGAAGGAGAAACAAACTCCATGCACAGATGGTGCCACATATGGATGTATATCTAAGAAAGAAGTAGCAATAAAACAAAATCTTGTAGAGAAACCAAGAGGAAACACTCAAGAATTCATGTTATGAATTCAACATACTTTGATGCTAAATACTAAAACCTACGAAGAACATATCTCCCCCTGGCCAAAAACTTAGTGGTCAATCTCTCTCATAGACATAGAAACAAAAACCCGAAACAAAATATTAGCATGACCCAGTTAGATTTATTTCAGAAATATCCAGGTAGTTTTACATTTAAAAATTAATGTAATTCACCAACTAAGAAAATGAAGGAGACAAATAATATGATTTCAATAGATGTCCAAAACCATTTAATAAAGTTTAAAAGGCACTCATGAAGAAAATAAAAACTTTACGTAACTAGGAATAGAAGTGGACATCCTTGATGTGGTAAGAAATGCAAAAAAAAAAAATGCAGCAAAAATCACATATTGAGAGGAAAACTTCACCTTTGAGAACAGAATAAAGACAAGGAAACCTACTCTTTGCATCTATTGAGTATCATATATTGGAGGACCTAAGAGGGCAATAAAGAAAAAAAGGTTTTATGAATTGGAAAAAGTAAACAGCAGTGTCACTAATACCAGATTACACATGTGTATATATAAAAAATGCAAATAAGGTTGAGATAAATTATTAGGTATAGTAAATTAGTGTAGAAAAATTGTTGATTTAAGGTCAATATATAAAAAATAACATGTCAGCAACAAGCAATTAAAAAGTACAAATGAAAATATATGTATAATACACACACAAAAAAAACTCAGAATGGATGAAAGACCTAAATGTAAGACAGGAAACCATCAAAATCCTAGAGAAGGAAGCAGGCAAAAACCTCTTTGACCTCAGCCGCAGCAACTTCTTACTCAACACGTCACTGGAGCCAAGGGAAACAAAAGCAAAACTGAACTATTGGGACCTCATCAAAATAAAAAGCTTCTGCACAGCGAAGGAAACAATCAGCAAAACTAAAAGGCAACCAATGGAATGGGAGAAGATATTTGCAAATGACATATCAGATAAAGGGTTAGTATCCAACATCTATAAAGAACTTATCAAACTCAACACCCAACAAATAATCCAGTGAAGAAATGGGCAAAAGACATGAGTAGACACTTTTCCAAATAAGATATCCAGATGGCTAACAGACACATGAGAAAATGCTCAACATCACTCATCATCAAGGAAATACAAATCAAAACCACAATGAGATACCACCTCACACCTGTCAGAATGGCTAACATTAACAACTCAGGCAACAATAGATGTTGGCGAGGATGCGGAGAAAGAGGATCTCTTTTGCAATGCTGGTGGGAATGCAAACTGGTGCAGCCACTCTGGAAAACAGTATGGAGGTTCCTCAAAAAATTTAAAATAGAACCACCCTAAGACCCAGCAATTGCACTGCTTGGTATTTACCCAAGGGATACAGATAATGCTGTTTCAAAGGGGCACATCCACCCCAATGTTTATAGCAGCACTACTGACAATAGCCAAAGTATGTAAAGGGTCCACATGTCCATGGATGAATGAATGGATAAAGAAGATGCAAAATGAATGTATGTGTATGTGTGTGTGTGTGTGTGTGTGTGTGTGTGTATCTGTATATGTATGTGTGTGTATACACACACACACACACACACACACACACTGGAGTATTACTCAGCAATCAAAAAGAATAAAATCCTGCCATTTGCAACTACATGGATGGAACTGGAGGGTATCATGCTAAGCGAAATCTGTCAGTCAGAGAAAGACAAGTATCATATGACTTCACTCATATGAGGAATTTAAGATACTAAACAGATGAACACAAAGGAAGGGAAGCAAAAATAACATAAAAACAGGGAGGGGGACAAAAAAGAGACTCTTAAATATAGAGAACATACAGAGGGTTGCTGGAGGATTGTGGGAGGGGGGATGGGCTAAATGGGTAAGGGGCATTAAGGAATCTACTCCTGAAATCACTGTTGCACTATATGCTAACTAGGATGTAAATTAAACAATAAATTAATTAAAAAATAATTTAAAAAATAAAAATTAAAAAAATATATACAGGTATATTAGGGGATCCTGAATGGCTCACTTGGTTGAGCATCCAACTCATGATTTAGGCTCAGGTCATGATCCCAGGGTCATGGAATCCAGGACTGTCAGGCTCTGCCCTGAGTGTGGACTCTGCTTAAAATTCCCTCTCTCCCTCTCCCTTTGCCCCTCTCCCCTCTCTTTCTCACCCTCTCTTTCTCTCTCTCTCAAAAATAAAAAAAAAGAAAAGCATATATATTAATAAAAATGCTAAACACATAGAAATAACTCTAACAATAGGTGTGCAAGAATTCCACACACAAAGAATCTTTTAAAATTACTAAAGACTTACATAAATGTAGAAAATACATCATGTTCACAAGCAGAATATTCAATATCAGAAAATAAGCAATTTTTCCCACATTGACTTATAGATTCAATTCAACTGCAAATAAAGTTCCAGCAGGTTATTTTGTGAATGCTAACAGTATTTGTACAGGAACACAAAGGGCCAACTGAAGCCAGGATCCTGCTGAAGACGAAAAAAGTGTGGAAGGATGTACACCACTCACTTGAAATATTTTTTATCAAATGTGGTACTGGCCTAAGAAGGGCCAAACTAAGCAGTGGAAATGAATAGAGCGCGAAAGGACCCAGACATAGATGTATGCACTATGACATACATCACACTGCAAAACAGTGGGGAAACTCAAGTTTTCAAAAAGAGTTCTCAGACAAATTGTATGGGAAGAAAGTGACCTGATGTCTGTCTCCTACAGGACGCCAGGGTCATCATGCAGGCTGACAGCACCATGAAGATACGGACTTCAGAGCGCATTTCTAATCACCCATGGGAAACTGTTTCAACAGTCGCAGTGCAGAAATACCTGAACCCTATGACCTCAAGCTAGGTTGGAGCTGATGTACTGGACAGAACATACAGATCCCTTTGGAAAGTTTCACAGCCAAAGACTTCTCGGAACAGAGCGAGGACTGCCTTCCACTGTGATCTCTTATTGGTGCGGCAGAACTAAAACGAATGTGCAAAAACAGTCTGTAGTTGTTCCCATAGACAAAACAAGGAACTTAGGTCTGCTAGTATTTCATTTACAAATATGGTTTCAGTGGATGACAGACTTCTATGCAAACCACATTCTCAGGACCCAGAAAAAACTCTTTTGACTCAAGAAGCCATAATCATTGTGAAAGGAGTCTGTCTCAGCAGTTACCTTGAAGGACTGACAGTAAGTACAACATCTGCAAATGCGAAGAGTGGCCGAGAAGCAATGCAATGGCTTACACATACATTAAATGTGGAGACGGAACAACTGGTGGCTTCAGGGAGAGGGACATCGGGGCACCGACAGTGACAGCAGCATTTGCAGAGAACTGAGGATGGAACCTGCTCCCCCAGGTCTCTGTAAGCTGGCAATCTACTTGTTATTTTAAAAATAAAACTTATTTTAAGTAGTATTTGTTTTATAAGCTGAAGAAAAGCTATGTAATTTCTGATCAAAAGAAAGAGGTGCAGGATTTCTAAATAAAAGAGATTTCCAAAAGTAGTGTTGTTTGAAATTACCATCTAATTGTGAAGACTCCAGGATTTGGGGCAAATTTAACAATTTTTGACAAGTACCTGGAAAATCACACTGGCATGTTAAATCTCCACTGAGGTAGAATTTTAAGCTTTTAATGCATTAGAAATCTGCCTGGTGGGGCACCTGGGTGGCTCACTCGCTTGAGTGTCCAACTTCAGCTAAGGTCGTATTTCACGGTTTGTGGGTTTGAGTCCTGAGTCGGGCTCTGTGCTGATAACTCGGAGCCTGGAACCTGCTTCAGAGTCTATGTCTCCCTCTCTGCCCCTCCCCGACTTACGCTGTTTATGTCTCTCTCAAAATAAATAAATAAATTTTTTATATATATTAAATATAATTTATTGTCAAATTGGTTTCCGTACAACACTCAGTGCTCATCCCAACACGTGCCCTCCTCGATGCCCTTTAAACTTTAAAAAATAAATAAATAAAATAAAATACACAGGAATTCTTACAAAACTCAGCAGAATAAGACAACCTAAAAAGCCATAAATTTATGAAAGTTGCACAAACTAAATAATCAGACCCGTGGAAATTAAACAATGAAGTTCTTCACCCTTTAATGTAAAAATAATTTTTACATCTGGAGAGAAAGGAGGAAAAGTAGTTTTCTAATAAATAACAATTTACCTAGAAAAATTAGAAATCTTCATATCCTATAACTCAAAAATATTAATCACTGGACACTGGAGCAATGATTCTTAAACTTAACACCATCACACGGACATCCCCTAAGAACACAGATTGCTGGGCCTGGCCTCCAAAAGTTCTCTTCCAGTAGGTTTGGGATGGTGGATCACAATCTGCATGTCAAACAAGTTTCGAGGGGACGCTGCCATTTCTGGCCAAAGATCCTCACTCTGAGAAGCAATGTTCATGAGTCTGGAGATACATTTGCATTTATCAGAGAATGTCAAGGATATTCACAGCAGCATTTATATCAATGAAAAATGGAATTACCTGAATGTCGACCAATGAAATATAGTATTTAGGATACACTGTGTCCAGACAGCAGGAAAATCCAACATTAAAAGAAACAAACTACAGGGGTGCCTAGGTGGTGAAGCATCGGACTCTTGATTTCAGCTCAGGTCATGATCTTATGATTGTGAGAGTCAGCTCTGGGTCAAGATCCACCCACCCTAAGTGTGGAGCCTGATTAAGATATTCTCTCTCAAGATATTCTCATTCTCGGAGCGCCTGGGTGGCTCAGTTGGTTGAGCATCCCACTTCGGCTCAGGTCATGATCTCACAGTTCGTGAGTTCGAGCCCCACACCGGGCTCTGTGCTGACAGCTCGGAGGCTGGAGCCTGCTTCGGATTCTGTGTCTCCCTCTCTCTCTGCCCCTTTCCTGCTCATGCTCTGTCTCTCTCTGTGTCTCAAAAATGAATAAGCGTTTAAAAAATTAAAAAAAAAAAAAGATATTCTCATTCTCTCTCTCTCTCCCTCTTTCTCTCTCTCCTTCTGCCCCTCTCCCCCACTCACAAACTCTAATAAACTTTTTAAAAAACTATTTATTTAAAAAAGTAAATAAATACACTTCCTATGGATAGATCTCAAATTACTAGTGTACTGAGGGGAGAAAATGCCTGTCATATAAACATTAAAATAATTTACATATTTTCAGAAGTGCTCAAAATAATAAGCAGTATTATTTTTCCAGGATACATGTAGAGATAAACGTTAAGACTGGTAGACAAAGGATACAAACTTGGAACTGAACGATGGGGTACAATGAGGAAGGCTACAGGAAAGAGCCATCAGAAGAGACAAAGAAGACTCCCCAGGAGAGACTGTCAGAAGAGTAATGGAGCAGTTCTTGAAGGAAGGCAATTACAATTAAATCATTGGCAATTTTACCTGGACAAACCCCAAAAAAGTGGAAGGGAAAAACCAAGACAGAAATCCATAGGATGAATTTGAGAAGCTCAGACACATTTACCAGAGAATTTAACTTTGAACCATCTGCTATAAAACTCACAGACACAACCTGGCTAAAGTAGTTATGGAGAGTTTTTGTTAACAGGCATGTAGACCATTCATTCCTCTGAACATATCGGGTTTGACACCAGGATCGACCATGACCATCATTAAATTAACTACTTGAACTATCTCTCAGACCCTTTTACTCTCAGTGAGGAACAGTTTTAGGCACTCGTTTCGAGGCTGTCACAGGAAGGATATTCACTATGCGTCCCTATGTTAAAACCAAAAAAGATATCATCCAAGAAGTCTTTGTGTCTTGAAAAAATTCTGTCTGTAGGCAAAAGACTGTGTCTTCCTTTCTCCATGGTTATCAGAAACAACAGAGATATTATCTGTAGGTCAGTTTAGAAACTCTAAAATATAGAATGATCAGCATGCATCTACAAACCACCTTAGTCTTGCTATTGATCTGTGACTCTGTATTTTCTGTAAAGGTAGATTTCTATCTATTGCTAATTTCCCATTGCAATGGGATTCACCAAGTCCGTCGCAAAATAAAGTGGGGAATGAACAACTTACCTGGGATTTGTTCATTTTCTGCTGTCTTGGAAAAGTGTAGACAACTCTGGTGCTGTGCTGAGTTACAGGAGGAATGAGGTCCTAAAAGAGCTGGCCTGCCTGGTGGCTCCTGAACGCTCCTGCCCTATAAAACTATACAACCCAACAGATAGGAAGCGGGTCAGTACCCTTCACCTTCAGAAAGGACAGCAGATGCTCAAAGAACACCTAAATGTAAATATTTGCTTCCTGGGGATTTTTTCACAGTTTAAACCTCTCGTGATGCTCACAAAAAAAAAAAAAAAAAAAAAAAAAAAAAAAAAAATTTAAATAAAAAAGCTAGTTTAAATAAAACAATATACTCAGTGAAGCAACATTAACTCTTCACCAAACTACTGTAAAAAGAAAAAAAACAAAAACAAAAAACAAAAAACTTCCCGACCTGGGGCAGCTGGGGGGCTCAGTCAGTTCAGCCTCGATTCTTGGTTCAGGTCACGATCTCAGGGTTCGTGGGACCAAGGCCTGCACCAGGCTCTGTGCTGACAGTGTGGAACCTGCTTGGGATTCTCTCTCCCTCTCTGCCCTTTCCTGACTCGCTCTATTTCTCTCTCTGTCGTGATAATAAACTTACAAAAAAATACTCCTGACTAATCTGTTTATCAATTTTCCTACTGTTACTAAACCTTTGGTTAGCGATTCCACAGAAAATGGTAAAAAGCAGTGCTTTAAGGACAGGTCTATGTTTTCTTCGTCCTGGTTGGGTTTTCTCAAAAGGATCTTTTTACAGGGGCACCTGCGTGGCTCAGTAGGTTAGGCGCCTGACTTCGCTCAGGTCATGACCTCACACTTCCTGAGTTCAAGCCTCCCATCGGGCTCTGTGCTGACAGCTCAGAACCTGGATGAAGCCTGCTTCAGATTCTGTGTCTCCCTCTCTTTCTGCCCCTCCCCCACTCACAGTCATTCTCTCTCTCTCTCAAAAATAAAAATTTTAAAAACAAGGATCTTTTTATAAAGCAATTTGCCTTTCCTCGTGTGGAAAAGCAGGCAGTCTCTCTGGAGTCGGGAGACACAACTTCCAGGCTTCGCCACTAACAAACTGTGATTCTGAACAAGTCAGTAACCTTCGAGAAGAAAAACAAACGAACAAACAAACAAACAAACAATGTTTCTATTCAATGAGACAAAAAGTAAGGGATTCTTGGAGATCCTTCCCTAATGCCGGACTGAGTAACACCACACCTCAAGAAGCAGTCGCGCGCCCGACTGGAGAGCCGCTCGGGGGACTCCAGGAAGGAGACAAGGAGAACCAAGAGGCGGGGCGGTAACCGACTCAGCCCAGGCAGGGGCGCCCGTCTTCCCGGACCACCCCGCCTCCGCCCGACGCGCTCGCGCCCCCCTCCCGGCCGCGGCGCCGTCCCTCTCCCACCGCCTCCGGGCACACGCCCTCCTCCCGCGGCCTCCAGAACCGGGCCCCGCGAACGGCCCCGGCCGCTCCGGCAGGGACTGAGCACCGGGGGGCCCGACCTCTAGTGCTGATGGACACGTCCCCATCCCGCCGTCCCCGGTCCACGGACCTCCTCCACGCGATCGGGCACCGACCGCCTACAGCCGCCCGCGACTTCCCAGTCAGCGCAGCGCCCCCCTCGGCCCTCGTCCAACCGTCCCGCGCTCACCTATCGCTCCCTCGTCATGAGGCACTGACCCCAGAAAAGCGCAGAGATTCGGCGGCCGGGGAACCGCCTCCCACGCGAGAAGTGAGGAGAACGGGAGGGGAGGAAAAGCCTGGCGGAAGTGCCCAGAGGCAGAAGGCTGTACTAAGCATGCGCAGAACTAGACATGCGCAGAACCGGACAGTGTGAGCAGTCCGCGCCGAAAGGCAGAAAACTACCTTTCCCTGCAGATTCACCGACCAGTGGCTGGAGGGTGGCTGAGAGTGCAGTCTTTACCTAGCACGTGGGAAGTTTGGGGAGCTTGACCTAGTTACCCAAGCAGTCAGAGCCCGTCAGGGACTCCCCAAAAGTTGCGGATTGCAGCTGAATTCTATGTGACGCCCAGTGTGCCATTTAGACTAGAGCTGTCAAGGAAAGGAACCTGTTTGTCGAGTTCACTTTTTGAAATACTATGAAATAAGACTCCATCAACACAATAAAAGAATATATGAAAAAAATTAGGATCTGTCACCATCAGCAACTCTCTCAGGAAATAAAAAGCCAGGGGTCAAGGGCGGTATCAAGAAAGCTTGTTCATCAAAATCACGACAACAATGAATGATAACTGAGGATACATCAGAAAATCGACAGTCCAAAACAAAATTTCTTTATTCGTCTACATATTCTTTCTTCTGTGACGTTAAAATTACTTGAAGAAATGGGAGATTGACCGTTTTTTATTTATTTATTTATTTTTTTAACGTTTTATTGTTGGGAGAGAGCGCGTGCAGGAGCGAGGGAGGGGCAGAGAGCGAGCTGGACACAGAATCCGAAGCAGGCTCCAGGCTCTGAGGTGTCAGCACAGAGCCTGAAGCGGGGCTAGAACTCACAAGTGGTGAGATCATGACCTGAGCCGAAGTTGGTCGCCCAAACAACTGAGCCACCCAGGCACCCCAAGAGATCGACCCTTTCAATGAAAGGCTCAATATTCTTTGACAACATTCCACTAAGAATCTGAACAAATTTTTGTACATACTTTTTTCTCTTTGATTTTTGTGTACTTTAATATGTACTTTACAAAAGCATATTCTCTCGGGGGCTTCTGGGTGGCTCAGTCGGTTGAGGGTCCAACTTTGGCTCAAGTCATGATCTCACGGTTTGTGGGTTCAAGCCCCATGTCAGGCTTTGGGCTCACAGCTCAGAGCCTGGAGCCTGCTTCGGATTCTGTCTCGCTCTCTCTGCCCCTCCCCCACTCGTGTGCATGCGCTATCAAAATAAACATTAAATTTTTTTAAAAAAATGAAAACAGGACACTGAAGAGATACATGCACTCCCATGTTTACTGCATTGTTATTCACGATACCCGAGATATGGAAACAATGTAAGTGTCCATCAACAGATGCATGGGTAAAGAAGGTGTGTGGTAAATACATAAAACACACTACTCCTCAGCCATGAGAAAGAAAATCTTGTCCACTTGCAACTCTATGAAGAGACCTTGAAGTCATTATGGGAGTGAAGTCAGAAAGGGAAAGACAAATACTGTAGGATAACAGTTATATGGAATCTAAAAAAGCTTATCTCACAAAAACAGATTGTGGAATGTTGGTTACTGAGGGCTGGGCGTTCAGAGAACAGGAGAGATGTTGTTTAAGGGTACAAACTTAGCAGCTGGTGGATATATAAGTCCATATTAACCCAATGTTAATATGTCAATTATATATCTCAAGAAAAACGTACCCACTTATCCTAAAGAAAAAGAAATTCATACTCCTCATAATTCAAAATTAACCGTTTAGAGGTGTTTTAATTTCCTGTTGCTGCTGTAACAAATTACTGCATAGTGGCTTAAATCTTTTTTTTTTTTTTTAACGTTTATTTATTTTTGAGACAGAGAGAGACAGAGCATGAATGGGGGAGGGTCAGAGAGAGGGAGACACAGAATCCGAAACAGGCTCCGGGCTCTGAGCTGTCAGCACAGGGGCCCGACGCGGGGCTCGAACTCACGGACCGCGAGATCGTGACCTGAGCCGAAGTCGGCGCTCAACCGACTGAGCCACCCAGGCGCCCCATGCATAGTGGCTTAAAACAACACAAGTTGAGTATGCTCTTGGAATTCAGAAGGGCACAACAGGTATCACATGGCTAGAATCAAGGTGTCAGGGCTGCATTCCTTGTGGATGTTCTATGGGAGGGAGAATCCACTTCTTTGCCTTTACGAGTTTCTAAAGGCTGTCCTTGCCTTGTCATCCTGCATCACCGCCACCTCTGCCCATGTTGTCACATGTCTCTGACTTTGACTTTCCTGCCTCCCTCTTTCCTTGGAAGAATTCTTGTGATTATATTGGGCCCACTGGGATAACTCAAGATAGTCTCCCATCTCAAGATCCTTAACCTAAACACATTTGCTAAGTCTCCTTTGCCAGGTAAGGTAACATATTCTCAGATTCTAGGGATTAGGATGTGCACCTCTTTGGGGGCCACTATTCCGCCACAACAAGAATAAATGCAAAGAAGGATGGGTGCAGTTTTCAAAAACATTAATCTATGAGCATTATAAGGTACTTGTATTTTAATACTTTATTTTCTCAACATTTCATGTATATTATGCAAAGTATCTTCCTCTAAATTATTACTTGCAGAATGGTGGGGTATTCACATTCTATGCATCATGTTCGCATCAAAATTCTACTCCAGAGGTTTGGTTTTTTTTCAGTCAGAATGGTATTAAAGGTTGAAACCACAATGATTCAATAGATCATCTGAAAAGATTCCGAGGCACAGAAAATAAGCTTGTACTTAATTTGTAAGTTTTTGATACCAGATGAAGTTACCTTCTTACAGGTAAAAGGGCACCATTACATAGCATTCATGAGAGCAGCTCAAGTTTGCAGGGCCGGGGTAAAGGACAGAGCGGCCCAGACAGGAAGCGGCTGAGACGATAAGCATGTGTGTGAGGGAACTGCCCAAGACCCAGGAAAGACCCAACCAAAAGGATTAAAGGCAACAGTGCCCCATGTTCAGAAACCAAGCTCTAAATATATATATACATACTTTTATGTGTGTGTGTGTATATATATATATATATATAGCTTTATATATATATAGCTTTATACATATAGCTTTATACATATAGCTTTATATATATAGCTATATATATATATATATATATACACACACACACACACACACACACACACACACACACACACGTATGTATGTATATATATATAATCCCTATGCGTTATAGAATACAGGGCCATTGTGCGAGCTCTCAGCTCACTTAGCATTTCCAAGCTCCCCAGGACGTGCTGGGATGCATATGGGACCAGGGATTACTAAATGGGCATTATCTTTCTGTGATCTCTGGCTGTCTCTTCAGAGTCCTTAGAACACAGCATAACTGAAGTCCCTAGGACATACCTGCACTGTCCCACCACGCTGTGTCCCCAGTGGCATTTGAGTTTATACAAAATACAGTCTGAGTTTCTAGGGAACTGAGCATCCTTAGAGAGTCAGACTTTGGCACCCTGGATGAAGTTTCTATGCAAGTGTATCATTCTCAAGGACCCGAGGCCCAGCACAATGAACAGGAATTCGACCTGGAAGATAACACTCTCTAGCCTGAGTTCCCTCTCCAGAGCTAAAGAGCAGTAAGAGAAGTCCAAAAATGAGCATATTTTATATTTCTGATCAGAATTTGTGATTCGTCTCCCAAGAAGTGGGCAAAACCTGGAAGATGCTGCCATTCTCAGAAGCCATCGAGGACTATGACTGTGGAAGGTTTGGTCCCAGATTCAGAAGAGAGTCTGAGCTGGAGGTCTAAGACGTGGTATCTGCAGTCTGTGCAGGAAATGTCACCTGATTGGAGGGACGCTCCTCAGTCTTTCCTGATCTTTCTCAGCCTTGACACTTGGATGAATACCGGTCACTTATTTTGTAGAATGTCCCTCAATGTGTTTGGCTGATGTTTTCTCATGATTGGGAGGATATTGTACGTTTTGGGCAAGAATACCACAGAAGAGACCTGTGCTTCTCAGAGCATCCGGTCACGGGGTTCATCATGTTGCTGTGTCTTATTACTGGAGACGTTAACCACTCCGGTAAAGTTCTGTCTGCCAGGGTCCTCTGCTGTAAGGTTACAATTTTTCACATTGTGAGTATCTTGGAGGAGATCATTTCAGGCCATGCAACTATGCCATTTCTCTTCAAATGTAAAGCCTTCTAATATTAGTATCTGTTAATGGATAGTGTCTACAGCAATCATTGATGTGTTGTTTGCCTAATGATGGTTTTTTATTTCCTTTATTTAGATGACTTTTGAAGTTTTTTGTTTTGGGGGCTTTTTTTTGTTTGTTTGGTTTGCTTTGGGGTGTTTTTGGTTCTTTTTTTAAGTAGGCTTCACGTCCAGCATGGAGCCCAATGCGGGGCTTAAACTCACAACCCTGAGATCAAGACATGAGCTGAGGGGTACCTGGGTAGCTCAGTCAGTTAAACATCTGACTTTGGCTCAGGTCATGATCTCACGGTCTGTGGGTTTGAGCCCTGCATCGGGCTCTGTGCTGACAGTTTGGAGCCTGGAGCCTGCTTTGGATTCTGTGTCTCCCTCTTTCTCTCTCTGCTCTTACCCTGCTCACACTCTCTCAAAAAGTAAACATTAAGGAAAAAAAAAAAAAAAAAAAGACCTGAACTGAGATCAAGAGTCGAATGCTAGGGGTGGGAGGGAGGGGAGGGTGGGTGATGGGTATTGAGGAGGGCACCTTTTGGGATGAGCACTGGGTGTTGTATGGAAACCAATTTGACAATAAATTTCATATATTGAAAAAAAAAAAAAAAAAAGAGTCGAACGCTTAACTAACTGAGCCACCCAGGCACCTGACTTTTAAAGATTTTAAGAAATATTTTCTGGGGCGCCTGGGTGGCTCAGTCGGTTAAGCGGCCGACCTCGGCTCAGGTCATGATCTCGCGGTCCGTGAGTTCGAGCCCCGCGTCGGGCTCTGTGCTGACCACTCAGAGCCTGGAGCCTGTTTCAGATTCTGTGTCCCCCTCTCGCTGACCCTTCCCTGTTCATGCTCTGCCTCTCCCTGTCTCAAAATAAATAAAAATGTTAAAAAAAAATTTTTTTTTAAATAAATAAAACGTTAAAAAAATTTAAAAAAAAAGAAATATTTTCTTTCTTCCCTTTTTTAGAGATATTTTCAATTTCAATTTGTAATTTAAAAGAAGTCTAGGGCGCCTGGGTGGCTCAGCGTGTTAAGCGTCTGACTTTAGCTCAGATCATAATCTCATAGTTCATGGGTTCGAGCCCTGCGTCAGGTTCTGTGCTGTCAGCACAGAACCGCTTTGGACCCTCTGTCTCCCTCTCTCTCTGCCCCTCCCCCACTTGCACTCTGTCTCTCAAAAATAAACATTTAAAAGAAAATAAATTAAAAATAAATAAAAGAAGCCCAAATCATCAAATAGCACATAAAACTTCCTATGCACTTATGTAAGAGTGGGGTTCATTCACAAGATACAACCAATTACAGAATGCATTTCGGCTTACTAGCTAAAGTATCATTACCATATGGCAACGAGAGGGACAATCTGTACTTCGTTTGAGATGTCAGTTTTAACATTTTGTTATTCCAGACAACTAATAATAATTCAGAACTTGTATTCTTTCAACATTACGATAATAAATCAGACTTCATCAATGTTTATATGAGGTCATTTAAAATTTGCGTAACTAAAACAATCTTAAAGTAAGACAGTACTCTTACTATACATTCTTTTTACATACATATATGTGGGTTTTAACTATACGGTAAAGGAAGATGTAAAAGGTTACACACTGAACTAATAGCAATGGTTAAAGCATGGCAGGCTACCAATGTAAAGGTGGTGGGTCCAAAGAAATTAATTCTTTAATGAATCATTTTGAAATAATTTCAAATTTCACAAAAGTTCCAAGAACAATGCAAAAATTCCGATATCCTCCTTACCTAGATTCCCCAACTGTTAACATTTCACTGCATTCTTTTTGCATGTATCTATTTAATCAACTATCCTCTTATGATCATTCTTTTCCTATTTGAGATCAAACAACAGACACCATACACCACAGTTCCTAAGTACTCCATTATGCATTTTCCTAAAATGAGGGCACTTTCCTACAGAACCACCATCCAAACAAGCAAGCCAGGAAATCAACCTTAACAGAACACTACTGTCAAATCCACAAACCCCCTTCAAATCTCAACAGCTGTCCCAACATCTTTCTCCTTCCTGGTTCTGGATGCCACCAGTCTGAGTCTATCCTATGTTTCATCACCAGACTTAGGTCATGCTTTCTTGGTAGTAACCACAGAGAAGATAGATCAATGCGTCGCGTCATGGGACACACATTGTTGACAGTGGTGATATTAGCCTTGATTATCTTGTCATTTTGGTGTCTGGTAGGTTTCCCTGCCAAAAAAATCACCATTCTCCCCTTTGAAACTGGTATTTGTGGAGATATATTCTGAGATTATGCCAATAATCTGTCCCTCATCCACTCACCAATCTTAGTATCTGTTAATAATCTCACCTGAATCAGTCACTACCAAATACTGGTTTTTTATTTCCATTATTCCTCATACATATATTAGTAAGGAAAAGGTTCCCCTTCTCCCATTCATTTCTTTCTGTATCAATACGGATTCATGGTTTTCTGTTTTGTACCAAAGATTATATTCCATTCTTACTACTTGTTTTCACGCTCAAATTGTTTCAGATTTGGCCAACAGGAGCATCTTTGAGATGGCTTTTGTGTACTTTTGCTATGCCCCCATTATTCCTTGAGCAGCTCTTTGCCTTCTCCCTCGAGAAGATATTTTAGGTTCATCCGCTTTCCCTGGCCCAAGTTTGGAATCAGCCATTTACAAAGGAGTTCTGTTTCCTTTAAGTGGAAGGTAGTATCTAGGCACCAGACTCTGGAAGGTACTGCTCATTGCTGTGAGGATGTACTTGCTTCTAAGCAATCTCAGTATAAAGAGCTAGGAAATACATGTATGGAGGACACACACACACACACACACACACACACACACACGTACATTTGCATATACACATGCATGTGTCTACACACATATGTGGACATACGCACCTATAAATATTTCTATGTCAACACCTCAGGGTTCTGCTTAGTCTTCTGCCTTTCTGTATTTGTAAATACTTTCAACAGGGAGAAATTTGGCTATCAGTTTCAATACATTTCATCTTGCCCTCAATGTAATCAATCTCCACCCATGCCAACCATTTCCTCTATCTATAATCTCCTTAACCCTCACCTCCCTAGTGTCCTGTGTTTCCGTAATGGGAACAGCCACACTATTCTGTTCCTCTTCACTTCCCCTCACTGGCCTGCATTGGGACTGCTGTCCCTGTACTGGGAAGGGGAGGAAGAAAAAAAGGAATAGTTGTAATTTAAAAATATATACATGTATTCCAATATTATTTGTAAAATAAAAATAATAAAAATGAAATAATGCTATAGATTGTTTATGCCCCATGTCACCTTCCCTCCAAAAAAAAAATCATTTTGTGGGTAACTAATCCCAATGTCGTAATATTTGGAAGTGGGGCCTTCGGGGGATGATTAGGTCATTAGAGCGGAGACCACATGAATGGGATTAGTGCCCTCAGAAAAGATGCCCCAAAGGGATCCCTCACCTCGTCTGCCATGCGAGGACACAGGGAGAAAACGGACCTCTATGAACCAGGAAGCAGGCCCTCACCAGACACAAAATCTGCCAGGACGGTCATCTTAGACTTCCAGGCTCCAGAAGCATGAGAAATAAGTATCTGCTGTTTATAAACCACCCAGTCTATGACTTTGTTATAGCAGCCTGAATGAACTAAAATGTACAATTAGACAACACGGTCTACAGGGTCTAATTTCTAGTCACATTAAGGATGCCACAAGGTTCCTACCCATAGCTCCTACGTTCCACATGACGTTGATAGAGTGATGTCTCCTCCCTGATCCACATTCTCATCATCACTAATAGAGCCATTCATTCACACTCCCCTGGCTTACTAAAAGTTAAATTTGATAACTTATAGCACAGGGCCCGATACTTAGTAAATGTTTGACAACATACGTTTAGTAATTATATAGAGGGCACAGAGGGGAAGTTTACTTAAGATAACCCAGTCACTCCTTCCTCCCCACAGGACATCCACAATGCCTCTTCCTCCCCATACGATGGCTAGTGTCAGCCCAAGAATAAAATGCCTGAGCCGAGAGACCATCAACTCGGGAGTAAACATGGTTACCAGTTATAGCTGCCAATGCCCTCCAATTTCCTTTATTGTTTCAAAGAATGTGACCCAAAGATCCACGTATGAGTTATAAGCACACAGTAATCAGCTCACAGTCCTGTCTCTTCTGCTCTGAATACACGGACTTCCTCTAGGGAAGATTCTTAGAATCAGTTCAATTTTTAACTAAGTCTGTGTTTTAACTTGTAGCTTAACATTATTAACTAAGTTAAAGAGTAGGTGATTTATTTATCAAGTACAAGCTACATTAGTCTTTGGAAATAATTTTAAACTCAGAACACATTTGCAAGAGTAGCGCAAATAACCTTTTATTCTCTGAATTATTGAGAGTAGGTTGTCAGCATATTCCAACACCTCATATACTTTATTAACAAGAATA
The DNA here is from genome assembly GCF_046562875.1 of Panthera onca. NCBI lineage: Eukaryota > Metazoa > Chordata > Mammalia > Carnivora > Felidae > Panthera > Panthera onca. The sequence continues at coordinate 79,908,291 of NC_138349.1, forward strand.
CATAATCACGTTTCAATCCTCAAAATCAGGAAACTAACACTAATACCTACCACCTCATCCTCAGACCTCATTCAAGTTTCACCCATTTTCTAAATAATTTCCTTTACAGAAAAATGATTTAATCCAGGATCCTGCATTGTAATTTGCTATTTCTTCAGTCTCCTTCAACCTGGGACACTTTCTTAGTTTTCTTGACTTGCATGATCATGACATGTTTGAAGATCACAAGTCATTTATTAAAAAAAAAAATTTTTTTTTAACTGTTTGAGAAAGAGCATGAGCGGGGTGAGGGGCAGAGAGAGGGAGACAGAACCTGAAGCAGGCTCCAGGCTGTCTGCACAGAGCCCAACATGGGGCTGAAACTCATGAATCACGAGCTCTTGACCTGAGTCGAAGTTGGACATTTAACCGACTGAGCAACCCAGTCATGCCACAAGTCATTTATTTTATTATTTTTTTAATTTTTTTTAACGTTTATTTATTATTGAGAGACAGAGAGACACAGAACATGAGCAGGGGAGGGGCCGAGAGATGGAGAGACACAGAATCCGAAGCAGGCTCCAGGCTCTGAGCTGTCAGCACAGAGCCCGAGGCAGGGCTCAAACTCACAAACCACGAGATTATGACCTGAGCCGAAGTCAGATGCTGAACCGACTGAGCCACCCAGGCGCCCCACAAGTCATTTATTTTAAAGAGTGTGCCTCAACATGGGTTTGATGTTCCTCTCTGCTTTGACTCAGGTTATGCATCTTTGGCTGTATTCTCACTGCATCCTATTAGATGGTACACAAATTAAATACTATCGAATGACACTAATTGTCGGTATTATTTATGTTAACTTTAATCGCTTGACTAGGCTGGCTGAGCCGACTTTTTCTACTGTAACCACACTTCTGTTTCGCCAGCTGTCATACTTTGCCAATAGTATATGCTGGCGGGTTGCAAGGGTGGAGGGAAGAGGGACATGCTTCCTCCTGTTTCCTGTGGGCTTCCCCTCTATGTCCTGTGCTGTCAGCACCTTACCAATGCTTCTTCACCCGGTCAGGTGTAATGTCCTCTGAGGACAAGGCACTGAATTCACTTTTACAGTGTTTCCCCATCAGAAGTACCAACGTCAGGCAGCCAATATGGGTCCCAGACCTGTGGGGCCATTCCTCTGGGCTCAGATACCCCCAGCAGTGGAACAGGTTCCTTTGGAGTTCTGCACTTCAGCTCTGAGGGACGCCTACCCTGTTCCCTTCATTTTACCAGCCTAGAGCTTGAAGCTGCTGCCTGCAGTTGCTATCCTAGGGATACACTTGACTCTTATTTTCCCCTTTCAGATTCTTCTTCATATCTCAGGGTTCCCTGTATACCCTTTCAGATCCCTAGACAACTGTACACCAAGCTAACAATTCCTTGTATCATGTTGTTTCTGTTCAAATCACTGCTGTGGTTTCTCTCTTCCGACAACGCTGATTATGTCTCACTGGAATTTAAACTTGGGAAGATTAGAACTTCTGTTGTATTCACTGTTGTACAACGCCTTCTACATAGTGACTAATATTTATTGAATCAACAAGTGCTCGGCTGTATTTACAGAAATGTGTTTCTTACTGTGGGTTGAGGATGCAGCTGTAGTCTGCATAAACACAAAGTGTCCAAAGTAGTATTGTTCAGAACAATGAAAAATTAGAAACAAGATGCCTTTCAACAGAATGAAGTTATTTTAATAGAACGGAGCAGAAGATGCTAAAAAGAACAAAAGCTACATATATAAACATGGTCATAACTCAAAACCATTTTGCTGGTTTTAATAAATGGTGTTCAAGGCACAGTGTGGAAGATGACAAAATGTTACCAGAACCACTGAAATTCACAATGAGTTTATACACAGTGGCAAAAAGCAGAGAGTGAACAGCAGTGAAATCTTCAGTGTAGGGTAGGAGGGTGGTGTCCTGTGGTTGGTCCATTTAGCTTATGGACCAGCAGTAGACACGACAAGAACGGGGACAAGAACGCAGGGCCTAGAAATGCAATAGCCACACCAAAGGGTGTCTATACAAAAAATGGGGTTTCAAATCAGTGAAGTAAGGGCAAATGAATGAACCGGTGAAAGATCCATTGGCTAGTCATTTGCAAAAAAAAAAAAGTTGGATTTTTAGTTCACACCACATTTAATCAACAACACAAAGAGGTCAATAGATTATTCTGTTTACTCTAAACAGATTTGTTTCATATATTTTAAAGACAAACCTGACAAAATACAAAGTTCTAAAAAGAATCTTCTTGTATCAACTCAAGAAGCAGAAATACACTTCATACTATGGAATGACTATTTTATTTCTAATGTTCAAGTTCTAAACATAACTGCCTTTTGCTCTAATAACAGAAAACATCAACCCAAACTGTTCACTATCTGTGAGGTAGATAATGAAATTGAAGCAGAAAGATTAAATCACTATACAGGTCACTCAAATAGTAAGTGACAGGCATAAAACAGTTTGCAGAAACCATGCATAATTCTAGGGCGGAAACGTGGCAGCCTACCACAAAAAATACAAATGCAGAGAGTTGTGCTCACAATATCTGCACTTTGCACTTAAACTTACTAAACATACCCTTTAGAAAACACAAAAATGGGGGAAATGTCTTCAATGGGCCCTGCTTTCAATCCGTACAGTGTACTAAGTACTAATGTTCAAGGCCACCTTTGAAAATTAACTCATATGTGTATCATAAACAACTGTGTGCTGAATCGTTGCAGATTTCCAATAAATCTTGACTTTATTAAATGTTATGTGGGTGATTTACTAAAAGGACAGTTTCTTCACAATGTCTATATGGAGTTATATATGCCACCAAAAAGCAGAAAACACATATGACATTCACGCATTCAACGTTCCTTTTAAAATTCATATATGTTGTGGTGTAAATATGTGATGGGACAATAGTATTTAGTGTCAGAAATCCTCGTGTATGTTACAAAAGTTACTTAGGTAAGGGTGCAATGCCCCTACTGTAACTACTGTGAGTACAAAACAAAAATCAAGGATACAGAAAACAGCTGTTAAAGAGCACTGCTGTGTGGAAGCCTGACCTAGCACAGACGCTACTCATACACATTTAATGCCGCTGCTTTGACTCAACTCACTCACGCCTTTCTCAAACCGATGTGTTCCTTGATGAGCAAGACCGTTAAATAAGCATCCTGTGTCATATTATTTGTAAGTTATTTAATACTGCATCCGAAACATCGCTTCTAGAATAAGATCATTTCTAGGTAAGGATGTTTTCCTCGTTTCCTAAACTGACAATTTTCTTTTGTTACGTATTCTGATATATAAATCTTGAAATGTTTTTCAGGTTGTTAGCTTTATTCTACTCTCAATTATCTACTGGACAATCAGACTGTGAAAATTTTCCTACATTCATTTTTGGGGTTTTCCACTGTGAATTTCTGATTTATAAAATGTTTGGCTTGTTGATGAAGGTTTATTAAAATGCAGGATATTGGGGCGCCTGGGTGGCGCAGTCGGTTAAGCGTCCGACTTCAGCCAGGCCACGATCTCGCGGTCCGTGAGTTCGAGCCCCGCGTCAGGCTCTGGGCTGATGGCTCGGAGCCTGGAGCCTGTTTCCGATTCTGTGTCTCCCTCTCTCTCTGCCCCTCCCCCGTTCATGCTCTGTCTCTCTCTGTCCCAAAAATAAATAAAAAAAATAAAAAATAAAATAAAAAAAAAAAATAAAATGCAGGATATTGAGAGCGGTTTCTCCCCTAATGAATTCTCTGACCTACAGTGTTTCTCATACCTTCATTAGATTCACAGGATAGATGGGATAAAGCATGGCTAGCATACACTATGACAACAGAAAGCTCTAAACATGTAATGGCTGAAAAAAAAAATTATTTCTCGTCTATGACAAGACTTACGAAGTGATGTTAGTGAAGGCAAAACTCTGCCCAGGACCCTGGTTTCTCCCAACTTAAGAATCTGTAATCTCTAATGACTAGCTTCCACATTGTCCTGAGGATATCTCCATTACCCCCGATAAGGAAAGAAAAACGAAAGTAGGAAAAATTCCAAATGAGGTCTTTTACAGGCTTGGAATTTGTGCCCATATTGTGAGTCACAGGTCATATGGCCTCATGTGTATGGAAGACAGGCTAGCAAATCTGGACTAGTTGTGTAACCATAAAGAAAGAGAAATGGGTATTGGGAAAAACATAGCACATTTCTGCTACAGGGTTCCTACCCTACATGAATTCCTTGATGATTTGTAAGGGCTGATTTCCGCCCAAAAGCTTTTCCACATTCACAACATTTATAAGGTTTCTCTCCTGAGTGAGTTCTCAGATGGGTAGTGAGGGTAGATTTATGACGGAAACTCTTCCCACATTCATTACATTCATAGGGCTTTTCCCCTGTGTGAGTCCTCTGATGATTAATAAGAGTCGACTTTGTAAGAAAAGATTTCTCACATTCAATACACTGAAAGGGTTTCTCTCCTGTGTGAGTTCTCCGATGTACATTAAAAGCTGAGAGATGACGGTAAGTTTTGCCACACACATTACAATGAAAGGGTCTATCTCCTGTGTGAGTTCTCTGATGTTGAGTGAGGGCTGACCTCTGGCAGAAAGTTCTCCTACACTCCTTGCATTCATAGGGTTTTTCTCCCGTGTGAGTTCTCTCATGTCGAGTGAGGGATGACTTCTCATAAAAAGATTTCTCACATTCGTTACATTTATAAGGTTTCTCTCCTGTGTGAATTCTCTGATGTGCGTTGACATCGGACTGTCGATAGAAAGTTTTCCCACATTCTTTACACTGAAAGGGCTTCTCTCCCGTGTGAGTTCTCTGATGTACATTAACTTCTGACTGCCGATAGAAAGTTTTACCACATTCATTACATTGAAAGCGCTTCTCTCCTGTGTGAGTTCTCTGATGCACGTTAACGTCTGCCTGCCGATAGAAAGTTTTACCACACTGATTACATTGAAAGGGTTTCTCTCCTGTGTGAATTCTCTGATGTGCATTAACGTCCGACTGCCGGTAGAAAGTTTTTCCACATTCATTACATCGAAAGCGTTTCTCTCCTGTGTGAGTTCTCTGATGAACATTAACGTCTGCCTGCCTATGGAAAGATTTACCACATTTGTTACACTGAAAGGGTTTCTCTCCTGTGTGAGTTCTCTGATGTGCATGCACGTCTGATTGCCAATAGAAAGTTTTACCACACTGATTACACTGAAAGCGTTTCTCTCCTGTGTGAATTCGCTGATGTGCATTAACATCTGACTGCCGATAGAAAGTTTTACCACACTTGTTACAGAGAAAGGGTTTCTCTCCTGTGTGAGTTCTCTGATGTAGCTTAATGTCTGATTGCCAATGGAAAGTTTTACCACATTCATTACACTGAAAGCGTTTCTCCCCTGTGTGAATCCTCTGATGTATCTTTATGTCTGACTGCTGACAGAAAGTTTTCCTGTCTTCGTTACACTGAAAGCGTTTCTCTGCTGTATGAGTTCTCTGATGTTGAGTGAAGGTGGATTTCTCACAGAAAGTTTTCCCACTTTCATTACATTCGTGGGGCTTCCCCCTTGTATATGTTCTCTCATGTCGAATGAGGGATGACTTCTTGTAAAAGGACTTCCCACATTCACTACATTTATAAAGTTTCTCCCCTGTATGTGTCCTCCCATGGTCTGTGAGAACTGATTTGTGACTGGTCTTCCTACGTAAATTAAGTTGATAGCGTTTCTCTCCTGTGTGTGTTCTCTGATGCACTGTGAGATTTGACTTGTAGTTGAATGTTTGCCCACATTCATTACATTTGAATAGACACTCACCTCTCTGGCTTTTCTGAACTTGAGTGAAGTGTGACATCTTACTGAAATTATTTTCCATTTGATTGCTTTTGGATTGTTTTATTTCTGTGTAGACCGCATGATATTTCAACAGAGATGATATCTCACAGGTTTCCCCATGTTCCTTATATTCACAGAGTTTCTCTCCTATGTCATTTTGCCTGTGTGGAATTATTATGGTCTCTTCTCCTAAGGGTTTTCCACCATCATTATATTTTAAAGTCTCCTCTGAAGTCTGAGTATTTAGGTGCTGAATAATACCATTCTTATGACCAAAGGTTTTCTCATCCTGATTATTTTCACAAGAAATCTCTTGAGCATGAGGTTTTTCCTGCTTAATATCAAGTAATTTCTCATACACATTTAAAATGCCATATTTTTTTCTTGAAGAATTTCTATTACTACCAATTGATATTAAAATATTTTTCAAACTCACTCCATGTAAGTCGTATTTACAGGACATTTTTCTCGAAGGAACAAAGTTTGCACTCGTATTAGATGGTTGTCTTAAAGCATGAACTTTTTCTGAGGCCAGTGTTTTGTTCTTAAATGCAACTTGTGGCAAATATTTGTCTTGGTTTTCCTGGATTCTCTCTGTTAGGTAATGAGCTTTGTTGTCTTCTAGAAATGAAAATATTGAACAGACCATAAGATTTCACAGTCTAATGGAACTGGACTAAGATACAAATGTCCTATTATATACTTGACTTTTGGTTTTGGTAGTCTCTTAGGATCAAAGTGCCTTGTTTCCCATCTAGTTCAAGAAAACGTAAGTGGAAAAAGGGAGAAAAGCTATTAACACAAGGACATGTAATTATTTAGCCCTTTATAAATAAAACATTTAAAACAGAAATGAAGATATAAATGCAATTAGCAGTGTACAGAGGATGGAAGATTCTATAGGAGTGACAGATTCAGTAGGAGAAAAGTCACAGAAAATAAGATGGGTCCAACCGAGCTAATAAAAAGTAATTGGAGTGACAAGAAAAACCAGTAGACAAAGGTGTTCAGAGGGAAAACATGAGACATTAAGGAGAGAGACTACAGAGTAGACCTCATACTCTCAAACCTATATTGTTCTAGTAACATCTAAACAAGTTTTCATTCTTCCAGCTGAAGTTTCCTCCTATGCATTAATAGCAAGGTAAATTGCTGAATGAGCCAACTGGCTGATGTTTAAGTAGAGTCACTGAATTGCATTATAACTCCCCTCCCAACTATGATTCACAGGAATACCAACAACCAACAGAAAGTATAAAACAATGACAACATTAAGTAATCTTGTGCCAATATAGATCGGATGTATCACCCTGTTTTGGCTCTGATACCTTCATATCGCTCTACTGGAGCTATTCAATAGGTGAACCTACCATGACACGTTTATGTTCACTTGCTTTTGCTTGCAACAACACTGCTTGTGCCAAAATACTAATACTTAATTTTGCTTTACAGTTCACAGCTCACATTTCCACATTTCTATTTATTATCAAAATTTAAGGATCATATTTTTTCAACCAAATCCCAGAAAATGAGTAATGTTTACGTTGATTTACCATTTTAAAAAGTATTGTCCACATTTTCTGCCCAGTGCAACAAAGTCTGCCCCGAGCTGAAAAAAGTGCCACTGGCCTGAAGCATGTACTACATGGAAAACTGTTACAAGTCACTATTCAGACAAACAAAATTTACACCAACTAAATGCGCATCAGATTTTTGTTGTTGTTGTTAATGTTTATTCCTTTTTGAGAGAGCCGGCGTGAGTGGGGGCGTGGCAGAGAGAGGGGGACAGAGGATCCGAAGCAGGCTCTGAGCTGACAGCAGCAGGCCCGATGCATGGCTCGAAGTCATGAACTGTGAGATCATGACCTGAGCCAAAGTTGGAAGCTTAACCAATTGAGCCACCAAGGTGCCCCCTGCATGTCAGATTTTCAAGCTGCCATTCTACAACTCCCCAGTCAATATCCTTTGCTCCAGTTTAGTCAGTTATCTCATTAAAGTACTCATTCATGACTACAAGGTCAAAATGTGTTCCCTCATTCAGAGCCAAGGCTAGGATATAGTCAATTTAGTATCTAGAAAAAAAGACAAAATAGCACTATTTTTCCAAAATTTCAAGAATTCCTTTTCAAATCTTCTTCAAGACTTTCAAAATTTATCCTAAATCTAAAAGTAGTTCCTACGTAGATCAACTGTTTTAACACAACAATACCACTGCTTTGTAACATACTGTATCTCACCTAATATGATACACATATATTTAAGTTATAAACTCAGAATGCATGTTATAACTGATCACATATCTGTGATCAACAAGTCACAATATAGTATTTTACCTTAGTGATTCATCACATAATGGTCCAGTTACAAACTATGGCTTCTTAGATTTGAGGGAATACAACAAATTTTTCTTAAGTAAACACTGAATTTGAAATGTTTCACGTAATTTAATCCTCATTTTTCCATCCAGAGGATGGCAAACTTCCTTAGAAGGCAAAACAGTACACATTTTAGGCTTTGCAGGCCATAGCTGCCTTTCACAACATCGAGTTCTGCTATTAGTACATGAAATCCGCCAAAGATCATATGTAAACAAATGAGTATGGTTGTGTTGCAAAAAAAACACTTTTATTTACAATAACATGTGGTAGGTCTGCAGACCATAGTTTATAACCACTGCTCATAACAAGTGCTGTTAACTCTCTGATTTCCTTTGAACCTGAGTAATTTTAAATTAATAACTTCAACAAGCTGTGCGTATCAGTATTACCTGGAGAATTTTTTCAAACACAAATGTTTCGACACTATGCCTTTTTATACCCGATGAATCAGAACTATAGGTTCATGCAAGTAATCAGAATGAGTTCCCTCACAATGTTTTCAGAATATGAAATTTTTCTTCAACTTGATTCCAATCAACACGTGCTTATCAAATGTCTATTTCAGGTTATATACCAAAGTAAGAAAGAGTACCATGATTGCCATTTTCTGTAATATCATTCATCAGGTGTGAAAAAAGATAGATACAATAAGGAAACATCATGATTTTGCTTTTGTTTCTTGTGAAAGACCCACTGCATGCTGGACACTCTGAGAAAGAAGAGATTACATTGGCTCAAACATTCAAGGTCTGTTTCTTGGAAGCAGATACACTTAACCTATACTATTATAGGTTATTATACTGTTATAGGTTATTTTTATATTATAACCTACACTATAATATTATATTATTCAACATAATAACAATAAAAATGTTTTATTTATATACTAAACACTGTTCTGAGGACTTTTCATTCATTAGCTCATTTAGTATTCAGTCAGAGAAAGCACACAATGAAGAAAGGTGTGAATGATTAGAGTATGTTTAAGTGATATTTGATGAGGGGATCAAATGGTGTTTAGCATGAGTGTAAGCAAGATAAAAATAAGATTGCAGCAGCCAAATAAGGCCATAATGGAGTATGGCAAGTGTGGCCATAATGCATAATCCAAAAGGCAAGTTAATTTAAATTTCATTAAATAAATAATAGGGGTAACACAGATTTACTTTGTCTTTTTTACTACTGAAAGAAAAGACGTTCTAAGGCAAACAAAACCACCACCATCAACAACAAAAAAACCTCTCACCAACTACAATTAGGAACTAGAATAAAGCAAAGTATGAGGGAATGTAGTTCTACCTGATATTGATGTAAAGTAAGAACATGAGAAATATTAGAAGTTTACAAGGAAGAAATACAAATGCAAAAGAAAAAGAGTTAGTTTGTCTTCTGAGCTTCATAATTTTGTTACTGATTTCTGGTTTTATCAGACTACAACTAGGGAACGTCCTATTTCTACTTTGTAGGATTTACTGAGGGTTTCATTTTAGCAATGTTCTTCGGGCACATAATCGGTCTTTGTCCCATTGTTTTTAGGTACAAAGATATAATCTTGTAAAATAACAACGGCTGTGCTTTTGTTACAGTAGTTAATCTAATACAAGCTTGTAATCCCATTAATTTATTGCCTATTTATTTAAATAGTATCAAGTACTACATGTAGCAGTGAAAATATTATTTCCTCCCTTCTCCTCAAGAACCAAATTTTAGATTTTATTACCTTTCTAAGTTTTAGCTTTGTGCTATTAAGCACACACAAAAAACCCTTTATCACTTGACTCGTCTGCATAAATGATACCCTTGGACCCCGAGCTTTGAATAATCAGAAAACCAGCATACAGTCATTCTCAGGCATTACCCTTTTTGCTTTCAATTTTATCATATACATATCCTTTCTCTACTTGAAAAGTAGGTGCCACTAAGAGATTCTTAGAAAACATTTGAAATGTCCAACTCCTAAACTGACCACTTAGATTGTAATCTCTCCTGGCTTCCTCACTAACCTTCCTGGTACTCACTAACTCACCTGGGTAGTTCTGGTACAGAAATTCTTCCTTTACTATCCATGGCTCTTCCCCTTCCTCCAATCTGAAGATCACCTCTGGCTTGTTAATGAGAAACCCTGTAAAAGGAAAAATGACACAGAATTTGGGCAAAGCTGCATGGGTACAGCAATTCTAAAGGAGGGAGGAGGTATACTTTCAGGAGGTGGACCATGATGAGGCTCATTTAAACCTTTCATGGGATGTGAAAATACAAATATTCTTCCTCGTGCTCAAAAGAGATTAACCACCTCAGACTCCTGAAGCAAAAGTCTCAACAATATTAACCACAAAAGACCAAACGTTTTGGTATCTAAGAAATAAAACGCATGCTACACAAAGTTCGACATGCAAATTGCTTACCCACTGAGACAAAGTTGTGGTAGTTCTCCAGCATCACGTCCCTGTACAGGGTCCTCTGAGCAGGGTTCAGGCACTGCCACTCCTCCCAGGAGAAGTCCACAGTCACATCCCCGAATGACAGTGACCCCTGAAACAGCACATTTTTGCTCAGTCTGAAGCGGTCAGAATTGGAGTGGCACAGGAAAGAAACATGGGAACTAATTCTTGTCAGGTTCATTGTTGAGTATCTGTTACAATATGCCTACTGTGTACATTACTTTGGGTTAGGTTTTGTACAAGAAAGAAAAATGAAACAACATCATGCTTGTTTTACTTTATTAATACCCTATGCCTTGAAAGGTTCTGGGTGTCATAAATACTAAAAAAAATAAAACACTGTTCTTTTTCCCTAGAAAGTTAAATATTATACAAACATGACATACTCCAAAACTGAAAATAAGGTTATTACTAGAATGTATTAGAATATGTAAAAAGTATACTGGAGTCAAAAATTTAACTATTTTGTGTCACAGCTTATGCTTAATTAAAGAGTTAGAGACGTAGGGCTTGAAACATGATGGATAAATGTTCTTTATGATTACGAAGCAACACAGTATACATAAAATACTGAAAGCATTAAAAACATGGGTTGACTTCAGCTTCTACCCCAGGATATATAAACCAAGTAAGAAAACCACTCATTCCTACGATGAAAATGAGCTAGACTAACTTCAAATTCACAACTTTTTTCCCCCCTAACTTACAGGAGAGCCAAGGTCACAAAGTACCCAAGTGTCCCAAATCTAGGAAGAGACAAAATGTATGTTTTTGCCTGAGGTGTACCACAGGTAAGAACTCAACCAGAATAGGGGTCACATTTATTAATGAAGACTGAGTGTGAACTGACACGACAGTGTGAAACCCCTTCAGACCACAGACGTTGAGACTTGCCCCTTCTTACCAGCTTTGTCTCTGCGAACCCCACTGGGCACTTACACTACTCCTGGGGGAAGGGCAGGATTATGCACTGAGTCTCCAAGTACAGCTGGGGGTGGGGGTGGGGCAAGAGAACCAAGAAGGCCACGGCCACAAGGTCAGACCTAACACCGAGGCTGTATTGGAGAAGGAGGACACATTCTGTCAACGACTTCTCACCACCAAGCTAACAAGCATGGCGTAACAAGTATCAATAGAATATTGCTGATAGATGGACAGGAGATAAATAAATACATGGAACGAGACTGTCTCTGAGACAGAAAGCAAAGAGAACCCTTAAAACTCAGAAATGAACAGACATAGCTGTAAAGAAACCCATACCCTAAAACACAAGGTGTCTCTATAGAAACTTGAAGCCTGTGATGCATTGTGAGTAATAGCAGAAACAGTAACCCTCACATGCTGCCCAACTCCTAACAGTTAAACAAACCCCTGGGCTAAAGGCCTAGCAGGAAAGTCATGCCCAGATTCCAGGAATCTAGTTACCTCAGTTTAGAGACTGACCCAAGATATACGCATTTCAAAACATATTTACAAAGCATATGAAAAGAAACTACCAAGATACTACTAAGATACAAAACAACCGTCAGAACCAGAATCACATATACAGAGATGTTGAAACTACCTAACAAGATTTTACTTATAACTAATATGTTTCAGACTCTAATAGAAAAGATTATATGCAAAATCAAATGGATAATTTCAGCACAGAGAACTAAATGGAAATCTAGAAATAAAAATATAGTAACAGACGAAAAATAAGCTTCAACAGGCTGAACAGCCGTTAACACCAGTAAGGAAAGAATAAACGAATTTGAAAATGGGTCAATAGAAATTATCCAACTAAAACTGAAAGAGAAGAAAAAAATTAAAAACAGAAAACAAAACATTAGATAGCTGTGAAATATAATAACATGTTCTGACATATGCATAATTGGGACCTGGGGGGTGGGGTCAAGAATGGAACAGAAAAACACTTTAAGAAATAGTGTCTTAAAGTTTATTTATTTTGAAAGAGACAGAAACAGCATGAGTGGGGGAAGAGCAGAGAGAAGGGGAGAGAGAATCCCAAGGAAGCCCTGCACCATCAGCATGGAGCCCAATGGGGCTCGAACTCACGGAACTGTGAGATCATGACCTGAGCAAAATCAAGAGCTGAACACTTAATCGACTGAGACACCCAGGCAACCCCAAGAAATAGTGTTTTAAAATTTCTCCCAATTAATGACAGAAAACAAACTTAAGATCCAAGGAGCTCAACAATACCAAGTAGCATAAATGCCTCCCAAAAGCGTAACAATGCACAACATATTAAAACTGCTAAAGAGAGAGAGAAGAATGAGAATCCTAAGTGCAGCCAGCGAACAAAGAAACATTACAGACAAGGAATAAAGACAATTTCACCAGGAGCCATAAAAACTAGAACACAACAAAGTGACATGCCTAATGTGTTAGAAGAAAACCACTGTTATTATAATCCCACCATAAAAGCAGTCATTTGAAAAGCACCTGGGGGTATACATGAAAATTTATTGACTAATTTTAGGATGTGTGCAGGAAGGATGGGGATCTGCAGAAGCTTTTTCCAAAAACGAGGAAGCTAGAAGGCACTATTTTTCTTTGCCCTCCCAGAGCCTGGCCAGACATTTATACAAGCCAGTACAAACACTCTGCATCTACGTTTCTACCACAATGTACCCCACCCAGTGCTCCTCTAAAGACCTACTCCATCAACCCACCCAGGAGGGTGCTTCTCCAAAACCGCTCCCAGCCCACCCACCTGGCAGGCAGCCCCGGTGAGGAAAGTGCCTCAAGCCCTGGGGAGGTGGGGAGCTAACCGCACACACCAACGCACCTACAGCTCAAGCAGCCGAGACTCTCAGTTGGCCGTGCAGGGAGCTGTGATCACTGCACCCAAGCTGTCCCAGCAGCTAAATGCAGACAATCAAAAAACGAATAAACATTAAAAATAAAATTTGAGGGGTGCCTGGGTGGCTCAGTCGGTTGAGCGACCAACTTCAGCTCAGGTCATTATCTCGCAGTCTGTGAGTTCGAGCCCTGCGTCGGGCTCTGTGCTGACGGCTCAGAGCCTGGAGCCTATTTCAGATTCTGTGTCTCCCTCTCTCTGACCCTCCCCTGTTCATGCTCTGTCTCTCCCTGTCTCAAAAATAAATGAAACGTTAAAAAAAAATTTTTTTTTTTAAATAAAATTTGAAAGAACAAGACAAAACAACAGAAAAAGAGCTAACTGAAACAAACATAAGCCAATGTGCCACATATGGGTCAAGGTAATGGTCATAAAGATACCAAACTTGAGAGAAGAGTGAATGAAGTAACCTAAACTTCAACAATGAAATATAAAATATGAAAAGGAACTACTCAGAGCTGAATAGAATAACTGAAATTTAAAATACATTAGAATACTTCTTCAACAATAGATTAGAGGACGTAGAAGAATGGATCAGCAATCCTGAAGACAGTAACAGAAGCAACCAAGCCAAACAGCAAAAATAAAAAAGTGTAAGAAAAAATTGAAGGTAAGTTGAAAGAGCTCTGTGACATCATCAAGCCAAGTAACATTTATACTATAGAAGTACCCAAAAAAAGAGAGAGACAAGGAAGCAGAAAAATTATTTGAAGAAATAATAGTTGAAAACCTCTGTAATCTGGAGAAGGAAAAAGACACCTAGGTCCAGGATGCAGAGAGCCCCAAACAAGATGAAGTCAAGGAGGCCCACACTGAGACACATAATTGACACAAATCAGATAAAAGATAGTCTTTTTTTAATTTTTTTTTACTGTTTATTTTTTATTTTTGAGACAGAGACAGAGCATGAACAGGGGAGGGGCAGAGAGAGAGAGGATACACAGATTCTGAAATGGGCTCCAGGCTCTGAGCTGTCAGAACACAGCCCGACATGGGGCTCGAACCCACGAACTGTGAGATCATGACCTGAGCCGAAGTCGGACGCTTAACCGACTGAGCCACCCGGGCGCCCCTAGATAGTCTTAAAAGCAGCAAGAGGAAAGCAGTTACACATAACAAAAACCCCATAAGGCTATCACTGATTTTTCAGCAGAAACTTTACAGGCCAGAAGAGACTGGTATGATGTAGTCAAAGTGCTGTAAAGAAAAAAACCTACAAAAAAGAATATTCTACCCAGAAACACTATCACTTAGAATTGAAGAGATAAAGAGTTTTCAAAAGAAAACAAAGTTAAGAGTTCATCACCACTAAACCAGCTTCAAAAGAAATTTTAAAGGAACTCTTTTAAGTGGAGACAAAAGGTCACAAGTAGAAATAGGAAAGAAAAATATTTCACTAGTAAAAGCAAACATATGTAAAGGTAGTAGATTAGTTACTTATAAAGTCACTATGGAAGTTAAAATGCAAAAATAGCAAAATCAATTATATCTACAAAAATTACTCAAGTGATACACAAAATAAAAAGGTATGTGACATCACATACGTAAAACACAGAAGAGGGAGAAAAAATTTAGTGCTTTTATAATATGTTCAAATTTAAGCGACCTTCAACATAATATAGAGTACCATACACATAGGATATTGTACCTGAACCCCATGGTAAACACAAACTGAAAACATTTAACAGATGCACAAAAAACTTAGAGAAAGGAATCCACGCAAAACACTAAAGAAAACCATCAAACCACAGAGAAAGAGAGCAGGAGAAGAAAGGAACAGAAAACAACTACGAAACAACCAGAAAACAATTAACAAAACAGCAGTAAGTACATACCTATCAACAATTACTTTAAGTGTAAATGAACTAAATGTTCCAATAAAAAGACATAGGGTCACTTAATGGATAAAAAAAACGAGACCCAACTATATGCTCCCTACAAAAGACTCACTTCAGAACTAAAGAAACAAAGATACTGAAGGTGAAGGAATGGAAAAAATACTTTAAGCAAATGAAATAATAATTCTAAAAGCACCAGGGATTATCAAAATCAAACAAAATACACTTTAAAACAAGGACGGTAACAAAAAACAAAAACAGTCATTACACAATAACAAAGGGATGTGGATCAAACCCAACAAAAGGATATAACAATTGAAAAAATATATTCACCCAATGTAAAGAGGATCCAAACACATAAGGGAAATATTACCATATGAAAAGAGTAACTGACACTAATACTATGGTAGGAGACTACAACAACTCGGTTACATCAATGCATAGATCGCTAGAACATAAAATCAATATGGGAACAGTGGCTTTGAATGACACATTAGACCAGATGGACACAACAGCATCTACAGAACATTCTACCCACAAATTGCAGAACACACATTCTTTTCAAGTGCACATGGAACATTCTCCAGGACAGATCACATGCTGGACCACAAAGCCAAGTCTCAACAATTTAAAGATGAATGAAATCATATCAAGTATCTCTTCCAACCAAAAAAGGATAAAACTAGAGATCAGTTACAAGAAAAAAACTAGAAGAAACACAAATATGTAAAATCTAAATGTAAGTCTAAATAACATATTACCAAACAACCAATGGGTCAATGAAGAAATCAAAGACAAAATCAAGAAATATCTGGACAGAAATGAAAACACAACAGTCCTAAATCTTTGAGGCACAGCAAAAGCAATACTAAGAGCAATTTATAGTAATAAAGACCTATCTCAAAAATCAAGAAGTAACTCAAATAAATGATCCAACATCTAAAGGAACTAGAAAAAGAAAAACAAACAAACCCAAAAGTTAGCACAAAAGAAGGAAATAATAGAGATCAGAGCAGAAATAAATGAAATAAAGACTAAAAAGAAACAAAAAGAAAATATCAATGAGGCTAAGAGCTGGTCCTCTGAAAAAATAAGCAAAATCGATAAACCTTTAGCCAGACTAATCAAGAAAAAAACGTGAAAAGACTCCAACATATAAAATCAGAAATGAAGCTAAGTTAAAAATGACACATTAGTACAAAGGATTATATTACTATAAAAGTTACACTGGACAACCTAGAAAAAATGGACAATCTAGAAAAAAATGAATAAATTCCTAGAACATACAATCTTCCGAGACATAATCAGGAAGAAATAGAAAAACCTGGTAAAAAAATTACTAGAAATGAAACTGAACTGGAAGTCAAAAAACTCCCAACAGAGGCACCTGGGTGGCTCAGTCAGTTAAGCATCCGACTCTTGATTCTGGTCAGGTCATGATTTCATAGTTCATAGAATCAGGCCTCGCAATAGGGTCAGCACTGACACCATGGAATCTGCTTGGGATGCTCTCTCTTTCTGCCCCTCCCTGGCTCATGCAAGCTCTCTGTCAAAAATAAATTAAAAAAAAAAAACAAACTCCCAACAAACACAAGTCCAGGACCAGGACCAGATGGCTTCACAGATGAATTCTACCAAGGATTTAAAGACTTAATACTTATCCTTCTCAAACTATTCCAAAATACAGAAGAGGAAGGAATGCTTCCTAATTTACTCTCTGAAGCCAGCATTAGTCTGATAGAAAAACCAGACAAAGACACACACAAAAAGAAATCCTCAGCAAAATACTAGTAAACTTAATCCAACAATATATTCAAAAAATCATTCACCACAATCAAGTGGGATTTCTTCCAGGGATGGAAGGATGGTTCAATATACACAAATCAATCAGTGTCATAGTCAGTGGTGAAAATCTGAAAGCTGTTGCCCTGAGATCAGGAACAAGACAAGAATGTCCACTCTCATCAATTTATTCAACATAGTACTGGCATTCTTAACCATAGCAATCAGACAAGTAAAAGAAATAAAAGGCATTTGAATTGGTAAGGTAGAAATAAAACTGTCAGTACTTGCAAATGATATAATACTACATATAGAAAAAGCTAAAAACCCCAGCAAAAAACTATTAGGTCTAATAAATGAATTCAGTAAAGTTGCAGGATACAAAATCAATCACATAAATCTGTTGCGTTAATAACAAAACAGAAAACGGGGCGCCTGGGTGGCTCAATCGGTTGAGCATCCGACTTCGGCTCAGGTCATGATCTCACAGCTTGTAAGTTCGAGCCCCAAGTCGGGCTCTGTGCTGACAGCTCAGAGCCTGGAGCCTGCTTCAGATTCTGTGTCTCCCTTGCTCTCTCTCTTCCCCTCCCCCTCTCATGCTCTGTCTCTCTCTCAAAAATAAACATTAAAAAAAATTAAAATAAAATGTCCATACTATGCAATGCAATGTACAGATCTGCAATCCCTATCAAAATACCAATACTGTTTTTCACAAAACTAGAACAAAAAATCCTAAAATTTGTATGGAACCATGAAAGATATCAAATAGCCAAAGCAATGTCATGAAAGAACAATGCTGGAGGTATCACAATCCTAAATTTCCAGAAATACTACAAAGACAGAGTAATCAAAACAGTATGATACTGTTGCAAAAATACATACGTAGGTCAATGGAACAGAACTGTGAGTCCAGAGATAAACCTATATGTGTATGTGCATGTCTGTGTGTGTGTACGTGTACACACACACACACACACACACACACACACTACCACTTCATCTATGACAATGGAGGCAAAAATATAAAATGGTGAAGACATCTGCTTCAATAAATGCTGCCAGGAAAACTGGACAGCTACACACAAAAGAAAGAAACTGGACCACTACAGACAAAAATAATCTCAAAATAGATTAAAGACCCAAATGTAAAACTTGAAACCATAAAACTCTGAAAAGAAAATACAGACAGTAATATCTTGGATATCGACTTTAGCAATACTTTCTGGATCAATCTCCTTATGCAAAGGAAATAAAAGCAAAAATAAACAGAAATACATCAAACTGAAAAGCGTTTGCACAGTGAAGGAAACCAACAACAAGATAAAAAGGCAGCCAAATAAAAGGGAGAAAATATTTGCAAATGACAAGTCTGATAAGGGGTTAATATCCAAAATATATAAAGCATTCTTAAAAACATTAAAAAACCCTAAATAATCCAAGCAAAAAGTGGGCAGAATGGTGGGAAAGTAAAGCGTTGCCGCCACTGTTTTTCATACTATGCACAGCAATCTACAAGTTCCTCAAATAATTAAACATAGAAAGACTATACAACCCGGTAATTCTACTACTGGGTATCCCCCCAAAGAAAACAAACATACTACTTCAAGAAGATATGTGCACTCCCGTATTTATTTACAATTGCCAGGATATGGAAGCAACAATAGTGTCCACTGATGAATGAATGGATAAAGATGTAGTATATATACACAATGGAATATTACTCAGCCACAAAAAAGAATCAGAGCTTGCATATTTGTGGTAACATGGTTGAACCTAGAGAGTATTATACTAAGTGAAATCAGACAGGGAAAGACAAATACCATATAATTTCATTTATATTTCACTTACATGTAGAATCTAAAAAAACGAGCAAACAACAGAAAAAAAAAAGACTCCTAACAACAACAAAAAAGAGAGAAACAGACCCATAAACATGGAAAACAAACTGGTGGTTGCACAGGGGCTGTAGGTTGCTAAACTGTCTAAAGGAAAAATAGTAGAATTGTACTATGTGTACATAGCATAGGTTAAAGTAAAAAATAAAATATGTTAAAGTAAAGTAAAAAATAACACAAAGGGCAGGAAGGAAGAACTGGGAAATATACTGTTGTCTGGTCATTATACTATATCCATCATGTGGTTTAATATTTGGTTTAAATCAATAAATCTGATTAAAAATGTGTGTTATAAGTCCTTGGCTATTTAAAAAAAAATTTTTTTTAATGTTTATTTATTTTTTTTTTCAACTTTTTTTTTTTTTTATTTATTTTTGGGACAGAGAGAGACAGAGCATGAGCGGGGGAGGGGCAGAGAGAGAGGGAGACACAGAATCCGAAGCAGGCTCCGAGCCATCAGCCCAGAGCCCGACGCGGGGATCGAACTCACGGACCGCGAGATCGTGACCTGGCTGAAGTCGGACGCTTAACCGACTGCGCCACCCAGGCGCCCCTAATGTTTATTTTTGAGAGAGAGAGTGAGGGGCGGAGAGGGGTAGAGAGAGAAGGAGACAGAATCTGAAGCAGACTCCAGGCTCTGAGCTGTCAGCACAGAGCCCGATGCGGGGCTCAAACTCAAGGTGAGATCATGACCTGAGCCAAAGTCAGACACTCAACCAAATGAGCCACCCAGGCACCCAAGTCCTTGGCTATTTTAAAACTTAAAAAAAGAGGTATAAATAATAAGTTAATAGCAAGGATAAAATGGAATAATAGAAAACACTCAACTAAAATCCAAGAAAAGAAAAAGACAAAGATAAAGAACAAATAGAAAAATAGCTAGCAAAATGGAAGATTTTAACCTACCATGTCAATAATCAATTTTTAAATGTGGATATTCTGATCATACCAGATAAAGAGATTGTCAGATTGGATTTTAAAAAAAGTAGGACAAATTATATACTGTCTAGAAGAAACTCAACTTTACCCATAAAAATACATACATTAAAGATAAATGGATGGGGCGCCTGGGTGGCTCAGTCGGTTGGGTGTCCGACTTCGGCTCAGGTCATGTTCTCACGGTTCGTGGTTTGAGCCCCACATTGGGCTCTGTGTTGACAGCTCAGAGCTGGGAGCCTCCTTCCAATTCTGTGTCTCCCTCTCTCTGGCCCTACCCCACTCACGCTCTGTCTTATTCTCTCTCTCAAAAATAAATAAACATTAAAAAAATTTAAAAAAAAAAGATAAATGGAGAAATACAACACAAACAATAATCCAAAGAAAGCTGGAGTAGCTATGTTAACATCACACAAAATAGACTATGTGAGATATTATCAAAGATAGGTAGGCACATTACTTTAATGATAAAGGGTCAATTTTCCCAGACAAAATCAAATATATATCACCTATCAAAGGATCTTCAAAATATGAGGTAAACACTGATAAGACTGAAAGGAGAAACAGAGTAATATAGTCGGAGACTTCAATATTTCTCTCAGTAATTAACAGAAGTAAAGAGGTAATTGGAAAGACTACAGAAGACCTAAACAACACCATCACTTAACTAAACCTAAGTGACATTTACCAAACATGCCACCCCACAACTGTAGAATATACTTTATTTTTAAGTGCAAATGGGATAGTCATCAAAATAGACTGTATTCTGGGCCATAAAACAAATCTCGATGAAATTACAAGGAAGGAAATCATACATATTATGTTTGTTGGCCAAACTAGAAATCCGTAACAGAAAAATCTCTGGATATCTCCAATTACTTGGGAATTAAATAACACAATTCTACATAACCCCAGGGTTGAACAGAAGTTTCAAAGGAAATAGAAAATATTTTACGTGGAATCAAGGTGAAAACACAACTTACAAAAACCTGTGAGATGCAACTAAAGTAGTGCTTAGATGGAAATTTACAATATTAAATGCTTTATTGGAAAAGAAGAAATGTTGCCAAGCAATAAGATCACATTCACTGGTGAATTTTCACCAGAACAAATTCAGGCAGGTGGTGGGAAAGAACCAAAATTGCACGCAATGGGTTAAAATGGAAACATGAGGTGCAGAAATATTTTCCAGGGAATATAATTTGAACTTCCTGCTGAAAACTGGCACATGAAATTCTAAACAAAAACCAAAACCATTCTCATGAAGAGTTACAGTAAATTATTTCTATTGCCCTTCATCACTTCTCAAGATACTAGAAGGTTTTATCCCAGATTTGAGTGGACCATGAACAGCTCATTGTTTAGATCGGAGTAGTATGATCTCTTGATAATCTAAACCAGTTATGCTTTGGCAATATGTCCTCTCTTTCTACCATGTTCTCAGACTTCAGTTTCAGGACAGTCTTTATGACCCATTGAGAATCATTATGGTTTATTCTTATTTTCATTGCACTTCCTGTAAGAATGTTTGCTACTTCCTATAGTAATGGTTGCTACTGCTATCCAAGACAAATGTAGAGCTCAGCATAGAAACTTCAAGCACTTGAAGGTTACTGCTACACAGTGCCCTTAGCTCTGCTACTAATCTGCTACTCCATATTTCCTCCTAAGTTGACATGTACCTATTTCTACATTTACATCTTAATGGTTATACCTTATTCAGAAGATCTAATGTAAACAAAGTAGGAAATAATAATAAAAAACAACTCACCCGGGATTTGTCCATTTTCTGCCGTTCTTACAAAAGCATAGAGTCCTGTGCAGATACAACTGAGAAGTAACAAAACAGAGATGAGTCATAAATGACTCCCCTACATCTTGCCTCCCCTACAGCTCCTGGATTTACCTGCCTACAAATACTCTGTACACCAGTGGGTAAA
Source organism: Panthera onca (assembly GCF_046562875.1). Lineage (NCBI taxonomy): Eukaryota > Metazoa > Chordata > Mammalia > Carnivora > Felidae > Panthera > Panthera onca. Next base: position 79,930,212 of record NC_138349.1, read on the forward strand.
ATGCCTTCCTATGGGACACTGTCCTATTGGCTCCTGAAAAGAGACGGCCACATAGAGGTAGTGCCAACAGAGGAAAATATCTAATAACAGGCTCTCAAAAAAATAAATAAATTTTTTTTTTAAAAAAGCTCTGATTTTTTTGCCAATTTTGGAGGCATAAATACTCCTGCCATGGCCAATTTCAAACTACCCACATGATGTCACTGCATAAAGTTGGGAAGAAATATAGTATTTTTACCATACTGATAGATAAATAGCCTAGAGAACTGAGATATGAGTAAAAGGAAGGAAATTAATTAGGAAGTGAGAGTTTTGAAACTGATCACAGCCATGAGGCTCTTAAGCAGATAAGACTACTAAATGTAGTACAGCATCCTAGAAAGGAACACAGAACAAAGAACATTACAGAAAAACTGAGAAAATATGAGAAAATACAGACTTCATTGGCTTATTAATTGGGACAAATGTACCACACTTACGTAAGATGTTAAAAATAGGGAAAATTAACATGGGATATATAGAAATTGCTGCTGGGTGAACTGGGGAGATCCTGGGCCATGGAACCTTGACCCCAGAGCCCTCCCAAAGATGTCGCCGAAGGTTCTTGGTGTCATCACAAGAAAGAACTCAAGGACAGACACAACACAGTGGGAAAGTTTATTAAAGTGAAAGTGCGTGCGAGAGAGAGTGAGTGAGAGAGAGAGAGAGAGAGAGAGAGAGAGAGAGAGAGTGTGTGTGTGTGTGTGTGTGTGTGTGTGTGTGTGTGAGCTGTGGCGGACGAGGCTTCCCTATCTAAATATTCATCCTATTCCTAAACAGAGGAACCCATTTACCCTTGCTTGGGGAATCAGGTTTTGGAAGTCACTCCCCAAGGCCCTCTTTGTGCAACAACTCCACCTGATGTAGTTTCTATCTGGGACACACCAAGGAGCAAACTCTTGTTACTTGGGTTACAAATCTGGCAATGCAGATGGGACTGTTGTCCTTCTGAGGTCCTGCCGTCTGCTTACCTGGTTCCCCACCGATGGAGCAGTTGGCAGCGGTTCATCCGGGCTCACGCATCCACCCTGGGGACTGGGAGAGGAATTCTTGGAGGGGACTCTCCCTTTGTGCGGTCTGTGCCTCTGGACTGATGCTGCTGACCCCTTGAAGAACTGTGGCTGCCCTGAGCCTCTTGCTCTGAAATCTCTCCACAGAGGTAGGTAGGTGGTATGGATCCTATGGTGTGACTAGAAGAGTATCTTCTTTGAGTTGTCTCACAAAGCCTGGCAGGCCGGCAGTCAGTTAAGAACAGGGCCTCTCCAGTAAACACTCTGGAGGACTGAACACTCAATTAGAGTCGGGTGCAGACATCCCTGAGTGGCACAGGACAAGACCTGGCCACTCAGAGGCTGAGTGCCTCAGCCTGGCAAACGAGAAAGTGGCCCATCTGAGACTAATCTAGAATCAGTCATGGTAAAGGATATCTCCATCTTACCCGTTTGACCCGTTTGATCTGTCTGTTGGGGACACCTGTACTGCTCTGTTTTTCCTCTTAAAAAGGGAAGTGTGCCTTGAGTTATTGAATCTAAACCAGGTTCTCCCTGAGTCACTCTGCCAATAAATCCTTTGGGACCACCTGGACACTGAGGGGATGGAAGAGGCAGCCTGTGCCCCAGCCGCTACTCTGTAAGGCACAACTACCCACACGCACTCAGACGCCTTAGCATTAACTTTCTCTCCTTCTGAGCCTGGTTTTAAGTCAACCGAGTCTCATACATATTGTGGGTGAGGTTGCCTGGCATTTGTGTCACCACTAACCATTATAAATTACTTTGTGGAGGGTAAGAGGAAACCCTAAGAAAGAATCCCAGAATATGGGAGGGATGAATTCTATTCTGAAGGAGAGGCCGTTGGGCTATAACCTCCAGAAATGGAAAGCATTTATTCAAATACCCTCCCTTAACCTGAAAACATAGGACTTTCTTCTGAGCTTATTCTGTAAAAGAGAGAAAATGGGAAGAGATTTCATATGGTCAGTGTTTTATGGCATTGTATCAAAATGTGGGGTTGCAAAGGAAGTCTAAGATTTGGAAAATGACGGTTGAACCTAAAACCCTAAAAATGCTTCCTATATTCTCTGATGGAGAAGACCTGCTCCAGAAAACCTAAAGTCAGGGAATCTTTGCCCAGATTGCCATCTCCTCCAAGTCGTTAGATCGTAATCAGCCTCTGCCTTATTCCTCTGGTACTCAGGCCTTGGCTCCCCCAGTTTTATAAGCACCAGCCCTTAAACCTTGACTAACCTCCTCAAACTTTCCCCTGTCTCCTGTATCCCTTTATCCTCCTTTGCCAGATAGCACTACCAGATTAGGGATCAATTTTAAGCCAGGGATGGGATGTTCCCATTGAGACAGACAGAGACCAATGGAGTCTGAAAGAGACAGGAGTCTCTATAATGTTCACATCCCATTTTTTACCTCAGACCTGTATAACCGGAAGGCACACACTAAAGGGCTATGGGCTGACCTGATTAATTTACAAATTTAATGCAGGATGTCTTTTCTACCAACAATCCAATGTAGGCAGATATTCAAGCTTTGCTAACCACTGTCTTAACGAGAGAAATTTGCTTTGTTAGCATAAGCCAGACAAGAAGCTGATAATCAGCCAGGATCAAATCCTCGAAGACCGAACGAGGCAGCAGTGGTAAGAGCTGACCCTGAGTGGGATCCCCACTCCCATGATGGGAGACAAAGTTTAGGGCATATCAGGGCTTTTCTTAAAAGCTGTGGAGGAGTGCTGGTGCATAGGGGCACAGGTACCCCAATGTTTATAGCAGCACTTTCAACAATAGCCAAATTATGGAAAGACCGTAAATGTCCATCAACTAATGAATGGTTAAAGAAGATGTGGTTTATATATACAATGGAATACTACTTGGCAATGAGGAAGAATAAAATCATGCCATTTGCAGCAACGTGGATGGAACTGGAGGATATTATGCTAAGTGAAATAAGTCAGTCAGAGAAAGACAGATATTCTATGTTTTCACTTATATGTGGATCTTGAGACACTTAACAGAAGACCATGGGAGAAGGGAAGGGACAAAAAAAAGAAAGAAAGAAAAAAAAAGTTACAAGCAGAGAGGGAGGGAGGCAGGCAAACCATAAGAGACTCTTAAATACTGAGAACAAACAGGGTTGATGGGGGCTGGGGGAGAAGGGAAAGTGGGTAACGGGCATTGAGGAGGGCACTTGTTGGGATGAGCACTGGGTGTTGTATGTAAGCCAATTTGACAATAAATTATATTTATAAAAAGCTATGAAGGAGATAAGCATATCTCGTATAAATTGGTCCCTTAAATTTAAGGGAGATTCAACACGGGACAGATGAGAATCCATTAGCCTTTACGGAAAGGCTGCAAAATTGCTCAAGATGAAATACAAACTGGGACCCCGAGACTCAGCATAGTTTATATGGTCCTTAATAACCTAGTTCATACCTCAACCTGTTCCAGACATTCAAAGGAAAGTCCAGAATTTGGCAGTGAGTCTCAAAACTAACCCCTCAGCTTCTAGAACTAGCTTTCAAGGTGTTCAATAGAAAGAATGTGATGGAAGACGTTAAGACCAGAAAATGAGAAAGCAAGGTCTCCTTTGATGGTAGCTCTCCAGCCCACAGAAGAGAAGGAAAGACACCCCGAGGGTGAGTGCTCCCAGCCCCCTCCGCGGACCAAGAGACCAGAAACAAAGTTGGGGTCCAATCAATGTGCACACTGTAAGCAGGAAGGGTACTGGAAACAGGATTGCTCAGACTGCTCTTGGAAAGAAAGGAAGAAGCACAAAGCTGAATCAGTTCACTTGTCCCTCACTGAAGGTATGAGAGGGCCATGGGGCTCCCCAGCTGGTCTTGGACCATTAGATCCTCATCTCCTACGAGGAGTCCCAGGTGACCTTACCAATAGGAGGAGAGCTAGTTGAATTTTTACCTGATTCCAGAGCTTTCTCTGTACTGAACACCCAGAAGGGTAGCCTTTCTAACAAAAACTGTAATATAAAAGGAGTCTCGGGAAAAGAAGATACCAAAGTTTTTAGAGGCTTTGACTTGTGAAATAAGATAAAACATGTTAAAACGCTGTTTTCTATCTGTGCCAGAATGTCCCATTCTTCTTTTAGGATGAGATATTTTAGCCAAAACAGGGGTCACTCTAAGTTCAGGACAGGGCAAATTACAAATTCAACTCCCTAGATACCAAGGAACCGAATTCATGGCATTATTACAACATATACCAGTATTTAAAAGAGAGGAAATCCCCACCCCCACCCCCACCCCCCCCCGCCAAAAAAAACCTTAAGCCAAGTCAACTGGAAAAGTCTGGGTGTAAGGGCAGGTGGGGGCATGCCATTAATGCCCCATCTGTAAAAGTAAAATTGAGACAGCTAGATTGCTGGCCCCAGGTAAGGCAATACCCTTTAAAACCAGATGTTATACAAGGGATCTTCTTAACACAGGGGTTGATTAGGCCATGTAGATCCCTAGGTAACACCCCAATTTTACCTATTAAAAAGCCAGAAGTAGGGAATACAGATTTATTCAAGACCTCAGAGCTGTCAATGAAGCTGTTTGAGACATACATCCTATAGTACCCAATCCCTATACTCTACTGACCAACTTACTGAGTAACGGCAAATATTACACTGTGTCAGGTCTAAAGGGTGCCTTTTTCTGCATCCCACTAGATTCTAAATTCCAAGAACTATTTGCTTTTGAGTGGGAAGATCCTGGCTCCCATCAAACACAACAGTACTGCTGAACTGTTCCCCCACCATCTTTGGGAAAATTCTGGGACGAGATTTAAGAGAGTTAAATTTAGAAAAACAGCACTGTATTATAATATGTAGATGATATTTCAATAACTAGTCCCACCCAGAAAGTTTCTGACAAAAACAGTTGATCCATGTTAAATTTCCTGGCAGACATGGTATATGGTCTCAAAGGAAAAGGCCCAAAATTCTAAGGAACCTGTAAAGTACTTGGGGTTATTTCAAGACGACAGCGAAGCCTCCTCCAAGAGAGAAAAACGGTAGTATGTCAGGTAGCCCCGCCAAAAACCCGCAAACAACTGCATAAGTCTTTGGGAATGGCTGGCTTTTGCCGTGTTTGGAGTCCTGCTTTGGGGATGACTGCAAAACCTCTTAGTAATAAGCTTTGGGGATCTGAAACAGATTCATCTGCATGCGATAAGTCCTGGGGCCAAGACTTCAATAAACTTAAAGCCCTGCTTAGGAAGGCTCCAGCCTTCACACTGCCAGATCTTAAGCCGTTTGATTTGCATGTTAATGAGAGGCAACCAATAACTGTAGGGATATTAAAACAAATGCTGGGCCTGTAAAAAGAGCAGTGGCATATTTTTCTAAGCAATTGGACATGATGGCCAAGGGTTGGCCCCCTTGCCTAAGAGCTGTAGCAGTGTATCTTGATAAAAAAAGAAAAACTACGTGCCAACCTATGGCTGTTTGGACCCCACACCAGGTTTCCACTTTACTGGAAAGCAAGGGATATACCAGTGGCTGTCCCAAAACAGAATGCTATGGTATCAGGCCATGCTGAGAGATGCCCCCCAGACACAACTGAGGCCATGTCACACCTTAAATCCAGCCACCCTACTCCCTGATGATGATTATCCATGATTGTCCATAAGTGTTTGATCAAGTTTACTCTAGCCACAAAGATCTCAAGAGTGAACCTGTCTATCCAGTGCAGAAGAAATCAGTTTTACACAAAATGGACTAGGAAGGCAGGATATGCAGTAGTACCCTTAAACCCTCCTAGAGAAGCTAAAGGCCTGGGCCCAGGCACCTCAGCCCAAACGGCAGCAGCAGTAACCGCACTAACCAGAGCATTCCAGTTGGGTAAAGACAAGGTGTTAACCATTTGCACTGATTCTAAATATGCCTTCTCTATAATGCATGTCCATGGAGCCACATGCAGGGAAAGAGGACTACAGCAACCATAGAGAAATTCAATATGGCAAGGAAATGCACAGGCGGCTCGAAGCTGTACAGAAGCCTAAAGAAGCGGCAGTGGTTCATTGTAGAACCCATCCAGAGGGAAATTCAGAGATAACAGAGGGAAATAATTTGGCTGATGCAGCCGCAAAAAGGGTTGCCAAGTAGGGAGATGTTGCAGCTAGCTCTAATTCTGTCTCTATCACTAAATAAGTTTTCTCCACCTACCCCCAGGAGATAGAGGAGGCTTAAAATTGGGCTACCAATGGTCTCTTAATCAGAGGGTGGATGATAAATAACAATGGAAGAATCTGGGTACCCAAGCTGACTGCCTGGGGCCTCCCTAAGAGTGCACACGACTCAACCTATTATGGTAAAGGAGCTTTATACCTGTGGTTAATAAAGATCATGAGCATCCTGAAGGTGAAAGAGATTATTGAGAAAATAACAAACCAATGTGCCTATTGCTGGACAAAATGTACAAACCAGACCTTAGGTACTCCCTCTGGTTAGAGCAACTCAAATCTGGGGGACAATGCCAGGGGAGGCGTGGCAAGCAGACTTCACTGTAATGCCAATGGCCCCTGGAGGGATTAAATGCCTTCTGGAATTTATAGATACATTTACTGGATGGACTGACGCCTTTTCCTGTAGGAAAGAAAAAGCTAATGAAATAAGAAAGGCCGTAATAAGAGATAATTCCTTGATTTGGATTGCCACGGTCAATCCGAAGTAATAACGGGTCAACGTTTACATCAATAATTATTTCTGAGATAGCCAAGACCTTAAATATCAAGTGGAGGTGACAATGTGCTTGGAGACTTGAGTCTTCTAGGAAGACAGAATGTGCTGACAGAACCCCGAAAAACACCCTGGCAAAGTTATGCCAGGAAACACAGGAAAACTGGCTAAAGATACTACCAAAAGCTCTCACCAGAATGAGAGCTGCCCCAAAGGGCAAACTAAAGCTCAACCCATTTGAAATGACTTACAAGAGGCCCTTCCCAAAAGGTTCTGATTTTTTTTTTTTACCTCCAGACCCAGAGGTTTCTGTAGACACTAAGCGTATACTTAATCCCCGACAGGTGATGGACATGCTCAACAAATACGGGAATTTCGGCCTCCCTCTAGCCAAGGAGATCAAGCTTTACCCTGGGGACTGGGTGTACCTCAAACTTGGAAAAGTGGGTCACCTCAGAATCACCTATACCCTATATGGACAGGGCCCCACCCAGTACTAGGAACCACACACCCCTCCTTAAAATTAGAGGGAGTCGTACCTTAGATCCACCATGGTAAAGAAGGCGTCTGCACCAGAGACCCAGAAGGAGATGCCACCAGTGCCAGATGACAACAGATACTCCAGTGAACCACTCACGGGCCTGAGACTTCTGTTCCAGAGACACAAGATAAGTGCAGCCTCAAAGAATAAGAGTTCTCCAGGCATCTGGGTGGCTGAGTCGGTTAAGCGACCAACTTCAGCTCAGGTTGTGCTCTCATAGTTTGAGAGTTTGAGAGTTTTGAGCTCGGGTGAACTCCAGCCCACTTCAGGCTCCACGCTGACAGTGCAGAGCCCGCATGGGATTCTCTCTCCCTCCCTCTTTCCTTCTCTCTACCCCTCGCTCACTTGCTCTCTAAAATAAATAAACTTAAAAAAGAAAAGAAAAAGGCTTCCCAACTCTAAATAATTCTTTTTTCTTCAGCCTGTATTGTTTGCTGTCACGTCCCATAATAGACCATCATTATCTCCGTGATTATTAATGATCTAGCCCAATCTACTTTGTTCTGATTTTTATAACGAATACCTTCTTAATATTAGTTCTTGTCACCAATATGCTAGAGATGTCAAAAGCCATAAACACAGAGAAGCATCCCTGGGAGCGAAATTCTCTAGTAAATATAAGAAGGATCAGGGGCGCCTGGGTGGCGCAGTCGGTTAAGCGTCCGACTTCAGCCAGGTCACGATCTCGTGGTCCGTGAGTTCGAGCCCCGCGTCAGGCTCTGGGCTGATGGCTCGGAGCCTGGAGCCTGTTTCCGATTCTGTGTCTCCCTCTCTCTCTGCCCCTCCCCCATTCATGCTCTGTCTCTCTCTGTCCCAAAAATAAATAAAAAACGTTGAAAAAAAAATATATAAGAAGGATCATAGCAAACGGAAACAAACTAAAGAACCGTATGGCCTGTGTTCCACCCGATAAAAAATGACTGCTCTTACTGCTGTTTGGACCTTGCACAGTTAACTGGCTGGTACAATTCAAATGCAAATTCAGGAAGGCCAAAAATTACAGATGGTCATAACACAAATATATGAGTAGTTGGAGGTTAAACCTGGTGATCCACAGACATATCTAAAATGAGCTAAGGGAAAATTCTACTCCACTAACAATCCTAATGACCAAGCCCATGTCCACCAGGAAACAACTACAGAAGATGGGCCTTTGCCCTGTGCCCCTCAAGAATGAAGAGGGGGGAAAAAAAAAAAAAAAAAAAAAAACAACTAGAGGAGGGATTTGTCACCTGCTAGACCCTAACACCTAACCTTTACTGTTTACCAGCTTGTACTCACCAATCTCTGTCCCACATTTTTCCTTAAGCTCTTTCCGGCCTCTCTAAACGCAGGAAAATGGAAATTGGAATCACCTGTCAAGGGATAGCGAATGCCCCAATACCAACTGCCCCAACACCGCCAGGACCACTTTGAGCTTAACCCTGAGCAGGCGGGATCATGGAGTGACCTCTAGAAGGTGGGGCAACCACCATATTATAATACTAACACCTTGGTTCAAATAGGAGTACCATTTACATAACACAGAATGTGTGTGAGTATAGGTAGGTTGCCTTAAGGCGACTGCAGGACCTTACTCCATCTACAATACAATGACAAAGATCCCCTTTCTAAATATTCATCCTAACCCTAAATAAAAGGAACCCGTTCAACCTTACTCAGGGAATCAAGGCTTTGAAAGTTATGCCTCATGAGCTCCTTATCTGCTGCAAATTTTCCTTTGTACAACTCGACCTGGTGTAGTTTGCATCTGTCACTCGCCAAGGAGTGAACTCAGGTTAGTTCGGTTACAGTGGCACCTTACGCAACAGGAAAACAAAGAATTCCTATGCTATGCCCTGCAGTTCCAGGATCTACCCCTTTCTGGGACTGAAACTCTGGGGAGGGATCAAATGTCCCAAGGGTCTCTTCAGGATGCGATTTGTTTCTGGAGACCCAGGTCTTTAACTTCACAAGAACCCACGGGTTCTTTAGAAATTAGGATATAAGATTAGAAGGCAAATTCATATTTGGAACCTTCACCCAGGACCCCAAATCTGCACCTCTTGGGACCTCTTGTCCCCCTAGATACTGGGGCCACTGAGGACAAAAACAAAGGTGATGACGTTCACGGCACTTGTTACAGAGCTGTAAGCCAAGTTCAAAAGTCACGGGGCTCTCCACGCAGGCAGAGCGCAGCCTCACGCATGCGCACGCCCCCCACCCCCGTCCCGCGGACGCTCCGGCAGAACCACCCTCTTAGAGCTGGGGGGGCCATTCGAACTCAAGCCAATGGTGCGAACCTGGACGCCCCTGCCCGCTGTCTGGGGTCCCGCTCCTCCCCACCGCGGGTCAACGCCGCTTCCCACCCGGCCCACGCTCTAACCTCTGCTGTTAAGAAGGTGGGCAACCAGGACCTTGAGAGTTATTGGGAAATCTGGAAACGGAACATAGGGCTTCGCTAAACCTGTAGGCGCAGGAGGGGGCACCAGGAAGATGGCGGAGCTGCGCGTGCGCAGCACTCTCCACGGCTAGGGCGCAAGTACTGCTGGGTAAGCAAATAAAATTCAAGACTACGTCTACCATAATCCTTCGCGTGCACTCCTGTAAATAAAAATGTAAAGAAACCTATCCCATTCAAAGGGTATGGAGATTGTTACTCTGGCAGGTCTGTGGTTCTGGCCCTACATAGAAGAACTACTAAATGTAATTTGTGGTCCTTTACTGCGTCCTGGTTTTGGAAAAAAAAAAAATCTTTAAAAGACATTTGCGGACAATTATGGGAATTTGAGTATAGATGCGCTATTAAAGAATGTACTTAGTTTTAGAGATACATACTGAAGTATTAAGGAGTGAAATATACCTAACTTACTTTAAAATATTTCAGCAAACATAAGATAAAGCAAATACGGCAAAAGGTGAAATTTGTCCAATATAGACAATGGTATGTGAGTGCTCCCTTTTTTCTGTGATTGAAAATAGAAACTTCAATAAAAGATTGCAAAACTAAAAAGAACTAGGAGTATCATTTAGACACAAAACTAATAGGAAAGCATGTATCAGTTATCAGTTCTTGTGAATAGGGAATTTAATTAAAATGTTAAAAAATGGAATCCAGCAATACAGTAAAAAAATAACATCTCTACCAAGCAGAGTTGGTCTCGAAATTGAAGAAAAGGAAAATAACTTTTCTAAATTAAGGACGCAATATATTTTTTTAAATAAGCCAGAAAATATATGCATACTTTAATAAAAAAGATTTTAGATAAGCAATAATTCACTCGAGTAATTCCACTTATTGGGTTATATGCTAATATAATTCAAAGATTTATATAAAGAATGTCCTTCACAGTTTAGTTGAGTCGATACAAATATTCAGTAGATTTTATGGTAAATATGCTAATCCATGAAGTACAATGACAAAGAGCAGCCTTTAAATGTAATAAAGTGGGGGCACCTGGGTGGCTCAGTTGGTTAAGCATCTGACACTTGATTTCGGTTCAGGTCATGATCTTACGGTTTTGTGGGTTCAAGCCCCATGTCGGGCTCTGTGCATGGAACCATGAGTACCCTGCTTAAGATTCTCTGTCTCCTTCTCTCTCCCTCTGCCCCTCCCCTGCTCACACTCTGTCTCTCTCAAAATAATACATAAACTTAAAAAAAATAAATGTGATAAAGTAGAAGTATACTAAATCATACAAGGGATATTCAAAATATATTCTGAAATAAAAAATAACAGGGGCGCCTGGGTGGCGCAGTCGGTTAAGCGTCCGACCTCAGCCAGGTCACGATCTCGCGGTCCGTGAGTTCGAGCCCCACGACAGGCTCTGGGCTGATGGCTCGGAGCCTGGAGCCTGTTTCCGATTCTGTGTCTCCCTCTCTCTCTGCCCCTCCCCCGTTCATACTCTGTCTCTCTCTGTCCCAAAAATAAATAAAAAACGTTGGAAAAAAAAATTTAAAAAAAAAATAAATAAAATAAGAAACACGCCAGTAACATGGAGCAATCTATGAAACGTATGTATGTATTCATGGAGATATGACAGTGTCTGTCACAAGGTAAGGACTCAAATAGACATCATTCCAGTCAGGCTATGTAAGTGTATTTATCGTGTCAGTGAGTCTGGGTGTATGCATTTTTGTTAAAGAGGTTATTTCTGTATGACTTGTATATTTGTGTGTGTCCATCGCTTGTGGGAGTGACCACCACAGACTCTCTTGAGAATAAGGCAGGTACTTTAATATATAAAACAGTTACAAAAAAAGAAATATATATATATATAGTCATAAAATATAACAGTAAATAAAAATGATACATTTATTGTGTAAAAATACTTGTATATCTATGGGTGAATTATCCTTCATCGGTAAATAGTAACTACATCCATGGTTCTGCAGGCCAAAATCTGAAATCACTCGTTTAGACAGAATTAAGATGACCCTTTATTGTTAATTATTTTTCCAACACCTCCCATCCAGAACACTGGGGTATATGAAAGAGGACCTGGGCTGCCTCCATTTTGACCTCAGATTTTCTAGTCGCATCCTTCTTTCCAACTGGTCTCATGGCTCGGGTGGAGGACCCTGAGGACCAAGCATCCACCCCCCCCCCCCCAAACCTGACAGTACCCCTTTAAGGAATAAGGACTACCCCGAGTCTGCAAGACCCCACCCATGTTTGACTCCAAGACAATGATCACTGGACTCTCACTGCCTCCCTGCAGTGCCCACCATCCTTTGCCCCACATTTTGAAAAATAAACCTGGAAGGATTTTTAGCACTTGGGGGACAGTCTTTGAGATGCTAGTCGACTCTGTCTTCCCAGTGTTAGCCTCACTAAAAGTAAATTCCTTTCTTGTTTCACTACCGCTGGTCTCTCTGCCTTTGGATTTTCTCGGCAGTCGGTGGCTGAACCCGGTCTGTTTGGGCTCCCACATCCAGTTGCTCCACCCTGCAAGCCGGCTATGTGTGTATGTATACATAATATACACATACTCAAATGTGTATGTATCTTTTGTCTACATGGATTTTAGGTTTTAAAGTTAATCTTACCAAAAAAAAAATTTTTTGTCATTACACTGAATGGAAATTCATTTCTGTTGGCACAAAACTAAGTTAATGTCATAATGTGACTGACCAGGAAATCACTGCATATTCAGTGCATATTCCCTAGTGAAAGGAGTTATTTTATACTATTAGCATAAAATGAGTAAAAAAAAAAATCTCAGACTGTGCACTCACATTAAACTTTTCTCTCTTTTGGGCAATGGTATGCGTGGTACTAGTTTTCTGTTTTAGCCTATACGTATTTTCTCCTTATTACAGATTTCACGTGTCATTTGCATAATTTTGAAAACTAGCATTCCTAAGATAAAAGTCAGATGTTAGTGGACATTATTATTTGAATGTATTGTTGTACTTGGTTCCAAGTGCCTGGTCAATATTCGCACCGCTTCCGGGTAGTTATCTGTTTTCAAGCCCCCTCACTGCGGGCTGCCACTTGTCACCAGCTGTCACTGTGAGTAATCACGGGGGGGAGCGTCCTGAAAATCCCAGCAGCGCTCAGGCGGCTGGAGGAGGCCAGGCCTTATTATCATATGTCATCCGAAATGGAGTTGCTATCGAGGCTTCTGGGAAGCGTAGTTCCAGAGTGAGGCGCGCGGGGCTTTTGGGCATGCGCAATTCCACCTCCTTTTGATAGTCGCCATCTTCTGTCTCCTGCCCCAGGGCGGGATAGGACTCCGGGGCCTGCAGGTGTCCGCGGTGCGGCAGAGGGCGGGGCCTGGAACCTGCGCGGGCCGGGAGCGGTGGCCGAGCCCCTGCAGGTGTGTCGGAGGCCTCTCTGCGGGTGCGAGGCCGGGGGCGGGGGGAAGCCGGGTCTCCGCGGCTGCGACGAGTCGGAGAACTTGGAAGGCGCCGCCCCCCTCTGAGCGCCCGGCTGGCCTCCGAGGACTGGGGAGGGGGCCGGGCAGGGGGCTTGGCGGGGAAGCCCGTTGTCCACCTGCCGCCCCTCCTCAGAAGCCTGGCTCTCGACCTGCGGAGCCGGGCGGCCCGAGTTGGCCTGGGGCGCGGGAGCAGCGGGGAGGGACGCGGGGGGGAACGGCTGTTGTGACGTGGACCCCGGGCCCGCCGCGTCCGCGCCGGCGTGGCTGCTGGCGTGGCTGCTGGCGTGGCTGTCTACGCCGCGGCGGTGTCAGCCCCGGGGGACCTGCGCGCGTCCGGTGCCCGCCACTTAACTGGGCAGGATGACCTGGGTACGACTCGGACATTCATCTGTATAATAACCACACTTACTACTGGGGTTGTTTGCTGTATTAAATAGGGCCGTATATATAAAGTTTGATAAGGACTCAATAAAGGTGAGCTGCTTTTATTATTCCCGAGGTATGCTGTTCTTTTCATTCTTGGCTCATTTAATCATAATCATCATGACCATCCTTTGAATCGGCATTAACCACCTCCATTTTAATAGACAGGAGTACGAAAGGTCGGAAATTGATTGGTTTACTCAGCATTAGCGGTGACGGGGGTGGGTAAATTCGTTTTATTTACTCTTTGGTTCCTGCTGTTTCCTACAGCCTTGGGCTGTATTTAGTACAATAATTGCCCCTAAACATAACTGTGGAGAGTAATGGACCTAACCTAGTGTTCAATTAACAAAAATTCTCGAGGTTTCCTCAGAACCCTTGTGTCAAAATGATAATTAAGGCCCTTCCCTCATTCTCCAACCTATTTGAATTCTCAGAGGACTGTTACATATGTAAATTGAGCCCTGAATCTTACGTGTTATTGGAGAAGCTGGGAATCCTCTCCAAGCCCGAGACTACTTTCTAGAGGGGGAATGGGACACACTTTGTTAAAAAGACAAAAACTGGAATTTCATCCTTGCTCCGTGTTATTAAGGTGCTATCATAATGCCTCTGGCTGGTGTATCTGGGCTTATTATTAGGCATTTTGTAAGCATCAGGCCATCGGGAAGAGCTTTCTGCTATCTCAGCATTATGGCATCTAGTTACCTTTTGCTTACCTGCATCAAGGGCCTGTTCTGGGATTTATGGTGTCAAATTGTTATTTTAGAAGTTAGATTTGTGTCCCTGTCGTAATTCTTCGAGGCCTAATTAAATTTTACCCTCGGCCCAGCCCAGGCTTGGAGGGGACAGTGAATTCCAGGGTCCTGTCGGGATTTGTGGCACTGAGTGAAAATTTACAGAATCAAAATGGTACGTGAAAGTTTCAAAATTAGATCTAATTCCTCCTCACGTTAAATATAAGACCACTGAAACGAAGTCACTAGGTTTGCTGATGCCAGAGACTAGCACGGAACCAAAGTCTCCAGGTCCACTGCACCATGCTTAAGTCAAAACTGGTGTCTTAGAGAAGTGATTTTTGAGAAACTGCAAGTTAGGGAGAAGAGACATGTTAATTTTTGAGAGCTCTGAAGACTTTCTAACGTCGTGGGGTTTATAACGTTAATAGGAACAATTGTTATGTAACAAACACTTCTCTATCAGTGCTTTTCAACATCATTTGTAATGCCAGCATAGGGATCCACACTTTGGACATGTTATACATTCTGCCTAACTTGCTCTTATTGGATGCTTTTCAATTCTTTTGTATTATTTAGTAAATGGGTACATAATTTGCAAAACAGCTAGTAGGAAAGAAATGTTTAGATTCACTCAAAAATTTCCCAGATTCATCGAGGTTGTATCAGAGTCACCAATGGACAGGTGGGTATTCCTTTATCATGCCCCTTTCTATTCCTTCTCATGGCTCAAAGGGATATTTTCCTAGGGGTTTATGTTTGACTAAAATGTATGGAAATTTCTCACAGGTGATTCCTGAGCGGCAAGATAAGGTCTCTTAAGACTTCTGTCTTCCACCTTTCCCTGTTCTGGCTTCATAGTTTCTATCCTTTCCCAAGAGCAGCAGAAAATGAACAAGTATCAGGTGAGTCATTTATTTAGCCCTGTGTGTGTGTGTGTGTGTGTGTGTGTGTGTGTGTGTGTGTATTTTCAGTGAGTTTTATGAAAAAGAGCCCATATATTAAACTAGAAAAGTGGAAATAGTTAAAAATCACCTTCAGGGAAAATACTGTTTGAATAACACAGCAGTTCCAGAATGCAGACCCCTGGCTTCCCCAAGACCTTTTCAAAGGAGTGTATCAGGTCAGAACCTAATACTAAGATGCAAATTGCCTTTTACACTGATGGTGTAAAAGCAGTGGTGAATAGATTGCTGTTGGACATGAATGAGGCAATGATAGCAGGTGACTGTATTCAACAGTGTACTCAACAGTAAAAAATTCACCTTAAGGACAGCCTTGATAAAACAGTAAAAGTAACTAATTTTATTACATTTTGACCCCCGAATACACATCTTTTTTTTTTTTTTTTTTAACATTCATTTTGGAAAGAGAGAGACCGTGCAAGTGGGGGAGGGGCAGATACAGAGGAAGACACAGCATCCAAACGAAGAAGGCTCCAGGCTCTGAGCTGTCAGCACAGGGCCCAATGTGGGGCTCGAACTCATGAACTGTGAGATCCTGACCTGAGCCAAAGTCGGATACCCAACTGAGCCACCCAGGCGCCCCCCAAACACACCCCTTTTTACTATTCAGTATGACCAAATGGGAAGTGCACATACAGTTCTTTTTGCTGCATACTGAGGAATGATGGTCATTTAGGAAAAGCACTTGTGCAACTGATTTGTGAGCTCTCCTAGACACCTTTTTTGCTTGAAAGAGCAACTGTCAGACACACTATAGTTATTCGGAGAAGTATTTACCATTTTCCCAAAAATGGCTGAAGTGAGCCTGTCACTTCAAGGAAAATGACTCTTGGTATTTATTGCCAATGTTAAAAGTTGAGGTTTCAAGTGAAACTTAGAATTTTGGAAAACTTGTATCCTCTGCTGTGAAGCGGACAACTTCTAATATATAAGATTTTTCTGAGGAGATTGGTGGGGATACGAATAAATGTGATATATTTTCTATATGTGTCAGCATTTGAGTGATATTCCTCGTGTATGTGCTCAGAGGTAAACAAGCAGTTACAAGGACAGCATGATACAGAGAAGTGAGGAACAGGGGATAAGTTGATTGGGGAACGCCGCTCTAAAAAGTAATATTTGAGGGGCGCCTGGGTGGCTCAGTCGGTTAAGCGTCCGACTTCGGCTCAGGTCATGATCTCACGGTCCGGAGTTCGAGCCCCGCGTCGGGCTCTGTGCCGAAAGCTCAGAGCTGGAGCCTGCTTCAGATTCTGTGTCTCCCTCTCTCTCTGCCCTTCCCCTGTTCATGCTCTGTCTCTCTCTGTCTCAAAAATAAATAAACATTAAAAAAAAATTAAAAAAAGTAATATTTGAGAAATGTCCTAAATTAAATAAGGGAACCAAGTAGAATTCTAGGGGAAGAACGTTCTAGATAGGAAGAACAATAAATACAAGCACCTTGAGGCATGTTCCAGAAACAGTATTCAACACATTGAAGCTAGAGGCAACCTAGGGAAGAATGACCTAGAGGTAAAATCAAAGACGTAGAAGGGGCTAGAATATGTAGGACCTTGTGGGCTGGAAACGCTGAATTTCAATTTTATTTATTTATTTATTTATAAGTCGTTCAAAACAATGTGCATAATGTATATGTAAAATTTAGGGAATATTAATGAAACACAGTTGTATCCCCTATCTGGCTTAAGAAATGACTATTACTAGGATCTTGGAAGCCCCTGTGTGCCCCACCTTAATCTCCTCTCACCATTCATTACCCAGAGAAAAATGAATGCTGAGTTCTGTGGTAACCATATCTTTGTTTTAAATTCCCAGCCCTTTGGTAAGCACTTGACATAGTCAGTCTTACATAACTCTCACAGCCCACCTTCTGACATGGTATTTCTACTGTATCATAAATTTTTTGAACAGACATTATCTTTTTTTTTTAAGCTGAAGTTTTTTTAAGTTTATTTATTTTGAGAGAGATAGAGACAGCATGAGCAGGGGAGCGGCAGAGAGAGAGGGAGAGAGGGAGAATCCCAAGCAGGCCCCCAGCTTCAGTGTGGAGCCTGATGCAGGGCTTGAACCCATGAACCGTGCGGTCATGACCTGAGCCAAAACCAAGAGTTGGCCACTTAACTGACTGAGCCACCCAGGTGCCCCAAACATTTTACAGCCAGTTATTACACAGGGCTTGTTGGTATTGGATTCTTTTTTTTAAGTTTGTTATGTATTCTGAGACAGAGTGAGCAAGCTAGGGAGGGGCAGGGAGAGAGAGAGAGAGAAAGACAGAGAACCCCACTGTCAGCGTGGAACCTGATGCGGGGCTTGAACTCACGAACTGTGAAATCATGACCTGAGCCAAAGTCAGATGCTCAACCGACTGAGCCACCCAGGCACCCCCGCTATGTAGACATTATCTGTTATTAACTAAAAATCGTAGCTTTTGGGCATGATAGTGGGAGAAAGAAGCTTTGGAAAGAGGGAGAAATAATGTAGGAGGAAGCTCAAAAAAAAACAAACAAAACCAAACTTACCTACTCTACAGTTCTGCTTCAGTCAGTTTTGAATGTATATCTATGTGCCATTCTGATCCAGAATTCACTCGACGGTGCTACAGTGTTTCCCCTGTGTTGGGCTCTGTAACTAATTGCTGAGTTGAACGGTCAGTTTGGGACAGCACAAAGGACTAGCGAGCCTTTTTGTTTTTTGAAGTAACTTTGAGTACAGTCATCACGACCAACTCTTAGAAAAGTTCATTTTCTGCAGATACTGTATTTTTTTATTTGTTCATAGCCATTTTGGTCAAATTAGATCTTTTTTATCCCTAAAATTGTGTTGGCATAAATGTCTTCTCTTTGAAAACATCCTTTATAATTACTGTTTTTTTTTAAAAAAAAATTAATGTTTATTTAAACATTTGAGAGAGAGAGGGACAGAGCCATGAGCAGGGAAGGGGCAGAGATTGGGAGACACAGAATCTGAAGCAGGCTCCAGGCTCTGAGCTGTTAACACAGAGCCCGACGTGGAGCTCAAATTCACAAACTGAGATCATGACCTGAGCTGAAGTCGGCCACTTAACCGACTGAGCCACTCAAGTGCCCTTATAATTATTGTTTTTATTCTGCTTGTTTCCTTGTTTTAGTGAGGATCTGCTGGTGGAAAATTCTCACTTTGGTTTTTCTGAAATATAAATGAACTTTTTCACTGTGTATACAACTCTTGGTTGGAAGTTCTTCTGTTTTAAAACATTGAAAGCATTCACTATATTATACTATTGAAAACTCACCTTTTAATTTGTCAGACATCTAAAGGAAATTTGTGTGTTTTGGACTAGCTATTTTTAAGATCTTATTCTAGTACGTTTGTGTGTGGATTTGTCATTATCCTGATGAGATTTGTTGTACTTCCTGTAGGTTGAGCGTTTTGAGTATTATTGACTTTTAAGCTCTACTTTTGTGTTATTTTGTTTATTGCTCAGCCTGGCGACTACAGTATGCACCATTAACTTATCACCTATGTCTTCAAGTAATATTTATTCATGAACAACATAGTAACTTTCTTCAGCATAATTCAATTTACATCCTCCCACCCGTGTGGTCCTTGTCTTATATCTCCCTTTTACATACAGTTTTAACCCCAAATATTTGTTATTTTTACTTTAAACGGTATTGACTTTTTTAAGTAACTTGAGTATGCATGTGTGTATGCACATAAAATACTGCTTTATGTTTATACAAATATCTGTATATACAGGTATCTGTATTCCTTCCTACAGGTCTGGGATTGTCTCTGATGTCTTTTCCCTTCAGCCAAAGCAGCTTGTTTTATCATTTCATGTAGTGCAGGAGTGACGGCGACAAATTCACTTCATTTGTCTTTCTGATAATGTCTTTATTTCACCTTGGTTTTTGAAGGATATTTTTTTGCCAAATATAGACCTCTATGCTGAGCATTTTATTCATTTCTGCATTTATAGGATGGCTTTGTCTTCTGTTTCTGAGATGTCAGTCTCATTGTTATTCATCTGAACATAATGTGTCTTTTTCCTCCACTTGTGCTTAAGATTTTCAGTTTTATCTTGGGGCGCCTGGGTGGCTCATTCGGTTTTGTGTCCAACTCTTGGTTTGGGTCAGGTCATGAGCTCACAGTTCATGAGTTCGAGCCCTGCATCAGGCTCTGTGCTGACAGCAGGGAGCCTGCTTGGGATTCTCTCTCTCTTCCCTCTCTCTCTGGCCCTCCCCCACTTGTACTCTTTCTCCCTCTTTCTCTCAAAATAAATAAATAAAGTTAAAAAACAAAAGGGATTTTCCATTTTATCCTTAGTTTTTGACAGACTGTGATGTGCTTAGGTACAGTTTATTTTGTTTTATCCCTCTGGGATGATAAAGATTTATGGTTTGTTCCTTTTATCATTTCAGGAAATTCTTGAACACTTTCAGATATTTTCTTTGCCCCATTCTCTCTTTTTCTTCCTAAGATCTAAGATTGCAGTTACACAAATGTTAGACACCATGTACATATTGTCCTGAATATCTTCAAATGCTGTATTTAGTTTGGAGGCTATTTTAGTTTTTTAGTTTGAATATTTCTGTTGAACAGTTTTTTTTCAAGTTCATAGTTTCCTTCTGTTTTATTAATTCTCTTCATTTCATAAGCCCACAGAATCCACTTCTGATACTGTATCTTTTAATTCTAAAAATTCCTGGGTTTTTGTTTTTTCTGCTATGACTCCCCATTCTTTCATTTCCAGTCTGTTTTTTCATGAAGTCATTTAACATTTTATTGTAATTACTTTGAAGTCCTTATCTGCTAATCCCAACATCTAGGTTGTGTCTGCTTCAATAGGCTTCTTTGTTTTTAAGTCTGTTTACTGATTTTGAGAGAGAGAGAGAGAATGTGTGCATGCGTGTGAGCTGGGGAGGGGCAGAGAGAGAAGGAGAAAGAAAGAATCCCAAGCAGGCCCCACACTGTCCATGCAGAGCCTGATATGGAGCTTGATCCCATTAACCTTGAGATCATGACCTGAATGGACGCCTAACCAACTGACCCATCCAGGTACCCCTAGGCTTCTTTTTTTAGTATGTATCAAAATTGTCTACTTTTTTGCATGTCCCCTAATTCTGTATTATGTGCTAGACATTTTATAAAGGGACAGTAGAGGTCAAAGTAAATAATAGCTCCAGAAAAAGGCACATCCCTTCTTCAGTCTGGTTGCTAAACTGATCTAAGATATACTTGAGCTGACCCTGGACGTTAGGGTCAGTTCACCACTGGCTTCAGATGATTTAAGGGCAGGATGCAGGCTTTCTCTTCAGCACAGCTTGGGGTCTGAGCGCCACCAGGTCTCCAGTGATCTGCTGTGCAGCCTAGCCACCAGCTAGGCTACTGAGGAGTAACTGAGAAGTTCTGCAGAGCCTTCCCCAACTGAGACCTCTCGTCCTGCCCATCGTCTCTGCCCCCAGCCATTGGAGGGTTGACACCACGTACTCAGTAGAGGCCTCGGGGGAAAACTGGTGGCTGTTTGTACTTCAGAGCATCCGTGTCTGTTATGGACCTTCCTATTTGGTTCCAGAAACTGCTTCCCCAACTTACTATATGTACTGCTGAAACATTCCCTGGTTCTCCAACTCAAAATAAATTGATCACCTTGAGACACTTGGGAAGTAAAAGTGCTGCAGACACTAGGCTTCTGTTTTGAATATGAAACCAGAGAGTGTCAAATGGCAGGTTGGCGTTCACTTGCTTTGTGACTAAAGCTCTTAGCGATTCTAATACGTCACAGAAGCCCGCAAGCAAACATGAACATTTTGCTAAAAGTTGGCCTGGCTCTCTCTGTCCCCTACTAGCCCCCAAAACTGAAAGAAGTTGTGGTTTTCTTTTCTCTTCTGAGTTTTTTTCCTTTGTTCATCTTTGGATTGTTGGTTCTCTTCAAGGTTTTGGAAAACTTGTAATTTTCTAGGTTAGGGGCTTGTTCTCATGGTTATAGTGAGATCAGCTTCTCTTTTCCTTTTCTACATTCTATTCAGAACTAGCTTCTTATCCTTATTCCTGAGATGCCAGCTCTAAGATATTTTCTCTCCTGCTTTTTTTCCCTGCTTATGAAATTTGAAAATGCCCTGAGAATACGAATTAAAGGCATAGGACTCATTCCAATCAATTTCTTTTTTTCTGGGATTTTGATCCCTCTAAGTCTGGTGTGTATGCCAACGTTTGATACTTTCATAGTTTTTTTAGTGCGTTTTGTGGGTATTGGCTTTTGCTTTTATTAATTGTAGCAAAATACACATAAAATTTACTATTTTAACCATTTTTGATTGCATAGTTCAGTAACATCAAGTACATTCACATCATGGTACAACCATCACCACCATCCATTTCTGAAACTTTTTTCATCTTGCAAAACTAAAACTCTACCTATTAAACAGTAACTCCCCTCCCCCCTTCCCCTAGAAACCACCAATCTACTCACCTATGAACTTGACTGTTCTAGGCATTTCATAGAAGTAGAATCATACAGTATTTGCCCCTTTTAACTGGCATATTTTATTCAGCATAGTGTCATCACTGTATCATGTGACAGGATTTCCTTCGTGTTAAAGACTTTAAAATGATATTCATCTGTTTGTATTTACATTTAGTTTATGCATTCATCTTTTTTTTTTTTGCTATTGATGTTTTATTAAAAATCAAGGTTCTATAATTTTTAATGAGTTAATGAGTTCCATCTTTACTTTTGCATCCACTTCTGATATTCTCAGCCGACTTCTGTGATGGAGCTGCTTCTCTACTTTTAAAAATATTTTATTTTCGGGGCGCCTGGGTGGCGCAGTCGGTTAAGCGTCCGACTTCAGCCAGGTCACGATCTCGCGGTCTGTGAGTTTGAGCCCCGCGTCAGGCTCTGGGCTGATGGCTCGGAGCCTGGAGCCTGTTTCCGATTCTGTGTCTCCCTCTCTCTCTGCCCCTCCCCCATTCATGCTCTGTCTCTCTCTGTCCCAAAAATAAATAAAAAACGTTGAAAAAAAAAATTAAAAAAAAAAAATTTTATTTTCTTAATGTGTCTTTATTTTTGAGAGAGAGCATGAGGAGAGGAGGGGCAGAGAGACACAGAATCAGAAGCAGGCTCGAGGCTCTGAGCTATCAGCACAGAGCCCAACGCACGCTCAAACTCACAGACCGTGAGATCATGGCCTGAGCCAAAGTCAGATGCTTAACAGACCCAGGCACCTGCCTCTTCTCTACTTTTAGCTGTGGAGTTTGTTCTGCTCGTCTTGGTTGTTTGCTGAGTTATTCACGGTGATGTGTTACCTGCTTGTATCCATGGGATGGAGCGAGCTTAGGGTCCTCCTACTCCATCTTCTCAGCTTCTCAGCTTCTCCGTTATGCGTTCGTCTTCGTGGACACTGGGACATTTGCCCCTTGTGGCTATTGTGAATAATGCTGCTATGAATACTTGTGTACAAGTATCTGTTTGAGTCCCTGCTCCGAGTTCTTTTGGATATATAACCAGGAGTGGAATTACTGGATCATATGGTAATTACAGGCTTAGGTTTTTGAGGAATCGACACATATCCTCTGTAGTAGTTGCACAATTTCACATTCCCACCAGCAGTGGACAGGGGTTCCAGTTTCTCGATATCCTTGTGAATACTTGGTATCTTCTGGGGTGTAAAGTCGTTTTTGTTTTGTGCTGTGTTCTTATCTTCCTTATTTAACTTAACAGCAAAATCCATTCTTTTTGGGTATACATTTTAGTGAGTTTTGACACATGCCTAAAGGCACAGTCATCACCGCAGTGAAGATATCGAACGGTTTCATCATCTCAAAACTTTCTTGGTCCCTCCCACCGCCACTAATTCCTGGCAATCACCAGTTTATTCTTTATCCCTATAATTTTGCCTTTTCTTGTTATGTCATATAAATTGAACCAAATGGTATGTAGTTTTTTAAGACTACCAACTGGCATTTAGCGTAATGCATGAGATTTAATCATGTTCCAAGTATCAACAACTCATCCTTTTTCATTGCCAGAGACTATGGATTTGTATGTATGTACCCCATTCATTAATCTGTTCACCAGCTGACAAACATTTGGGTTTCTGGCAGTTATGAAAGGAGCTGTTACAAATATCTGTGTTTAGATTTTTGTGCTTAGATTTCGTATGTTTAGATTTTCATGTATCTTGGGTAGGTACCTAGGCAAGTGCTTGCTTGGTCATGTTGTAAGTATTTGATTAACTTCATAAGAAACTGCCAAACCGTTTCCAGAGTAGCCGTACTGTTTTGTATTCCCACCACAATGTGCAGAGCTCTGTTCGCTTCACATTTTTGTCCGCGTTTGGTATTGTCAGTTTCTTTTTTTTTTTTTTTTTCCAAGGAAAAAAGGGATGCTGATAGGGATGTAGTGGTATGCCATCATGGTTTTAATTTGCATTTTTCCTAATGACTAATATACTGGAAATGTTTTAACGTGCTTATTTGCCATCTATATATCTTCTCTGCCCGAATCTTTTAAATTAGGTTATTTTCTTACTGAATTTTGAGTTCTTTATATGATCAAAGCATTTTGAGAGTGCTCTGTGATTTTCAGATATTTGCTCGCTTTCTGTGCCTACTCTTTCCACTCAACTATATCTTTCACAGAGCAAATTTTTCTGACTTCCAGATTTTCTTTCTAAATTTTTTGTGGTGTTGTATCTAAAGAGTTTTTGCTTAGCTCAGAGTCACGAAGACTTTTTCCTATCTTCTAAAAATGCTGTAGTTTTACACTTTGCATTTAGGTTTATAATTCATTTTGAGTTGGTTTTTGTATATAAAGTATAAGCTATTGGCTGAGGTTCATTTTTTGTATATGGATGCTCATTTATTCTAGCTCCCATTTATTGAAAAGCAAATGTATACACACTACCTTAATATATACTAGCTTGACATATATATATTTAGAGAAATGATTACGGATGTGTATACACGAGTTCATACACATATATTTTCTAACTCTGTGAAGTGCCTGTAAACAGTGACGACAGTCTAGTAGCAACGATCATACTTGGTTCACAGGTGTTGATTTCTAACTACCATCCTCCAATGAAAGGGAACTAGAATAACACGGAGAAATGTTTGATTTGAGGGATGAGGTCATAGAAATTTAAAATAAGCCCGTATAATTTTGTAGTGTCACAACGTACGTGCTCAGAAAGATGAGGACGTGTCAAGTGGACATGGAGCCAGCCTGAAAGACCTTCTCGTAGGCTCAGCTGGAACAATTGAGCAACAAAATAACACACTACTGGATTCTTTTTTTATTTTTAATTTTTTTAATATTTGTTTATTTTTGACACAGAGACAGAGACAGAGCATGAGTGGGGGAGGGGCAGAGAGAGAGGGACACAGAATCCGAAGCGGGCTCCAAGCCCTGAGCTGTCAGCACACAGAGCCCGACACGGGGCTCAGACTCACGAACCACGAGATCATGACCCGAGCCGAAGTCGGACACTCAACTTACTGAGCCACCCAGGCGCCCCACACACTATTGGATTCTAACGCGAAACATTAAATACTTGAAGCCATAGTGATATAAATAAATGACTGAACAAATAAGTAAGCAGGGAGAAGAGGATATTCTTTGTGAAAAATTACAATATATGTAGATAGTGCCAACTTCTACAGGTGGGGCCTACTCCCTCTTTGAGTATGTGCTGGTCTTAGTAAATTTCTTTTAAAGAATACAGTGTGAAAAAGAAAAAGCTACTCTACAGTGGAGAAAACTGGCAAAAACTACCTTAACAAAGTAATCTAGGTTATCATCACCAGTGGTATTATGTACCCACACTGATATATACTTTTATACTTTATACACTTTTCAGTTTTATTTATTTAGAGAGGGTATGTGCACATACGTGAGTGGGAGAGACGGAGAGAGGGAGGAGAGAATCCCAAGCAGACGCCCCCATACTGATATATTATGATGAGGACTCTTTGTTATTCTCCCTCAAAACCTATAATCTTCAGCTTACCCAGCATAAACCCTAAATTAAATTCTTCTGCATTTTGACATCTATTCTGGGTGTATTCCTTCATTTCCCTTAATTTCTCTAAGACTGTCTTATTTTTTTGTGTTTAATTTTTTCTAGTGTACCATTTTGATTTACTCATTTCCTTTTATTTTTCTGTTACTTTTAAAAGTTATCTTCATACTCTGGTTTCTCTTCAGATCGTATAAATCTTTCGCCTTTTAAAAGTTATCTTCTAGTGGTTACCCTGACAATTACAATTAATATCCCTAATTCCTAACAATTTGAAGTGATACAAATCTAGCTTCACTTGCGTAACAGCAACTGCTGAAACAGCTCATTCTTCCCCCTTCATTTTGTTAGTGTCACATATATTCATATTTTGTGTGCCCACTGACCTAGATTTACAGCTAACTATCTTATTCATTTGACTTTAAACCATACAGCACATAAAGAGGAGTTATAATAAAAAATACAATAGGGGCGCCTGGGTGGCTTAGTCCGTAAGCGTGATTTGTGAGTTCTAGCCCTGTGTCAGGCTCTGTGCTAACAGCTCAGAGCCTGGAGCCTGCTTCATATTCTGTCTTCCTCTCTCAGATCTGTCTCACTCTCTCAAAAATAAACAAACATTAAAAATATATACAATAATATAGGCTTTTATATTTTTCTACAGTCACATTTACCTGTGTTCTTCATGTGGCCTTGAATTACTGTCTAATGTCTTTTCATTTCAAGCTGAAGAACTCCCTTTGACATTTCCTGTAGGGCAAGTCTGCTAGTCCCTGAGCCTTTATCTTCAAATACCTTTTAATTTCTCCTGCACTACTGAAGGACAGTGTTGCTAGAATTCTTGTTTGGCAGTTTTTTTTCTTCCAGGAATTTAATGCATCATAGTGCCTCTGGTCTCCCAAGTTTCTGTTGAGGATTTAATCATAGTGAGGATCTTGCTGCTTTTAAAAGACTTTTTGTCTCTGGTTTTGACAATTTAATTATAATGTATATTGGTATGGAGCTCTTTGAGTTTTCCTTTTTGGAGTTCACTGTGCTTCCTGTGTGTACACATTTATGTCTAGCATCAAATATGGGAAGTTCCTGGCCATTATTTCTTCAAATATTATGTCTCTTTTCCTGCCTCTTCTCCTCTGGGACTCCCAGTTTGCTTCTGTTGGTATGATTAATGGTGCCCTCACAGGTCCTGTTAGGCTCTGTTCATCTTTCTTCATTCTTTGTTTCCTTCTCCTCAGACTGATTCATTTCAAATGTCTTCAGTCTTACAGATTTTTCTGCCTGCTCAAATCTGTTTTGATGTGTTGTATTGAATTTTATATTCCAGTTACTGTACCTTTGAATTTCATAATTTCTTTTTGGTTTCTTTTTATAACTTGTATCTTTTTGATATTATTTGTTCATACATTGTTCTCCTAGTTTCTTTCAGTTCTTTGTCAATGGTTTCCTGTAGCCCTTCGAGCATGTTTAAGAGAGTTGATTTAAATTGTTTGTCTAGTAAATCCAATATTTGCATTATCTGAGGGATGATTCCTGTCAATTTCCTTTTCTTTCCCCCTGTGAATGGGCCTACTTGTTTATGCCTTTACCTTTTGGTTAGAAGCTTTGTAATATGAATAAACATTATAATGTGCTTAACTCTGGAAAGCAGGTTGTCCCCCTCCCCACGGTTTGCTTTTGCTGCTCGCTGAAGGCTGGACTTGTTCATTTGTCTACTCTCTAATTTTTCAAAGGCTATGTTTCTTGTCAAGTGTGGTCGTTGCCATTTCTGTTCCATTATCTCAGTGGTCAGCTGGTGATGTGACAGAGATTTCCTTAAACTTCTGGAACCAAAAAGAAAAATCAAATACTCACTCGTTATTTACATAATGGCTCTAAACTGGGGCACTCCTTCTCCATTTAACCACGCTGTCTACCCTTTTGCCTTACCCTCCACCTCTTTTGGAGAGCCCTAAAATTAGCCAGAGACGGATGTCAGCCTAGTGTCCTCTCAAGTGTTTTCTGAGCCTGTGTCCAGCCCTGGGCATGCACATTGCTCTCTGGAGTCCCTGGTTTATGCACTGTAGTCTGTGCAAGCCCTTTTTCTCCCTACTGTCTTCCTCCTCAGCTTCCACCTTCCCGGGCATCTGGAGTTGTCTCTGCTTTTCCCACCACCGTGCCACAGACCGTACATGTCATGACATAGTTTCCATCGAGTCTGGCCCAGGATGCCATTCCAGACCTAGAAGGGCAAAAGGCAGGCAAGCCTCTGCACTCACCCACCAGGAAACCACTAGACAGATCAATATGCTTAGCAGTTTTTGAACACAAAATCTGTATTGTCTCACCCTGTCAATCTGCACCAGGAACATAGGCACTGTCCCTACTGCCCTTGCTACACTGGAGAGGGGGTTGGTAGGTGGGCAAGCAGAAATACCAGTGCTTTCTTCATGGCTAGCATCCTCTTTCTTAAGTACCTCACTAGTTGCTCTAAGCTTTTCATTAGTTTTTAGAATTAGATTCTAGAGTTCTGAAAAAGTTGATTTTGTCAGTTTTTGCCAGCTTAAAACTGGCAGTTTTTGCCAGTTTTGTCAGTGGTTGCCTCAGTTGGAGGGAACAATTTTTGAAGCTCTCTACCATCACTCACATCGAAAGGTTTTTAACTGCAAGAGCAATTTACTGAATAGATACATAGGACTATTCAGCTCTAGGTATTTCTAAGTGAGATTTAATATTTTCTTTCCAGGAATTGGTCCATTCCATCGAAGTTGTCAAATTTATAAACTTAGAATTGTTCACAGTATTCTTTATTATTATTTTAACATTTGCAAGGCCTATAGGAATTGTCACCCTTTTCATTTCTGATATTGTTAACTTGTTTTGTTTTCTTCATCATTCTGGATATAATTTTATCAGTTTTCTTGATCATTCAGAGAACTTTTTGTTTTCCAGTAACACTAAACAAAAGTGCTCAAATATTATTTCCAAATATTTGGCACTTTCCCACATAATTTTGTTATTGATTTCTAAGTTTAAATCAGCTGTGGTCAGAGAATTTATTTTATATGATTTCAGTTATTTCCAGATTTGTCTCCTGGTCAGAAAATGATCTTGTCAGTATTCCATGAAAAGATGTGAGCACGTTGTTAACATACTGATCAGTATCTAGAAAGGACAGTGTGATTGTTTAGTATGCACAATAGTCTATTCCTTTTCATGGTCTCTGAATGCAATCCATTTTAACTCCCCACAGCTTCCTATTATGGCTATACCAGAAATAAGTTCTTAGTGATCTCATATCTGTTAGCTGTCATTTCTGGCTTACCACGTGCTTTTCCTTCTTGTTTCCTTTTCAGTGTATCCAAGTACTTTGGAGAATACTTGCATAGTTTGTATGCTTTTAGTATCCTTATGTTTACAAAAACATCTGTTTTTAAAAAGTCTGAGAGAGAGTGAGTGAGCATGAGCAGGGGGAGGGCAAAGAGACAGAGGGAGAGGAGAATCCCAAGCAGGTTCCATACAAAGATACATACATAGATGCATAGGAGCCCCAAGATACAGGGCTGACTCACAAACCATGAGATCATGACCTGAGGCAAAATCAACAGTCAGAAGCTTAACCGACCTAGCCACCAGGTGCCCAAGAAGACATCTTTTTTAAAATTTATCCTTGATTGAAAATCTGGCAAGGCATGGGATTTTAGATTCAAAACGTTTTCATTAGATCTTTGTGGGTGTTCCTTCTTTGTCTGGCAGCATTTGGTTCCGCATATGAAAAGTCACATGTCCATTTTATTATCTTAGATATTCTCTTAATTGCCGAAGTGATATTGCTATAAGAAAACAGTACTTGTAAGTATTTCATCACAGGTGTTGCCTTGTAAAGCAAAACAAAACAAAAACAAAAACTCTTTTGTATTATAAAGGAATACAATGTGTATAACACCATTTTGTGTTTCTCTTTCTGGCTGTTTTGTTCCCACACTTAGAGCCAGTGTCTTCCTCTGCTTTATGTGGTCAGTTCATTTCACCAGTTCTTGCCTTCAACTGAATGCTCTTTAAAAAGGGGGTGAGGACAAGGAATCCTAGAAGCTTGACTCTGATCAGTTTCCCTGCCAAATCCGTTGTTCTGTCCTTATCAAACTCCAGGCCTTTGTTTTCCCGAGCTGTTAGGATGTGCATCCAAAAGCTGGTTTCTCTGAAGAATTTTAAGTCTTCCCAAAATTTCTCCAATCATCATGCTTAATGATTACAGCTTTCACTCCCTTGCTGTGCTCTTACCCAATTACTCTACCTTGGATGTTTACATTTGGCTTCACAGTAGAACTGCCCATTTGTTGTGAATCTCTCTGTCTTTGGTTTCTGAGCGCTCTCCTCCTGGCCTGCTCTTCTATTTAGAGAAGTTCCGTCAGGCTTCGGTCTTGGCCTAGTTTCTCCTACCATCATCTTGAAAATTCCTATTTCCACAGATTTTTTTTTCTTTTTTCTTTGGACTCTTCCAGAACTCTGCTTAAATATATATGACAATATTATTTGTGGAAATTCACTTACATATGTATCTGCCAAAACGGACAGTTCCAGCTGTATGTTCAACAGTCACTTCACAGTGTGAACAAAATTCAACTCATTGCCTCTTTCTGCCCAACTGATTCTTTTTCTCATTTTCCCAGTTTCTTTTATAGAATAATGTTAGCTGGCAAAATACAAACATCTCCACACACCACAACCTGATCCTGCTATATAGCTAGGAGGCAGGACACTTCAGTTTTGGGAGATCACTGTCAAGAGCAGAAGCAGCTGGGAGCTCCCCCCAGAGCAGGAAGTCAGGAGGGGGTTGATGAAAGACAAAGGATGGTGAGGTCACAGTTGTAAAGGAACAGAAGATCAAGTGGACTCTGCCACAAGCAGAGGCGCTCACCCTGATTGGGGAAAGATGGGGGGAAAGTCTGGAATCGTGGGGTCCAAGTACTGGCACCGGGATTAAAAACGAAGGGACTCAGAATGTGTGCGGGAACATCAGCAACTCAGAGGAAAAGAAATAGAATTCCTGTGTGCCCGTACTGAAAGCACGTAAGAAAACAAGCAGCTGAAATCAGGTGCCCTAAAAAAAAAAAAAAACAAAACAGTACACAGAATCTAAAGATACCTCCCCCAGTAGTGCTTTCTTCAAGAATGTGAACATATGGGGCTCCTGGGTGGCTCAGTCGGTTGAGCATCCGACTTCCGCTCAGGTCATGATCTCCCTGTCTGTGAGTTCGAGCCCTGCGTTGGGCTCTGTGCTGACAGCTCAGAGCCTGGAGTCTGCTTCTCATTCTGTGTCTCCCCCTTTCTCTGCCCCTCCCCAGCTTGTGCTCTCTCTCAAAAATAAACAAACATTAAAAAAAATGTGAACATACTATGCCAATAGAGACATTTTTGAACTAAGTAACACTTTCACCCCTCCCCAACATAAAATAAGCTCTTCATTTGATCATGAACCAAAAATATTACTCAACATGTATACAATGCTAATACAAGAAAAAGTGGAATCTGTGAATTGACATTTTTTCAGCTGACGTCAATACTCCTCCCCCAAACACACACAAAGTAGAGGAGAGTACAGCCTTCCAATATTACGTGTTTCAGACAGGAAAGAACCTGAACCCCAGAGATTAAAGCCTCAGAACAGAAATGGAAAAACAAGTAGATATAAAATGCAAGCAAATTAACTCAGGAAAGAAATGGTAGAACAGCACATCATCTCAGAATAGAAGATTAAATTTCAGGGCACCTTGGGGAGAAGATGAATGAACGCCTGATAAATGATACACAGGAGAAATGGAAGAGACCCCAGGGAGTGGGAGGGGGAAGAATTAACTGAAAGAGGAAGACAGGGTAACAGAAGTAGAAGCTGAAGTAGGATCCGTCAATAACAAAATCTAAAACTAATACTTAATCAGAGGAAACTTTCCATAAAGAAAAGGAAAACTGAATTACATACTGAAAAGACTCTCTGTGCCAGAGAGAACTGACCCAGAATGGTAAACACCAAGAGAGAGTCTAGTAAAACTATTAGACCTAAAAGCAGAGGGAAAAAAAAGAGTCCTCTAGGCCACAAAGAAAAAGTCTACATCTCTTGGCAAGGAAAGAAAATAAAATTGACATAACTCTTTTCTTTTTGAACTCTTTTCTTTTCTTTTTGGACATAATTCTTATTAGCAACTTATATGTAAAAGAATAGAATGGTGTTTTCAGGAAAGAAATGTGAAGCAAGAATTTATAGCCAATGAAGAAGTTCCTCAGATTTTCACATTTCAGATTTTATGAAATATAAGCAACGATTGGAAGAAATTTCATAGCCCTAAACAGTCCTGTCAATAAAAATGAGAGAATGAAAATAATTAGCATTATAGTTCTAGCCATTATCAAACTATAGAAGTACTATGGGACGTAACCTCCCCCTTCTCTCAATAATTAATTTCCAAGGAAGTTATTTTTTACCCACTGCTGCTACTTTATTATTTTTTTCATGTTTATTTTTGAAAGAGAAAGAGTGTGAGCAGGGGAGGGGCAGAGAAGAGAGGGAGACATAGAATCTGAAGCAGGCTCAGGCTCTGAGCTGACAGCACAGAGCCGGATGCAGGGCTTGAACCCACCAGCCGTGAGATCACGACCTGAGCCGAAGTCCGACGCTTAACCGACAGCCACCCAGGTGCCCCCACTGCTGCTGCTTTAAATGTTTATTGCTCACGTATGCCTCTTAATTTTGTAACACTCCATATTTCTGATGTGCTCTTGCCTCTTCTTTAGTGTTTTTTTAACTTCGAAAAAGCACGAGTGGAGGAGGGGCAGAGAGAGAGAGAGAGAGAGAGAGAATCCCAAGCAGGCCTACGCGGGGCAGGGCTCGATCTCACAAACCAGATGATGACCTGAGCCGAAATCTAGAGTTGGTCACTTAACCGACTGAGGCGCCTGGGTGCCCCGTTAGTGTTTTCTTCTAAGCTACCGGTCTACTCCTGTGGCTCTCCTGCTACCCACATGTATCACATCGGTAGCTCCATTATCCATACTCGCATCTACAAAGTGAAGGGGTGAACACCCCAAAAACATGTAAGACAGTCCACATAGTATAAAATAATACTAGAATTAGTTTTTTAATTATAAATAGAAATAAAACTTACCAACTTTTAATAAACAGATTATTACAAATATAAATTAATAAGCAGGTACCAATTCAGTGGGTATGCAAAATACATTTTAATGGTCCAGAGACACATTCAGAATTATTCCATATTCTGTCACCTGGACCGGACTGTATTACCTTCTAACCGATCTTTGTCCAACACCCTATTCTCGTATCAGACTGTCTTCTTTGTAATTTTCCTCAACTTGCCATTTTTCATGCATCCATCCATGTCTTTGTCAATTCTGTCTTCTTTGCTCCCAAAGTTTCCATTAGTCAGCTTAACCTAGAAAATCTAACTTGATAATACAAAATTCAAGTAACCACTCCCTCTTGTGACCATTTTATATCTCGTACATGTTTCTGTCAGGGCACCTGCCATATGTATCGCATTTGAGTATTTACGTCTCTGCCTCCTTGTCAGACTGTGTGTTCCTTCACAGCAGGAACAGTTGCTTTCATTCATCTGTGTATCTCCTGGCAGGATTCCAGGCGTGGAGCCACAGCTCAGCACATAGAGTGAGCAGATATTTTATCTATGTACAGAGTAGCAATGTATCCAGCTTTCTAGAGTAAACCTGATGGCACATGAAGAGCTAGTTCACAAGTGGTTTTCTCCTGGTACTCCACTCTGAATACTTCAGTTTCAACCAAAATATGTTGTTACAGGGACCTGTAACATTCAAGGATGTTATTGTGGAATTCACCCGGGAGGAGTGGCAGTTACTGGACGCTGCTCAGAGGACCCTGTACAAGGAAGTGATGCGGGAGAACTATGGTCACCTAGTCTCAGTGGGTGAGGAAAACTTCCCCGAATGGAACTGCCAGTAGTTCGCATTTCCTTCCCCAGTTGCTGCAACACGTGAGGTCCCTGTAGGGCTGCGCCATATTGGCTTTGTTTCAGGGGTCAAATGTGATGAGGCCGTTTCGGGCACCAGAAAGAATGTGTGTCCCCACCCTCGCCAGTGAAAGAATCTAAATTTGCCGAGCCAAAGTAGGACTTGAGTGTTCTCAAACTGTACTTCCTTATCCTTCACAGGCCCTAAATCCCAAGTAAACCGTGTTTTCTTCTCCATTCATAGGTTACTGTGTGAATAAGCCAAATGCAGTCTTCAAGCTGAAGCAAGGAAAAGAACCGTGGATACTGGAGGTGGAATTTCCACGTCGGAACTACCCAGGTGAGTGAGAAATTAGAACCCCTGTCGCTAGTGAGGTGGTTGGTGCCTTTTGCCTTCTGAAATATGTTTCAGGAATCTCTTTTTTAAATGCCCTATACATCTGGGAATGACTGAGGACACTTGGTCTGCATATGCAAGCAACATAAATCGCACCTCCAGTTGTCATTCTTTCCACATAAATTCGTCCTTTGCCAGACTTTGTAAAATAGATTTACTTTTCTTTCCTATATACAAAACTAATTCCTGCCTAACCTTGCCTTAGATGTTTGTCTTTTTTTCTGGAATTCCCATTATTCCAGTACCTGGGAATTAAGTGGGAATTCTAGAACACTATAATCTTAAAGTATTAAATCTTAACAATTCTTTTTTTTTTTAAGTTTATTATTTGAGAGAGAGACAGAGAGCGCGTGTACACATGAGCAAGGGAGGGGCAGAGAGGAGGAGAGAGAAATCTAAGCAGGCCCCGCGCTGTCTGCACAGAGCCCAATGTGGGGCTCAATGTCACAAACTGTGATATCATGACCTGAGCTGAAATTAAGAGTTAGATGCTTAACCAACGGAACCACCCAGGCACCCCTAAAGTGTTAGATCTTAAATCTGACCATAAATTTTTCTTCGAATGCCATTTCCCTCCTTTTATTAACAATGAAATGTGCCTCAGTTATTTTCAGCACCAGTTTATTAACTTCCTATTCTCTCTTTAAACTCTGAAATTAGGTTATAAGTCATTATGCCTTTCATCAGTTATATTATTTCAGAGTTGATACTTCCTTTTAGATAGTGTTTGTCTTTCACACAGGTACTGATTATCCCTCCTAAAATCTGCACCTTATTTGGAGTGTGATAACACTAAGATAAAAAAACAAAAACAGGAAAACCACTAAGATGATCTCACTCTGCTCCTTAAATGCTTTTCCTGTACTTGTGAGCTTCTGCGTTGCCAGGACTAGGAACAATGCCTGGTATTTCTTAGTTGTTCACTAGATGTTTGTGGAAATATTCAATCTGAACTCACAAGAGACAGACCCTTTCCTCTGCTCTGTGCCCTTCACAGTCACTCCTGCAAGGGCTCATCCTTTCTTAAGACCAAAGACACACAGGCTCTTGTTTCCTGTGCATCTCACTTAACCTTGCACATGTCCCGTCACGTTAACTTCTTACATCTTCCCCGCAAAGGCCATGAAATTCCTACCCCAAGCCCCTGCTCTTTATCTTTCGCTTCCTTTCAGGCCTTTAAAGAGGAGTAAATCTTGGGGCGCCTGGGTGGCTCAGTCGGTTGGGCACCTGACTTCGGCTCAGGTCATGATCTTGCGGTTTGTGAGTTCGAGCCCCACGTCGGGCTCTGTGCTGACAGTTCAGAGCCTGGAGCCTGTTTCAGATTCTGTGTCTCCCTCTCTCTGACCCTCCCCTGTTCATGCTCTGTCTCTCCCTGTCTCAAAAATAAATAAACGTTAAAAAATAAAAGAATAAAAAAAATAAAGAGGAGTAAATCTAAAGGTCAGTAAAGGTTCCAGGATCATGTTGAATAATTAATCCTTAAAGATCATGTAGTAAATTGAAGCAGAAATGTCGAAACTAAGACAGGAAAGCAGTGGAAGACTGGCATTGGGTCGTGGTAACGCTGCTTTGGAGATGCAGTATTTTTTGGTGGTCAGGCTTGAAAACGTCTGTGCTACAAATGGAAACTCATCCTGTTGTACAATGACTTGCACACTGCTGTTTAATCATCTTTCCTTTGGGATGTATGTGTTCCTGGGTCTTCCGTCCCGGTGAAAATTACACCAGTGAGACGGAGAGAGCCCGGAGTGTGGAACTGTTCCTCCACACATGTTGTGATGTAGTCACTGTAGGGACTAGACTAGGCATCTAGACTGTCATGTGTGGGTACAGAGGAAATAAAGTAGAAGTTTGTAGTCACTAATGAACAGTAAATTAAATTCTGGCTGACAAAGGCTTAGCTTTGCATCCAGTTTCATCTTTCCCCAATATTTCCAGTGGACACAGTCGTCTACTAATTTTTCTTGTCACCCTACCTACTGTTCATTGTCTGTAATGGGCTTACCGCATTCTGAGTCCCAGATTCTTGTGCACCACTCTGAATATCTTTTGTTCTCTGCTCCCCATTCTTTTTCCCTTAACTTTTTTCTCCAGGTTTTTAAAATGTTTGTAAAGTGTCAGAGTACTTGGGTTTATAATGACATTTCTTCCCTTGTCTGCTCCAACCGTCTTCAGTGTTTATATTTTTTCTAAACCAAAGGCATAGAGGAAATTTGCATATAAGAATTCCTTTATTTGGGGAGATTGGCCTGAAGCCTAAGAATCAGCCCTACAACCATAATAATATGTTAAGATTTAAATGGTATTAAATTTTGAATTCCTTTGTAGAAGACCTTTGGAAGATTCATGACTTAGGAGCAAGATCCCAGGGAAGCCAAGCTGAAAATTCAAGGCAAGTTCAAGATTTTGATTTTAAGATGAAAAGACTTGTAAAAAAAAAAAAAAAAAAAAAAAAAGTGTTGATGGGAGTACTGGAAGTAGGAAGGCACTAGTTCATACTAAACGTGAGAAAACTAAAACACTGGAGTGAATTCCAAAGAATTCACTTTCCAAATGGGAAAGCCCTCTTCCCCAGTGGAGATCTTCTGTAGGACCAGGAGATTCAAACTTTGAAGCAGTCTTTCATTTCTTCAATTGCACAGGAAGGGAGGCTTTGTTACCCAAAGCAGATCTCAGGCAATTAAGAGACTGCATACAATGCAAAGGAAGGTTCCTGCTACTTAATGTTAAACCACAGTGTGTGTCAGAACATTCATAGTAGAGAAACCATGAATCGAATCAGTATGGGAACATCTCTAGAAATGGGTTCTCAGCTAGAGTACCTTATGTATTACTGACTTTGGGAATTTCTCTCTAGGAATGGAGAACTCACAAAACACCAGCAAACTCCTGCCAGAGAGAAAATCTATAAATGTAGTGAATGTGGAAAGTCCTTCTGCCAGAAGTCTATCCTCCTAATACATCAGCATATTCACTCAAAGGACAAACCCAGGGAATGTGGGACATCGGTCCCTAGGAATGGAGACCTCACAAGACAACAGAAAGGTCAAGCCAGAGAGAAAACCTATGAATGTAAGGAATGTACGAAAACCTTCTACCACCTGTCCTCTCTTAGTAGACACTTGAGAACTCACGCAGGGGAGAAACCCTACGAATGCAATCAGTGTGAGAAATCCTTCTACCAGAAGCCACACCTTGTGGAACATCAGAAAACACACACAGGAGAGAAACCCTATGAGTGTAACGAGTGTGGGAAGTTCTTCTATGTTAAGGCATACCTCATGGTACATCAGAAAACACACACGGGGGAGAAGCCGTATGAATGTAAGGAATGTAGGAAATCCTTTTCCCAGAAATCACACCTCACGGTACATCAGAGGACACACACAGGGGAGAAACCCTATAAATGTAAGGAATGTGGGAAATTCTTTTCTAGAAATTCACACCTCAAAACTCATCAGAGAACTCACACAGGAGAGAAACCCTATGAATGTAAGGAGTGTGGGAAGTGTTTCTATCAGAAGTCAGCTCTCACAGTGCACCAGCGAACTCACACAGGGGAGAAGCCCTTTGAATGTAATAAATGTGGAAAAAACTTTTACTATAAATCAGACCTCACTAAACACCAGAGAAAACACACAGGGGAGAAGCCTTATGAATGTCAAGAATGCGGTAAATCCTTCTCTGTGAACTCAGTCCTCAGATTACATCAAAGGACTCACACAGGAGAGAAACCCTATGAATGTAAGGAGTGTGGGAAATCCTTCTCTCAGAAGTCACATTTTATCATACATCAGAGGAAACACACAGGGGAGAAACCCTATGAATGTCAGGAGTGTAGGAAAACTTTTATCCAGAAATCAAAACTCACTGCCCATCAGAAGACACACACAGAGGAAAAAAGCTTATAAACAGTATGAATTGGGAACTTTTTTCTGAGTTCATCCTTCAGAATAATCAGATAATTCACACAAGACCAAAAAACTTAGGAATATCATCTAAAAGTTTTAGTCACAAGAGTTTTTCTTGACAGGAAATACACAAAAATTCTTTGAATCTAGAAGGAAGAAATTTTTCCCATATGTGAGACTTTAGTGTCAGACACCCTACAAATTGTAAAGCATGAGAGAGACCATTCTTTTAGAAGTCACGGTATACTGTACAACACAGAAATCACATGAGAGAAGAACAAATAAAAAAAACGAAGGTCAGGAACCTTCTGGTCAGGGCAGCCATCACTAGATCTCCCAAAGCTCAGGTGAATGAGAGCCTCCGATCCGTGTCCATCCTGAGCTTCAGAAATACTTGACAACAGGTGGACTCCGAACGCTCACAGGGGTGACTAGACGTCGAAACAGATCCAGAAGCCCTTCTTGAGAAGTGACGTCTCTGTGACCTTCGGATGAGCGATGCCAGGATAGAACCATCGCAGACATCTCAAATACGTCCATTTCCTGACAAAAACTCAGTATCTGTATCGGGTGAGAGTGACAGTTACGCCAGAAGTCATGTTGCAGCGACTGGATTGTGAGGGTTGGGTGATTTTTTTCTTTGAAGAAACCTGCAAATGTCCAGATAGATAGATAGATGAAGCTTTTTAAAAAGCACAAACACATTGAGAAGCCAGGTGACATCCTTGAACTCACGTGAAAAGTCCTTGAGTGGAGCTGATGTGTGTCCGCGTGCTGCTAGGCTGATCACAGATGTCTGTGCGTGCACGGATCCCATCCGTAAGTGTACACGGGAAAATCCGTAACCTCAGCTCCGCAGCTCTCACGTGCGTGAGGAGATCCCACGTCAACCCTCAGCATCGACTCCTGTTGTCCCAGTGTGTATTTTAAGTGTACTGTTCTTTTAAAATTTAACGCATCTCTATTTCCTGGCATTTTTAAGTGAATTCAGGTGTTCCTGAACTGATCCTTCGGAAAGAAGCTAAAAGTCTTTTTGTAAAATTCTCCAGCTGTCTCGTGGTCAGCCAAATTTTGCATTAGGGACACATTTATTCCTAAGAAAAGACTGAGTTTATTTTTGAAAACAGCTGATGAAAACAGTCTGTATGATAAACAGTGCCGTGTGAAGAAGTAGTGTGTGTCCTACCGTTGATGTTTTAGGAGGGTGCAGAGGTATCTGCAGGAGAATTTTGTGTGAGGAAGGATGTTCTTCACACAACATGGCAGTGGTTAAGAGTGTGGACTCTGGACTCCCACTGCCAAGGCTCAGATCCCATGGGGCATGCCACTTACCCTCTCTGTGCCTCGGTTTCCTTTTCTATAAGAGAAGTGAGAATGTTAGCATTGCTTGGAGGTATGAGTTAATATTTTTAAAGCACTTAGGATAGCGTCTGAGACACGAGAAAAGCGTAAGTTGGCTACGACTATCATTGTAATTGTATTTCTTGAATGATGCTGGAAAACAAAAAGGTTGGCTCCCAGCATTCATCACTCACTTTCTTGCTGTAGTGCCTTGCTTTGGCTTGGTTGTGCATTTTCCTACGAATGGTTCAGATACTCACGTGTGACCCGCTGCCTGTCTTTGTAGCCTTACAAGCCAACAGTGGTTTTACGTTTCTAAATGGTTGAAAAAAAAAAAAAAATATTTTGTGACATGTGCCGATTATATTCAGATTTGTGTCCATAAATAAAGTTTTACTGGAACACTAATAAAGTAATAAAACAGAGACCGCTGTCTCTGTTCTGCCTGAGGCTGCCTTCAGCACTGTAAGAACAGAGTTGAGTAGTTGTGACGGGAGACCATATGGCTCACAGAGCCTAAGACAGTTACTGTCTGGCACTTTACAAAGTCAAGTTTTCTGTTACTTAGGACTGAAGACATCACAATCAATGTATACAGTGTACTTTTATATATGCTACATGTTCCAGGAGTGATGCACACAGCAGTTTGTGGGTGGGTGGTTTTTGTGGTGTATTTATTTTGTACATTGTATTTATATGTTAAAAGCCTAAGCATTAGAATTTTTTTTTCAAAGAAATGTGTTTTACTTGTTGAACTATCATAAAATGCAAACATCTTTTGATGGAATGTAGCACTACACGTATGAAATAAACATTGTCTGAATTAAACAGAACTGTTCATTTGTCCCTACTTAAAATATTCCTTTACTTTATTACAAGTCTATGGCCCGCTTTCCCTGTATCATTTTATAATTTTCTCACTGTCCCATGAGAAAGTACCATCTTTATGTCACACTTGACGTGATTTAGTAACAACAAAACCCTTACAATACCCAACCCAATCCCACCAGGTACGTTACCAGTAATCTGCATTACTAGTATCACCACGTTACTAGTAAAATCATTGAACTGCCCGAACTTCCTTCAGTTGTCAAATGCTGCTCCAATCTATATCCTGCCCTTACCTCCCCTTCCTAACGATGACTTTCGTGATGCTCAACTTCCTACGCAGGCCTCCTTCTGATTTGTCTAATGTTCACCACTAATG
Organism: Panthera onca; assembly: GCF_046562875.1. Classification (NCBI taxonomy): domain Eukaryota; kingdom Metazoa; phylum Chordata; class Mammalia; order Carnivora; family Felidae; genus Panthera; species Panthera onca. The sequence goes on from NC_138349.1 coordinate 79,970,300, forward strand.
AATACCTACTATATTTAGTGACTGCATGATCTATATAACTTCCGAATATTCAAATACAATATTGTTACCAATATTCTACCCAACACTGACATAAGTATGCCATCCTGACAACAGCCATCTTTAGGGTAGTTCTTTATTTCAACCTGCTTTGAAAGCAAATATATTTCTAAATTTCCCCTGGCTTCGCAGCCAAAAATTAAATAAAAATTAGTATTTTGTGGGGAAAGTCCAGTAACTCTGCCAAACCTGTTATTAAGAATAAAGTCTGGTGGGGGGGGGGGTGGAAGGGCGGGGAGGGTGGGTGATGGGCACTGAGGAGGGCACCTGTTGGGATGAGCACTGACTGGGTGTTGTATGGAAACCAATTTGACAATAAATTAAATATTAAAAAAAAAAAAAATAATATAGTCTGTACTGGGGCGCCTGGGTGGCTCAGTCGGTTAAGCATCCAGCTTTGGCACAGGTGATGATCTTGGCGGTTCATGCGTTCGAGCCCCGCGTCCGGCTCTATGCTGACCGCTCAGAGCCTGGAGCCTGCTTCGGATTCTGTGTCTCCCTCTCTCTCTGCTCCTCCCCTGTTCGCACTGTCTCTCTCTCTCAAAATAAATATTAAAAAACGAAAAAGGAAAAAAGGATAAAGTCTGTACTAATGAAAATCTTCTAAAAATACTCTGATGAGAATAAAATATTCCTGGTCTTCAAATTCAAGATGGGAACTGGACTGCTTCTTGGCAAGAGCCTCAAGCCACGAATTAGTAACCACGAGAATCGATGGATCAGAGAGAAACGATCGGTGTCTTGTCACCACACATGCTTATGAAGACGACCAGCCAACCTGACAGTTCCACATTTCTGAAAGCCAATCAGCACCAGCACTCAGTTCGCCCGTGCTCGGAACGTCAGTCAGGTGCAGCCTCACTCCAGTGACCAAACCTTTACAACTGAAAGCCAGCAAGTCAGTCCCCCAACACTTCTGCTTCTAAAAGCCTGCCAATCCCTGAATCCACTTCCCAAACCCTGAATCACTTTACTTTCCCAGACTGACATGAGGATAGCCCTTCTCTGGTTAGTATGGTGGCCAACGGTGGACAGAATCAATCCCTTCCTTACTCCGTTCTAAAAAGATACTTTTTTTCCTCATCCCCTTCAATCTGGACTGGCCTCCTGACTTGCTTTGGCTTCACTAGAATGTGACAGATTCCAGGCCAACCCTTCAGAAGTGTGGCAGTTTCCTCTTTCCTTCTTGAAGCTAATCATTGTGCACAAAGTCCAAGTAGTCTGGAATCACCAAGCTGTGAAGAAACTCAGGCTACCAGAGGTGAAAGCCCAATATAATCGCAGACACAGAAGCGAAGTTTCTTAGATCTTCTGGCCCAGCCAAGCGAGACTTCTGCTAATGCCAAGTGCAGGAGCCACCTACTCTACCTGCAAGAACAAATCACTATAAAAGCCATGAAGTTGAGTGTTCCTGTCACATAGTAATAGATGAGTGAAACCGACAGGGAGCCAGAAGTCAAGTTGCTTCAGGTACTGACCAGTCTCTTCTTTCATAAAAGTTTCACGGTACACGCAGCGCCAGTCTTGCTGCCGTGAAGAACACCACAATGACCACCATTCAATCTGACATCTAACAAGGATTTGCCCACACACCACAATCTATTGCCACGAAAAAGAAGCGATCCTAGCTAAACTAGACTGTCTCATGCTGCTGCCCCAGCCACAGCTGTTTGCTGAGTATTAGAAAGACTAAACCCAAGTGCAGGGGGGAAACTGTCCAGACATTGTCCTACAATAAAGATTCTATCTACGAGATTTAACAGTTGACCAGATCATGCTTTATCTGTAAAGTTCACACAGGGCTAGGGGCCCTCCCTCTTCGAGCATTATACCGCTGGACCAAAGGGGTATTTCTAGCTGTCTGGCTGATTTAGGGCAGGGGAACTGGATTCTACGAGAGAGAGTAGGAGGCTGGGGCTGCTACTAGTTGGTCTGCATATGCAAGAGGTGCTCCAGGCCCAGCCCTGTGCGGTCTCTAAGGGAGGCAGACTCTCCCTGGCCAACAAGCTTTTTAAGCTGTCAAACGTAAAATACAGAAAATAAAAAACATGATCAATACACGATGCTTTGAGAAATGCTTAGTATTCCTTAGCCCAAAGTTCTACAACTATTACTAACGATAATGACAATGTGATCTATACTTTTCAACGTTTATTTATTTTTGAGACAGAGAGAGACAGAGCATGAACTGGGGAGGAGCAGAGAGAGAGGGAGACACAGAATCTGAAACGGGCTCCAGGCTCTGAGCTATCAGCACAGAGCCCGACGCGGGGCTCGAACTCACGGACCGTGAGATCATGACCTGAGCTGAAGTCTGACGCTTAACCGACTGAGCCACCCAGGTGCCCCTATACTTTTCAAATCCCTATAAGTTCACGGGGTGCCTGGATGGTTCAGTCAGTTAAGCGTCGGACTTCAGCTCAGGCCACGATCTCACAATTTGAGTTCGAGCCCCACATCGGGCTCTGTGCTGACAGCTCAGAGCCTGGAGCCTGCTTCGGATTCTGTGTCTCCCTCTCTCTGCCCCTCACACTTGTGCTCTGTCTCTCTCTCTCTCTCTAAAAAATGAATAAACACTGAAAAAAATTTTAAATAAATAAAATCCCTATCAATTCTCATAAAATTGTTACTAAATGATCTGAGATTTGGCTTGAATTTTCCCCTCATAAAGCTTAAGTTTAGATTTATCAAATAGCCAATGTCATGTACACAGTCATATGCCTGAAAGGTAAAAACTGCATTTCTTTTTTTTTTTATTTTTTTTTTCAACGTTTTTTATTTATTTTTGGGACAGAGAGAGACATAGCATGAACGGGGGAGGGGCAGAGAGAGAGGGAGACACAGAATCGGAAACAGGCTCCAGGCTCCGAGCCGTCAGCCCAGAGCCTGACGCGGGGCTCGAACTCACGGACCGCGAGATCGTGACCTGGCCGAAGCCGGACGCTTAACCGACTGCGCCACCCAGGCGCCCCAAAAAAACTGCATTTCTAAAAGTAAAGTCACCAGAACACCTACAAAGTCTACAAAGATATTATATATGTTAAAAGAGACACCAATCAATGTTAGTCTTAAAATCACACTGAAAAGGACCATTTCCTATATTTATATTCTTAAATGCTACAAGAATAAAAGCATGGAGGAAAATTACCAGAATAGGTCATCCATTTATTTCTGACTTTGGAACAAATGGATAAAACGGCTTAAGTCACAAACGTCCTACAGACTGAAATAACTCCATTCATTAGAGTAATACCAAGAAATTAAAATTGATGTTGAATACTGTAGACAGACAGAATCTTTCTAGATGTCTGATTTCCAGGTGCTTAAAGGTTGCTACACGGCCAGTATGCTCAGCCTCCATTAAATGATGATTCTGCACTAAAGAGACTAAAGCCTTTATGGTCAAAACTGTTTTGTCCAAAATGAAGGAGTCTGAAAACTTCTAATGAGGAAAATGGTATCGATCTAATGTAGAGTTGCTCACAGAAGGACACTGACCGATTATATAGAGACAACCTGTCACATGTACTTAACAGTTAAGCTCTCACTTTTTTTCAGACAATCTATAAAAACTCATCTTTTCTTGGATGTCCTGGATAGGCTACGTAAAGACAGACTTCCCAAACTGATTTCTGTTAGCTGCCAAACTACTCACTTTACCTAAAAAGAAAAAAATAAATAAAAAGTAAAAAGGTAAGATTCACTGTTCTCATTGTAGCTACGATTTACCATTTTATCTTCATAAATGAATCCTTTATTTTGGCACAACTGTCTGGTATAATTTGTAAATTATACCAGAATAAATTTGTATACAAAATGCTAAATATCTCTTAAGTAATTCTTTGACAAAATATGGACTCCCTACTTACAGACATCCTTGGAGAGGCTCCAACATCATAATCAGCAGTTAGTACCCTCACCTCATCATTCCCTTGGCTTGAAATTCCGTCCCTTTCCTCTCAAACTCTCATCACGTTGGGGGAAATCCTCGCAAGATTGTGACCTTCCCATTTCACGTTTGTCAAAAGACTGGCCTCAGCTTTCCACATAGTGCCTGCCTGGTCTATTTCATTCTAGAATCCTCCCTAGGGGAACTTAAAATTGGCCACAATCTCCCCCGAAAGAGACTGAGAGGAGCCAGAGGTAGCACCGCAGGCCATCCCTGCCTCTTCTAGGTGCAAAATGTTCATGAACATGAAGCTGGAGAACTGCCATTCCTGGAATCTTCCAGGACATGTGCCCTGGGGGGTCACCAATCCAATTCCCAGAAAAGCAATACGGTCAGGGGAGGTGTAAGGTTCTGTGCTACAGATAACCTTTTTAGGGTATTGGAAGCCTGGTAATTTTAAGAAAATATTTCTTGCAAGCAGAAAAGAATCGAGAATAATATGATCACCTATTGCCCTGTTAACAAGTAAAAGGCTACAAAAACCAAAGCCCATGCCGATCTTTATAAAATCATTCACCCAACTGTACCCTTTCCATTCTCAGCTATTCTAAACTCCTTTATCCTCTGTGTCTACTTATACTTTTACTCTGTACGTTTGTGTCTAGAATAATATATATTTGGGGCGCCTGGGTGGCTCAGTCGGTTGAGCGTCCAACTTTGGCTCAGGTCACGATCTCGTGGTTTGTGAGTTTGAGCCCCGCAGCAGGCTCTGTGCTGACAGCTTGCTCAGAGCCTGGAGCCTGCTCCGGATTCTTTCTCCCTCTCTCTCTGCCCCACCCCCGCTCACACTCTGTCTCTGTCTCTCTCAAAAATAAACAAACACTAAAACAACAACAACAACAACAACAACAACAACACTAGAAATAATATATATTTTTGCTTTGCAATTTTTCTATCTATGGTAGCATGTAAGCTCTTCTAAAGCTTGCTATTCAATTCTATGATTTTCAGGGTTATCTATATGATCTATGTACAGTCAAGTTGACGAAACTAGTACATACTATTCTACTTCATACAAGAATCTTTTCAGTTGTAGAACATTTAGTTTCCAATTTTTTATGATAAGGGAAATATAATTTCATTATATAAAGGAGTAAGAGATTCACTATTACAGCTGAATGTAATTATTGCTCATTGCTGAGGAGTGAGAATCCCTTTTTTTTTTTTAATTTTTAAAAACATTTATTTTTGAGACACAGGCAGAGAGAGAGACAGAATGTGAGTGGGGAAGGTGCAGAGAGAGGGGGAGACACAGAATCTAAAGCAGGCTCCAGGCCCTGAGCTGTCAGCACAGAGCCCGACGCAGGGCTCAAACTCACGGACGGCGAGCTGAAATCAGATGCTTAACTGACTGAGCCACCCAGGTGCCCAGAGTAAGAATTTCTTTAGAGAGAATTTTAAACATTTAAAAAAATCTCAACACACTATAAGAAATAATTTATTATATTTCATGACCCAGCATAACCACACAAATTTAAATTAATTCATTCACAAAATTCTGTTAAGTACCTACCATTCATCAGGAACTATTTTAGGCACTTGGAAATAGCGAATAGAAACATCTCTACCTTAATAATGCTTGTATTGTAGTGATGCGCAGGGTGTTGGGGGAGGAAGAGAGTTTAGGAAATGTAAAAAAGTAAAACATATAGTAGACAGGATGGCAAGCATTATTTGAAAAAAGAAAAGAAAAGAGGATAGAGAATTATAGAGAGAGAATTCGAATTTAAAAAGGTAGTCAGGGAAGGTCTCACTGAGAAAATGACATTCCAGCCAATAGCTGAAGAATGAGTAAGTGAACTTTGTGGATATATGTAGGAATATGTGATATGTAAATATATGATAAATGCTATAAATCTATCTATATATATATCTATATGTATATATATGTATATTCACACATATGCATAAATGAATATATGTGTATCAACTTGAAATACTGTTTCATTAAACAGTATCGTTTCCACCTATGATGTATTACTATATTTGATAATCAATTCTATTTTACCATTTTACTTATTGATATGAGCACTTACTAAGTCTTAGATTATGAGTTTCTCTAACCAAACTCATTTGTTTCCCAAACTTTTTTCCCCTACTTTTTTAACTTCACTTCCCTCTAAGCAATGTGGTATTCTTCAATGACAATAAAAACTTAAATGTGGTCATAACCTCAACAACGTCTTAGCACTTACTACGTACGAGGCACTATTCTTGGCAAAGAGTTTAAAGCAGTAAAAGAAAGCTCCGTGTGCTCGCACAGGCTCAATTCTAGGTGGGGAAGACAGGGTAGGGATCAAAAAGTAAGAAACTCATGGCTCACTGCAGGAAATGCTAGGATGAAAACCTAAGAGAGCTAAAGAACTGACGGAGGCGGGTGCGTGATCAAGGAAGTCCTCACTGACGTTACACTGACGTCACACTGGAAGTACATACGGGGATGTGTCATGTTAAAATCTAGAGTAAAAGCATTAAAGACGCAAGAAAAACTATTTCTAGTATATACAAATACAACTGAAGGAATATATATCCTAAAAAAAATTTCTGGAAAGAATACCTTCGCTACTTATAATGCAGTTTTATATTCTACTTCAGTGTTGTATATGGAAAGTTTGCCCAAAACCATGTTAAGAACTTCGCAACCTATTCATGGATGTCATCCTACAATTTTAAACCAAAGCTCCAGGAGTTATAAAGAGGAATGGGATTGCTGGGTCCTCTCAAGAGATGGCACCAATTCTGTTAGGGCCCAGAGGACAATGAAGTGGTAAGAACATACCCGTGAGAGGGGCACAGGGACAATGAGTGAGCTTAGCAGGGACTCTCCTCTGGAGGCCAAGTCTAATGGTGGAAGACGCTGCTATGGAACTGCTCTCACAAATGCCAAGAGAGATGGTGAATTCCGAAATAGAAGCCAGCTGGCAAGACTAACAGTCGAAAGTACAGAGAGTAAAATACTATACAGGGCACAGGACCAAAAGGCAACGAGAGGGCCTCCACTCACAGGGGTCTGTGATGACGGCTTATGGACAACACATTAATCTTTAAATCTTGGACCCATGTCAGTCATTTCAGGCTGTTACCAAAAAAAAAAAAAAAAAAAAGGAAAAGAAAAAAAACCATACAGTGGGTAGCTTATAATTAAAAGAAATGTTATTCACACTGTTCTGAAAGCTGGGGAATTCAAGACTGGGGAGCCAGCGTGGTCAAATTCTGGTGAGAACTCTGTTCTGGATTGCAAACCCGACTTCTCACTGAATCTTCACGTAGCAGGGAGCAGAGGAGAGGAAGCAAGCTCTCTGGGGATTCTTACAAGGATACCAAATCCAATTCATGGGGGCCCCACCCTCATGACCACATCTAATCCTAGTCCCCAAAGGTCCCAATGCTTAATACCATCGTATCGGGAGGCTTGGTTTCAACAACTGAAGGGACACAAACATTCAGTCTGTAACAGCCAGAAACCAAAAATTACCTCGTCTTTCTTGAGTTCATAATGCACATATGACAACTACAACAAAAAGAACAGTGCCAGGAAGGAGGCAAATGGACTTTTTCGGTTGCAAGGTTTCTACATTTTATGCGAAATGGTACATTACTAACTCTAACTAGAAGGTGAAAAGTTGAAATGTACACTGAAAAAGTACTTGCTAGAGCAACTAACATACAATACAAAGAGATACAGATTGGGGCGCCTGGGTGGCTCAGTCAGTTAAGTGTCAGACTTCGGCTCAGGCCATGATCTCATGGTTTGTGGGTTCGAGCCCCGCGTCAGGCTCTGGGCTGATGGCTCAGAGCCTGGAGCCTGCTTCAGATTCTGTGTCTCCCTCTCTCTCTGCCCCTCCCCCACTCATGCTCTGTCTCTCTCTGTCTCAAAAATAAATAAAACGTTAAAAAAAATTTAAAAATAAAAAATGAATAAAATAAAAAGCCAATGGATCAATTAAAGTAGAATTCTAAAAAATATTCAAATTCAACAGTAAAAGAGGCAAGAAATCAGAACAAGAGGGACCAATCATAAATAATGAAATTACAGAACTAAATCCACAATAATTCACATTACATCTTCATGTAAGAAATGAAGAGAGGAAGGTAGATTTTGAAAAGGCCAAGTACCATCTTGAAAGACATCTGCCCCATGTTGGGCATCCACACCGTCTCTAGGAAATGGTAGTGCCCTCCTTTCTGTTAAGGAGAAATGGCTTCTCCTGCCCGTCTGAAGAGTTTAAGGGAACCTCAAGGCTCAAGTCTCGGGTGTCAGCTGCAAATTTCCCCATTCGAGATCTCAATTTCCCACCTCCATTCAGGAGGTTCCTGAATTTCACACAAGAGGTCTGTGACACCCGCACCATGGCGAGCTGCTGCTCCCCCGCAATTAAAGCTGGGGCATGACTTCTGGGACATGGCCTTACATCTCAGGATAGAAGACTCCTTTGAAAGCTCTTATGGCGGGCTGCTGTCCTTTACTGTGTGCCCCGTGTTGACAGTTAACCTGAACCCATCTTCAAGGCTCCTAAGGCAGGAGAGTCAGCAACTCCACAACTCATAAACTTATCATTGCCCCATCCTGTTCAAGTGCTGCAGCTACTGCGGAAGACCAGCCTACCCCTCCTCGCCCTACTCTACCACATTCGAGAATCCTTCTTTCACGGGACGAGGGTTAGCCTCCCACCACTTACCAGCAGCAACGTGGACTTCACTGCCATCTGACTAATAAGCGATCTAGTTATAGATTCCAAAACCCAACTTCTCATTTGTAGGCCCACTTGTGGCGCCAACACTACTGCTCTGGGTTGGAACGAAGGCAGAGACAGACAAGGAACTGTCTGTCAACAGAGAGTTGATTTTAGACGTCACCTAGGAAAACCAGAGGGGGATGGAGAGACTTGGCCAGGAAAGCAGGGAAGGTGAATAAAGCGCCACTGGAGGAACGGCGTCTAACACCACTGTGGACTCTGAGTAACTGTACGGGATGCACCTCAGAGGAGATCCTGCTGAGGGACGGCCTGGGCAAAATTCACATTCAGTATATTCTTTTTTGTGCCATTTTCTTACTGTTTGCTCATAGTCCACTGGTAGTGATGTCTTAAAACTTCGAATGAAGTATGGAAAATTTTCAATTTCTTTACAGGTCCTATTCGGAAATCTAATTGCCCTTAGTATTTTCTCTACATACACTGAGTACCACATCAGGTGGTGTTATTTTTTGTTTGTCTCAATGATTATTATTAATTAATAATTTAATTAACTTATGACAACAGCCTTACACTTAACAAATTTGTACCCATTTCCTTCCCTTTTCTGAATTTCCAAGACTCCTTCTGTTACTATTTTCGTGAAGAACTTCCTTTACCCACTGTCCGTAGGCAGGTCACCAGGCAACAAATTCTGTTATCCTTTATCTGTTTCCCCAAGGCTATTTTCCATATAAAGCTCACAGTAGACAATTATTTCGTCACTTGAACAATTTTATGCCATGGACTTCTAGCCTCCCAAGGTTTCAGGGGAGCACTCTCTGGCCATTTGTATCAGTGTTCCCTAACAGTTAATACACGGTTTCTCTCGAACTCCTTTCAAGATTTTCTCTTCACTATCAGTTTTTAGAAGTTTTAATCAAACGTGTCTGTGCATTGACTTATATTAATTTATCCTCTTGTGGTTTATTTTCCTTCTTCAGTCTGTACATTTATGTTTTCGGTCAAATTTGAGAAAGTTTCAAATACAGGCATACCTCGTTTTATTTTACTTTGCTTTACTGCACCTCACAGATACTGCATTTTTTACAAATTGAAGTTCTGTGGCGACCCTTTGTCCAGCAACTCTTTCGGCACCGTTTTTCCAAAAGCGTTTATTCCCTTCATGTCTCTGTGTCACCTTCTGCTAATTCTTACAGTACTTCAAACCTTTTCATTATTATGGTTGTTGTTACGGTCACGCGATCAGCCATCTTTAATGTCAGTATAATAATTGTTTGGGGGCACCAGAACCGCGCCCACACAAGATGACGAACTTAATCATAAATGTGTGTGTTCTGTTTCACCGACCGGCCGTCCCATCTCTCTCCGCCCTCCATGAACCTCCTTATTCCTCGAGACACAACAATGTTGAAATTAAGCCAACTATACCCTACCGTGGCCTCTCAGTGTTAAGCGAAGAGTCACATGTCTCTTACTTTAAATCAAAAGCTAGAAATGATTCAGCATAGTGAGGAAGGCACGTCAAAAGCCAACAGGCCAAAAGCTACGCCTCTTGTGCCAGTCAGCCATGTTATGAATGCAAAAGAAAAGTTCTGGAAGCAAATGAAAAGTGCTATTCCAGTGAACACACATGATAAGAAAGTAAAACAGCCTGTTGGTGATGTGGGGAAAGTTTGTGTAGTCTGGACAGGTCACACCAGCCCCAACATTCCCTTAAGCCAAAGACTACTACAGAGAAAGCCCTAACTCTCTTCGATTCCGTGAGAGCAGAGAGAGGTGCTCTGCAGAAGAAAAGCAGGAAGCTAGCAGAGGTTGGTTCATGAGGTTTAAGGGAAGAAGCTGTCTCCCTGACATCACAGGGCCAGGTGGAGGGGCACGTGTTAGTGTGGAAGCTGTGGCAAGTTCTCCAGAAGATCCAGCTGAGAGAGTTCAGGAAGGCGGCTACACCGAACACATTTCCAGTGTAGACAAAGCAGCCTTCTATTGGAACAAGATGCCGTCGAGAGAGAGGTCAACACCTGGCCTCAAAGCTTCTAAAGAAAGCCTGACTCTTGTGAGGGGCTAACGCAGCTGCTGACTTTAAACTCGAGACAATATTCATCTACCATTCCAAAAAGCTTAGGGTCATTTACAATTATGCTGAATTTACTTGGCCCGTGTTCTATAAATGGAACAAAGGCTGCATGATGGCACATCTGTTTACAACATAGTATACTGAATATTTTAAGCCAACCGCTGACAATTATCACCCAGATAAAAAAGATTCTGCTCGTGGACGATGCAGCCGGTCACCCAAGAGCTCTGATGGAGATGGACGAGATTAACGTTGCTTTCATGTCTGCTAACATAACATCCATTCTGCAGCTCATGCTGCAAGGAATAATTTTGACTTTCAAGTCTTACTATTTAAGAAATACATTTTAAAAGGCTGTAGCTGCCAGAGATAGTGATTTCTCTGATAGATCTGGCAAAGTAATTGAAAACCTTCCGGGGAAGATTTCCTATTCTAGATGTCAGTAAGAACACTTTGTGATTCATGGGAACAGATAAAAACATCAACATTGACAGGGGTCTGGAAGAAGGTGATTCCAACCCTCACGGATGACACTGAGGGGTTCAAGAGCTCAGGGGAGGAAGTAACCACAGATGTGGTGAAAGAGCAAGAGAACTGGACTCAGAAGTGGAGCCCGAAGACGGGACTGAATGGTCGCATCTCATGATCACACTTGAACAGATGAGGAGATGCTTCTTACGGATGAGCGAAGAAAGTGGTTTCCTGAAATGGAATCTGCTCCTGATGGAGATGCCATCAAGACTGTTAAAATGACAACAGAGGATCTGGAATATCTCACAACATAGTTGATAGACCAGTGACAGGGTCTGAGAGGGATGGACCCCAAATGTGAAAGTTCTACTTGAAGCAGAATACTAGCAAACAGCAGCACATGCCCCAGAGAAACTGCTTATGAAAGGAAGAATCCACTGAGGTGGCAAACTTTGCACTATTGTCTTAGGAACTTGCCACAGTCACCCGACCTTCGACAACCACCACCGTGATGGGTCAGCAGCCATCAGCACTGAGACAGGAACCTTCACCAGCCAAAAGTTACGACTCCCTGAAAGCTCAGATGATGGTTAGCATAATTTAGAAATAAAGTATTTTTTTTTATTCTTAATGTTTATTTATTTTTGAGAGAGCACGTGCAAGTGCGCCTGAGTGAGGGAGGGGCAGAGAGAGAGGGAGACACAGCATCCAAAGCAGGCTCCAGGCTCTGAGCTGTCAGCACACAGCGTGACGTGGGGCTCGAACTCACAAACTGCGAGATCATGACCTGAGCCGAAGTCAGACACTTAACCAACTGAGCCACCCAGGCGCCCCAGAAATAAATTATTTTGAAATGAAGGTATGTACTATTTCTTTCTTTAGATATAATGCTATTGCACGCTTAATAGATTATAGTGTAAACATAACTTTCATATATACTGGGAAACCCGAAAATTAATTTACCTTGCTTTATTGCAATATTTGCTTTATTTTTATGGTCTGGAACTGACCCTGTGATATGAGGTATGCCTGTATCTGACAGAGAACTACAGTCCAGAATATATGGAGTACTCTCAAAACTCCACAGTAAAACCACAACCCAGGTAGAAAATGGGCAAAAGACAATAGAACCTGTTTCACACAGACAGCAAATACACTGATGAAAATATTTTAAACACCATTAGGGAAACACAAAGTAAAATGACAATGAGCGTTCACTACAAACCTATCAGAATTGCTAAAACAAAATATAGTGATAACACAAATGATGGTGAGGATGCAGAGAAACTGATCACTCATACATTATTGATGGGAATATAATACCGTGCATTCATAGCAGCGTATTTCCAATAGCCAAAAAACTGCAATAAAACCAGATATCTATCGATGAATGAATGGTTAAGGAAACTGTTATATATATACATATATAAAATGAGGAACACTATTCAGCAACAAAAAGGAATGAACTACTGATACACATAACTTGGATGAATATTCGAGGTATTATATCTAATGAAAAAACCCGATTCCAAAAGGCTACGTAACATACATGTTTACACATAAATACAAATTTCTGAACTGACAGTGCGGCCACATCAGAGTAAAGGCGGTGTGGTTACAAAAGGGCAACACAAGAGGCCCTTGTGATGAGGGAACAATAGAGTATTTTGACTACAGTGGCAGATACATACAACCTACAAAAGTGACAAAGCTGTATTGTACTCAATATATACACGCAAACAAATGAAAAATATCTGGAGAAATCCGTACAAGACCTGAGGATCCTATCAATGTCATTATCCTGGATGTGATATTTAATCCAATGGTTTTGCAAAATGTTACCATTAGAGAAAACTGTGTAAAGTTTTCACAAGACTTATATGCATTGTTTCTAAAAACTTCATGTCAATCTACAATCATCTGATAAGAATTAAAATTTTAAAAAATAGCAAGATGGCAGATGTTCAAATAAAAACTTACTCCAAACAAAAGCACTCAAATAGAAGGCAGAGATTATCAGACAGGATAAGAAAGTAAGTGCAAACTCTATCCTATAAAAAATTCACTTTAAATATAAAGACAAGTACAGATTTTTTAAAAAAGATGGCATTAGATATACCATGCAAACACTAATCATAAAAAGCATAACTGGTTACATTATTATAAAAAAAAATTCAGGAAGATAAGTTTTGCCAGGAATAAGTAGAAAAATTTCACAATGAAAAAGAAGACCTAACAATCTTAATGTGACTGTACCTAACATTAGAGCTTCAGGTTATATGACAAATGACAGAATAGAAAAACACAAAGTCACAATTACAGTTGGAAACCTCAACATGCCTTTCTCAAAAATGGATAAAACGGTGAAAGGGAAATTTATCACAAATACATATAATTTGCAAAACATTATCAACCAACTCGACCTGACATTTTATTTATTTTTGCTTATTTATTTAGAAAGACAGTGAGAGCACATGAGTGGGGAGGGGCAGAGAGAGAGGGACAGAGAGAATCTCAAGTAGGCACCACACCCCCGGCATAGAGCCCCATGTGAGATCGTGACTCAAGCTGAAACCAAGAGTCAGACGCTTAACCAATGGAGCCACTAGGCACCCCGTTTTTGAACATCTCGCCTAATAACAGCAGAATACATAACCTCTTCAAATGCGCATGGAACATTCACCAAGAAAGATAAACTTCAGTGAAGTCATAAAGATTATATTCTCAGAACACAAACAAATTAAGTTAGAAATGAATAATAGAAAAGTATGTGAAAAAACACCCATATATTTAGAAATCACACAAGGTTTTTCTAAATAACCCATGGTAGGGGGCAGGACATCTCAAGGTAAATTAGAAAATATTTTTGAACTAAATGAAAATGAACACATAACTGTCCAAAATTTCTAGATGCTAGAGTGAAATTCAGAACTTTAAAAGCTTATAATTAAAATAAAAATAATATCAAAACCAATGAAAAACCCAGGTTTCATTATAAGAAGTCAAAGAAAGAACTAATCCCCTAGTGAGTGGAAGGATAAAAACAGCAAAGAAAAGAAGTCAATGAAATAAAAAAAGGATAAATAGAGAAAAATCAATGAAACCAAAAGCACGTTCTTTTGAAAAACATAATCGGGAAAACTGGTAAATTTCCTTGAAACTGATGAAGAAAAAGAGAGAAAACCAATTATCAATGTTATAAATGAAAGAGGTGACTGGTATAGTTCATACAAACATCATTCTTCATGAATACTGACACAACCAACTTTTTAACACAGTGTCTGCAAACCAAACTCACCCATGTATAAATGACAGGTCACAACCAACTGGATTTTATTCCAGAAATACAAGGTTATTTGAACATTTAAAATATATATAAATTAATCATATTAGAAAAATTTAAAAAGGAATCATATGACTATTAGACTTGGTGCTTAAAAGACCAATTGACAAAAATCAAACTCCATTCATGATACAACTCTGAGCAAACTCAAGTAGAAAACACCATTCATGGCGGACATGAGACATGCGGTGAATGACTCAATGCTGTCCCCAAAGACAGAATAAGACAAGAATATCTTGTCACCAATTCTCTTCAGCATTGTAGTGAAAATGCAGAAAGGGCAAAAAAAAAAAAAAAAAAGATATAAAAAGCATAAAGATTAAAAAGGAACTGCAGGAGACATGGTCATATACCATCATTAGAAAACCTTAACCAAAAAGCCACCAAAATGAAGTTTGCTTATCAAGGTTACAGGAAACAAGGTCAATACACAGGGATCAACTGTGCTGCTACTGATTAACAAAGAACAACCAAAAAGTGAAAGTACATAAACAGTACTGCTTATAAGACACAGACCTAGGGATAAATCTAATAAAACACACAATATCCATACTCTGGCAATACAAAACGCTGCTTCAAGAAATTAAAGATCTAATTAAATGGAGGGAAAGAGATCATATTCATGGATCAGAAGACTCAATATTATTAAGATGTCAACTTTCCCCAAACTGACTTACACAGTCAATAAAATCCTAAAGCAGTATTAAAACAGCCTTTCTTTTCTTTTTTTGGAAATCGACAAGTTCATGCTGAAATGTATGTGGAAACACAAAAGACTTAGAAGGTCCAAACGATACTGGACAAGAGAACAAAGTTGGAGAATTTATACAATTTCATTTAAAGACTTATTAACAAAGTTAGGGAATACAGACAATGTAGAGAAGATAAACAGGTTAGTGAGACAGAAAAAAAGCGTCCACAGGTAGAACCCCCAAAAACACAGACACAAATACAAATAATCAACTGGGACTTTTAAGAAGGTACCAAAGTAATTCAATGGAGAAAAGACAGTCTTTTCAATAAATAGTACTAAAACAAGTGAATGTTCAAATGGAAAAATCTAAATCTCGACGCTTAACACACACTATACACAAAAATGTATTCAAAACAGATCATACACCTAAACATAGAGCCAAGGCATTTAGAAAACAGGGGGAAAATCTTCGATGCTACTGGGTCTGTATAGATTTTTTAGAAAATATTAAAACCAATAAGCTGGATTTTATCAAAATGAAAAACTTAAAAAAAAAATTGTTTTAATGCTTATTGATTTTTGAGACAGAGAGAGACAGAGTGTGAGTGGGCAAGGGGCAGAAAGAGGGAGACGCAGAATCTGAAGCAGGCTCCAGGCTCTGAGCTATCAGCACAGAGCCCGATGTGGGACTCGAACTCACGAACCGTGAATTCATTACCTGAGCCGAAATCAGAGGCTTAACCAACTGAGCTCCCAGGTGCCCCATCAAAATGAAAAGCTTTTTAAGAGGCCACACACTGGGGGAGAATATTCACAATCAATACAAATAAGACAAACAACCTAACTATGAAAAGGGCAAACGATTTGAACAGATGCTTCACAAAATAAGATACACAAATGGCCAGGACTTGAAAGATGCATAACATCATTATTAGGGAAATGCAAATGAAAAGCACAGGGAAATTCCACTAGGCACATGAAAATGGCTACAGTCAAAAGTCACGGTACCAAAGTACTGGCAAAAATGTGAATAACTGCGACTCTCACACAAGGGTGACGGAAATGCAAAACGTAACAAGCACTTCAGACAAGTCAGACATTACATATACTAACCTACAAACCCAGAAATTTTACTCCTCAATATTTACCCAAGAGAAATAAAAACACGCCTACATTAAAATGCACAAGTTCACTGCAGCTATGTTCTTAATAATCAAAAACTGGAAACAGAATGGATAAAGAAGCTGTAATATATGCATACAATAAAATACAACTTTGCAATAAAAACGAATGTGTGACTGATACGTGCTAAAACATGGATGCATCTCAAAATCATGCAGAATAAAAGACAGATGAGCAAGAGGACATCTTGTATAGATCCATTTACGTGAAATGATATTAAGAACATCAATCCAACCTAGTGACAGAAAGCAGATCACTGGCTGCCAGGGGCCAGGAGGGAGGAGGAAGTCCCAGGAGTGGATGGGAAGGGGAAGGAGAAACCCTCCTGGTGATGAGGGTGTTGTCTCTCTTAATTGTAGAAGTAATACGTGTGAGTATACTCTTACTAAAATTCAAGTAGGAGGTGACAGGGTGGCTCAGTTGGTTAAGCGTCCAAATTCAGCTCAGGTCATGATCTCGCAGTTCGTGGGTTCAAGCCCCACATCCGGCTCTGTGCTGACAGTTTGGAGCCTGGAGCCTGTTTCAGATTCTGTGTCTGCCTCTGTCTCTGCCCCTCCACTACTTGTGCTCTCTCTTTCAAAAATAAATAAATATTTTTAAAAAATGTTTAAACAGATCTTTCTTAAAAATATATATATCCTCACAAAAAAACAAAAAAAAAAACTAAAAAAAAAAAAATATATATATATATATCCTCAAAAAACTAAAAATAGAACTACCCTATGACCCAGCAATTGCACTACTACGCATTTATCCACGGGATACAGGTGTGCTGTTTCAAAGGGGCACATTCACCCCAGTGTTTACAGCAGCACTATCAACAATAGCCAAAGTATGGAAAGAGCCCAAATGTCCTTCGATGGATGAATGGATAAAGATGTGGTGTGTATATATACAATGGAGTATTACTCGGCAATCAAAAAGAATAAAATCTTGCCATTGCACTACATGGATGGAACTGGAGGGTATTATGCTAAGTGAAATTAGTCAGAGAAAGACAAATATCATATGACTTCACTCATACGAGGACTTTAAGAGACAAAACAGATGAACGTAAGGGAAGGGAAACAAAAATAATATAAAAACTGGGAGGGGGACAAAACAGAAGAGACTCATAAATATGGAGAACAAACAGAGGGTTACGGGAGGGGTTGTCAGAGGGGGGATGGGATAAATGGGTTAAGGGGCACTAAGGAATCTACTCCTGAAATCATTGTTGCACTAGATGCTAACTAATTTGGATGTAAATTTATACACACACACACACACACACACACATATATATAAAATAAAACTCAAGTTGGATACTTAAATAGGGTATATTTAACCATATTTAAATGACTACCCAGAGTTGATTTTTTTTAATTTTGAAACATTATTGTTTTAATAATGAAACTCTTAAAATTTTGAAAATCACAGACAGGAAAATAGACATTATTGTTACAGTTACATAATCATATATTATGCTTTATTAAAACAAATCAACTAAAGCATATGTATAAATATCAAAACCATACATCTGAAGACAAAAACAAGTTACAAAACACGTGTTCCCACCGATACCCTAGCAAATCAATCACACACACACACACACACACACACACAAACATACATTAAAATATTATTGTATAAGTAATGAGACATGGATCAATATTAAGTAGATCGAGAAAAGTGCTGAAGGTGGAAAAAGTCATAGGGTATGGGATAGTTTTGAGGACGGTGTGCATATAATTCAACTATTCTCGTAGTACATCACTTCCAACCTGCAGCAGGCACACAGGCACACAATGGTTATGCTATTGCTCATAATTTGACACACATAGGAAATATGTCAAGTTTCTCCCCCCTGGAAAGCCAGGCTATCATTGGGTCAACAGGTTTGAATTCAAGCAACAAAGCTAAGATGCTCTTCCTGTAAATTTGAACTGGGGCACAAAGGTCATATGCACTAGAGTACTACAGAGTAGACATTCAATGTTATTTCTGGTTCCAGAACCTACGAAGAGGAAGCAGACACATCCTTCAGACTGCCCCTGGCTGGTGGCGGTGTACATTCTGGGCCGGGCTGGTCCACGGTGGGAACCCCTATAGTAGATCCCAGGAGGAACCAGACCATCACACATTATTTGCAGAGGTGACAGCATAGTTGGGGGGTGGACTAATCAAAAACATACGATGGCTCATGATAGGGAATGTCACGGGGTGACACGTGTTTCTCCAAAAGTGAAATCAGAGACTGAGAAGATTATTCTGTTTATTTGTTCTTTTCCAAAAGCTTCACGTTGCATGGTTAGTATTTTTATAAATGTCTACCATCAGCTTTATTTCTATTAAAGAATTTTGAGATCAGAGAAAAGCATAACTTTAGGGATAAGAGATCTAAAGGAAAATTTCTGTCCATATTTCCTAAAGACATACTTCCTTCAATACAATCTTCAGATATAATAAAGTCTGGATTTTGTTAAAGCCTGTACATTCAAAACACGTTTAGGACTTCCTCTCACTATCAATTGTGTTGCTCAACAAAGGGCATTTCTGATAAAGTTGCTCAACTACGTTTGCTGCATTCTTCGGGTATCCCCCCTATTACTCCTCTGACCTACGAATGAGTACAACTTGTGGACGAAGGTCTCAAAAAAAAATGTAAGATGCTGACAGTTTTTCCCAAATGTGGTCTGATTACTAATGGCCAAATTCTGGAAGAACATTTTCATATCTCTGATTGACAGGATTACCTCCTATGTAAATTCTTGGTTTAATAAGCTCTAATTCATAATAAAATAATCCCCCATACTCCCTACCCGTATTAGTAGGCTTTCTTCCACATGCAGTCATTTTTAGTTGTCTTATTTACATCAGATTCTCAAACATTCATCAAATTCAGAGTGTTTTCCCCTATGAGTATTCTCGTTTGCTCTGGAAGATGACTTCTGGTAAGAGATTTGCCATGCTTTACATTCTTTGAGTCACGTCCTTTGTAAATTTTCCATGGTATTTTGAGGTATGACTCACGAGAGAAAGATTCCTCTCACCGCTGTATTTACTAGTTTTCTTCCTCTGTGTGTAATCTTGGATGTGCTGTGATAACTGATTCCTTGGCAGTTACCTCGCACTCAATACATTCATAGGGTTTCTCTCTTACGTGTCTTCTCTGATGTACTTTGAGGCCTGAGTTGCAACTGAAGGTTTTCCCACAATGCTTACACTCATAGGGTTTCTCTCCTGTGTGTGTTCTCTGATGCTTAGTGAGATCTGACTTATGACAGAAGGACTTCCCACATTCGTCACACTTATAAGGTTTCTCGCCTGTGTGTATCCTCTGATGTACGGTGAGAACGGATTTCTCCGAAAATGATTTCCCACACTCGTTACATTCATAGGGCTTCTCACCTGTGTGAGTTCTCTGATGTGATCTGAGGACTGAACCGCAAGTGAAAGTCTTCCCACACTGATTACAGTGATAGGATTTCTCCCCTCTGTGTGTTCTCTTATGTACTGTATAGTCTGACTTAAGGTAGAAAGTTTTCCCACATTTCTTGCACACATAGGGTTTCTCCCCTGTATGACTTCTCTGGTGTACTGTAAGGTATGAATTCCTAGAGAAGAATTTCCCACATTCCTTACATTCATAGGGTTTCTCACCTGTGTGAGTTCTGTGGTGTTTAGTGAGGTCCGATTTATTGTAGAAGGTTTTCCCACATTCATCACACTTGTAAGGTTTCTCGCCTGTGTGTATCCTCTGATGTACTGTGAGAACTGATTTCTCGGAAAAGGATTTCCCACACTCGTTACATTCATAGGGTTTCTCCTTTGTGTGAGTTCTCTGATGAACTTTCAGGCCCGAGTTACGACTAAAGGTCTTCCCGCACTGATTACATCCATAGGGTTTTCCCCCTATGTGAGTTTTCTCATGTTTCGTGACATCTGACTTGTGACAGAAGGTTTTCCCACAGAGCTCACATTCGTAGGGCTTCTCCCCTGTGTGAGTTCTCAGATGTACTGTAAGGTACGAGTTTCTGGAGAAGAATTTCCCACACCGATCACACTCATAGGGTTTCTCGCCTGTGTGTGTTTTCTGATGTATTGTGAGGACTGAGTTGCTTATGAAGGTTTTTCCACATTGGTTACATTCATAGGGCTTCTCCCCTGTGTGAATCCTCTGGTGTACCGTGAGATAGGACTTATGGTAGAAACACTTCCCACATTCCTTACATTCATAGGGCTTCTCTCCTGTGTGAGTCCTCTGGTGAATTATGAGGTGTGAACTCCTAGAGAAGCATTTCCCACAGGCCTTACATTCGTAGGGTTTCTCTCCTGTGTGGATTCTCTGATGTAAAGTGAGGAGGGATTTCCGAGAGAAGCATTTCCCACATTCCTTACATTCGTATGGTTTCTCTCTTGGATGTATTTTCTGGTGTTTGGGGAGTTTTGACTTTTTGCAGAATGCTTTTCCACATTCGTCACATTCATGGACTTTGTCTCCTACGTGTGTTCTCGCAGTTATATTAAGAACGGACTTCTCCCAGAAAGGTTCTCCCAAGTTGTTATATTCAAATACTCTATCTCCTGTGTCAGGGAAGTCTGATCTCCTACTGAAACTAACCACTCTATCAATGTACTCATAACCCTTCACCTTTAAATGAACTCTAGGTTTCAAGAGGGAGGACTTCTCAAATGTTTTACCGTATTCATTAAACTCATGAAGATTTTCCATTCTTTGTGCTATCTTACGGACCACGAGGGTTGCATTATTACAGAACGTTTTATCAGATTCATTATGTTCACGAGGACTCTCTCCTATACAAGCTTGGTTATATGGGACAAGTGCCTTCTCATGGAACTCTTTCCCGTATTCCTCATATTCCTTATTCCTTTGAATTAAGCATTGTTGTACATTTTTAATTTTCTGATATGGAATGAAATCTTCATTACGACTTACATATTTTTGATTTTGAATGAATTCACAAGGTTTCTCCCCCATTTGAGTTTTTTCAGGGTTACTATGAAGGAACAATTTCCCACATGGATTGAGGTCATCAGGCTTCTTACTTAAATAGTTTTTCTTATTAACAATTAATTCTGAAATACATTTCAAATTCATACCACACGAGTCACATTTACAGGGTATTTTTATGGAAGGAATGCTGTCTGTGCTGAAATTAAAAATGTTTCCTAATACATTACCTCTGGGTACAGTCAGTGTTTTGTTGTTGATAAATGGAGCCTGCCAGAAAGGTCTGTGCTGGATTTCTTGATTCTGTTCTAGTTGGTTATCAACTTTGCAGACTTCTAGAAATGAAGGAAAAAAACAAAACAACCACAACAATCATAAGTAATGAATCTTATGGTAATTATGATGAAATTACACTTACAAACAAATGCCCTTTTACACAGTTGACTTAGTTTTATGAAATAAGACAGATCCAAATAGTCGTGTTGCCCCATCAGAACAGTTACCTCTGTTTATATCAGAAGAAATAAAACCTGACAGGGTGGAAAAAGGGGGATAGAAACTTATAACAAACACAACTATATTTGGCAATTTACAAATATGTACTTCCAAGACTTCATATACACAGTAGAAATAAATATAAAGCACGGTGAAGAAAAGGAAACAGTCATTGAAAAAAAAGGGGGCTGATCTAGGAATGGGAAATACAGAGAACTAGAGAGGCCCTAAAGAAGTAGATGAGAATGCCCTAAAGAGGTACCAGAGGGATGATCTGATATTCTGAAGGATCAGACTTTAGGTAATTTTCCTCCCATCCTTACATTGTGCACCTAAATTCTATGGTTTACATGTTTCCAGTTTCATCCCCTTCTTTTTAAAATTACCTCTGTTTTGGGGTGCCTGGGTGGCTCAGTCAGTCAAATGTCTGACTCCTGGTTTCAGCTCAAGTCATGATCTCACAGTTCGTGAGTTCGAGCCCCACATCGGGCTCTGTGCTGACAGCATGGAGCCTGCCTGGGATTCCCTCTCTCCCTCCCTCTCTTTCTGCCCTTCCTCCAGTCTATCTCTCAAAATAAATAAACTTAAAAAAAATTTTTTTAATTATGTCTATTTTGTTACACGTTAACTTATTATACCGTCAATGCCAAATTAAATCCCCAAAACACCGATTTCTTTGTGCTTATGAAAGGACTCCTGTAACGTAGCTTCTAAGTTTCCCTCCAGTCATGTTACTTACAAATGTCTCCCAGGAAATATGAAATCAGATGAGAAAGAAGGCTGAAATGACCAAATCGATCAACTGTTTTTAGTTGTGGTATATTCAGCTTAGTCTCAGAGTTTGTTCAAAAGGGAACCTCTACTACCACCAGATGCTAGTTTTCCCCCATTTTAAACATGCTCTGATATAATAGTAATAATTTTTTCTTGACACTCAGATCTCTACCTTTATTGGTTTTATTCATAACCATGGAAGACCTGACCTAAAACACTTACCCTAAGAATTCTCAGCCATACTTCACGTTACCTTCTTGCTTAGTACATACAACGTAAAACCTATTCACAGCTCATTGTCTCTAAGTGCCATCACAGCAAACAGACTGCAGTTATAATTCTGGGGGGGCGGGGGGGGGGGACTTTTTACCAACAATATACATAATTAGCTGTTGTTCAACTAATTATGTTGTTCAACATAATAAACGTCTTCTTTCTACAAATGCCAGACTATTAATTTGCCAAAACTTGTTCAAGTTCAACCAAGACTTTTCACTCAGTGAGCTTACATTCCCACTTTGGACTTGCTCACAACTTCATTCTTCAGGAAAATGACATGTCTCATAACTCATGTCTTCACAAACTTCTCTACAATTTCAAGTCCCACATACGCTGAAATTTAAAATCAATCACATTCTATACATCTCATTCTATCACAATGTTAGATTACACTCCCTTGAAACATAAACATATCCTGTTAATTGCTGAAATTTAGAATACTCAGTAGTCTTTTTTTTCTTTTTCCAACCGCAAACTATGGTATCAGAAGTATTTATATCTGATTTCCTCTAAATTCATCTGAGTGGATTCTGGAAGTAATGGTCCTTAACAAGTCGTGTGCTTTCCAAAACAAAGATCAAGTTTGTTCTTGATCAAATTTATAATTTTGGACGAGAATCTACAGGTTTATAACCCAACATGTGGGTTTAGAAATTAATTTCTCATAGTATTTTGTGAATGAATGTATATAGGCTCTCTCACTCAAGGGTCACAGTTAATGAATTAAGTAAGGATCCAATATCTACTCTATGTTATATAACAAAAAAAAGTATGCTCTCAGAAAAAATTATAATCCAGATAATAGCTTCATTCAAAATCCATACACCATCAGGAACCAGGTTCTACAGCAGATGATGTAAACCAAAGCAATGAAGGAACATTTTACATTACAAAAGGTGTGGAAAGCTGAGTGTAAACTTAAAATTCATGACGATGATATTCACAACAGGAACAGTAACAGACCGTTTCCGTGAGCCAGGTACTGTTCCATGTACTCTTCATGTATTAATTCACAAGAATTACCAAATACATTAGAAATGAAATGTGACGTTGTAGGGCAGGAAAGCATATCTGGGGGTAAAACTCAGGAAGAAGGATTAAATGGGAGTTTAGCACCAGTTCTGTGCCACACAGATGAGATGTAGCCATATTTAAGGGTCATTAAAGGAGGAAAACTTAAATTTGCTATATTACATATTGGGGAAAATATAACTCAGGATATTAACATGATAAATCAGATGCTTTGTGGGGCAAAGTCTAATTTCATTTAGGAATTAGACCATCAAAGGGTAAAACAGTATGCCCAAGTGTTTTGGGGGATGTCAGTGCAAAATGAGAATAGAAAATAATTTGCGGGGCGCCTGGGTGGCGCAGTCGGTTAAGCGTCCGACTTCAGCCAGGTCACGATCTCGCGGTCCGTGAGTTCGAGCCCCGCGTCAGGCTCTGGGCTGATGGCTCGGAGCCTGGAGCCTGTTTCCGATTCTGTGTGTCTCCCTCTCTCTCTGCCCCTCCCCCGTTCATGCTCTGTCTCTCTCTGTCCCAAAAATAAATAATAAAAAACGTTGAAAAAAAAATTAAAAAAAAAAAAAAAAGAAAATAATTTGCAAAGTTTACAAAATAACAACAATACTGATCTAACATTAGGAAGGAAGGAAGAAGGCAGAAAAATAAAATACCGCGACGGTCAGTTGTAAGAGTGGAAGACTCAGAGAATGTAACAAATCAAGTGGGGAAAATCTATGATTTGTAAATGCTAATTGTAATATTAGTTCTTGCCACACTGAAGGGATCAGGATATCCTACCCAGGACGTCCTACACACAGGCAAGTAGAACGCTGAATGTTGAGTGGGCAAAAGATGAAGACAGAAACATGGACTTCTCAGGATAAATGAAAACCTGGCATCTTAGCCATAGGAAGGCATTACCCTATTCTGAAGATCCAATTTGACAAGATGTCTTCTAACAGATAAATTTAGTCGGTTCGATGGTGATTATCGAAATGTTGCAAAGTCCTCTCTTGCATTTTACTTGGTACTTTACATTGGCCACAGTTATCCATTCTATTGATTCTCCTTTCCTTTTTGGGCTAATTTTGTATCTTTTCTACTTTTTCTTCTTTACAACTTTGAAAGTTACACACACTGGTTTCTCAGCTTTAGGTGGCTTTCTGTTAATCTTACCATAAATACTTAACTTAAAATCTGAAGTAATTCAAAATCTTGAACCTCTTTTTCTGAATAAAAGAAGCATCAAACTCAATTTGACCACCCCTCACCTCATTTATATGCAGTTATTGTTTTGCAGATCATAGTGTCTTTTTTAGTCCCACACATTAGATATCTTCATCATTTTATACACATTATTGTTCAGATTTACCTGGATGTTTTCTAATTTCCTATCACTAACTGCTCTTTCTCTCATCTCCAGCATCCTTTTGGGGATCATATTCTCTTTTCTAGTAATCTCTCCATTAGAATTTTACAACGAAATTACACAATAAAAGGTACGGTTTCTATCATTTATTTCAGGATCAACCCAAGTTTTACAATATGCTCCGACAAGAACTCTCCCGTTGACTAAACCTTAGTTAGGCTCCACTGAGCCCTGTTCTCAACTAGGCCTTTCCATGTTTATCCAGGCTGAATTCGGTTCTAGCAAGAGTCCTTTTAAGTCAGTCTAGTGGGAAGCCCCTCACCCTTGATATCTGATCAAGTTCCTTATTCCCTGCCCTTGATGTGCCTCGTCTGCATTTAGCAAGAATCCCCCTACCCCTGATGTCCCTCTTAGTACTGTTCTATCCAGTGATCCCCCCAGATTGTTGGCTATAAGTCCCTAGCTGCCTTAGCAGTATTTGGAGTTGAGCTCAGTTTTACTGAAGCTTCTCACTTACTATTCCCATAGCTATTGAATAAAATCTGTATCTATCACCTTTAGCTGGAGTCTGGCTTTATTCCTCTTTGAAATAGCATCAGCTCAGTCAACTGCTGCAAGAGGAACAGGAGCAGAGAGGTAAACCCTCTGTGACACAGGCTTGGAAGGGCGGCTGAAAATGCAGCACAGACACTGATGAAATTCTCCTGACACAGGACAGTCAAGGACTATGGAACACAATCAAATACAGCCACACATAAGTAACTGCAGTCCCTGCCAAAAATAAAGGATGAAATACATCAAACCACAAATTTAAGAAACAGAAAGCAGGGGCACCTGGGGGGCTCAGTCAGTTGAACATCTGACTCTTGACTTTGGCTCAAGTCATGATCTCACAGTTCTCGAGTTCGAGCCCCACATCGGGCTCTGCGCTGACGCGCGGAGCCTGCTTTGGATTCTCTCTCTCCCTCTCTGCCCCTCCCCCACTCGTGCTCTCTCTCAAAATAAACAAACTTAAAAAAAAAAGAAAAAGGAAACTGAGAAAACAGCAAGGAATACCCAGAAAACCTCAAAATCAAATCAAAGCTAAACAGCTGAAAACCAAAATGAAAAGAAAATCTTGAAAGCAACAAAACAGAATATTAAAGAACAGAAGAACAAACACTTGAAAATCACAGGAGGAGGGACGTTAAGCCAGAAGAAAATGAAGTGAATCTTTCAAGTATGTGCAGAAATGAGTGTCAATGCAGAATTTTGTATCTAGAGAAAACATGTTTCATAAATGAAGAGGAAATAAAGGCTCTTTGGACAAATAAAAGTGGAGAGAATTTACTGCCAACACATCCATGTCGTAAGAAATACTAAAAGGAGTATTAGAAAGAGTAAGCTGCACAAAGAAATACAGTGCTAATGGTTTAAAAAAAGAAAGTAAATAAAAGATGCCTTGTGGGGTTTGAAGTAAAATATCACATAGAATGGGAGGAACAGAAGTATATTGACATAAGATTGCAAAGCTACATGTAAACTAGTATGTCATTTGAAATCAGACTGATAAATTAAAGATGTTGTATTCCATAGGGCAAACACTTAAATGCTTGAAATATTCTTATTAAAAAACAGAGGTTTTCACACTAGGTAAAATAGACCCAACCATACGGGTCTTTGAATGCTATCGATAGAAAATCCACTCTAAATATAAATAGGCTAAAAGTTAAAAGATGGAGGGGTACCTGGGTGGCTCAGTTGGTTAAGCCTCCAACCCTTGATTTCAGTTCAGGTCAAGACATCATGGTTCGGGAGTTCAAGCCCAGAGTTGGGCTCTGAGCTGGCAGTGTGGAGCCTGCCTGGGATTCTCTCCTTCCCTTTCTCTCTGCCCCTCCCCCGCTTGTGCTCTCACTCTCAAATAAATCAACTTAACAACAAAAAAAGTAAAAAGATGGAAAAAGATATACATGGAAACGTTAATTAAAAGAAAGGTGAAGGTACTATGTATGCGTCTTTCTTTTTTTGCCTCCAGCATTCTGACTAAAAACTGAGGGTTCCTGTGACTAGCCAGCCCACCTCAGATTTGATAATATGCTAGAACAACTCACAGAACTCAGAAAACAATTTACTTATTTATTACTAGTTTATTATAAAGGATTCAACTCTGGAACAGCCAGAAGGAAAACACACATTGGCAAGGGTTTGGGACGTGAGCGGTGTGTGAGCGTGTGGAACTCCGGGCACGCAACTCAACACTCCTCAAACTCTGTTGTTTAGAAGTGTTTACGGAGGTTTCATTGCCCAGGCTTGAATGATTAAATCACAGGCCGCTGGTGGCAGCCAGCCCCTCGCTGAAGCGGTCTAGTGACCCCCAGCATCCAGTCAGCCCAGTATACCAAAGACCCTCTTTTCATGCCAGAGACCCCAAGGGATTATGGAGCCATGCGTACAAGGAATCACATATGAAGTTCAAAATTCTGTTATATTCTAGCCTCTGTCACTACCTAAAAACTGCAATAGACCCCCACAGTTTTATCTGAATGAAATTCAAATTTAGCGGCACGGCTGAGAACATCAAGATCAAGTTCATGCTGAGGTCTCCAACTTTACTCCATGCTGTTGCTCACTGCACTTGCCACACCAGAGCCACACCAGCCATCCTGCCGTTGACCCAACAAGTCAAGCACATTCCCCTCTCTCTCAGAAAACGCTCTTCTCAGGGATCACATGGTTTAGGTCCTTTTCAACTAAAATTTTGAAGAAGCCACGTGGGCCACTTGGCTTAAACAGTCCACCTATCCCAAATGCCCTCGATCACATCACCTCATTTTCTTATCTTTAAAACCCTTCATAATGGAGTGCCTGGGTGGCTCAGTTGGTTAAGCATCTGACTTCAGCTCGGGATGATCTTGCGGTTCATCAGTTCGAGTGCTGTGCTGACAGCTCAGAGCCCGGAGCCTGCTTCCAATTCTGTGTCTCCCTCTCTCTATGCTCCCAACTCACGCGCACGCGGGGGCTCTTTCTCTTTCTCAAAAATAAACATTAAAAAGAAAATTTAGGGGCGCCTGGGTGGCTCAGTCGGTTGAGCGTCCGACTTCGGCTCAGGTCACGATCTCACGGTCCGTGAGTTCGAGCCCCGCGTCGGGCTCTGGGCTGATGATGGCCCAGAGCCTGGAGCCTGCTTCGGATTCTGTGTCTCCCTCTCTCTCTGACCCTCCCCCGTTCATGCTCTGCCTCTCTCTGTCTCAAAAATAAATAAACGTTAAAAAAAAAAATATTAAAAAAAAAAAAAAAAAAAAAATTTAAAAAAATAAAAAAATAAAACCCTTCATAGCATTCAGCATGACCTGAAATTGTAAGATTAAATTATTTGCACCCTTGTTTACTGTCTACTTCTTCGTCTATGGTCCTTACCTCTATGCCTCCCTCCTGAATCTAAGGTCCACGAAAGCAGAATCCTTGATGTATCTTTGATGTATCCCAAGCTTTTAGGAGGGCATTAGTTAAATGTTAGCTGGAGGTGTAAACTTCCTGAATGCCTATTTTAGCAAGGCACTGTGATTTGTACCTTGCCTCATCTGATGCTCGTACGTATTGTGACAAAGGTCTTACTATTGAAATATACAATGAGGAAACAGAGGCTCACAGAGGTTAAGTGACTTGTCTAAGCTAATAAATGGCTTACCTAGGATTTGTGGAGTAGGTGTATGAATATCAAAGCACACTTCAGAGCAAAAAGTTCTACGAGAGATAGAGACATCATCATAACGGGGTCATCTCATTAAGAGAAGAACATAAAGATTCTTATATTTATACACTTAATAATAATTCTTAATGATTCTTTAAAAAAAAGTTTTTTTAATGTTTATTTTTGAGAGAGAGAGAGAGAGAGAGAGAGAGACAGAGCACAAGCAGGGGAGAGGCAGAGAGAGAGGGATCCACAGTCCAAAACAGGCTCCAGTCTCCGAACTGTCAGCACAGAGCCCAACGCGGGGCTCGAACCCACGAGCCGTGATATCATGACCTGAGCCGAAGTCGACGCTTAACCAACTGAGCCACCCAGGCGCCCCAATAATAAATCTTTAAATAGATAAAGCAAAACCGAACAGAACTGAAAGGACAAATAAATGAATACAAAATTCTAGCTGGAGACTCGAACGGTGCTATCTCACTGTGTCACTGACAAAGCTTTTGAGTGTTCTAGCCCCAATCCCATTTTGCCATCAGCCCAGTGACTTTTAGTTTACTGCTTCATATGGAGCAGTGATTTTTCAGGAATGCACATATCGTGTTATAACAGGTGTATTCATACACCTTCATTGCTCTCCACTTGTTTTTAGCCTTTTATCTACACAGACACCCAGCCTTTGTGTTGCCCAGATTTGCAACTGGTACATTCTCTTCTGTCAGCTAGCTCCCACAATTGCTTTAATTAGTTCTTCAGTTAAATTCAAAGCCCACCACCAGTCTTTTTACCATGCTTTCTTTCTGTCACTCCTTGGTTACCTGATACTCATTCTCTAATAGAGGCTTCCAGGAACAATGATCCTAGGGTTCTTGCCTATTCGAAAAAGATTTGTTCCTCATTAAAGAAGATCCTCTTAAATGGGTATAATACTGTCAATGGAACACACTAAGGATTTTTTAGGAACTGCTGTGCTAATTCTTACCTACAGATTTAACTATGGAAAAGTCTGAAGCTAGTTGGACTTTCTCTTATATTGGCTGGTTATCAAATTGACTCTTTGTTTTTGAAATCCCGTCCCTTTATTAGAATCTATCCTAATGTGGATGCGACTGGCCCTTTTATACAGATTCAATTGCACCTCTCCCTCCAACCCCCCCCCCCCAAAAAGTGTTCCTGGGTTATTTTAAATATTTGTTCTATTTCCTTTACTTTCCCATTTGGGGGACGAACTGTAGGCAGAGCATGCGGGGGAGCTCTAATCTTCAGGACTCATTTCAGCTGCTTCTCGCTCACATGTCTCACTTCCTTCTGAATGTAATTTCAACACTATCTGTTTTTTCTTGCGATTCCTCCGATTTCCTTTCTTGACTGTGATTTTATTTTTTGTTTCAATTCTTTTCTGACTTTGACACCCCACAATTTGTTTTCTATTAACATCTTCCTTAAAAACTTGTATCACAGAGGTAATTAATTCCATTAGTTCTCTCTTTTGAAACTCATTATTTAATATTTGGTCACACTATTTATCTACTTTATGACTACTTTGATCAGATGACAATTCAATCACCTACTATCTTTCTTGCCGATCTTTGTCCTCCCTTTTTTCTTGCAACAGTTTCGTATGTATTTTGTGCTGGTTCCTGTTCAATTACTCAGGCTGAAAGGAGGTGAGCTTTGTAAGGAACAGCACGCTGCACAAGGTTTACTCGAGAGAAGGGAAGAGAGTCACGTCTTAGGCTGACAAGGTAATTCCTTATGAACAAGCATTTTGCACATGTACTAAACTCAGTTTATAGATCAGCCAAACTCTGCTTTCCTTCGTAGCCAGAGCGGCCTTGGCAGCGGCTTCTCTCTTGGCGATCCCTGCGTCGGGTCACCGGGCTGGCACTGCTGTCGCTCCAGAGTGAGGAACGGCGGGTGTCGAGCTGACTTCCAGAAACTACGTGCCCCGGTAACCGAACTGGACCCACGGAGGCTCTGGGGCCCCAGCATCTGCCCAGACAAACCGTCTGATGCAATCCAGAAAAGAAAGGTAGTCAAACCTCTACAGAACAATTGCATCTAATAAAGGAGAACAGGAAGAAGACCACAGATCTATCGTTCTCCCTTCCACCTCTCCGACGCGCCGCTCTGGGACACAGCGGTTCACATGAAGACTCTGACAATACCCTGTTGGTCCGAGCGACCCGAAGTGCTAATTACAGAGCTCTGGTCACCAAGGCAACTGCCGTCTGGAACTTTCCTTTCCTCCTAACCGCTTCCCTCATTTTTGTAGAAGGTCTGCACATCCTTACCAATTGTTACCGAGCGAGTTTTTGCTTCAAATCCTGTGTCCTGCAAGTACCCGCTAAGAGCGCGTAAGATTCTCTCTCCACATTTAGACGTCTGTGAGGCGGTTTTCCCAGACGTAAAGCCTCTCTTGCGCTATCACAGAAACAGAAGAGGCTACTGGAAGATATGTTTGGTTTCTACACTTTACTACATCTGCTTGGCAGAAGCAAACTGCATCCGAGGGAGCTCAGCCATCTAGGGCACAGCACTGCTGTTAATCTAAGTTTTACGTTTCACACCTCAGACTACGCACTCTGTTCACGAAAAGCACTGCGCCAGTCCCCCAGAGCATCAGAAATGCTTTTGTTTTCTACCCGCCTGCTGATACACACGCTCCTTGATTTGTCCAATTTCGCACCGTTTACACCTGCACTGATTTGGGATTTCAGATATCCTCTCGTGTCATAGTGACATGTATGTGGTTCATTTTCCTTAATGCTTCTGGATGGTTTGTGAGCAGAGAGAGAAAAAAGGCTGACGTTACATATTCTTCAAAACGTTCATTTTGTTTTTGAAAACTGTCTTAATTTGGCTACAGGACGCCACATTCTCTGTTTCTACCTTATCCCCAAACTGCTTGTCTCTCTTCTTCACTGAGCTTTCTCATTTTAATGACTTCTGAAAGCCGGTAGCCCAGGGGAGAGTCTTCAGACCTCTCAGATCTGTTCATTGGTACCTTTAAGGAGAGGCTGTCTGGTCCCTTAGGCTCAGACACTAAATTTAAAAACTTTAAGTACTACCATAAATTGATAATTTCCAAATAAATCATCTCCAACCTGGGGTCTCCCCTAAACTACCTCTGCTCAAACAGTCAAATGCTTACTTACTCCCAGGTAAACCTGGACAGTTTATAATCACCTGAAACTTGGTATGTGCAGTCTAAACTCCTATGACTTCTAAACTGCTTCTCCCCAATCTCCCCCCATCTTGGCAACCGGTACCCATTCATCCAATTGCTCTGGATGAAATCCTTGGAGTCGCTGACTCCTTTCTTTCTCTCACATTCCTCATCCAACTCACAGCACATCTTATAGGTCCCACCTTCAAACCATAACCAGAAGCCAACCATGGCCACTCTTCTCCGCCACTCCCAACCGGGGGTAACCTATCCCCCCTCCTCAGAGACTGCAGTACTGTCCTGCTGGTCTCCCTTTCATCCCTCTGCCCCAGTAGTATTTTCTTTGCCCAGTGGCCAGAGAGAAAAGTTAAAAGAAAAATAAGCATATGTTGCTTAGTAGGTAAAATCCTACCAATGGCTTTTCATTTGACTCAGTATAAAATCAGTCTTTATCATGGCCTGAACGGCCCTATGTAATTTGAGCTCCGTTACCTCCACAATGTCAACTCTTACCACTCTCTGCTCACTCATTTCCCCTAGTCCACAGTGACACGTGTGTGTCCTCAAAAACACCAAGCACATTCCTGCCTCGGTAGACTGACATTTAATGTCTCCTCTGCCATCCATAATCCTCACCTCATTCCGTTCAAGTTGATATCACCCAAGTGCCTTCCTGAACCTCTTTTCTCAAGTATAACATTTCATTAGTTTTCATCTTTAACTTCCTCGCTATTTTATTGGCATATTATGCGTTTGCGTGTTACGTATGAACTGTTGTTTGTTTCTTATCTTTCTCTCCCTATCAGAATGCAGGGTCCACGAAGTGAGGAACAAATTTAGTTTGCTGAAGTATTTCTGGCACCTAAAACCTTCGTGCCACACAGTGGGTACTCAGTATTTGCTGAATGTGAAAATGAACATACAAGCAAGCACCTGAGAATAAAAGGGATTCATACCATGCCATCAGGTGTCCATCCGTTTAACACATACTAACTCACCTGGGCAGCTCTGGTCTAGGGACTCTTCCTCTACGATCCATGGCTGCTGTCCTTGTTCCAGCCTGAAGATCACGTCTGGTTTAGGGACGCAGCACCCTGTGAATGGGAAACGACATGGCAACTGGGCTAGGCCCATGGGTTTCAGGGCCTTTGAAGAACACAGAAAACGAAGCTTCAGGGGCCAAATACAATCTTTCATTGAAATAGAAAACATTCTTTTTTTTTTTTAATGTTTATTTATTTGGGGGGGGGGGGGGGTGCAGAGAGAGAAGGAGACACAGAATCGAAGAAGGCTCCAGGCTGAGGTGTCAGTACAGAGCCTGACACAGACCGTGAGATCATGACCTGAGCCAAAGTCAGACGCTTAACCGACTAAGTCACCCAGGAGCCCCGAAAAATAAAACATTCTTTATGGTGTTTCAACAATCCTTCCCCTTAATACTTGAGTATCAAGCCTCCATATCACTAAATTCAACGAAGCTTCTACAGGTTTCAAATCAAGAAAGGATGTGCATACTAGGAGTCTACATGGCAAACAACCCCTTACCCACTGCGACAAGGTGGCTGTAGTTCTCCAGCATCACATCCCTGTACAGGGTCCTCTGGGCAGGGTCCAGGTGCTGCCACTCTTCCTGGGAGAAGCCCACAGTCACATCCTCAAATGATAAGGATCCCTGAAACAGCACGTTTGTGTTTAAGTGTAAGTAATCAGAACTGGAAGGCATGGAACAGCTGTCAGAGAACCGTCAGGGAGTTCGCCATGCACAGGCAATTAGAAAATGTGTCATGGCAAGTCTACTTGTGCACTTGACTGGAAAGGTCCTCACCGTTGTGCCAAGTTACCGGGGTCGTGGTACGTGCCTACGTGCCATAAAGACCTCTCCTACTCTGAGAATCTGAAGACCAATAACACCACGTCACTGTCCTCAAGGAGCACATAATCTGACAAACACACATAAACGTGTAAGCATGTAACTGCGATGAGATGTTACTACAGGAAAAATATGCACGATGTAGATGGAGGTTACAGAGGGGAGAAAAGTTCTACTCCTGCTACTGGGGTGGGTTTCACTGATAACAGAGTATCATTCACGAAACTCGGGCAACAGCATCACCATGTATATGTCCAAAATATGTAGTGAAAGCAGTAACAATGAACACACAGGGGACTACTGTTGGGACTCTGAGAAGATAAAGAGCTATAGCGGTATTCAGGGAACGTGGTACGAGCAATTCTGGACATAACTCCAGTAGAATAGGGGCATCCAAAATATTTGGTTACTCTTCTAAGAAACCTTTCTTTCATAGGATTGTCAACTTATAATGTGAATCTATATATTAAGTTTCCTCATTATTTTTTTTCTAAGTCACTTTTATTGTTTTCAACTGAATAAATTTGGCACGTAACATTGTGTAACTTTGATACACCTACATGTTATAATGATTGCCGGCATAGCTCTATTTACCACATTACCTAATGATAATATACGGTATTACTGTCTATATTCATTTCACCGTACATTAGATTTCTCCATTCTTTTTTTTTTTTTTTTTGGATTAAAATAAATGTAGGGAGGCATCTGAGTATTTTCTTCCCATAACTGAACAGACTCTTGCACAGTCCCTGGGTTATATATGACCCACTTAGGAGATGACCACTGTGGAAAATATTGCAAGAAACAGACATAAGCAGGCAGAGACAGAGACGTATCATTCCCAGGTTATCAAAACAAATAGCTAATAAATGCTCATGCCATATATTAAAAACTAGTTAACAGGGAAAAGATTAGACTATTACCCAGAAATTTTTTAAGTATTATTGAGAATAAACAAGGAATACCCGAATAAATGAATACACTATATTCATGGATTGGATAACTCAATATTAGGTTACAAAAACCTATTGGTTGTAACCTAACCAATATTAGGTTACAAAAACCTAATTTCTCCCCAAATTAGCCTACAAATCAGAACGATCGGTTAAATCCAGACAATCAGAATTAAAATCTTGGCAGATATTCCTGTGGAAGCTGACAAGTTCATTCTCAAACTTATGAAGAAACTCAAATGACCAAGAATAACCAAAGCCATCTTGGAGAACAAAATGAGTAAACTCACAATGACTAGGAAGAATTCCAAGATGACCTCCAAAGAGCCTCACACTGATATAATCTTCTCTTAAGTGGGAGAGACTTGTGTTCCAGTGATATTGTGTTCCTTGTGTTATGTTATATTCAATGGCAAAACATGTTTTCCAAGTATAATTAAGATCCCTTAATCAGCTGACTCTGATCTAAATGGGAGATTGCCTTGGGTGGGCCTGACCTAATCATGTGAGTCACTTAAAGAGGGTAAAATATCAGAGACATTCTTCTACTGATCTGAAAGCAGCAGGCTACTCTGAGTTCTAGAGCTATGTAGAAATAAATTCTGCCACATATGTATGGAAGGGAACCCAGGTGACACTTTGGTTGCAACCTTACTCCTAAGAGGACCTAGATAACCTATTTCCAGACTCCTTATCCACAAAAACTGTGAGATAATAAACTTGTGTTGTTCTTACCTGTAAAATTTGAGGTAATTTATTTTGAAGTACAAAACTGATGTACTAGTGGATATAAAGATTTATTCCAAAGTTAGAGTAATTTAACAGAGTGCACTATCAGTAAAAGAATAAACTGAAAGATCAATGGAACTAAATTTATAATCTAGAATCTGACCCACAAACATGGACACCTGGTTTATTAAAAAAAAAAAGAAAAAAAAAAGTGTTACTAGTAAAGCAGTGAGAAAAGGACATTGAAAAAAAAAAATTTGATTTCAATCTCACATAATATGTGAAAATCAATTCCAGATGGACTGTAGGTTGAAATGCGATCAGTAAAACTTCCAGAATATTACACAAAAAACTATCTTCACAATCTGTAGACAAGCAAAAAAAATTTAAGCAAGACACCAAAAACACTAACCATAAAGAAAAAGAGTGAAATTAATAGGAGGACAGTGAAGTTAAGAACTTCTATTAATCAAAAGGAAATAATTTTTTAAAAAAGCAAACCAGAGAACAGGAAATTTTAGCAACATCTTGAAATTATACAGGGATTATATCCAAAATATATAAAATGCTCCTAAAATCAGTAAGGAACAACATAAACTAATGGAAAAATGGGAAAAGGACCTAACACAGTGACTTCACGAAAGAAAACATCCATAGCCAATCAACATGAGAAAAATGCTTAACCCACACCATCAACCACTGAGTGAAAGGCTATTGGGAATAAGAACATTCACATAGTCTCCAAGTGTCCTGTGACAGATTATGAGTTTACAAAAGGAGACAAGAAAACTCTACTTTTCAAGTGGGGTATTTGGTGGTATTATTAATAATGGTACAGTCATACCTTACAAGTATACAATAAATGAGCCTAATAAAAATACACAATCTGACTCTAATCATGAGGAAAAACAGATCTGTCGAACCAGACATGGGGGCCACAGACCACAGACCTGCTTCTCGACATGGCTGCCCACAGCCAGGCATCATCCCCAGACCTTCGGACTTAACTGGTATGAAGCATAGTCTGGGTCCAGGAATATTCGAAGAGTTTCAGATGATTCTAAAGCATTAAGTTCAAGAATAACTACTCAGCAAGACATGTGACCAGGACTTAAAAAATAAAAATCTATCATATGAAAGAATATAAGGGTATGATCTTTAATTGGATCCTAAACCCAGTAAAGTTTAAAGGACACTTTGGGTACACATAGGGATATCACAGACAAAGTATGTGGGGAAAATGCTTCTATCTTTTTAACTTTGAAAATATAAAAGCTGAAGTAAAATACTTAGACGTGAAGTCATAACAAAAAATGAACAAAACCTACATAAAGAAAGCTGTGAAAACACTCCTTTAAAAAGCTATTAGAAGAAACTGAAAGCTAGCCCATGTTCTCACATAAGAAATCTTAGCATCAAAAAGATTTTGATTCGTAACATTAATAGGGCAATTTAATGCAGTCTCAAAAAAATGCCATCAAGCTTCTAAGTGGGCATAAAACAAGTTGGTTATATATTTAATTGGAAGAAAAGCAAAGTAAGCCAAGAAAAACCTGAGAAAAGAGCAATGAGGAGGAATTAATCTACCGGAAAGTACCAGATATAAACATAAAGCTTCCATAATTAAAATAATGTGGTACAAGACACATAAATAAAAAAGGGATCAATGGAAAGAGACTCAAATGCATCTGGAATTTAGTAAATGATAAAGACAATATCATAGAGTAGGAAAAAGAATCTTTCATTAACACTGATAAGATAACTTGAGCACCTGGGTGGCTCAGTTGGCAAGTGACCAACTTCAGCTCAGGTCATGATCTCACGGTTTGTGAGTTCGAGCCCTGCATGGGGCTCTGTGCGGATGTTTCAGAGCCTGGAGACTGTTTTGGATTCTGTGTCTCCCTCTCTCTCTGCCCTTCCCCCGACTCACCCTCTGTCTCTGTCTCTGTCTCTCAAAAAATAAATAAACGTTAAAAAAAAGTTTCTTAGACAGTGATAAGATAACTTAATAGGATAAGAAAGATAAATGGGATCCTTTCTCATCTATACATCAAGAAAACTGCAAACTGGGGCGCCTGGGTGGCGCAGTCGGTTAAGCGTCCGACTTCAGCCAGGTCACGATCTCGCGGTCTGTGAGTTCGAGCCCCGCGTCAGGCTCTGGGCTGATGGCTCGGAGCCTGGAGCCTGTTTCCGATTCTGTGTCTCCCTCTCTCTCTGCCCCTCCCCCGTTCATGCTCTGTCTCTCTCTGTCCCAAAAATAAATAAAAAACGTTGAAAAAAAAAAATTAAAAAAAAAAAAAAAAAAAAAAAAAAAAAAGAAAACTGCAAACAGATTGGTCAAGGTTAATGTAAAAGACTACATAAGGTATGGAAGAAAACATGGGTGAGTTCCCCGATAACTTAAGAAAGAATCAAATTTTCCTAACCGTGACTAAAAATCCTGATGCAATAAAATAACAAATTTGACCAAAAAAATTAAAAAACAAGCAAAGAAAACCCTCTGCAGAGTTAAATAAAGTTAAAACCAAAATCAAAAGTAAACAAAAATGACAACTCAGAGGTAAGTATTCACAACTTAGGTGACAAAGAAAGCGTTAATATCCGTATATAATGAGCTCCTTAAAAGGAAAAAAGCAACTGCCCCATGAAATATGGACAGGAACTGAGAAGAGAAAACTCACAGGAAGAGAAACACTAATGGCACTAACTAAACCTTATAAAATCAAGCTCACCCTTTAAAAAGAAAAGTGAAAATAAAAATTATACCGAACAATTTCACTCCTATCGGACTGGCAGAAATCCAAAAGAATAACAACGTATATACTTAATTTAATTTGCTGTTGACATAAAAGCATCCTGATATCCTGCTGTTGAGAATGTAAAATGATTAACCACTAAGAAGTGGAATATGGCAATAGTCAGCTAAATTACAGATGGATTTACCACTTAACGCAGAAATCCCACTCCTGGGAACCAACCACAGGGCACGCTAGCCAAAGAAAGAAAAGACACAGGCGCAAGGCTACATCACTATTTATATTTACAAAAGACTAGAAACCACCCAAATTAATAAAGAACTGGTTGAATGTGTTATGATAGACTCACACCATGGAGTGGTGCGGAGCGACTGGAAAAAGAACTGGGGAATATCTCCGTATAGTGCTACAGAGTGAACTCCATAATATATTATTAAGTGACAAAAAGTTTAAGTGAGAAAATCAAGTATAATATGCGACCCACAAAGACCTACACATGGGTCTGCTTAATTAAAAATAACAAAATGAGAATCACTGAATTGTACAAGTAAAATTAACATAACACTGTATGTTAATTAACTGGAATTCAAATGAAAACTTGGGGCACCTGAGTGGCTCAGTTGGTTGCCTGCCTGATTCTGGATTTCGGCTCAGGTCAAGATCCCAGGTTGTGGGAGCGAACCCAACATCAGGCTCTGCACTGAATGTGGAGCCTGCTTGAGATTCCCTCTCTCTCTCCCTGTGCCCTGCTCATGTGCGCTCTAAAATAAAATAAAAAAATTTTTTTAATTAAAAAAAAAAAAACTTAAAACAAAATGGTCACCCTCAAAAGGGAAGGAACAAGAAACAGGATGGAGGGGACAGAGATAGAAGCCAGACTGATTTTTGAATATGCTGTGTATTATATGTACAGTTCATCTTCAGAAAACTGTGTTTTTTATACTTAAACAAAAATAATTATCAAAATGAAAACAAAACCCTAAAACAAATAGCAAATGAAACAAATGAATCTAATTGTGTCTCAATTTGATGGTACACCTCAGAGAGAAAATATCTGCTGAATTTAAGGCATAGGAATGTGACTACATATCACAATGGGAATATACCCAAAGGACAAAAGGACTGCAGAAAACAAACAAAAACAAAAAACGCAAAAAAAAACTAAAAACCCAACAAATAAAAACAAAAACCTTGAAAAAAAGATTCACAAATCTGCCTACATCAAAATACAACATTTCCACATGACCAACAATACCGTAAAGTTAAAAGATAGAACAAACCGTGGAGAAGATATTTACAACGAATAAAAACAAAGATTACTATACAAAACTCATAAAGGATATTTACAAATTAGTAAGAAACACAAGAACGAAATGAAGAGAAAAATATGTAAAAATATACAAAATATATAAGCCAACGTTTCACAGAAGAAAACTGAAAGACACAATCTGATAAAATAATCAGAGAAATACAAATCACAACAATGAGGCTTTCATTATCCATCAGACTGGCCATAATTTTTTAATTTTTTTTTAAATGTTTATTTATTTTTGAGAGAGAGAGAGAGAGAGAGAGAGAGAGCGAGCAGGGGAAGGGCAAGAGAGAGAGGAAAACACAATCCGAAGCAGGCTCCAGGCTCTGAGCTGTCAGCACAGAGCCCGAAGCGGGGCTGGAACTCACGACCTGTAAGACTATGACCTGACAGGAGCTGCAGTCAGAAGCCCAACCAACTGAGCCACTCAGGTGCCCCAAGCAATAATTTTTAAATAACAATAACAACCATCAATAAGGAGGTAAAGAACTCTGTGCTATCCTATAAGCTGGCGTGAGCGGTATGGTTACTTAGGAGACCAATCAGGCAGTACCAAGCGACAGTGCAAGTCCTTTCCTTTCAGGGTCCAACAATATTAATCATGTGTGCAGGCTCTGGTGTGCTTGAAATGCTTGCTCTTATTCGGGGAGAGAAAATGTAAAAGATGTTCACTGGAGAATTATACATAAAAATGAAAAATGAAAATGGCATGCCTTAAAGAAACGGACAACTAAAATGTATGGTGTCATAACAACATTAGAAAGAATTAAGTATTAATCAACTTGGATAGATCTTAAATGCAATATTAAATTTTAAACACAGAGCTGAGGTAACATACACATCAAATGAGATACAGCCTTCAGAATTCTAAAAATCATATACAACAAAAATATATATTCCTTCATGATACGTACACACGGTTGTCTCCCTACACAAATGGAATGACAAATCAATGTACATGCACAAATAGAAGCGAACAGTGAGTCAGGGATGAAAAGCCAGGAGCGGTAGGGTGATTAATGGCCCCAGAGATATTCACATCTAATCCCCGGAACCTGTGAACATTCCTGTACATGGCTAAAGGGGCTTTGCATATATGATTAAGGTAAGAATCTTGAAAAGAGATTTTCCTGGATTATCCAGATCTTGCCTGGAGCATAATGACAGGTGTCCTAACAAGCTGGCAGAGACTGGACTACAGACGGGAAGGCGACGTGGAGACAAAAAGGCAGTGATTGACGTAATGTGCTTTGAAAATGGAGGAAGGTGCCACAAGAGCCACCCCCCCCCCCACCCCGCCAAAAAAGCAAGGAAACAGATTC